>NW_027514343.1:0-1334654 GCF_048772815.1 Callospermophilus lateralis | reverse complement strand
GGTTGTAAAATTATCTATGAGTAAATTGAGAAGACACCTTAAAGCGCATCAACGAGAGAGAGAGGCCCCAAAAGGGTGGTTACAGTCTTCGTTCACACAGTCCCCCTGGTAAACTACGCTTTTATCAGCTTTGGCCGGTCCATTAATAATCATCATATTATTGCTAACTCTAGACCCTGTTTGCTCCACCGTGTAGTTTCATTTCTTCAAGCTCAAATTGGAGAAGTTAAATTTTGGTAATCAGACAACAATATACCCCACTAGCAGACATAAAATGTGACACCCCTCAATGATCACTTTTATGATTAAACGTAACCAGAAGAAGAAGTGGGAAATGAAAGATTAATAAAATAGGTATTTGTCACTTCCTGTTTTTCTGTATTCTTAACAAAACACTATTGAAATCTTGAGAATTGTTTGGTAATCTTGTTCCCAGAATGTGCTATCCCCAAATGCCAAACTGCAGAATGTAATCCCTCACTCAGTTGCACACAAACCGTCCATTCGCCCTGAACCACCAATAAACTTCCTTCCCTTCCCTCTCCAAGTTAAGTATGTAAGCTCTGCTTAAGATGTTCTAAGGGCTCTAGGCTCTATTCAAATTAGGTCTGAGCCCCAGCATTCTGGACCCCGAATAAACCCTTTGCTGTTGCATGAGACAGTCTCTTGGTTGTCTCTTCCTCCAATGCTAGAATGACTTTTACATTGGTACAATCATAAGTATGACCTTTGCTTTTTGTGTCCAAAATATTACTTTGATAAAATGAATATATAGATCAGGAGACATGAGTATTTCTTCCACCATTTCTTGCAGCAATATTTTGAAGACATAAAATTAGTATTGGGTGTACAAATAGGTGTACTCTGTGTCTATGAATATAGAGATAATTCATGAGTAGACCATACTGTGAATAAATAATATAACTAGTTCCAACTTTAAATAATGGATCGAATTGATATCTGAAAAAATACAGGAAATCTTATATTGATATACATACATTCATTCCAACGAGTTATACATCTAATAGTAATATTAGGGTTATGGTTTATCATGAAGAGTGTGTGAGTTTTGCTTCAAAAGTGATTATGGAAATCAAAAATAATGTGTTTGGGAAGAAGTCTCATGAAAAGACCAGTCAAGAAACATGGAGGAATACATGTGTTCTGAAGCAGGAAGTGATTGAAAGCAAAACAAATGCGTACAAATTTACTAACTTCTGGATGAAATATATATACTATGATGTGCATAAATTGAAGAAATAGTAATGAACCAGTGTTGAATAAAAACTAACATCAAAATATACATCATGTCCCATAGGAATCTACTTGCATTAATGTTAAACTGGATCAGTTACTGGAGAAATATTAGGATTTGTATGCAACAGTCACTGAAGTTAGTTTTCAGAACTAGGAAAAAAAATATGTATTTCAGGTGAATGAATACTTCTGAGAATAATCTTGTGAAAAGTTTACTATAAATCCACATACATGAACATGAATAAATGTAGGGAGTAAATAATAAGATGCATATATTTCATATTTTAAAAAATCTGGAGAGTATATATATATATATATATATATATATATATATATATATATATATATACAAAACACAAACAAAGACATTAAAAAGTAGCAATATATATGCCAATCAAAATTCATCGTGAAATATATATCATCTACAGATCCAAAAATATTAATTTTACTGAACATGGATTTATGTATAATGTTGTTCAACTAGGAAGCTCACTCACAGTTCGAATTTTCAGTTCCAAAAGCGTTTAGGAGGAGTGATCTCTTTTCACACTTTGTATCTGCCAAGTTAGCCACCTCACAGGAATGTACGTGTGATACCAGGTAAGATTCTATATGTGCATATGAAAATACATGTGCTGAATAGCCTACAGAGAAAGGGAAACAGAAATTCACATATTTGTTAACTTTCCAAACACATGGAGAACTATTTCAACAAAAAATTGACAAGATTTATAACTCCTAACCTATATCATGCAAAAGGCAAGACCAAATATACACCGTGCCTCCTGTGAACTGCTTGTATTTCTATTCTATTTGGGTTATTTTTCTCCATCATATTAGGATTTGTAGTCAGAGTCTAGTACGGTATGGGTTAGTATCAGGGGTTCAGTATTTCAAATGGAAAATTTGAAAATGAATCCAATGTGTATGTAAATATGTGCTACACAAAAATCTTCCCACTCTCATCCAGAACAATGCCTTGAGAATACCTTTGCCCTAAGTAAGACACAAATAGAAGAGAAGAGTTAGAAAATCTGTGAATACATATCTGGAATGGAATATGCTCAGGAGTTCAAAACCTTGGAAGTGGTAGAGGAGTTTCCAAAAGTAAAGGACAGGGTAAACACTCCACAAACATGGAGGTCTACTGGCCTAGAGAATTCTTGAGAATCTGCCTGTGAGGTTGGGCACTTGAAACATATGTTGTTGTCAGGAGCTTTAGCTTTCTTTCTAGTGAGACCATCAAAGCTCTGACTGAATCTGTGAGACCTGGAGGACATGGTTTCTTCTTTTTCAATGAACATGAGTCAGCAGTGCTGAATTCTCTCTTTTTAGGTAAACTGTGGCCACTGGGGGCTAAATGTCTACCATGTGGACTGTGAAACCATATGGTCATCCTCCATTTTCATGGTGTTTCTTGCTGTTGCACTGGGAGTTTTGTATTTGCTTCATGATATGCAAGGTTTTCAACTGGGACACAGTGCGGGAGGGAGTTCTGTAACGTGTGGTGGGTCAGGGTCTGCAGGAGAATAAAAGAACAAGACTTCTATCCCACATAGCTTGCCTCCTTGACTATAGCATCCTGATTCTGAACAATGTCCTGAAACTTCTCCATATATCAAGATGCCTTTACATATAAGGGTCTGCTGGCTTCACCATGTCAGTCACAAGCCATTTGGAAGCCAATGGCAGATCCACATGGCCACCCCACAGATGTTTTATCACACACCTGCCCACCATTGCTCTAGGCCCACTACTCAGCAGGGTGCAACTTTCTGGCATCTCTGTTAAAAACCATTTTTATGAAAACCAGTCAATCAAGGCACTGTCTGGTATATTCATTGTTGGGAAGAGTATACACGGCAGCCATAACCCAGAGAAAATTCCCAACATGGCGCCTAAGGACTTTTTCTTCCTACCTTCTTCTTTCCTGCAGTGGCGTGAAAAGTTCCCGCCCGTGTGAACTCTCCCGCCTCCTCCAATTTCAAATCTCGCTGGCGGAGAACCTTAGCCCCAATGAGAACAAATTCCTGGGCTTTGGAGGTGATATCTGAAAGAACTTGCCAATAAATGGGTTGCCTGCCATTTATCTAAGCCCTTCCTTCTCCCCCTTAGTTATATATAAGCACACAGCTTTTTGCAATAAAATTGGAATTTTCTGGTGAAGTGTCTTTGCATGGGGAGTTCTTTCATTCTGGTTCCCCGTGAGAGGATACGGGTGAGCTCTTTCCAACAAGAGCCCCGTCCCCCACTCCGCCGAGACACTCTGCCCTAGTCCGCTCTTTTCAGACGCCAGCTTTCTGCACTCACCACTGATCTGATGTAAGTAATCCTCCCCTGACCCCGGCTCGCCAACTCCCTTCAGGCTGCCACTGGTTTTGTGACAGTGATCGTCAGGCACACTCCAGATGCCTGGTAGGGGAGAGGGAATTCCTCCCACTAAGACCTTTACTAGTTGCAGTGGACCCTCTGGTGTTTCGTTTCTTTTTGGGGCATGAGGCTTCTGAGTTTACAAGAGAGGCTTTATGGATTTTCCTGCTCCACTGCCGCTGCTGCTGCCGGCTAGAGTTGCTGTATCCTGTGGGGTTGCTGTGTCTGGCTGAAGCTGCCTCTCTGCTCTGCGAAAACTGAACTCCCGGCCTGGAATTGCATTCTGTCAGAGCCAGAGTTTTGTTTTCATTACTGACTTCTTCTGCTGCAGTTGAAAACTTTCCTGACGTCAGGTTGCCCTTGGCTCCAATTCCTTTTGGTTTCACAGATCCCACTTCACTGGTGATGACCAGGTAGTGCCCTCTGTATTTCCTCGTGATGGCTTGTCATTTTGGGGATGCGCACCTGACCCCCGTTTGCCCTGAGCTTCCTGGAAGCCGTTCCAGCCCGGGTTTTCTCTTTGTCTTTCTTGCTTACTCCTATTCTCTCTCTCTCTCTCTCTCTCTCTCTCTCTCTCTCTCTCTCTCTCTCTCTCCCATCTCTCCCTGTGACTATGGGCACCTCTTAGTCTGCACCTGAAGACTCACCTCTCAAATGTTTAATAAAAAATCTGGCCACACTCTCCCTCACACCAGACATCAAGCCCAAACTTTTAATCAAAATCTGTACCCATGATTGGCCTACATATCCACTGGATAATGGCAATCATTGGCCACCAGAAGGCTCCTTAGATCCAAACCTCTTCCGGGACCTTTTTAACTACTGCCAGCATCTGAAAAAGTGGAGGGAGATTCCCTGCATTTAAGATTTTAGCCTTCACACACAGCACCCTGCTCTCTGCTCCTTTTGCCCTCCCTCTCAGGTCCTCTTTACTTGAAAACCCCTCTCTTCCCCTACTTCTATTCCTGACTTCACAGATTCTTCCTCATTCGACCAAGCAGATGAACCCCCACCTTATCCCCCAGCCCCATCTGCCCCTTCTCTCCCGCTATACCTTCCTCTTCCTCTGCCTAATTCCATGGATCCTCCGCCTTCCGTTTCATCCCTCTTTCCTCCGCCCTCTTCTGCCTGCTCCACCTCCTCCTCCTCCACAGAGACACTCCCTTCCTCTCCCTCTCCTTCCTGTTCACCGCCTTCCTCTTTCAGTCCTCCTGTTACCAGGTCTAAGGGACTCCTTCCCACCCCCAAGACAATTGCACCCCTTCGTGAGGTAGCTGGTCCCGAGGGTGTCATCAGAGTCCACGTTCCGTTTTCCATGTCGGACATTACTCAGCTAGAGAGGAAGTTAGGCTCTTTCACCACTGACCCCACCACTTACATTCGGGAGTTTCAATGGGTCCTGCAAGTATGTAGCCTCACTCATCATGACATCTACATGCTCTTGGCCAATACACTTCTCCCCAAGGAAAGGCAATGAGTCTGGGAGCTAGCCCAAACCCATGCTGATGAAAATCATAGGACCAATCCTACCCACCCCACAGGCCCTCATGCTGTCCCAGAGCAGGATCGCCTATGGGATTACAAGACCCGTGAAGGCTTACAGTTTCGTGACCTTTTTACATCCTGTCTCTTGGCGGGGCTGAAAAAGGCCACCCGCAAGGCTGTTAACTTTCAAAAGGTGCAGGAGGTCATTCAAACGAAGGAGGAAACACCTTCAGATTTCCAGGATAGACTAACCAAGGCCCTTCAACAGTACACAAAACTCGACCCAGAAACCCCAGATGGCCGTCATGTCTTAATGACATACTCTCACTATTAAAAGTCACCATTCACATATCACCCCACATTATTCTACCTCTCATTTCCTCATGATGTTCCTAGGGGCAAATACACCTCCTTCATGCAGTCTCCCACGACTATCTAAACCAGTTAACCCTGAGGTTTGGGACACAACTACACCCTCTATGGCTAAATGAAGTCCTATTCATATTGTCTTACACGACCCTTCAAGATATATTAGTCAACCACAATATCTACTCACAACCACAGCCTTCCTCGGATTAGAACCCATCATCCAGGATTTATTATGAAAGGGGTATCTTAGGCCTACACAATCTCCTTTCAACACCCCCCATTCTGGCAGTTAAGAAACCTAACGGGTCCTACAGGCTGGTTCAAGACCTTCACCTTGTCAACTCCTCTGTGGTCCCCATCCACCCGCTAGTGCCCAACCCTTACCCCTGCCTCTCTCAGATCCATGCCACTACTACCCACTTCTTGATCCTAGATTTCAAAGATGCATTCTTTTCTATTCCCTTGTCATCAGAATCTCAGGATATCTTTGCTTTTACGTGGACTGACCCTCACACCCGCCATTCTCGTCAGCTTACCTGGACTGTCCTCCCACAGGGATTCAGGGATAGGCCCCATCTCTTTGGCCAAGTTCTTGCCCAGGACCTCACATCCTTTCACCCGACCTGTCCTGACTCTACTCTCCTTAAATATGTCGATGACCTTCTTCTATGTAGTCCCTCTTGGGAACACTCTCAATCCCACACTGCCCAGCTTCTTAATTTCCTAGCATACAAGGGATATAGGGTGTCTCCCCACAAGGCCCATGTTTTCCAGTTTTTTCTCATCTATCTTGTTTTTTGCCTTACACCTAGGAAAAAGGAAATAACACTGGATAGGAGGCAACTCCTTTCTGATCTTCCAGTGCCCCATACGAAAGCCGAAATACTATCATTCCTAGGACTAGCATTTATTTTAGGGCCTGGATCCCAAATTATTCTCTTCTAGCCAAAAACCTGTATGACCTAGCAAAAGGACCCCCTAGTGAATCTCTTGCCTCCTCCCCTAACTACCACTTCTGCAGGCTTCAGCAACTCCTCTTAAAGGCACCTGCCTTGCACCTTCCTGATATTTCAAGACCATTTCATCTATATGTCCATGAAAAAGGAGAGCAAGCATTTGGGGTCTTAGGTCAAAACTATGGGCCTACATATGCACCTCTGGCATATATGTCCAATAAAGTAGACCATACAATCTGTGGGTAGGCCCCTTGCTTAAAAGCTCTGGCTGCTGAACAAATTTTACACAAAGAAGCCTCTAAGCTGACTTTTGGGGCCCCTTGAACTATTCACTCCCCACATCACTTGAAGGATCTTTTAGCTTATAAGGGCCTTCAAACCCTTCCTCCATCCAGAGTTCTGTCGCTCCTCACTTCATTTCTGGAAAACCCTAATATTACTTTCCTCCCCTGCTCTGCACTGAACCCTGCCTCACTGCTCCCAATGACTCCCACGTCTAACACAACAATTCATAATTGCTTGGAAAAGTTAGATGATTTCCTTCCCTGTCATTCTTCAATTTCTGAGGGACCACTCACCAAGCCTGACCTTATCTGGTTCACTGACGGCAGTTTCTTTAGGCAGAATGGCACTCATTACTCTGGATACACTGTAGTTTCAGCCACTGAGATTATAGAGGCCAAAGCTCTACCTTCAGGAACTACCAACCAGCAGACTGAACTCATAGCAGCCACTCGTGCCTGCCTTCTAGCACAAGGCAAATCCCTCACCCTTTATACTGACTCAAAATATGTCTTCCATATCTTATTTTCCCATGCTGCAATATGAAAGGAGCGAGGACTACTTACCACCAAAGGTAATGTGATCACTAATTCGGCTCTTATAAGCAATCTGATAGAGGCCTCCCACTTTCCCACCCAGTTGGGAGTTGTCCATTGTAGGACCCATCAGAAGGACCGCTCTCTTATCACTGAGAGCAATGCCAAAGCTGACCAGGCGGCACGAATGGCTGCCACCACTTCCAGTTATTGCCCCCATTGGGGGACATATAATGGCCACTTTAGACATCTCATCTGAAGCCACTACTTCTTCCAGTAAGAACAAGGATCTTTTCAAGTTCCTTTATACTCTATTCCATTCCGATTCTCAGTCTTTGACCCTCTTTTTACAGAGCTTCTTCTCCCTCACTTCCTCTGACAAAGCCATGCTACAGAATATAGCCTCTAATTGTCAGATCTGTCAGCGGACCAACCCTCATACTTTTTTAAGGCCCAAACCTTTCCCTTCCCACCAAGCCCGGGGACACATTCCCACTGCTGACTGGCAGGTACATTTCACCAACATGCCCAAAGTATGGCACACTAAATACCTCCTTGTCTTTGTGGACACTTTCTCTGGTTGGGTTCAGGCATTTCCCATTTCCAATAAAAGGCTTCCACTGTAGCTTCAATCTTTCTGACAGTCATCATCCCCAGGTTTGGAATGCCCACTTTCCTACAATCTGACAATGGCCCTGAGTTTATTTCTAGGATCACACAAAAGGTCTCTCAAGCCCTCTCCTTCAAGTGACATTTTCACTGTCCATATCACCTTCAGGCTTCAGGGAAAGTGGAAAGGGTAAATCGTACTCTAAAGGAAGTCCTTACCAAATTGACAATGGAATTAAACTTAGACTGGGTCAAACTCCTTCCCTTGGATTTGTTTCGAATCAGAGCTCTACCTAAGAAACAATCTTTACTGTCTCCCTTTGAGATAAGGTATTCAAGACCTCTTATCCCCCCTGGGTTGGTCATTTCACAAGGACCTCTCACCCAAGATTTGTCTTTGCCTCTCCTGTTTTATCTTCGCTCGGAACTCTGGAAATATCAGGACTGGCTTCTTCTGGACCCAGTCCCCGCTCCAAACACTCCTCCCTTAACAGCTGGGAGTCTAGTCTATTATAATACCCCAGAGGAGAATGGGCCTCTTGCCCCAAAATGTGAAGGCCCCTATCCTGTCATTCTCTGTACCCCCAACTCCACCTAACTCTCCTTATCAGACAACTGTCTCACCCCTTGGATTCACATATCTAGGTTGAAGCCATATCACCAAGAGGCCCACCTGATGACGACAGGACCACCCCAGAGGAACTCCAAGAATCACCTCCTGAACCTCCCCTTTACTCCTGCTCTCCACTCCCATCTCACCCATTTAAGTTGCGGCTAACACGGTGTTCCCCGCAGAACAATTCCTCTTAAAGAAGGCACAATGAGCTCTCCCAACACCCTAGTCTTCTCTAACTGCTTGTTTTTTGTGCTCTGCTTATTTTCTGTGCTCTGTCAGGACTGGTATCTACCCTCCTCTGCTACAATGTATTTTTTCACTCTTTGGGAATGATACTCAGAACATGGCATGCAGAATGTCCACGCAGTGGATGCAACTGCTTGCTTCATCCGCAACTGCACATCTATTTCCCTAAAATTGTCACCTTCAAGGACCTTCGTCCCTGGTAGCTGGAACTGGCCTTTCATTTGCTTCCTTTTTCATCAAACCAAAGACTATTGTCATTGGTGGCCTGAGATATATAATGGGTGCCCCTATAATTCATGCAGGTTCCATCATGAACGTGGTAGCTATTCTTACCACTCACTTGGTTACCATGAAGGGTGGACTTCTAGTTACCTAAAGTGGCATAAAGGCTCTTCATCCAATAACAATGGATGGTATACTTTAGATATACCTGACCCCAAGGCCAAACGTTGGGACTATGTTGAGTTTGCTGTCTATGCTCGGACAACCTCAGCCAGAACCACAATGTGGATGACTGTTGGCCGCACCCTGATTACGCCACCTAAGGCAACCATCCAGGTAGTCGAACACATTAAGGAGTCAGAATCAAAACTTTGAGATCTTATCCATAGCTCATTTAAAGAGGATTCAGAGCCTTCAACCCCCTCAGGTCCCCCTCCCACATGGCTCAATTTGCTACACCAAACTCTTTGATTATTAAACTCCACCCCTCTTTCTGTGCCTACTTCTCAGTTCTTTCTCTGTGCTTCACTTAGTCGTCCACTTCTAGCAGCGGTCCCATTAGCGGCAGGAAATATTTCAGCAAAAACCTACAATTTCTCTAAGAAAGGAAAACCCCTACATGTGACACGTATCCCACTATGGGAAAGTTGTTCCACCAATACTTTATTTCCTTTCATCTGTTTCCATCTGACAATAATGAATTCTTTACCCATTTGTTCCTTGAGCTTTAGCACCCCATAGAGCCCTGATTTATGAAACCTGGACATTTTCTCTGGTGTAACGGGTCTATAAGTACCTCAACGATCAATGTCTCTGGCATCTGTTTCTTGGTTACGGTAGTTCCTCAGCTGTCTTTGTATACTCCCATCGAATTCCGACAGGTGGCCCTACCTTCCTGCACCCTTAGGGCAGTCTTTCTGCCGGTTCTGGTAGGCCTCACATTAACAACCTCAGCGGCGAGTCTCGAACTCTCTGGTGAAGCTATAGGTCATGCTCTATGGGCATCCAATGACCTGCAACAAAAACTGCAGGAAGCACTTGATAACACTGCTCAGTTTCTGGGCTCCTTGCAGTGACGGTTACTTCATTGGCACAACTGGCTTTACAGAACCGAAGGGCAATTGATCTTCTCATTGCAGAAAAAGGGGGAACATGCCTGTTCCTCAGAGAGGAGTGTTGTCATTATGTTAATGAATCTGGCCTAATAGAAAAAAATGTTGTTAAATTGCAGGAATTATCAACCCAATTGCTTCCAATCCTTTCTTGCCATGTACTTACTACCAATCTTGGGGCCCCTTATTGGGATGCTCCTTTTTTGTGCTCTCTTGCCCTGCATAATGAAGTGCCTTCAAACCCAACTGAAAAAAAAATTCTAATCAAACATTCAACCAGCTTTTGCTTAGGCACTAGCAGCCTCTGATGACTGATGAACCCCCAACATCTCCAAGAGAACAGTTCACTCAGTGCTGAAGCTCACTACCAGGCACGATGGAATGCAACGGACATCAGACGGTGAGAGACAACGAGCTCGGAGAACCTTTTAATCTGCCATCCTGGATTAATGAGTCTTTATGTCCTTCTAAGTTTCCTCATGGCCCTTGGCCTCTTCTCTGTCAGTCCCCCAACATGGTACTTCTGCCAAAAATTGACCTTTGCTTTAATTTTTATCTTAATTCTGTTTTTATTCGCTCTGATCTTCTTCAGGTGCTGGTGATGCCATGTCCAGGCAACGCTTCCAGTATTTCCCAGAGTCTCTGAAACAGGACCAGTGACTGATACCAACAAACTCCTCCATCCAGGACTGGTTCAATGCCATCGACAACTTGAGGCTTCAGGGAACTTTCATAGACTTCACCCCTATGGAAGTAGCTGTCTGTAGCCACTGGGTTTTCTTTCTGGCTGCCATGATATCCCCAGACCTGACCCCCGAGAATTCCTCCACTTCCCATTCTAGGCCCCACAGCGCCCCCAAACACCAAGAAGCAGCCGGATCTGACCAACGACGCCACACTTCCTAAGAAAACAAAAAGGGAGGAATGTTGGGAAAAGTATAAACGGCAGTTATTCCCCAGAGTAAAAACCCCAACATGGTGCCTAAGGACTTTTTCTTCCTACCTTCCTCTTTTCTGCAGTGATGCAAAAAGTTCCCGCCCGTGTGAACTCTCCCGTCAGCGCCAATTTCAAATCTCTCTGGCGGGGAAACTTAGCCCCAATGAGAACTAATTCCTTGGCTCCGGAGCTGATATCTGAAAGAACTTGCCAATAAATTGGTGCCCTGCCATTTATCTAAGCCCTACCATCACCCCTTTAGTTCTATGTAAGCACACAGCTTTTTGCAATAAAATTGGAATTCTCCTAGCGAAGTGTCTTTGTGTGGGGAATTCTTTCACTCATGATCAGCAACAGGATATCCAAAGGTTCTCCAGTGCCACCTGGTCTGGGAATTTCAGAAATTTGATGGTATTTATTTAGCCATTTTTGAAGGATGAAGTTGGAGTTACTGTGGGTTTCAATTCATGCAGGAAACATTATATGGTGAGGAAGCTCATTTCAATGAAATCTCTGGAGAACACTCACAGGCAAGCTTCCCAAAGAGTGGCCAAAAGTTCACATGAAGCCAGGATCACTGAGGTCTACAATGTGAGGTCCATGTGTGTTTAGACTCTCAACTTTGGCTGCCAAGTCTTTAAGAATAAAATCATGTGATATCCTGGCTGAGATTCCCAGTGCCCTTTGGAAAGCCTCCCTGGACCTCTATCTCAGTTTCCAAGGGCGATTCTGATGCGTGGCCTTCTAAAATCCCAACACATTTCATGGCAGTACTTCCCTGAGGTCAGTTCCAGAACTCAGTCTCTAAGAGGAATCACACCAGAGTTAAAGCCCAGGTAGGCCCAGTCATCTCTTCCAACCGCCACAAAAATTACCACAATGAAAACCAAAACACACCCACAGGGCCCTCATCTTCTTACATATAGACACTCATCATAACTTCTGGCTGGAGTTTTCCATGAGGGGTGCAGCCCAAGACGGTGTGAAAAATAAGCTCCCTTGCCGCTCATTTGCCTAAAGTCCGGGTGGCCTGGAAACCCTTCTTGTGAACCAGGAGTGATCAAATAGGCCTGCTGTTAATACTGCTCTGCATCTCCAATTTGAGGCCTACTGAATGTCAGGTATAGATTCTTTATATGATTGGGAGTCATGAGACAAACCAAAAACCTCTGGGCTAGCCTCCGCAGGGCTTTGAAGAACTCATTTTACCCAAAGGATGCCTATTCTCACTTGATGGGCCTCAGGAACCTTAGAAATGAAGTCAAGAGACTTCATTCACAATAACTGCTCTTTTGGCAATTTTGGTTTTGGATGCACACATGGGATCTGTCTTTGGATTAATCAGGTGCTGAGAATCTAAGCCACAGCCTCACACAGGGCCAAGAGGCTGATTCAGACACATCCCTTTCCAAAGCAATTAAGCAAAGAGCCACAGGTGATGCCCATTCATTTACATTTGAAAACTGTTTTCTTCAGGGTTCACAAAGGGGTGGCCTGAGGCAAAGACCTTCCTGACATTCAGGGCAACAGAACAATAGGTAAGAAAAAGTCCAAAGCATGGTTTCTCCACTGAGACTTTCCTGGTCACACTGATATCTGAGTTTTCTGAGATGCTCGCCATTCCCTCCAGCTATCCCGTACATGGACATGTCACAGAGCTTGGAGGTGGTACATATTTTGGACAAAAACCATGAGTCTATTCTGGAGAGTGGCGAGAATTCAGGAAGAAAACAGGAACTTAGGAAGTTAGCAGGTGTTGCTCATTTTTAAGGCAAGCGGCAGTCCATTCATAAATTGGGCAGGATGAATGCTGGGAAGCTTTCTACTATACAGGACACATCAATTGTTGCATTCTCTTTTCTAATGTCTACAACCACGGACACAGTAGCATACACAGACATAGAAACACTCGCCTTGTCAAACGTCTTACTAGAAGCAGTCCACTACAAATCAAAGAAAAAAACGCCTTTCCTACCTATTCTCAGATCATGAGACAAAACCACAAAAACACACCCACACCCACGAAGGCACATCCTTCCCCCATTAAACTCTGTGACTATCCAGAGTTTCCTCTGACTGGTGGGCAACAGTATGTTCCCCCGAAATGGCCTGTCTTGTCTCAGATCTGCTCTTCTTTCCCAACTCTGTGAAGTTTTCAAGAGCCAGTGGCCAACCACTACCTGCTTTCTCAGGAAAGGCCCCTATTCAGAGCTCTCCTGGTATTTGGCCATCCTCATATCTTAAGGTACCAAGAAAGACTAACACTCTCCTTTGTAAATCCAAACAAGTTAAACCCCTGGGCCTGAGACTTGAGTGGCTCCGGGTGCCTGGCATCCTGGATCCCAAGTTCAGAGAGTTCCATCACCAAGGAAGTGAGGTAGGTCAATGCTTCAGGAACTGAATGAGGTCACTTCCTTGGCAACCACTTTGTCCTAACAGTTGCTTTCAAGTGTCCCATTATATGGAGGCTGCCCCTACTTCCTATGACATTTTCACAAGTTAGAATGGTATATAAACCATGGGCACCCGGGAACAGCTCTCCACCTAGGACTGGTTTGGACCATCTTCTCTACATTAAGAAGAGAGAGGTGGATGCATACACATCCCTTCATGCTGACCAGGTTGTTTGCCATAGAAGATGACTTTTCTCTCTCAAGTTTTAATAGCTGCCCACATCTTCTCAAGGCATCCTTTCTGCATGGACCTTTGACGTTCTCAACAGGTGGAAGATCGCCTACATTCATGTATTGTAAGACCAACTCTGTCGCTGCTCTTCTGTAAAGTTAGATTGACGGAACAGTGTATGGTTAGGGTTAATAACATGTTCAATTTGGGTTAGGAATCTTTCTGCACAATGAATAATGGTATTGGGAAACTATAATATTTACAAGAATATATAGGTGAAATATAAGTATAAAAACAGAAATCCAGGGAAGATATGAAGCCCAGAAGGGCATTGCACCCTTAATTGGTATGCTTAGCTTTGAATTATGTTCTGCACAAATGTCTCAGATAAATCGATGAACAATGGCATAGGACCTTGTACCTTTGATGATTGAATGTCAAAGAGAACATCCACTCAAAATGGGATAGTAGGTAGAATTAGGAAGATGGTCGGTAGGTTTAGAAAGAAGAGTGAGTATAGGATTTAGACCAAAACTTCTTAAGCAATAGGGTTTCGGTTAGAGAGTGAATGTAAATTTCAGCACACATGAAGTGTAAGTCACAATGATGAACCGGGGAAATATGTAGGATAGCAGATATAAATAGAGACATTACTAAATCAGGTAAAGTATAAAATGAGTGATAGGATTAGACATTTTCAACAGGCATGAGGTTGAATATATAATATTAGGAAGAAACAAATATGTAGTCACCAATAGGATTGATATTTGAGAGCATTAGGCAACCTGGACATGGAAGTTTATGTAATCCATGCTCACTTTCCATTTAGGCTTTGGTACAATCTTAAGGGTGACTTTTTTTTTGTCTAGAATATTACTGTGATAAAATGTATATGTAGATCTGGTGACATGAGTATTTCTTCCACCATTTCTTTTAGGAATATTTTGAAGATGTATAAATTAGTATCTAAGGTAAAACAGGTGTACCCCTTGTCTATGAATAGAGAGATAATGCATTAATAGACCATACAGTTAATAAATAATATAACTGCTTCCACTTTAAATAATGGATTGAATTGATAACTGAAAATATATAAGAAATCATATTTTGATATAGAATCATTCATAACAACTAGTTATACGTCTAATTGTAATATTAGGGTTATGGCTTTTCATGAAGAATGTGTGAGTTTTGCTTCAAAATGATTATGAAAATCAAAAATAATGTGTTTGGAAAGAAGTCTCATGAAAAGACCAGTCAAGAAACATGGAGGAATACATGTTTTCTGAAGCAGGAAGTGATTGAAAGTGAAATAAATGCTTATAAATTTGTGAACTTGTGAATGAAATATATATACTGTAATGTGCATAAACTTAAGAAATAGTAATGTACCAGTGTTGAATTAAAACGAACTCCAAAACACATATCATGTCCCATAAGAATCTACTTGCATTGATGTTAAACTGGGTCAGTTACTGTAGAAATATTAGGAGTTATATGCACCATTCACTGAAGTTAGTTTTCAGTACTAGGAAACAAATATGTATTTCAGGTGAATGAATATTTCTGAGTATAATCTTGTTAAAAGTTGATTATAAATCCACATACATGAACAGAAGTTATTCACTCCAAACCCAACAAACCGCCATTCCTACCTATTCTCAGAACATGAGACAAAATCCGCAAACTCACACCCACATCCTCAAAGTCACCTACTTCCTGCAACTAGGTCTATGACAATCTGGAGTGTCCTCTGACTGGTGGGCCACACTATGTTCCCCTGAAATGACCTGTTCTGTCTCAGAACTGATCTCCTTGTCCAACTCTGTGAAGTTGTCAAGAGTCAGCGGTGAGCCACTACCTGCTTTCTCAGAAAAGACCCCTCTTCAGAGCTTTTCTCACATTTGGCCATCCTCACATCAGTAGGTACCAAGAAAGAGTGAATCTGTCCATGCTAAATCCAAACAAGTGAGACCACTGGGACTGGGACTGGGACTGGGACTGGCTCTGGGTGCCTGGCTTCCTGGATCCCATGTTCAGAGAGTTCCATCAACAAGGAAGTGTGGTGAGGTCACTTTCTTCAGAAACTGAATGAGGCCACTACCTTGGCAACCACTTTGTCCTAATAGTTGCTTCCAATGGTCCCATGAGATGGAGGCTGCCCCTACTTCCTGTGACACTTTCACAAGTTAGAATGCAATATCAACCATAGGCACCCGGGAACAGCTCTCCACACAGGCCTGGTTTTGTCCATCTTCTCTACATTAAGAAAAGAGGGGCTTATTCAGACACTACCCTTTATCCTGACCAGGTTTTTGCCATGAATGATGACTTTTGCTCACTCAGGTCCTTCATATCTGCCTACATCTTCTTCAGGGATCATTTATTCATGGACCTTTGAGGTTCTCAGCTGGAGGAAGACCACCTACATTCCTGTATTTTAAGACCAACTCTGTCCCTGCTCTTCTGTAAAGTTAGATTGAGGGAACTGTGTATGGTTAGGGTTAATAACATTTTTGATTTGGGTAAAGAGTCATTCTGCTGGATGAATTATAATATTGGTAACCTTTAAGATTTATAAAAATATAGAGGTGAAATATATGTATGAAAACAGAAATCTAAGTAAGATTTGAAGCCCAGAAGGGCATTGGGCCCTTGATTGGGATACTTTACTTTGAATTACATTCTACTAAGATATCTCAGATAAATCGATATACAATGGCATAGGACCTTGTACCTTGGACGATTGAATGTTGAAGAGAACATCTAGTCAAAAAGGGATAGGAGGTAGGAATAGGAAGATAGTTGGAAGTTTTAGGAAGAAGAGTGTGTATAGGATTTGGAATAAAAGTTCTTTAACAATAGGGTTTTGTTTAGAGAGTGAATGTCAATGTCAGCACATGTGAAGTGTCAGTAACAATGGTGAACTTGGAAAAATATGTAGGAAAGCAGATATCATTAGAGAGATTAGGAAATCAGGTAAGGTATAAAGTCAATCATAGGACTAGACATTTTCAACAGGGTTGAGTTTGAATATATAATCTTAGGAAGCAACAAATATGTAGTCACCAATATGATTGACATTTGAGAGCATTAGGGAACCTGGACATGGATGTTTTTAGTAATCCATGTTCACTTTCCATTTAGGCTTTGATACCATCATATTGTGTCTTTTGCATTTTTTGTCCAGAATATTTCTGTGATAAAATGTATATGTAGATCATATATTTCATATTTTGAATAGTTTGGAGAGTGTGTGTGTGTGTGTGTATATATATATATATATATATATATATATATATATATATATATATATATATATATATATATATATAAAACCACTGAGACATTAACAATTAGCAATATATATTCCAATCGAAATTCATCATGAAATATATATCATCCACTGATGAAAAAATATTTATTTTACTGAACATGGATTTATGTATAATCTTGATCTCTTAGGAAGCTCACACATAGGGTGAATTTTCACTTCCAACAGTGTTTCTGCTGAGGGATCTCTTCTCACAACTTGTATTTGCCAAGTCAGCCACCTCACAAATATGTACGTGTTATACCAGGTAGGATTCTATATGTGCATATAAAAATACATGAGCTGAAGAGGGTACAGAGAAAGGGAGACAGAAATTCACATATTTGTTAACTTTAAAACACATGGAGAACTATTTCAATTAAAAATTTACTAGATTTTTTACAGCTGCCTTTTATCCTGCAAAAGGCAAGTCCAATTATACTCCATGCCTCTTTTGAAATTTTTTATTTCTATTCTGTTTTGGTGTTTTCCTTATCATATTAGGATTAGTAGTCAGAGTCTAGTAGCATATGGATTAGTGTCAGGGATGCAGTATTTCGAATGGAAAATAGGAAAATGAATCCAATGTGTATGCAAATATGTGCTACAAAACAATCTTCCCACTCTCATCCAGAATAATGCCTTGACATTACTTTTGCCCCAAATAACACACAAATAGAGGAGAAGAGTAAAAAAATCTGTTAATATATATATGGAATGGAAAATGCTCAGGGTTTCACATCATTGGATGTGGTAGAATAGTTTCCAAAAATAAGGGACAGGGTAAACATTCCACAAACATGGAGCTCTTTCGGCCTAAAGACTTCTTGAGGAACTGCCTCGGAGGTTTGACACTTGAAATATATATTGTTGTCAGGAGCTTTAGATTCTTTTCTAATGAGACCATCAAAGCTGCGTCTGCATCTATGTGACCTGGAGGACATGGTTTCTTCTTTTCCAATGAACATGAGGCAGCAGTGCTGAATTCGCTCTTTGTTGGTAAAATGTGGCCACTGTGGGCTAAGTGTCTCCCCGTGTGGACAGTGAAGCCATTTTTTCGTCCTCCACTTTTCGTGGTTTTTCTTCCTGCTGCATTGGGAATTTCATATTTGCTCCACAAAATACAAGGAGTTCAACTGGGACACAGTGCTGGAGCGGGTTCTGTCACGTGTGTTGGGTCAGGGTCTGCAGGGGAATGCATCAACCAGGCTAATATCCCACAGAGCTTGCCCCCTTATACATAGCAACATGATTCTGAATATTGCCCTGAAATCTCTCCATATAACAAGATGCATTTACAAATAAGCTTCTGTTGGCTACACCATGTCAATCACAAGCCATTTGGAAGCTAATGGCAGATCCACATGGCCCCACAACAGATGTATTATCACACACCTGCACACCACTGCTCTAGGCCCACTAATCAGCAGGCTCCAACTTACTGGCAAATCTGTTCTACACCATTTTCATGAAACCCAGTAAATCAAGGCACTGTCTGGTACACTCATGATCAGCAACAGGACATCCAAAGGTTCTCCAGTGCCACCTGGTCTTGGGAATTTCAAAAATTTCATGGAATTTATCTAGCCGTTTTTCAAGGAAGATGTTGAAGGCACTGTGGGTTACAATTCATTCAGGAACCATTAAATGGTGGGGAAGCTCATTTCAATGAAAACTCTGGAGAACTCTCACAGGCAAGGCTTCCCAAAAAGTGGCCAATAGGTCACATGAAGCCAGGCCTATTGCAGTCTACAATGTGAGGTCCATGTGTGTTTTGACTGTCAACTATGGCTGCCATGTCTTTCAAAATAAAATCATGTGATATTCTGGCTGAGATTCCCAGTGCTCTGTGGAAAGCCACCCTGTTTCTAGATCTCAGTTTTCTTTCCAAGGGCGACTCTCATGCGTTGCCTCCTAAAATCCTAACACAATTAATGGCAATATTTTTCTGATGTCAGTTCCAGAACTCAGTCTGCAAGGGGAATCACACCAGAGTTCAAGCCTGGTTTGGTCCATCTTCTATACATTAAGAAGAGAAATGTTGATTCAGACACATCCCTTCATCTGACCAAGTTGTTTGCCATGGAATATGACTTTTTCTTTCACAGGTCCTTCATAGCTGCCTATATCTTCTCCAGGGATCATTTCTTTGTTGACCATTGAGGTTCTCAGCAGGTGGAGGATCCTCTAAATTCCTGTATTGTAAGACCAACTCTGTCCCTGCTCTTTCGTAAAGTTAGATTGAGGGAACAGTGTATGGTTAGGGTTAATATCATGTTCCATTTGGGTTAGGAATCATTCTACGGGATGAATTATGGTATTGGGAACCTGAAATATTCATAGGAATATAAGTGTAATATAAGTATGAATACAGAAATCTAGCTAAAATTTGAAGCCCAGAAGGTCTTTGGGCCCTTGACTGGGATACTTAGCTTTGAATTATATTCTGCACAGATGTCTCAGATTAATCAATATACAATGGTAGCGTTCCTTGTACCTTGGATGATTGAATGTCGAAGAGAACATCCACTCAAAAAGGGATAGTCGGTAGGATTAGGAATTAGTCGGAAGGGTGAATATAGGATTTGGTCCAAAAAATCTTTAGCAATAGGGTTTTGGGTACAGAGTGAGTGTAAATGTGAGCACATGTGAAGAGTCAGTCACAATGATGAACTGGGGAAAATATGAAGGAAAGCAGATAATAATAGAGACATTAGGAAATCAGGCAAAGTATAAACTGAGTGATAGGATTAGACATTTTCAACTGGCTTGATGTTGAATATATAATCTTAGGAAGAAACAAATATGTAGTCACCAATCGGGTTGACATTTGAGAGCATTAGGCAACCTGGACATGGATGTTTTTCGTGATCCATGCTCACTTTCCATTTAGGCTTTGGTACAAACTTAAGTGTGATCTTTGTAATTGTGTCCAGAATATTACTTTGATAAAATGTATATGTACATCAGGTGATATGAGTATTTCTTCCACCATTTCTGGGAGCAATATTTTGAAGATGTATAAATAAGTATTGGGGGTATAAAAAGGTGTACCCTGTGTCTATGAATATAGACATAATGCATGAATAGACCATACTGTGAACAAATAATATAACTTTTTCCAACTTTAAATAATGGATTGAATTGATATCTGAAAATATACAGAAAATCTATATTGATGTACAATCCTTCATTCCAACCAGTTATACATCTAATGGTAATATTAGGGTTATGGTTGATCATGACGTGTATGTGAGTTTTGCTTCAAAGGTGATTATGGAAATAGAAAATAATGCGTTTGGAATGAAGTCTCATGAAAAGACTGTGAATCAGGCGGTATAGTGATACCAGACTTCAAACTATACAACAGAGCAATAGTAACAAAATCAGCATGGTACTGTACCAAAACAGGCGGTTGGACAAATGGTACAGAATAGAGGACACAGAAACCAATCCACTAAACTACAACTATCTTATATTTGATAAAGAGGCTGAAAGCACACAATGGAGAAATGATAGCAGCTTCAACAAATGTTGCTGGGAAACCTGGAAATCCATATGCAACAAAATGAAACTGAATCACTTTCTCTTGCCATGAACAAAAGTTAACTCAAAATGGATCAAGGAGCTTGATATCAAATCAGAGACACAGTGTCTGACACAAGAAAAAGTTGGCTATGATCTACATACTGTGCGGTCGGGATTCAAATTTCTTAATATGACACCCATAGCACAAGAGTTAATAACTAGATTCAACAAATGGGACTTACTCAAACTAAAAAGTTTTTTCTCAGCAAAAGAAACAATAAGAGAAGTAAATAGGTAGCCTACATCTTGGGAACAAATCTTTACTCCTCAAACTTCAGATCGAGCCCTAATATCCAGAGTATACAAGGAACTCAAAAAATTAGACAATTAGATAACAAATAACCCAATCAACAAATGGGCCAAGGACCTGAACAGACACTTCTCAGAGGAGGACATTCAATCAATCAACATGTACATGAATAAATGCTCACCATCTCTAGCAGTCAGAGAAATACAAATCAAAACCACCCTAAGATATCATCTTGCTCCAGTAAGATTGGCAGCCATTATGAAGTCAAACAACAACAAGTGCTAGTGAGGACGTGAGGAAAAGGGTCCACTTGTACATTGCTGGTGGGAGTGCAAATTGGTGCAGCAAATTTGGAAAGCAGTATGGAGATTTCTTAGAAAGCTGGGAATGGAACCACCGTTTGACCCAGCTGTTAACCTTCTCGGTCTATTCCCTAAAGACCTAAAAAGAGCATGCTACATGGACACGGCTACATCGATGTTCATAGCAGCACAATTCACAATAGCAAGACTGTGGAACCAGCCTAGATGCCCTTCAATAGACGAATAGATAAAAAAAATGTGGCTTTTATACAAAATGGAGTATTACTCTTCATTAAAAAATGACAAAATCATAGAATTTGCAGGGAAATGGATGGCATTATAGCAGGTTATGCTAAGTGAAGCTAGCCAGTCCTTGAAAAACAAATGCCAAATGTCTTCTTTGATATAAGGAGAGTAACTAATAACAGAGTAGGGACAAAGAGCCTGAGAAGATTAACATTAAACAGGAATGAGAGGTGGGAGGGAAAGGGAGAGAGAAGGGAAATTGCATGGAAATGGAAGGAGACCCTCAGGGTTATACAAAATTGCATACAAGAAGAAGTGAGGGGAAAGAGGAAAAAAAAAACAAGGGAGAGAAATGAATAACAGTAGAGAGGGTAGAGAGAGAAGAGGGGAGGGGAGGGAAGAAGAGGGGGATAGTAGAGGAGAGGAAAGGCTGCAGAATACAACAGACACTAGTATGGCAATATGTAAATCAATGGATGGGTAACTGATGTTTTTCTGCAATCTGTATGCGGGGTAAAAATGGGAGTTTATAACCCACTTGAATCAAAGTGTGAAATATGATATATCAAAAGCTATGTAATATTTTGAACAACCAACAATAAAAATTTAAAAAAAAAAGAAACCTGGAGGAATACATGTGTTCTGAAGCAGGAAGTAATTGAAAGTGAAACAAATGTCTATAAATTTATGAACTTGTGGATAAATATATATCTTATGATGTGCATAAACTGAAGAAATAGTAATGTACTAGTGTTGCATAAAAATGAACGTCAAAATACACAACTTGTCACATAGGAATCTACTTGCATTAATGTTAAACTGGGTCAGATACTGTAGAAATATTAGGATTTGTGTGCACCATTCACTAAAGTTATTTTTCAGTACTAGGAGACAAATATGTATTTCAGGTGGATGAATATTTTTGAGAATAATCTTGTGAAAAGTTTATTATAAATCCACATACATGAACATGAATGAATGTGGGGAGTGTATAATAAGGCATATATATTTCATATATTGAAAAATCTGGAGAGTGTGTGTGTGTATATATATATATATATATATATATATATATATATATATATATACATATACACACACTCACACACAAAACACACACAGGAACATTAAAAATTAGCAAAAATATGCCAATCGAAATTCATCATGAAATATATATCTTTCACAGATACAAAAGTATTTATTTTACTGAACTTGTATTTATGTATAATGTTGTTCAACTAGGAAGCAAACCCATAGATTGGATTTTCTGTTAAAACAGTGTTTAGGAGGAGTGATCTCTTTTTACGATTTGTATCTGCCAAGTCAGCCACCTCATAAGAATGTATGTGTGATACCATGTAGGATTCTATATGTGAACCTAAAAAATACATGTGCTGAATAGGCTTCAGAGAAAGGGAGACAGGAATTCACATATTTGTTAACTTTAAAAACACATGGAGAACTATTTCAATTAAAAATTGACTAGATTTATAACACCAACACTTTATCAGGCAAAAGGCAAGTCTAACTATACACCATGCCTACTCTGAACTGCTTCTATTTCTATTCTCTTTGGGTTGTTTTTCTCGATCATATTAGGATTAGTAGTCAGAGTCTAGTCTGGTTTTGGTTAGTGTCATGGATTCAGTATTTTGAATGGAAAATTGGATAATGAATCCAATGTGTATGCAAATATGTGCTGCACAAAAATTTTTCCACTCTCATCCAGCACAATACCTTGAAATTATCTTTGCCCCAAGTAAGACACAATTAGAGTAGAAGAGTTAGAAAATCTGTGAATACATATCTGTACTGGAAAATGCTCAGGAGTTCACAACCTTGGAGGTGGTAGAGTAGTTTCCAAAAGTAAGGGACACGGGTTGATAGACCCAACCTGATCTTTTATTAAAATTGGGAGCCATCTTGCCACAAAGCCATAAAAAGTTAATTTTGGCTTTACTATAAATAACTGCAAATTCTGAACCTGCTTGGAATGCCTGCCCTTGCCTTGAATTCACCCATGCTTGACTCTCTGACCAGATAGCAGCCCTCGCTGAAACTTTAGTGACACATCATAAATTTTGGCCTTCCCTGTCCAGACAACGACCCTCTCTGAGGCTCTATTTGTCCTCATAATTTCTGATATTGGGGCCACCAAAAAATAAATAAATAAATAAATGAACTACCATTTTTGTGATGCTTGTCAAAGTTCTGTTATCTGTAACCCCCATTTTGTGTAACTTTCTGGGCTATATAGCTGTGCTGTAGGAAAGGCAGGGTTGCTGTCTTGTTCCTGCCATTTGGGGATGGAGAGGCAGCCCAGCTGGTTGACATAATAAGCTTGCCTCAATTGGATTTTAGTTGGAGTCAGTGTTCTTTTTTTGTGTCCTCATCTAATTTTTTTGAGTTCCCCAGCAAGATGACCCTGCCGACCAGATCACAAGACCAGACTGCTGGAAAATCTGAATCTGGCCTTCCCTTCAGGGCTCCGGGCTGGAGAGCCACTCTAGTGGGTGCACATCTTGAGCTGTTCCAAGGTCATGGAGTGAGCGTTAGGTCCCAGGAGCACTGCGGTGAACCACCGCACTAAAACTATTAGCAATCACCTGGTGGAGGAGGCCTCAAAAATTAAGTGGCACCTTTATAACATCTGATATCCGTTTAACGGAGATCTGTTCTGATGACATAGAGGTGTCCTGGGGAGGCTCACATATACTCGTTTTCGGTACAGTAATGAGAATCGTTCTGTCCTCTGTTCTGTTCTGTAGGGAATTCATCTGGAATGGTAGAGATGTGATGACTGGCATGTACGTGGTCCTACTTCAGAGCTTTAGCAAGACGTTGCATTGCTCCTATGTTTTTTGTTTCAAGTTCGGGTTTCTGTATTTTGTGTTTTGTTCTGTGTTCTATATGTTTTTCTTGTTTGTTTTGTGTGTTTTGTTCTGTGATTTCTGTGGTAAAAACATAAGTATATTGGACGTGAAAATGGGTAACAAAGAAAGTAAGCCTGATATTCTTTCCCACTCTGTTTTAAGGGACTGCGATGAACTTTACCCCCCTTTGTTAAGCAGGATGAGAGAAGCTCCTAGCTGGCTGCCTGGAGTATAACCACTGCAGAGGGCAATGCCTGCTGGGGACCTAAGAACTGAGTATCTCCCAGGTTAACAAGTGAAACTCCATTAAAACCCCTTGGCCCTCCAGATCAAGAGAGTCACAACCTCTGGGCAGGGTTCCCTGTGTTTCTTCTTTGTTACCAAAGCAATAAACCTCCCTTTTTCTTTTTCTAAAAACCTTGTTCTCATTATTAAATTGGCATTAATTGGCTTCAAGTTCAGGAGCCGAACTTTAAGTTACAAATTTTGATAAATCCCTCCCCCACCCCCTGTCCCGGAACATTTTTAGAGCTGACTACTGAAATGTTACTAGATGGAACACGCTTGGGGTGGAACCGAACCAGAGGAGATAATCCTGTAAGTAAAAGGAGGGACTGAGGGACTCCCAGCAGCTGCTGAAGCCCTGTTGCTTCAGGCAATTCCCTCCTTCCTTCCCTGCACTGTAAGGATTATGCCACCACTGTCTTGTTAAAAAAGAGAAAAAGAAAAAGGGGACACTAAATGCATTAAAGTCACCATGGAGACCCTTAATTGTACATTTCAGGTTGCCCCTCTGTTAAAATATCTGCCCCCCCCTTGTGGACATCTATGGTGACACTGGTGTAGGAGATTTTTTTTCTTATCTGCTCAGGTTTAAAGGATTCTGTCTGACAGCCATAGTCTGGACCTTCTTTCTGTCTGTCTTGTGTCTTTGTTTCTGGCCCTTTAAGACATGTGCAATAATGTGTTGATATTATAAATTGTTTCTTGGGAATGATCTTAGCTGAATGTGTGTCTAAATTATGATGTTTTCTTGTAACAATCTGGTATTTGAATGGGTTTTTGAAGCATTGCAAAATCTTGCAGTTAAAAGTCGGGTTTAGGTAATGGTTTAGTTTATGATTTCAGATAATTCATGCCAGAGAACTTAAATACTTAGGATGGAAAACTAAAGAACTCTACGTCCAAATTGGCAAGTAACTTCCCAATCATTCAGTCTTTATTTTTCACCAATTTTGAATTGGGTAGCCTGTGAAAATATCACTATGTGTTCGAGAGCATTAATCTGGACAAGGATTGTAAATCATAGTATGATATCTGTTGACAAAACAAGATGTAAAGATATAAAATTTTGTGAATTGTATCTTAAACTTGTACCATAATTTTCAACATCCGAACCTGAAAATTATGGTTAAAATGCCTTAGGCCTGAGGTGTCTGCTCAGAAAAGCAGTTTTTTCCTGCTCCTTCCAGACCTCAGCCATGACTTATTTTGAAAGGCAAATGAAAGAAGCCTGCAAGCTTAGTAGGAGACTGATCTGAGGCCTAAGAGAAAAAAAGGTAAATTGTATGGTATTTACTAATTACTGGCCAGTCATTTTTTCTAGGACTCTTATTTTTTTCCTTAGATACTTTATTTTTTTTTGAGCTCATGATTTTGATCATACAGACCTAGGTTAATGTTTTTCTGATCAGTACTATCTTTGACCAACTGTGGACTTTTTGAAACATTGCAATGGAGATTTCACCTGCGAAAAGCTACAAGGCCTTTACTATTATTATGTGTGCTCAATTTTGTTATGTGTTGTATGTCTATATATACATATGTCCGTATATTTTATATATGATATACAAATTAATATATATAAGGAGCACTCATTAAAAAAAAGCACTCATAAAAACAAATTTTAAAAAGTGGATCTAAAGATCTTCAATTCACGTGATTTAAATAATTCAATTAAATTTGATAAACAGATAAAAATAAATGTTTTTAAATTTAAGCTTTCAAGTTTTTCAAGGTATTCAAAAATCTGATAAAATATTAATATCTACAAAATGTCTAATATGCCTTGGTTCTCGGACTTTTCCTTCAACATAAAAATGGTTTACACTCTTCAATACATGTGTCTAATATTTTGATAAATAAGTAAAGTAAATTTGATATGGGATTACTCATTCACGAGTACTTTTGTTAGATATCTGATTGACTTACTAACGTCTGTATAAGTTTGACTAAATTCTGTAAAAGATTGTAAAAATCAATCATGTGTTAAAGAGACAAAAATTTCTTAAAACATAAGTTTACCCATAACATTGTGTTTATTAAGTTTTATTTTTTCTTGTGCAAGCAACCATAGAAATTAAACAACTGATTAAATTAGAACTGTTATTTTAGAGCACTGTACTGTCATTTCTTTAAAAGCTAAACTTGGTTAATGTAGAAACATCAATGTAATTGTGATGCTACTAATGTGCTCATATCTTACAGGTATGCAAGTCTGTAAGGTAAAAATTTTAAAAGAGCATTATATCAAGCTGGTGTTCTGAAGTTTTATGGGGATTTATTCACCTGTTATCAATAAGATATGTAAAGTTTAATCTTACTTTTTACATTGGGGAACAATTTAAATGTACTTTATGTTAATGAGAGCCTAATCTATGTAAAGGTTAAAAACTTTCAGCATTTGTTTAATTCATATTTTAAAGTGATTTTATATGGTGTTAGCTAATGTTCATGTGACCTCAAACAATTTATGTAAACTTTTTAAAATAATATTTAAAAAATAAAGATCAGCTTTAGAACTAAAACACTTAAGATTTATAAAGAGCCCTGCCTTACCTGAGATAAGGCTGTGTGTCCCATCTTATTTCATGTGAGAATGAATACAAAAGCAGTAGGTCAGATTTTATTTCTTTAAAGTTATGTTAAAAGTTCTTTTTTAATGTCAAGATTCCTAGGATCTCAAACAGGGGATATAATGTATGACTCAGCCAAAAAATTCAGGGTAGCTATTAAACGAACTAAGTATTTTTACTGTTGTTAAAAAATTTTATTTTGTAATTTTCTTATATGTGATCTAAAGATTCCCTGTTAGTGTTTTAAAGAAGTGTTGCTTTAAGAACAAAACATGGGTTAATTTCAGAGGGTAAGTTATCACCTACAAGACAGACAGAATAATACAGATCCCAATTAATAAAAAGATAAATAATTATAAAGTTATAGACATTAAAGCCTGGTGCTCTTAATATCAGGCTGTTAAAATTTATTTGATAGATGTTTAAGATTAGGATTTTAAATTAAAATTAATTGAAAAGGGTCAAGGAAACCAATATTTGGCTCTTGCCCTCTGAGTCAGTCTGAATCCAGGGAACAGGGGACTTCTCTAAAGAGTTTTGCAACTCTGGGCTATAAAAACTCCCCATCAGGGAGATTAATGAGACCACTGGAGAACAGAAAGCCAATCAGTGCATTTGCTATGAAGAGAAGAGTCATCAGAGAAGAAAGAAATCCCTGATGCTTCCGAGGGAAGCCACATGGTCAAAAGAGACCTGGACCCACCTAGCGCAAATGGCTCTAGCAGAACTGAGAAAGTGCTCTCAAGTTTACCCAGTTTATGACTCCCATAAAAGCTCACCTGACTGTTAACAATAGATAGAAACAAAAGTCAGTTTGAATGCTTCATCTTAAACACTTAGCAAAGACAGTGAAAACCAAAATACAGCCATTCCTGGACATTTTGAATAATAATAATAATAATAATAATAATAATAATAATAATAATAATAATATTTTAAGGTACACACTTTATGTTAGCCTCCCAAAATAAGTAAGACTGGAGGCTACAAAGAAGGATTCTCTGACAGGAATGCCTGATACTTATTAAAAGAGACTATCAAGAAGAGCTGCCAGAGTCAGAAATTTTCAGTTTAAGGCCTAAATATATTCCTAACCTACACAGGTAAGCTTGGTGTTTGCTAGTACGATTATCCAGTCCTGAGTATCAAAATTAAAGGTTTCTCTATTAGACACAGAGGTCATACTGGTGAAAGGATTTTGCAAGATCAGATGACACTAAATTATTAAACTATATCTTATGGGGAGGGACAACTCTAATACTAAAAGTTAAATATTAAATTGACAGTCTTTATAACTGGGGATATTAAAGACTGAAGAGGGAACTTCTATACAGTGGCATGTTCCAGCTGCTGCAACATTTATTCAGTACTCATGGTTTTTGTTTCTCTCATGTAATAACCAATCCCCAGATGACTTTACAACCTGTTCTTCCCCAACCAGACTTCAAACCGAACTGACTTCTAAAAGGCAACTCATGTCCCTCAACTACTTCTAAAAGGCAACTCATGTCTCTCACACCATGCCTACTCACGTCATCCTCTCTCAGCTCAGAAGAAGCCAAAATGGGTGACGCCTCTCTTATTACAACAATGGAGCCAAATATAAATAGACAATCAATATAAGTAATTAATTAAGTCAGGTAAAATCAGGGAGACTGGTTTTGGGTGAGTTCTAAAAATTTGGAGACTTTTACCTGAGGGATTAAAATTTCCTCAGTGCTCTACCCCTAATCTATCAAAGATTTGAAACGGACACAGAGAAAAGGGGGGAATGATAGACCCAACCTGATCTTTTATTAAAATTGGAAGCCGTCTTGCCAAAAAGCCATGAAAAGATAATTTTGGCTTTACCATAAATTACTGAAAATTCTGAACCTGCTTGGAATGCCTGCCAGTTTTTGAACTGAGCCATGTCTGGCTCTCCGACCTGATAGCAGCCCTCTCTGAAACTTTAGTGACATATCATAAATATTTGCCCTCCCTGGCCATACAACAACCCTCTCTGAGGCTCTAATGGCCCTCATAAATTCTGATGTAGGGACAGCAAAAAAAAAAAAAAAAAAATATATATATATATAAACTACCTTTAGTGTGATGCTTGTCAGAGTTCTGTTAAATGTAATGCCCATTTTGTGTAAATTTCTGGTCCATGAAGCTGGGCTGTAGGAAAGCTGGGGTTGCTGTCCTGTTCCCGCCATTTTGGGAGGGAGAGGCAGGATGGCCAGTGGAAATAATAAGCTTAATTTAATTTAATTTTTATTGGTGTCAGTGGTCTTCTCTTGTGTCCAGATCTAACAGGAAAACACTCACAAAACATGGAGCTCTGTCAGCCTAAAGACTTTTTGAGACACTTCCTCTGAGGTTGGGCACTTGAAATATATGTTGTTGTAAGGACCTTTAGCTTCCTTTCTAGTGGGACCATCAAAGCTGGGTCTGCATCTGTGTGACCTGGAGGACATGGTTTCTTATATTCTAATGAACATGAGGCAGCAGTTCTGAATTTTCTCGTTGTAGGTAAACTGTGGCCACTGGGTCCTAGGTGTCTCCCAGTGTGGACTGTGAAGACATTTTGTCATCCTAAACTTTTAGTGGTGTTTCTTGCTGCTGCACTGCGATTTTGGTATTTGCTTCATGAAATACAATGAGTTCAACTGGGACCCAGTGCTGGAGGGAGTTCTGTCACTTGTGGTTGGTCAGAGTCTGCAGGAGAATGCACCAACCAGGCTTCTATCCCACAGAGATTGCCCCCTTGTCCATAGCAATCTGACTCTGAAATTTGCCCTGAAACCTCTCCATATAAAAAGATGCCTTTACATAGAAGGGCCTGCTGGCTGCACCATGTCACTCACAAGCCATTTGGAAGGCAATGGCAAATCCTCATGGCCACACCACAGATGTATTATCACACACCTGCCCACCACTGCAATAGGCCCACTACTCTGCAGGCTCCAACTTACTGGCATCTTTGTTCTACACCATTTTCATGAAACCCAGACAATCTAGGCATTCTATGGTACACTCATGATCAGCAACAAGACATCCAAGGCTCTCCAGTACCACCTGGTTAAGGGAATTTCAAAAATTTCATGGTATTTAACTAGCAATTTTTCATGGATGAAGTTGGAGGCACTGTGGGTTTCAGTTAATTCAGGAACCATAAAATGGTGAAGAAGGTCATTTCAATGAAAGCTGTGGAGTACTCTCACAGGCAAGTCTTCCCATTGAGTGGAAAAAGGCTCATATGCATCCAGGCCCATTAAGGTCTACAATGTGACGTCCATGGGTGTTTTGACTCTCAACTATGGATGCCTAATCTTTCAGAAAAAAATCTTGTGATATCCTGGCTGAGATTCTCAGGCTCTGTGGAAAACAAACCTGGTCCTTGATCTCAGTTTCCAAGGGCGAATCCCATGCGTGGCCTCCTAAAATCCGAACACAATTCATGGCAATATTTCTCTGAGATCAGTTCCAGAACTCAGACTCTAAAGGAATGACACCAGAGTTCAAACCCAGGTAGAACCAGTCATCACTTCCAACCGCCACACAAATCCCCACAATTAAAACCAAAACACTCCCACAAAGCCCTCATCTTTTTCCATATAGACACTCATCATAACCTGTGGCTGGAGTTTTCCATGAGGGACTCATCCCAAGACAGTGTACAAAATAACCTTCCTAGCCCCTCATTTGCCTAAAGTCAGGGTTGCCTGGACACCCTTCCTGAGAACCAGGAGTGACCATAGGCCTGACGTAAATACTGCTCTGCTTCTCCAATTTGAGGCCTACTGACTGTCGGGTTTAGATTTTTTATCTGAATTGGTGTCATGAAAAAACCCAAGCACCTAAAGACTTGCCACTGCAGAGTTTTGAAGAACTCATTTGACACAAAGAATCCCTATTCTAACTAGATGGATGTCAGGAACCTTATAGAGAAAGGCGAGAGACTTCATCCACAAAGACTGCTTTTTGGGCCATTTTGGTTTTGGAAGCACACATGGAATCTTTCTTTAGATCCATCAGGTGCTGAGAATATAAGCCACAGCCTCACACATGGCCAAGAGGCTGATTCACAAACATCCCTTTCCAAAGCAATTAAGCAAAGAGGTACAGGTGATGCCCATTAATTTCCATTTGAAAACTGTTTTCTTCAGGTGTCCCAAAGGGGTGGCCTGAGGCAAAGACCTTCCTGACATTCAGGGCAACAGAACAATAGGTAAGCAAATGGCCCAAAGCAGGGTTTCTCCACTTAGACTTTTTTGGTCACACTGATATCTGAGTTTTCTGATATTCCCCCAATCCCTTAAGCTATCCAGTACATGGCCATATCACAGAGCTTGGAGATGGCACATATATTGGACACAAAACCATGAGCCTATTCTGGAGAGTGGCCCAAATTCAGGAAGAAAACAGGAACTTAGGAAGATAGTAGGTGTTACCCATCCATAAGGCAAGCCAAAGTCCATTCATTAATTGGGCAGGATGAATGCTGTGAAGCTTTCTACTAGACAGGACACATCCATTGATGCATTCTCTTCTCTAATGTCTAAAACCACGAACACAGTGGGACATACAGACATAGAAACACTCATCTTGTCAAACGACTTACTAGAAACAGTCCCCTCCAAACCAAACAAACCGCCTTTCCTCCCTATTCTCAGAACATGAGACAAAACCATAAACTCCCACCCACACCCACAAAGTCATGTCCTTCCCCCAAGTAGGTCTGTGACTATCCGGAGTATCCTCTGACTGGTGGGTCTTAGTATGTTTTCCGGAAATGGCCTGTCCTGTCTCAGATCTTGTCTCCTTGGTCAACTCTGTGATGTTGTCAGGTGCCAGTGGTGAGCCACTACCTGCTTTCTGAGGAAAGGGCCCTCTTCAGAGCTCTGCTGGCATTTGGCCATCCTCACATCAGTAGGTACCAAGAAAGACTGACACTGTCCTTGGTAAATCCAAACAAGTGTGCCTACTGGAACTGGGACTGAGAGTGGCTCTGAGTGACTGGCTTACTGGACCCCAAGTTCAGAGAGTTTTTTCCCAAGGAAGTGAGGTAGGTCACTTCCTCCAGGAACTGAATGAGGTCACTGCCTTGGCAACCACTTTGTCCTAACAGTTGCTTCCATAGGTCCCATGAGATGGAGGCTGCCCCTACTTCCTGTGACACTTTCACAAGTTCAAATAGTGTATCCACCCTACTCACCTGGCAATAGCTCTCCACACAGGCCTGGTTTGTTCCATCCTCTCTACATTAAGATCAGAGAGGCTGATTCAGACACAACCCTTCATCCTGCCCAGGTTGTTTGCCATGGAAGATGACTTTTGCTCTCTTAGGTCCTTCATAGCTGCCTACATCTTCTCCAGGGATAATTTCTGCATGGACTTTTGAGGTTCCCAGCAGGTGGAAGATTCCCTACATTCCTGTATTGTAAGACCAACTCTGTCCCTGCTCTTCTGTAAAGTTATATTGAGTGAACAGTGTATGGTTAGGGTTAATAACATGTTTGATTTATGTTAGTAATCATTCTGCAGGATGAATAATGGTATTGGGAACCTGCCTTGTTAATAAGAATATAGAGGTGAAATATAAGTATAAAAACAGAAATCTAGGTAAAATTTGAAGCCCAGAAGTGCATTTGGCCCTTGATTGGGATACTTAGCTTTGAATTATGTTCTGCACAGGTGTCTCAGATAATTCAACATACAGCGTCATAGGACCTTGTATCTTGGATGATTGAATGTCGAAGAGAACATCCAGTTCAAAAGCGATAGTCAGTAGGATTAGGAAGATAATTGGTAGGTTTAGAAGGAAGAGTTAGTATAGGATTGATACCAAAAGCTTTTTAGCAATAGGGTTTCGGGTAGAGAGTGAATGCATATGTCAGCCCATGTGAAGAGTCAATCACAATGATGAACTGGGATAAATATGTAGGAAAGCAGAAATCAATAGAGACATTAGGAATTCAGCCAAAGTATAAAGTGAGTGATAGAATTAGATATTTTGAACAGGGTTGAGGTTGAATAGAAAATCTTAGGAAGAAACAAATATGTAGTCACCAATATGATTGATATTTGAGAGCATTAGGCAACCTGGACATGGATGTTTTCAGTAATCCATGCTCACTTTCCTTTTAGGCTTTGGTGAAAGGTGAATAAAATATGTACTTGTCACTTCCTATTTTTCTGTATTCTTAACAAAACACTGTTGAAATCTTGAGAACTGTTTGCCAATCCTGTTCCCAGAATGTGTTGTCCCCAACTGCCAAACTGCAGAATGTACTCTCTCACCCATTTGCTCACAAACTGACCAGTCGCCCGGACCCATCAATAAACTCCCCTCCCTGTCCTCTCCATGAAAAGAATATAAGCTCTGCTTAAGCTCTTTCAGGGCTCTCTGCTCTATCCAAGTGAGGTCTGAGCCCCAGCATGCTGTACTCCCTATTAACCCTATACTATTGCATGAGACAGTCTCTTGGTGGTCTCTTCCTCCAATGCTTGCCAGAACTTCACATCTGAAACCCCCAGCAAGATCCATCAGTGGTGTACGAAAGACTCCCAACGAGCTCCTATCAGGATAAGTATGGTACCACTTTCGTGTTTCAGGTTTCAGGTTACGTCTTTGCAAAATGGCTATCGGTGATGAGCGTGAGCTCTCTCAGATGCTGGCTGACAGACGTGTCACCGAGCCACAGGTCACGTTCCTGGGGGATGCCCCCAGAGGATTCGGAAAATAGAGGAACAATTGTATCCTCGACTCAGTGATTTTTTTGTTTCGGATTCGGTTTTGCCAGCACATCAGGTTTTGCTGGCTAATCAGTCCTGGTCTCAGTATTAGACGTCCATTGCCTGTCTTTATTGTCTTGTCTTGTCTGTGTTGTGTGTCATTGCTTTCACTGTTTGTATATCTTTCATTATGGGACAGAGCACTTCAATGCCTCTGTCCCTGACTCTTGTTCAGTGGACCAAAGTCCACTTAAGGGCTCAGAATCTTTCTATTTCAGTAAAACGCCGGAACTGGCAGACTCTCCGTGCCTCAAAATGACCCACCTTTGGAGTCGGATGGCCCCTAAAGAAACTTTCTACTCCCCACTAATTCAAAAAGTCAGAAATATTGTCTTTCAACTGGGGCCACATAGCCATCCAGATCAAAAGCCATATATCTTAACTTTGCAGGACCTCTGCAAATCTCCTCCTCCATTTGTGAAGCCTTTCCTTTTCCCTGCCCCCGCTCCTCCACCTTCCCCCATGATTCTATCTCTCAAACCCTCTGCTCCTCCTCCTCCACCCTTTGTTCTTCCTAAGTCTCAAGACTCAACTAGACTCTCCGCACCCTCCTTATCCCCTACCCTCTTCCCCCAATACCCAACACCCTCTAAGTGATTCCCTTGCTGCTGACTCAGCCTCTCCACCATTGGAGGAAGCTAGGCCGGCCCAGCGCCCTCCAGATTACTACCCGGCAGCACACAAAGCCACTCCTTCCCTGGACAAAGCTGGCCCCGGTAAAAGAACTCAAAGAACTTGCCGGCGTTGTCACACCTGCCTACTTGGGATGACTGCCAACAACTCCTACAGACTCTCTTCATGACAGAGGAACAAGAGAAAAACCTTCTGGAAGCTAAAAAAAAATATCCTCGGACAAGATGGGTGACCGACACCTCTTCCTACATCATCAAAGCCGGCTTCCCATTGAACCAACCGAACTGGGACACCAACACGTTTGAAGGTAGGTAGCATCCGTCCACTTATTGCCGGGCTCTAATAGCGGGTCTCCAAGCAGCCGCTAAGGTGACCAACTAATTGGGCCAAGGTTAGAGAGATTATTCAAGGGCCTGATAAATCTCCCTCTATGTTTCTAGAGAGATTTATGGAGGCATATAGGAGATATACTCCTTTCGATCCTCAGGCAGAGGATCAAAAGCCATCTGTCATGATGGCCTTCATTGGGCAAGCTGCCCTGGATATTAAAAGAGAGTTACAATGCGTAGATGGATTACAAGATATGGCTTTGAGAGATTTAGTCAGAGAAGCCTAAAAAAGTAAACTATAAGAGATAAACTGAGGAAGAGAAGGAACAAAGGAGGAAGAAAGAAAGGGAGCAAAGAGAGGATGCGAGAAGCAAAAGATAGACTAATGCATTGACTAAGGTCCTGGTCACAACAAAAAATAGGACAGAAATTAAGAAACAGGGATACAGGAAGGGATACCTGGGCACACGCCAAAAGCCACCCCTGGCCTCAGATCAATATGCCTACTCAAAAGAAAAAGGACACTGGGCCAAAAAGAGCCAGAGAATGAGACAGCCACACCAGCCAGACATTCTGACTCTGGAGGATGACTAAGAAAGTCGGGGCTCAGATCCTCTTCCCGAGCTCAGGGTAACTTTTGAAGTGGAGGGTACCCCAGTACACTTTGAAGTGGATACAGGGGCAGTATACTCAGCCCTTAAAGCCCCATTGGGCCCTCCATCAAATAAAAGGTCTCTATTTCAAGGGCTAATGGCAGTAAATATCGGGCATAGACAACTAAGAGGATCATGGACCTGGGGAAAGGAAAAATCCATCACTCCTTCCTAGTAATCCCAAGATGCCCGGCCCTATTAATGGGCCGAGATCTGCTCACCAAGCTCCGGGCCAGAATAACTTTATCCCTGAAGGCCCCAAAGTGAAAATTATAAATCCTTCAGTAAAAACTCCTATAGTCACAGCTTTAACTGTCAGTAGAAGATGAACATCAACTCTTCACACCACACAAGACTGATCAAACAGGCACGTTACCCCAGAATTGGATAACATATTACCCAGATGCCTGGACAAAAACTGATGGCTTAGGCCTGCCCATTAAAAAACCTCCAATAACAGTGGAGTTAAAAACCTCAGCGTCTCCAATCAATGTCAAAAAATATACTCTGCACAAAAATCTAAAGATGGGATAAGGCCCCATATTCAGAAATATCTGATATTAGGGGTCCTAAGGCCCTGTTAATCAGCCTGCAACACTCCCCTGCTACCATTAAAAAATGCCAGGAACCGGGGACTATCACCCTGTTAAAGACCTACGAGAGATCAACAACAGAGTGCAGGACATTCACCGCATGGTACCTAATCTGTGCAATCTGCCTAGCACTCTGAAACCTGAGCAGAAATGGTATACTGTTCTGTACTTAAAAGATGCTTTATTTTGCTTGCCTCTGCATAAAGATAGTCAGTTGCTGTTTGTTTTCGAGTGGGTAGACCCAGAAACCGGAACGTCTGGTCAACTAACTTGGACTAGACTCGAACAGGGGTTCAAAAACTCCCCCACTCTCTTTGATGAAGCTCTCCACAGAGATCTCAACAACTTCAGAAATATACACCCTGCTTCAACATGTGGATGGCCTGCTACTGGCAGCCAACACTAAGGAAAACTGTGAATCTGGGACCCAAGCACTATTATCTGAGCTTGCTAAACTGGCGTGTAGAGCTTCTGCCAAAAAGGCCCAAATTTGCCAGCATGAAGTAATCTTCCTGGGCTATTCACTTAGGGGCGGTAAAGGATGGCTCACTGAGCAAAGAAAACAAACTGTTGTGCAGATACCACACAGATCTAACAGCAGACAACTCAGAGAGTTTCTTGGGACTGCTGGATTTTGCAGGTTATGGATACCTGGGTTTGCATCATTAGCTGCTCCTTTATACCCGGTGCTAAAGGGAGATGCCCATTTCCAATGAACCCCTGAGAACCAGGAAGCTTTTGATAACACCCAAAGACTCTGACACTGAACCCTCAACTTCACTGAGCTTAGCCTGCAATTTCAGAAAGCCCTACACTAAGTTAAAATGTATATCAACTCACTCACCTTGGTTCAAAGAAATTGCAGGCATTCCTGAAGGATCAAGAACAGAGTTTTCCACTAATCGATTCAAAGAGAAAGGGAAGAACTGAATGGGTAACAAAAGCCTGTCGGGTCTGTCAATTGGTTAATGCTTACACTTCCAAGCTTCTTGCAGGAAAGCACCTATGAGGAACCAGACCAGGACAATTCTGGGAATTGGGAAGTTGACTTTACTGAAATTAAGCCAGCAATGTATGGACTTAAATATCTCCTAGTCTTTGTAGATACATTTTCAGGATGGATTGAAGCATCCCCAACAAAAAAAAAAAAAAAAGAAAACAAAAGAAAAAAGAAAGAAAAGAAAAGAAAAGAAAAAAAAAAACCGGCCCAAATGGTGGTCAAAAAGATCCTGAAAGATATTTTTCCAAGATTCTGCCTGCCTAAGGTAATATGGGTCTGATAATGGGCCGGCGTTCATGGCCCAGGTAAGACAGGGGTTAGCCAGAATTCTAGGGGTTTATTGGAAGTTACATTGTGCTTATAGACCCCAGAGCTCAGGACAGGTAAAAAAATAAAAAGAACCATTAAAGTGACCTTAACGAAATTAAGCTTAGAAACTGGCATAAAATATTGGACTATGCTCCTGCCTTCTGCACTGTTTCATGCAAGAAATACTCCCTCTGTTTCTTTGTCTAACCTCACCCCCTATGAAATTCTCTATGGTGCCCCTGCTCCAGTAAGGGACCTAACCCCAACTCTAAGACCTAACGATCCCTTCCACACCCCCTTGCTTGACAGACTTAAAGCTCTTGAAAGAACTCAGTGGTACTTGTTGAAGCATCTGGCCCCTTCCTACCAACCAGGGTATGATGGGACTCCACATCAATATCAAGTAAGAGACCTCATCTATTAAAGACGACATCAGGTGTCATTCCTGAAACCCCGGTGTAAAGGACCATACCAGGTGCTACTTATAACACCTACAGTGGTAAAGGTAGACGGAATCACTTCCTGGATCAATGCCTCTCATCTCAAGCCTGCGCCATGTCCCCACTCTGGCTGGAAGCTGGAAAAGACTGGTAAACCTTTCAAACTGTGTGTTCGCCATGTGGATAAGGCTATAGACTCTCCCCTTGGCCACCAGTATTCCTAAGCATCATCAGCCCGTTCAGCAGCGATGGCTGATCAAAAATCCTACTAGACAACAAGTATGGTCTACCTCGAATACAGCCCACTGAGGGACCTGGTGGCCATCCCTCCACCCAGACATTTGTCAGCTACCTATAGGTCTTTCATATTGGGATAGCCCTGATGAACAGGATTCCACTAAAATTCCATTAAATCACTTTCGTACCATAGGTAATGGAAACCAACATTATGGATGTAGGGACACGTGAGCCAGATGCAGTTTGGCTAGCCTAGATTACTATGTTTGCCCGGAGGACTATCAAATCCACAAACAGCCATGGCTGTGTGGGGAAAAGCCGACTTCTTCTGTAAGTCATGGCGATCTGAGCATACAGGGGCTGCCTGCTGAAACCCAAACTCCTCATCAAATTCAGTACACAGCATTGGCCATATTACCAATTAGACAAAAAAAAACAATGTCCCCCAGAGGGGTCTCTAGATCCTCAAATTCTGCATGGACTTTTTAACTTCGGCAAGTGCTCAAAAGGGTTGAAGGAAATTCCGCTATGTGCAGGCCTTTTTCCTCCTTTGCTCACATCCTGAACTATGCTTCTCTAATAGATCCTCACCCTCAGATTTCTGCTCCAGACTCTCTGCTGTCACTTTCACCTCAGGAATTTGATTTCTCCCCTCCAATTACTAGATCAAAAACCCAAACCTCTACCCTTTCTCAGACCATTGCCCCCTTGCAGAGGTAGCAGGTACTTAGGTACCCCTAAACCCAGACACTCCTCTATTCTTCTGTCAGTGCCCACAATGGGTCCCAACAGGTCCTCTTACCTGCTAACCCAAAGCTCAAACCAGCTGAGAAGAGCCCTCAGACCCCTATCCAAGATGTAATAAAAATTACCTTTAAAGTTGCATTGTCAACACTGAATACAGGTTACTAAGAATTTAAAATCCCTCACAGGCTTTTTGAGATACTCACTCCCATCTTCCCCTCTGCTCTACTTGCTCTACTGCTCAAGTTTTTTTTGCTAGCAAAATCCCAAACCCCTTTCCCATTAGTCTTTTAATCTCTCCTTCCTGATTCTCAGATCCATGGAGCTGCTCTCACCCCCTGCCTTCCACTCTTCCCCCTCTGTACCAAGACCACAGAAAATTCTTAAGTGACCTTCTCCAGAAGTCTTCACCATGACTGACTTTAGGACTTTCAGCAAAATAATCCCTATGAAAGAGGGATTCTTTTCTTGTTGCCCTGTTCTAGTTGCCACTGGCTGGAAAAATCAGCACTCCTAAGCTAGACACCCCTTACTAGTTTTTCACAAAATATGTGAACAAGGCCTCTGGCCTTGAGCTGGAGCTTCACAGAGATTGCTACATTTCTAAGATAAAGAAGTTACCAACTGGGCTCCATTTTAACAGCTGGCAGGGAGAAAAAAAAAGAGAAGACAAAAGCTCTCCCCCTCCCAGGTGTCCTTAAAAAGTTAACTTGCCAAAATAGAAGAAATAAAACAGAAACAAAAACTGCTTTTTGTGAACTTCTGCAGACTGTGATATTCTGAGCCCATTCCCTTACATGTTGGCTACAAAATTCTGAAACAACCTAAACTTGGGGTTCAGAGGATTAATTGATTACAACAGAAGCAATGCTCTCTACATCCTTTTGCAACCAAATAGGACTGCTTCCCTAGCTTCGGTGCTATCTTAGGTGCCTTTCCTTGTCTGTTCCTTCAACAGTATAATTCTATATACTTAATTATTGTTTATGTGTTCATAAAATGGTCAATAGATGTGATTAATTATGTAATGGTGCAGATGTTTCCCAGAGTGCTCTATCATGATACAGGTTCATTTAAAGTTCAAATAGGGGGGGCATAAAACCCGGTTCCGCGGGGAACCTGTATCCCTCACTTTAGCCATCCTATTTGGAATAAGAGTTGCTGCAGGTGTGGGCACAGGAACCACTGACCTAGTCCATGGGACACAACAAATGACTCAATGAGAAGCAGCAATAGACCAAAGCTTAAAGATATTAAAAACCTCAATCCCAGCTTTACAGGAATATTTAACCTCTCTCTCCGAAGTAGTTTCACAGAATAGGCGACGGTTGGACCTCCTCTTCATGAGAGAGGGGGCCTTTGTGCTGCAATGAGGGAAGAATTTTTTTTTTATGCTGACAATACTGGAGTTGTAAAAGAATCTATGAGTAAATTAAGAAAACGCCTTGAAGAGCGTCAACGAGAGACAGAGGCCCAAAAAGCGTGGTTTGAGTCTTGGTTCACACAGTCCCTTGGGTTAACTACACTTTTATCTGCCTTGGCCAGTCCATTAATAATCCTCATATTATTGCTAACTGTAGGTCCCTGTTTGCTCAACCGTGTAGTTTCCTTTCTCCAAGCTCAAATTGGACAAGTTAAACTTATGGTAATCAGACAACAATATAACTCACTAGCAGACATAAAATGTGACACCCCCCAATGATCACTTTTTTGATTAAAAGTAACCAGAACAAGAAGTGGGAAATGAAAGGTTTATTAAATAGGTACTTGTCACTTCCTGTTTTTCTGTATGCTTAACAAAACACTGTTGAAATCTTGAGAACTGTTTGCTAATCTTGTTCCCAGAATGTGTTGTCCCCAACTGCCAAACTGCAGAATGTACTCCCTCACACATTTGCAAGCAAACCGCCCACTCACCCTGACCCATCAATAAACTTCACACCCTGCCTTCTCCAAAGAAAGTACATAAGCTCTGCTTAAGCTATTCTCAGGGCTCTCTGCTAAATTCAAGTGAGCTCTGAGCTGCAGCATGCTGGACCCCCAATACACACTTTGCTGTTGCATGAGACAGTCTCTTGGTGGTCTCTTCCTAAAATGCTCACTCGACCATTCCATTGGTACAATCATTAGTGTGAACTTTGCTTTTTGTGTCCAGAATATTACTGTGATAAAATGTATATGTAGGTCAGGTGACATGAGTATTTCTTCCACCATTTCTGGGAGGAATATTTTCAAGACCTAATAATTAGTATTGGGGTTATAAAGACGTGTACCCTGTGTCTATGGATATAGAGATAATGCATGAATAGACAATACTGTGTTTAAATAATATAACAGGTTCCACTTTAAATAATGTATTGAATTGATATCTGAAAATATATAAGAAATCATTTATTGATATACAATCATTCATTCCAACCAGTTATACATCTAATGGTAATATTATGGTTATGGTTCATTATCTAGGGTGTGTGAGATTTCCTTCAAAAGTAATTATGAAAATCAAAAATAATGTGTTTGGAAAGAATTCTCATGAAAAGACCAGTCAAGAAACATGGAGAAATATATGTGTTCTGAAGTAGAAAGTGATTGAAAGTGAAACAAATGCCAATAAAATTGCAAACTTATGGATGAAATATATATCCAATGATGTGCATGAACTAAAGAAATAGTAATGTACAAGTGTTGAAAAACATGAACTTCAAAATACACATCATGTCCCATAGGAGTCTACTTGCATTGATGTTAAACTGAGTCAGTTACTGTAGAAATATTAGGATTTGTATACACCATTCACTTAAGTTAGTTTTCAGTGTTGGAAACAAATAGGTATTCCAGGTGGATGAATATTTCTGAAAATAATCTTGTGAAAAGATTATTATAAATCCACATACATGAATATGAATGAATTTAGGAAATGTATAATAAGACACATATATTTCATATTTTGAAAAATCTGGAGTGTATATATATATATATATATATATATATATATATATATATATAAACACACACAGATATTAAAAATTAGCACTATATGCCAATTGAAATTCACCATGAAATATATATTATCCACAGATCAAAAATATTCATTTTACTGAACATGGATTTATATATAATGTTGTTCAGCTAGGAAGCTCACCCATAGGGTGAATGTTCAGTTCCAATACCGTTTAGGAGGAGTGATCTCTTCTCACAATTTGTATCTGCCTATTCAGGTACCACACAATAGTGTACATGTGGTACCAGGTAGGATTATACATGTGCTTATAAAAATACATGTGCTGAATACGCTACAGCGAAAGGGAGACAGGAATTCATATATTTGTTAACTTTAAAAACACATTGAGAACTATTTCAACAAAAAAATGAGTAGATTTATAACTCCTACTCTATATAATGCAAAAGGCAAGTCCAACTATACACTGTGCCTTTTCTGTACTGCTTGTATTTCAATTCTGTTTGGGTTATTTTTCTCCATCATATTAGGATTAGTAGACAGAGTTTAGTAGGGTATGGGGTAGTGTCAGTGTTTCAGTATTTCAAATGGAAAATTGGAAAATGAATCCAATGTGTATGCAAATATGTGCTACACAAAAATCCACCCACTCTCATCCAGAACAATTACTTGACATTACCTTCACCCCAATTAAGACACAATTAGAAGAGAAGAGTTATAAAATTTGTGAATACATATCTGGAATGGAAATTGCTCAGGAGTTCACAACTTTGGAGGTGCAAGAGGAGTTTCCAAAAGTAAGGGACAGGATAAAACTTCACAATCATGGAGCTCTGTTGGCCTAAAGACTTCTTGAGAAACTTCCTCTGAGGTTGGGAACTTGAAATATATGTTGTTGTCAGGAGCTTTATCTTCCTTTGTAGTGAGACCATCAAAGCTGGGTCTGCATATATGTGACCTGGAGGACATGGTCTCTTATATTCCTATGAACATTAGGCAGCAGTGCTGAATTCTCTCTTTATAGATATCTGTGGCCACTGGGGGCTAAGTGTCTCTCCGTGTGGACTGTGAAGCTATTTGGTCATCCTCCATTTTTGTGGTGTTTCTTGCTGCTGCATTGGGAGTTTGGTATTTGCTTCTCGAAAAACAAAAAGTTCAACTGGGACACAGTGCTGGAGGGAGTTCTGTCATGTGTCGTGTGTCAGGGTCTGCAGGAGAATGCACCAAATAGGCTTCTATCACACATAGGTTGCCCCCTTGACCATAGCAACCTGATTCTGAACATTGCCCTGAAATTTCTCCATATAACAAGATGCCTTTACATACAAGGTTCTGCTGGCTGCACCATGTCAGTCGCAACCCATTTGGAAGTAAATGGCAGATCCACATGGCCCCACCACAGATGTTTTATCACACACATGCACAAAACTGTTCTATGACCACTAATCAGGAGGCTCCAACGTACTGACATCTCTGTTCTACACCATTATCATGAAACCCAGTCAATCAAGGCACTGTCTTGTACACTCGAATTAGCAACAGGACATCGAAGGTTCTCCAGTGCCACCTGGTCAAGGGAATTTCAAGAATGTCATGGTATTTATGTAGCCATTTTTCAAGGATGAAGTTGGAGGCACTGTGGGTTTCCATTCATTCAGGAACCATTAAAGGTTGAGGAAGATCATTTCAATGAAAGCTCTGGAGAAATTTCACAGGCAAGGCTTCCCAAAGAGTGGGCAAAAGGTTACATGAAGCCAGGCACATAGAGGTCTACAATGTGAGGTCCATGTGTGTTTTGACTCTCAACTATGGATTCCAAGGCTTTCAGAATAAAATCATATGGTATCATGGCTGAGATTCCCTGTGCTCTGTGGAAAGCCGCCCTTGGTCTAGATCTCAGTTTCCAAGGGCGACTCTCATGCGTGGCCTCCAAAAATGCCAACACAAATCATGGCAATTCTTCTCTGAGGTCAGTTCCACAACGCAGTCTCAAAGGGGAATCACATCAGAGTTTAAACCCCGATGGACCCAGTCATCTTTTCCAACCACCACACTAATGACCACAATTAAAACCAAAACACTTCCACATAGCCCTCATATTCTTCCATATAGATACTAATCATAACCTCTGGCTGGAGGTTTCCATGAGGGGCACATCCAAAGACAGTGTCCAAAATACGTTCTCTTGCCACTCATTTGCCTAAAGTCATTGTGGCCGGGACACCTTTCCTGTGAACCAGGAGTGATCAAATAGGCCTGCTCTTAATACTGCTCTGATTCTCCAATTTGAGGCCTACTGACAGTCAGGTATAGATTCTTTATGTGATTTGGAGTCATGAGGAAACCCAAGCACCTCTGCAGGGCTTTGAAGTACTAATTTTACCCAAAGGATTCCTATTCTCACTTGATGGATGTCAGGAAACTAATAGAGAAAGGCAAGAAGCTTCATCCACTATAACTGATCTTTTTGCCATTTTGGTTTTGGATGCACACATGGCATCTTTTTTAGATCTATCTGGTTTTGAGAATCTAAGCCACAACCTGACACAGGGCCAAGATACTGATTCAGACACATCCATTTCCAAAGCAATTAAGGAAAGAGCCACAGGTGATGCCCATTCATTTCCATTTGAAAACTATTTTCTTCAGGCTTCACAAAGTGTGACATGAGGCAAAGACCTTTCTGACATTCAGGGCAACAGAAAAATAGGTAAGTAAAAGGCCCAAAGCAGGGTTTCTCCACTGAGACTTTTCTATTCACACTGATATTTGAGTTTTCTGAGATGATCACATTTCCTTCAGCTATTCAGTACATGGCCATTTCACAGAGCTTGGAGGTGGTACATATCTTGGACACAAAACCATGAGCCTATTCTGGAGAGTTGAGAGAATTCAGGAAGAAAACTGAAACTTAGGAATATAATAGGTGTTGCACATCAATAAGGCTGCCCACTCTCTATTCATACATTGGGCAGGATGAATGCTGGGAGCTTTCTACTAGACACAACACATCCATTGATGTATTCTCTTTTCTATTGTCTACAACCACTGACACAGTAAGATACACAGACATAGAAACACTCGCCTTGCCAAACGACATACAAGAAACAGTCTACCCCAAAACAAACAAACCGACTTTCCTACCTATTCTCAGAACATGAGACAAAACCACATACTCACACCCACACTCAAAAAGGCACCTCCTTCCCCCAAGTAGGTCTCTGACTATATGGAGTGTCCTCTGACTGGTGAGCCATACTTCGTTCCCCCGAAATGGCCTGTATGGTCTCAGATCTTGTCTCCTTTTTCAACTCAGTGAAGTTGCCAGCAGCCACTGGTGAGCAACTACCTACTTTGCCAGGAAAGGACCCTCTTCATAGCTATTCTGTCATTTGACCATCCTCACATCAGTAGGTACCAAGAAAGACTGACTATGTCCATGGTAAATACAAACAATTGAGCCCACTGGGACGTTGACTGGGACTGGCTCTGGGTGCCTGGCTTCCTGGATACCAAGTTCAGAGAGTTCCATCAACAAGGAAGTTAAGTAGGTCAATTCTTTCAGGAACTGAGTGAGGTCATTGCCGTGACAACCACTTTGTCCTAACAATTGCTTCAGTTGCTTCCAAGTGTGCCATGAGATGGAGGCTGCCCCTACTTCCTGTGACACTTTCACAAGTTAGAATGGTATGTAAACCATAGGCACCCAGGAACAGCTCTCCACACAGGCCTGGTTTCGTCCATCTTCTCTACATTAAGAAGAGAGAGGCTGATTCAGACACATCCCTTCATTCTGACCAGGGTTTTTGCATTGGAAGATGACTTTTGCTCTCTTAGTTCCTCAATAGCTGCCTACATCTTATCCAGGGATCATTTCTGCATGGACATTTTAGGTTCTCAGCAGGTGGAAGATCCCCTACATTCCTGTATTGTAAGACGAACTCTGTACCTGCTCTTCTGTAAAGTGAGATTGAGAAAAGAGTGTATGGTTACGGTTAATAACAGGTTCTATTAGGGTTCGGAATCATTGTGCAAGATGATTAATGGTATTGGGAACCTGCAATATTTTCAAGAATATACAGGAGAAATATAAGTTTGAAAACAGAAATCCAGGTAAGATTTGAAGCCCAGAAAGGCATTAGGCCTTTGAGTGGGATACTTAGCTTTGAATTATATTCTGCACAGATGTCTCAGATGAATCGATATACAATTGCCTTGTACCTTGGATGATTGAATGTCAAAGAGAACATCCAGTCAAAAAGTGATAGTCGGTACGATTAAGACGAAAGTCGGTAGGTTTAGAAAGAAGAGTGAGTATAAGAGTGGGACCAAAAGTTCTTTAGCAATAGTCTTTCGGGTAGACAGTGAATGTAAATGTCAGCACATGTGAAGAGTCAGTCACAATAATGAACTGGGATAATATGTAGGGAAGCAGAAATCAATAGAGACATTAGGAAATCAGGCAAAGTATAAATTGTGTGGTAGGATTAGACATTTTCAACAGGATTGAGGTTGAATATATAATCTTAGGAAGAAACAAATATGTATTCACCAATAGTATTGACATTAGAGAGCATTAGGCAACCTGGACATGGATGTTTTTAGTAACGCATGCTCACTTTCACTTAGGCTTTGGTACAATCATAAGTGTGACATTTTCATAATGTGTCCAGAATATTACTGTGATAAAATGTATATGTAGATCAGGTGACATGGGTATTTCTGCCAACATTTCTGGGAGCTACATTTTGAAGATGAATAAATTAGTATTGGGGATACAAATAGATGTACCCTGTGTCTATAAATATAGAAATAATGCATGAATAGACCATACTGTGAATAAATAATAAAAGTGGTTCAAACTTTAAATAATGGATTGAATTGATATCAGAAAATATACAGGGAATCTTATATTGATATACAATCATTCATTCCAATCAGTTACACATGTAATGGTAAAATTAGGGTTATGGTATATCATGAAGAATGTGTGAGTTTTGCTTCAAAATGATTAAGAAAACCAAAATGAATGTGTTTGGAAATAAGTGTCATGAAAAGACCATTCAGGAAACTAGGAGTAATACATGTGTTCTGAAGCAGGAAATGATTGAAAATGAATCAAATGCGTATAAATTTGTGAACTTGTGGATGAAATATATATCCTATGATGTGAATAAACTGAAGAAATTGTAATGTACCAGTGTTGAACAAAATGAACTTCAAAATACACATCATGTCCGATAGATTTCTACTTGCATTGATTTTAAACTGTGTCAGTCACTGTAGAAATATTAGGATTGTATGCACCATTCACTTAAGTTAGTTTTCAGTACTAGAAAACAAATATGTATTTCAGGTGGATGAATATTTCTGAGAATAATCTTGTGAAAAGTTGATTATAAATCCACATACATGAACATAAATGAATTTAGGGAGTGTATATAAGACACATATATTTCATATTTTGAAAAATCTGAAGAGTGTATATATATACAAAACACACACACAGACAATAAAAAGTAGCAATATATATGCCAAACAAAATTCATCATGAAATATATATCATCCATAGATGCAAAAATATTTATGTTACTGAACATGGATTTATGTAAAATGTTGTTCTACTAGGAAGCTCACCCATAGATTGAATTTTGAGTTCCAACAGCGTTTATGGGGAGTGATCTCTTCTCACAATTTGTATCTGCCAAGTCAGCCTCCTCACAAGAATGCACGTGTGATTCCAAGTAGGATTCTATATGTGCAGATAAAAATACATGTGTTGAATAGGCTACAGAGAAATGGAGACAGGAATTCACATATTTGTTAACTTTAAAAACACATGGAGAACGATTTCAATTAAAAATTAACTAGATTTATAACACCTACCCTATATCATGCAAAAGGCAAGTCCAAATATACACCATGCCTCCTCTGAACTGCTTGTATTTCTATTCTGTTTGGGTTATTTTTCTCCATCATATTAGGATTAGTAGTCAGAGTGTAGTAGGGTATGGGTTAGTGTCAGTTGTCCCGGCCGGCCGCACACATCTATATGGGCAAGGAACCTAGTTGGGGAGGAATGAAGGGACAAGAGACACGAGAGATTACAGCAAGACTGGAGTTCTGATCATGCTGCAAACTTTTATTGTTCTCACATGGGAATTTATATGTTGTGGATGGGAAAGCTCTCTTATCGGCAGTTGCTGGATGTCTTCAGAAAGTTTGATAACCTCAGGATGTTGCAGGAAGACAGATGGCCGCAGGATGTCTCAGGGAGATAGATGGCTGCAGGATGTCTCTCAGGCAGGATATCTCCCAGGGGGCTGTTTCTTTTCAGTGTCAGGCTATTCTTTGAAGGAGAACTTCCTTCTAGCCCCTGACCTCTCTTTCTTATATAAAATATTTGACCATACCTTACCGGCCAATGTTTTAGGGGGTGATAGAGGCTCTGTTTCTCTAGCAGGCCTTAGAATATCTCCTGATTCGAGAGAGCATGTTTACTAGGAGATTTCGTGGTGGCCTTGGCATGTTTTGGGAGGAGACGGCTTTGAGGGGGAAGCAGGCCGACCACCATGCACCAGAGCGTGTCACTAAGAGGTCTTCTGTTTTGGGATCCGTGGATACATCCTCCTGCAGTCCATCCTGCACCCTCCGTTATTATGGCCTAACGTCCTCACTCCATGGGTGCATCCTCCCCCAAGTGGAGGGGCCCATGGAGGACGAACCCTTATGGCAATGGCAGAAGATGGTTGGTCAGAGCTGTTACTTATAGTTTAATGTAAGAAAGATAGATCTGTGGGGATGTAAACTTAAGAAATAAGCCTGTGAGAAGGGTAGAACATCCTTTTAAATGTTGGCAGCATGGTCTTCCATCTCCAGGCGATGATAGTGGACCTGTATGGGCTTAGAGGCCAAAATATTAATCTGTTCTATAATAAATTGTACAAGCCTGTTTATAATGCAGGGTCCTATGGACACCATTAAAAGTAAACCCAACAAAGGGCCTAATAGGGGAAGAAGGTAGGGTAGAAATCCATTAAACCCAGTCCAGAGGGGATTTTCAAAAAGTTCCCTTCATCTCTTTTCTAGATCTTCTTGAAGCTGCTTAATTTTAGTGCGTACTATAGCTGATTTATTGGCATTAAAGCAGCATCGTTCCCCTAAGGCCAAGCAAATACCTCCCTGGTTAGCTGTCAGTAAATCTAAGCCTTCTCTGTTTTGAAGGAACACTTCTGCCAGGGAGTCTACTAGGTCCTGCAAATCTTTAATGGTTCCTGATATAGTTTGTACATCATTTATAAGTTGTTGAGACAGGCGACGCTAAGAGTGTATAGCCATGCCTAAGCCAGCTGTACCTGTGGCCACAGTAGCTGTTATTCCAAGGCTGGCAACGAGTGGTAAGGCCTGTATTGCCCGCCTGTGTCTTTTGACTGAGGTGTCTAGACTAGGAATGCATAGAGTTTCGTCTCCTGGGACAATAGTTATATCAGGGAGTAATAAGGCAAGAACACAGCCAACGGTCCAATTCGATGGAAGCCTCGGGAAGGCCGAGTTTCCTCCACACATAAAAACTGTGCCATTGGAGGGACAAAGAGATGGGGTGGATGAGGAATAGTTTTGTACTGTTGAGCAATTTCCGAAGGAAGTAACTCCAACATCAATATCATAGGTATTATTTTGCATCGCGCCTAAAAGACATATTGTAAAAGTGCCTATAGACTGTACTTTTAAATGAAATCTGGGTTGGCATGTATTATCATCGTCTATGATAGAATTAATAGGAACTGCCATAGGCATGATTGCCCCTGTTGCCATGGAGAGCCAGCAATCACCAGCAAAGTTGGGGTTGGAATTATTAAGCAAGGAGAAGGTAGTTTCCAAAATATCTAATGTATTGTTATCTAAACCTGGGAGCTGGCATTTTGGCTATATTAAGGGATGATATGTGAGCTCAGGGATTTCAGGTTTCAAAAGTTTGATTATCTGAGGATGCTTGACAGCATAAGGGAATCCTCCACCATCAGTGACCCCTGTAGGTGCCTTAATGGGGCAGCAGGAGGGTTTACCAACAGGGCCTTGGCACCCAGCTGACTGTAGCTTGGTGTATTTGCCTTCTCCTCCCCGGTCAAAAAGAACGGGGGTATAATGAATAGTGGTCCCTCCTGCTGCATGAGTTTTAGTTAGGGAGGCTTCAAAAAATTGTTCTCCCTGCTTGTTAACACAAATTGAGGCCGACGCATAAAAAGTGGCATGCATCGCTTGGGTATGTGTTCAAGTTGCAGAACAATTTTGGAGAGCTTTACTTGTACTAGGGGGAATAATCTTTGGCTTGTTAACACATACCAATTTAGGCTGATGAACTCCTCTGAGTTTATGGTCAACCTCGGCCCGGAGGTAAGCCACCTTAGTCACGCAGTCAGCAGTCTGGGTCAAACTAGTGGGAGCCTGAGTCCAAGATCCTCCCTTGCGTTCACAGGGAGGGCCAAAAAGGTACTCCATGATGTTGGAAGGTGGAGGGCCAAAGCCTCCGTGTACAATCCTGTTCAGCATAAGTGCCTTAAGTAGGATCCTCACACAGATTGTTGGCTGCATCTGAAAAAGAGGAAAATTTGTCCTCAGGGGGAGGGCCTCCATCCCCGTGTTGAGGTAAGCCATTAACCTGTTTAACCAGGCGTTCTGGTAACCATCTTGGGGCTGCTTGCTCTTCGTCCAAAACACAAGCTGAGCCTCGTCCACAGATGAGGACAGGACCTGGGCGTTTCCATTTATTTGTAAGGGGATTGTGCCACATAACAGGTGGGCGAACAGAATTGGACGAGGATTGCCTGTGTCAGTCTGCAGCCAAATGACCTTCATTGTCTAGGGAAAGAAAAATAAGGGCAAATAATGCATGATTAAGGCGATGCCTGTGAGTGGTAAATACAAGTACAGAAGCATTAATGCGGGTTAGCCAAGTCTTTAGGTAAGGTGGGCACGTTCCACAATGCCTGAGGCTTGTATGGAATTCCAGTAGTATGCCAAATTTGCCAGGTAGCACAAAACTGTTTAAACTTGGCACTGGTATATGCAGGACAATTATCTTTTTTTAATATGTATTGGTTTACCCATTACAGAAAACGCTTAAACAAGATGAGAAAGGACATCTTTGATAGCCTCTCCAGAATGTGGTGATGCGAAAATAAGGCCACTGAAGGTATCTACAGAAACGTGTACATATTTGGTTTTTCCAAATTCAGAAAAATGAGTAACATCCATTTGCCAAAACTAATTGGACAGTAATCTTCTGGGGTTAACTCCCAAGTGTTGAATGGGGAGGGAGACAGGGCAACCAGGGCATGCTTTTACTATTTCTCGTGCCTGTTGCCTGGTAATTTTACATAGTTATCGAAGGTTCTGGGAATTTAGATGGTGAAGATTGTGTAACTCCGTGGCCTTTTGAGTGCAGCCAACAAAAATTGGAAAGATGAAACGAGTTGCTGCATCAGCTTTGGCATTACCTTGTGTTAGAGGGCTGGGAAGATCAGAGTGTGCCCTGCTGTGTCCTAAGAAAAATGGGTGTTGTCTGGCCTGAATTAGCTGCTGAAGCTGGTGAAACCGATGGGCGACATTGGAAGAAGCCTTAATGGTGGGTGAAATCTCAAGCAGGCGCACAGAATGAGCAATGTAGGCACTGTATGTATAAATATTAACAGGATTATCAAAAAATGTTTTAAAAACTTGTGTTATTGCAAACAATTCCACAAACTGTGCTGAATGATAGACAGTATAAAAGGTGTTAGGCTGGTTATTGACAACAAAGACTGCTCGGCCATTACTGGAACTGTCTGTAAAGACAGTAAGGGCTTGAGGAATGGGAGCCTTTTGAGTAATTTTGGCAAAAATAAATGGATGTAACTGGAAAAAATGTAAAAGGGGGTCATTGGGTAGGTGGTTATCAATTGTTCCCAAAAAGCCTGATAAGGCAATACGCCATTCATCCTCCGTCTGTAGTAAAAATTGGATTTGGTCTTTAGTATATGAAATTAAAATATTATCATGGTCTTTGCCAAAATGTTGTCGAGATAGCAAACGACTTTTAAAAATAATAGAAGCTACCTGAGCAAGAAAAACAGTAATAACCTTGGAGAATGTGGTGGGTAAATGGACCCAAAGCAAAGGCAGCCTTTATTTCTAAAATGTGTATTTCATTGCCAAAATATTCCTGTGGGTGTATGAGGAGTGTGTAAAATAACCAGAACCAGAGGAAGGTTATAAGAATGTTCTGTAAAAAACTGTTTGGCAATGGCTTGTGTGACTTGGTTTAATGCCTGTCATGCCTCGGGAGTAAGTTTTTGAGGGGAGGAGGGGTGGGAATCACCTCTCAAAATATCATTAAGGGACAAAAGTACACAAGGTGGTAATTTTAAATATGTTTTTAGCCATTGAATATTCCCCAGGAATTTTTGAAAATCATTAAGGTTTTGAAGATGGTCCACCCATAGTGGTATCTTAGGAATTTGGATCTGATTATCTTGAAGTTTAAGGCCCAAATAGGTATAACAGTCCTGTGTTTTAACCTTATTAGGAGCTATCTGTTGTCCCAAGAAAGTGAGGATTTTGTAAATGTCCAAGTAACAATTATTAAGGTCATGGTTATTAGGTGCAGCAATTAACAAATCATCCATATAATGTAAAATATAAATTTGTGGCCATATCTCTCTCACAGGGTCTACTGCTTGAGCAACGTATTTTTGGCAAAGACTAGGGCTGTTGGCCATACCTTGGGGAAGAACCTTCCATTGAAATCTCTGCATAGAGCCCTGAAAATTAATGCGAGGGAGACTAAAGGCAAAATAGGGTCTATCCGCAGGATGTAAAGGAATGGTAAAAAAACAATCTTTTAACTCAATAATCATTTTACAATAGTTTTTGGGAATAGCCACTGGTGTGGGAATGCCTGGCTGTAGTGCTCTTATTGGGCACATAGCTTTATTAATGGCACACAAATATTGTAAAAGGCACCACTTGCCTGATTTTTACTTGATAACAAAAATTGGAGTATTCCATGTTGAGGTTGAGGGCTCTACATGGCCGGCTGCCAGCTGTTCCTGCACTAACATGGAGGCAGCCTCCATATTTTCTTGGGTAAGTGGCCATTGGTGCACCCACACAAGAGTCTGAGTTTCCCAAAAATTTCATCTCCATGAGGTACAGGAGAGTCAGAGACTGACACTAAAATTCCGAATACCCAAGTCCATATGTATTTGTTTTTTGTATGGGTTTTATTGGCTCAACCAGTCCTTGTCTCAGTCTCCCAAGGCCTGTACCAGGGACAAAATTTATATGAAGCATTTGATGAGTTACCATGGAATTGGGACTGGCATGAATAACTTCCATTTGACTCAAAATATCTCGGGCCCATAGGTTAACAGGGAGGTCAGGAACAACGAAAAGAGTGACAATTCACTTATTACCCTCTTTATAAGTCCAGCTAAGAGCCGTAGAGCTGACCAGAGGATTTTTTGACTGTCCTATCCCTTTAAGGTCAGTCAAGGATGAGGTGAGGGTCCAAGCTGATGGCCAATATTTTTGAGAAATAATTGTGTCATCAGCTCCAGTATCTAGAATTCCTTGGAATTCCTTTCCTTCAATAAGTAAGGAAATTGTGGGTCTTTTGTGAGAAACGGGTTGAACCAAATTTACATCAGAGCAGCCCAAGGAGGCAGTCCCCTGCGGTAGGTTTGGGCGGTGGAAGTGCCTCCTGGATTCAAGGGAAGGAGTATTAATTGTGCAAGACATGTTCGTGCTGGGATGGCCACAACTCCGTTAATAGCTGTGGCCAGTATTTTTTTCTCCAGTGAAATCATTATTATTAATGCCATGGAAGACCTGAACACCATGTAAGTTAGTAGAGGCTTTCCCAAAAATAAGGGCACACATATGAGATTGAGGGGGACCCATAATTCCAGTGGGTATTATCTGGGGTCCTTGCATTGAGTCCAATATAGTATCGGTGGTGGCACAGAGGTCCAATCCTGCGCTGCCTGGAGTGGCTAGTTGGAGGGAGGCAATTGTGGAGAAGAATTTTGAGGTAGGTTGGGAGTTTGGGAGGGAACAAATCTTATTGCCCCTGGGTTTGTCCTGGGGGATGTCGTGGCCCGGGGCTGGCCCCGCAGGGAGTTTCCCAAGAAGCAGGAAAAAATAGGCTGTCTGAGGGCATTTGTCTTAGATCTACACTCACTGGCCCAGTGATGACCTTTACCACATCTAGGGCAAAGGATAGCTTGGGGCGGTATAGCCCCAGTTGAAGGAGACGCTATTCCTAGGCTTTTTTTGCCTGTCGGACACTTGCCTGCAAAATGGCCAGGTTGTTTACAAGTAAAGCAAGTACGTGAGCCAGGATTGTGAAAGGTCTTGGTAAAGGTGGCACCTAGGGCAAGACCCATGGCATGGGCTGCACCTACCCCTGCATAGAGTCTAATAAAGTCAGAAAGTTTCCCTTTATCCTTATGTGGTTGAAGAACATCCTGACATGCCGGGTTGGCGTTTTCAAAGGCAAGATGTTTTACAAAAGCGCTTTTGCTTTCGCTTGGTCCAAGCAAGCATTCCACAGCTAGGTTAAGCCGGGGAACAAAGTCGCTATAAGGCTCGTCGGGCCCTTGTCAAATTTTTGCCAGGGAAGTGGTAGCCGAGGCTTTTGAGGGAGGTGTCTCCAAGCATGTAAGCCAGCCATCTGAATCTGCATCAAAAGTCCAGCAGGGAAATGTGCCTGTTTAGTTTTATTGTCAAAAGGCTCATTGCCCACTAGTTTAACATAAGTTCTGGATTTAGAGAAGGCCTTAGTTAAAATTTTTTGAGCAGTTTCCCGACAGTGCTCTTTGAAATCTGCATTCCATAACAGGAAGTCTCTGGCACTGAGGGTAGCTTGGTCTAAAAATTTCCAATCATTGGGAGTAAGTCATTGTGTGCTGTGGCTTTCTAATAAAGCCAACGTGTAGGGTGCAATGGGGCCATAGTGAGCACAAGCCTTTTTAAGTTTTTCAGGAAAATGCAGGCTTAATTTTTTGTAGACTCTGGGTTCCTGCCTGCCTAGGGCTGAACTCCTCAACCTCTGAGTCCTGATCTCCTTAATCCATTTCCCCGCTTCCTCCTCTTTATCCTCGTCTAATTCTTTGACCTCAGCCTGGGCAGGCTTATCTATCAGACTGGTGGTGACTGGGAAGGCGAGCACAGGTCAATGGAGTGGCTTCGCCTTTGTATTAGACCACTGTAGGCCAGTTGCTTTGACTCCATACCTAAGGCTAATGAAGAGAGCTCAGAGTGAAGGGATCTTAATTCTTTTAAAGGTTGGATCTGTTCCTGTGTATGTTGAAAGGATGCTCACAAAGGAGCCAGTTTAGGCAAGGGAAGTGGGAAGAAAATATCGGGGGGGGGGGCATTTGTTCCCTGAAGGGCCAGAGCACAAAAGACAGGAGGGATATAGGAGGGAGGTGGATGTGTAAGTCCTATAGGCTGTGGCAGGGTCTTGAGAGGTGGAGGGTCTTCTGAATGGTAGCGAGCTGCTTCCTTCTCCAAGGTAGCCTCCTCTACAGGGGTCAATGAGTCTCCAGTATTTAAAACTGGATAAAGGCAGTTGGTAATCATTGGAGCCTTATTCATTAGGGTGGTATTTTGAGGGGGACCAGGAAGGTTCCCACGGTCCTGGGGAGCCTGAGAAGGGTCTATGTCTATACTAAATGATGGGCATGCCGAGGGGATATGAGAAGTATTTGCATAGTCTCTTTCCAAACCTTGACAACTTTTAAGGTACCATTGTCAAAGGGTGAACTTTTAAGAATTCTATTAATTAAGTTCCAGTAAGAAAAGGTGGGAACAGGCACTTTTTCTGGGCCAAAGGATTCATAATAATCTTTTAAACAGTCTCCTACTCTAAGCCATCTTTTACCATCAATGGTCCTTTCAAGAGGAAACCATGGACACTGCTCTCTTATGTGTGAAAAGAAAAAAAAATTTAAGTCTTTTTTCTTAATACGCGCCCCCATGTCTGGAAGGACTCCTTGTAGCCTGACAAAAACAAATCATGTGACGAAACTGCCTGCCCCATGGTGGGTCAATCACCGTGTGTCATCCCCACCCTCCTCCTGGATCTGTCTCTCGGTGGTGTCTTCTGCGGTTATTGTAAGCTCCGCTTGACCAAATCTTCCAGGAGGACGGGGTCCCCTTCAATCAAAAGCTCGAGCCCCAGTCAGTGGGGCCAGATGTCCCGGCCGGCAGGACACATCAACGTGGGCAGCGAACCTAGATAGGGAGGAATGAAGGGACAAGAGACACGAGAGATGACAGCAAGACAGGAGTTCTGATCAAGCTGCAAACTTTTATTGTTCACACAGGGGTATTTGTATGCTGGATGTGGGAAATCTCTCTTATCGGCACTTCCTAGATGTCTTCACAAGGTGAGATAACCTCAGGAAGTTTCAGAAAGACAGATGGGCACAGGATGTCTCAGGGAGACAGATGGCTACAGGATGTCTCCCAGACAGGATGTCTCCTGGTGGCTGTTTCTTGTAAGTGTCAGGCTATTCTTTGAAGGAGAATTCCTTCTACCTCTGACAGTCAGGGATTCAGTATTTTGAATAGAAAATTGGAAAATGAATCCAATGTGTATGCAAATATATGCTACCCAAAAGTCTTCCCACTCTCATTCAGAACAATACCTTGACATTACCTTCACCCCAAGTAAGACACAATAAGAGGAGAAGAGTTAGAAAATCTGTGAATACACATCTGGAATGGAAAATGCTCAGTAGTTAACAACCTTGGAGGTGGTAGAGGTGTTTCGAAAAGTAAGGTACATGGTAAAAACTCCACAAACATGAAGCTCTCTTGGCCTAAAGACTTCTTGAGAAACTGCCTCTGAGGTTGGGCACTTGAAATATATGTTGTTGTCAGGAGTTTTAACTTCCTTTGTAGTGAGACCATCAAATCTGGGTCTGCTTCTGTGTAACCTGGAGCACATGGTTTCTTTTTTTCCAATAAACATGAGGCAGCAGGGCTGAATTCTCTCTTTGTAGGTAATTTGTTGCCATTTGGGGGCAAAGTGTCTCCCAGTGTGGACTTTGAAGCCATTTGGTCTTCCTCTACTTTTCATGGTGTTTCTTGCAGGTACACTGGGAGTTTGGTATTTGCTTCATGAAATACGAGGAGGTCAACTAGGACAGAGTGCTGGAGGGAGTTCTGTCACGTGTGTTGGTTAAGGGTCTGCAGGAGAGTGCACCAACCAGGCTTCTATCCCACATAGCTTGCCTCCTTGACAATAGAAATCTGATTCTAAACATTGCCCTGAAACCTCTCCGTATAACAAGATGCCTTTACATACAAGGGTATGGGGGCTGCACCATGTCAGTCACAAACCATTTGGAAGCCAATGGCAGATCCACATGACCCCATCACAGATGTTTTAACAAACAAATACACTCCACTGCTCTAGGCCAAATACTCATCGGGCTCCAAATTACTGGCATCTCTGTTCTACACGATTTTCATGAAACCCAGTAAATCAAGGCACTGTCTGGTACACTCATGATCATCTATAAGACATCCAAAGGTTCTCCACTGACACCTGTTCATGAGAATTTCAAAAATTTAATGGTATTTATCTAGCCTTTTTTCAAGGATGAAGTTTGAGGCACTGTGGGGTTTAATTCATTCAGGAACCATTAAATGGAGAGGAAGCTCATTTCAATGAAATCTCTGGAGAATTCTAACAGGCAATGCTTCCCAACGACAGGCTAAAAGGTCACATTAAGCCAGGCGTTTGAGGTCTACAATGTGTGATCCTTTTGTGTTTTGACTTGCAACTATGGCTGCCAATTCTTTAAGAATAAAATCATGTGATATCCTTCCTGAGATTCCCAGTGCTCTGTGGAAAGAAACCCTGGGCCTTGATCTCAGTTTCCAAGGGCGACTCTCATGTGTGGCCTCCTAAAATCCCATCACAATACATGGCAATACTTCTTTGAGGTCAGTTCCATAACTCAGTCTCTAAGGGGAATCACACCACTGTTCAAGCCCAGGTGGCCTCAGTCATCTCTTCCAACGGCCACAAAAATGACCACAATTAAAACCAAAACACTCCCACATGGCCCTCATCTTCTTCCATATAGACACTAATCATAACCTCAGGCTGTAGGTTTCCATGAGGGCCAAAGCCAAAGACAGTATCCAAAATAAGGTCCCTTTCTCCCATTTGCCTAAAGTCAGTGTGGCAGGGACACCCTTCCTGCGAACCAGGAGTGATCTAAGAGGCCTGCCCTTAATACTGCTCTGATTCTCCATTTTGTGGCCTAGTGACTGTGGGGTTTAGATTCCTTATGTTAATTGGGGTCATGAGAAAACCCAAGCACCTATGGCCTAGCCTCTGTAGTGATTTGAAGAACTCATTTGACCCAAAGGATCACTATTCTCAAAGATGGAGGTCAGGAACCTTACAGAGGAAGGTGAGAGACTTCATCCACAATGACTGCTCTTTTGGCTATCTTGGTTTTGGATGCACACATGGGATTTTTTTAGATCCATTAGGTGCTGAGAATCTAAGCCACAACCTCACACAGGGCCAAGAAGCTGATTCAGACACATCCCTTTCCAAAGCAATTAAGCCAAGAGCCAAAGGTGATGCCCATTCATTTCCATTTGAAATCTCTTCAGTCTTCACAAAGGGGTGGCCTGAGGCAAAGACCTTCCTGACATTCAGGGCAATAACACAATAGGTAAGCAAAAGGCCCAAAGCAGGGTTTCTCCACTGAGACTTTCCTGGTCACACTGATATCTGAGTTTTCTGAGATGCTCACCATTGCCTTCAGCTATCCAGTACATGGCCATGTCACAGAGCTTAAAGGTGGTACATATCTTGGACACAAAACCATGAGCCTATTCTGGAGTTTGGCCAAAATTCAGAAAGAAAATAGGAACTTAGGAAGATATTAGGAGTGGCCGATCCATATGGCAAGCCGCAGACCATTCATAAAAAGGACAGGATGAATGCTGGTAAGATTTCTACTAGATAGGACATATGTATTGATGCACTCTCTATTCTAATGTCTACAACCACGGACACAGTGGGATACACAGACATAGAAACACTCGCCTTGTCAAAAGACTTACTAGAAACATTTCACACCATAACAAACAAAACGACTTTCCTACCTATTCTCAGAACATGAGACAAAATGACAAACCCACACCCACACCCACACCCACACCCACACAGACCCCCAAGTAGGTCTGTGAAAATATGGAGTGACCTTTGACTGGTGGGCCATAATATATTCCCCCATAATGGGCTGTCCTGTCTCAGATCTGGTCTCCGTGTCCAACTCTGTGAAGCTGTTAGGAGCCAGCGGTGAGCCAGTACCTTCTTTCTCAGGAAAGGCCCCTCCTCAGACCTTCCTGGCATTAGGCTATCCTCACATCAGTAGGTACCAAGAAACACTGTCTCTGTCCTTGGAAAATCCAAACAAGTTTGAACACTGGGACATGAACTGGGACTAGCTCTGGGTGCCTGACTTCCTGTATCCCAAGTTCAGAGAGTTCCTTCATCAAGGAAGTGAGGTGAGGTCACTTCCTTCAGGAACTAAATGAGGTCACTGCCTTGACAACAACTTTGTCCTAAAAGTTGCTTCTAAGAGTCCCATGAGATGGAGGATGCACCTACTCGCTCTGACATTTTCACAAGTTAGAATGGTATATCAACCATAGGCACCCGGGAACAGCACTCCACACAGGCCTGGTTTGGTCCATCTTCTCTACATTAAGATGAAAGAGGCTGATTCAGACACATCCCTTCATCTTGACCAGGTTGTTTACCATGGAAGTTGACTTTTCCTCCCTCAGGTCCTTCATAGCTGCCTACATCTTCTCCATGGATCATTTCTGCATGGACCTTTGAGGTTCTCAGCAGGTGGAAGTTTCCCTACACTCCTGTATTGTAAGGCCAACTCTGTCCCTGCTTTTCTACAAAGTTAGATTGAGGGAACAGTGTATGGTTTGGGTAATAACAGGTTCGATTTTGTTAGGAATCATTCTGAGCGATGAATAATGGTATTGGGAACCTGCGATATTTATTAAATTATATTGGTAAAATATATGTATGAAAACAGAAATCTAGGATTTGAAGCCCAGAAGGGCATTGGGCCCATGATTGAGATACGTAGTGTTGAATTAGGTTCTGCACAGATGTCTCAGATAAATCCATTTACAATGGCATAGGACCTTGTACATTGGATGATTGAATGAGGAAGAGAACATCCAGTCAAAAAGGGATAGTCGGTAGGATTAGGTAGATAGTCGGTAGGTTTAGGAAGAAGAGTGAGTACAGGATTTGGACGGAAATTTCTTTAGCAATAGGGTTTCAGTTAGAGAGTGAATGTAAATGTCAGCACATATGAAAATTCAGTCACAATGATGAACTTTGAAAAATATGTAGAAAAGCAGATAATAATAGAGACTTTAAAAAATCTGGCAAGGTATAAAGTGAGTGATAGGATTAGACATTTTGTACACTGTTGAGTTTGAATATATAATCTTAAGAGAAAACAAATATGCAGTGACCATTAGGATTGACATTTGAGAGCATTAGGAAACCTGGACATGGATGCTTTTAGTAATCCATGTTCACTTTCCTTTTAGGCTTTGGTACAATCATAAGTGTGACCTTTGCATTTTTTGTCCAGAATATTACTGTCATAGAATGTATATGTGGATCAGGTGACATGAGCATTTCTTCAAGCATTTCTGGGAGTAAGGTTTTCAAGAGCTATAAATTAGTATTGGGGGTACAAAGAGGTGTACCCTGTGTCCATGAATATAGACATAATGCATGAATAGACCACATTTTGAATAAATAATTTAACTGTTCCCACTTTAAATAATGCATTGAATTAATATATAAAATATTATAAGAAATCTTGTATTGATATAATATCATTCATTTCAACCAGTAATACATCTAAATGTAATATTAGGGTTATGGATTATCATAAAAGGTGTGTGAGTATTGCTTCAAAAGTGATCCTAGAAATCGAAAATAATGTGTTTGGAAAGAAGTCTCATAAAAAGACCAGTCAAGAAACATGGAGGAATACATGTGATCTGAAGAAGAAAATGATTGAATGTGAAACAAATGCCTATAAACTTGCGAACTTGTGGATGAAATATATATCCCATGATGTGAATAAATTGAAGAAATAGTAATGTACCAGTGTTGAATAAAACGAACATCCAAATACACATCATGTCCCATAGGAATCTACTTGCATTGATGTTAAACTAGGTCAGTTACTGTAGAAATATTAGGATTTGTATGCACCATTCACTAAAGTTAGTTTTCAGTACTAAGAAACAAATATGTATATCAGGAGAATGAATATTTTGAGAATACTCTTGAGAAAATTTGATTATAAATCCACATACTTGAATATGAATGAGTTAAGGGAGTTTATAATAAGACACATATTTCATATTTTGAAAAATCTGGAGAATTTATATATATATATATATATATATATATATATATATATATATATATATATATATATATACACACACACACACACACACACATACACACACGGACATTAAAAATAGCATAATATATGCTATAGGAAATTCACCATGAAATTTATATCATCCAGAGATCCAAAAATATTTATTTTATTTAACATGGATTTATGTATAATGTTGTTCAACTAGGAAGCTCACGCATAGGTTGAATTTTCAGTTCTAAAGCGCTTAGGAGGAGTGATCTCTTAAAATTTGTATCTGCCAAGTCAGCCACTTCACAAGAATGTACGTGTGGTATCAGGTAAGATTCTATAATTGCATGTAAAAATACATGTGCTGAATAGGCTACAGAGACAGGGAAACAGGAATTCACATATTTGTTAACTTTAAAACACATGGAGAAATATTTTAACAAATAATTGCCTAGATTTATAACTCCTACCCTAAATAATGCAAAAGGCAATTCCACTATACACCATGCCTTCTCTGAACTGCTTGCATTTCTATTTTTTTGGTTTATTTTTCTCCACCTTATTAGGATTAGTTGTCAGAGTCTAGTAGGGTAGGTGTTAGTGTGAGGTATTCAGTATTTTGAAAGGAAAATTGGAAAATGAATCCAATGTGTATGTAAATATGTGATACACAAAAATCTTCCCACTCTCATCCAGAAAAATGCCTTGACATTACAATCGCCCAGAGTAAGACACAATTAGAAGAGAAGAGTTAGAAAATCTGTGAATAAATATCTGGAATGGAATATGCTCAGGAGTTCACAATCTTTGAGGAGGTAGAGGAGATTCCAAAAGTAAGGGACAGTGTAATCATTCCAAAAACATGGAGCTCTGCTGGCCTAAAGACTTCTTGAGAAACTGCCTCTGAGGTTGGGCACTTGGAATATATGTTGTTGTCGGGAGCTTCAGCTTCGTTTGTAGTGAGACCATCAAATCAGGGTCTTCATCTATGTGACCTGGAGGACATGGTTTCTTATTTTCCACTGAACATGAGTCAGCAGTGCTGAATACTCTCTTTGTAGGTAAACTGTGGACACGGGCGGCTAAGTGTATCCACATGGGCCTGTGAAGCTATTTGGTCATTCTCCAGTTTTCGTGTTGTTTCTTGGTGCTGCACTGGGATTTTGGTATTTGTTTCACGAAATACAAAGAATTCAACTGTTACTCTGTGCGTGAGGGAGTTCTGTCACGTGTGGTGGGTCAGGGTCTGCAGGAGAATGCACCAAACAGGCTTATATCCCACATAGTTGCCCCCTTGACCATAGCAACCTGATTCTTAATATTTCCCTAAAACCTCTGCATATAACAAGATGCCTTTACATTGAAGGGACTGCTGGCTCCACCATATCAGTCACAAGCAATTTGGAAGCCAAAGGCAGATCCACATGACCACACCGCAGATGTTTTATCACACACCTGCCCACCACTGCTCTAGGCCCACTCCTCAGGAGGCTCCAACTTCCTGGCATCTCTGTTCTGCACAATTTTTATGAAAACCAGTCAATCAAGGCACTGACTGTTATTCTCATGATCAGCCACAAGATATTCAAAGAATCTCCAGTGCCAACTTGTCACGGGAATTTTAAAAATTTCATGATATATTGACCTAGCCATTTTTCAAGGATGAAGTTGGAGGCATTCTGGAACTATTAAATGGTGAGGAAGCTCATTTCAATGAAATATCTGGAGATGTCTCACAGGAAAGTCTTCCCAAAGAGTGGCCAAAAGGTCACATGAATCCTTGAAAATTGAGGTCTACAATGTGAGGTCCATGTGTGTTTTGACTCTCAACAATGGTTGCCAAGTTTTTCAGAATAAAATCATGTGATATCCTGGCTGAGATTTCCAGTGCTCTGTGAATAGCTACCCTGGGCCTAGATCTCAGTTTCCAAGGGCGACTATCGTGCGTGGCCTCCTAAAATTCCAACACTATTCATGGCAATACTTCTGTGAGTTCAGTACGAGAACTCAGTCTTTATGCGGAATCCCACCAAAGTTCAAGCCAAGGTGGACCATGTCATCTCTACTAACCGCCACAAAAATGACTATAATTAAAACCAAAACACTCCCACATGGCCCTCATTTTCTTCCATACAGACACTCATCATAACCTCTGGCTGGAGGTTTCCGTGAGGGGTGCAGCCCAAGACAGTGTCCAAAATAAGCTCCCGTGCCCCTCATTTGCCTAAAGTCAGGGTGGCCTGGACACCCTTCCTGTGAACTAAGAGTGATCAAATAGGCCTGCCGTTTATTTTGCTCTGCTTCTTAAATTTGAGGCCTACTGATGGTGGGATTTAGATTCTTCATGTGAATTGGAGTCATGAGAAAACCCAGTCACCTATGGGCTAGAATCTGCAGGGCTTTGAAGAACTTATTTGACCCAAAGGAGCCCTATTCTCACTTGATGGAGGTCAGGAACCTTACCAAGGAAGGAGAGAGACTTCATCCACAATGATTGCTCTTTTGGACATTTTGCTTTTGGATGCATACATGGGATCTCTCTTTAGATCCATCAGGTTCAGAGAATCTAAGCCACAGAATTACACAAGGTCAAGGGGCAAAAGAACAATAGGTAAGGAAAAGGCCCAAAGCATGGTTTCTCCACTGAGTCTTTACTGGTCACACTGATATCTGAGTTTTCTGAGATGCTCGCCATGCCCTTCATTTAACCAATACATGGCCGTGTCACAGAGCTTGGAGGTGGTACATATCTTGGACACAAAACCATGAGCCTATTCTGGAGAGTGGCCAGAATTCAGGAAGCAAACAGTAACTTAGGAAGATAGCAGGTGTTGCCGATCCATAAGGCAAGACGCAGTCCATTCATAAATTGGGAAGGATGAATGCTGGGAAGCTTTCTACTAGACAAGACTCATCCATTGATGCATTCTCTTTGCTAATGTCTACAACCATGGACACAGTGAGATACACAGACATAGAAACACTCGCCTTTTCATACGACTTTCTGGAAACACTTTACTCCAAACCAAACAAACCGACTTTCGGACATATTCTCAGAGCATGAGAAAAAAACCACAAACCCACACCCACAGCCAGATAAGCACCTCCTTCCTCCAAGTAGGTTTGTGACTATCCGGAGTGTTCTCTGACTGATAGGCCATATTATGTTCCCCCAAATAGCCTCTCCTATCTCACATCTGGTGTCCATGGGCAATTCTGTGAAGTTGTCAGGAGCCAGCAGTGAGCCACTACCTTCTTTGTCAGGAAAGGCCCCTCTTCAGAGCTTTCCTGTCATTTGTCCATCCTCACATCAGTAGATAACAAGAAAGACTGACTCTGTCCTTGTTAAATCAAACAAGTGAGACCACTAGGCCTGGGACTGAGACAGGCTCTAGATGCCTGGCTTCCTGGATCCCAAGTTCAGAAAGTGCCATCACCAAAAAAGTGAGGTGAGGTAACTTCTTTCAGGAACTGAATGAGGTTACTGCCTTGGCAACCAGTTTGTCCTAACACATGCATCCAAGGTTCCCATGACATGTAGGCTGACCGTATTTCTGTGACACTTTCACAAGTTAGAATGGTATATCAACCATAGGCACCCAGGAACAGCTCTCCACACAGGCCTCATTTGGTCCATCTTATCTACATTAAGAAGAGAGAGGCTGATTCAGACAAAAGCCTTCATCCTGACCAGGTTGTTTGCCATGGAAGATGACTTTTGATCTCTCAGGACCTTCATACCTGCCTACATCTTCTCCAGGGATCAATTCTGAATGGACCTTTGAGGTTCTCAGCAGGTGGACAATCCCCTACTTTCCTGTATTGTAAGACCAACTCTGTCCCTGCTCTTTCATAAAGGTAGATTGAGGGAACAGTTTATGGTTAGGATTAATTACATGTTTGTTTTGGGTTAGGAACCATTTTGCTGGATGAATAATGGTATTGGGAATCTGTGATATATATAAGAATATAGAGTTGAAAAATATGTATGAAAACAGAAATTTAGTAAGATTTAAAGTCCATATTGGCATTGGGCCTTTGATTGGGATACTTAGCTTTGAATTACGTTCTGCAGTGATGTCTCAGATAAATCGATAATCAATGACATAGGACCTTGTACCTTGGATGATAGATTGTAGAAAAGAACATCCACTCAAACAGGGATAGTCCATAGGATTAGGAAGATAGTCAGTAGGTTTTGCAAGAAGTGTGAGTACAGGATATGGACCAAAAGTTCTTTATCAATAGGGTTTCGGTAATAGAATGAATGTCAATGTCAGCACATGTGAAGAGTCAGTCACAAAGGTAAACTGGGGAAAATATGTAGGAAAGGAAACATCAATAGAGACAGTAGGAAATCAGGCAAAGTATAAAGTGAGTGATAGGATTAGACATTTTAACAGGGTTGATATTCACTATATAATCTTCAAAGAAACAAATATGTAGTCACCAATAGGATGGACATTTGAGAGAATTAGGCAACCTAGACATCAATGTTTTTAGTAATCCATGCTCCCATTCAATTTAGGCTTTTGTACAAACATATGTGTGATCTTTGCATTTTGTATCCAAAATAGTACTGTGATAAAATGTATATGTAGATCAGGTGACATAAGTATTTTTTCCACCATTTCAGGGAGCAATATTTTGAAGATGTATAAATTAGTATTGCGGGTACAAAGAGGTGTACCCTGTGTCTATGAATATAGAGATAATGCATGAATAGATGATACTGTGGATAAATAATATAACTGATTCCACTTTAAATAATGGATTAAATTGATATCTTAAAATATATAAGAAATCTTATATTGATACACAGTCATTCATTCCTATCAGTTATACATCTAATGGTAATATTAGGGTTATGGTTTGTCATTAAGGGTGTGTGAGTTTTGCTTCAAAAGTAATTATGGAAATCGAAAATAATGTGTTTGTAAAGAAGTCTCATGAAGAGACTAGTTAGGAAACATGGAGGAATATATGTGTTCTGAAGCAGGAAGTAATTGAAAGTGAAACAAATTGATATAAATTAGCGAACTTGTGGATGAAATATATATCCTATGATGTGCATAAACTGAAGAAATAGTAATGTACCAGTGTTGAAAAAAAATGAACATCAAAATACATGTCATGTCCCATAGGAATCTACTTGCATTGATCTTAAACTTGGTCAGTAACTGTAGAAATATTAGGATTTGTATGCATCATTCACTGAAGTTAGTTTTCAGTACTAGGAAACAAATATGTATTTCAGGTGGATGAATATTTCTGAGAATAATCTTGTGAAAAGTTGATAATAAATCCACATTAATGAACATGAATAAATTTAGGGAGTGTATAATAAGACACATATATTTCATTTTTTCAAAAATCTGGAGAGTGTATATATATATATATATATATATATATATATATATATATATATATATATATACAAACACACACACACACACACACTCACACAGACATTAAAAAGTAGCAATATATATGCCAATCAAAATTTATCATGAAATATATATAATCCACACATCCCAAAATATACTTTTTACTGAACATGGATTTATATATAATTTTGTTCAGCTAGAAAGGTCACCAATAGTTTGAATTTTCAGTTCCAACAGCATTAAGAGGAGTGATCTCTTTTCACAATTTGCATCTGCCAAGTCAGCAACCTGTCAAGTATGTACATGTGATAATAGGTAGGATTCTATATGTGCATATAAAAACACATGTGCTGAATAGGCCACAGAGAAAGGGAGAGAGGAATTCACATATTTGTTAACTTTAAAAACACATGGAGAACTGTTTTAATTAAAAATTGACTAGATTTATAATTCCTACCCTATATAATGCAAAAGGCAAGTCCAATTATACAACATGACTCCTCTGAACTGCTTGTATTTCTATTCTGTTTTGGTTATTATTCTCCATCATGTTAGGATTAGTAGTCAGAGTCTAGTGGGGTATGTGTTAGTGTCCAAAATAAGCTCTCTTACCCCTAATTTGCCTAAAGTCATGGGGGCCTGGACACCCTGCATTTGAAGCAGGAGTGATAAAATAGGACTGCAGTTAATACTGCTCTGCTTCTCCATTTTGAAGCCTACTGCCTGTCAGGTATAGATTCTTTATGTGATTTGGAATAATGAGAAAACCCAAGCACTTCTTTAGGGCTTTGAAGATTTCATTTGACCCAAAGGATCCCTATTCTCACTTGATGTAGGTCAGGAACCTAACAAAGGAAGGCAAGACACTTCATCTACCATAACGGATCTTTTTGCCATTTTGGTTTGGATGCACACATGGGATCTTTCTTTAGATCCATCAGGTGCTGAGAATCTAAGCCACAACCTCACACAGGTCCAAGAGGCTGATTAAGACACATCCCTTTCCAAAGAAATTAAGCAAAGAGCCACAGGAGATGGCCATTCATTTTCATTTGAAAACTGTTTTCTTCAGGCTTCACAAAGAGGTGGCCTGAGGCAAAGACCTTCCTGACATTCAGGGCAACAGAAACATAGGTAAGAGAATGGCCCAAAGCAGGGTTTCTCCACTGAGAATTTCCTGGTCACACTGATATCTGAGTTTTCTGAGATGTTCCCATTCTTTACTGCTATCCAGTACATGGGCATGTCACAGAGCTTGGAGGTGGTACATATCTTGGACACAAAACCATGAGCCTATTCTGCAGAGTGGCCAGAATTCAGGAAGAAAACAGAAACTTAGGAAGATAGTAGGTGTTGTCCATCCATAAGGCAAGCTGCAGTTCATTCATAAATTGGGCAGGATGAATGCTGGGAAGCTTTCTACTAGACAGGACATATCCATTGATGCATTCTCTTTTCTAATGTCTACAACCACGGACACAGTGGGATACACAGATATAGAATCACTCACCTTGTCAAAAAACTTACTAGAAACAGTCTATTCCAAACCAAACTGTCTTTCCTACCTATTCTCAGTATATGAGACAAACCACAAACTGACACTCACACTCACAAAGGCATCTAATTCCCGCAAGTATGTCTCTGACTATCTGGAGTGTCCTCTGTCTGTTGGGCCATATTATGTTCCAATGAAATGTTCTGTCATGTCTCAGATCTGTCTCCTTTGCCAACTCTGTGAAGTTCTCAGGAGCCAGCGGTGAGCCACTACCTGCTTTCTCAGGAAAGTCCCCTCTTCAGATCTGTCCTGGCATTTGGCAATCCTCACATCAGTAGATACCAAGAAATACTGACTCTGTCCTTGGTACATCCAAACAAGTGAGCCCACTGGGATTGGGACTGGGACTGGCTCTGGGAGCCTGGCATCTTGGATTCCAAGTTCAGAGAGTTACATCACCAAGGAAGTGAGGTAGGTCACTTTCTTCAGGAACTGCATGAGGTCACTACCTTGGCAATCACTTTGATTTAACATTTGCTTCCAAGGGTCCCATGAGATAGAGGCTGCCCCTACTTTCGGTGACAATTTCACAAGATAGAATGGTATATCAAACATAGGCGCCTGGGAACATCTCCCCACACAGGCCTGGTTTGGTCCATCTTCTTTACATTTAGAATAGAGAGACTGATTCAGACACATCCCTTCATCCTGACAAGGGGGTTTGCCATGCAAGATGACTTTTGCTCTCTCAACTCCTTCATAGCTGCCTACATCTTCTCCAGGGATCATTTCTGCATGGACCTTTGAGGATCTCAGCAGGTTTAAGAACCCCTACATTCCTGTATTGTAAAAGCAACTCTGTCCCTGCTCTTCTGTAAAGTTTGATTGAGGGAAGAGTGTATGGTTATGGTTAATAAAAGTTCGATTTGAATCATTCTGCGGGATGAATAATGGTAATGGGAACCTGTAATATTTACAAGAATGTAAAAGTGAAATATAAGAATGAAAACAGTAATCTAGGTAAGATTTGAAGCCCAGAAGGGCATTGGGCCCTTGATTGGGATACTTAGCTTTGAATTATGTTCTGCAGAAATGTCTCAGATAAATCGATGTTCAATGGCATAGGACTTTGTACCTTGAATGATGGAATGTCAAAGAGAACTTCTAGACAAAAAGGGATAGTCGGTATTATTAGAAAGATAGTCGGTAGGTTTAGAACGAATAGTGAGTATAGCATTTGGACCAAAAGTTCTTTAGCAATAGGGCTTCTGGTAGAGATTGAAAGTAAATGTGAGCACATGTGAAGAGTCAGTCACAGTGATAATCTGGGGAAAATATGTAGGAAAGCAGATATCAATAGAGACATTAGGAAATCAGGCAAATGATAAAGTGAGTGATAAGATTAGACATTTTCAAGGGGCTTGAGGTTGAATATATAATCTTCGTAAGAAACAAATATGTAGTCAAGAATAGGATTCACATTTGAGAGCATTAGGCAACCTGGACATGGATGTTTTTAGTAATCCATCTTCCCTTTCCATTTAGGTTTGGTAAAATCATAAGTGTCACCTTTGCTGTTTGTGTCCAGAATATTACTGTGATAAAATGTATATGTAAATCAGGTGACATGTGCATTTCTTCCACCATTTCTGGGAGCAATATTTTGAAGACGTATAAATTAGTATTGGGGGTACAAAGAGGTGTACCCTGTGTCTATGAATATAGAGATAATGCATGAAAAGACCATACTGTGAATAAATAATATAACTGGTTCCACTTTAAATAATGGATTTAATTGATTTCTGAAACTAAGTAAGAAATCTTATATTGATATACAATCATTCATTCCAGCTAGTTGTACATCTAATGGTAATATTAGGGTTTGGTTTATCATACGGGTGTGTGAGTTTTGCTTCAAATGTGATAATGGAAATCGACAATAATGTGTTTGGAAAGAAGTCTCATGAAAAGAGCAGTCAAGAAACATAAAAAATACATGTGTTCTGAAGCAGGAAGTGACTGAAAGTGAAACAAATGCGTATAAATTAGCGAACTTGTGGATGAAATATATATCCTATGATGTGCATAAACTGAAGAAATAGTAATGTTCCAGTGTTGAATAAAAATGAATGTCAAAATACACATCATGTCCCATAGGAATCTGCTAGCCTTGATATTAAACTGGGTCAGTTACTATAGAAATATTAGATTTTTTTTTGGTGTTATAATAGAATTTATTTTACCACTAGCATGCCACAGAATGTTGAGGAAAGAGCAATGGATTTTTAGTTATTGCACTAATAATCTAACATTTAATGACTCTTTTGGATAGTCTAGAAATTACATAAGGCTATGTTACATAATTTTTTTTTTAAATTTAACATTCATAAAAGCTTGGAGTTTTGCTAATATTTCTACTTTTTTATTTTTTATTTTTTCAGTTGTGATTGACCTTCATTTTGTTTATTTGTATGTGGTGCTTAGATTAGAACCCAGTGTCCCACACATGCTAGAAAAGCATGTTACCACTGAACCACAAACCCAGCCACTCCACTTTTATCTTTACATCGAACACGCCTCTCCCTCATCTTTACTCACTTTCTTCCTCATTTTCCCCCTTCTCTCTCTTCCTTTTTCGTTTTCCTTTCATATCTGTTTTTCTCTCATGTCATTACAAACAGTAGTATGCTATGAAATTTAAATTTAAGACTGTTTTTATAGTCATTGTTTTTTTCTTGAGAAAATTTAATAATTATAATCACCTGATAGATATATTAAAATACATTTTTATACATATGTATCTATATTCATGCATATGCATTACATGTTATATATATATATATATATATATATATATTTAAAAGTACTTTGATTAGCCTGTTAAAAATAATATAGACCAAAACTTTCTTAATTCTCAAGCCTTCCAGAATTAACATCTTACAGTGAAAATCAAATAAACATATTTAAATAAACAGGTATCATTCTTTTTTATCAATACTGATAATTTAAGGTTTTATATCACATTAAGCTGTAATACGGCATATTAAATCTTATGAATTAAAAAAAAGTTTTTTGAATTACCTATTATTTAAAGACCATATGCACTGACATTTTAAATGGCTTTCTTGTGATTTCAATTTCTATCAATTGTGTATTAATTGCCAAATCCTTATTTTAGTACTTTTCATATTCATAATTGATATAAAGTCAATTGTTAATTCTTCTTGTAAGTAATTACTTATTACAGTAGGGACATATTAATAATTCTAAATCTGTATAAGAAAATAGTACAAAGATATTTTCATGCAAAATTAAGAATAATTGCGTGCTCTAAATGTCTGATTGTTGATACATATAACAAAGAGCTTTTGATCAGTCTCTTCCCCAGTAAAACATAAAATGCAAAGATATTCTTGGGTATATACGTACAAATAAAGATAAAGAAAATACACATTATCAGCTAGAAACTATTAAATAAAAGGTGAAAACAACAATCTAACAGATTGTACGAATTTGTCAGATGAGGTAGTATTCTGGAAGAATAGCCTAAGACTAGACCTGGTCCATGACAAAATATTCACGAAAAAAAGAAAATTTGAAAAATATAGGAAATGCTATGAATTTTTCAAGAAGGTAGGTGAATTATCCTTTAATCTCAATTTATGTGCATTTTCAAAAGCCAATTTCCTGGTAAAATAAATTTGTGATAGTTACAACTAAACAAAACAAAGTTTTGCTTAGCAAAATGAATGCATCTCAACCCATTTTTAGCTGATTTCTTCCCACTCAATTTTAAACCGTTATTTATTTATTTATTTCTATTGGTTGTTCCAAACATTACAAAGCTCATGATATATCATCTTTGATACATTTGACTCAATTGGGTTATGAACTCCCATTTTTTCCCCAAATATGAATTGCAGAATCACATTGGTTACACATTCACATTTTTACATAATAGCATATTAGTGACTGTTGTATTCTGCGACCTTTCCTATCCCCCAATATCCCCCCTCCCCTCCCCTCCCATCTTCCCTCTCTACCTCATCTGCTGTTGTTCAATTCTCTCCACTGTTTCCCCCGCATTTCCCCTCAAATCCTCTTATATGTAATTTTGTGTAACATTGAGGGTCTCCTACTATTCCCATATGCTTTCCCTTCTCTCTCCCTTTCTCTCCCCCCACTCATCTTTGTTTAATGATAAACTTTTCCTCATGCTCTTCCTCGATGTTCTTTTCTTAGTTGCTCTTTTAATATCAAAGAAGACATTTGGCATTTGTTTTTTAAGGATTGGCTAGCTTCGCCTAGCATAATCTGCTCTAATGCCATCCATTTCCCTGCAAATTCTATGATTTTGTCATTTTTTAATGAAGAGTAATACTCCATTTTGTATAAAAGCCACATTTTTTTTATCCATTCATCTATTGAAGGGCATCTAGGTTGGTTCCACAGTCTAGCTATTGTGAATTGTGCAGCTATGATCATTGATGTGGCAGTATCTCTATAGGACGCTCTTTTAAGATCCTCAGGAAATAGTCCGAGAAGGGTGATAGCTGGGTCAAATGGTGGATCCATTCCCAGCTTTCCCAGGTATCACCATAGTACTTTCCAAATTGGCCTCACCAATTTGCAGTCCCACCAGCAGTGTACAAGTGTACCCTTTTCCCCACATTCTCACCAACACTTATTTTGTTTGACTTCATAATGGCTGCCGATCTTCCTTGAGTGAGATGGTATCTTAGGGTGGTTTTGATTTGCATTTCTCTGACTGCTAGAGATGGTGAGCATTTTTTCATGTACTTGTTCATTGATTGAATGTCCTCCTCTGTAAAGTGTCTGTTCAGGTCCTTGGCCCATTTGTTGATTGGGTTATTTGTTATCTTATTGTTTAATTTTTTGAGTTTTTTGTATATTTTGGATATTAGGGCTCTATCTGAAGTGTGAGGGGTAAAAATTTGTTCCCAGGATGTAGGCTATCTATTTACCTCTCTTATTGTTTCTCTTGCTGAGAAAAAAAACAATTTAGTTTAAGTAAGTCCCATTTGTTTATTCTTGTTATTAACTCTTGGGCTATGGGCATCCTATTAAAGAATGTGGAGCCCGTCCCCACAGTATGTAGATCGTAGCCAACTTTTTCTTCTATTAGACACAGTGTCTCTGATTTGATATCTACCTCCTGGATCCATTTTGAGTTAACTTTTGTGCATGGTGAGAGAAAGGGATTCAGTTTCATTATGTTGCATATGGATTTCCAATTTTCCCAGCACCATTTGTTGAAGATGCTATCTTTCCTCCATTGCATGTTTTTAGCCCCTTTATCAAATATAAGAAAGTTGTAATTTTGTGGATTGGTTTCTGTGTCCTCTATTCTATACCATTGGTCCAGCTGCCTGTTTTGGTACCAGTACCACGATGTTTTTATTACTATTGCTTTATAGTACAGTTTGAACTCTTGTATCTCTATACCTCCAGATTCACACTTCCTGCTTAGAATTGCTTTTGGTATTCAGGGTCTTTTGTTTTTCCATATGAATTTCATGATTGCTTTATCATTTCTACAAGAAATGCAGTTGGGATTTTTATTGGCACCGATTTAAACCTGTAGAGAACTTTGGGTAATATCAACATTTTGATGATGTTAGTTCTGCCTATCCATGAACAGGGTACATTTTTCCATCTTCTAAGATCTTCTTCTATCTCTTTCCTTAGGGTTCTGTAGTTTTCATTATATAAATCTTTCACCTCTTTCGTTAGGATGATTCCCAAGTATCTTATTTTCTTTGTGGATATAGTGAATGGAGTGGTTTTCCTCATTTCCATTTCAGAAGTTTTGCTGCTGATATACAGGAATGCCTTTGATTAATGCGTGTTGACTTTATATCTTGCCACTTTGCTGAATTCATTTATTAACTCTAGCAGTTGCTTTGTAGACCCTTTTGAGTCTGTTAAATATATTATCATGTCATCTGCAAATAGTGATAATTTACGTTCTTCTTTTCCTATTTTTATGTCTTTAATTTCTTTTGTCTGTCTAATTGCTCTGGCTAGTATTTCAAGAACTAAATTGAATAGAAGTGGTGATAGAGGGCATCCCTGTCTTGTTCCAGATTTTAGAGGGAATGCCTTCAGTTTTTCTCCATTTACAATGATGCTAGCCTGAGGTTTAGCATATATAGCTTTTACAATGTTGAGGTAACTCAACATTGTTATCCTAGTTTTTCTAATGTTTTGAACATAAAGGGAGGCTGAACTTTGTCGAATGTTTTTTCTCCATCTCTCAAGATGATCATATGGTTCTTGTCTTTAAGTCTATTGATGTGGTGAATAGCATTTATTGATTTCCGTATATTGAACTAGTCTTGCTTCCCTGGGATGAATCCTACTTGATCATGGTGCACAATTTTTTATATGCTTTTGTATTACATTCACCAGGATTTTATTGAGAATGTTTGCATCCTAGTTCATTAGAGACATTGGTCTGTAGTTTTCTTTCTTTGAAGTGTTTTTGTCTGGTTTTGGGATCAGGGTGATTTTGGCCTAATAGAATGAATTTGAAAGAGCACCTTCTTTTTCTATTTCTTGAAATAGCTTGAAAAGTATTGGTATTAATTCTTCTTTTAAGGTTTTGTAGAGCTCCGCTCTATACCCATCCGCTCCAGGGCTTTTTTTGGTTGGTAGTCTTTTGATGGCTTCTTATATTTCTTCCTTTGTTATTGGTCTGTTTAAATTGTGTGTGTCTTCCTGACTCAATCTGGGCACATCGTATGACTTAGGAAATTTATTGATATCTTCACTATCTTCTATTTCATTTGAATATAGGGTTTCAAAATACTTTCTAATTATCTTCTGTATTTCTGTAGTGTCTGTTGTGTTAATGCCTTTTTCATGACGTATGTTAGTAATTTGAATTCTCTTTCTTCTTCTCTTCGTTAGCATGGCTAAGGGCCTGTCAATCTTATTTATGTTTTCAAAGAACCAACTTTTAGTTTTATCAATTTTTTCAATGTTTTTTATTGTTTCAATTTCGTTGATTTCTTCTCTAATTTTAATTATTTCTTGTCTTCTACTACATTTGCTGTTGTTTTCCTTTTCTTTTTCTAGGTTTTTGAGGTGTAGTGTGAGTTCATTTATTTGTTTTTTTTTTTTTTTTTTTTGAGGAAAGAACTCCAAGAAATGAATTTCCCTCTTAAAACTGCTTTCATTGTTTCCTATAGATTCCAGTATGTTGTGTCTGTATAGTCATTTGTCTCTAAGAATTTTTTATATCCTCCTTTATGTCTTCTGTAACCCATTGAACATTCAGTAGAATATTGTTCATTTTTCCATATGATGTAGAATTTTTCCTTCCTTGTTTTATCATTGATTTCCAGTTTCATTCCAATATAATCAGATATGGTGCATGGTATTATCTCCACGCCTTTATATTTACTAAGGGTTGCCCTATGGCATAATATATGATCTATCTTTGAGTAGGATCCTTGTGCTGCTGAGAAGAACGTGTATCCACGTTCTGCATGTTGGCTATCTTTATAATTCTATGTCTTGGAGTTGGTCTATTATGGTTTTGAATGTTTGAGGTCATGTAGGCTTCAAGGATTTGGCAATCCATTCCATCTTTCATCTCTGGGAAGTTTTCTAGAATTATTTCATTTAATATGTTGTCCATTCCTTTGGTTTGAATCTCTATGCCTTCTTCTATCCTAATGACTCTCAAATTTGTTTTTTTATGACATCCCATATCTCTTAAATAGATTGCTCATGGGATATGAGCATCTTTTCTGTGTTGACTATATTCTTTTCAAGTTGATAAACTTTGTATTCATTATCTGATCTTCTGACTTCTACTTGATCTAGTCTATTTACAATATTCTCGTTTGAATTTTTAATGTGGTTTATATTTTTCTGCATTCCTAGGATTACTGTTTGATTTTTTTTAAGATCTCTGTCTTTTGGTGAAGCTCGTTCTTTGCCATTTGAATTTGTTTGTTTAATTCATTTTCAAAATATTCTTTTATTGCTTGGACTTCCTGCCTCATGTCTTCTCTAATATTTCTTTCCATCTGAGTTAGGGATGCATTGAGTTTTTTCCCTATCCCTGTTTCTGATGATTCTAGGTCCTCCTGTAAAATTAAGTTGTCCGGCATTATTTGTTCACCTTTTTCTCTTGTTTTTTCATGAAGTTCACATTACTTTCCAGCTCCATTTGATTGCTGTGTTTCTGCTCTCTTCTATATATTTGTTTTGGTTTTATATATCTCTATTGACTCTCCTTTGTGTTGGCAGACTGTGAATGCTAAAGTGGATTCCACTGGGAAGGAATTCCGACGGCCGAGCTCCAGTGATGTCACCTCTCTGCTATGGTGGGCCCCAGGCTCTTTGCCCGGGTGTTCGCATGGGGGTGTGGGACTGTACTGTCTCTGTTTGGTTTCAGCTCCCGGTCGCCAGCGTGCAGGTGGTCACAAGCTGTCCAGTCGCGCAGTCAGCTGGTGGGCTGTCACCGGCGGTTGTGCGATCTCTAGCCACCCATTAGGGCGGGCATATGTCAGGCGATTGGTCGCTGGTGGGCAGGCAGTCTCCAGCCGTCCAGTCGCACCTGCAGAGGGCCGGCTGTTGCCGGCGGGCGAGCGTTCTCCAGGCGCCCAGTCACGCGGGCCTGGCCTCTACTCCCCTGGTTTCTCCTGCTAGTCCTGGTTTCTGCTGCTAGACCAGATTTCCCCTGTGTAATGCCCTCGGCAGCTCAAACTGTACTCTGGCTTGCCGTTTCTTGGGTGTGGATTGTGTCTATTGGGAACCCCAGCACTCTATTTTTATTATTTTTTCCGTTTGCCCTTTCCCCCATCCCTGGCTAGACAGATTTCGCTTTCACCACTGATGGGAGGGGGAGTTGAAGGACAGGTGCCTCTAGTTCCCCCCCCAATCTTTATGCAGGCTCTCTCTGAAAATCCCTCCCCTGGAAATCTTAGGAGAGATTTTATGCAAATTTCCTACTGTATGGGAGATGAGCGGAAAACACACAACTGTTTTATTGTTGCAATCTGTCGGAGAGTGGCGGTGGTTACTTCAGCTCTCCAAGATGGTGGCCATTGGTTTCCTTGGTGGAGTTTCCGTTGTGGGGGATAGAACTGTAGAGCTTCCTTCCCTGACTGAAATCCCGAACTCGGCCTGGGGCTCAGTGCGGTGTCAGCCGGCAGGATTCCACAGAATCTGCAGCAACGTTTCTCCCTGCATGCTAGTCACTTCTCGGTGGTGCCTCGATGTCTGCAGCCATGGGGCGGGCCACAGGGATCAATAAGCCCGGATCTCCGGTTGCATATTCAGCTCACGTTTGAGACTCAATTACCGGACCTCGTTGGTGGAAATCATTCTTTTAGGTTTCGCTGCACACCCATTTTTCTATAAGATCCTAACAAAATAGTCTTTTGTCATTTTAACTCGTTATTCACCTGCAATGTGGCGTGGTACACTGGGTGTGATGCACTCTATTTGCGGCCAACTTGCAATGTTGAAATATTATGTTTTGTATGCACCATTTACTGAAGATAGTTTTCAGTACTAGGCAACCAATATGTATTTCAGGTTGATGAATATTTCTGAGAATAATCTTTTGAAAAGTTGATTATAAATCCACATACATGAATATGAATGAATTTGGGGAGTGCACAATAAGGCACATATATTTCATATTTTGAAAAATCTGGAGAGTATATATATATATATATATATATATATATATATATATATATATATATACACACACATAGAGACATTACAATGTAGCATTATGTATGCCAACCGAAATTTATCATGAAATACATATCATCCACGGATCCAACAATATTAGTTTTACTGAACATGGATTTATGTATAATGTTGTTCAAATAGGAGGCTCACCCACAGGTTGAATTTTCAGTTTCAACAGCGTTTAGGAGGACTGATATCTTCTCACAATTTGTATCTGCCAAGTCAGCCACCTCACAAAAATGTACGTGTGATAAAAGGTAGGATTCTATATATGCATATAAAAATACATCTGCTGACTAGGCTACAGAGAAAGGGAGAAATAAATTCACATATTTGTTAAATTTAAAAACACACGGAGAACTATTTCAACAAAAAAATTGACTAGATTTATAACTCCTACCATATATAATGCAAAAGGCAAGTCCAACAATACCAAACATGCCTCCTCTGAACTGCTTGTATTTCTATTCTGATGGGGTTATTATTCTCCATGATATTACGATTAGTAGTCAGAGTCTAGTAGGGTAGGGGTTAGTGTCAGGGATTCAGTATTTCAAATGGAAAACTGGAAAATGAATCCAATGTGTATGCAAATATGTGCTACACAAAAATGTTCCCACTCTCATCAAGAACTATGGCTTGACATTACTTTTGCCCCAAGTAAGACACAATTAGAGGAGAAGTGTTAGAAAATCTGTGAATACATATCTGGAATGGAATATGCTCAGTAGTTCACAACACTGGATGTGGTAGAGGAGTTCCCAAAAGTAAGGGACAGGGTAAACACTCCACAAACATGGAGCTCTGCTGGCCTAAAGACTTCTTGAAGAACTGCCTCTGAGGTTGGGCACCTGAAAAATATGTTGTTTTCTGGAGCTTTAGCTTCATTTGTAGTGAGACCATCAAAGCTGGGTCTGCATCTATGTGACCTGGAGGACATGGTTTCTTATTTTCCAGTCAAGATGAGGCAGCAGTGCTGAATTTGCTCTTTGTAGGTAAACTGTGACCACTGGGGTCTAAGTGTCTCCCCATGTGGACTGTGAAGCCATTTGGTCATCCTCCAAATTTCATGGTGTTTCTTGCTGCTGAACTAGGAGTTTGCTATTTGATTCAAAAATACAAGGAGTTTTAGTGGATCACAGTGCTGGAGAGAGTTCTGTCACATGTGGTGGGTCAGTTTCTGCAAGAGAATGCACCAAACATACTTCTAGCCCACATATATTGCCCCATTGACGATAGCAACATGATTCTGAACATTGCCCTGAAATCTCTCAATATTACAAGATGCCTTTACATAGAAGGGACTGCTCGCTGCACCATGTCAGTTCCAAGCCATTTGGAAGCCAATGGAAGATCCACAAGGCCCCACCACAGATGTTTTATCACACACCTGACCACCACGGCTCTAGGCCCACTACTCAGCAGGCTCCAACTTATTGGCATCTCTGTTCTACACGATTTTCATAAAACCCAGTCAATCAAAGCACTGTCTGGTATACTCATGACCAGCAACAGGACATCCAAATGTCCTCCATTGCCACCTGGTCATGGGAATTTCAAAAATTTTATGGTATTTTTGTAGCCATTTTTCAATGATGATGTTGGAGGCACTGTGGGTTAAAATTCACTCCAGAACCATTAAATGTAGAGGAAGCACATTTCAATGAAAGCTTTGGAGAATTCTCACAGGCAAGGCTTCTCAAAAAGTGGCCAAATGGTCACATGAAGCCAGGCCCATTGTGGTCTACAATGAGGACCATGTGTGTTTCGACTCTCAACTATGGCTGCCAAGTCTTTCAGAATAAAATCACGTGATATCTTGGCTGTGATTCCCAGTGCTCTGTTGAAAGCCAACCTGGGCCTAGATCTCAGTTTTCAAGGGGGACTCTCATGCATGGCCTCCTAAAATCCTAACACAATTCATGACAATAATTCTCTGAGTTCAGTTCCAGAACTCAGTCTCTAAGGGGAATCACACCAGAGTTCATGTCAAGGTGGACCCAGTCATCTCTTCCAACCACCAAACAAATGGCCACAATTAAAACCAAAACACTCCCACATGGCCCTCATGATCTTTCATATAGACACTCATCATAACCTCTGGCTGGATGTTTCCATGAGGGGCGAAGCCCAAGACAGTCTCCAAAATAATCTCCCTTGCCCCTTAATGGCCTAAAATCAGGGTTGCCTGGACACACTTTCTGTGAACCAGGAGTGATCAAATAGGCCTGCTGTTAAAACTTCTCTGCTTCTCTAATTTGAGGCCTACTGACTGTGGGGTTTATTTTTTTATGTGAATTGGAGTCATTAGAAAACCAAGCACTTATCGGCTAGCTTCTGCAGGGTTTGAAGAAATCATTTGACCCAAAGGATCCCTATTCTCACTTGATGGAGGTCAGGAACCTAACAGAAGAAGGGGAGAGACTTCATCCACAATGACTGCTCTTTTGGCCATTTTGGTTTTGGATGCACACATGGGATCATTCTTAAGATACATCAGGTGCTGAGGATCTAAGCCATTGCCTCAAACAGGGCAAAGAGGCGGATTCAGACACATCCCTTTCCAAAGCAATTAAGCAAAGAGGCACAGGTGATGCCCATTCATTTCCATTTGAAACCTGTTTTCTTCAGGTTTCACAAAGGGGTGGACTGAGGCAAAGACCTTCCTGACATTCAGGGCAACAGAACAATAGGTAAGCAAAGCAGGGTTTCTCCACTGAGACTTTATTGGTCACACTGATATTTGAGTTTTCTGAGATGCTCGCCATTCCCTTCAGCTATCCAGTACATGGCCATGTAACAGGGCTTGGAAGTGGTACATATCTTGGACACAAAACCATGAGCCTATTCTGTAGAGTGGCCAGAATTCAGGAAGAACGCAGGAACTTTGGAAGATAGCACGTGTTGCCCATCAATAAGGCAAGCCAAAATCCATTCATCAATTTGGCAGAATAAATGATGGGAAGCTTTCTACTAGACAGGACACATCAATTGATGCATTCTCTTTTCTAATGTCTATAACCATGGACACAGTGGGATACACAGACATAGAAACACTCGCCTTGTCAAATGACTTACTAGAAATAGTTCACTCAAAACCAAACAAACCGCCTTTTCTATCTATTCTCAGAACATGAGACAAATCCACAAACACACAGTGACACCCACAGAGGCACCTCCTTCCCCAAAGTTGGTCGGTGACTATCCAGAGTGTCCTCTGACTGGTGGGCCATAGTATGTTCCCCAGAAATGGCCTGTCCTGTCTCAGATCTGGTCTCCTTAACCAACTCTGTGAAGATGTCAGGAGCCAGTGGTGAACCACTATCTGCTTTCCTCAGGAAAGGCCCCTCTTCAGAGCTTTTCTGGAATTTGGCCATTCTCATATCAGTAGGTACCAAGAAAGACTGACTCTGTCCTTGGTATATACAAACAAGTGAGACCACTGTGACTGGGAATGGGACAGGCTCTGGGTGCCTGTCTTCCTGGATAACAAGTTCTTAGAGTTCCATCACCAAGGAAGTGAGGTGAGGTCACTTCCTTCAGGAACTGAATGAGGTCACTGCCTTAGCAACCACTTTGTCCTAACACTTGCTTCCAAGGGTCCCATGAGATGGAGGCTGCCCCTACGTACTGTGACACTTTCACAAGTTAGAATGTATATCAACCATAGGCACCCAAGACCAGCTCTCCAAACAGGACTGTTTGGGTCCATATTCTAATGGGTGGCACTAGAGCAGATTATGCTTAGTGAAGCTAGCCAATCCCTAAAAAACAAATACCAAATGTCTTCTTTGATATAATGAGAGCAACTAAGAATAGAGCAGGGAGGAAGAGCAGGAAGAAAAGATTAACATTAAACAGAGACATGAGGTGCGAGGGAAAGAGAGAGAAAAGGGGAATTGCATGGAAATGGAGGGAGACCCTCATTGTTATACTAAATTACATATTAGAGGTTGTGAATGGAATGGGAAAATAACAAGGTGAGAAATGAATTACAGTAGATGGGGTAGACAGAGAAGATGGGAGGGGAGGGGAGGGGGGATAGTAGAGGATAGGAACGGTAGCAGAATACAACAATTACTAGTATGGCATTATGTAAAAATGTGGATGTGTAACCGATGTGATTCTTCGATCTGTATCTGGGGTAAAAATGGGAGTTCATAAATCACTTGAAGCTAATGTATGCTAATGTATGAATATGTTATGTCAAAAGATTTGTAAGGTTTTGAACAACCAATAATAAAAAAAAGAACAGAGAGGCTGATTCAGTAACAACCTTTCATACTGACCAGGTTGTTTGCCATGGAAGTTGACTTTTGCTCTCTCAGGTCCTTCAGTGGTGCCTATATCTTCTCCAGGGATCACTTCTGAATGAAACTTTGAGTTTTTCAACAGGTGGAAGATTCCCTACATTCCTCTATTTTAGGACCAACACTGTCCCTGCTCTTCTGTAAAGTTAGATTAGGGAACAGTGTATGGTTTCGCTTAATAACAGGTTTGATTTGGGTTAGGAATCATTCTGCTTGATGAATAATGATATTGGGAACCTGTGATATTTATAAGAATATATAGGTGAAATATAAGTATGAAAACAGAAATCTAGGTAAGATTGGAATCCCAGAAGGGCATTGCACTCTTGATTGGGATACTTAGCTTTGATACATGTTCTGCAAAGATGTTTCAGATAAATAAATAATCAATGGCATAGGACCTTGTACCTTCGATGATTGAATGTAGAAGTGAGTATCCACTCAAACTGTGATAGTCGGTAGGATTAGGAAGATATTCTGTAGGTTTCAGAAGAAGAGTGAGTACAGGAATTGGACCAAAAGTTCTTTAGCAATAGGGTATCACATAGACAGTGAACGTAAATGTCAGCACATGTGAAGTGTTAGTCAAAATGGTGAACTGGTGAAAATATTTAGGAAAGCAGACATCAATAGAGACATTAGGAAATCAGGGAACGTATAAAGTGAGTGATAGGATTAGACATTTGAACAGAGTTGAGGTTGAATATATAGTCTTAGGAAGAAACAAATATGTTGTCATAAATAGGATTGACATTTGAGAGCATTAGGCAACCTGGACATGAATGTTTTTAGTAATCCATGCTCACTTTCCATTTAGGCTTTGGTACAATCATAAGTGTGACCTCTGCTTATTGTGTCCAGAATATTACTGTGATAAATGCATATGTACATCAGGTGACATGAGTATTTCTTCCACCATTTCTGGGAGCAACATTTTGAAGACGAATAAATTAGTATTGGGGTTACAAATAGATGTACCCTTTGTCTATGAATGTAGAGATAATTCATGAATAGACCATACTGTGAATAAATAATATAATTGGTTCCAACTTTAAATAATAGATTGAATTGATATCTGAATATATACAGAAAATCTTATATTGGTATACAATTATTCATTCTAACCAGTAATACATCTAATGGTAATATTAGGGTTATGTTTTATCATGAAGAGTGTGTGAGTTTTGCTTCAAAATGATTATGGAAATTGAAAATAATGTGTTTGAAATAAAGTCTCATGAAAAGACCAGTCAAGAAACCTGGAGGAATACATGTGTTCTGAATCAGTAAATGATTGAAAGTGAATCAAATGCCTATAAATTTGTGAACTTATGGATGAAATATATGTCCTATGATGTTTGTAAACTGTAGAAATTGTATTGTACCAGTGTTGAATAAAATAAACTTCAAAATAAACATCATGTCCCATAGGAATCTACTTGCATTGATGTTAAACAGGGTCAGTTAATGTAGAAATATTAGGATTGTATGCACCATTCACTGAAGTTAGTTTTAAGTAATAGGAAACAAATATGTATTTCAGGTGGATGAATATTTCTGAGAATAATCTTGTGAAATGTTGATTATAAATCCACATACATGAACATGAAAGAATTTAGGTAGTGTATATAAGACACATATATTTTATATTTGGAAAAATTTGAAGATTGTATATATATATATATATATATATATATATATATATATATATTAAAAAAACAAAAACAGACAATAAGATGTAGCAATATATATGCCAATCGAAATTCTTCATGAAATGTACATCAGCCACAGATGCAAAAATATTTATTTTATTCAACATGGATTTATGTATGGCTTGTTGTTCTACTAGGAGGCTCACACATAGGTTGAATTTTCTACTAGGAGGCTCACCCATAGGTTGAATTTTCAGTTCCAACAGAGTTTAGGAGGAGTGATCTCTTCTCACAATTTGTATTTGCCAAGTGAGACACCTCAGAAAAATATACGTGTGATACCAGGTAGGATTCTATATGTGCATATAAAAATACATGTGCTGAATTGGCTACAGAGAATGGGAGACAGGCATTCACATATTTGTTAACTTTAAAAACATGTGGAGAACTATTTCAATTATAAATTAGCTAGATTTATAACACCTACCCTATATCATTCAAAAGGCAAGTCCAACTATACACCATGCCTCATCTGTACTGCTTGCATTTCCATTCTGTTGGATTATTTTTCTCCATCATATTAGTATTAGTAGTCAGAGTCTAGTAGGTTATGGTTTAGTGTCAGGTGTCCGGGCCGGCTGGACACTTCAACGTGGGCGTTGAACCTTGTTGGGGAGGAATGAAGGGAAAAGAGTCATGAGAGATGACAGCAAGACAACAGTTCTGATCATGCTGAAAACTTTTATAGTTCTCACAGTGTATTTATATGCTGCGGATGAGAAACCTCTCTTATCGGCAGTTGCTGGATGTCTTCACAGGGTGAGATAACCTCAGGATATTTCAGGAAGACGGATAGCTGCAGGATGTCTCAGGGTGATAGATGGCTGCGGGATGTCTCCCAGGCAGGATATCTCGCAGGGGGCTATTTCTTGTAAGTGTCAGGCTATTCTTTGAAGGAGAACTTCCTTCTAGCCCCTGACATCTCCTCCCTTTCTTATATAAAATATTTGACCATACCTTACAGGCCAATGTTTTAGGGGGTTATAGAGGCTCTGTTTCTCTAGCAGGCCTTAGAATATCTCCTGATCTGATCGAGCATGTTTACTAGATTTCGTGGTGGCCTTGGCATGTTTTTTGAGGAGACGGCTTTGAGGGGGAAGCATGCCAACTGCCATGCACCAGAGCGTGTCACTCAGAAGACTTGGGTTTTGGGAACCATGGATCCATCCTCCTGCAGTCCTTCCTGAACCCTCCGTTATTATGCCCTAACGTCCTCACTCCATGGGTGCGTCCTCCCCCAAGTGGAGCGGCCCATGGAGGACGAACCCTTATGGAAAGTGCAGAAGATCGTTGGTCAGAGCTGTTACTTAGAGTTTTATGTAAGAAAGCGAGATCTGTGGGCATGTAAACTTAAGAAATAAGCTTGTGAGGAGGGTAGAACATCCTTTTAAATGTTGGCAGCACGGTCTTCCATATCCATGCAATGATAGTGGACCTGTATGGGCTTAGAGGCCAAAATATTAATCTGTTCTTTAATAAATTGTACCAGCCTGTTTATAATGCAGGGTTTTAGGGACACCATTAAAAGTAAACCCAACAAAGGGCCTAATAGGGGAAGAAGGTAGGGTAAAAATCCATTAAGCCCAGTCCAGAGGGGATTTTCAAATATTTCCCTTCATCTCTTTTCTAGATCTTCTTGAAGCTGCTTAATTTTAGTGCATACTATGCCAGAATTATTGGCATAAATGCAGCATCGTTCCCCTAAGGCCAAGCAAATACCTCCCTGGTTAGCTGTCAGCAAATTTAAGCCTCGTCTTTTTTGAAGGAACACTTCTGCCAGGGAGTCTATTTGGTCCTGCAAATCTTTAATGGTTCCTGATAGAGTTTTTATCAGTTGTTCCTGATAGAGTTTATAATTTGTTGAGAGAGGCGATGGTAAGAGTGAATAGACGTGCCTAAGCCAGTGTACCTGTGCCCACAGGAACTGTTATTCCAAGGCTGGCAGATTGTTGGCTGCATCTGAAAAAAAGGAAATTTTGTCCTCATGAGGAGTGCCTCTGTCCCTGTTTTGAGGTAAGTCATTAACCTGTTTAACTAGGAGTTCTGGTAACCATCTTGGGGCTGTTTGATCTTGGTCCAAAACACAAGCTGAGCCTCCTCCCCAGATGAGGACAGGATCTGGGCCTTTCCATTTATTTTTAAGTGGATTGTGTCACATAACAGGTGGGCGAACAGAATTGGACGAGGGATGGCAGTGTCTGTCTGCTGCCGAATCGCCTTCATTGTCTAGGGTAAGAAAAATAAGGGCAAATAATGCATTGTTAAGGCGATGCCTGGGTGTGGTAAATACAAGGGAGGAAGCCTTAAGGAGGGATAGCCAAGTTTTTAAGTTAAGGTGGGCAAGTTCCACAATGCCTTGGCCCTGAGGGTTGTATGGAATTCTAGTAGTATGACAAATTTGCAAGGTAGCACAAAACTGTTTAAACTTGGCAATGGTAAATGTAGGATAAATATCTGTTTTAATATGTATTGGTTTACCCATAACAGAAAAGGCTGAAACAAGATGAGAAAGGACATCTTTGGTAGCCTCTCCAGAATGTGGTGATGCAAAAATAAAGCCGCTGAAGGTATCTACAGAAACGTGTATATATTTGGTTATTACAAATTCAAGAAAATGAGTAACATCCATTTGCCAAAACTGATCGGGCAGTAATCCTCGGGGGTTAACTCCCAAGTGTTGAATGGGGAGGGAGACAGCACAACCAGGGCACGCTTTTACTATTTCTCGTGCCTGTTGCTGGTAATTTTACAAAGTAATCAAAGGCTCTGGAAATTTAAATGGTGTATATTGTGTAACTCCATGGCCTTTTGAATGGAGCCAACAAAAATTGGAAAGATGGAACGAGTTGCTGCATCAGCTTGGGCATTACCTTGAATTAGAGGGCTGGGAAGATCATAGTGTGCCCTGATGTGTCCTAAGAAAAATGAGTGTTGTCTGGCCTGAATTAGCTGCTGAAGCTGGTGTAACAGAAAGGCCGCATTGTTAGAAGCCTTAATGGGGGGTGAAATCACCAGCAGGTGCACAGAATGAGCAATGTAGGCACTGTCTTTATAAATATTAACAGGATTATAAAAATGTTATAAAAACTTGTGTTATGTCAAACAATTCCACAAACTGTGGTGACTGATAGACAGTATCAAAGGTGGTAGGCTTGTTATTGACAACAAAGACCGCTCGGCCATTACGGGAACCGTCTGTAAAGACAGTAAGGGATTGAGGAATGGAAACCTTTTGAGTAATTTCAGGAAAAGTAAATGGATGTAACTGGACAAAATGTAAAAGGGGGTCTTTGGGGAGGTAGTGATCAATTGTTCCCAAAAGCCTGATAGGGCAATACCACATTCATCCCTTGTCTCTAGTAAAAATTGGGTTTGGTCCTTAGTATATGGAATAAAAATATTATCAGGGTGTTTGCCAAAATGTTGTAGAGAAATCAAATGACCTTTAAAAATAATAGAAGCTACCTGAGCAAGATAAACAGTAATAACCTTCGAGGATGTGGTGGGTAAATGGACCCAAAACAAGGGGCAGTCTTTATTTTTAAAATGTGGATCTCGCTGCCAAAATATTCCTGTGGGTGTATGAGGAGTGTGTAAAATAACCAGAACCAGAGGAAGGTTATAAGAAATTTGTGTAACAAATTGTTGGGCAATGGCTTCTGTTACTTGGTTTAATGCCTGTCATGCCTTGGGAGTAAGATTTTGAGGGGAGGAGGGGTGGAAATTACCTCTCAAAATATCATTAAGGGTCAAAAGTACACAAGTGCATAATTTTAAATATGTTATTAGACATTGAATATCCCTCAGTAATTTCTGAAAATCTTTAAGGGTGTGAAGATGGTCCACACGTCCTTGTATTTTAGAAATTTGGATCTGATTTTCTAGAATTTTAAGGCCCAAACTCTTATAAGAGTCCTGTGTTTGAACCTTATTAGGAGCTATCTGTAGTCCCAAGGTAGTGAGGATTTTGTAAAAGTCCAAGTAACAATTATTAAGGTCATGGGTTTTAGGTGCAGCAATTAACAAATCATCCATATAATGTAAAATATAAATTTGTGGCCCTCACTCTCTCACAGGGTCTACTTCTTGAGCAACCTATTTTTGGCAAAGTGTAGGGCTGTTGGCCATACCTTGGGGAAGAACCTTCCATTGAAGTCTCTGCATAGGGCCCTGAATATTAATGCAAGAAAGACTAAAGGCAAAATAGGGTCTATCCTCAGGATGTAAAGGAATGATAAAAAAGCAAACATTTAAGTCCATAACCATTTTACAATAGTTTTTGTGAATAGCCACTGGTGTGGGAATGTCTGGCTGTAGTGCTCCCATCGGGAGTATAACTTTATTAATGGCACACAAATCTTGTAAATGGCGCCACTTGCCTGATTTTTTCTTGATAACAAAAATAGGAGTGTACGATGGTGAGGTTGAGGGCTCTACATGGTGGGCTGCCACCTGTTCCTTCACTAACATGGAGGCAGCCTCCAAATTTTCATGGGTAAGGGGCCACTGATCCACCCACACAAGAGTCTGAGTCTCCCAAATAATTTTATCTGCATGGGGTACAGGAGGGTCAGGGACCGACACTAAAAATCCAAATATCCAAGTCCATATGTATTTTTTTTATGGGTTGTATAAGCCCCACCAGTCCTTGTCTCAGCCTCCCAAGGCCTGTACCAGGGACAAAATTCATACGGAGCATTTGATGAGTCACCATGGAATTGGGACTGGCAAGAATAACTTCCATTTGACTCAAAATATCTCAGGCCCATAGGTAAACAGGGAGGTCAGGAACAACGAAAGAAGTGACAGTTCCCTTATTACCCTCTTTATCAGTCCAGCTAAGAGCAGTAGAGCTGACCAGAGGATTTTTTGACTTTCCTATCCCTTTAAGGTCAGTCAAGGATGGGGTGAGGGGCCAACCTGATCGCCAGTATTTTTGAGAAATAATTGTCGCATCAACTCCAGTAACTAAAATTGCTTGGAATTCCTTTCCTTCAATAAGTAAGGTAAGGGTGTGTTTATTATGAGAAATGGGATGAACCCAATATACCTCAGAGGAGCCCAAGGAGGCAGTCCCCCACAGTAGGTTTGGGTGGTGGAAGTGCCCCTTAATCTAAGGGAAGGAGTATTAATTGTGCAAGACTTTTTCCTCCTGGGATGGCCGCAACTCTATTAATAACTGTGGCCAGTATTTTTATTTCTCCAGTGAAATCATTATCATTAATGCCAGGGAAGACCTGAACACCTTCTAAGGTAGTAGAGGCTCTTCCAAGAAGAAGGGCACACGTATGAGATGGAGGGGGACCCATAATTCCAGTTGGTATTATCTGGGGCCCTTGCATTGAGTCTAATGTTGTATCAGTGGTGGTACAGAGGTCCAATCCTGCACTGCCTGGAGTGGGTAGTTGGAGGGAGCCAATTGTGGAGAAGGATTTTGAGGTAGGTTGGGAGTTTGGAAGGGAACAAACCTTATTGCCCCAGGGAGTTTCCTGAGAAGCAGGAAGAAATAGGCTGTCCGAGGGCATTTGTCATTGATCTACACTCACTGGCCCAGTGATGAACTTTACCATATCAAGGACAAAGTGTAGCTGGGGGCGGTTTAGCTCCAGTTTGAGGAGACGCTATTCTTACTCTTTGTTTGCCTGTCGGACACTTGCGTGCAAAATGGCCTGGTTGTTTACAAGTAAAGCAAATACGTGAGCCAGGATTGTAAAAGGCCTTGGTAAAGGGAGCACTAAAGTGAGACCCATGGCATGGGCTGCACCCACCCCTGCACAGACTCTAATAAAGTCAGAAAGTTTCCCTTTATCCTTATGATGTCGAAGAACATCCTGACATGCTGGGTTGGCGTTTTCAAAGGCAAGATGTTTTACAAAGGTGCTTTCGCTTTCGCTTGGTCCAAGAAAGCATTCCGCAGCTAGGTTAAGCCGGGGAACAAAGTCGCTATAAGGCTCGTCGGGCCCTTGTCGAATTCTGGCCAGGGAAGTGATAGCCGAGGCCCTTTCAGGGAGGCGTCTCCAAGTATGTAAGCCAGCCATCTAAATCTGCGCAAAAAGTCCAGCAGGGAAACGTGCCTGTTTAGTTTTAGTGTCAAAAGTTGCATTGCCCACTAGCTTAACATAAGTCCATGATTTAGAGGAGGCCTTTGTTAAATTTTTTTTGAGCAGTTTCTGACAGGGCTCTTTGAAATCTACATTCCATAGTAGGAAGTCTCCGGCACTGAGGGCAGCTCTGTCTAAAAATTTCCAATCATTGGGAGTAAGAAATTGTGTGTTGTGGCTTTCTAATAAAGCCAACGTGTAGGGCACAGTGGGACCATAGTGAGCACAAGCCTTTTTAAGTTTTTCAAGAAAATGGAGGCTAAATTTTTTGTAGACACTCTGGGTTCCTTCCTGCCTAGGGGTGAACTTCTCATCCTCTGAGTCCTGATCTCCTTGATCCATTTCCTCCGCTTCCTCCTCTTGATCCTCTTCTAAGTCTTTGACCTCAGCCTGAGCAGGCTTATCTATCTGACTGTTGGTGACTGGGAAGGCGAGCACAGGCCGATGGAGCGGCTTCGCCTTTGTATTAGACCACTGTGGGTCAGCTTGTGTTGACTCCATTCCTAAGGCTAATGGAGAGAGCTCAGAGTCAAGGGATCTTTATTCTTTTAAAAATTGGATTTGTTCCCATCCATGTTGGAGAGACTCTCTCAAGGGAGCCGGATTAGGCAAGGGAAGTGGGGAAAAAATATCTGGGGGGACATTTGGCCCCTGAAGGGCCAGAGCACAAAAGGCAGGAGGGATATAGGAGGGAGGGGAATGTGTAAGTCCTATAGGCTGTGGCAGGGTCCTGAGAGGTGGCGGGTCTTCTGAATGGTAGCGAGCTGCTTCCTTCTCCAAGGTAGCCTCCTCCCCAGGGGTCAATGTTTCTCTGGGATTTAAAACTGCATAAAGGCTGTTGGAAACCATTGGAGCCTTATTCATTAGGGTGGGATTTTGAGGAAGATCAGGAAGGTTCCCAGGGTCCTGGGGAGACTAAGAAGGGTCTATGTCTATACTAACTGATGGGCATGCCGAGAAGGGACGAGAGGTCTTTTGCATAGTCTCTTCCATAATCCTGACAAGTATTAAGGTACCATTGTCAAAGGGTGAACTTTTAAGAATTTCACTAATTTATTTCCAGAAAGAAAAGGTAGGAACAGACACTTTTTCTGGGCCAAAGGATTCATAATAATCTTTTAAAATGTCTCCTACTCTAAGCAATCTTTTACCATCAGTGGTCCCTTCAAGGGGAAACCATGGAAACAATTTTTCAATGTATGAAAAGAAAAATTTTAAGTCATTTTTCTTAACACGTGCCCCCATGTATTTAAGGATTCCTTTTGGCCTGACAAAAACAAATCATGTGACGAAATTGCTTTTCCCATGGTGGGTCACTCACTGTGCGTCATCCCCACTCTCCTCCTGGATCTGTCTCTCAGTGGTGTCTGCTGAGGCAATCGTGAGCTCCACTTGTCCAAATCTTCCCCCTCAGTCAAAGGCTCGAGCCCCAGTCGTTGGGCGCCAGTTGTCCCAGCCTGCAGGACACATCAACGTGGGTAGCGAACCTAGATGGGGAGGAATGAAGGGACAAGAGACATGAGAGATGACAGCAAGACAAAAGTTCTGATCAAGATGCAAACTTTTATTGTTCACACAGGGGAATTTATATGCTGGAGATTTGAAAGCTCTCTTATCGGCAGTTCCTGGATGTCTTCACAAGGTGAGATAACCTCAGAATATTTCAGGAAGACAGATGGCCACAGGATGTCTCAGGAACACAGATGACTACAGGATGTCTCCCAGACAGGATGTCTCCCTGGGGGCTGTTTCTTGTAAGTGTCAGGCTATTCTTTGAAAAAGAATTCCTTCTACCCCTTACAGTCAGGGATTCAGTATTTCAAATGAAAAATTGGAGAAAGAATCCAATGTGTATGCAAATATGTGCTACCCAAAAATCTTCACACTCATTCAGAACAATGCCTTGACATTACCTTCACCCCAACTAAGACACAATTAGAGGAGAAGAGTTAGAAAATCTGTGAATACACATCAAGAATGGAAAATGCTCAGGAGTTCACAACTTTGGAGGTGGTAGAGGAGTTTCCAAATGTAAGGGAGAGGGTAAAACTCCACAAACATGGAGCTCTGCTGGACTAAAGACTTCTTGAGAAACTGCCTCTGAAGTTGAGCACTTGAAATATATGTTGTTGTCAGGAGCTTTAGCTCCCTTTGTAGTGAGACCATTAAGCTGGGTCTGCATGTATGTTACCTGGAGGACATGGTTTCTTATTTTCCAAAGGACATGAGGCAGCAGTGCTGAATTCTCTTTTTGTAGGTAAACTGTTGTCACTGGGGGCTAAGTGTCTTCCAGTTTGGAAGCCATTTGCTCATCCTCCACTTTTTGTTGTGTTTCTTGCAGCTGCACTGGAAGTTTGGTATTTGCTTCATGAAATACGAAGAGTTCAACTGGGACACAGTACTGAAAAGAGTTCTGTCACATGTGGTGGGTAAGGGTCTGCAGGAGAATGCACCAATCAGGCTTCTATCCCACATAGCTTGCCCCCTTCACCTTAGCAATCTGATTCTAAACATTGCACTGAAACCTCTCCATATAACAACATGCCTTTACATACAAGGGTCTGGGGGCTGCACCATGTCAGTCACAAACCATTTGAAAGCCAATGGCAGATCCACATCACCCAACCACAGATGTTTTAACACACACCTTCACACCACTTTTCGAGGCCAACTACTCAGCAGGCTCCAAATTACTGCCATCTCTGTTCTACACCATTTTCATGAAACCCAGTCAATCAGGCACTGTCTGGTACACTCGTGATCATCAATAGGACATCCAAAGATTCTACAGTGCGAAGTGGTCATGGGAATTTCAAAAATTTCATGTTTTTTATCAGGCATTTGTCAAGGATGAAGTTGGAGGCACTGTGGGTTTCAATTCATTCAGGAACCATTAAATGGAGAGGAAGCTCATTTCAATAAAAGCTCTGGAGAATTCTAACAGGCAAGGCTTCCCAAAGACAGGCAAAAAGGTCACATTAAGCCAGGCGTTTGAGGTCTACAATGTGTGGTCCATTTGTGTTTTGACTTGCAACTATGGCTGCCAATTCTTTAAGAATAAAATCATGTGATATTCTTCCTGAGATTCCCAGTGCTCTGTGGAAAGCCACCCTGGGCCTAGATCTCAGTTTCCAAGGGCAACTCTCATGCGTGGCATCCTAAAATCCTAAAACAATACATGGCAATACTTCTTTGAGGTCCATTCCATAACTCAGTCTCTAAGGGGAATCACACCAGTGTTCAAGACCAGGTGGACCCATCATCTTTTCCAACAGCCACAAAAATGACCACAATTAAAAGCAAAACACTTCCACATGGCCCTCATCTTCTTTCATATAGACACTCATCATAACCTCAGGCTGTAGTTTTTCATGAGGGGCACAGCCAAAGACAGTATCCAAAATAAGGTCCCTTGCCCCCATTTGCCTAAAGTCAGTGTGGCTGGGACACCCTTCCTGTGAACCAGGAGTGATCAAAGAGGCCTGCCCTTAATACTGCTCTGATTCTCCATTTTGAGGCCTAATGACTGTGGGGTTTAGATTCTTTATGTTAATTGGAGTCATGAGAAACCTATGAACGTATGGTCTAGTCTCTGCAGGGCTTTGAAGAACTCATTGGACCCAAAGGATCCCTATTCTCATAGATGGACGTCAGGAACCTTACAGAGGAAGGTGAGAGACTTCATCCACAATGACTGCTCTTTTGGTTTTGGATGCAAACGTGGGATGTTTCTTTAGATCCATTAGGTGCTGAGAATCTAAGCCGTAGCCTCACACAGGGCCAAGAGGCTGATTCAGACACATCCCTTTCCAAAGCAATTAAGCAAGGAGCCACAGATGATGCCCATTCATTTCCATTTGAAAACTCTTTTCTTCAGGCTTCCCAAAGGGGTGGCCTGAGGCAAAAAACTTCCTGACATTCAGAGCAACAGAACAATAGGTAATTAAAAGTACCAAAGCAGGGTTTCTTCACTGAGACTTGTCAGAAGCCAGTGGTGAGCCACTATCTCTTTTCTCATACAATCCCCCTCTTCAGATTTTTCCTGGCATATGGCCATTCTCACATCTGTAGGTACCAAGATAGACTGACTCTGTCCTTGGTAATTCAAAACTAGTGACACCACTGGGAGTGGGACTGGGACAGGCTCTGTGTTCTTGGCTTCCTGGATGTCAATTTCCATCACCGAGGAAGTGAGGTGAGGTTACTTCCTTCAGGATCTGAATGAAGTCACTGCCTTGGCAACCACTTTGTCCTAACAGTTGCTTCCAAGGGTCCCATGAGATGGAGGCTTCCCCTACTTAATGTGACAATTTCACAAGTTAAAATGGTATATCAACCATAGGCACCTGGGAACAGCTCTCCATACAGGCCTGATTTGGTCCATCTTCTCTACATTAAGAAGAGAGAGGCTGATTAAGACACAACCCTTCATCCTGACCAGGTTGTTTGCCATGGAAGATGACTTGTGCTCTCTCAGGTCCTTCATAACTGCCTACATATTCTCCAGGGATCCTTTCAGCATGGATCTTTGAAGTTCTCAGCAGGTAGAGGATCCCTACATTCCAGTATTATAAGACCACCTCTGTCCCTGCTCTTCTGTAAAGTAAGATTGAGGGAACAATGTATGTTTAGGGTTAATAACAGGTTCAATTTGTGTTAGGAATCATTTTGTGGATGAATAATGGTATTGGCAACCTGCGAAATTTATAAGAATATAGAGGTGAACAGTGTGTATGGAAACAGAAATCCAATAAGATTGGAAGCCCAGAAGGGCATTGGGCCCTTGATTGTGATACTTAGCATTGAATTACATTCTGCACAGATGTCTCAGATAAATCAATATACAATGGCATGGGACCTTGTACCTTGTATGATTGAATGTAGAAGGGAACATCCAGTCAAAAAGGGATAGTCAGTAGGAATAGGAAGATAGTAGGTAGGTATAGAAAAAAGGGTGAGTGTATGATTTGGAACAAAATTTCTTTAGCAATAGGGTTTCAGTTAGAAAATGAATTTAAATGTCAGCACATGTGAAGAGTCTGTCACAATGATGAAGTGGGAAAAATATGTAGGTAAGCAGATATCAATAGGGACATTATGAAATCAGGCAAAGTAAAAAGTGAGAGATCGGCTTAGACATTTTCAAAGGGTTGAGTTTGAATATGCAATCTTAGGAAGAAACAAATATGTAGTCATCAATAGGATTGACATTTGAGAGCATAAGTAATCTTGGACATGGATGATTTTAGTAATCCATGTTAATTTTCCATTTTGGCTTTGGTACAATCATAAATGTGAACTTTGAATTTAGTGTCCAGTATATTTCTGTGAATAAATGTATATGAAGATCAGGTGACATGAGTATTTCTTCCACCATTTCTGGGAGCAATATTGACTAACTACTTCTGATTGATAGGTACAGATTCTTAATGTGAATTGGAATCATGAGAAACCCAAGCACCTCTTTAGGGATTGAAAAACTCATATGACCCAAAAAATCCCTATTCTCAATTGATGGAGGTGAGGAATCTAATAGAGGAAGGGAAGATACTTTATCCAAAATGAGTGAACTTTTTGCCATTTTGGTTTTGGATGCACACATGGGATCTTTCTTTAGATCCATCAGGTGCTGAGAATCTAAGTCACAGCCTCACACAGGGCCAAGAGGCTGATTCAGACACATCCCTTTCCAAAGAAATTAAGCAAAGAGCCATAGGTGATGCCCATTCATTTCCATTTGAAAACTGTTTTCTTCAGGCTTTACAAAGGGTTAGCCTGAGGTAAAGAACTTCCTGACATTCAGGGCAACAGAAAAATAGGTAAGCAAAAGGCCCAAAGCAGGGTTTCTCCACTGAGACTTTCCTGGTCACACTGTCCCTGCTCTTCTGTGAAGTTAGATTGAGGAAACAGTGTATGGTTAGGGTTAATAACACGTTCGATTTGGGTTAGGAATCATTCTGCAGGATGAATATTCGTTCTGGGAATCTGCAATATTTACAAGAATATATAGGTAAAATAAAAGTATGAAAACAGAAATCTAGGTAGGATTTGAAGCTCAGATGGGCATTGGGCCCTTGAGTGGGTTACTTATGTTTGAATTATGTTCTGCACAGATGTCTCAGATAAATCGATATACAATGACATAGGACCTTGCACCTTGGATGATTGAAAGTTGAAGAGAACATCCAGTCACAAAGGGAAAGTCCATAGGTTTAGGACGATATTCTCTAGGTATAGAAACAACAATGAGTATAGGATTTGGACCAAAAGATTTTTAGCAATTGGTTTTCAATTAGAGAGTGAATGTAAATATCAGCACATGTGAAGAGTGAGACACAATGATGAAATGGGGAAAACATGTAGGAAAGCAGATATCAATAGAGACATTAAGAAATCAGGCAATGTATAAAGTGAGGGATAGGATTAGACATTTTGAACAGGGTTGAGTTTGAATATATAATCTTAGAAAGAAACAAATACATAGGATTTATCAATAGGATTTACATTTTACAGCATTAAGAAACCGGGACATGGATATTTTTAGTAATCCATGCTCACTTTTCTTTTAGGCTTTGCTACAATCATAAGAGTGACTTTTGCTTTCTGTGTCCAGAATATTACTGTGTTAAAATTTATATGTAGATCAGGTGACATGAGCATTTCTTCCACCATTACTGGGGGCAATATTTTGAAGACGTATAAATATTGGGGGAAAAAAGTGGAGTACCCTGTGTCAATGGATATAGAAATAATGTATGAATAGACCATACTGTGAATAAATAATATAACTGGTTCCAACTTTAAATAGTGGATTGATTTGATATCTGAAAATATACTGGAAATCTTAAATTGATATTCATACATTCATTACAACCAGTTATACATCTAACGGTAATATTAGGGTTATGGTTTATCATGAAGAGTGTGTGAGTTTTGCTTCAAATATGATTATGAAAATCAAAAATAATGTGTTTGGAAAGAAGTCTCATGACAAGACCAGTCAAGAACCCTGGAGGAATATATGTGTTCTGAAGCAGGAGGTGATTGAAATTGAAACAAATGCCTATAAATTTGTGAACTTGTGGATGAAATATATATCATATGATGTGCATAAACTGAAGAAATAGTAATGTACCACTGTTTAATAAAAATGAACTGCAAAATACACATCATATCCCATAGGAAAATGCTTGCATTGATGTTGAACTAGGTTTTACTGTAGAAATATTAGGATTTGTGTGCACCATTCACTGAAGTTAGTCTTCAGTACTAGGAAACAAATCTGTATTTAAGGTGGATGAATATTTCTGAGAATAATCTTGTGAATAGTTGATCATAAATCCACATACATAAATATGAATGATTTTAAGGAGTGTATAATAAGATTCATATATTTCATATTTTGAAAAATTTGGAGAGTATATATATATATATATATATATATATATATATATATACACACACACACACACACAGACATTAAAACTAGCAATATATTTGCCAATCGAAATTCATCATGAAATATGTATCATCCACAGGTGCAAAAATATTGATTTCACTGAAAATGGATCTATATATAATGTTGTTCTACTAGCAAGCTCACCCATAGGTTGAATTTTCAATTCCAACAGTATTTAAGAGGATTGATCTCTTCTCATAACTTGTATCTGCCTAGTCAGCAACCTCACAAAAATGTACGTGTGATAACAGGTAGGATTCTATATGTGCATATAAAAATACACGTGCTGAATAGTCTACAGAGAAAGGAGACACCAATTTGTTGAAAGCCACAGCTTAAGGGGCCCCCATTAAACTTCCAGCTACCAGCAACATTCCCCTGCCAGATGATTATTGGCTCACAGCGGCCCCAGCAACATCTAGCTGATTGGCTCCTCTGCGGTGATGCTCATTGGGCAGTTTCCCTGCCCTTTCAGACCACAGAGCTGCTCATTGTGGGACTTTTTTGGCTCCACCCACCTGACCCAGCTAAATAGCCTCAAGAGCAGGAGGATTGTGGGAGGTGGAGAGGCTTGTGGGTGTGACAGAAACTTTGCAAGGAAGCCAGTGGTGGCAGTTGGGCTCTGAGGGTTTTTCCTGAGGAGCTGTTTTTTTTTGGCATGTGTGGTTCTAAAAATAAAGTTTGTTTCTTTTGAAAAGTGGCTCTTGAATCATGCCCAGCCAGACTGCAGCATTTTTATGGCTTGCACGGGGAGCCACTGAGGGTAAGTGATAAGGTAAACTGCTCGCCCCTGAGCGAAGGGCGAGAGGATGGGTAGCCATTAAAGATTCCTCTTTTGATTTGCTTCACTTTTGTTGCCTGTCCATGGAGATGAGTGAGATGGATGAAAAACCGCTCACATCTGAGAAAAAATTATTTACTTCTGAGGAACAGATAGGGAGAAAGGACGGATGCACATGTCAGTAGGATATAAAGGCTATAATGACTTTTTGTTGTTCCCTTTTTATTTTATTCTGTCTCGGTTTTGTTTGACATCGTCTTGTTGGGTTGTATTATAGTAGAAATACGGGATCAGAAATTAGTAAAAAAACAAACTGAAAGAGTGTTAAGTAAATTGTTAGAGGAAGGAGGCATCTCAGTAAAGTCAAGAACAGTCAGGGCATACGTTGATACAATAAAAAAATGTAGCCCATGGATTTTTAAGGAGTTGTTAAATATACCATAATGGAACCATCATGGTGAAGATTTAAAAGGGGGTAAAAGAACAGCCCAGGGACTCTGCCAGTTGGCACATTGCCATTGAGGACGTTCATATCTGGTTTGCTTAGTCCAAAGACTTCAGTTCAGACAAAGATAGAAGAACAAAGCTTAGGGCAGAAAAAGCCATCAGGGGAAAGTTACAAAAGGAGACTGCTACTAACAACTTTCTATCACTAGAGGGCGTAAATGTCCAACCAACAGCGCCTCCTCTACAGGAGACTGTTACTAACACCTTTCTATCACCAGAGGATGTAAATGTCCAAATAACAAGGCCACCTCCATATGCTGGGAGGCCCCCAAACCCCACAGTTGATAGTTCGGATCCTGAGACAGGATCTCAAGTATGAACATGCCCTGATTTTGAGGTAGGAGGGCAGCGAATTCACCATGCTTTAAATTTCAAAATAGTGAAGCAGCTAAAAGGGGCTGTAACAACCTATGGTCCTCAAGCACCCTTCATTGTAAGCTTGGTCGAATCCATTAACAACTTGAATATGACGCCAGTAGATTGGGCTAATATGTGTAAAGCTGTGCTAAATGGAGGTCAATACCTTTTATGGAAGGTTGCCAATGAGGAATTTTGCAAGGAGACGGCTAGGCGTAATGCAGAAACTGGTTATCCTCAGAGAAATCTAGATATGTTGTTAGAAAGGGACCTTATGAGGATCAGCAGCAACCAATTGCATATGATCCTGGCGTATACGCAAAAATTGCTGCAGAGGCGGTTAGGGCATGGAAGACTTTACAACGACATGGAGGTTTACAAGGTCAATTATCTAAGGTAATACAAGGAGCTAATGAATCTTACACTGAATTTGTAGATAGGCTTATTCAAACAGCTACCAGAGTTTTGGGGAATACAGAACAAGCAATGCCATTAATAAAAAACTGGCTTATGACCAAGCGAATCATTGGTGCAGAGATATCACTAGACCATGGAAACATGAAGATTTAAACACATATATTAAATTATGTAAAGACATTAATGAATAAGAGAAAGTCATGGCAGCTGCAGTAAAACAGGCTTTGGATGCCAGAGACATCAATGAACAAGGGCAATTTGTGGCAGCTGCAGTAAAACAGGCTTTAGATGCCAGACCAGGAACATGCTACAATTGTGAACAAACAGGACATTTTAAAAGGAATTGCTCCATAGGAAGAGGGTTTAACAAAACTAGGTACCAAAGGAGTAGAATACGTGGGTATTTGCCCACGATGCCGTAGAGGGAGACATTGGGCTAATGAATGCCGTTCTCAAACCACCATAGAGGGTACTTCATTATCAAAAATGAACAAGGACTAGCTGTTTATCCACGATATCATGGAGAAAGGCATCGGGCTCCATTGCCAAAAAATGGACAGGGGAGCCCAATGCTCTGGGGCCCAAAACCACAAATATACAGAGCACTGGAGGAACCCAGCAACCCCATCAGTGTAGTGCCCAGGACACATTGTCCATCAGACGCCTCATCAGACAAATCAGAGGGAGCGCAGGGTTAGATATCTGCACCTCCGTCAGATCAGTACTAACTGTAGAGATGGGGGTTCAAATCATTCACACAGGGTGAGAGGACCTCTTTTCAAAGGAACAGTAGGCTTATTATTGGGACGCAGCTCTTCTAATCTAAAAGGACTTATGATAAGTCCTTGGGTAATTGATCCCGATTATGAAGGTGAAATAAAATTATAGCCAGTTCTCCAAAGGACATATCAGTAATTTCACCAGGAGATAGAATAGCACAGTTACTAATAATACTCAGTCTGCATCATAAATTTTCCAGTCGTGCTGTAGAAAGAGGTTCCAAGGGATTAGGCTCCACAGGTGTAGATTTGGTTATGCTTTCTTTAAATTTAGATTCTCGCCCCAGGCTAAAACTAAATATTCAAGGACATGAATTTAATGGGCTACTTGATACAGGTGCAGATGTTAGCATCGTCTCTCATCAAGAATGGCCAAAACATTGTCCATTACAACAGTACACTAAAATACTTTGAGACCTAGGAGTGGCAACTAATCCCCATAGAAGTGCAATGGCATTGGATTGGAAGGATCCTGAAGAATGTGAAAGAACTATACAGCCATATGTATTGGATCATCTTCCTGTAAATTTATGGGGATGAGATGTCCTAGATCAATTAGGTTTGACATTAACAAATAACATCAATCAAAATGCACCCACTATTATGGCTAGAGAAGGTTTTAGGAAAGGAAAAAGATTAGAAAAACAAGATCAAGGTATATCAGCACCAATACAAATAGACCAAGCAACAGACAGACATGGGTTGGATTTTCAGAAAGGGCCACTGAGACAATAAAAATTACTTGGAAATCAGAAAGACCAGTATGGGTTCTTCAGTGGACCCTGACTAAAGAAAAGATACAAGCAGCCCAGTTCCTGGTCAAACAACAATTAGCGGAAGAACATATACAACCTTCTGTATCTCCCCATTATACTTTCATTTTTGTCATCAAAAAGAAATCTGGTAAATGGAGATTATTGGAAGATTTAAGAGCCATTAATAATGAGATGGTTATTTTGGGACCTGCTCAATCAAGGATTCCTCAATTGTCTGCTTTGCCAAAAACTTGGTATGTTTTAGTTATACATATTAAAGATTGTTTTTTTTTTATTTCCATTTCTTCCTGAGGATAGTCCAAGTTTTGCATTTACTATCCCTGCACTGAATCATGAAGGTCCTGATCAGAGGTATGAGTAGAAAGTATTCCCTCAAGGGATGGCTAACAGCCCAACTATTTGTCAAATTTATGTTAACAAAGTAATCCAGCCACTTAGAAATCAAAATCCTGAACTACAAATATTTCATAATATGGATGATGTGTTATTAGCACACAAGTTAAAAACCCATTGCTAGAATGTTATGCCACACTTACAAACTTATTAAAAAATTATAACCTAGGGATATCAATTGATAAAGTACAATTAAATTTTCCAATTAATTATTTAGGAGTTCTATTATCCTCAACCATGGTCAGTCCACCAAAAATTCAAATACGAGTAGATCAACTCAAATCAATTAATGACTTTCAAAAGTTATTAGGAGACATTAATTGGATAAGGCCTTATCTAGGTATACCAACAGGAGAGTTGGGACCTATATTTGATATCCTAAAAGGTCCATCTGATCCAAATTCACCCAGAATGTTAATGCCTGAAGCAAGAAAGGCATTAAAAATCATTGAAACATATATGGGAAATATGCATTTGGATAGATTTGATAAAATAATGCCTCTATTATTCATTGTGCTACCAACAAAAAAATATTCCTACAGGAGTATTTTGGCAAGAAGGTCCATTATTATGGATATATTTATCTTATTCTTCTAACACTATTATTACTAGGTATCCTGAGGCTTAGGGACAATTAATACTAATAGGAATAAAAGCAGCAAAGGGAGTGTTTGGAATTTCTCCCAATAAAATTATTACTCCAAACACTATGAATCAAATTGATGAATTAGCTAATGAGTTAAATACTTGGGCAATAATCCTGTGTAAATCTAATGTTTCATTTGATAACCACTTACCATCTAATCTTTTATTGTCTTTTGGGTCATTGCATCCTGTAATTTTTCCAAAAATTACAAGAAAACACCTATCATGAATGCTCCAAATATATTTACTGATGGGTCAAATAATGGTACAGCAGCAATAGTTACACCTGATCAAATTTTTACATTTTTAGCACCCCAACAATCAGCTCAAAAGGTAGAGCTTAATGCAGTATTATAAGCTTTTGTGATGTTTAAAGATTCTGTGTTTAATTTATTTTCGAATAGTCAGTATATAGTTAATGCTATAGTATCCCTTGAAGATGCTGGTAGGATTTCCCCTTCCTCTACTGTTTTCTCTTTGCTTTCCAGTATACAAAGTCTAATCGGGGACAGAAAAGATCCATTCTTAATAGGACATATCTTGGCACATACAGGATTGCCTGGAGCCCTTAGTTTGGGCAATGATTTAGCAGGTAAAACTACACATGACATACATACATATTTTCTCTACACTAGAAGAAGCTATAAATTTTCATGAAAAGTTTCATATCAATGCTAATACTTTACAAAAGCATTTTAAAATAACTAAGGAGAAAGCTAGACAAATAATAAAACAATGTCAAAATTGTGTGACCATTTTACCACATTTTAATCTTAGAGTCAATCCTAGAGGATTGATACCTTACCATATATGGCAGATGGAAGTCACACACTTGCCAGAATTTGGAAAAGTAAAATATTTGCATGTTACAGTTGATACTTCTTCTGGATTTTTGATGGGCTCCCTTCATGGGGGAAAAAAAAACTAAAGATGTTATAGCTCATTGCTTACAAAATTTTGCCACTGTGGTCATTCCAAAACAGAAAAAAAAAGATAATGCCCCCGGTTATACTTCTACCTCTTTTAAACCATTTTGCTCATCATTTGGCATTACTCATATAACAAGAAACCCATACAATCCACAGGGACAAGCCATAGTTGAAAGAGCACATCACACTATTAAAATGTACTCATTAAAGTAAGAAGACAGAATTGGGAAGGAATATAAATTCCCCAAAGATAAAATTAAAATAACCCTTTTTAATCTAAACTTTTTAAATTTGGATTTTCAGGACTTAGTGCTGCAGAAAGGTATAAGTGTCCAAAAATGTGTATAAACCCGAGGTACTTTGGAAGGATATTCTAACAGGAAAATGGAAAGGTCCTGACCCATTAATTTTCTGGAGTTGGAGGTCTGTTTTTGGGTTTCCACAGGAAGAACAGCAGCCGATTGGGATTCCAGTGATTGCCTGGAGTCGGGGGTCTGTTTATGTGTTTCCAAAAGGAGAACAGCAGCCGATTTGGATTCCAGAGAGATTAACTGAAGCGCTTTCAATAGACCAAAATAAGATGATTTGGCTCAAATCCATAACAGCTGATATCGAAAACTCCAGTTTGGCTATCCTTACATCTGTGACAGAACAGGGATGCTTTTTTCAATATCCATTTTATTATTGCCCTTTCCCACATCATGAAGTTCTCTTTTGTTTTTTTTTTGAGCTCATACAGACCTAGGATAATGTTTTGCTTATCAGTTCTATTTTTTGACTATAGAGTTTTTAAACATTGCAATGATGATTTCACATGTAAAAAGTTATAAGGCCTTTACTATTATATTATATGTTGTATGTATTTATTATGTGTGCACACTTGTGTTTTGTGTTATATATTTGAATGTGCGTATGTCCATATATCACATATGATGAGTGCTAATGAAATAATATATCCATTTTTTTTTATTCACGTGAATTAAATTGTTTAATTTAAATTGGGAAAACAACTGTTCAGGATTGTCTTAATATGTGAAAAAATAGGAGGTTAACAGACGTGCTTGTTTACTTTCACTTTTCCTTTTCATTATATTTAATTATTCTCTTCAAGATAATGTAAATTGTTAAGAAAATTGTTTTCTTTTAGTGCCCTCAGGAATGTTACATAATTTTTTCTTTAGCCATTACTGCCAGAATTCCTATTTTCATCCCAGTGCCAGTGAAGACAAAGATAAAACCAATCTACAGATTCTGCAATAGCCATCACTGAACTGCTTGCAGAACTTGCCTGGATTATGTATCACTTGTATGCATTGTGAACTCACTTGTATGCATTGTGAACTATCTGCTGCTGCAGCGAATTGTCGTAGTGTTGGGGTACTTATGCTGATGCTGTCATCAGTGATAGAATTTTTCCAATAGGAGCCATCAATTGACTTGGTGTATCTTTCCTATTCTCACTTGATAGAGGTCAAAAAACTTACAAAGGGAGGTGAAAGACTTCATCAGCAATGACTGCTCTTTTGGCAATTTTGGTTTTGGATGCACACATGGGATTTTTCTTTAGATCTATCAGGTTCTGAGAATCAAAGCCACAACCTCACACAGGGCCAAGAGGCTGATTCAGACACATCCCTTTCCAAAGTAATTAAGCAAAGAGCCACAGGTCATGCCCATTCATTTCAATTTGAAAACTGTTTTCTTCAGGCTCCACAAACGGGTGGCCTGAGGCAAAGACATTCCTAACATTCAGGGCAAGGGAACCATAGGTAAGCAAATTGCCCAAAGCAGGGTTTCTCCACTGAGACTTTTCTGGTTACATTGATCTCTGAGGTTTCTGAGATGTTCCCATTCCATTCAGCTATCCAGTATATGGCTATGTCACAGAGTTTGGAGGTGGTACATATCTTGGACACAAAACCATCAGCCTATTCTGGAGAGAGGCCAGAAATCAGGAGGTGAACAGGAACTTGGGAAGATAGTAGGTGTTGTCAATCCATAAGGCAAGCTGCAGTCCATTCATAAAAAGGGCAGAATAAATGCCTGGAAGCTTCCTACTAGTCAGGACACCTCCATTGATGTATTGGCTTTTCTAATAACTACAACCACGGACACAGTGGATACACAGACATAGAAAAACTCGCCTTCTCAAACGACTTACTAGAAACAGTCGACTCCAAACCAAACAAACCACCTTTGCTACATATTCTCAGAACATGAGTCAAAAGCACGAACTCACACCCGCAACCACTAAGGCACCTCATTCCCACAACTAGGTCTGTGACTATCCGGAGTGTCCTCTGACTGGTGGACCATACTATGTTCCCCCCAAATGGCCTGTCCTGTATCAGATCAGGTCCCTTTTGCCAACTCTGTTAAGTTGTCAGGAGCCAGCAATGAGCCACTACCTGCTTTCTCAGGAAAGGCCCCTCTTCAGAGTTCTCCTGGCATTTGGTCATCCTCACATCAGGAGGTACCAAGAAAGACTGACTCTGTCCTTGGAAAATTCAAACAAGTGTGCCCACTGGGAATGGGACTGGCACTGGCTCTGGGTGCCTGGCTTCCTGGATCCCAAGTTCAGAGAGTTGTATCACCAAGGAAGTGAGGTAGGTCACTTCCTTCAGGAATTGAATGAGGTCAATACCTTGGCAACCACTTTGTCCTAACAGTTGTTTACAAAGGTCCCATGAGATGGAGGCTGCCCCTACTTTCTCTGACTCAGTCATAAGTTAGAATGGTATATCAACCACAGGCACCATGGAACAGCTCTCCACACAGGCCTGGTTTTGTCCATCTTCTCTACATTAAGAACAGAGCGACTGATTCAGACACAATACTTCATCCTGACCGGTTTTTTTGCCATGGAAGATGATTTTGCGCTCTCAGGTCCTTCATAGCTGCCTAAGTCTTCTCCAGGGATCATTTCTGCATGGACCTTTGAGGTTTCAGCAGGTGGAAGATACCCTAAATTCCTGTATTGTAAGACCAACTCTGTCCCTGCTCTATTGTAAAGATAGATTGATGGAACAGTGTATGCTTAGGGTTAATAACAGGTTTGATTTGGGTTAGGAATCATTCTGTGCGATGAATAATGGTTTTGGGAACCTGCGATATTTACAAGAATATATAGGTGAAATATAAGTATGAACACAGAAATCTAGGTAAGATTTGAAACCCAGAAGTGCATTGGGCCCTTGATTGGGATACTCAGCTTTGAATTATATTCTGCACAGATGTCTCAGATAAATTGGTATACAATGGCATAGGACCTTGTACCTTGGATGATTGAATGTCGAAAAGAACATCCAGTCAAAAGGATAGTCAGTAGGATTAGGAAGATATTCAGTAGGTTTAGAAAGCAGAGTGAGTATAGGATTTGAACCAAACATTCTTTAACAGTAGGGTTTCGGGTAGAGAATGAATGTAAATATCAGTACATGTGAAGAGCCAGTCACATTGATGAACTCTGGAAAATATGTAGGAAACCATATATCAATAGAGACATTAGGAAATCAGGCAAAGTATAAAGTAAGTGATAGGATCAGGCATTTTCAACAGTGTTGAGGTTGAATATATAATCTTAGGAAGAAACAAATATGTAGTCACCAATAGGAGTGACATTTGATAGCATTAGGCAACCTGGACATAGATGTTTTTAGTAATCCATACTCACTTTCCATTTAGACTTCGGTACAAACATAAGTGTGACCTTTGCATTTTGTGAAAGAAGTCTCATGAAAAGACCAGTCAAGAAACCCTGTGGAAAACATGTTTTCTGAATTAGGAAGTGATGGAATGTAAGACAAAATGCCTATAAATTTCTGAACTAGTGGATTAAATATATATCCTACCATGTGCATTAACTGAAGAAAAAGTAATGTACCAGTATTGAATAAAAATGAAAGACAAAATACACATCACGTCCCATAGGAATCTACTTGCATTGATATAAAACTGTGTCAGTTACTGCAGAGATATTAGGATTTGTATGCACCATTTACTGTTAGTTTTCAGTACTAGGAATCAAATATGTAGTTCAGGTGGATGAATATTTCTCAGAATAATCTTGTGAAAAGTTGATTATTAATCCACATACATGAATATGAATGAATTTACGGAGTGTATAATAAGACACATATATTTCATATTTTGAAAAATCTGTAGAGTGTGTGTGTATATATATATATAAACACACACACACACACACACACAGGCACGCACACAAACAGACATTAAAAAGTAGCAATATAAGCCAATTGAAATTCACCACGAAATATATGTCATCCACAGATCCAGATAAATTCGTTTTACTGAACATGGATTCATGTATAATTTTATTGTACTAGGAAGCTCATCAATAGTTTGAATTTTCAGTTTCAACAGCGTTTAGTAGGAGTGATCTCTTTTCACAATTTATGTCTGCCAAGTGAGCCACCTCACAAGAATGTACGTGTGGTACCAGGTAGGATTCTATATGTGCATATAAAAATACATGCGCTGAATAGGATACAGAGAAAGGTAGACAGGAATTCACATATTTGTTAACTTGAAAAACACATGGAGAACCATTTCAACAAAAAATTGACTAGATTTATAACTCCTACCCTATATAAAGCAAAAGGCAATTCCAATGATACACCATTCGTCCTCTGAACTGCTTGTATTTCTATTCTGTTTGGGTTAATTTTCTCCATCATATTAGAATTAGTAGTCAGAGTCTAGTTGGCATGGGTTTGTGTCAGGGATTTGGAATCATTTGGAAAATGATTCCAATGTTTATGCAAATATATGCTACAAAAGTATCTTCCCACTCTCATGCATAACAATGCCTTGAGATTACCTTGGCCCCAAGTTAGACACAATTAGAGGAGAAGAGTTAGAAAATCTGTGAATACATATCTGGAATCAAATATGCTCACGAGTTCACAAACTTGGAGGTGGTAGAGGAGATTCCAAAAGTAAGGGACAGGGTAAACACTCCACAAACATGGAGCTCTGCTGGACTAAAGACTTCTTGAGGAACTGCCTCTGAGGTTGGGCACTTGAAATATGTGTTGTAGTCAGGAGATTTAGCTTCCTTTGTAGTGAGACAATCAAATCTGGGTATGCTTCTATGTGACCTGGAATACATGATTTCTTATTTTCCAATAAACATGAGGAAGCTGTCTTTAATTTTCTGTTTGTAGGTAAACTGTGGCCACTGGGGACTAATTGTCTACTCTTGTGGACTCTGAAGCCATTTGGTCATCCTCCAGTTTTCCTGGTGTTTCTTGCTGCTGCACTGGGAGTTTCGTATTTGCTTCAAGAAATACAAGGAATTCACCTGGGACACAGTGCTGGAGGGAGTTCTGTCACCTGTGGTGTGTCAGGGCCTGCAGAAGAATGTACCAACCAGGCTTCTCTTCCACATAGCTTGCCTCCTTGACCATAGCAACCGGATTCTGAACATTGGCCTGAAACCTCTCCATATAAAAAGATACCTTTACATAGAAGCGTCTGCTGGCTGCACCATGTCAGTCACAAGCCAATTGGAAGACAATGGCAGATCCACATGGCCCCACCACAGATTTTTTTTTATCACACACCTGCCCTTTACTGCACTAGGCCCACTACTCTGCAGGGTCCAACTTCCTGGAATCTCTGTTATACACCATTTTCATGAAACTCAGTCAATCAAGTCACTGTCCTGAATAATCATGTTCAGCAACAGGACAACCAAAGTTTCTCCAGTGCCATCTGGTCATGGGAATTTCAAAAATTTCATGGTATTTATCTAGCAATTTTTCAAGGATGAAGTTGGCAGCATGTGGGTTTCAATTCATTCAGGGACCATTAAATGTTGTGGAAGTTCATTTCAAATGAAGTTCTGGAGAACTCTCACTGGCAAGGTTTCCCAAAGATTGGCCAAAGTGTCACATAAATCCAGGCCCATTGAGGTCTACAATGTAACGTCCATGTGTGTTTTGACTCTCAACTAAGACTGCCAAGTCGTTAAGAATAAAATCATGTGATATCAAGCCTGAGATTCCCAGTGGTCTCTGGAAAGCCACCCTTGGCCTAGATCTCAGTTTCCAAGGGTGACTCTCATGCTTGGTCTTCTAAAATCCCAACACAATTCATGGCAATACTTCTCTAAGTTCAGTTCCTGTACTCAGCCTCTAAGGGGAATCACACCAGAGTTCAAACCCAGGTGGACTCAGTCATCCCTTCCAACTGCCACAAAAATAACCACAATTAAATCCAAAACACTCCCACATGGCCCTCATCTTCTTCCATATAGACACTCATCATAACCTCTGACTGGAGATTTTCATGAGGAATGCAGCCCAAGAGAGTGTCCAAAATATGCTTTCTTGCCCCTCATTTACCTAAATTCTGCGTGACCTGGACACCCTTCCTGTGAACCAGGAGTGATCAAATAGGCCTGCCGTTAATACTGATCCACTTCTCAAATTTGAGAACTACTGACTGTGGGGTTTAAATTCTTTATATGAATTGGAGTCATGAGAAAACCCAACCACCTATGGGCTAGCCTCTGCAGGGAACTGAAGAACTCATTTGACTTAAGGATCCCTATTCTCACTTGATTGATGTCAGAAACCTTACAGAGGAAGGCGAAAGACTTCATCCACAATGACTGCTCTTTTGCTATTTTGGTTTTGGATGCACACATGGGATCTTTCTTTAGATCAATCAGTTGCTGAGAATCTAAGCTACAGCCTAACACAGGGCCAAGACGCTGATTCATACACATCTCTTTGCAAAGCAATTAAGCAAAGAGCCACAGCTGATGCCCATTCTTTTTTATTTGAAAAAGGTTTTCTTTAGACTTCGCAAAGCGTTGTCCTGAGGCAAAGACCTTCCTGACATTCAGGGAAACAGAACAATAGGTAAGCAAAAGGCCCAAAGCAGGGTTTCTCCAATGAGACTTTACAGGTTAAACAGGTATGTGAGTTTTCTGAGATGCTCGCAATTCACTTCAGTTATTCAGTACATGGCCATGTCACAGAGCATGGAGGTGGTACATATCTTGGATACAAAACCATGAGCCTATTATGGAGAGTGACCAGATTTCAGGAAGAAAACAGGAACAAAGTAAGATCGTAGGTGTTGCCCATCATTATGGCAAGCCGCATTCCATTTATAAATTGGGCAGCATGAATGCTGGTAAGCTTTCTAAAAGACAGGACACATCTATTGATGCTTTCTCTTTTCTAATATCTACAATAACGGACACAGCGGGATACAGAGACACAGAAACACTCGCATTGTCAAATGACTTACTAGAAACAATTCACCCCAAACTAAACAAACCTCATTTCCTACCTCTTCTCAGAACATGAGCCAAAACCACAAACCCACACCCACACCCACAAAGGCACCTCTTTCCTCCAAGTAGGTTGTGACTATTTGGAGTGTCCTCTGACTGTGGGCCATTCTACGTTCCCCCGAAATGGCCTGTCCTGTCTCAGATTTTGTGTCCTTTGCCAACTCTCTGAAGTTGTCAGGAGCCAGCAGTGAGCCACTACCTGTTTTCTCAGGAAAGGCCCCTCTTCAGAGTTTTCCTGCCATTTGGCCATCCTAACATTAGTAGGTACCAAGAAAGACTGACTCTGTCGTTGGGAAATTCAAAAAGTATAACCACTGAGACTGGGACTGGGACTGTCAATGTTTGACTGGCTTCCTGGATCGCAAGTTCACAGAGTTCCATCACCAAGGAAGTGAGGTGAGGTCACTTCCGTCAGAAACTGAATGAGTTCACTGCCTTGGCAACCAATCTGTCCTAAGAGTTGCTTCCAAGCTTCCCATGAGATTTAGGCTGCCCCTGCTTCCTGTGACACTTTCACAAGTTAGAATGGTATATCACCCATAGGCATCCAGGAGCAGCTCTCCACACAGGTCTCATTTGGTCCATCTTCTCTACATTAAGAATGGAGAGGCTGATTCAGACAGAACACTTCACCCTGACCAGGTTGTTTTCCATGGAAGATGACTTTTGCACTCTCAGGTGTTTCAGAGTTGCCTACATCTTCTCCAGAGATTATATCTGCATGGACCTTTGAGGTTATCAGCAGGTGGAAGATTCCCTATATTCCTGTATTGTAAGACCAACTCTGTCCCTGCTCTTCTGTAAAGTTAGATTGAGGGAACCATGTATGGTTAGGGTTAATAACATGTTTGATTTGGGTTAGGAATCATTATGCTGAATAAATAATGGTATTGGGAACCTGCAATATGTATAAAAATATATAGGTGAAATATATGTATAAAAACAGAAATCTAAGTAACATTTGAAGCCCAGAAGGGCACTGGGCCCTTGATTGGGATACTTAGCTTTGAATAAATTGATATACAATGGCATAAGACCTTGTACTTTAGATCATAGAATGTAGAAGAGAACATTCAGTCAAAAAGGATAGTCGGTAGTGAAAGGTTAATAAAATAGGTACTTGTCACTTCCTGTTTTTCTGTATGCTTAACAAAACACTGTTAAAATCTTGAGAACTGTTTGCTAATCTTGTTCCCAGAATGTGCTGTCCCCAAGTGCCAAAGTGTAGAATGTACTCCCTCACCTGGTTGCACGCAAACCGACCACTCGCCCTGAACCATCAGTAAACTTCCCTCCCTGCCCTCTCCAAGGAAAATATATATGTTCTGCTTAAACTGTTCTCAGGGCTCTCTGATCTATTCAAGTGAGCTCCGAGCCCCAGCATGCTGGACCCAGAATAAACCCTTTGCTGTTGGATAAGACAGTCTGTTAGTGGTCTCTTCCTTCCATGCTCGCCCGACCTTTACATATGGAGATTCCACCGAGTTTTGGCAGCGGCGGACAAAAGACCCTAACGGGTTCCTCTCGGGTTAAGTAAGGCCCCTCTTTCTTGTTTCAGTGTTAAGGTTAGGGCTTGACAAAATGGCTGTCGATGAAGAGCGTGAGTTCTCTCCGATGGTGGCTGACAGACGTGTCACAGAGCCGCAGGCCACGTCCCTGGGGGACTTCCCAAAGACTCGGGAAATCGAGGAACAATAGTCTCCTCGACTCAGTAATATTTTGTATCAGATTCGGAATTGCCAGGCCATTGGGTTTTGCTGGCTACTCAGTCCTGGTCTAAGTTTTGGATGTCCATTGAATGTCTTTATTGTCTTGTCTTGTCTGTGTCGTGTGTCTTGCATTCACTCTTTGTGTATCTTTCATTATGGGACACAGCACTTCAATGCCCCTGTCCCTGACCCTTGATCACTAGACCAAAGTCCGCTTAAGGGCTTAGAATCTTTCTTTTTTAGTAAAACGTTGGACCTTTCGGAATCTCTGTGCCTCAGAATGGCCCACCTTTGAATTTGGATGGCTCCTAGAAGGATCTTTCTATTTCCCACTAATTTAAGAAGTCAGAGATATTGTCTTTCACCCAGGCACACATAGCCATCCGGATCAACAGCCATATATCTTAACTTTGCAGGACCTCTGCAAATCTCCTCCTCAATGGGTGAATCCTTTCTTTGTCCCTTCCCCTGCTCCTACTCCTTCCCCCATGATCTCTCAAACCCACTGCTCCTCCTGCTCCTCCACCCTTTGTAATCCCTGAGTCACAAGATTTGACTCTACTGGACTCTCTTCCCCCGTATTATACCCTGCCCTTGTCCCCCAACCACCAACACCCTCTAAGTGATTCTCCTGCAGCTGACTCAGCCTCTCTACCATTGGAGGAATCTAAGCTGGCCCAGCGCCCTCCAGATAACTCCCCCGCAGCACACACAGCCCCTCCTCCACAGGAGGAAGCTAGCCCAGCTAAGGGAACTTGATGGTGGCGAATGATTGAAAACCCTGGACCTCCTGTGATGCTCCCCCTATGTCCCTACGGACCATTGATTGACGAAGGCCATGGGGGGAAAATGCAAGCCTACAAATATTGGCCTTTCTCCTCTTCCGACCTATATAACTGGAAAAATAACAATCCCCCTTTTTCCGAGGACCCCATCGGGCTCACAGGTCTGGTTGAGTCATTGATGTTTTCACACCTGCCTACTTGGGATGACTGTCAACAATTCCTAGGGACTCTCTTCACGACAGAGGAACAAAAGAGAATCTTCCTGGAAGCTATAAAAAAATGTCCTCCGACCAGATTGGAGACGGACACATCTTCCCAACTTAATCAAAGCTGGTTTTCCCTTGAAACAACCCAACTGGGACACCAACAACATTGAAGTTAGAAAGCATCTGTCCACTTATCGCCAGGTTCTAATAGTGGGCCTCCAAGTGGCCACTAGGCGACCAACTAATTTGGCCAAGGTAATAGAGATTATTCAAAGGCCTGATGAATCTCCCTCTATGTTTCTAGAGAGAATTATGGAGGCATGTAGGAGATATACTCCTTTCGATCCACAGGCAGAGGATCAAAAGGCATCTGTCATGATGGCCTTTATTGGGCAAGCTGCCCTGGATATTAAAAGAAAGTCACAATGCTTAGATGGATTACAAGATATGACTTTGAGAGATTTAGTCAGAGAAGCCAAGAAAATATACCTTAAGAGAGAAACTGAGGAAGAGAAAGAAGCAAAGTGAGGATAAAAGAAACAAAAGACAGACTAAGGCGTTGACTAAGGTCCTGGTCACAACAACAAAAGGGCCAGAAATTAAGAAACAGGGAGACAGGAAGGGATACCTGGTCCCATGCCAGAGGCCACCCCTGGCCTCAGATCAATGTACCAACTGTAAAAAAAAAAAGGACACTGGGCCAAAGAGTGCCCTAGAAAGGGACAGCCATGCCAGTCAGCCATTCTGACTCTGGAGGATGAGTATGAAAGTCGGGGCTCAGATCCCCTCCCCGAGTTCAGGGTAACTTTTGAAGTGGAGGGGACCCCAGTAATCTTTGAAGTGGATAAAGGGGCAATATACTCACCCCTAATGTCACATTGGGCCCTCTATCAAATAAAAGGTCTCTAGTTCAAGGGGCTAATGACAGTAAATATCGGGCTTGGACAACTAAGAGGATCATGGAACTGGGGAAAGGAAAAATCCATCACTCCTTCCTAGTAATCCCAGAATTCCTAGCCCCATTGATGGGCAGAGATCTGCTCACCAAGTTCTGGTCCAAAATAACTTTTAACCCTGAAGGCCCCCAAGTGGAATTTCTAAATCCTTCAGTAAAAACTCCTATAGTCACAGCTCTAAATATGTCAGTAGAAAATGCACATCAACTCACTCACCTTGGTTCAAAGAAACTGCAGGTATTTCTGAAGTATCAAGAACAGAGTTTTCCACTAACTGACTCACAGCAAAAAGAAATAACTGAATGGGTAAAAAAAGCCTGTCGAGTCCATCAATTGGTAAATTCTTACCCTTCCAAGCTTCCTGCAGGAAAGCACCTATGAGGAACCAGACCAGGACAATTCTGGGAAGTTGATTTTACTGAAATTAAGCCAGCAAGGTATGGACATAAATATCTTCTAGTCTTTGTAGATACATTTTTAGGATGGATTGAAGCCTTCCCCACTAAAAGAAAAAAAAAAGAAACAGTGCTAATGGTGGTCAAGCAGATCCTGAAAGACATTTTTCAAAGATACGGCCTGCCAAAGGTAATACGGTCTGATAATGCACCGGCGTTCATGGCCCAAGTAAGTCAGGGGTTAGCCAGGAACCTGGGGATTCATTGGAAGTTTAATTGTGCTTACAGACCCTAGAGTTCAGGACAGGTAGAAAGAATAAATAGAACCATTAAAGAGACCTCAACGAAATTAAGCTTAGAGACCAGCATAAATGATTGGACTAAGCTCATGCCTTATACAATGTTTCGTGCAAGAAATATGCCCTCTGTTTCTTTGAGTAACCACACCCCCTGTGAATATCTAGGGTGCCTCTCTTCCAGTAACGGACCAAAGCCCAACTCTAAGACCTAACGATCCCTTTCACACCCCCTTGTTTGACAGACTTAAAGCTCTTGAAAGATCTCAGTGATACCTGTGGAAACAGCTGGCCACTCCCTACCAAACTGGGGACGAGGGGACTCCACATCGATATCAAGTAAGAGACTTCATCTACGTAAGATGATATCAGGTGTCATCCCTGGAACCCCACTGGAAAGGACCATACCAGGTGCTACTTATAACATCTATAGTGGTAAAGGTAAACGGAATCACTTCCTGGATCCATGCCTCTCATCTCAAGCCTGCGCCCTGTCCACACTCTGGCTGGAAACTGGAAAAGACTGGTAACACTTTCAAATTGCATATTCACCGTGTGGATAAGCCTATAGACTCTCCCCTTGGCCACAAGTAGTCCTAACCCTCATCAGCCCGTTCAGCAGCGATGGCTGATCACAAATTCTACTGGAAAAGAAGTATAATCTATCTTGCATGCAGCCCACTTAGGGACCTGGTGACCATCTCTCCACCCAGACATTTGTCAGCTGGCTATAGGTCTTTCCTAATGGGATATCCCTGATGAAGAGGATCCCACTAAAATTCCATTAAATCCCTTCCTTACCATAGATAATGGAAACAAATATTATGGATGTAGGGACACACGAGCCAGATGCAGGTTGGCTAGCCTAGATTACTGTGTTTACCCGGCCGACTGTCAAAGCCAAAAACAGCCATGGCTGTGTGGGGGAAAAGCCGACTTCTTCTGTAAGTCATGGGGATGTTAGCGTACAGGGGCTGCCTGATGGAACCCAAACCCTGCATTAAATTCAGTAGACAGCATTGGTCATATTATGAATTAGATAACAAAAACTGATGGCCACCAGAGGGGATTCTAGATCCTCAAATCCTGCATGGCCTTTTTAACATCTGCTAGTGCTCAAAAGGGTGAAAGGAGATTCCACTATGTGGAGGCCTTTTCCCTTCTTCGCTCACATCCTGAAGTATGCTTATCCAATAGATCCTCACCTTCAGCCTTCTGTTCCAGAATCTCTGCTGTCACTCCCACCTCAGCAACCTGATTTCTCCACTACAATTATTAGATCAAAAACCCAAACCTCTGCTGGTTCTCAGACCATTGACCCCTTGCTGAGGTAGCAGGTACTGAGGTACCCCTCCACCCACTCAATCCTCTCTTCTGTTGACAGTGCCCGCACTGGGTCTCACCAGGTCCTCTTACCAACTAACCCAAAGCTCAAACCAGCTGAGGAGAGCCCTCAGACCTCTATCCAAGATGTAATGAAAATGGCCTTTAAAGTTGCTTTGTCATCACTGAAAACAGTTTACTACAAATTTAAAGTCCCTCTGCGTTTTGGGATACTCACTACCATCTTCCCCTCTGCTTGACCTGTTCTACTGCTCAAATATTTGTTGCTAGGAAAATTCCAAACCACTTTCCCATTATTTTTTTACATCTCTCTTTTCTCATTCTCAGATCCTCGGAGCTGCTCTCAGCCCCACCTTCTCCGTCTTTCCCCTCTATACCAGGCCCACAGAAAAGTCTTTAACTGACCTTCTCCAGAAGTCTTCACCATGGCTGACTTTAGGACTTTCAGCAAAAGAGTCCCTATAAAAAAGTTCAATGTAGTTAAACTTCCTATTTTCATGTTGCCCTGTTCTACTTGGCCACTGGCTAAAAAAATCAGCACTCCTAATCCAGACACCCCCTTACTAGTTTTTCACAAAAATATGTGAACAAGGCCTCTGGCCTTGACGTGGGGCTTCACAGAGATGGCTACATTTCTAAGTTAACAAAGTTAGCAACTGGGCTCCGTAGTAACAGCTGGCAAAGGGAAAATAAGAAAGGGAAGAAAAAGCTCTTTCCCTCCCAGGTGTCCTTGAAAAGTTAACTTGCCCAGAACCGAGGAAAAAACAGAAACAAAAACTGCTTTTTTCAACTTCTGCAGACTGTGAACTTCTGAGCCCCTTCCCTTACATGTTGGGTACAAAATTCTGAAACTACCTAAACTTGGGTTTCAGAGGATTAGTTGATTACAACAGAATCAATGCCCTCTGAATCTGGTTGCAACCAAATAGGACTGTTTCCCTGTCTTCAGTGCTATCTTAGGTGCGTTGCCTTGTCCTTCCCTACTACAGCATGATTCTATATACTTAAACATTGTTAATGTTTTCATGAAATGGTCAACAGATGTGATTAATTGTGTAATCGTGCAGATGTTTCCCAGAGTGCTCTATCACGACGCAGATTCATTTGAAGATCAAATAGGGGGGCATTCAACCTGGTTCCACTGAAAATATATATCTCTCAATGTAGCCATCCTATTAGGAATAGAAATTGCTGCACTGGTGGCCACGGGAACCACTGCCTTTGTCCAAGGGACTCAACAAATGACCCAACAAATGACAGCAATAGACCAAAACTAAGATATTAGAAACCTCCATCAGAGCTTTGCATGAGTCTTTTACCTCTCTCTCTGAAGTTGTTTTTCAGACCACTCGAGGGTTGGACCTCCTCGTCATGAGAGAAGGGGGCTTTGTGCTACATTGAGAGAAGAAAGTTGTTTGTATGCCGAGCATACTGGACTTGTAATAAAATCTAAGAGTAAATTAAAAAGATGCCTTGAAAAGCATCAACGAGACAGAGAGGCCCAAAAAAGGTGGTTTGAGTCTTGGTTCACACAGTCTTCCTGGTTAACTACGTTTTTATCAACCCTGGCCGGTCCAATAGTAATCCTCATGTTATTGCTAACTATTAAACCCTATTTTCTCAACCGTGTAATTTCTTTTCTCCAGGCTCAAATTGGACGAGTTAAACTTATGGTAATACCCTACTAGTATACATAGAATGTGACACCCCCCCAATGATCATTTTTATGATTAAAAGTAGCCAGAAGAAGAAGTGGGGAATAAAAGGTTAGTAAAATAGGTACTTGTCACTTCCTGTTTTTCTGTATGCTTAACAAAACACTGTTGAAATCTTGAGAAATGCTTGCAAATCTTGTTCCCAGTATGTGCTGTCCCCAACTGCCCAACTGCAGAATGTGCTCCCTCACCCAGTTGCACGCAAATCGCCCACTCACCCCGATCCATCAATAAACTTCCCTCCCTGCCCTCTCCAGGTAAAGTATATAAGCTCTACTTAAGCTATTCTCAGGGCTATCTGCTCTATTCAAGTGAGCTCTGAGCACCAGCATGCTGGACACTCAATAAACCCTTTGCTGTTGCATGAGATAGTCTGTTGGTGGTTTCCTCCTGTGAAGCTCGCCGGACATTTACTATAATGATTGAATGTAGAAGAGAACATCCAGTCAAAAAGGGATAGTTGATAGAAATAGGAAGATAGTACGTTTAGGAAGAAGTGTGAGTATAGCATTTGGAACACAAGTTCTTTAACAATAGGGTTTCGGTTACAGAGTGATTGTTAAAGTCAGCACATATGAAGAGTCAGTCACTATGATGAGCTGGGAAAAAATGTAGAAAAGCAGATATCAATAGAGACATTACGAAATCAGGCAAAGTATAAAGTGAGTGATAGGATTAGACATTTTCAACAGGGTTGAGTTTGAATACATAATATTAGGAAGAAAAAAATATGTAGTCACCAATAGGATTGACATTTGAGAGCATTAGGCAACCGGGACATAGATGTTTTTAGTAATCCATGTTCACTTTCCATTTAGTCCTTCGTGCAATCATAACCGTGACCATTACATTATTTGTCCAGAATACTACTGTGATAAAATGTATATGTAGATCAGGTGACATGAGTATTTCTTCCACCATTTCTGGAAGCAATATATTCAAGACGTAAAATTAGTATTGGGGTTACAAAGAGGTGCACCCTGTGTCTATGAATTTAGAGATAAAGTACGAATAGACAATACAGTGAATAAATAATAAAACTTGTTCCAACTTTAAATAATGGATTGAACTGATATCTTAAAAATTACAGGAAATCTTATATTGATATACAATCATTCATTCCCACCAATTATACATCTAATGGTAATATTAGTGTTTTGGTTTATCATGAACAGTGTGTGAGTTTTGTTTCAAAAGTGATTATGGAAATCGAAAATAATATGTTTGGAAAGAAGTCTCATGAATAGACCAGTCAGGAAACCTGGAGGAATGCATATGTTGTAAAGCAGGAAGCGATTGAAATTGAATCAAATGCCTATAAATTTGCTAAATTGTGGATGAAATATATATCCTATGATGTGCATAAACTCATGAAATAGTAATGTACCATTGTTGAATAAAAATGAACGTCAAAATACACATCATGTCCCATAGGAATCTACTGGCATTGATTTTAAACTGGGTCAGTTACTGTAGAAATATTAGGATTCTCGTGCATTATTCACCGAATTTAGTTATCTTTTTTTTTTAATTTTTATATATGGTTGCTCAAAACATTACATAGTTCTTGATAAATAATATTTCACACTTTGATTTATGTGGGTTATGAACTCCCATTTTTGCCCCGTTTACAGATTGCAGAATCACATCACTTACACATCCATTGATTCATATATTGCCATACTAGTGTCTGTTGTATTCTGCTGCCTTTCCTATCCTCTACTATCCCCCCTCCCGTCCCCTCTCCTCCTCTCTTCTCTCTCTACACTCTCTACAGTAATAAATTTCTCCCCCTTGTATTATTTTTCCCTTTCCCCTCACTTCCTCTTGTATGTAATTTTGTATAACCATGAGGTTCTCCTTCTATTTCCATGCAGTTTCCATTCTCTCTCCCTTTCCCTTCCACCTCTCATCCCTGTTTAATGTTAATCTTCTTCTCATGCTCCTCGTCCCTACTCTGTTCTTAGTTACTCTCCTTATATCAAAGAAGACATTTGGCATTTGTTTTTTTAGGGATTGGCTAGCTTCACTTAGCATAATCTGTTCTAATGCCATCCATGTCCCTGCAAATTCTATGATTTTGTCATTTTTTAATGCACAGTAATACTCCATTGTGTATAAATGCCAAATTTTTTTATTCATTCTTCTATTGAAGGGCATCTAGGTTGGTTCCACAGTCTTGCTATTGTGAATTGTGCTGCTATGAACATCGATGTAGCAGTGTCCCTGTAGCATGCTCTTTTTAGGTCTTTAGGTTTTAGACCGAGAAGGGGAATAACTGGGTCAAATGGTGGTTCCGTTCCCAGCTTTCCAAGAAATCTCCATACTGCTTTCCCATTTGGCTGCACCAATTTGCAGTCCCACCAGCAATGTACAAGAGTACCTGTTTCCCCAGATCCTCGCCAGCACTTGTTGTTGTTTGACTTCATAATGGCTGCCAAACTTACTGGAGTGAGATGGTATCTTAGGGTGGTTTTGATTCACATTTCTCTGACTGCTGGAGATGGTGAGAATTTTTTCATGTACTTGTTGATTGATTGTATGTCCTCCTCTGAGAAGTGTCTGTTCAGGTTCTTGGCCCATTTGTTGATTGGGTTATTTGTTATCTTATTGACAAATTTTTTGAGTTCTTTGTATACTCTGGATATTAGTGCTCTATCTGAAGTGTGAGGAGGAAAGATTTGTTCCAAGGATGTAGGCTCCCTATTTACCCCTCTTACTGTTTCTTCTGCTGAGAAAAAACTTTTTAGTTTGAGTAAGTCCCATGTGTTGATTCTAGTTATTAACGCTTGTGCTATGGGTGTCCTATTGAGGAATTTGGAGGCGACCCCACAGTATGTAGATCGTAGACAACTTTGTCTTCTATCAAACACCATGTCTTGATTTGATATCAAGCTCCTTGTTCCATTTTGATTTAACTTTTGTGCATGGCAAGAGAAAGGGATTCAGTTTCTTTTTGTTACATATGGATTTCCAGTTTTCCCAGCACCATTTGTTGAAGATGCTATCATTCATCCATTGCATGCTTTTAGCCCCTTCATCAAATATAAGATAGTTGTATTTTTTTGGATTGGTTTCTGTGTCCTTTATTCTTTACCATTGGTCCACCCACCTGTTTTGGTACCAGTACCATGCTATTTTTTTTACTATTGTTCTGTAGTATAGTTTGAAGTCTGGTATCGCTATACGACCTGATTCTCACTTCCTGCTTAGTGTTGTTTTTTCTATTCTGGGTCTTTTATTTTTCCATATGAATTTCATGATTGCTTTCTCTATTTCTACAAGAACTGCCGTTGGGATTTTGAATTGCATTGCATTACACATATAGAGAACTTTTGGTAATATCGCCATTTTGATGATGTTAGTTCTGTCTATCTATGAACAGGGTACATTTTTACATCTTCTAAGATCTTCCTCTATTTTTCTCTTTAGGGTTCTGTAGTTTTCCTTGTATAAAACTTGCACCTCTTTTGTTAGGTTGATTCCCAATTATTATTTTTTTTTTTAGTATATTGTGAATGGAGTGGTTGTCCTCATTTCCGTTTCAGAGGATTTGTCACTGATATTCAGGAATGTCTTTGATTTATGAGTGTTGATTTTATATCCTGCCACTTTGCTGAATTCATTTATTAGCTCTATTAGTTTCTTTGTAGACCCTTTTGGGTCTGCTAGGTATAGAATCATGTCATCTGCAATAGTGATAATATAAGTTCTTCTTTTCCTATTTATATGCCTTAAATTCTTTTGTCTGTCTAATTGCTCTGGCCAGTGTTTCGAGAACTATGTTGAAAAGAAGTGGTGAAAGAGGGCATCCCTGTCTTGTTCCATATTTTAGGGGGAATGCCTTCAATTTTTCTCCATTCAGAATGATGCTAGCCTGAGACTTAGCATAGATTGCTTTTACAATATTGAGGTATGTTCCTGTTATCCCTAGTTTTTCTAGAGTTTTGAACATAAAGGAATGCTGTACTTTGTCGAATGCTTTTTCTGCATCAATCGAGATGATTATATGGTTCTTATTTTTAAGTCTATTGATGTGATGAATAACATTTATTGATTTCCGTATATTGAACCAGCCTTGCATCCCACGGATGAATCCTACTTGATCATGATGCACAATTTTTTTGATATGCTTTTGTATCTGATTTGCCAGAATTTAATTGAGGATTTTTGCCTCTAGGTTCATTAGAGATATTGGTCTGTAGTTTTCTTTCTTTGAAGTGTCTTTGTCTGGTGTAGGAATCAGAGTGATGTTGACCTCATAGAATGAATTTGGAAGAATTCCCTCTTTTCAATTTCCTGAAATAACTTGAAAAGTATTGGTATTAGTTCCTCTTTAAATGTTTTGTAAAACTCTGCTATATACCCATCAGGTCCTGGGCTTTTCTTACTTGGTAGTGTTTTGATGGTTTTTTCTATTTCCTCAATTGATATTGGTCTGTTTAGGTTGTCTATATCCTCCTGACTCAATCTGGGCAGATCATATGACTTAAGAAATTTATCGATGCCTTCACCGTCTTCTATTTTATTAGAGTACAAAGATTCAAAATAATTTCGGGTTATCTTCTGTATATCTGAAATATCTGTTATGATGTTGTCTTTTTCATCCCATATGCTAGTAATTTGAGTTCTCTCTCTTCTTGTCTTCGTTAGCATGGCTAATGTTCTGTCGATTTTTTTTATTTTTTCAAAGAACCAAATGGGTTGACGTGTCTGCCGCGCTTGCAGGCCGCTGGGCCTGTTCCGCCTGTCGGTTGAAGGTCTGCCTACCTTGCGGGAGCGGGTGGTGGCTCTGCTCTGGCCCTACTGCCATTGGGGTGTCGTGACTACCATGCTGGCAGAACGCTGGGCCTTTTCTGGGTGCGGGCAAAGGCTCTGCTCTGCCCCTACTCCAATTGGGTTGACGTGACTACCATGCCGGTGGGCCGTTGTGCTTGTACTGGGCACAGGAGAAAGCTCTGCTCTGCCACTACTCCAATTGGGGTGTCATGTCTACCATGGTGGCAGGCCGCTGTGCCTGTTCCGCAGGTCAGTCACAGGTCTGCTTTTGTTGCGGGTGTGGGCGGAGGCCTGCTTGGCCCCTACTACAATTTGGGTGACGTGACTACCGCACCAGCTGGTGACTGGGCCTTATCCGGGCACGGGCAGCGGCACTGCTGTTTCCCTACTCCATTTGGGGTGACGTGGCTACCACGCCTGCGGGCCTGATGAATCGTCCTCTATGTTTCTAGAGAGAATTACGGAGGCATATAGGAGATATACTCCTTTCGATCCTCATGCAGAGGATCAAAAGGCATCTGTCACAATGGCCTTTATTGGGCATGCTGCCTTGGATATTTAAAGAAAGTTACAATGCTTAGATGGATTACAAGATATGACTTTGAGAGATTTAGTCAGAGAAGCCGAGAAAGTATACTATAAGAGAGAAACTGAGGAAGAGAAGGGAGCAAAAGGATGATAAAAGAAACAAAAGACAGACTAAGGAGTTGACTAAGGTCCCGGTCACAACAACAAAAGGGCCAGAAATTAAGAAACAGGGAGACAGGAAGGGATACCTGGTCCCACGCCAGAGGCCACCCCTGACCTCAGATCAATGTGCCTACTGTAAAGAAAGAGGACACTGGGTTCAAGAGTGCCCTAGAAAGAGGCAGCCACGCCAGCCAGCCATTCTGACTCTTCAGCATGACTACGAAAGTCGGGGCTCAGATCCCCTCCCTGAGCTCAGCGTATCTTTTGAAGTGGAGGAGACCCCAGTAAACTTTGAAGGGGATACAGGGGCAATAAACTCAGTGCTTAAGGCCCCATTGGGCCCTCTATCAAATAAAAGGTCTCTAGTTCAAGGGGCTAATGGCAGTAAATATCGGACTTGTACAACTAAGAGGATCATGGACCTGGGGAAAGGAAAAATCCATCACTCCTTTTTAGTAATTCCAGAATGCCTGGCCGACTTTTTCTGTACGTCATGGGGATGTGAGCATACAGGGGCTGCCTGATGGAACACAAACTCCTCATCAAATTCAGTACACAGCATTGGCCATATTACCAATTAGATAACCAAAACCGATGGCCCCCAGAGGGGTCTCTAGATCCTCAAATTCTGCGTGACCATTTTTTTTTAAAGAGAGAGGCGAGAGACAGAGAGACAGAGAGAATTTTTAATATTTATTTTTTAGTTTTTGGCGGACACGACATCTTTGTTTGTATGTGGTGCTGAGGATCAAACCCGGGCCGCACGCATGCCAAGCAAGCGTGCTACAATTGAGCCACATCCCCAGCCCTGTGTGACCTTTTTAACTTCTACAAGTGCTCAAAAGGGTGAAAGGAGATTCCCCTATGGGCAGGCCTTTTCCATCCTTCACTCATATCCTGAACTATGCTTATCCAATAGATCCTCACCTTCAGCCTTGTGCTCCAGAGTCTCTGCTGTCACTCTCACCTCAGCAACCTGATTTCTCCCCTTCAATTATTAGATCAAAAACCAAAACCTCTCCCGGTTCTCAGACCATCGCCCCCTTGCTGAGTTAGCAGGTACTCAGGTTCTCATCCACCGACTCACTCCTCTCTTCTCCTGTCCGTGCCCACACCGGGTCCCACCAGGTCCTCTTACCAGCTAACACAAAGCTGAAACTAGCAGAGGAGAGCCCTCAGACTCCTATCAAAGATGTAATGAAAATGGCCTTTAAAGTTGCTTTGTCATCACTGAAAACAGTTTACTAAAAATTTAAATTCCCTCACATGCATTTTGGGATACTCACTCTTGTCTTCCCCTCTGTTCTACCTGTTCTGCAGCTCAAGTTTTTGTTACTAGGAAAATACCAAACCCCTTTCCCATTATTCTTTTACATCTCTCCTTCCTTATTCTCAGATCCTCGGAGCTGCTGTCAGCCCCACCTTCCCTGTCTTCCCCTTCTGTACCAGGCCTACAGAAAATTCTTAACTGACTTTCTACAGAAGTCTTCACCATGGCTGACTTTAGGACTTTCAGCAAAAGAGTCCCTATAAAAGAGTTCAATGTAGATAAACTTCCTCTTTTAGTGTTGCCTTGTTCTACTTGGCCACTGGCTAAAAAAAATAAGCACTTCTATGCTAGACACCCCATTACTTGTTTTCCACAAAATATATGAACAAGGCCTCTGGCCGTGAGCTGGGGCTTTACAGAGATGGCTATATTTCTAAGATAAAGAAGTTACCATCAGGGCTCCATGGTAACAGCTGTCAGGGGCGAAAAATGAGAAAGGTAGGAAAAAGCTCTTTCCCTCGCAGGTGTCCTTGAAAAGTTAACTTGCCCAGAAGCGAGGAAAAAACAGAAACAACAACGGCTTTTTTGAACTTCTGCAGACTGTGAACTTCTGAGCCCCTTCCCTTATATGTTGGGTACAAAATTCTGAAACTACCTATACTTGAGTTTCAGGAGAATAATTGATTACAACAGAAGCAATGCCCTCTGAATCTGGTTGCAACCAAATAGGAAGGTTTTGCTGTCTTCGTTGCTATCTTAGGTGCCTTGCCTTGTCCGTCCCTACAACAGCATAATTGTATATAATTAAACATTGTTTATGTTTTCATGAAATGGTCAAAAGATGTGATTAATTGTGTAATGGTGCAGATGTTTCCCAGAGTGCTCTATCATGATGCAGTTTCATTTGAAGATCAAATAGGGGGGCATACAACCCGTTTCAACTGGGAACATATATCCCTCACTTTAGCCATCCTATTCGGAATAGGAGTTGCTGCAGGGGTGGGCACAGGAACCACTGCCCTCGTCCATGGGACACAACAAATGACCCAATTAGAAGAAGCAATAGACCAAAACTAAGATATTAGATACCTCCATCAGAGCTTTGCATGAATTTTTAACCTCTCTCTCTGAAGTTGTTTTACAGAACAGGTGAGTGACACAAAACACACACACACACAGAAAAAAAAATAGCAACATATATGTCAATCAAAATTCATCATAAAATATATATCATCCACAGATCCAAAAATATTCATTTTACTGAACATGGAAGCTCACCCATTGGTTGAATATTCAGTTCCAACACGGTTTAGTAGGAGTGATCTCTTCTCACAATTTGTATCTGCCAACTCATCCACCTCACAAGAATGTATGTGTGGTACCAGGTATGATTCTATATATCCATATAAAAATATATGTGCTGAATGGGCTACAGAGAAAGGGAGACAGGAATTCACAATTTGTTAACTTTAAAAACACATGGAGAACTATTTCAACAAAAAATTGACTAGATTTAACTCCTACTCTGTATCATGCAAAAGGCAAGTCCAAATATACACCATGACTCCTCTAAACTGCTTGTATTTCTATTCTGTTTGGGTTATTTTTCTCCATCGTATTAGAAATAGTATTCAGAGTCTGATAGGGTATGTGTTAGTGTCAGGGATTCAGTATTTCAAATAGAAAATAGGAAATTGATTCCAATGTGTATGCAAATATATGCTACACAAAAATCTTCCCACTCTCATCCAGAACAATGCTTTAACATTACTTTCGCCTCAAGTAAGACACAATTATAGGAGAAGAGTTAGAAAATCTGTGAATACCTATCTGGAATGGAAAATGCTCCAGATTTCACATCTTTGGTGGAGGTAGAGGACTTTCTAAAAGTAAGGGACAGGGTAAACACTCCACAAACATGGAGCTCTTCTGGCCTAAGGACTTTTTGAGAATCTCACTCTGAGGTTGGGCACTTGAAATTTAGGTTGTTTTCAGGAGCTTTATCTTCTTTTGTAGTGAGAACATCAAAGGTGGGTCTCCATCACTTTGACCTGAAGGACATGGGTTCTTATTTTCCAATTAACATGAAGCAGGAGGCCTGAATCCTCTCTTTGTTGGTAAACAGTGACCACTGGTGACTAAATGTCTCCCCATGTGAACTGTGAAGCCATTTTGTCCTCCTCCACTTTTTGTGGTGTTTTTCCTGCTGCACTGAGAGTTTAGTATTTGCTTCATGAAATACAAGGAGCCCAACTGAGACACAGTGCTGGAGGGAGTTATGTCACGTGTGGTGGGTCAGGGTGTGCAGGAGAACGCACCAACCAGGCTTCTATCCCTCATAGCTTACCCCATTGCCCCCTTGTCCATATGACCCTTATTCTGAACATTGCCCTGAAACCTCTCCATATAAAAAGATGACTTTACAAATAAGGATCTGCTGGCTGCACCATGTCAGTCACAAGCCATTTGGAATCCAATGGTAGATCCTCATGGCCCTACTAATGATGTTTTTTCACACACCTGCCCACCAGTGCTCTAGGCCCACTACTCAGCAGACTCAAACGTACTGGCATCTCTTTTCTACAACATTTTCATGAAATCCAGTCAATCAAGGCACTGTCTGGAATACTCATGATCAGCAACAGGACATTCAAAGGTTCTCCAGTGCCACCTGGTCATGGAAATTTTAATAACTACATGGTATTCATCTAGCCATTGTTAAGGATGAAGTTGGAGGCACTGTGGGTTTCAATTCATTCAGAAACCATTAAATAATGAGGAAGCTCATTTTCAATGAAAGCTCTGGAGAACTCTCACAGGCAAGGCTTCCCAAAGAGTGGCCAAAAGGTCACATGAAGCCAGGTAAATTGAGGTCTACAATGTGAGGTCCATGTGTGTTTTGACACTCAACTATGGCTGCCAAGTCTTTCAGAATAAAATCATGTGTTATCCTGGCTGAGATTCTCAGTGCTCTGTGGAAAGCCACCCTGGGCCTAGATCTCAGTTTCCAAGGGCGACTCTCATGCGTGGCCTCCTAATATCCCAACACAATTCATGGCAATACTTCTCTGAGTTCAGTTCCAGAACGCAGTCTCTAAGGGGAATCCAACCAGAGTTCAAACCTAGGTGGACCAAGATATCTCTTACAACCACCACACAAATGACCACAATTAAAACCAAAACACTCAAACAAGGTCCTCATCTTCTTCCATATAGTCACTCATCGTAACCTCTGGCTGAAGGTTTCCATGAATGGCTCACCCAAAGACAGTGTCCAAATAAACTCCCTTGCCCCTCATTTGCCTAAAGTCATGTTGGCCTGGACACCCTTCCTGTGAACCAGGAGTGATCAAATAAGCCTCACGTTAATACTGCTCTGTTTCTCCAATTTGTGGCCTACTGACTTTCAATTATAGATTCTTTATGTGATTTGGAGTCATGCAAAAACCTAAGCACCTCTTCAGTGATTTGAAGAACTCATTTGACCCAAGGAATACCAATTCTCACTTGATGGAAGTCAGGAACCTAACAGAGGAAGACGAGAGACTTCATCCACAATGACTGATCTTTTGGCAATTATGGTTTTGGATGCACACATGGGATCATTCTTTAGATTCATCAGCTGCTGAGAATCAAAGTCACAGCCACATACAAGGCCAAGAGGCTAATTCAGACACATCCCTTTCCAAAGCAATTAAGAAAGAGCCACAAGTGATGCCCATTCATTTCCATTTGAAAACTGTTTTCTTCAGGCTTCACAAATGGGTGGCCTGAGGCAAAGACCTTCCTGATATTCAGGGCAACAGAACAATAGGTAAGCAAAAGGCCAAAAGCAGGGTATATCCACTGAGACTTTCCTGGACACATTGATATCTGAGTTTTCTGAGATGCTGGCCATTACCTTCAGCTATCCTGTACATGGCCATGTCACAGACCTTGGAGTTGTTACATATCTTGGACACAAAACCATGAGCCTATTCTGGAGAGTGGCCAGAATTCAGAAGAAAACAGAGACTTAGGAAGGTAGTAGGTATTGCCCATCCATAAGGCAAGCTGCACTCTATTCATAAATTAGGCAGGATGCATAATGGGAAGCTTTCTACTAGACAGGACACATCCATTCTTGCATTCTCTTTTCTCATGTCTACAACCGCGGACACAGTGGGATACACAGACATAGAAACACTCATCTTGTCAAACGACTTACTAGAAACAGTTCACTTCAAATCAAACAAACCGCCTTTCGTACCTATTCTCTGAACATGAGACAAAACAACAAACCCACACTCACAAATGCACCTCCTTCCCTCAAGTAGGTCTGTGACTCTCCGGAGTTAACTATGACTGGTGGGCCATATTATGTTCCCCCAAAATGGCGTGTCCTCTATCAGATCTGGTTTCCTTGACCAACTCTGTGAAGTTGTCAGGAAAAAGTGGCCAGCCACTACCTGCTTTCGCAGGAAAAGTATCTCTTCAGAGCTCTCCTGGTATTTGGCTATACTCACATCAGGAGGTATCAAGAAAGACTGACTCTGTCCTTGGAAAATCCAATCAAGTGAGCCCACAGGGACATGGACTGGGATTGCCTCTCGGTGTCTTGGTTCTTGGATAGCAAGTTCAGAGAGTTCCATCACCAAGGAAATGAGGTATGTCACTTTCTTTGGAACTGAATGAGGCCACTGCCTTGGCAACCACTTTGTCCTAACACTTGCTTCCAAGGGTCCCATGAGATGGAGGCTGCTCCTACTTCCTGGAACACTTTCACAAGTTAGAATGGTATATCAACCATAGACACCTGGGAACAGCTCTCCACACAGGTCTGGTTTAGTCCATCTTCTCTAAAATAAGTAGAGAGATTCTGATTCGGACACATCCCTTTATCCTGACCAGGTTGTTTGAATTGGAATAGGACTTTTGCTCTCTCAGGTCTTTCATACCTCCCTACAACTTCTCCAGGTATCATTTCTGCATGGACCTTTGAGGTTTTCAGTAGGTGGAAGGTCCCCTAATTCTTTGTATTTTAAGAACAACTCTGTTGCTGCTCTTCTGTAAAATGAGATTTAGGGAACAGTGTATGTTTAGGGTTAATAACAGGTTCAATTTGGGTTAGGAATCATTCTGGGCGATGAATAATGGTATTGAGAACGTGCGATAATTACAAGAATATAGAGGTGAAATATCAGTATGGAAACAGAAATCTAGGTATGATTTGAAGCACAGGACCTTGTACCTTGGTAGATTTAATGTAGAAGAGAACATCCAGTCAAAATGGATAGTCGGTAGGATTAGGAAGATAGTCGGTAGGTTTAGGAAGAAGAGTGAGTATAGGATTTGGACCAAAAGTTCTTTAGCAGTAGGGTTTCTGTTAGAGAAGGAATGAAAATTTCAGCACATGTGAAGAGTCAGTCACAACGATGAACTGGGGAAAATAAGTAGGAAAGCAGGTATCAATAGAGACATTATGAAATCAGGCAAAGTATAAAGTGAGTTATAGGATTAGACATTTTCAACAGGGTTTAGTTTGAATGTATAATCATTGGAAGAAACAAATATGTCGTCACCAATAGGATTGACATTTGAGAGCATTAGGCAACCTTCACATGGATGTTTTTAGTTATCCATGTTCACTTTCCTTTTAGACTTCGGTACAATCATAAGTGTGACCTTTACATTTTTTTTTCAGGATTTTACTGTGATAAAATATATATGTGGATCAGGTGACATGAGTATTTCTTCCACCATTTCTGGGAGCAATATTTTGAAGACATATACAATAGTGTTAGGGGTACACAGAGGTGAACCCTGTGTCTATGAATATAGAGATAATGCATGAATAGACCATCCTGTGAATAAATAATTTAACTGGTTCCACTTTAAATAATGAATTGAATTGATATCTAAAAATATATAAGAAATCTTATATTGATATATAATCATTCATTCCAACCAGTTATACATCTAATGGTAATTTTAGGATTATGGTTTATCATGAAGGGTGTTTGAGTTTTGCTTCATAAGAGATAATGAAAAATGAAAATATTGTGATTGGAAAAAGTCTTATGAAAAGACCAGTCAAGAAACATGGAGGAATACATGTGTTCTGAAGCAGGAAGTGACTGATCATTAAACAAATGCCTATAAGTTTTCTAACTTGTGGATGAAATATATATCCTATGATGTGCATAAACTGAAGAAATAGTAATGTACCAGTGTTGAATAGAAATGAACGTCAAAATACACATCATGTCCCCTAGGAATCTACTTGCATTGATGTTACACTGGGTAAGTATCTGTAGAAATATTAGAGTTTGTATGCACCATTCTATGAAGTTACTTTTCAGTACTAGGAAAGAAATATGTATTTCAGGTGGATGATTATTTCTGAGTATAATCTTGTGGAAAGTTTGTTATAAATCCACATATATGAATATGAATGAATTTAGGGAGCATATAATAAGACACATATATTTCATATTTTGAAAAATCTGGAGAGTATATATATATATATATATATATATATATATATATATATATATATATGCACGCACACGCACAGACATTAAAAAGTAGCAATATAGGAGATCCAACATGGTGGCGAACATGGAGAAATCAAGTCTCTGACCTCTTAAGCTGCGCAGGCATAGGGAGTCATAAACTGTCTAAATGCTGTTTGTTCAGAATCACTAGGCAATGCTGACCTGACATGGATCTGGTGCGAACAGTCTGGGGCCCTCAGAAAACACACAGAGCCCGGATCAGCTGCATAGAAGCTCAGATTTGCCTGCTTCTTGTGTCTCAGAACTAACATTCCCTCTGAAATAACTGGTCGGCCCTTCTGAATTTACAGAGGTAAAAGGCCACTGAATTGAAATGGGGCTTCGGAGACACAGTCAGGACCCATCCGTTGCATTGGTCACCTGGCAAAAGGAATGAACGGTCACCATTTGCATGGGATACCACCATGGAAGAGAACTGACGTCATGGGCAGAGGAGATAACTTCATTGAAACCAGTACGACAGGTGTGTAATTCCCTATGCATCTCTCTCCACACAGCGGGGAAACATTAAGGGCCCCTTCCAGCTCTCCTTTAAGGGGCCCTCCCAGGTCTCCCGTGAGAAAGATGGCCAGACCGAGGGAATCATGTGTGCTGTGGGACTCGTGGCATGGAATTCCCGGCTACCGCTCCCACCAGTGCTGACAACTGAGGTCTCTTACACCAGCTAATGTGGGCATGGATACCAGGGAGCAAGCAAATTCGCTGGGGGTTCCCAGCCCCAAGCTCTACAAACTTAGGGTCTGAGGGAGGCAAACAGGGAGAGAGTGGCAGGCGTTGATGAAAACAGGACTACCAGGACCAGAGACCTGACGTGTAGCAAGTATTGTGGTGAGTGTCACAGTTGAGCTGAGCCTGGCTTGAGGAAACACTAGAGAAGGTCCTAGGCACTCAGGATTGGAGACCCGCCCAGTCTGGGAGAAAGAGCTGCTGCACAGTGATTGGTTCCCACCTATTGAGAGGAGAAGCTTGGCCCAGTGAGCACAGCTCCACCTACTGGAAGAGAAGTTAATTGAACTCTATGACTGCATGTATTATTATTATTATTTTTTTATTTTTACTTTTTTTCTTTCATTTTCATTTTTTGTTGTTGTTCTTTAACTTATTTTAATGTTTTCATTTTTTAAATTTTACTATTATTATTATTATTTTAAATTTTAATTTTCATTTTTAATTATCATTATTATTTTAAAAAAATTATTTCTTTCTTTATTTTCTATTTTTTTCTTTTGTCTTTTCATTTCTTTTCAATTTTCTTATTCCCTCATCCTTGAATTCTACCTGCCTATTCTCATTCTCTTTAGTGACTTCTTCCCATCCCTTCTAATATCTTTCCTCCCAAGCTTCAAATAAATTTATAAGAATAAGCAGTAACTCAGCACTCAAACAAACAAGAAGTAACATGAGCAGCATAAAAAAGCAAGAAAGAAAAGGAGTACAAACAATGAAGGATAACCTAAATATTCAGGAGGACCTAGAATCATCAGAAAAATGGTCATATAAAAAACTCAAGGAATACCTTAGACAGATGGAATGAAACCTTAAAGAGGATACGAGAGAGCAAATAAATACAGTGAAAGAACACATTGAAAATGAATTACATAAACAGATAAAAGAAGAAGTTAATCTTCTTTATCAGGAGATAGAGATTATAAAAATTCAAAGAATAATTCTAGAAATGAAGAAAACGATAAACCAAATTAAAAACTCAATTGAGAGTATCACTAACAGAGTGGAGGAAGTAGAAGACAGAATGTCACATAATGAAGACAAAATATATCATCTTGAAAAGAGTCTAGCCAACACAGAAAGGCTGGTAAAAAATCACGAGAAAAACATCCAAGAGATGTGGGATAACATAAAAAAACCAAACTTATGAGTCATCTGGATAGAGGAAGGTACAGAGATTCAAACCATGGGAATGAGTAACCTGTTGAATGAAATAATTACAGAAAATTTTCCAGAAATAAAAAAGGAAACGGATATACAAATTGAAGATGCTTACAGGACACAGAGCACACAAAATCACAGTAGACCAACGCCAAGACACATTGTTATGAAGATATCCAATATACAGAACAAAGGGAAAACATTAAAAGCTTCAAGAGAAAGGAGGAAGATTACATTCAGGGGTAAACCAATATGGTTAACAACCTATTTTTCATCACAGACACTGAAAGTGAGAGGATCCTGGAACAACGTATTTCAAACATTGAAAGACAATGGATGCCAAACAAGAATTCTGTATCCAGCAAAATTCAGCTTCAGGTACGACAACGAAATAAAAATCTTTCATGATAAAGAAAAGCTAAAAGAATTTGCAGCAAGAAAACCACCATTGCAAAGTGTCTTGAGCAAAACACTACACGAGGAAGAAATGAAAAACAACAACCAAAACCATCAGTGGGATGTGCCTCAGTAATGACAGAGGGCGGGGGAAAAGCTAATCATGGAGAAACAAAGTAAATTTAAAAAAACGATAAATATTCAAACATGGATGGCAGTAGAAACCATATATCAATAGTAGCTCTAAATACTAATGGCTTAAACTCTCCAATAAAGCAACATAGGCTTGTAACTTGGATTCAAAAAACAAATCCAACAATATGTTGCCTCCAGGAGACATATCTGAATGGAAAAGACATACACAGGCTGAAGGTGAAAGGTTGGGAAAAAATATACCATGCACACGGTCCTCATAAGCAAGCAGGGGTGGCCATCCTCAAATCGAATTAAATCGACTTCATGACTAATTTAATCAAAAGGGATAATGAAGGAAATTATATACTGTTAAAAGGAACCATTCACCATCAAGACATAAAAATTATCAATATTTACGCACCATTAAATGGTGCTGCAACGTTCATAAAACAAATTCTCCTCAAGTTCAAGAATCAAATAGACCACAACACAATAATTATGGGTGACTTCAACACACCTCTCTCACCATTGGACAGATCCTCCAAATAAAAGTTGAATAAAGAAACTATAGAACTCAATATCACAATCAATAACCTAGACTTAACTGACATATATAAAATATATCAACCATCATCAAGTGGATATACTTTTTTTTAAGCAGCACATGGATCCTTCTCAAAAATAGACCATATATTATGCCATAGAGCAACCCTCAATAAATATAAAGTGGTGGACATAATACCATGAATTTTATCTGAGTATAATGGAATGAAACTGGAAACCAATGAAAAAGAAGGAAGGAAAAATCCTACATCACATTGAAAATGAACAACATTTTACTGAATGATTAATGTGTTACAGAAGACATAAATGAGAAAATCAAAAAATTCTTCGAGATAAATGAAAATACAGACACAACATATCGGAATCTATGGGACACAATGAAAGGAGTTTTAAGAGGGAAATTCACCACCTTGACGTCATTCCTCAAAAATAGGAAAGAACAACAAATAAATGAGCTCACACTTCATCTCAAAGCCATAGAAAAGGAAGAGCAAAACAACAGCAAATGTAGCAGAAGGCAAGAAATAACTAAAATCAGAGCGGAAAACAACAAAATTGAAACAAAAGAAACTATTGAAAAAATTACAAAACTAAAGCTTGGTTCTGCGAAAAATAAATAAGAACAATATACCCTTAGCATCCCTTTATGTTCAAAACATTAGAAAAATTAGAGATAACAGGAACTTACCTCGACATTGTAAAAGCTATCTATGTTAAGCCTCAGGCTAGCATTATTCTGAATGGAGAAAAATTGAAGCATTCCCTCTAAAATCTGGAATAAGACAGAGATGTCCTCTACCACCACTTCTATTCAATATAGTTCTCGAAACACTGGCCAGAGCAATTAGACAGATGAAAGAAATTAAAGGCATGAAAATAGGAAAAGAATAACTTAAATTATCACTACTTGCAGCTGACATAATTCTATATATAGAAGACCCAAAAGGGTCTACAAAAAAAAAAAAAAAACTACTAGAACTAAGAAATGATTTCAGCAATGTGGCAGGATATAAAATCAACATTCATAAGTCAAAGGCATTTCTGTATATCAGTGACAAAACTTCTGAAACGGAAATGAGAAAAAAAAAAACACTCCATTCACAATATCCTCAAAAAATAAAAATAAAATCCTTGGGAATCAACCTAACAAAAGAGGTGAAAGATTTATACAATGCAAACTACAGAACCCTAAAAAGAGAAGTAGAATAAGATCTTAGAAGATGGAAAAATATACACTGTTCATGGATAAGGAGAACTAACATCATCAAAATGGTGATATTCCCAAAAGTTCTCTATAGGTTTAATGCAATGCCAATCAAAATCCTAACGGCATTTCTTGTAGAAATAGAGAAAGCAATCATGAAATTCATTTGGAAAAATAAAATATCCAGAATATCAAAAGCAATTCTAACCAGGAAGTGTGAATCAGGCGGTATAGCGATACCAGATTTCAAACTAAATTTCAGAGCAATAGTAACAATGACAGCATGGTACTGGTACCAAAACAGGCGGGTGGACCAAAGGTACAGAATGGAGGACACAGAGATTAATCCACAATGCTACAACAATCTTCTATTTGATAAAGGAGCTAAAAGCATCAATGGAGGAAGGATAGCATCTTCAACAAATGGTTCTGGGAAAACTGGAAATCCATATGTAACAAAATGAAACTGAATCCCTTTCACTTGCATGCACAAAAGTTCACTCAAAATGGATCAAGGACCTTGATATCAAATCAGAGACATGGCGTCTGATAGAAGAAAAAGTTGGCTACGATCTACATACTGTGGGGTCGGGCTTCAAATTCCTCAATAGGACATCCATAGCACAAGAGTTAATAACTAGAATCAACACATGGGACTTACTCAAAGTAAAAAGTTGTTTCTCAGCAAAAGAAACAATAAGAGAGGTAAATAGGGAGCCTAAATTCTGGGAACAAATCTTTACTCCTCACACTTCAGATAGAGCCCTAATATCCAGAGTTTACAAAGAACTCAAAAAATTAAACAATAAGATAACAAATAACCCAATCAACAAATGGGCCGAGGACCTCAACAGACATCTCAGAGGAGGACATATAATCAACAAGTACATGAAAAAATGCTCACCATCTCCAGTAGTCAGAGAAAGGTGAATCAAAACCACCCTAAGATACCATCTCACTCCAGTAAGATTGGCAGCCATTATGAAGTCAAACAACAAGTGTTAGTGAGAATGTGGGGAAACAGGTACACTTGTACATTGCTGGTGGGACTGCAAATTGGTGCATCCAATTTGGAAAGCAGTATGGAGATTTCTTGGAAAGCTGGGAATGAAACCACCATTTGACCCAGCTATTCCCCTTCTCGGTCAATTCCCTAAAGACCTAAAAAGAGCATGCTGCAGGGACACTGCTACATCGATGTACATAGCAGCACAATTCACAATAGCAAGACTGTGAAACCAACCTATATGCCCTTCAATAGATGAATGGATAAAAAAAATGTGGCTTTTATACAGAATGGAGTATTGCTCTGCATTAAAAAATGACAAAAAATCATAGATTTGCAGGGAAATGGATGGCACTAGAGCAGATTATGCTAAATGAAGCTACCCAATCCCTTAAAAACAAATGCCAAATGTCTTCTTTGATATATGGAGATTCACTAAGAACAGAATAGGTATGAAGAGGATGAGAAGAAGATTAACATTAAAACAGGGATGAGAGGTGGGAGGGAAAGGGAGAGAGAAGGGATATTGCATGGAAATGGAAGGAGACCCTCAGGGTTATACAAAATTACATACAAGAGGAAGAGAGAAGAAAGGGAAAAATAATACATGGGGAGAAATTTATTAAGGTAGAGGGGGTAGAGAGAGAAGATGGTGGGAGAGGGGAGGGGAGGGGGGATAGTAGAGGATAGGTAAGGCAGCAGAATACAACAGACACTAGTATGGCAATATGTGAATCAATGCATGTGTAACTGATGTGATTCTGCAATCTGTATACGGGGTACAAATGGGAGTTCATAACCCACTTGAATCAAAGTGACAAATATGATGTATCAAGAACTATGTAATGTTTTGAACAAGCATAAATAAAAATTTAAAAAAAAAGAAAACTAACTTCGGTGAATGATGCACGCGAATCCTAATATTTGTACAGTAACTGACCCAGTTTAACATCAATGCAAGTAGATTCCTATGGTACATGATGTGTATTTTGACGTTCATTTTTATTCAACACTGGTACATACTATTTCATCAGTTTATGCACATCACAGGATATATATTTCATCCACAATTTAGCAAATTTATAGGCATTTGTTTCACTTTCAATCACGTCCTGCTTCAGAACACATGGATTCCTCCATATTTCTTGATTGGTAATTTCATGAGACTTCTTTCCAAACACATTATTTTCGATCCATAATCACTTTTGAAGCAAAACTCACACACACTTCATGATAAAAAATAACCCTAAGATTACAATTAGATATATAACTGGTTGGAATTAATGATTGTATGTCAATATATGATTTCTTATATATTTTCAGATAACAATTCAATCCATTATTTAAAGTGTAACCAGTTATATTATTTATTTACAGTATGTTCTATTCATGCATTATCTCTATATTCATAGACACAGGGTACACCACTTTGTACCCCCAATACTAATTTATATGTCTTCAAATATTGCTCACAGAAATGGTGTAAAAAATACTCATGTCACATGAACTACATATATATTTTATCACAATAATTTTCTGGGCACAAAATGCAAAGGTCACACTTATGATTGTACCAAATCCTAAATGGAAGTTGAATATGGATTACTAAAAACTTCCATTTCCAGTTTGCCTAATGCTTTCAAATGTCATTTCTATTGGTGACTACATATTTGTTTCTTCCTAAAATTATGTATTCAATCTCGATCCTGTTGAAAATGTCTAAACCTATCACTCACTTTACAATTGCCTGATTTTGTAATGTCTCTATTGATATCTTCTTTCCTATATTTTCCGCAGTTCATCATTGTGACTTACTCTTCGCATGTGCTGACATTTACATTCACTGTATAAATGAAACCCTATTGCTAAAGAACATTTGATCCAAATTTTATACTCACTCTTCTTCCTAAACCTACCGACTCTCTTCCTTATCCTACCCACTATCCCAATTTGAGTGGATGTTCTCTTCTACAATCAATCTTCCAAGGTACAAGGTCCTATGCCATTGATTATCAATTTATCTGAGACAACCGTGCAGAACATAATTAAAAGCTAAGTATCCCAATCAAGGGCCTCATTCCCTTCTGGGCTACAAATCTTACCTAGATTTCTGTTTTCATACTTATATTTCACCTCTATAGTTTTATAAATATCACAGGTTCCCAATACCATTATTCATCCATCAGAATGATTCCGAACCCAAATTGAACATGTTATTAACCCTAACCATACACTGTTCCCTCAATCTAACTTTACAAAAGAGAAGGGACAGGGTTCGTCTTGCAATACAGCAATGTAGGGGATCTGCCACCTACTGAGAACCTCAAAGGTCCATGCATATTTGATCCCTGGAGAAGATGTAGGCAGCTATGAAAGACCTGAAAGACCAAAAGTCATCTTCTATGGCAAACAACCTGTTCAGGATGAAGGGTTGTGTCTGAGTAAGCCTCTCTCTTCTTAATGTAGAGAAGATGGACCAAACCAGGCCTATGAGGAGAGCTGTTCCCGCAAACTGGTGTGGCCAATTTGGAAAGCAGTATGGAGATTCCTGGGAAAGCTTGGAATGGAACCACAATTTGACCCAGCTATTGCCCTTCTCGGACTATTTCCTGAAGACCTTAAAATAGTGTATACCTCTGGGATACTGCCACATCGATGTTCTTAGCAGTACAATTCACAATTGCTGCACTGTGGGCCCAACCTAGATGTCCTTCAATAGATGAATGGATAACAAAAATGTGGCATTTATACACCATGGAGTATTACGCAGCACTAAAATATGACAAAATCATGGAATTTTAAGGGAAATGGATGGTAATAGAGCAGATTATGCTTAGTGAAACTAGCCAATCCCTAAAAAACAAATACCAAATGTCTTCTTGGATATAATGAGAGCAACTAAGAATAGAGCAGGGAGGAAGAGCAGGAAGAAAAGATTTACATTAACAGAGACATGAGGTGGGAGGGAAAGGGAGAGAAAAGGGAAATTGCATGTTAATGGAGGGAGACCCTCATTGTTATACAAAATTACATATAACAGGTTGTGAAGGGAATGGGAAAATAAACAAGGAGAAAAAATAATTACAGTAGATGGGGTAGAGAGAGAAGATGGGAGGGGAAAAGAGGGGGATCGCAGAGTATAGGAAAGGTAGCAGAATGCAACAGTAACTAATAGGGCATTATGTAAAAATGTGGATATGTAACCAATGTGATTCTGCAATCTTTATTTGGGGTAAAAATGGGAGTTCATAACCCACTTGAATCTAATGTATCAAATATGATATGTCAAGAGCTTTGTAACGTTTTGAACAACCAAAAAAAGAAAAAAAAGTAGCCATGTATATGCCAATCAAAATTCATCATGATATATATATATATATATATATATATATATATATATATATATATATATATATGTAATCCACAGATGCAAAAATATTCATTTTACTGAACATGGATTTATGTATAATGTTATTGAACTAGGAAGCTCACCCATAGGTTGAATTTTCAGTTCAAACAGCGTTTAGGAGTAGTGATCTCTTCTCACAATTTGTATCTGCCAATTCAGCCACCTCACAAGTATGTACGTGTGATACCAGGTAGGATTCTCTATGTGCATATAAAAATACGTGTGCTACAGAGAAAGGGAGACAGGATTCCCATATTTGTTAACTTTAAAAACACATGTAGAATTATTTCAACAAAAAATTGACTAGATTTATAGCTCCTATACTATATAATGCAAAAGGCAATTCCAACTACACACCATGCCTCCTCTGAACGGCTTGTATTTCTATTCTGCTTGGGTTATGTTTCACCATCATATTAGGATTATTAGTCAGAGTCTAGTAGGGTATGGGTTAATGTCAAGAATTCAGTATTTCAAATGGAAAATTGGAAAATGAATCCAATGTGTATGCAAATATGTGATATACAATAATCTTCCCACTCTCATCCAGAACAATGCTTTGACACTACCTTTGCCCCAAGTAAGACACAATTAGAGGATAAGAGTTAGAAATTCTGTGAATACTTATCTGGAATGGAAAATGATCAGGAGTTCACAACCTTGGAGGTGGTAGAGGAGTTTCCAAAAGGAAGGGACAGGGGTGATCACTCAACCTGATCTTTCATTAATATTGGGAGCCATCTTGCCTTAAAGCCATGGAAAGATAATTTTTGCTTTACTATAAATTACTGCAAATTCTGAACCTGCTTGGAATGCCTGCCCATGCCTTGAACTCTCCCATGCCTGTCTTACTGACCAGATCACAGCCCTCTCTGAAACCTTACTGACACCTCATAAATATTCCCCTTCCCTGGCCAGACAACGACCCTCTCTGAGGCTCTAATGGTCCTCATAATTTCTGATGCTGGGGCCAGCAAATAAAAAATGTTAACTACAGTTAGTGTGATGCTTGTCAAAGTTCTGTTTTCTGATACTCCCTTTTTGTGTAACTTTTGGGCTATAAAGCTGGGGTGTAGGAAAGGTGGGGATGCTGTCTTTTTCCCGCCGTTTTGAGAAGGAGAGTCAGCCTAGCCGGTTGAACTAATAAGCTTGCCTTAATTTGATTTTAATTGGAGTCAGTGGTCTTTTCTTGCATCCTGGTCTAACATTTTGGAGTTCCCCAGCGAGATGACGTGACCAGATCACAAGACCAGACTGCTGGAAATTCTGACACTGGCCTTTCCTCCAGGGCTCAGGGCTGGAGAGCCAAGTTCCAAAGCCTTGGAGTGAGCCTTCGGTCCAGGGAGCACTGCAGTGAACCATCACACTAAAACTATTAGCAAGCACCTGGTGGAGGAGGCCTCCATTGGTAGGTGGTGCCTTTATAACATCTGATATCTGGTTAAGGGAGATGTCTTCTGATTACAGAGAGGTGGCCTGGGGAGGCTCACATGTACTCCTGTCCAGGACAGTAACAAGAATTGTTCAGTCCTCTGTTCTGTTCTGTATGGAATTTCTCTGAAAGGGTAGAAAGGTGCAGCCGGGCACGCAGGAGCTCCTACCCCGGAGCTTCAGCAAGACATTTCATTGCTCCTCAGTTTTTCTGTATCTTCACCAGGTTTCTGTTTCTTTGTGTTTTGTTTTGTGTTCTATATGTTTTTTGTTTGTTTGTTTTTGTGCATTTTGTTGTTTGATTTCTGTGGTAAAAACTTAAGGATATTGGACATAAAAATGGGTAATAAAGCAAGTAAGCCTTACACCCTTTGGACTGTGTTCTAAAAAACTGTGATGAAGTTTACCCCCCTTTGTTAAGCAGGATGAGAAAAGCCCCTAGCTGACAGCCTGGAACTCACCCACTGCAGAGGGCAATGCCTGCTGGCCCCCAAGGAACAGAGTATCTCCCAGGTTAACAATGGAAACTCCTTTAAAACCCCTTATTGCTCCAGTTCAAGAGAGTCACAACCTTTGGGCAGAGTCCCCTGTGTTTCTGCTTTGTTAGCAAAGCAGCAAACCTCCCTTTTTATTTTTCTCAAACCCTGTCCTCATTATTAAATAGGTATTAATTCGCTTCAAGGTCAGAAACCGAAATTTAAGTTACAAATTTTGATAACCCCCCGACCCTGGAACTTTTTGAGAGCTGACTACTGAAATGTTAGGAGATGGAGCGAGATTGGGGTGGGACCAAACCAGAGGAGCTAGTCCCATAAGTAAAAGGAGGGACTGACGGACTCCCAGCATCTACCAAAGCCCTGCTGCTTCAAGGAATTCCTTCCTTAGTTCCCTGCACTGTAAGGATTATGCCACCTCTGTCTTCTTAAAAAAAAGAAAAAGAAAAAGGGGACACTAAATGAAGTAAAGTCACCATGGAAACCCTTGATATTACATTTCAGGTTGCCCTCTGTGAAAACATCTGATCCCCTTGTGAGGACATCTATCCTGCCACTGGTGTAGGAAATTTTTCTCTTATCTACTCTGTTTTTAAGGCTTCTGTCTGTCAGCCATAGTCTGGAGCTCCTTTCTGTCTGTCTTGTGTCTTTGTTTCTGGCCCTTTAAGACATGTGCAATAATGTGCTGATATTATAAATTGTTTCTTGGGAATGATATTAGTTCAATGTGTGTCTAAATGATGATGTTTTATTGTAACAATCTGGTATCTGGATGGGTTTTTGTAGCATTGCTCAATCTTGCAGTTAAAAGTCGGGTTTAGGTAATTGTTTAGTTTATGATTTCAGATAATTCATGCCAGATAACTTAAATACTTAGGATGGAAAACTAAAGCACTCTACTTCCAAGTTGGCAAGTAACTTCCCAAATATTCAGTTTTATTTGTCACTAATTTTGAATTGGGTAGACTGAGAAAATATCACAGTGTGTACCAGTGCATTAATTTGGACAAGGATAGTAAATCATAGTATGGTATCTGTTGACAAAACAAGATGTAAAGATATAAAATTTTGTGAATTTCATCTTAAAATTGTATCATAATTTTCAACATCGAACCTCAAAATTATGGTTAAAATGCCTTAGGCCTGAGGTGTCTGCTCAGAATAGCAGTTTTTCCCTGCTCCTTTCAGACCTCAGCCAGGACTTTTGTTGAAATGCAAATGAAAGAAGCCTGCAAGCTCAGTAGGAGACTGATCTGAGGCCTAAGGCAGGAAAAAAGGTAAATTGTATGGTATTTATTAATTACTGGGCAGTCATTTTTTCTAGGACTCTTATTTTTTTCCTTAGATTCTGTATTCTTTTTTTGAGCTCATGAATTTGATCCTACAGACCTAGGTTAATGTTTTTCTGATCAGCTCTATCTTTGACCAACAGTGGAGTTTTTGAAACATTGCAATGGAGATTTCAACTGCAAAAAGCTACAAGGCCTTTACTATTATTATGTGTGCACACTTTTGTTATGTGTTGTATGTCTATATATACATATATCCCTATATCATATATATGTTATACAAATTAACACATATAAGGAGCACTCATAAAAGAAGCACTCATAAAAACAAATTTTAAAACGTGGATCCAAAGATCTTTAATTCAAGTGATTTAATTGGTACAATTTAAATTGGATAAACAGATAAAATAAATGTCTTTAAATTTAACCTTACAAGTTTTTCTAGGTGTTCAAAAATCTAATAAAATATTAATGCCGACAAAAGGTCTAATATGCCTTGGTTCTAGGACTTTTTCTTCAACAAAAAATGGTACACTGTTCAATACATTTGTCTAATATTTTGATAAATAAGTAAAGTAAATTTGATATGGGATTACTCATTCATGAGTACTTTTGTTAGATATCTGATTGATTTACTAAGGTCTGTATAAGTTTGTCCTAAAGTCTGTATAAGATTGTAAAAATCAGTCATGTGTTAAAGAGACAAAAATTTCTTAAAACATAAGTTTACCCATAACATTGTGGTTATTAAGTTTTATTTTTCTAGAGCAAGCAACCATAAAAATTAAACAACTGATTAAATAAGAACTGTTATTTTAGAGCACTGTACTGCCATTTCTTTAAAAGCTAAACTTGGTTAATGTAGAAAAATCAATGCAATTGTGATGCTATTAATGTGCTCATATCTTCCAGGTATACAAGTCTGTAAGGTAGAAACTTTAAAAGAGCATTATATCAAGCTGGTGTTCTGAAGTTGTATGGTAAATATATATATATATATATATATATATATATTGGGATTTATTTACCTGTTGTCAATAAGATATGTAAACTTTTATGTTACTTTTTATATTGGGGAACAATTTAAATGTATTTTAAGTTAATGAGAGCCTAATCTATGTAAAGGTTAAAAACTTTCAGCCTTTTTTTAATTCATGTTTTAAATGCTATATCATATGGTGTTAGCTAATGTTCATGTGACCTCAAACAATTTATGTAAACTTTGTAAAATGATATTTAAAAAACAAAGATTAGCTTTAGAATTAAAACACTTAAGATTAATAAAGAGCCCTTCCTTACCTGAGATAAGGCTCTGTGTCCCATCTTATTATGTGAGAATGACTAAGAAAGCAGTAGGTCAGATGTTATTTCATTTAAAGATATTTTCAAAAGTTTTTTTTTTCCTGTCAACATTACTAGCATCTCAAACAGAGGATATAATGTATAACTCAGCCAAAAATTTTAGGGTAGCTATTACACGAACTAAGTTTGTTTACTGTTGTTAATTTTATTTTGTAATTTCCTTATGGGTGATATAAAGATTCCCTGTTAGTGTTTTACAGAAGTGTTGCTTTAAGAACACAACATTGGTTAATTTAAGATAATTAGCCATCACCTACAAGACAGACAGAATAATACAGATCCCAAATAATAAAAAGATAAATAATTTTAAATTATAGACATTAAAGCCCAGTACTCTTAATATAAGTCTGTTAAAATTTATTTGATGGATGTTTAAGATTAGGATTTAAAATTAAAGTTATATGAAAAGGGACAAGAAAACCAATATTTGGCTCTTGCCCTCTGAGTCAGTCTGTATCCAGGGAACAGCGGACTTCTCTAAAGAGCTTTGCAACTCTGAACCACATAACTTCCTGATCAGGGAGATTAATGAGACCACTGGAGAACAGAAAGCCAATCAGTGCATTTGCTACGAAGAGGAGAGTCATCAGAGAAGGGAGACATCCCTGATGCTTCCGAGGGAAGCCACCTGGTCAAACAAGACCTGGACCCACCTAGCGCAAATGGCACTAGCAGAACTGAGAAGCTGCTCTCAAGTTTCCCCAGGAATGACTCCCATAAAATCTCAGCTGACTGTTCAGAATAGATAGAAACAAAAGTCAGTTTGACTGCTTCATCTTAAACACTTAGAAAAGACAGTTAAAAACAAATTACAGCCATTCCTGGGCATTTTATATAATAATAGTAATAATAATATTTTAAGGTATACACTTTATGTTAGCCTCCCAAAATAAGTAAGACTAAAGGCTACAAAGAAGGATTCTCAGACAGGAATGCCTGATAACTATAAAAAGAGGCTATCAAGATTATCTGCCAGAGGCAGAAGTTTTTAGTTAAAGGCCTACAGATATTCTTAACCTAAACACATAGTCTTGGTATTTGTTAGTATGACTATACAGCAATGAGTAAGAGAATTAAAGGTTTCTCTATTAGACACAGAGGTCATACTAGTAAAAGTATTTTGCAAGATCAGATGACATTAAATTATTAAACTGAATCTTATGGGGAGGGACAAATGTAACACTAAAAGTTAAATATTAAGTTGACAGTCCTGATAACTGGGGATATTTAAGACTGGTGAGGAAACTTCTATACAGTGACATGTTCCAGCTGCTGCAACATTTATTAAGTACTCATGTTTTTTTGTTTCTCTCATAGAAGAACCCATCCCCAGATGACTTTACTACCTGTTCTTCCCAATCCAGACTTCAAACCTAACTGACTTCTAAAAGGCGACTAATGTCCCTCAGGCGGTGCCCCCTCACGTCACCCTCTCTCAGCTCAGAAGAAGTTTAAATGAGTGACGCCTCTCTTCTTACAACAATGGAGACAAAAATAAATAGAATATCAATATAAGTAATTAATTAAGTCAGGTAAAATTAGGGAGACGTGTTTTTGGGTGAGTTCAAAAAATCGGGAGACTATTACCTGAGGGATTAAAATTCCCACAGTGCTCTTCCTACCCAATCAAATATATGAAAGGAACACATTAGAAAAGGGGGGAATGATTGACCCAACCTTATCTTTTATTAAAATTGGGAGCCATCTTGCCACAAAGCCGTGAAAAGATAATTTTGGCTTAACTATAAATTACAGCAATATCTGAACCTGCTTGGAATGCCTGCCCGTGCCTTGAACTCACCCATGCCTGGCTATCTGACCAGATAACAGCCCTCTCTGAAACTTTGTTGACACCTCATAAATATTGGCCTTCCTTGGCCAGACGACACTCTCTGAGGCTCTAATGGTCCTCATAAATTCTGATGTTGGGGCCAGCAAACAAAAATGTAAACTACCATTAGTGTGATGCTTGTCAGAATTCTGTTATTTTTAACCCCACTTTTGTGTAACTTTCTGGGCTATAAAGCTGGGCTGCTCTTCTGTTCCCGACGTTTTGGGAGGGAGAGGCAGCCAGGGTGGTGGAAATAATAATCTTGCTTTAATCTGATTTTAATTGGAGTCAGTGGTCTTTTCTTGCGACCTGGTCTAAAAGGTAAACACTACACAAACCTGGAGCTCTGCTGGACTAAAGACTTCTTGAGAAAATGCCTTTGACGATGCGCACTCGACATATATGTTGTTGTCAGAAGCTTTAGCTTCCATTCAAATGAGACCATCAAAGCTGGGTCTACATCTATGAGACCTGGAAAACATTGTTTCATTTTTTTCAAAGAACATGAGGCAGCAGTGCTGACTTCTCTCTGTAGGTAAACTGTGGCCACTGAAAGCTAAGTGTCTCCGCATGAGGATTGTGAAGCCATTTGGTCATCCTCCAATTTTCATGGTGTTTCTTTCTACTGCACTGGGAGTTTGGTATTTGCTTCATGAAATACAATGAGTTCAACTGGTACACAGTGCTGGAGGGAGTCCTGTCACGTGTGGTGGGTCCGGGTCTGCAGGAGAATGCACCAACCAGGCTTCTATCCCACAAAGCTTGACCCTTTGACCATAGCAACCTGATTCTGAACATTGCCCTGAAACGTCTCCATATAACAAAATGCCTTTTATGGAGAGGTTTCAGACATATAAGTGATTCCTGTCTGTAACATGTCAGCCACAAGTCATTTGGATGTCAATGGCAGAATCACATGTCCGGACCACAGATGTTTTATCACACACCTGCACACAACAGCTTTTGGCCCACTACTCAGCAGGCCCGAACATACTGGCATCTCTGTTCTACACCATTTTCATAAAACCCAGTCAATCAAGGCACTGTCTGGTACACTCAGGATCAGCAACTGTACATCCAAAGGTTCTCCAGTGGCAGGTGGCCATGGGAAGTTCAAAAATTTCATGGTATTTATCTAGCCATTTTCAAAGATGAAGTTGGAGAAACTGTGGGTTTCAATTCATTAAGAAACCATTAAATTTAGAGGAAGCACATTTCAATGAATAATCTAGAGAACTCTTACAGGCAAGGGTTCCCAAAGACTGGCCAAAAGGTCAAATGAAGCCAGCCCCATTGAGGTCTACAATGTAAGGTCCATGTGTGTTTTGACTCTCAACTATGGCTTCCAAGTCTTTCAGAATAAAATCATGTGATATCCTGGCTGAGATTCCCAGTGCTCTGTGGAAAGCCAGTCTGGGCTTAGATCTCAGTGTCCAAGGGCGACTCTCATGTGTGGCCTCCTAAAATCCCAACACAATTCATGGCAATACTTCTCTGAAGTCAGTTCCATAACGCATTCTCTAAGAAGAATCACACCAAAGTTCAAGCCCAGGTGGACCCAGGCATCTCTTACAACCACCACACAAATGACCACAATTAAAACTAAAACACTCCCACATGCTCCTCATCTTCTTCCACATAGACATTCATCATAAACTCTGGCTGGAGGTTTCCATGAAGGGCACAGCCCAATACACTGTTCAAAATAAGCACCCTTGTCCCTCATTTGCCTAAAGTCAGGGTGGCCTGGACACCCTTGCTGTGAACCAAGAGTGATCAAATAGGCCTGCCCTATATCTGATCTGCTTCTCCAATTTGAGGACTAATGACTGTCTGGTATAGATTCTTTATGTGAATTGGTATCATAGAAAACCCAAGCCCCTATCGGCTAGCCTCTGCAGGGATTTGAAGAAATGATTTGACCCAAATGATCCCTATTCTCACTTGATTTAGCTCAGGAAGCTTACAGAGGAAAGTGAGAGACTTCATCCACAATGACTGCTCTTTTGGCCATTTTGGTTTTGGATGCACACTTGGAAACTTTCTTTAGATCCATCAGGTGCTGAGAATCTAAGCCACTGCCACCACACCGGGCCAAGTGGCTGTTCCAGACACATCCCTTTCCAAAGCAATTAAGCAAAGAGCCACAGGTGATGCCCATTCATTTCCATTTGAAAACTGTTTTCTTCAGGCTTCACAAAGGGTTTCCCTGAGGCAAAGACCTTCCTGACATTCAGGGAAATAGAAACATAAGTAAGCAAATGGCCCAAAGCAGGGTTTCTCCACTGAGACTTTACTGGTCACACTGATATCTGAGTTTTCTGAGATGCTCCCATTCCCTTCAGCTATCCAGTACATGGCCATGTAACAGAGCTTGGACGTGGTACATATCTTGGAAACAAAACCATGAGGATACTCTGGAGAGTGGCCAATATTCAGGAAGAAAAGAGGAACTTAGGAAGATAGTAGCTGTTCACCTTCCATTAGGCAAGCCGCACTCCATTCTTAAATTGGTTGGGAAGAATGCTGGGGAGCTTTATACTAGACAGGACACAACTATTGATGCATTCGCATTTCAAATGTCTACAACCACGGATACAGTGGGATACACAGACATAGAAACACTCGTGTTGTCAAACGACTTTCTAGAAACTTTCCAGTCCAAACCTACATGAGACAAAACCACAATCTCACACCGACACCCACAACGGCACCTCCTTCCCCCAAGTATGACTGTGACTATCCTGAGTGTCCTCTGACTGGTGGGCCATACTATGTTCCCACGAAATGGCCTGTCCTATCTCAGATCTGGTCTTCTTTGCAAACTTTTTGAAGTTGTCAGGAGCCATGGTTGAGCCACTACCTGCTTTCTCAGAAAAAGCCGCTCTTCAGAGCTCTCCTGAAATTTGGTCATCATCACATAAGTAGGTACCAAGAAATACTGACTCTGTCTTTGGTAAATTCAAACAATTGAGACCACTGGGACTGAAACTAAGACTTGCTCTGGGTGCATGGCTTCCTGGATCCCAAGTTCAGAGAGTTCCATCACCAAGGAAGTGTTGTAGGTCACTTCGTTCAGGAACTGAATGAGTTCACTGCGATGGAAAACCACTTTGTCCTAACAGTTGCTTCCAATGGTCCCATGAGATGGAGGCTGCCCCTACTTCCTGTGACACTTTCACAAGTTAGAATGGTATATCAACCATAGGCATCCGGGAACAGCTCTGTACACAGGCCTGGTTTGGTCCATTTAATCTACATTAAGAAGAGAGAGGCTGATTCAGACACATTCCTTCATTCTGACCAGGATGTTTGACATGGAAGTTGACATGGATTTGACTTTTGCTCTCTCAGGTCCTTCATAGGTAAAAAGGTCGGTCAAAAGTCGGGGGAAAAGACCACCAAGAGACTGTCTCATGCCACAGCAAAAGGTTTATTGGGCGTCCAGCATGCTGCGGCTCAGAGCTAACTTCAGAGGAGCAAAGAACAAAGAGTCCCAAAAACAACTTGAGCAGAGTTTATTTACATTCTTTAGAGAGGGCAGGGACTTTGCATACATCATAGCCTCCTTTAGCAAATCAACATACCACGGGAAAATCAAATAACAACCCAAAAACATGATTAGCACATTCATTGGCAGGAAGAGGTCGGACAGGGGGTGATTGGTTAGCCCTGAGAAGGGGTATACGTTTAAACTGATTGGTTGAAGCCCTGAGATGTATACGTGATGAGCTGCACGGTTTCTGGGAAGGGGTTGTTTAGTAACTAGGTGGTCAGGGAAGATTTCAACACACATCTAATTGGCAGTTCCGGGAATTGTCTTAACTGCCACAGGAATTTCAGGTTCTGAGTGCAGCTTGGAAACTTTACAAAACCTGGTTCTTTATGTTTCAATTTTAATTTCTTTTATTCTTTCATTTCCCACTCCTTTTTCTTACTACATTTAATCTTAAAAGTAATGAATCATAATTATTGCGGGGTCTCACACTCTATTTCTGCCAGTGGAGCGTATTTCTGTCTGATTACCATGAGTTTTTCCTGCCCAATTTGAGCCTGGAGAAAGGAAACTAAGCGGTTAAGCAAACAAGGTCCCACAGTTAGCAACACCATAAGGATGATCAGGGGTCAAGATAAGCCTGATAGGAGTGTAGTTAACGAGGGGGACTTGGTAAACCATGACTCAAACCACCCTTGTTGAATCTCCCTTTCTCTCTGGCGCTCTTCAAGGCATTTTCTCAATTTACTCATGGATTCTCTTACAACTCCAGTATGGTCAGCATAAAAACAACATTCTTCTCTCAGTGCAGCACAGAGGCCCTGCTCCCTCATGAAGAGGAGGTCTAATCCTCGCCTGTTCTGTAAAACAACTTCAGAGAGAGAGAGTTTAAGGATTCCTACAGCACTGTGATGGAGGTCTCTAATGTCTTCCAGTCTTGATCTATTGCTGTTTCTAATCAGGCCATTTGTTGTGACCCATGGATGATAGCAGCTGTTCCCGTACCCACTCCTGCAGCAGCTCCTATCCTCAATAGGATGGCTAGAGTAAGGGACACTGGATGACAGCAAAATCAGGTTGTTTGTCCCCCTAGTAGACCTTAAAATGATTCTGCATCATAATAAAGAACCCTGGGGAGTATCTGCACCATTACACAATAATTTACAAAGCTGTCAAATACATGGGTTGAAATGCAAGGAGTTCTGACTGTGTGGAGTTCAGTACAATTAAGGTTCCTTTAATTAGTTCCCAGGGGCAGGAGTCAACTGTACTCTGGACTGGGGAAGTAGGCAAAGATGGAAACTGGGAAGTATGAGATGGTAGAGGGGTTCTGGTAGATCTAGGCATGGGAGGTTTTGGAGGCTTAATTCCTGGCTTGAGGGGATTGGGCCCTATTGCTGTGGGATTTTCTTCCTTTTTAATCAGGATGGTGAACCAGTGACCAACGTCATAACGAGGGCCATAAATATAGAATCTCATTTCCCACGTATTTTCCATAGACCATGTTGTTCTGAGGTAGCCCCTTCCTTTGGAAGTGAAAGTTATATTGAGGGGGTAACATAGACTATTCTTTCCACAACGAGTTTTTGACACAACTTGGCTAGCGGCACATTTCTTGGGATCAATCCAGGTGTCAATTTTTCCTACCTGAATGATACTGTCTGGGGAGTTTGGGTTCAACCATGTAGCTCCCGTTTGTTCACAACCCCAAGATCTAAAATAAATGTCACTGGGTCCTCCACAGGTTTGGGCCTGTTTGCGACTTCAGAAATCAGCTGGGCACACATAAAAATCAAGACTGGCTAGTTTACACCTGAGCTGGGGAAGATGATATCCATAATTCATGGGGTAAGGTGGTCTATGTTGCCCTGGTTTGGGTTTGAGTGGGATCTGTGTGGAGTCCTCTATGTCAGGGAGATCCTAGTCAGAGAGGCCTATGGCAAGCTGACAAATGTCCAGGTAGAGAGATGGCCACCAAGTCCATAAGAGGGCTGTATGTGAAATAGACCACACTATTTGCCCAGTAGGATTGATGGCTGCCATTGTTGCTGAACAGGCTGATGGTGATTAGGACTGCTGGTGGTCAGGGGAAGAATCCATAGCCCTACCCACACGACGGACACGCAACTTGAGAGGGTTACCAGTCTGTTCCAGTTTCCAGCCGGATGCTGGACAGGGCGCAGGCTTGAAATGGGTGGCACGGATCCAGGAAGTGATTCCATCCACTTTCACCACTGTAGGTGTTATAAGCAGCACCTGGTATGGTCCTTTCCAGCGGCGATCCAGGGATGATACCTGATGCCGTCTCACATAGACGAAGACTCCCACTTGATATCGATGTGGGGTTCCCTCGTCTCCAGGCTGATAAGCAGTGGCCAACTGTTTCCACAGGTATTGCTGGGTGCTGTGTTTGTTCATGGGCTTTAAGTCTGTCAAGCAAGGGGGTGTGAAAGGGATAATTAAGTCTCAGAGTTGGGGTTAGGTCCCTTACTGGAGGAGGGGCACCATAGAGAATTTTATAAGTGGTGAGTTTACACAAAGAGGAAGAGGGTGTACTTCTTGCACGAAACAGTGCTTAAGGTAGGAGCATAGTCCAATTTTTTATGCCGGTCTCCAGGCTTAATTTCTTTAAAGTCTCTTTGATGGTTCTAATCATCCTTTCTACCTGTCCAGAGCTCTGGGGTCTATAAGCACAATGTAACTTCCAATTAATCTTCAGGGTCCTGGTGAATCCCTGACTTACCTGGGCAACGAATGCCGGTCCATTATTGGACCCTATTACCTTAGGCAGGCCGAACCTTGGAAAAATGTCATCTAGAATCTTTTTGAGCACCGTCTGAGCCGTTTCTTTCTTCATGGGGAAGGCTTCAACCAATCATGAAAGAGTATCTACAAAGACTAGGGGATATTTAAGTCCATACATTCCTGGCTTAATTTCAGGAAAAGTCCACTTCCCAGAATTGTCCTGGTCTGGTTCCTCGTAAGCGCTTCCCTGCAGGAAGCTTGGATGGGTAAGCATTAACTAATTGGCAGACTTGACAAGCTCTAGTCACCTGCTAAGCTATTTCTTTCCTCTGTGAATCAGTCATTAATAAATCCTTTCTTCGGTCCTTTAAGAGAGCCTATAACTTCTTTGAGCTTAAGTGGGTGAGCTAGTGTACGTCTTTGACATAAAGGTGGGCTTTTTGAAATTTTAAACTTGGCTCTGTAGGGTCCCAGAGTTCTGTATCTGTCTCCTCACATGATAAGTTGCCTGAATGTTCCAGTGTGGCCAAGTCTCCTGAATGTTGATCTCCCTGGTGTGGAAAAAGTTAACAGAGTCACTCCGTTTAGGGCTGCCAATTAAGCTTCCTCATCTGCCCTTCTGTTTTTAACTGCAACGAGGTCGTTTCCCTTCTGGTGCCCTGGACAGTGCACTATAGCTAGTTCCTTAGTGCCCTGCCCTGCTGAGAGAAGGTGGAGAATCTCAACTTTGTTCTTTATTTTTTTTCCCAGTGGAGGTTAATATCCCCCTTTGCTGGTAAATAGCCCTGTGCACATTAGCATTGCCAAATGCATAGCTGCTATCAGTGTATATGGTGGCCCTTTTGCCTGTTGCTAGTTCCAATGCTTTCCTAAGGGCAATCAGTTCTGCCTTTTGGACTTATGTCTCTTCTGGGAGACCAGAGGATCAGATGACATTAGTTTTGCTAACTACTGCTGCTCCAGCCCGCCACATACCATCTTGGAGGAAGCTGCTCTCTTTCGTAAACCATACGACTTCAGGGTGAGGCAGTGGCTGGATTTTTCAAGTCTCGTCCTATACTGGTTTCCTCTGCAGTATGTGTTGACACTCATGAGCGACAGGTCCTGATGATTCTTCTGGCAGCCAGGTTGAGTGGAGCTGAAGGTCCAAGAGTTATTCTGTCTTTGCTAATCCAGAGGCTCTGGTAGTGGTTTATTCTGGAGTTTGATAGCCACCTCTCTGGAGGTTGACAGATGATGCTCTCCAGGGCATGGGGGGCTATCATGGATAGCTTCTGTCCCAACGTTCATTAATGAGCATCTTTTATTAGAAGCGCTGCCACTGCTATAGCTCTTAAGCAACGGGACCACCCAGTAGCCACTGGGTCCAGTTTTTTTGATAAGAATGCTACCGGCCTTTTCCAAAGTCCCAAATTCTAAGTGAACACTCCCCGTGCTATTCCTTTCTTTTTCTCAATGTAGAGAGTGAAGGGTTTATCTATATCTGGGAGTGCTAAGGCCGGAGCAGATAGCAGCACTTTTTTTGACATTATCAAAAGCTTGTTGGTGCTCAGGGGTCCATTGGAATTGGGCATTCCACTTTATCAGCGGGTATAAAGGGGCAGCCAGAGAGGTGAACCCAGGAATCCATCACCTGCAAAAGGCAGCAGTCCCAAGAAACTCTCTGAGTTGTCTCTTATTAGATGGGGGTGGTATCTGCACAATGGTTTGTTTTCTGTTCTCAGTGAGCCATCATTTGCCACCCCTAAGAGAATAACCCAGGAAGATTACTTCTTGCTGACAAATTTGGGCCTTTTGGCAGAAGCCCTATATCCAAGCCGAGCAAGCTCGTATAATAGTGCTTGGGTCCCAGACTTATAGTTCTCCTTGGTGTCCGCTGCCAGTAGCAGATCATCCACATATTGGAGTAGGGTGACTTTGGGGTGTGCAGTTCTGAAGTCGTTTATGTCCCTGTGGAGGGCTTCATCAAAGAGAGTGTGGGGGGGTTTGAACCCCTGTGGGAGTCTAGTCTAGGTTAGTTGGCCAGATGTTCCAGTTTCTGGGTCTATCCACTCGAAAGCAAACAGCAACTGACTGTCCTTATGTAGCGGCAAGCAGAAGTAAGCATCTTTTAAGTCCAGCACAGTGTACCATTCCCGCTCCAGATTCAGAGTGCTAAGCAAATTATATGGATTGGGTACTGTGGGGTGAATGTCCTGCACTCTGTTGTTGATCTCTCTTAGGTCTTGAACAGGACTGTAGTCCCTAGTTCCTGGCTTTCTTACTGGTAGCAGGGGGGTATTCCAGGCTGATTGACAGGGCCTTAGGACCCCAATGGCCAATTATTTCTGAATATGGGGACTTATCCCATCCTTAGCTTCTTTGCTTAGAGGATATTGTTTAACACTGATTGGAGAGGCCGAGGCTTTTAATTCTACTACTATTGGAGGTTGTTTTACGGCTAGACCTAACCCAGCAGTTTCTGCCCAGGCATTAGGATAATCTTTTATCCATTTCTGTTGTAGTTTGCCTCTTTGATCAGTCCTAGGGGGCACGAAGTGTTGATGTTCATCTTCTACAGACATAGTCAATTCTCTGACTATGGGAGTTTTTACTGAAGGCTTTAGAACATCCACTTGGGGACCATCAGGGTTAAAAGTTACTCTATCCCCGAGTTTGGTAAGCAGATCCCTGTGCATCAATGGGGCTGGGCATTCTTGGATTACTAGGAAAGTGTGGTGGACTTTTCATTTTCCTACTTCCATAATCCTCTTAGTTGTCCAAGCCCGATATGTAGTGCCATTAGCCCCTTGAACTAGGGACCATTTATTTGATATGGGGCCCATTGAAGCCTTAAGGGCTGAGTATACTGCTCCTGTATCCACTTCAAAGTTCACTGGAGTACCCTCCACTTCAAATGTTACCCTGAGCTTGGGCAGGGGATCCGAGCCCTGACATTCCAAGTCCTCTTCTAGAGTCAGCATGGCGGGCTGCCGTGGCTTCTTCTTTTTGGGGCACTCTTTGACTCAGTGTTCTTTTTCTCTACAGTAGGTACATTGATCTGAGGCCAGGGACAGCCTTTGGCGTGGGCCCAAGTATCCCTTTCTGACTCCCTGCTTTTTAATTTCTGGCGTATTTGCTGCTGTGAAGAAAACCTTAGCCAATGCTTTTGTCTGCCTTTTGCTCCTTTCATCCTCCTTTTGTTCCCTTTCCTTCTCTCTCCTCTGTTCCCTCTCCTCCTCAGTTTCTCTCTTATAATATACTTATATACTTATACTATATACTTATAATATATATCTTATAATATACTATTTCAGCTTCTCTGTCTAAATCTCTTAAGGTCGTATTTTGTAACCCATCAAGACATTATAACTTTCTCTTAATATCTTGGGCAGCCTGCTCAATAAAGGCCATTGTAACAAATGCCTTTTGGTCATCTGCCTGAGGATCAAAAGGAGTATATTTTCTATATGCTTCCTTAATTCTCTCCAGAAACATAGAGGGAGACTCATTAGGCCCTTGGATAATCTCTCTTACATTGGCCAAATTGGTCGGCTCTCTGGCGGCCACTCAGAGACCCGCTATTAGAGCCTGGAGATATGTGGACAGATGCTTCCCACCTTCAAAGGTGTTGGAGTCCCAGTTGGGTCGGTTCATGGGCCCATAGGAATGGAGAGAGAGCATCACAGGGGCTTCTGAGTTCTCTATTATCCGTCGCCGGTGGGTTCCTTTAGGTTGCCCAGCTTCCTTCAGGAGAGGAGGGGTTGCTGCTGCTGCGGGGAAGTCCCCTGGAGGGCTTGGGTCTGGCCCAATTGCCTCTAGCAGTGGAGAGGCTGAGTCAGCGGTGGGAGGATCATCAGGAACTGTGTTGGGGGTTGGGGAAGGAGAGTAGACGATAAGGAGGGGGTGGAGTGTCCAGTCTTGTGACTCAGGGAGAATGGAAGGAAGAGGGAGAGGAGCAGAAAGTTTGAATGATAGGAATGTGGGGGAAGGGGTATATGGCTGTTGATCTGGTTGGCCACGTGGCCCCGGCTGAATGACAATATCTCTGAATTTTCAGATAAGAGGAAAGTGGAAGGATTCTTCTGGGGACATCCGAATTCAAGGATGGGCCATTCTGAAGCACAGAGAGTCTGCCAGGTACAGTGTTTTACTGAAAAAGAAAGATTCTGGGCCCTTGAGCGGACATCAGTCCAATGATCAAGGGTCAGGGACAGAGAAGAGGAAGTGCTTCGTCCCATAATGGGAGTTACTCAAACAGGGACAGTGAAGACACAAACACAACACAGACAAAGACAAACAGTAAACGTTTAACATGAGTCCAACACAAAGATTAGAACTGAGTAACTGGCAATGGGTTAGACAATAAAGACAGACAGTAAACTCAACATGAGTTCAGAACAATGACCAAAACTGAGTTACCGGCAAAACCTGATGGGCTGGCAAATTGAATCCTGAAGCAAAACATAACCGAGTTGAGGAAACTACTATTCCTTAAATTCCCTAGTCCTCCGGAGTGTCCCTCAGGGACGTGACCTTGGCTCTGTGACACGTCTGTCACCCCATAGGAGAGAGCTAATGCTCTTCACCAACAGCCACTTTGCCACGCCCTAGCCTGAAACCCGAAACCAGAAAGAGGCGCCTTACTTACCCCGAGAGGAGTCCCTTGAGGTCTTCCGTCCACCGCTGCCGGATATCTCACCTGGGGCCTCCAGATGAAAAGGTGCTGCGAACGTCAAAGGAAAAGACAACAAAGAGGCTTTCTCATGCATCAGCAAAGGGTTTATTGGGGGTCCAGAATGCTAGGGCTCAGAGCTCCCTTCAGAGGAGCAAAGAACAAAGAGCCCCGAGAACAACTTGAGCAGCGTTTATATACATTCTTTAGAGAGCTCAGGGACTTTACATACATCATAGCCTCCTTTAGGAAATCATCATGTACCACGGGAAAATCAAGTAACAACTCTAAAACATGATTAGCACATTCATTGGCGGGAAAAGTTGGGGCAGGGGGTGATTGGTCAACCCTGAGAAGGGGTATACATTTAAACTGATTGGTTGAAGCCCTGAGATGAATACGTGGTGAGATGCACGGCTTCTGGAAAGGGGTTGTTAAGTAACTAGGTGGTCAGGGAAGATTTCAACACACATCTAATGGGCAGTTCCAGGAATTGTCTTAACTGCCACAGGAATTTCAGGTTCTGAGTGCAGCTTGGAAACTTTACAAAACCTGGTTCTTTACATTTCAATTTCAATTTCTTTTATTCTTTCAGAACCTTACAGTGGAAGGTGAGAGACTTCATTCACAATGACTGCTCTTTTGGCTATATTGGTTTTGGATGCACACATGGGATCATTTTTTTGATCCGTCTGTTGCTGATAATCTAAGCCACAGCCTCACACAGGGCCAAGAGCCTGATTAAGACACATCTCTTTCCAAAGCAATTACTTCTCTGAGGTCAGTTTCAGAACTCATTCTCTGAGGAGAATAACACCAGTGTTCAAGACCAGGTGGACCCAGTCATCTCTTCCAACCGCCACACAAATGACCACAATTAAAACCAAAACACTCTCACATGGCACTCATCTTCTTACATATATACACTCATTATACCCTTTGGCTAGAGGTTTCCATGAATGGCGCAGCCCAAGAGAGTGTCCAAAATAAGCTCCCTTGCCCCTCATTTGCCTAACCTCAGGATGGCCTGAACACCCTTCCTGTGAACCAGGATTGATCACATAGTTCTTCCTTTAATACTGCACTGCTTCTCCAATTTGAGGCCTACTGACTGTCAGGTATAGATTCCTTATGTGATTTGGAGTAATTAGGAAACCACAGTAACTTTGCAGCGCTTCAAAGAACTCATTTGACCCAAAGGATCCCTATTCTCACTTGGTGGAGGTCAGGAAACTTACAGAGGAAGGCGAGAGACTTCATGCTCAATGACTGATCTTTTTGCCATTTTGGTTTTGAATGCACACATTGGATCTTTCTTTAGATTCATCAGTCGCTGATAATCTAAGCCACAGCCTCAAACAGAGCCACAAGGCTGATTCAGACACATACTTTTCCAAAGCAGTTAAGCAAAGAGCCACAGGAGATGCCCATTCACTTCCATTTTAAAACTGTTTTCTTCAAAATTCACAAAGGGGTGGCCTGAGGCAAAGACCTTCCTGACTTCAGGGTAACAGAACAATAAGTCAGCAAATCCCAATGCAGGGTTTCTCCACTGAGACTTTCTTGGTAACACTGATATCTGAGTTTTCTGAGATGCTTACAATTCCCTTCAGCTATCCAGTACATGGCCATGTCACAGAGCTTGGAGGTGGTACATATCTTGGACAAAAAACCATGAGCCTATTCTGGAGAGTGGCCAGAATTCAGAAAGAAAACAGTAACTTAGGAAGATAGTAGGTGTTGCCCATCGAAAAGCAACCAGCAGTCCTTTCCTAAAATGGGCAGGATGAATGCTGGGAAGCTTTCTACTAGACATGATACATCCATTAATCCATTCTGTTTTCTAATGTGTACAACCAAGGACACAGTGGAATACATAGACAGAAACACACTCGCCTTGTCAAAGGACTTTCTAGAAACAGTCCACTCTAAACCAAACAAACCGCCTTTCCTACCTATTCTCAGAACATGAGACAAAACCACAAACTCACACCCACACTCAAAAAGTCACCTCCTTCCCCCAAGTAAGTCTGTGACTATCCAGAGTGTCCTCTGACTGGTGGGCCATACTATGTTCCCCCAAAATGGCCTGTCCTGTCTCAGGTCTGGTCTCCTTGTCCATCTCTGTGAAGTTGTATGGAGCCTGTGCTGACCACTACCTGCTTTCTCATTAAAGGCCCATCTTCAGAGCTCTACTTGCATTTTGTCATCCTCAAACCATTAGGTACCAAGAGAGACAGACTCTCTCCTTGGTAAATCCAAACAAGTAAGTCCACTGGGAATGGGACTGGGACTGGCTCTGAGTGCCTGGCTTCCTGGATCCCAAGTTCAGAGAGTTACATCACCAAAGAAGTGAGGTAGGTCAATTCCAACAGGAAGGGACTGAGGTCACTGCCTTGGCAACCACTTTGTCCTAACACTTCTTTCCAAGGGTCCCTTGAGATGGAGGCTGCCCCTACTTACTGTGACACTTTCAGAAGTTAGAATGGTATATCAACCATAGATACCCAGGAGAAGCTCTCCACACAGGGTTGGTTTGGTCCATCTTCTTTATATCAGTAGGAGAGAGGCTGATTCAGACACATCACTGCATCCTGAAGAGGTGGTTTGCCATGGAAGATGACTTTTGCTCTCTCAGGTTCTTCATAGCTGCTACATCTTCTCTAGGGATCATTTCTGCATCAAACTTTGAGATTCTCAACAGGTGGAAGATCCCCTACATTCGTGTATTGTAAGACCAACTCTGTCCCTGCTCTTTTGTGAAGTTAGATTGAGGGAACAGTGTATGGTTAGGGTTAATAACATATTCTATTTGGGTTAGGAAACATTCTGCGGGATGAATAATGGTATTGGGAACCTGCGATATTCACAAGAATATATAGGTGAAATATAAGTATGAAACCTGAAATCTAGGTACGATTTGAAGCCCAGAAGGGCATTGGGCCCTTTAGTGAGATACTTAGCTTTGAATTATGTTCTGCACAGATATCTCAGATAAATCGATGTGCAATGGCAGAGGACCTTGTACCTTGGATGATTAAATGTCCTAGAGAACATTAAGTCAAAAAGGAATAGTCGGCAGGATTTGGAAGGTAGTCAGTAGGTTCAGAAAAAAGAGTGAATATAGGATTTGGACAAAAGTTTCATTAGCAATAGGGTTTTGGGTAGATAGTGAACGTAAATATGAGCACATATGAAGAGTCAGTCACAATGATGAACTGGGGAAAATATGTAGGAAAGCAGATATGAATAGAGACATTAGGAAATCAGGCAAAGTATAATGAAACAGGGTTAGACATTTTCAACATGGTTGAGGTTAAATATATAATCTTAGGAAGAAAGACATATGTTGCCTCCAATAGGATTGACATTTGAGAGCATTAGGCAACCTGGACATGGTTGTTTTTAGTAATCCATGCTCACTTTCCATTTTGCTTAGGTGAAAGGTTAATTAAATAGGCACTTGTCACTTCCTGTTTTTCTGTATGCTTAACAAACCACTGTTAAAATTTTGAGAACTGTTTGCTAATTTTGTTCCCAGAATGTGCTGTCCCCAAATGCCAAACTGCAGAATATACTCCCTCACCCGGGTGCACGCAAACCGCACACTCGCCCTGACCCATCAATAAATTTCCCTTTCTGCCCTCTCCAAGAAAAGTATATAAGTTCTGTTAAAGCTGTTCTCAGGCTCTCTGCTCTATTCAAATGAGCTCTGAGCCCCAGCATGCTGGACCCCCAATAACCTCTTTCCTGTGGCCGAGTGTAAATGGTATACTGTTCTGTACTTAAAAGATGCTTTCTTTTGCTTGCCTCTGCATAAAGATAGTCAGTTGCTGTTTGCTTTCGAGTAGGTAGACCCAGAAACCAGAACGTCTTTTCAACTAACTTGGACTAGACTCCCACAGGGGTTCAAAAACTCCACCACTCTCTTTGATGAAGCCCTTCACAGACATTTCAACAACTTTAGAACTATGCAACCCGAAGTCATTCTGCTTCAATATGTGGATGTCCAGCTACTGGCAGCCAACACCAAAGAAAACTGTGAGTCTGAGACCCAAGCACTATTATCTGAGCTTGCTCAACTCAGGTAGAGAGCTTCGGACAAAAAGGCCCAAATTTGCCAGCAAGAAGTAATCTTCCTGGGGTATTCCCTTAGGCACGGTAAATGATGGCTCACTGAGCCCAGGAAACAAACCGTTGTGCAGATACCACCCCCATTTAACAGGAGACAACATAGAGAGTTTCTTGGGACTGCTGGCTTTAGCAGGTTATGGACCTGGGTTTGTGTTCTTAGCTGCTCCTTTATACCCGCTGTTAAATGAGAATGCCCAATTCCAATGGACCCTTGAGCACCAGCAAGCTTTTGATAACATCTAAGAACACTGACAATGAACTCCTCAACTTCAGTGAGCCCAGCCTGGAATTTCAGAAAGCCCTACACTATGTTAAAAATGTACATGAACTCAATCAACTTGGTTCAAAAAAACTGCAGGCATTACTGTAGGATCAAGAACAGAGTTTTAGCCTAACTCACTCACAGTGAAAGGAAATAATTGAATGGTTAACAAAAGCCTGTAAGTTCTGTCAATTTGTTAATGCTTACCCTTCCAAGCTTCCTGCAGGAAAGCACCTATGAGGAACCAGACCAGGACAAATCTGGGAAGTGGACGTTTCTGAAATTAAGCCAGCAAGGTATGGACTTAAATATCTCCTAGTCTTTGTAGATACATTTTCAGGATGGATTGAAGCCTTTCCCACCAAAAAAATAAAAGAAACCCGGCAAAAATTGTGGTCAAGAAGTTCCTGAAAGATATTTATCAAAGACACGGATTGACTAATGTAACATGGTCTGATAATTGAACAGCCTTCATGGGCCAGGAAAATCAGGGGTTAGCCAGGACCCTAGGGATTAATTGGAATTTACATTGCGCTTATAGACCCCAGAGCTCAGGACACATAAAAAAAATAAATAGAACCATTAAAGAGACCTTAACGAAATTAAGCTTAGAGACCGGCATAAAAGATTAGACTATGCTCCTGCCTTATGCACTGTTTCATGCAAGAAATACTCCCTTTGTTTCTTTGTGTAACCTCACCCCCTATGAAATTCTCTATGGGGCCCCTCCTCCACTAAGAGACCTAACCCCGACTCTAAGACCTAAGGATCCCTTCCACACACCCTTGCTTGACAGACTTAAATCTCTTTTAAGAACTCAGCTATACCTGTGGAAACAGGTGGCTACTGGCTTCCAACCTGGAGACGAGGGGAATCCACGTTGATATCAAGAAAGAGACTTCCTCTGAATAAGATGACATCAGGTGTCATCCCTGGAACCCCACTGGAAAGGAACATTCCAGGTGCTACTTATAGCACCTACAGCAGTAAAAGTAGAGGGAATCACTTCCTGCATCCATGCCTCTCATCTCAAGCCTGTGCCATGTCCAGACTCTGGCTGGAAACTGGAAAAGACTGTTAACCCTTTCAAATTGCATATTCGCCACGTGGGTAAGGCTATAGACTCTCTCCTTGGCCACCCGTAGTCCTAACGCTCATCAGCCCCTTCAGCAGCGATGGCTGATCACAAATCCTACTAGACAAGAAGTATGGTCTATCTTGCATACAGCCCCCTTAGGGACCTGGTGGCCATCTCTCCACCCAGACATTTGTCAGCTGGCTATAGGTCTTTCCTATTAGAATATCCCTGATGAAGAGGATCCCATTAAAATTCCATTAAATCCTTTCCGTACCATAGATAATGGAAACAAACATTATGGTTGTAGGGACAGGCAAGCCAGATGCAGGTTGGCTAGCCTATATTAGTATGTTTGCCCGGCAGACTATCAAAGCCACAAACCGCCATGGCTGTGTGGGGGAAAAGCCCACTTCTTCTGTAAGTCATGGGGATTTGAGCATACAGGGGCTGCCTGGTGGAACCCAAAATCCTCATCAAATTCAGTACACAGCATTGGCCATATTACCACTTAGACAACCCAAACTGATGGCCCCCAGAGGAGTCTCTAGATCCTCAAATTCTGTGTGACCTTTTTAACTTCTGCAAGTGCTCAAAAGGGTGAAAGGAAATTCCCCTATGTGAAGGCCTTTTTCCTCTTTCGCTCACATCCTGAACTATGCTTCTCCAATAGTTCCTCAAACTCAGCCTTCTGCTCCATACTCTCTGCTGTCAGTCCCACCTCAGCAAACCTGATTTCTCTTCTCCAATTACTAGATCAAAAACCGAAACCTCTGCCGGTTCTCAGAGCATTGCCCCCTTGCTGAGGTAGCAGGTACTGAGGTACCCATCCACCCACTCACTTCTCTCTTTTCCTGTCAGTGCCCACACCGGGTCCCACCAGATCCTCTTACCACCTAACCCAAAGCTCAAACCAGCTTAGGAGAACCCTCAGACCCCTATCGAAGATGTAATGAAAATGGCCTTTAAAGTTGCTTTGTCATCACTGAAAACAGGTTACTAAGAATTTAAAGTCCCTCACAGGCTTTTTGGGATACTCACTCCCGTCTTCCTTTCTGCTCTACCGGTTCTACTGCTCAATTTATGTTGCTAGGAAAATTCCAAAACCCTTTCCCATTGTTCTTTTACATTTCTCCTTCCTTATTCTCAGATCCACGGAGCTGCTCTCACCCCCCGCCTTCCCCGTCTTCCCCCTCTGTACCAGGCCCACAGAAAAATCTTCACTGAACTTCTCCAGAAGTCTTCACCATGGCTGACTTTAGGACTTTCAGCAAAAGGGTCTCTATAAATGAGTTCAGTGTAGATTAACTTCCTCTTTTTCTGTTGCCCTGTTCTACTTGGCTACTGGCTGGAAAAATCAGCACTCCTAAGCTAGACACCCCCTTAATAGTTTTTCACAGAATGTGTGAAAAAGGCCTCTGGCCTTGACCTGGGGCTTCACAGAGATGGCTACATTTCTAAGATAAAAAGTTACAAACTGGGCTCTATGGTAACAGTTGGCAGGGGGATAAAAGAAAAGGAAAAAAAAAAGCTCTCTGCCTCCCAGGTGTCCTTGAAAAGTTAACTTGACCACAATAGAGGAGAAAACAGAAAAAAAAGCTTCTTTTTTTGAATTTCTGCAGACTGTGAACTTCTGAGTCTCTTCTCTTTCATGTTGGGTACAAAATTCTGAAACTACCTAAACTTTGGGTTCAGCGTGTTAATTGATTACAACAGAAGCAATGCCCTCTGAATCCGGTTGCAACCAAATAGGACTGTTTCCCTGTCTTTGGTGCTATCTTAAGTGCCGTGCCTTGTCCGTCCCTACAACAGTATAATTCTATATACTTAAACATTGTTTATGTTTTCATGAAATGGTCAACAGATTTGATTAATTGTGTAATGGTGAAGATGTGTCCCAGATTGCTCTATAATGACCCAGGTTCATTTGAAGTTCAAACAGGGGGGGCATACAACCCGGTTCCACTGGGAACATATATCCCTCACTTTAGCCATCATATTAGGAATTGGAGTTGTGGCAGGGGTAATCACAGGAACCACTGCCCTGCTCCATGGTACACAACAAATGACCCAAATAGAAGCAGCAAGAGACCAAAACTTAAAGATAATAGAAACCTCCATCACAGCTTTGCAGGAATCTTTAACATCTGTATCTGAATTTGTTTTACACACCAGTTGAGGGTTGGACCTCCTCTTCATGAGAGAAGGGGACCTTTGTGCTGCATTGATATAAGAATGTTGTTCTGATGCCGACCATACTGAGGTTGTAAAAAAAACCTATGAGTAAAATAAAAGGATGCCTTGAAAAGCATCAATGAGAGAGAGAGGCCCAAAAAGGGTGGTTTGAGTCTTGGTTCACACAGTCCCCCTGGTTATCTACGCTTTTAACAACCCTGGCCTGTCCAATAATAATCCTCATATTATTTCTAACTATAAAACCCTGTTTGCTCAACCATGTAATTTCTTTACTCCAAGCTCAAATTGGACAAGTTAAACTTATGGTAATACCCCACTAGCAGACATAAAATGTGACACGCCCCAATAATCACTTTTATGATTAAAAGTAGCAAGAAGAAGAAGTGCGGAATGAAAGGTTAATAAAAAAGGTACTTGTAACTTCCTGTTTTTCTGTATGCTTAACAAAACACTGTTGAAATCTTGAGAACTGTTTGTAATCTTGTTCCCAGATTGTGCTGTCCCCAACTGCCAAATTGCAGAATGTATCCCCTCACCCACTTTCACACTAACCGCCCACTCGCTCTGACCCATCAATAAATTTCCGTCCCTGCCCTCTCCAAGGAAAGTATATAAGCTCTGCTTAAGCTGTTCTCAGGGCTCTCTGCTCTATTCATGTGAGCTCTGAGCCCCAGCTTGGTGGACCCCCAATTAACCCCTTGCTGTTGCATGAGACACTCTCTTGGTGATCTCTTCCTCCAACGCTTGCAGGAACATTACTTGGATGTTTGAATGTAGAAGAGAAAATCCAGTCATAAAGGGATAGTCGGTAAGATTAAGAAGATAGTCGGTAGGTTTAGGAAGAAGAGTGAGTATAGGATTTGGAAAACAATATCTTTAGCAATAGGGGTTCAGTTAGAGAGTGAATGTAAATGTCAGCACATGTGAACAGTCACAATAATGAAGTGGGGAAAATATGTAGGAAAGCAGATATCAATAAAGACATTACAAAATCAGGCAAAGTATAAAGTGAGTGATACAATTAGACATTTTCAACAGAATTGTGTTAGAATATATAATCTTAAGAAGAAACAAAATGTAGTCACCAATAGGATTGACATTTGAGAGCATTAGGCAACTTTGACATGGATGTTTTTTGTAATCCATGCTCACTTTCCATTTAGGCTTTGGTACAATCACAAGTGTGACCTTTACATTTGTCTCCAGAATACTACTGTGATAAAATGTATATGTAGATGTGGTGACATGAGTGTTTCTTCCACTATTTCTGGGAGCAATATTTTGAAGACATATAAATGGGTATTGGGGGTACAAAAAGGTGTACACTGTGTCATTGAATATGGAGATAATGCATGAATAGACCATAAGTGAATAAATAATATAACTGGTTCCACATTAAATAACAGATTGAATAGATATCTGAAAATATATAAGAAACCTTATATTGATATACAATCATTCATTCCAACCAATGATACATCTAATATTAATATTAGGGTTACGGTTTATCATGAAGATATGTTAGTTTTGCTACAAAAGTAATTATGGAAATCAAAAATAATGTGTTTGGAAAGAGTCAGTCACAATGCTGGCAATATGTAAACAAGGCCTCTGAGCTTGAGCTGGGGCTTCACAGAGATGGCTACATTTCTAAGATAAAGAAGTTACCAACTGGGCTTCATGGTAACAGCTGGCAGAGAGAAAAAAAAAGAGAAGAAAATAGCTCTGCCCCATTCCCGGTGTCCTTAAAATGTTAACTTGCCCAGAACAGAGAAAAAAAAAACAGAAACAAAAACTGCTTTTTATGAACTTCTGCAGACTGTGAACTTCTGAGCCCCTCCCTTACATGTTGGGTACAAAATTCTGAAACAATTTAACCTTGGGGTGCAGGGGATTAAATGATTACAACAGAAGCAATGCCCTCTAAATCCGGTTGTAACCAAATAGGACTGTTTCCGTGTCTTCGGTGCTATCTTAGTTGCCTTACCTTGCCTTGTCCATCCCTTTTCTCATGAAAAGACCAGTCAAGAAACATGGAGGAATGCATGTGCTCTGAAGCAGGAAGTGATTGATAGTGAAACAAATGCCTATAAATTTTCTAACTTGTGGATGAAATATATATCCTATGATGTGCATTAATTGAAGAAATAGTAATCTACCAGTGTTGAATAAAAATGAACGTCAAAATACACATCATGTCCGATTGGAATCTACTTGCATTTATGTTAAACTGGGTCAGGTACTGTAGAAATATTAGGATTTGTGTGCATCATTCACTGAAGTTACTTTTCAGTATAGGAAAGAAATATGTTTTTCAGGTGAATGAATAATTCTAAGAATTATCTTTGGAAAGTTGATTATAAATTTACATATATGAATATGAATGAATTTGGTGAGTGTAAAATAAGACACATATTTCATATTTTGAAAAATCTGGAGAGTATATATATATATATATATATATAGTGTGTGTGTGTGTGTGTGTGTGTGTGTGTGTGTGTGTGTGTGTGTGACTAAAGTCACGGTGGCCTGGACACCCTTCTTGTGAACCAGGAGTGATCAAACAGGTCTGCCATTAATACTTTTCCACTTCTCCAATTTGAGGCATTCTGACTTTGGCATTTAGATTCTTTATGTGAAATGGAGTCAAGAAAAAAGCGAAGCACCTATGGACTAGCCTCTGCATGGTTTTGAAGAATTCATTTGACCCAAAGGATCCCTATTCCCACTTGATGGAGGTCAGGAACCTTACAGAGAAAGGCGAGAGACTTCATCTACAATGACTGCAATTTTTGCCATTTTGATTTTGTATGCACACATGGGATCTTTCTTTACATCCACCAGGTGTTGGTAATCTAAGCCACAGCCTCACACATTGCCAAGAGACTGATTAAGACACATCCCTTTCCAAAGCAGTTAAGCAAAGAGCCACAGGTGATGCCCACTCATTTCCATTTGAAAACTGGTTTCTTCAGGCTTCACAAATGTGTGGCGTGAGGCAAAGCCCTTCCTGACATTCAGGGCAAAAGAGCAATAGGTAAGCAAAAGGCCCATAGCAGGGTTTCTCCACTGAGACTTTACTGGTCACACTGATATCTGAGTTTTCTGAGATGCTCGCCATTCCCTTCAGCTATCCAGTACATGGCCATATCACAGAGCTTGGAGGTGGTAAATATCTTGAACACAAAACCATGAGCCTATTCTTGAGTGTAGCCAGAATTCAGGAAGAAAACAGGAACTAAGGAAGTTTGTAGGTGTTGCCATTCGATAATGCAAGCCACAGTCCATTCATAAATTGGGCAGGATTGATGCTGGGAAGCTTTCTACTAGACAGGACCCATACATTGATGCATTCTCTTTTCTAATGTCTGCAACAACAGACACATTGGGATACACAGACATGGAAACACTTGCCTTGTCCAATCACTTACTAGAAACGGTTCACTCCAAACCAAACAAACCACCTTTCTTACCTTTTCTCAGAACATGAGATAAAACCACAAACACACAACAAAAACCACAAAGGCATCGCCTTCCCCCAAGTAGGTCTGTGACTATTCGGAGTGTACTCTCACTGGTGAGCCTTACTATGTACCTCCAAAATGGCCTGTCCTGTCTCAGATCTGGTCTTTTTGGCCAACTCTGTGAAATTGTCAGGAGCCCGTGGTAAGCCACTACTTGCTTTCTCTGGAAAGGCCAGTCTTCAAAGCTTTCCTGGCATTTGGCCATTTTCACATCAATAGATACCAAGAAAGACTGACTCTGTCCTTGGAATATCCAAACAAGTGAGCCCACTGGGACTGGGACTAGGACTGGCTCTGGGTGCCTGGATTCCTGGATCACAAGTTCAGAGAGTTCCATCACCAAGGAATAGAGATGAGGTCACTTCCTTCAGGAACTGAATGAGGTCACTGCCTTTGCAACCACTTTTTTCTAACAGTTGCTTTCAAGGGTCCCATGAGATAGATGCTGTCCCTATTTCCCGTGACACTCTCACCAGTTAGAATAGTATATCACCCATAGGCACCCGTGAACAGCTCTCCACACAGGCCTGGATTGGTCCATCTTCTGTACATTAGGAACAGAGACACTGAGTCAGAAACAACCCCTCTCCAGACAGGGTTGTTTTCCATGGAAGATGACTTTTGCTCTCTCAGGTCCTTAATAGCTGCCTACATCTACATCTGCCTACATTTCTGCATGGACCTTTGAGGTTTTCAGCAGGTGATATATCCCCTACATTCCTATATTGTAAGACCAAGACTTTCCCTGCTCTTTTATAAAGTTAGAATGAGGGAATAGTATATGGTTTGGGTTAATTACTTGTTCGATTTGGGTTAGGAATCATTTTGCTGGATGAATAATGGTATTGGAAATCTGCAATATTTATAAAAATATAGAGGTGAAATATATGTATGAAAACAGAAATCTAAGTAATATTTGAAGCCCAGAAAGGGATTGGGCCCTTGATTGGGAGACTTAGCTTTGAATTATGTCCTGCACAGATGTCTCAGATAAATCAATACACAATGGCATCGGACCTTGTACCTTGAATGATTGAATGTCGAAGAGAACATCCATTCAAAAAAGGATAGTCAGTAGGATTTGGGAGATAGTCGGTAGATTCAGAAAGAAGAGTGAGTATAGGATTTGGACCAAAAGTTATTTAGCAATTGGGTTTCAGGTAGAGAGTGAATGTAAATGTCAGCACAAATGAACAGTCAAAATGATGAACTGGGAAATTATGAAGGAAAGCCTATATCAATAGAGACATTAGGATATCAGGCAAAGTTTAAAGTGAGTGATAGGATTAGACATTTTCAACAGGGTTGAGTTTGAATATATAATCTTAGAAAGAAACAAGTATGTAGTCAACAATTGGATTGACATTTGAGAGAATTAGGCAACCTGGACATGGATGTTTTTAGAAATCCATGCTCACTTTAAATTTAGGCTTTGGTACAATCATAAGTGTGACCTTTGCTTTATTTTCCAGAATATTACTGTGATAACATGTATATGTAGATCAGGTGACATGAGTATTTCTTCCACCATTTCTGGGAACAATATTTTGAAGACGTATAAATGAGTATTGGGGGTAGAATGTGGTGTAGTATCTGTCTAAGAATATAGAGATAATGCAAGAATAGACCATACTGTGAATAAATAATATAATTGGTCCGCTTTAAATAATGGACTGAGTTGATATCTGAAAATATACAGAAAATCTTATATTGATATTAAATCATTCATTCCAACCAGTTATACTTCTAATGGTAATATTAGGGTGATATTTCATCATGAAGAGTGTGTGAGTTTTGCTTCAAAAGTGATTATGGAAATCGAATATAATGTGTTTAGAAAGAAGTCTCATGAAAAGTCTTGTCAAAAAACATGGAGGAATACATGTGTTCTGAAGAATGAAGTTATTGAAAGTGAAACAAATGCCTATAAATTTGCTAACTTGTGTATGAAATATATATCTCATGATGTGCATAAACTGAAGAAATAGTAATGTACAAGTGTTGACTAAAAATGAACATCAAAATACACATCACGTTCCATAAATATCTACTTGCATTGGTGTTAAACTGGGTCAGTTACTGTAGAAATATTAGGATTCGTATGCACCATTCACAGAAGTTAGTTTTTAGTTCTAGGAAACAAATATGTATTTTAGGTGGATGAATATTTCTAAGAATAATCTCTTGAATATTTGATTATAAATCCACATACATGAATACGAATGAATTTAGGGAGTGTACATTAAGACCCATATATTTAATATTATGAAAAACTTGGAGAGTGTATACACACACACACACACACACACACACACACACAGACATTAAAAAGTAGCAATATATATGGAAATCGAAATTCATCATGAAATGTATATCATCCACTGATCCAAAAATATTCATTAAACTGAACATGATTTTATTTATCATGTTGTTCATCTATGAAGCTCACCCATTGGTTGAATTTTCAGTTCCAACTGTGTTTAGGTAGAGTGATCTCTTCTACCAATTTGTATCTGCAAAGTCAGCCACCTCACAAGAATGTACATGTGATAACAGGTATGATTCAATATGTGCATATGAAATTACATGTGCTGAATTCGCTACAGAGAAATGCAGAAAGGAATTCATCTGTTTGTTAACTTTAAAAACACATGGAGAACTATTTCAACAAAATATTGACTAGATTTATAAGTCCTACCCTGTATAATGCAAAAGGCAAGTCCAGCAATACACTATGCCTCGTCTAAACTGCTTGTATTTCTATTCGGTTTGGGTTATTTTTCTCCATCATATTAGAATTAGTAGTCAGAGTCTAGTAGGGTATGGGTTAGTGTCAGGCATTCAGCATTTTGAATGGAAAATAGGAAAATGAATCCAATGTGTATGTAAATATGTGCTTCACAAAAATCTTCGCACTCTAATCCAGAACAATGCCTTGACTTTACCTTCACCCCAAGTAAAACACAATTAGAGTGGAAGAGTTAGAAAATCTGTGAATACATATCTGGAATGTAATATGCTCAAGAGTTCACAACCTTGAAGGTGGCAGAGGAGTTTCCAAAAGTAAGGGACAGGTAAATACTCCACAAAAATGGAGCTCTGCTGGACTAAAGACTTCTGGTGAAACTGCCTCTGAGTTTGGGCACTTGAAATATTTGTTGTTGTCAGGAGTTTTAGCTTTTTTTGTAGAGAGACCATCAAAGCTAGGTATGTATCTAAGTGACCTGGAGGACATGGTTTCTTATTTTCTAATGAACATGAGGCAGCAGTGCTGAATTCTCTCTTTGTAGGTAAACTGTGGCCACTGGGGGGAAAATCTTTCCGTGTGGACTGTAAAGCCATCCGGCAATCCTCCACTTGTCGATGTGTTTCTTGCTGCTGCAATGTGAGTTTGGTATTTGCTTCACAAAATACAAGGAGTTCAACTGGGACACAGTGCTAAAGGGAGTTCTGTCACGTGTGGTGTGTCAGGGTCTGCAGGATAATGCACCAACCAGGCTTCAATCCCATCCTTGACCATAGCAATCTGATTCTGAACATTGCCCTGAAAACTCTCCATATAACAAGATGCCTTTACATAGAAGGGTCTGCTGGGTGCACCATGTCAGTCACAAGCCATTTGGAAGCCAATGGCAGATCCACATGGCCCCACCACAGATATTTTATCACACACCTGCACACGACTTTTCTAGGCCCACTTCACATCAGGCTCCAGCTTACTGGCATCTCTGTTCTACACGATTTTCATGGTCATGGGAATTTCAAAAATTTCATGGTATTTATCTAGCCATTTTTCAAGAATGATGTTGGAGGCACTGTGTGTTTAACTTCATTCAGGAACAATTAAATGGTGAGGAAGCTCATTTCAATGAAAGCTCTGGAGAAATCTCACAGGCAAGGCTTCCAAAGAGTGGCCAAAATTTCACAGGAAGCCAGGGCTATTGCTGTCTACAATGTGAGGTCCATTTGTGTTTTGACTCTCAAATATGGCTGCCATGTCTTTCAGAATAAAACCATGTGATATCCTGGCTGAGATTCCCAGTGCTCTGTGGAAAGCAAACCTGGGCCTAGATCTCGGTTTCCAAGGGCGACTCTCATGCGTGACCAACTAAAATCCCAACATATTTAATGATAACACTTCTCTAAGTCAGTTCCAGAACTCAGTCTTTAAGGGGAATCACACCAGAGTTCAGCCCAGGTGTACCCAGTCATATCTTCCAACTACCACACAAATGACCACAATTAAAACCAAAACACTCCCACATGGTCCTCATCTTCTTCCATATATACACTCTCATACTAAGTTCTGTCTGGAGGTTTACATGAGTGGCGAAGTCCAAGACAGTGTCCAAAATAAGCTCTCTTGCCCCTCATTGCCTAAAGTCATGGTGGCCTGGACACCCTTCCTGTGAACCAGGTGTGATCAAATAGGCCTGCCCTTAATACACCTCTGCTTCTCCAATTTGAGGCCTACTGACTGTCAGGTATAGATATTTTTATGTGAATTGGAGTCATGAGAAAACCAAAGAACCTATGTGCTAGACTCTCCAGGGCTTTGAAGAACTCATTTGACACAAAGGATGCGTATTCTCACTTGATGGAGGTCAGTAGCCTTACAGAGGAAGGCAAGAGACTTCATCCACAGGGACTGCTCATTTGGCCATTTTGGGTATGGATTCACACACGGAATGATCCATCAGGTGATGAGAATCTAAGCCACAGCCTCACACAGGTCCAAGAGGCTGATTCAGACACATTATCAGGATCAATCACCTGTTTTTTTCCTCTGTCTAACTAGCTAGAGAGACCTTGTCTTTTAATTGAATTTTTATCTCTGTCTGACTAGCTTGAGAGACCTTCTCTTTTACTTGAATATTTCTACTATAACTATAATACAACCCAAGAAGATATCACCAAACAAAACTGAACCAGAATGAAACAAAAGTGGAACAACAGAAAATCATTATAATAGCTTTTCTATCCTCCTGAAATGTCCATCTCTTTTTTCTCTCAATCAGTTCCTCAGATGTGAGTGGTTTTTCTTCCATCTTACCCATCTCCAGGGACAGGCAACTTAAAACAAAAGTGAAGCAAAACAAAAGAGGAATTTTAAAATGGCTTCCCATCCTCTCGCCCTGTCTTCAGAGGTGAGCAGTTTACCTTATCACTTACCCTCACTCATTCCCCTTGCGGCCCTCCAAATGCCACAGTCTGGCTGGGCAAAATTCAGGAGCCACTTGACAAAAGAAACGAACTTTATTTTAAGAACCACACATGCCAAACAAAACAGCTCCTGAGGAAAACCTTCAGAACCCAACTGCCATCACCGGCTTCCCACAAGCCAGCAGTGACCTACCTCACTTACTTGGTGATGGAACTCTCTGAACTGGAAGCCCGGGACACGGAGCCAGTCCCAGTCTCAGTCCCAGTGGGCTCATTGTTTGGATTTACTAAGGACAGTGTCAGTCTTTCTTGGTACATACTGATGTGAGGATGGCCAAATGCCAGGAGAGCTCTGAAGTGGAGCCTTTCCTGAGAATGCAGGAAATAGCTGGCTCCTGAAAACTTCACAGAGTTGGCCAAGGAGACCAGATCTGAGACAGTACCGGCCATTTCGTGGGAAAATATTATGGCGCACCAGTCAGAGGAAACTATGGATAGTCACAGACCTACTTTGGGGAAGGAGGTGACTTGTGGGTATGGGTGTGAGTTTGTGGTTTTGTATCATGTTCTGACAATAGGTAGGAAAAGCAGAATGTTTGGTTTGGGGTGAACTGTGTCTAGTAAGTCCTTTGGCAAGGCAACTGTTTCTATGTCTGTGTATCTCTCTGTGTCCGTGCTTGTAGACCATAGAAGGTGAATTAAAAATTATAGCCAGTTCTCCAAAGGGTATATCTGTAATTTCACCAAGAGACAGAATAGCACAGTTACTAATAATACCAAGCCTACATGATAAATTTTTCAGTCATGCTGTAGAAAGAGGTTCCAAGGGATTAGGCTCCACACGTGTAGATTAGGCTATGTTTCTTTAAATTTAGATTCTCGCCCCATGCTAAAACTAAATATTCAAGGACATGAATTTAATGGGCTATTGGATACAGATGCAGAACTTAGCATCATCTCTCATCAAGAACTTAGCATCATCTCTCGTCAAAACATTGGCCATTACAACAATACACTCAAATGCTTCAAGGCCTAGGATTGGTGACTAATCCCCATAGAAGAGCAATGGTATTAGATTGGAAGGATCCTGAAGGATGTGAAGGAACTAAACAGCCATATGTATGGATCATCTTCCCATAAATTTATGGGGATGAGATGTCCTAGATCGATTAAGTTTGACATTAACAAATAACATCAATCAAAATGTACCCACAATTTTGGTTAGACAAGGTTTTAGGAAAGGAAAAAGATTAGAAAAACAAGAACAAGGTAAAGCAGCCCCAATACAAATAGATCAAAGAACAGACAGACATGGGTTGGATTTTAAGAAAGGGCAACTAAGACAATAAAAACTACTTGGAAATCAGAAATACCAGTATGGGTTCCTCAGTGGCCCCTGACTAAAGAAAAGGTACAAGCAACCCATGACCTGGTAAAACAACAATTAGCGGAAGGACATATACAACTGTCTGTATCTCCCCATAATACTCCCATTTTTGTCATTAAAAAGAAATCTGGTAAATGGAGATTATTGCAAGATTTAAGAGCCATTAATAATGAGATGGTTATTATGCGACCTGCTCATTTGGGAATTCCTCAATGTTCTGCTTTGCCAAAAACCTGGTATGTTTTAATTATAGATATTAAAGATTGTTTTTATTCAATTGCAATTCATCCTGAGGATAGTCCATGGTTTGCATTTACTATCCCTGCACTGAATCATGAAGGTCCTGATCAGAGATCCAAATGGAAAGTACTCCCTCAAGGGATGGCTAACAGTCCAACTATGTGTCAAATTTATGTTAACAAATTAATCCAGCCACTTAGAAATCAAAATCCTGAACTACAAATATTTCACTATATGGATGGTGTATTATTAGCACAGAAAGCTAAAAACGCATTGCTAGAATGTTATGCCACACTTACAAACTTATTAAAAAATTATAAACTAGAGATAGCAATAGATAAAGTACAATTAAATTTTTCAATTAATTATTTAGAAGTTCTTTTATCCTCAATCATGGTCCATCCACCAAAAATTCAAATACGAATAGATCAACTCAAATCACTTAATGACTTTCAAAAGTTATTAGGAGACATAAATTGGATAAGGCCTTATCTAGGTATACCAACAGGAGAGTTTGAACCTTTATTTGATATCCTAAAAGGTCTATCAGATCCAAATGCACCCCGAATGTTAACACCTGAAGCAAGAAAGGCATTAAAAATCATTGAAAAATGTATGGAAAATATTCATTTGGATAGAATTGATTTAAGAATGCCTTTATTATTTATTGTACTACCACCAAAAAAATACTCCTACAGAAGTATTTTTGGCAAGAAGGTCCATTATTATGAATACATTTATCTTGTTCTCCTAACACTATTCTTATTAGGTATACTGAGGCTTTAGGACAATTAATACTCAAAGGAATAAAAGCAGCAAAGGGACTGATTGGAATGTCTTCCAATAAAATTATTACTCCATATACTATGAATCAAATTGATGAGTTAGATAATTAGTTAAATACTTGGGCAATAATCATGTGCAAATCTAATGTTTCATTTGAAAACCACTTACCATCTAATCCTTTATTGTCTTTTTGGTCATCACATCATGTAATTTTTCCAAAAATGAGAAGAAAAACACCTATTATAAATGCTACAAATATATTCACTGATGGGTCAAATAATGGTACAGCATTAATAGTTACACCTGATCAAACTTTTACATTTTTAGTACGAAAACAATTAGCTCAAAATGTAGAGCTTAATGCAGTATTACAAGCTTTTGTGATGCTTAAAGCATCTGTAATTAATTTATTTTCCGATAATCAGTATATAGTTATTGCTATAGTATCACTTGAAGATGGTGGAAGGATTTCCCCTTCCTCTACCCTTTTCTCTTTGCTTTCCACTATACAAAGTCTAATCTGGGACAGGAAAGATCCGTTCTTTATAGGACATTTCAGGACACATACAGGAATGCCTGGAGCCCTTAGTTTGGGCAATTATTTAGTAGATAAAACAACACATGACATACATACATATTTTCTCTACACTAGAAGAAGCTATAAATTTTTATAAAAAGTTCCATGTAAATGCTAATACTTTACAAAAGCATTTCAAAATAACTAAGGAACAAGCTAGATAAATAATAAAACAATGTCAAAATTGTGTGACCTTTTTACCACAAGTTAATCTTGGAGTCAATCCTAGAGGATTGATACCTAACCATATTTGGCAGATGAACGTCACAAACTTGCCAGAATTTGGAAAATTAAAATATTTGCATGTTACAGTTGATACTTCTTCTGGATTTTTGATGGTCTCCCTTCTTGCTGGAGAAAAAAACTAAAGATGTTATAGCTCATTGCTTACAAAATTTTGCCACTGTGGGCGTTCCAAAAGAGTTAAAAACAGATAATGCCCCTGGTTATATTTCTACCTCTTTTAAACAATTTTGCTCATCATTTGGCATTACTCATATAAGAGGAATCCCATACAATCCACAGGGACAAGGCATAGTTGAAAGATCACATCAAACTATTAAAACATACATATTAAAGCAAAAAGAAGGAATTGGGAAGGGGTATATATTCCCCAAATATAAACTTAAAATAACCCTTTTACTCTAAACTTTTTAAATTTGGGTTCATCAGGGCTTAGTGCTGCAGAAAGACATATATGTCCAAATAATGTACATAAGCCCAAGGTACTTTGGAAGGATATTATAACAGAACAATGGAAAGGTCCTGACCCAGTAATTGTCTGGAGTCCGGGGTCTGTTTTTGTGTTTCTACAGGGAGAAGAGTAGCCAATTTGGATTCCAGAGAGATTAACTAAAGAGATTTCTACAGACCAAAAATAAGATGATTTGGCTCAAATCAATAAGAGCTGATATCCAGAACTCCAGTTTGGCTGTTCTTACATCTGTGACAGAACCAGAATGTTTTTTTCAACATCTATTTTATTATTGCCCTTTCTCATATCATGAAGTTTTATTTTGTTTTTTTTTTAGCTCATACAGACCTAGGTTAATGTTTTGCTGATCAGTTCTATTTTTGGACAATAGAGTTTTTAGACATTGCAATGGAGATTTCACCTGTAAAAAGTCATAAGGCCTTTAATATTATGTCATGTGTTGTATGTATTATATTATGTGTGCACACTTGTGTTTTGTGTTATATGTTTGATTTCAGCATCTTTTCTGCGTTGACTATATTCTTTTCAAGTTGATATACTTTGTCTTCATTATCTGATGTTCTGACTTCTACTTGATCTAGTCTGTTTGTAATATTCTCATTAGCACTTTTAATCTGATTTACGGTTTCTTGCATTTCTATGATTACAACTTGATTATTTTTAACACCTCTATCTCCTGATAAAGCTCATTCTTTGTGGATTTAATTTGTGTGGTTAGTTCCTCTTCAAAATATACTTTCAATGCTTGGATTTGCTGTCTCATGTCTTCTCTAATATTCCGTTCCATCTGAATTAGGAATGCCTTGATTTCTTTCCCTGTCCATATTTCTGATTCTTCTAGGTCCTCCTGTATATTTAGATTGTACTGCATTGTTCATAACCCTTTTTCCCTTGTTTTTTCATATTGTTCACGTTGCTTTCCAGCTCTGTTTGACTGCTTTGTAACTGCTTTCTCCTATACATTTGTTTTGGCTTTGTATATCTCTGTTGTCTCTCTTTTGTGGTGGGAGATTATGCCTAGAAATTTTGGGCTTTGTTGTACTTTAAAGCTGATTCATTCAATTCATATAAGGCTTCTAGGTTCTGTATGCATATAATGATTTGCTGTTTGTTCTTAGGACTATATGTTTAGGTTGGGTGCTCTGGTGGTACAATGGTTAGTATGACTTGGCTACTTTAGAAGATTGCTTCACTGAAGGTGGATACTACCAGGCAATTGGATCAGGGTGTTGGTAGTAGCTAGGTATTTAGGAGTCTTATAGACAGCCTCGAGACATTCACCTATTTGCATTTAGACAATTACACACAATGGAAGATGTAATGCTTCGGATGAGAGTTGGGCGGTAGGAGAATGAAGGTGCTCTTAAAAAGAAAAAATGATAGAGGGAGAGATAGATTAGAGGGGAATGAAAAGAACAATAAAACTTGAAATGGGATAGAAAGAGAGAAGGAAAAGGGGCGAAAGGAACAGGGAGAGAAGAAGGAGAGAAAAAAATATCAACAACAGCAACAACAACAACAACAACAAAAATTAAAGTCTTAGAGATCCACCTTCTTCTCTTCCAGTAGGCAGAGCTGTTCCTTCCAAGCGGAGTGTCTGCTCTCTACCTGCCGAGAGCTATCCCTGTACTGCGTCTTCTGGGGGTTTCTCAGACTTGTCAGTCCAGAGCCATTTCACTTCTCCAGCTCTTAACCCCCTTCCTCCTGTCAGCCTGCCAGCCAGGTCCTGTTTCCCAGAAGTGATTCTCCAGAGATCTAGTTACACTTGCAGCCCCACCGAGTGTCCCTTTTAAGCCCCAGTGCTGTGGTAAACTGGCGGCTAAGACCTTAGGGGTCACCGCTGGTGATATGGGGGCCTTGGGGTCTGGGCTCCCCTCTGCTTCCCTACGGACATGACCCCTGAGAAGTCAATGAAGTTTCCTGGCTGCTTGTATCAGTATGGGGAGTCACGCACCTCCTAAAGTGGATTCTGCTGGGAAGGAATTTCGCCAGCCGAACTCCGATGACGTCAACTCTCTGCTATGGCGGGCCCCAGGCTTCTTGCCGGATTGACCGAGGGGAGGGGTGGGACTGGCCCGGCCCAGTTCGCCTCAGCTCCTGGCGTGTAGAGGCTTGCCTAAAGACTTCTTCCTGCCAAGCTGTGTCTCAGTGTCTAGCAGGACCCAGTCACTTTGGCTGCGGGCGGGTGGATGGATCTGCAGCTGTGCCCGCGGTGCGCGGACTGTGGCTGGTGAATCTCGAACTCCGCGTCTAGTGGCAGGGTCCCGCTCGTCCGGGTCACACAGACGCTTCAAAAAAATTCTAGTAGCTCCCGGGCTACTAGTGGAATTTTGCTAGGAGAATCTCCGTTGGTAGAATCCAAGAGTTATCCTTGCGACTTTATGACCCCATCACTGTGAGTGCATTAAAAGCGCAGCCTCTCTGCCCGCCGCCATGTTGGATCCACCTTTTCTTTGCATTATATTTAATAATTCTCTTCGAGACAATGTAAATTGTTAAGAAAATTGTTTTCTTTTAGTGCCTTTTGGAATGTTACATAATTCTTTCTTTAGGCATTGTTGCCAGAATTTCTAACTTCATCCCAGTGCATGTGAAGACAAAGATAAAACCAATCTACAGCTTCTGCAATAGCCTTCACTGAACTGCTTGCAGAACTTGCCTGGACTATGTATCACTTGTATGCATTGTGAACTCACCTGCATGCATTGTGAACTATCTGTTGGTGCAGCGACTTGTGGTAGTGTTGGGGTATTTCTCTGATGATGTCATCGGTGGTACAATTTTTTCAAAAAGAGCCATCAATTGCCTTGGTGTATCTTCCTCCCTTCTGCTTGTCATGGTCGTTCAGCTAAAATTTGGGTGCCAACAGAGATGAGGCAAAGAACCTCACCCGCCCCTGGTACAAAGACCTCTCCACAGGTGTGGATGTATACTGGACCTGTAGTCAGTGATGGGTAAGATCCAATTACAATGGTACCAATCTAAGACAGGAGGCTGACACCTTGAGGTCAGCTCATTTGATAATGGGTAAGGACCATATGTACTATTGGACAACCTAAGGCAGGCACGGTCCCTAAGACACATGCTTGTTGTTTAAACAGAGAGGGTTAGATGTTGAGAGCCACAGCCCAAGGGGCCAAAGCAAACTTTCAGACTGCCAGCTGATGGTTGGCTCACAGCGGCCCCAGCAACATCTAGCTGATTGGCTCCTCTGCGGTGATGCCCATTGGGCTGTTTCCCCACCCTTTCAAATTATGGAGCTGCTTCTTGGGGGACTTTTTTGGCTCTGCTCAAACAACCCAGCCAATCGACCTCAAGAGCAGGAGGAGTGAGGAGGTTGAGAGCTTGTGGGAAGCCGGTGGTGGCAGTTGTGCTCTGAGTGTTTTTCCCGAGGAGCTATTTTTTGGCGTGTGTGGTTCTAAAAATAAAGTTAGCTTTTGACAAGTGGCTCCTGAATTGTGCCCAGCCAGACTGTGGCAATCCTAAATTGATGGAGCAAAATAACCAAAACAGAATAGAAATACAAGCAGTTCAGAGGAGGCATGGTGTATAGCTGGACTTACCTTTTGTATGATGAAGGGTAGGTGTTATAAATCAAGTCAATATTAAATTGAAGTAGTTCTCCGTGTGTTTTAAAGATAACAAATACGTGAATTCCTGTCGCCCTTTATCTGTATCCTATTCAGCACATGTATTTTTGTATGCACATATAGAATCCTACCTGGTAACACATGTACACTTTTGTGAGGTGGCAGACTTGGCAGATACAAATTGTCAAAAGAGATCACTCCTCCTGAACGTTGTTGGAACTGAAAATTAAAACTATGGGTGAGCTTCCTAGTTGAACAAGATAATACATAAATCCATGTTCAGTAAAATGAATATTTTTGGATCTGTGAATGATATATATTTCATGATAAATTTCGATTCGCATATATATTGCTACCTTTTAATGTCTGTGCGTGTGCGTGTGTGTGTGTGTGTGTGTGTGTGTGTGTGTATACACACACACTCTCCAGATTTTTCAGAATATAAAATATATGTGTCTTATTATACAATCCCTAAATGCATTCATATTCATGTATGTGGATTTATAATCAAATGTTCACAAAATTATTCTCAGAAATATTCATCCACCTCAAATACATATTGTTTCCTAGTACTGAAATCTAAATTCAGTGAATGGTGCATAGAAGTCCTAATTTTTCTACAGTAACTGACCCACTTTAACATCAATGCAAGTAGATTACTATGGTACATGATGTGTATTATGACGTTCATTTTTATTCAACAATGTTACATGACTATTTCTTCAGTTTATGCACATCATAGGATAAATATTTCATTCACAAGTTTGCAAATTTATAGGCATTTGTTTCACTTTCTATCACTTCCTGCTTCAGTACACATGTATTCCTCCATGTTTTTTGACTGGTCTTTTCATGAGAATACTTTTCATTTTAGATTTCAATACTCATGTTGAAGCAAACCTCACACACTCTTCATGACAAATCATAACCCTAATATTACCATTAGATCTATAAATGGTTGTAATGAATGTATGTATATCAATATAAGATTTCCTGTATATTTTAAGATATCAATTCAATCCATAATTTAAAGTTGGAACCAGTTATATTATTTATTCACAGTATTGTCTATTCATTCATTTTATCAATATTTGTAGACACAGTGTAGACCTATTTGTACACCCAATACTAATTTATACATCTTCAAAATATTGACCACATAATTGGTTTAAGAAATACTCATGTCACCTGATCTACATATACACTTTATCACAGTAATATTCTGGACACAAAATGCAAAGTTCACACTTATGATTGTACCAAAGCCTAAATGGAAAGTGAGCATGGATTACTAAAAACATCCAAGTCCAGATTGCCTAATGCTCTCAAATGTCAATCCTATTGTTGCTAAATATTTGTTTCTTTCTAAGATTGTATATTCAACATCTACCATGCTGAAAATGTCTAATCCTATCACTCAATTTATACTTTGCTTGATTTCTTCCTGTCTCTATTGATATCTGCTTCCCTATATATTTTCCCCAGTTAATCATTGTAACTGACTCATCACATGTGCTGACATTTACATTCATTCTCTACCAGAAACCCTATTGCTAAAGAACTTTTGGAGCAAATCCTATACTCACTCTTCTTCCTAAACCTACTGACTATCTTTCCAATCATACCAACTACCCTTTTTAAGTGGATGTTTTCTTCTACATTTGATCATCCAATTTACAAGGTCCTATGCCATTTTTTATCGATTTATCTGAGACATCTGTGCAGAAGGTATTTCAAAGCTAAGTATCCAAATCATGGACCCAATGCTCTTCTGGGCTTCAAATCTTACCTAGACTTCTGTATTCATACTTATATTTCACCTATATATTCTTGTAAATATCACAGGTTCCCATTGCCATTATTCATCATGCAGAATGATTCCTAACCCAAATCAAACCTGTTATTACCCTAACCATACACTGTTCCCTCAATCTAACTTTACAGAAAAGCAGGGACAGAGTGGGTCTTACAATCAGGAGTGTAGGGGATCTTCCACCTGCTGAGAACCTCAAAGGTCAATACAGAAATAATCCATGGAGAAGATGTAGGCAGCAATGAAGGACCTGAGGGAGGAAAAGTCAACTTCCATCGTAAACAACCTGGTCAGGGTGAAGGGATGTGTCTGAATCAGCCTCTCTCTTCTTAATGTAGAGAAGATGGACCAAACCAAGCCTGTGTGGAGAGCTGTTCCCAGGTGCCTATGGTTGATATATCATTCTAACTTGTGAAAATGTCACAGGAAGTAGGTGCACCCTCCATCTCATGGGACCCTTGGAAGCAACTGTTAGGACAAAGTGTTTGCCAAGGCAGTGACTTCATTCACATCCTGAAGGAAGTTACCTCACATAACTTCCTTGGTAATGGAACTCTCTAAACTTGGGATTCAGGAAGCCAGGAGACCACAGCCAGTTCCAGTCCCAGTTCCAGTGGTCTCACTTGTTTGGGTAAACCAAGGACAGAGTCAGTCTTTCTTGGTTCCTAGTTATGTGAGGATGGCCAAATGCCAGGAAAGCTAAGAAGAGGGGCCTTTCCTGAGAAAGCAGGTAGTGGATCACCAGTGACTTCTGACAACTTCACAGAGTTGGCCAAGGAGACCAGAACTGAGACAGCACAGTGCATTTCGTGGAAATATAGTATATCCCACCCATCATAGGACACTCCGGATAGTCACAGACCTACTTTGGGGAAGGTGGTGCCTTTTTGAGTGTGGGTGTGAGTTTGAGAATATGTAGGAAAGGCGACTTGTTTGGTTTGGAGAGGACTTTATCTAGTATGTCCTCTGACAAGGTGAGTGTTTCTATTACTGTGTATCCCACTCTGTTTGTGGTCTTGGTATTAGAAAAAGAATGCATCATGGATGTGTTCTGTCTAGTAGAAAGCTTCCCAGCATTCATACTGCCAATTTATGAATGGATTGCGGCTAGCCTTATCAATGGGCAAAACCTACTATCTTTCTAAGTTCCTGTTTTCTTCCTGAATTCTGGACACTCTCCAGAATAGGCTCAGAGTTTTGTGTCCAAGCTATGTGGCACCTCCAAGCTCTGTCACATGGCCATGTACTGGAGAGCTGAAGGGAAGGGGAGCATGTCAGAAAACTCAGATATCATTGTGACCAGGAAAGTATCAGTGGAGAAACCCTGCTTTGGGTCATTTGCTTACCTATTTTTCTGTTGCCCTAAATGTAAGGAAAGTCTTTGGCTCAGGCCACCTTTTTGTGAAGCCTGAAGAAAACAGTATTCAAATGGAAATGAGTGGGCATCACCTGTGGCTCTTTGCTTAATTTCTTTGGAAATGGATGTGTCTGAATCAGCCTCTTGGCTCTCGGTGAAGCTGGGGCTTAGATTGTCAGCACCTGATGGATCTAAAGAAAGATCCCATGTGTGCATCCATAACCAAAATTCAAAAAGATCAGTCATTGTGGAAGAAGTCTCTCACCTTCCTCTGTTAGGTTCCTGACCTCCATCAAGTGTGATTATGGACCCTTGGGTAAAATGAGTTCTTCAAAGCCCTGCAGATGTGCTAGTGTTTTCTCATGACTACAAACCACATAAAGAATCTATACCTGACAGTCAGTAGGCCTCAAATAGTAGAAGCAGAGCAGTATTAATGGCAGGCCTATTTGATCACTCCTGGTTGACAGGAAGAGTGTCCAGGCCACACTTACTTTAGGCAAATGAGGGACAAGGAAGCTTATATTGGACACTGTCTTGAGCTGCGCCACTTATGGAAACCTCTTGCCAGAAGTTATGATGAATGTCTATATGGAAGAAAATGAGGGCCATGTGGGAGTGTTTTGGTTATAATTGTGGTCATTTTTGTGGCAGTTGGAAGAGATGACTCGGTCCACCAGGGCTTCACTCTTGGGTGATTCCCCTTATAGACTGAGTTCTGGAACTGACCTCAGAGTAGTATTGCCCTGAATTGAGTTGGGATTTTAGGAGCCCACGCATGAGATTCACGCTTGGAATCTGAAATCTAGTCCCAGGTTGGTTTTCCACAGAGCACTGGGAATCTCAGCCAGGATATCACATGATTTTATTATGAAAAACATGGCAGCCATAGTTGAGAGTCAAAACACACATGGACCTCACATTGTACAGTTCAATGGGCCTGGCTTCATGTGACCTTTTGGCCACTCTTTGGGAAGCCTTTCCTGTGAGTGTTGTCCAGAGAATTCATTGAAATGAACTTCCTCACCATTTAGTGGTTCCTGAATGAATTGAAACCCACAGTGCCTCCAACTTCATCCTTGAAAAATGGCTAGATGAATACCATCAAATTTTTGAAATTCCCATGACCAGGTGGCACTGGAGAAACTTTGGATGTCCTGTTGCTGATCATGAGTATACAATACAGTGCCTTGATTGAATGGGTTTCATGAAAATGTTGAAGAACAGTGATGCCAGTAAGTTGGAGCCTCCTGAGTAGTGGGCTTAGAGTAGTGGTGTGCAGGTGTGTGATAAAACATCTGTGGTGGAGTCATGTGGACCTGCCATTGGCTTCCAAATAGCTTGTGACTGACATAGTGTAGGCAGCAAACCCTTATATGTAAATGCATCTTGTTATATGGAGAGTTTTCAGGGCAATGTTCAGAATCAGGTTGCTATGGTCAAGGGGGCAAGCTATGTGGGATAGAGGCCTGGTTGGTGCATTCTCTTGCAGACCCTGACACACCACACATGACAGAACTCCCTCTAGCACTGTGTCCCAGTTGAAATCTTTGTATTTCACGAAGCAAATACCAAACGCCCAGTGCAGCAGCAAGAAACACCACGAAAATTGGAGGATGACCAAATGGTTTCAGAGTCCTCACAGGGAGACACATAGCCCCCAGTGGCCACAGTTTACCTACAAAGAGAGAATTCAGCACTGCTGTCTCATGTTCATTGGAAAATAAGAAACAAGATCCTTCAGGTCACATAGATGCAGATCCAGCTTTAATTGTCTCACCACAAATGAAGATTAAGCTCCTGACAACAACATATATTTCAAGCTCCCAACCTCAGAGGCAGTTTCTCAAGAAGTCTTTAGGCCAACAAAGCTCCATTTTTGTGGAGGGTTTACCCTGTTCGTTACTTTTGTAAACTCATCTACCACCTCCAAGTTTGTGAACAACTGAGCATATTGCATTCCATATATATATATATATATATATATATATATATATATATATATATATATATATATATACAGATTTTCGAACTCTTCTCCTGTAATTGTGTCTTACTTGGGGCAAAGGTAATGTCAAGGCATTGTTCTGGATAAGAGTGGGAAGATTTTTCATAGCACATAATTACATAAACATTGGATACCTTTTCCAATTTTCCATTCGAAATACTGAATCCCTGACACTAACCCATAGCCTACTAGACTCTGACTACTTATCCTAATATGATGGAGAATAATAATCCAAACAGAATAGAAATACAAGCAGTTCAGAGGAGGCATGGTGTATAGTTGAATTTGCCTTTTGCATTATGTAGTGTAGGAGGTATAAATCTAGTCAACTTTTGTTGAAATTGTTCTCCATGTGTTTTTAAAGTTAACAAATATGTGAATTCCTGTCTCCCTTTCTCTGTAGCCTATTTGCACATGTATTTTTATATGCACATATAGAATCCTACAAGGTACAACATGTACATTCTTGTGAAGTGGTTGACTTGGCAGATACACATTGTGAGAAGAGATCACTTCTCCTAAATGCTGTTGGAAGATAAAATTCGAACTCTCTGTGAGCTTCCTAGTTTAACAACATTATACATAAATCCATGTTCAGTAAAATGAATATTTTTGAAACTGTGGATGATATATATTTCATGGTGAATTTCAATTGGCATATATATTGCTACTTTTTAATGTCTGTGTGCATGTGTGTGTGTGTGTGTGTATATATATATATATATATATATATATATATATATATATATATATATACAAACTTTCCAGATTTTTCAAAATATGAAATACATGTGTCTTATTATACATTTCCTAAATTCATTCATATTCATATATGTGAATTTATAATCAACTTTTCACAAGATTATCGTCAGAAATATTCATCCACCTGAAATACGTATTTGTTTCCTAGTACTGAAAACTATCTTCAGTGAATGGTGCCTACAAATCCTAAAATTAATACAGTAACTGACCCAGGTTAACATCAATGCAAATTGATTCCTATGGGACATGATGCGTATTTTGACGTTCATTTTTATTCAAAACTGGTACATTACTATTTCTTCAGTTTATGCACATAATAGGATATATATTTCATCCACAAGTTCGCTAATTTAGAGGCATTTGTTTCACTTTCAATCACTTCCTGCTTCAGAACACATGTATTTTTTCATGGTTCTTGACTGGTCTTTTCATGAGACTTCTTTCCAAACACATTATTTTTGATTTCCATAATCACTTTTGAAGCAAAACTCACACACTTTTCATGATAAACCATAACCTTAATTTTACCATTAGATGTATAACTAGTTGGAATGAATGTATGTATATCAATATAAGATTTCTTATATATTTTAAGATATGAATCCAATGCATTATATAAAGTGGAACCAGTTATATTATTTATTAACAGTATGGTCTATTCATGCATTAGCTCTATATTCATAGACACAAGGTACACGTCTTTGTACGCCCAATACTAACTTATTAATCTTCAAAATATTGCTCCCAGAAATGATGGAGAAATTACTCATGTCACCTGATCTACATATACATTTTATCACAGTAATATTCTGGACACAAAATGCAAGGTTCACACTTATTATTGTACCAAAGCCTAAATTGAAAATGAACATGGATTACTAAACACAGCCATGTCCAGGTTGCCTAATGCTCTCAAATATCAATCCAATTAGTGACTACATATTGGTTTCTCCTAAGATCATATATTCAAATTCAACCATATTGAAAATGTCTAATCATATCACCCACTTTATACTTTGCCTTATTTCGTAATATCTCTATTGATATCTGTTTTCCTACATATTTTCTCCGGTTCACTATTTTGACTGACTCTTCACATGGGCTAACATTTACATTCACACTCTAAACAAAACCCTATAGATAAAGAATATTTTTTTTCCAAAACCTATACTCACTCTTCTTCCTAACCTAACAACTATCTTCCTAATCCTACCGACTATCCCTTTTTGACTGAATGTTCTTTTCTACACCCAATCATCAAAGTAAACATTGGGCGAGCTTCGGAGGAAGAGACCACCAAAAGACTATCTCATGCAACAGCAAAGGGTTTATAGGGGGTCAGCATGCAGGGGGTCCGATCTCACTTGAATAGAGCAGAGAGCCCTGAGAAGAGCTTAAGCAGAGCTTATATACTTTCTTTGGGGAGGGCAGGGAGCGAAGTTTATTGATGGGTGAGGGAGAGTGGGCGGTTTGCATTCAACCGGGTGAGGGAGTACATTCTGCAGTTTGGCATTTGGGGACAGGACATTCTGGGAACAAGATTAGCAAACAGTTCTCAAGATTTCAACAGTGTTTTGTTAAGCATACAGAAAAAAAAAAAGTGACAAGTACATATTTTATTAATCTTTCATTCCCCACTTCTTCTTCTAGCTACTTTTAATCATAAAAGTGATCATTGGGGGGTGTCACATTCTATGTCTGCTAGTGGGGTATTACCATAAGTTTAACTTGTCCAATTTGAGCTTAGAGAAAAGAAATTACACGGTTGAGCAAACAGGGTTTTATAGTTAGCAATAATATGGAGATTATTATCGGACAGGCCAGGGTTGATAAAAAAGTAGTCAAACAGGGGGACTAGGTGAACCAAGTCTCAAACCACTTTTTTTGGTCCTCTCACTCTCTCATTGACGCTCTTCAAGGTGTCTTTTTAATTTAATCATTTTTTTTTTACAACTACATTATGCTCAGAATAAACACAAAATTCTTCCCAGGAAGTGACAAATACCTATTTTATTAACCTTTCACTTCCGATTATCCCTTTTTGACTGGATGTTCTCTTCGACATTCAATCATCGAAGGTACAAGGTCCTATGCCATTGTATATTGATTAATCTGACACATCTGTGCACAACCTAATTCAAAGCTAAGTATTCCAATCAAGGGCCCAATGCTCTTTTGGGCTTCAAATCTTACCTAGATTTCTGTTTTCATACATATATTTCACCTATATATTCTCATACATATCGCAGGTTCCCAATACCATTATTCATCCAGCAGAATGATTCCTAACCCAAATCACACATGTTATTAACCCTAACCATACACTGTTCCCTCAATCTAACATTACAGAACAGCAGGGACAGAGTTGGTCTTACAATACAGGAATGTAGTGGATCTTCCACCTGCTGAAAACCTCAAAGGTCCATGCAGAAATGATCCCTGGAGAACATGTAGGCAACTATGAAGGACGTGAGAGAGCAAAAGTCATATTCCATGGAAAACAACCTGGTAAGGATGAAGGGTTGTGTCTCATTCACCCTCTCTCCTTAATGTAGAAAAGATGGACCAACCAAGGCCTTTGTGGAGAGCTGTTCCTGGGTTCCTATGGTTGAGATACCTATCTAACTTGTGAAAGTGTCAGAGGAAGTATGGAAGCAACTGTTCGGAAAAAGTGGTTGCTAAGGCAGTCACCTCATTCAGTTCCTGAAGGAAGTGACCTCACCTCACTTCCTTGGTGATGGAACTCTGTGAACTTGGGATCCAGGAAGTCAGGCATCCAGAACCAGTCCAATTCCCAGTACAGTGGGATCACTTGTTTAAATTTACCAAGGACAGAGTCAGTCTTTCTTGGTACCTACTGATGTGAGGATGGCCAAATGCCAGGAAAGTTTGAAGACTGGCCTTTCCAGAGAAAGCAAGAAGTGGCTCACCGCGGGCTCCTGATATTTCACAGAGTTGGCCAAGGAGACCAGATCTGAGAAAGGACAGGCCATTTCTGGGGAACATAGTATAGCCCACCATTCAGAGGACACTCTGGATAGTCACAGACTTACTTTGGGGAAGGAGGTGCCTTTTTCAGTGTGGGTGTGAGTTTGTGGTTTTGTCTTATATTCTGAGAATAGGTAGGGAAGGCGGCTTGCTTGGTTTGGAGTGGAATGTTTCTAGAAAGTCTTTTGACAAGGCGAGTGTTTCTATGTCTGTGTATCCAACTGTGTCCGTGGTTGTAGACATTAGAAAAGAGATTTAATCAATGGATGTGTCCTGTCTAGTAGAAAGCTTCCCAGCATTCATCCTACCCATTTTAGGAATGGATTGCAGGTTGCCTTATCGATGGACAACATGTACTGTCTTCCTAAGTTTCTGTTTTCTTCCTGAATTCTGGCCACTCTCCAGAATAGGCTCATGGTTTTGTGTCCAAAATATGTACCACCTCCAAACTCTGTGACATGGCCATGTAATCCATAGCTGAAGGGAATGGCAAGAATCTCAGAAAACTCAGATATCAGTGTGACCAGGAAAGTCTCAGTGGAGAAACCTTGCTTTGGCCCTTTTGCTTACCTATTGTTCTGTTGCCCTGAATGTCAGGAAGGTCTTTGCCTCAGGCCACCCTTTGTGAAGCCTGAAGAAAACAGTTTTAAAATGGAAATAAATGGGCATCACCTGTGGATCTTTGCTTAATTACTTTGGAAAGGAATGTCTCTGAATCAGCCTCTTGGCCCTGTGTGAGGCTGTGGCTTAGATTATCAGCATCGGATGGATCTAAAGAAAGATCCAATGTGTGCATCCAAAACCAAAATGGCAAAAAATCAGTCATTGTGGATGAAGTCTCTTGCCTTCCTCTGTTTGGTTCTTGACCTCCATCAAGGGAGTATTGGGATTTTTTGGGTCAAATGAGTTCTTCCAATCCCTGCAAAGGTGCTTGGGTTTAATAATGACTCCAAATCACATAAGGAATCTATACCTGACAGTAAGTAGGCCTCAAATTGCAGAAACAGAGCAGTATTAATGGCAGAACTATGTGATCAATCCTGGTTCACAGGAAGGGTGTCCAGGCCACCCTGAATTTAGGCAAATGAGGGGAAGGGAGCTTATTATGGACACTCTATTGGGCTGTGCCATTTAAGGAAACCTCCAGCCAGAGGTTATGATGAGTGACTATATGGAAGTAGATGAGGGCCATGTGGGATTGTTTTGATTTTAATTGTGGTAACTTGTGTGGCTTTTGAATGAGATGACTGTGTTCACCTGGGCTTTAACACTGGCGTGATTCTCCTAAGAGACTGAGTTCTGTAACTGACTTCAGAGTAGTAATTGCTTTGGAAATGGATATTTTTTAATCAGCCTCTTGGCCCTGTTTGAGGCTATGGCTTAGATTATCAGCACCAGATGGATCTAAAGAAAGATCCCATGTGTGCATCCAAAACCAATATAGGCAAAATAGCAGTAATTGTCGATGAACTCTCTCGCCTTCCTCTGTAAGGTTCTGAAAGAATAAAAGAAATTGAAATTGAAATGTAAAGAACCAGGTTTTGTAAAGTTTCCAAGCTGCACTCAGCACCTGAAATTCCTGTGGCAGTTAAGACAATTCCCGGATTTGCACATTAGATGTGTGTTGAAATCTTCCCTGAGGACCTAGTTACTTAACAGCCCCTCCCCAGAAACCATGCAGCTCACCACGTATACATCACAGTGCATCCACCAATCAATTTAAATGTATACCCCTTCTTAGGGCTGACCAATCACCCCCTGCCCAACCTGTTCCCGCCAATGAATGTGCTAATCATGTTTTAGAGTTGTTATTTGATTTTCCCGTGGAATATGATGATTTGCTAAAGGAGGCTATGATGTGTGTAAAGTCCCTACCCTCTCTAAAGAATGTATATAAACTCTGCTCGAGTGGTTCTTAGGGCTCTTTGTTCTTTGCTCCTCTGAAGTGAGCCCTGAGCTCCAGCACGCTATACCCCCAATAAACCCTTTGGTGTTGCCTGAGAAAGCCTGTTGGTGGTCTTTTCCTCCGATGTTCGCCCCACCTTTTCATCTGGAGGCCCCAGGTGAGATATCCGGCGCAGCGGACGAAAGACCCCAAGGGACTCCTCTCAGGGTAAGAAAGGCGCCTCTTTCTGGTTTCGGGTTTCAGGTGAGGGCTTGGCAAAGTGGCTGTCGGTGAAGAGCATTAGCTCTCTCTGACGGTGGCTGGCAGACGTGTCACAGAGCTACTGGCCACGTCCCTGGGGGACACTCCAGAGGATGAGGGAAATCAAGTAATATTAGTTTCCTCAACTCGGTTATATTTTGCTTCAGGATTCCGTTTGCCAGCCCATCAGATTTTGCTGGCTACACAGTTTTGTTCATTGTCCCGAACTCATGTTGAGTTTACTGTCTGTCTTTATTGTCTAACCCATCAGGTTTTGCCAGTTACTGAGTTCTAATATTTGTCTTGGACCCATGTTAAACGTTTACTGTTTGTCTTTGTCTGTGTTGCGTTTGTGTCTTCACTGTCTCTTTTTGAGTAACTCCCATTATGGGACAAAGCACTTTCATGCTTCTGTCGCTGACCCTTGATCATTGGACTGATGTCCGCTCAAGGGCCCAGAATCATTATTTTTCAGTTAAATGTCAGACCTGGCAGACTCTCTGTGCTTCAGAATGGCCCATCCTCAAAGTCGGGTGGCCCGCAGAAGGATCCTTCTACTTCCCTCTAATCTGAAAAGTCAGAGATATTGTCTTTTAGCCGGGACCACGTGGACACCCAGATCAACAGCCATATACCCCTTCCCCAGGATCCTATCATTCAAACCTTCCGTTCCCTCCCCATCTTCCCCCCATTCTTCCTGAGTCACAAGACTGGACAATCCTCCCCCTCCTTATCCTCTACCCTCGCTCCCCAACCGCCAACACATTCCAGATGATTCTCCCACCACTGACTCAGCCTCTCCGCCTCTAGAGGCAATTGGGCCAGACCCAAGCCCTCCAAGGGACTTCTCTGCAGCAGCAGCAGCCCCTCCTTTTCTGGTGGAAGCTGGGCCACCTGAAGAAACCCGCCAGCTACGGAAAATAGAAAACTCAGAAGCCACTGTGATGCTCCCTCTTCGTCCTTATGGGCCCATGAACTGACACAACTGGGACCCCAACACCTTTGAAGGTTAGTAGCATTTGTCCACTTATCACCGGGCTCTAATAGCGGGGCTCCGAGTGGCCGCCAGAGGGCCGACTAATTTGGCCATGGTAAGAGAGATAATCCAAGGTCCTAATGAGTCTCCCTCTATGATTCTGGAGAGAATTATGGAAGCAAATAGAAAATATACTCCTTTTGATCCTCAGGCAGAGGACAAAAAAACCTCTGTTGCAATGGCCTTTATCCAGCAGGCTGCCCTAGATATTAAGAGAAAGTTACAACGTCTAGATGGATTACAAGATATGACCTTAAGAGATTTAGTCAGAGAAACTGAGAAAGTATATTATAAGAGAGAAACTGAGGAGGAATGGGAACAGATGAGAGAGAAGGAAAGGGAACAAAAGGAGGATGAAAGGAGCAAAAGGCAGACTAAATCATTGGCTAAGGTTTTGGTCAGAGCAGCAAATAGACCAGAAGTTAAAAAGCACGGAGACATGAAGGGATACATGGGCCCATGCCAAAGGCTGCCCCTGGCCTCAGATCAATGTGCCTACTGTAAAGAAAAAGAAAACTTGGACAAAGAGTGCCCCAAAAAGAGGCAGAGAAACCACTATAGGACGAGACTTGAAGGATCCAGCCACTGCCTCACCCTGAAGTCGTATGGTTTACGAACGAGAGCAGCTTCCTCCAAGATGGTACCTGGTGGGCTGGAGCAGCAGTAGTTAGCAAAACTAATGTCATCTGTTTCTCTGGTCTCACAGAAGAGACATCAGTCCAAAAGGCAGAACTGATTGCCCTTACGAAAGCATTGGTACTAGCATCAGGCAAAAGGGCCACCATATACACTGATAGCCGCTATGCATTTGCCACTGCAAATGTGCACGGGGCTATTTACCAGCAAAGGCAGCTATTAACCTCCGCTGGGAAACAAATAAAGAAATAAACAACAAAGATATGATCCTCCACCTTCTCTCAGCAGTGCAGGGCCCTACGGACCTAGGCATAGTGCACTGTCCAGGGCACCAGAAGGGAAACGACCCCGTGGCGGTTGGAAACAGAAGGGCAGATGAGGAAGCTAATTGGCAGCCTTAAACGGAGTGCCTCTGTTCACTTTTTCCACACCGGGGGGAACAACAATCAGGAGACTTGGCCGCACCGGAACATTCAGGCAACTTATCATCTGAGGAGACGGATACAGAACTCTGGGAACCTACAGAGCCAAGTACACAATTTTCAAAAGCCCACCTTTATCTCAAAGACATACACCAGCTCACCCACTTAGACTCTAAGAAGTTATAGGCACTCTTAAAGGACCAAAGGAAGGAATTATTATTGACTGACTCACAGAGGAAAGAAATAACTGCACAGGTGACTACAGCTTGTCAAGTTGGCCAATTAGTTAATACTTACCCATCGAAGCTTACTTCAGGGAAGCGCTTATGAGGAATCAGACCAGGACAATTCTGGGAAGTGAGCTTTACTGAAATAAAGCCAGCAAGGATTGGACTTAAATGTCTCCTAGTCTTTGTAGATACTTTTTCAGGATGGGTCGAAGCCTTCCCCATGAAGAAAGAAACGGCTCAGCTGGTGGTCAAAAAGATCCTAGAAGACATTTTCCAAGGTTCAGCCTGCCTAAGGTAATAGGGTCGGATAAGTGACCGGTATTCATGGCCCAGGTAAGACAGGGATTTGCCAGGACCCTGGGGATTAATTGGAAGTTTCATTGTGCTTATAGACCCCAGAGCTCAGGACAGGTAGAAAGGATGAATAGAACCATCATAGAGACCTTAACGAAATAAAGCTTGGAGACTGGCATGAAAAAGTGGACTCTGTTCCTAAGTTATGCACTGTTTTGTGCAAGAAATACCAAGTCTTCCTCTTTGTGTAACCTCACCCCTTATGAAATTCTCTATGGTGCCCCTCCTTCAGTAAGGGACCTAACCCCAACTAGGAGACTTAATGATTCCTTTCACACACCCTTGCTTGACAGACTTAAAGCCCTTGAACAAAACCAGCACCCAGCAATACCTGTGGAAACAGTTGGCCTCTGCTAATCAGCCTGGAGATGAGGGAACCCCACATCGATATCAAGTGGGAGAGTTCATCTACGTGAGATGGCATCAGGTGTCATCCCTGGAACCCCGCTGGAAAGGACCATACCAGGTGCTGCTTATAACACCCACAGTGGTGAAAGTGGATGAGATCACTTCATAGATCCATACCACCCATCTCATGCCTGCACCCTGTACAGACTCCGGCTGGAAACTGAAACAGACTGGTAACCATCTCAAGTTGCGTGTCCGTCGTGTGGGTAGGGCTATGGATTCTTCCCCTGACCATCAGCAGTCCTAATCCCCATCAGCCTGTTCAGCAACGATGGCAAGTTATAAATCCTACTGGGCAAGTAGGGTGGTGTATTTCACATACAGCCCCCTTATGGAATTGGTGGCCATCTCTCCCCCCGGACATTTGTCAGCTTCCCATAGGACTCTCTGACTGGGATCTCCCTGACATAGAGGACCCCACACAGATCCCACTCAAATGCAAACCATGGCAACATAGACCACTTTACCCCATGAATTATGGATGTCATCTCCCCAAGCTCATGTGTAAACTAGCCAGTCAAGACTATTATGTGTGCCCAGCAGATTTCGAAAGTCGCAAACAGGCCCAAACCTGTGGAGGACCCAGTAACTTTTATTTTACATATTGGGGTTGTGAACAAACGGAAGCTGCATGGTGGAACCCAAACTCCCCAGACAGCAAGATTTGGGTAGGATGAAATGACACCTGGATTGATCCCAAGAAATGTGCCGCTAGCCAAGTGGTGTCAAAAACTCGCTGTGGAAAGAATAGTCTATGTTACCCCCTCAATATAACTTTCACTTCCAAAGGAAGGGGCTACCTCAGAACAAAATGGCCTATGAGAAATACGTGGGGAATGCAATTCTATATTTATGGCCCTGGTTATGACTTTGGTCTCTGGTTCACCCTCCAGCTTAAAAAGAAAGAAAATCCCACAGCAATAGGGCCCAATCCCCTCAAGCCAGGAATTAAGCCTCCTAAACCTCCCATGCCTAGATCTACCAGGACCCCTCTACCGTCTCATAATTCCCGGTTTCCGTCTTTGCCTACTTCCCCAGTCCAGAGTACAGCTGACTCCACCCCCTGGGAACTAATTAAAGGAATGTTGATGGTACTGAACTCCACACAGTCAGAACTCATTGCCTTTCAGCCCAGGTATTTGACAGCTCTTTAAATTATTGTGTAATGGTGCAGATACTCCCCAGGGTGCTCTATCATGATGAAGAATCATTCGAAGGTCTACTTGGGGGACAAACAACCCAATTTCACCGGGAGCCATTGTCCCTTACTCTAGCCATCCTATTGGGGATAGGAGGTCCTGCAGGAGTGGGTATGGGAACAGCTGCTATGATCCGTGGGTCACAACAATTGGCCCAATTAGAAACATCAATAGATCAAGACTTGAAGACGTTAGAAACCTCTATCACAGTGCTGCAGGAATCCTTAACCTCTCTCTCTCTCTGCATTTGTTTTACAGAACAGGGGAGAACTAGATTTCCTCTTCATGAGGGAGGGGGTCTCTGTGCGGCACTGAGAGAATACTATTGTTTTTATGCTGACCCTACTGGAGTTGCAAAATAATCCATGAGTAAATTAAGAAAATAACTTGAATAGCGCCAGAGAGAAAGGGAGATTCAACAAGGGTGGTTTGAGTCATGGTTTACCCAGTCCCCCTGGTTAACTACACTCCTATCAGACTTAGCTTGACCCCTGATCATCCTTAAGGTGTTGCTAACTGTGGGACCCTGTTTGCTTCACCGCATAGTTTCCTTATTCCAGGCTCAGATTGGGTAGGTAAAACTCATGCTAATCAGACAGAAATATGCTCCACTGGCAGAAATAGAATTTGAGACGCCAGAATAATTATGAAACATTACTTTTAAGATTAAAAGTAGTCAGAAAAAGGAGTGGGAAATGAAAGAATAAAACATATTGAAATTGAAATGTAAAGAACCAGGTTTTGTAAAGCTTTCAAGCTGCACTCAGAACCTGAAATTCCTGTGGCACTTAAGACAATTCCCAGATCTTCCTATTAGATGTGTGTTGAAATCTTCCCTGACCAGCTAGATACTTAACACCCCTTCCCAGAAACCATGCAGATCTGCACGTATACATCTCAGGGCTTCAACCAATCAGTTTAAATGTTAACCCCTTCTCAGGGCTGACCAATCACCCACTGCACGACCTGTTCCCGCCAATGAATGTGCTAATCATGTTTTAGAGTTGTTATTTGATTTTGCTGGGGTATAAGATGATTTTCTAAAAGCGGCTATGATGTATGTAAAAACCCTGCCCTCTCCATAGAATGTATATAAACTCTCCTCAAGTTGTTCTGGGGCTCTTTGTTCTTTGCTCCTCTGAAGTGAGCTCTGAGCCCCAGCATGCTGGACCCACAATAAACCCTTTTGCGGTGGCATGAGACAGTCTCTTGGTGGTCTTTTCCTAAGACGTTCGTCCGAACTTTTCAGTTCCTGACTTCCATCAAGTGAGAATAGGGATCCTTTGCGTCAAAAGAGTTCTTCAAAGCCCTACAGTGGATAGTCCATAGGGGCTTGGGTTTTGTCATGACTCCAAATCACAGAAAGAATCAATACCTGACAGTCAGTAGGCCTCAAATTGGAGTAGCAGGGCAGTATTAACGGCAGGGCTATTTGATCATTCCTGGTTCAAAGGAAGGGTGTACAGTCCACCCTCATGTTAGGCAAATGAGGGGCAAAAGAGCTTAATTTGGACACTGTCTTGGGCTGCACCCCTTATGGAAACTTTCAGCCAGAGGTTATGATGAGTGTCTATATGGAAGAATATGAGGCCCATGTTGGAGTGTTTTGATTTAATTGCGGTCATTTGTGTGGCAGTTGGAAGAGATGCCTGGGTCCTCTTGGGCCTGAACACTGGTGTGATTCCCCTTAGAGACTGAGTGCTGGAACGGACCTCAGAGAAGTGTTGCCATGAATTGTGTTGGGATTTTAGGAGGCCTCGCATGAGAATTGCCCTTGGAAAATGCGATCAGGGTCGCTTTCCACAGAGACTGGAAATCTCAGCCAGGATATCACATGATTTTATTCTGAAAGACTTGGCAACCATAATTGAGAGTCAAAACACACATGGACCTCACATGTAGACCTCAATGGGCCTGGCTTCATATGACCTTTTGGCCACTCTTTGGGAACCCTTGCCTGTGAGAGTTCTCCAGATCTTTCATTGAAATGAGCTTTCTCACCATTTAAGGGTTCCTAAATGAATTGAAATCCACAGTGCCTCCAATTTCATCCTTGAAAAATAGCTATATAAATACCATTAAATTTTTGAAATTTCAATGACCTGGTGGCACTGGAGAAACTTTGGGTGTCTTGTTGCTATACGAGTATATGAGAGAGTGCCTTGATTGACTGGGTTTCCTGAAAATGGTGTAGAACAGAGAAGCCTATAGGTTGGATCCTGCTGAGTAGTGGGCCTAGAGAAGTGGTGGGCATATGTGTGATAAAACATCTGTGGTAGGGGAATGAGGATCTACCATTGGATTCCAAATTGCTTGGGACTGACATGGTGCAGCCAGCATAAATTTCTATTTAAAGGCATCTTGATATATGGAGAGGTTTCAAGGCAATGTTCAGAATCAGCTTGCTATGTTCAAGGGGGTAAACTATGTGGGTTAGAAACCTGGTTGGTGCATTCTCCTGCAGAACCTGACCCACCACACGTGACATAACTCCCACCAGCACTGTGTCCCAGTTGAGCTCCATGTATTTGGTGAAGCAAATACCAAACTCCCAGTGCAGGAGCAAGAAACACAATGGAGAGTGGAAGAGCAATAAATGACTATACAGTCCACACAGGGAGACACTTAGCCACCAGCGGCCACAGTATACCCACAAAAAGAGAATCCAGCACTCTTCCCTCATGTTCATTGGAATATTACAATTTATGTCCTCCAGGTCACATAGATGCTGACCCAGCTTTGATCATCTCACTAGAAAAAAAGCAAAAGCTCCTGACAACAACATATATTTCAAGTGCCCAAACTCAGAGGCAGTTTCTCAAGAAGTCATTAGGCCAGCAGAGCTCCATTATTGTGGAGTGTTTACCCTGTCCCTTACTTTTGGAAACTCCTCTACCACGTCCATGGTTGTGAACTCCTTATCATATTCCATTCCAGATAAGTATTCACAGATTTTCTAACACTTCTCCTCTAATTGTGTCTTACTTGGGGTGAAGGTAATGTCAAGGCATTGTTCTGGATGAAAGTGGGAAGATTTTTGTGTAGCACATATTTGCATACACATTGGATAAATTTTCCAATTTTCCATTCAAAATATTGAATCCCTGACATTAACACATACTCTACTAGATTCTGAATACTAATCCTAATATGTTGGAGAAAAATAACCCAAAAAGAATAGAACTACAAGCAGTTCAGAGGAGGCATGGTGTATAGTTGGACTTGCCTTTTGCATAATATAGGGTAGGAGTTATAAATACAGTCAATTTTTTTTGGAAATAGTTCTCCATATGTTTTTAATGCCTATTCAGGACCTGTATTTCTATATGCACATATAGAATCCTACCTGTTACCACACGTTCATTCTTGTGTGGTGGCTGAATTGGCAGATACAAATTCTGACAAGGGATCACTCCTCCTAAACGCTGTTGGAATTGAAAATTCAACCTATGTGTGAGCTTCCTAGATGAACAACATTATACATAAATCCATGTTCAGTAAAATGAATTTATTTGAATCTGTGCATGATATATATTTCTTGGTGATTTTCAATTGACATATAGTGCTACTTTTTAATGTCTGTGTATATGTGTGTGTGTGTGTGTGTGTGTGTGTGTGTGCATGAGTGTGTATATATATACACACACACACACACACACGCACACACACACTCTCCAGATTATTCAAAATATGAAATATATGTGTCTTATTTTACACTTCCTAAATTTTTCGTATTCATGAATGTGGATTTATAATAATCTTTTCACAAGATTATTCTGAGAAATATTCACATACCTTACTAGAGTCTGACAACTAATCCTAAGATGATGGAGAAAAATAATGCAAACAGAATAGAAATACAAGAAGTTCAGTGGAGGCATGGTGTATAGTTGGACTTGCCTTTTGCATGATAAACGCTAGGTGTTATAAATCTAGTAAATTTTCAATTGAAATAATTCTTCATGTGTTTTTAAAATTAACAAATATGTGAATTCCTGTATCCCTTTCTCTGTATCCTATTCATCACATGTATTTTTACATGCACTTATAGAATCCTACCTGGTATCACAGGTACATTTTTGTGAGGTGGCTGACTTGGCCGATACAAATTCTGAAAAAAGATCACTCCTCTTAAACGCTGTTGGAAAAGAAAATTCAACCTATGGTTGAGTCCCCTGGTAGAACAACAATATACATAAATCCATGTTCAGTAAAATATATGTTTTGTCATCTGTGGATAATATATATTTATTGATAAATTTTGATTGGCATATATATTACTACTTTTTAATGTCTCTGTGTGTGTTTTGTGTATATATAAATATGTGTATATATATACAAATACACACTCTCCAGATTTTTCAAACTATGAAATATATGTGTCTTATTTAAATTCCCTAAATTTATTCATGTTCATGGACTTGGATTTATAATCAACTTTTCACAAGATTATTCTCAGAAATATTCATCCACCTGAAAAACATATTTGTATCCTAGTACTGAACACTAAGTTGAATGAGTGGTGCATACAAAAACTAATATTTCTACAGTAACTGACCCAGTTTAACATCAATGCAAGTAGATTCCGATGGGACAAGGTGTGTATTTTGACGTTCAATTTTATTCAACACTGGTACTTAATATTTCTTCATATAATGGACATCATAGGATATATATTTCATCCACAAATTTACAAATTTATGGGCATTTGTTTCACTTACAATCAATTCCTGCTTTTGAACACATGTATTTCTCCAGGTGTCTTGATTGGTCTTTTCATTAGACTTCTTTCCAAACACATTATTTTCGATTTCCATACTCAATTTTGAAGCAAAACTCACACACACTTCATGATAAACTATAACCCTAATATTACCAATAGATATATAACTGGTTTGAATGAATGTATGTACATAAATATAAAATTTCCTGTATATTTTCAGATATCAATTCAATCCATTATTTAAAGTTGAAAACAGTGATACTATTTATTCACAGTATGGTTTATTCATGCATTATCTCTATATTCATAGAAAAAGGGTGCACCTATTTGTACCCCCAATACTAATTTATATGTCTTCAATATATTGCTCCTAGAAATGGTGGAAGAAATACTCATGTCATCTGATCTACATATATATTTTATCAGTGTAATATTCTGGACACAAAAAAAGCAAATGTCACACTTATGTTTGTACCAAATCCTAAATAGAAAGTGTGCATGGATTACTAAAAACACCCATGTCCAGGTTGCCTAATGCTCTCAAATGTCTATCCTATTGGTGACTACATATTTGTTTCTTCCTAAGATTATATATTCAATCTCAAGCCTGTTGAATATGTCTAATCCTATCACTCACTATATACTTTGCCTGATTTCCTAATGTCTCTATTGATATCTGCTTTCCTACATATTTTTTCCAGTTCATCACTGTGACCGACTCTTCACATGTGCTGACATTTACATTCACTCTCTAACCAAAACTCTATTGCTAAAGAACTTTTGGTCCAAATCCTATACTCACTTTTCTATCTAAACCAACACTATCTTCCTAATCCTATCGACTATGCCTTTTTGACTGGATGTTCTCTTAGACATTCAATCAACCAAGGTACATGGTCCTTTGCCATTGTTTATCTATTTATTTGAGACATCTGTGCAGAACATAGTTCAAAGGTAAGTATCCCACTAAAGTGACCAATGCCCTTCTGGGCTTCAAATCTTACCTAGAATTCTGTTTTCATACTTATACTTCACCTCTATATTATTAAATATCACAGAATACCAATACCATTATTCATCCAGCAGAATGATTCCTAACCCTAATCAAACCTGTTATTAACCCTAATCATACACTGTTCCCTAATCTAACTTTACAAAAGAGCAGGCACAGAGTTGGTCTTACAATACAGGAATATAGGGAATCTTTCACCTGCTGAGAAGCTCAAAGGTCCATGTAGATATGATCCCTGGAGAAGATGTAGGGAACTATGAAGGACCTGAGAAAGCGAAAGTCCTATTACATGGCAAAAAAAAACCTGGTCAGGACGAAGGGATGTGTCTGAATCAGCCTCTATCTTTTTAATGTAGAGAAGATAAACAAAACCAGGCCTGTGTGGAGAGCTGTTCCAAGTGCCTATGGTTAATATAACATTCTAACTTGTGAAATTGTCACAGGAAATAGGGGCAGCCTCCATCTCAAAGGACCGTTTGAACAAACTGTTAGGACAAAGTGGTTGCCAAGGCAGTGACCTCATTCAGTTTCTGAAGGAAGTGACCTTACCTAATTTCCTTGGTGATGGAACTCTCTGAACTTGGAATCCAGGAAGACAAGCACCCAGAGGCAGGCCCAGTCTCAGTCCCAGTGGTCTCACTTGTTTAGACTTACCAAGGACAGAGTCCGTCTTTCTTGGTAAATACTGATGTGAGTATGGCCAAATGCCAGGAGAGCTCTGAAGAGCGGCCTTTCCTAAGAACGCAGGTAGTGGCTCACTGCTGGGCCCTGACAACTTCACAGAGTTGGCCAAGTAGACCAGATCTTAGACAGGACAGGCCATTTCGGGGGAACAAAAAATGGCCCACCAGTCAGAGGACTCTCTGGATAGTCACATACCTACTTGGGGGAAAGAGGTATCTTTGTGGGTATGGGTGTGAGTTTGTGGTTTTGTCTCATGTTCTAAGAATACGTAGGAAAGGCAGTTTGTTTGGTTTGGAATGGACTGTGTCTAGTAAGTCCTTTGACAAGGCGAGTGTTTCTATGTCTCTGTATCCCACTGTGTCTGTGGTTGTAGATATTAGAAAAGAGAATGCATCAATGGATGTGTTATGTCTAGTAGAAAGCTTCTCAGCATTCATCCTCCCTAATTTATGAATGGACTGTGGCTTGCCTTATAGATGTACAACACCTACAATCTTCCTAAGTTCCGTATTCTTCCTGATTTTGGCCTCTCTCTAGAATAGGCTCATGATTTTGTTTCCAAGTTATGTACCACCTCAAAGCTTTGTGACATGGCTATGTACTGGATAGCTGAAGGGAATGGGAGCATATCAGAAAACTCAGATATCAGTGTGACTAGGAGAGTCTCAGTGGAGAAACCCTGCTTTGGGTCTTTTGCTTACCTATTTGTCCGTTGCCCTGAATGTCAGGAAGGTTTTTGCCTCAGGTCGCCCCTTTGTGAAGCCTGAAGAAAACAGTTTTCAGATGGAAATGAATGGGTATCACCTTGGGCTCTTTGCTTAATTGCTTTGGAATGGGATGAGTCTGAATCAGCCTCTTGGTTCTGTGTGAGGTTGTGGCTTAGATTCTCAGCACCTGTTGGGTCTAAAGAAAGATCCCATGTGTGCATCCAAAACGAAAATGGCCAAAAGAGCAGTCATTTTGCATGAAGTCTCTCACCTTCCTCTGTAATGTTCCTTCCTCTGTCAAGTGAGAATAGGGATTCCTTGGGTCTAATGAGTTCTTCAAAGCTCTGTAGAGTCTAGCCCATTGGTGCTTGGGTTTTCTCATAACTCCAATTCACATAAAGAATCTAAACTCCACAGTCAGTAGGCCACAAATTGGAGAAGCGAAGCAGTATTAACAGCAGGCATATTTAATCACTCCTGGTTCACAGGAAGGGAGTCCGGGCCTTTAGGCAAATGAGGGGTAAGGGAGCTTCTTTTGGACACTGTCTTGGGCTGTGCCTCTCAAGTAAACCTCCAGCCAGAGGTTATTATGAGTGTCTTTATGGAAGAAGATGAGGGCTAGGTGGGAGTGTTTTGGTTTTAAATGTGATCACTTGTGTGGCGGTTGGAAGAGATGATTGGTTACACCTGGGCTTCAACTCTGGTGTGATTCCACTTAGAGACTGATTTCTGGAACTGACCTCAGAGAAGTAGTGCAATGAATTGTGTTGGGATTTTAGGAGGCCTCGCATGAGAGTCGCCCTTGGAAAATGAGTCTTGGCCCAGGGTTGCTTTCCACAGAGCACTGGAAATCTCAGCCAGGATATCACATTATTTTATTCTGAAAGACTTGGCAACCATAGTTGAGAGTCAAAACAAACAAGGACCTCACATTGTAGACCTCAATGGGCCTGGCTTCATGTGAACTTTTGGCCACTCTTTGGGAAGCCTTGCCTGTGAGAATTCTCCAGATCTTTCATTGAAATGAGCTTTCTCACCATTTAATGGTTCCTAAATGAATTGAAACCCACAGTGCCTCCAACTTCATCCTTGAAAAATGGTTAGATAAATACCATGAAATGCTTAAAATTCCCATGAGCAGGTGGCACTGGAGAACCTTTGGATGTCCTGTTTCTGATCATAAGTATACCTGAAGGTGCCTTGATTGACTGGGTTTCATGAAAATAATATAGAAAAGACATGCTAGTAAGTTGGAGGCTGCTGAGTAGTGGGCCTAGAGAAATTGTGGGCAGGTGTGTGATAAAAAATCTGTGGTGTGGCCATGTGGATATGCCATTGGCTTCCAAATGGATTAAGACTGATATGGTGCAGCCAGCAGACCCTTCTATGTAAAGGCATCTTGTGATATTGAGGAGTTTCAGGGCAATGTTCAGAATCAGGTTACTATGCTCAAAGAGGCAAGCTTGTGGGATAGAAGCCTGGTTGGTGCATTTTCCTGCAGACCCTGACCCACCAAACGTGACAGAACTCCCTCCAGCACTGTGTCCCAGTTGAACTCCTTGATTCGTGAAGCAAATACCAAACTCCCAGTGCAGCAGCAAGAAACACCACGAAAGATGGAGTATGAACAAATGGGTTCACAGTGCACATGGGGAGACACTTAGCCCCCAGTGGCCACAGTTTACCTACAAAGAGAGGATTTAGCAATGCTTCCTCATGTTCATTTTAAAATAAGTAACCATGTCCTCCAGGTCCCATAGATGCAGACCCAGCTTTGATGGTCTCACTACAATGGAAGCTAAAGCTCTTGAGAACAACATATATTACATGTGCCCAACCTCAGAGGGAGTTTCTTAAGAAGACTTTAGGCCAGCAGAGTTCCATGTTTGTGTGTGGTGAGCCGCTTCTGCAGATTATGGTCGCCATTGCAGGATGGTGCTGGCTCCACTGTGGTCTGTAACAAACAACTCCTTGTTTGGGAGAGTTGGTGCATGGTTTTTCAGCACCCTGTGAGAAAGTTCCACGTGGAAGCTTTGCATTGGGGCTTGGGATGCTTTATTAAGGCTGGAAGGGGCATCCAACAAGGAAGAAGAAGAAATATCAAGGGCCTGAATAAACTGCTGAAAGAAGATTCCTGAGTTGCATCTTCCTTGCGGGCAAGGGGTCGCGACAAGTGGTGCTGAAAACCCGGGAACCAGAACTTTCAGCAGTCAGGGGTGGTGCACCGGTTAGTCCCAGGTAAGTGGGACCCGCGGTCAAAGCGGAGGTTAGTCCCAGGTAAGTGGGACCCGCGGTCAAAGCGGGGATTAGTCCCAGGTAAGTGGGACCCGCTATCAAAGCGGCAGCTCCTCTGTAAAGCCAGAGAGAGCATTACATCTTATTGCAGCTGCACTGTGTACTTTCGCTCTTACTTTCACTTTTGTTTTTTGTGTGTCTTTTGTTGTGTCATGAGTGCCGTATCTTCAAGTCCGCTTCTCCTGGCCCTAGATAACCTGTTACGTTGCAAGGGCCTAAAAGTGAAACGTAGTACTTTACAGAGATTTTTACGGAAGACAGATATTGCTGCACCGTGGTTTGTGTTCTCGGGCAGCCTTACTATACCTAGCTGGGATAAGTTAGGCACAGATCTTGACTTTGCTTCTGAGCAGGGCATATTAGAGGGTGGGGTGATACCCCTTTGGAAGATGATCCGTAGTTGCCTCCCAGATGGCAGATGTCAGGAAGCACTTACTAAAGGACAAGAAGTTTTTAGCAACTACATGAGGAAAAGTCTGAAGGATCACATAGTGAAGTGGCAGAGAACATTGGGAGTAAGAGTAGTGAGAAGGCAAAAGAGCCTGAAACTAAAAATAGGAGAAGGCTCTACCCAGACTTGGCTGAATTAAAAATGCCTGAGAACACAAGCGGCTCAGAGAGTTCTGAGGACCTTGATATATTGTTACAACAACTACGAAAGATAAAAGTGAAGAAAAAGAAAAAAGGGATACAGGCACGCAGGCCTACTGTAAAAAGGGGACGGGATCCAATATCGGTCAACAACACTCTGAGGAGGAGGAGGTAGAATATCTCAAAGAAGATATGGTGCCGGTTGTCCCACCCCCGTATGTGGGGGGGAGCCAAAATTCCAGGAGATATTTTCATTCGCAAGTTTGGAGGACAGTTAATACAGATATGGGACTTGCATACCCTGTATTTCAGGACAATAACAGGGGAAGATATCATGAGCCTTTAGACTTTAAGAAAATTAAAACCTTGGCGGAATCTTTCCGCACTTATGGCGTGGATGCCGCTTTCACCCTTACTCAGGTGGAGGGACTTGCTAGATTTTGTATGACTCCTTCAGATTGGGCTAGCCTTGTTCGGGCTTGTGTTTCTCCAGGTAAATATTTGGACTGGAGAGCCTTTCTGCTAGAGGGCGCTGTTGAGCAGGTCGCCCAAAACTATGCAGCGGGACACCCCCATTGGGACAAGGATATGCTTTTAGGACAAGGCAGATTTGCTAATCAAGAGACAGGATTCCCTCCTGAGGCATATGATCAAATTAACAACATTTGCATTCGGGCATGGAAGTCACTTCCAAATAGAGGAGAGGTGTCTAGTTACTTGACTAAGATTCTGCAGGGCTCTACAGAACCCTTTTCAGATTTTGTAGCAAGGATGGTGGATGCCGCTGGAAAGATTTTTGGGGACCCTAATAGGAACCTACAGGGGCGTAAGCATCCTGTGCTAGCTCATCAAAAGCTTAACAGGTTTGGTCTGGGTTTTTCCTAGGGGCCACTGGGGCTCAAATACCCATAACATGGCTCACCGAGGAGCCTGTTTGGGTGCCTCAGTGGCCTCTTCCCTCAGCTAAACTGGCAGCAGCCCATGATCTAGTCAAAGAACAACTTGATTTGGGTCACATCCAACCTTCTACTTCTCCATGGAATACTCCCATATTTGTCATTAAGAAAAAATCAGGGAAGTGGCGCCTACTGCATGATCTACAAGCAGTTAATGCTCAGATGCAACTTATGGGACCCATTCAAAGAGGGCTGCCTCTGCTCTCCTCTGTTCCTCAAGGCTGGCATATAATTGTTATTGACATTAAAGACTGTTTCTTTTCCATTCCTTTGCATCCTAAAGATTCACAACGTTTTGCTTTCACCCTTCCCTCGTGTAATCACGAGGAACCAGATCAAAGGTTTGAGTGGGTGGTGTTGGCACAGGGGATGGCTAACAGTCCCACGATGTGCCAAATGTATGTGGGGAAGGCACTCGCACCTCTCAGACATAAGTATTCCTCCACCAAGATCATTCATTATATGGATGATGTGTTATTGGCCGCAAAATTAGAACAGACAGTTAATGAGGCTTATAAAGAACTCGTGATGCTGTTGGCTTAACATGGACTGCACATCGCACCTGAAAAGGTTCAAACAGGGGATTCTATCAGGTATTTGGGAGCGACAATTGGGTATGACAAATTAAAACCACAAAAAATTACCATCAGGACTCAAGATTTCCAAACTCTAAATGATTTTCAAAAATTGCTGGGAGACATTAATTGGATAAGAGGATATTTACATATTCCTAATATTGTGCTACAGCCTTTGTATGCTACTCTTAACGGTGATCCAGATCTTGCTTCCCCTCGTAGCCTCACTACTGAGGCTAGAGCGGCCCTTATAAAAGTAGAACAAGCTATACAGCATGCCACTCTATGCAGGCTCCAGAGTGATAAACCTTTCCAGTTATGTGTGCTTGCCACTATGCGGCAGCCTACTGGAGTACTGTGGCAAGATGGGCCTTTACTATGGATCCACCCACATGTATCCCCAGGAAAATCCTTAGAATATTATCCTGATGCTGTTGCAGCGTTGGCACTTAAAGGGATTCAACAAAGCATTCAATTTTTCGGCCAATCACCTTCTTCTCTTATCATACCCTACACTAAAGCTCAACTTAATGTTTTATGTGCTACTCTAGACAACTGGGCTATTCTGTGTTGCTCGTTTCAAGGGGGTATTGATAATCACTACCCTTCTCATCCATTACTCCATTTTGTTAAAGAACATCCCATCATTTTCCCTAAGGTAACTTCATCCAGTCCAATTGCGGGGGCTGTTAACATTTTTACTGATGGTTCCAAGTCTGGAATGGGAGCTTATGTAATTAATGACTCTCCCCCTATCCAGCATCAATTTGCTCCTGTAAATCCACAATGGATAGAACTACAAATTGGTATTGAAGTTTTTAAACAGTGTTCTTTTCCTTTTAATCTTATTTCGGACTCCAGCTATGTGGTACAAGCACTAAAAGTCCTGGAGGCCGTGGGAGCTATTAGTGATGCCCACAATGTGTCTGCTTACTTTACTCAGCTTCAACAGCTTATCTCTAACCACACTGCTTCTTTTTATCCAATGCACATCAGGGCTCACACCTCTCTTCCTGGTCCGTTATCCCAGGGTAATGTCTGTGCGTGCGGACTTAGCCACTAGAGGTCAATTGATATGCTTGGCTTCCTCCTTAGAGGGGGCTAAGTTGTTTCACCAAATCTTCCATGTTAATGCATTAACGCTGCACAGGCATTTTTCCATTTCAAGAGCGGATGCTCGGAAGATAGTATTGCAATGTCCCCACTGTGTCACATTTCTTCATCCCCCTAATTATAGAGTAAACCCACGGGGATTAAAGCCATTCGTTGTTTGGCAAATGGATGTGACACATATACCTGACTTTGGTAACCTCAAGTATGTGCATGTTTCCGTTGATACGTGCTCTGGAATTATCCATGATTCTGCTTTATCAGGAGAAAAGGCACGTAATGTCATTACTCACTGTTTAGAGGCATGGGCAGCATGGGGTGCACCTGCATCCCTTAAGACTGATAATGGACCTGCTTATACTGGCAGACAATTTACAGCTTTTTGTTCTACTATGGGAGTGCAACTTACTCATGGTTTGCCTTACAATCCTCAAGGACAAGGCATTGTTGAGTGTGCTCATCGCACCTTAAAGGAAACTTTACAAAAACAAAAAGGGGGAATAGGAGCTGAACACACTCCTAAAGAACGCCTGTCCTTAGCTCTCTTTACCATTAATTTTTCGAATTTGAATATTCATGGTGGCTTTGCGGCCGATAGACATGTGTCCCCTCAGCCCTCTGTGATTGGCTATTTTAAGTGGAAGGATGTTCTTACGGGCCAATGGAACGGCCCTGAACCCGTGCTGACATGGGCACGAGGATCTGTATGTGTTTTTCCCCAGGATCGTACGGAACCGTTGTGGGTCCCTGAACGCTTGACAAGAAGAGTCTCGACATCAACTGACCAGCAACAAGAGATACCACAACAATTCTGTGATGAGGATCTTCATTCTGCTAAGTGCTCTGGCTCTGGTGCTGGTGCCGATGGCACAGGCGACACCAATGCGGTGGTGGGCAGTGGCACTGGCATGGCCAATGCCGATGCCGGTTCATGGTAATTCTAGTGTCCTCCCCACTCTTTTTTTTACCTCATGTGAGATGTCTGCTCCCTGTGCCTCTCCTAGAGGGGACATGGAGAGAATTTTTAATCAATCTCAAGTTAATCTAACAGGAGTTTTTTGTTGCAGACTTAAAAACGCCAATTGCATTAGCCTTAAGACCAAAAATTTGACTAACTGGGAGGACCCATTGTGGTCCAATCAGGTCTCAGGGAGCATTATCAGTGCTGTATTGAGCAAGGTAGCTTCGGGGAAGCAATCAGGCTCAGGAACCCCCGCAAACAGTAGCTCTGCTCTTAACATAACTACCTTGGCTATTATCTCCGAGTTACTAATCCCAGTGCCTCCTTCTTCTAGTAGTATTCATGATGCCACTCATTTCAAGGCCTCTCCTTACTGTTCCCCTAATCTTGGTTTCCCCCCAACATTTACGCCTTGTCAGGATCATTCTTGGGAGAAACATCAAGTTGCTAAAGGTTTCTCCCTTTCCCCCTCTCTTAAGAGGTATGTTTATAACTTTAACAATAGTGCCAGCTCCTCTACAGGAGTAGGTTGGTCCTGGTTTCAATGGCTGATTTCCAATGAAAAGGGGGCTTCAGCCTATATTTCTGCATTGGCTCAGTTGGTAGGAGCCAAAAGTTGGCTGACTAATGTTTCTGGTACTGTTAGGGAAAGTGAACGAGGTAATAGACTTACATCTGTTTCATTCAACTCTCTGTTGTATAATGCCACAATGCCTCCTGCAATGGTCTGTGTCCAATCCCCCTTCTTATTCCTTTTGGCTAAGGCCACCTTGTCGGGGATGCTGGATTGTTCTCATACTACCAGTCTCTTATCTGAGTGTTGGAATGGTTCCTGGACTGTAGCAGTGGTTATGAAAATTCCAACTTTTGTCCCAATCCCGGTCACTGCGGATCCTGATAAATTCCCTATTGTTGAGCTACTTAGAGTCCACAGAGATTTTGGAATCACAGCGGCTATAGTGACAGCCATGGCGGTATCTGCTGCTGCAGCGGTTACGGCCGGAGTGGCTATGGCCAATCAAGTACAAACTGCTGCCACCATTAATCAAGTTGTCCAACAAACTTCCACCATACTTGAATCCCAAAATACAATTAATCAACATATTTTGTCAGGGATTTTAGCTGCCAACCAAAGAATAGATTTACTCCAAACTCAGGTAGAAGAATTGGCTGACTTAGTGCTTTTGGGTTGCGTTGACCAACGTGCACATTTATGCATAACCTCTGTCAGATTTAATGATTCCAGGAATGTTTCCCGCATCATTGGCGAATATTTGGCTGGAAATTGGTCCATGGAAGCAGAAGTCATGATCCAGTCTCAACTAACCCAGATAGGTGTCTTGAATAACACCCGTGTTGATCCCGTGACTTTGGGTCAATTCACCGATTGGATATCTTCTGCTTTTTCCTTTTTTAAACAGTGGGTGGGGGTAGGCATTTTTGGTGCAATGTCTTGCTTCGGTATGTTTCTCTGTTTGTGGTTTCTCTGTTGCCTCAAGGCCCGCAATGCTCACGATAAGGCTATGATCATCCAAGCTCTTGCAGCTTTAGAAAATGGCAATTCACCTCAAGTCTGGCTTGCGCATCTTAAACAGTAAATCTTTGACATGGTCGTTGCACCCCAAGTTATTATAACATTGCACTGGGATCGGCATGTGTTTCCTCGTTATTCTCTTAGTGTTGGAAAGCCCTTGCACTCTGCCGGTCTTGCTGCCATTGCACGCAGGTGGGTTTCCACACTAATGCTTCTCTATCGCCTTAAAGTCCGTGCCTTTCTTTCAGGGTGCTGTCAACTCGTTTGTCGTTGTGTACAGCCACAGTTCAGCCTCAGCTGTCCCCCTTCGTCCACCTTCATCATGATACAGGATGCGAGGCAAGGCACTGCACTTGAGTGATCCTTGAAGTGGACCTCAAGGAGAGCATGTCCTATTGCATGCGGGTTTTATGTCCACGCCCCGCCCCACGAAAAAGGCGTCGGCTGATATGGCTTCAGATCTGGGGAAGGGCCCTCCTTAGGACTGAGCCATACTATGCAGCCACTTCTGCACAGTGGGATAGGACCTGTACTCTCGCCTGTATTGTTTCAGAAAACAGAAAGGGGGAACTGTGGTGAGCCGCTTCTGCAGATTATGGTCGCCATTGCAGGATGGCGCTGGCTCCACTGTGGTCTGTAACAAACAACTCCTTGTTTGGGAGAGTTGGTGCATGGTTTTTCAGCACCCTGTGAGAAAGTTCCACGTGGCAGCTTTGCATTGGGGCTTGGGATGCTTTATTAAGGCTGGGAGGGGCATCCAACAAGGAAGAAGAAGAAATATCAAGGGCCTGAATAAACTGCTGAAAGAAGATTCCTGAGTTGCGTCTTCCTTGTGGGCAAGGGGTCTCGACATTTGTGGAGTATTTACATTGTCCCTTACTTTTGGAAACTCCTCTACCACCCCCAAAGTTGTGAAAATTGAGCAGTTTTCATCGCAGATATATATTCACAGATTTTTCTAACTCTTCTCCTCTAACTGTGTCATACTTGGGGCGAAGGTAATGTCACAGCATTGTTCTGGATGAGATTGAAAAGATTTTTGTGTAGCAAATATTTGCATACACATTGGATCCATTTTTCAATTTTCCATTTGAAATACTGAATACATGACACTATCCCATACACTACTAGCCTTTGACTATTCATCCCAATATGATGGAGAAAAATAACCTAAACAGAATACAAATACAAGCAGTTTAGAGGAGGCATGGTATATAGTTGAACTTTCCTTTTGCATGATAAACGGTAGGTGTTATAAATCTAGTCAATTTTTAATTAAAATAGTTCTCTATGTGTTTTTAAAATTAACTACTATGTGAATTCCTGTCTCCCTTTCTCTGTAGCCTATTCATCATCACATGTATTTTTATATGCACTTATAAAATCCTACCTGGTATTATAGGTACATTTTTGTGAGGTTGCTGACTTGGCAGGTACAAATTGTGAGAAGAGATCACTCCTCCTAAACGCTGTTGGAACTGAAAATTCCAACTATAGGGGAGCATCCTAGTAGAACAACATTATACGTAAACTCATGTTCAGTAAAATAAATATTTTTACATATGTGGATGATATATATTTAAAGATGAATTTCGATTGGCATATATATTAGTACTTTTTAATGTCTGTGTGTGTGTTTTGTGTATATATGTATATGTGTGTGTATATATATATATATATATATATATATATATATATATATATATATACACTCTCCAGATTTTTCAAACTATGAAATATATGTGTCTTATTTAAATTCCCTAAATTCATTCATGTTCATGGACTTAGATTTATAATCAACTTTTCACAATATTATTCTTAGAAATATTCATCCACCTTAAATACATATTTGTTTACTAGTAGTGAAAACTAACTTCAGTGAATGGTGTATACAAATCCTAATAATTCTACAGTAATTGACCCAGTCAAACATCAATGCAAGTATATTCCTATGGGACATGATATGTAATTTGATGTTTATTTTTATTCAACATTGGTACATTATTATTTCTTCAGTTTTTGCACATCATAGGATATATATTTCATCCACAAGTGAGCAAATTTATAGGCATTTGTTTCAACTTTAATCACTTCCTGCTTCAGAACACATGTATTGTCAGGGTTTCTTGACTGGATTTTTCATGAGACTTCTTTCCAAACACATTATTTTCTATTTCCATAATCACTTTAGAAGCAAAACTCACTCACTCTTCATGATAAACCAAAACACTAATATTACCATTAGATGAATAACTGGTTGGAATGAATGATTGTATATCCATATAAGATTTCCTGTAATTTTTCAGATATCAATTCAAACCATTATTTAAAGTTGGAACAAGTTATATTATTTATTCACAGTATGGTCTATTTTTGCTTTATCTCTATATTCATAAACACAGGGTACACCTATTTTTACCCCCAATACTAATTTATACGTCTTCAATATATTGCTCCCAGAAATGGTGGAAGAAATACTTATGTCACCTGATTTATGTATACATTTTATCACAGTAATATTCTGGACAAAAATTGTAAAGATCACACTTATGATTCTACCAAAGCCTAAATGGAAAGTGAACATAGATTACTAAAAACATCTATTTCAAGGTTGCCTAATGCTCTCAAATGTCAATCCAATTGGTAACTACGTATTTCTTTCTTTCTAAGATTATATATTCAAACTCAACCCTGTTGAAAATGTCTAATCCTCTCACTCACTTTATACATTGCCTGATTTAGTAATGCCTCTATTGATATCTGCTTTTCTACATATTTTCCCCAGTTCATGATAGTGACTGACTCTTCATATGTGCTGACATATACATTCGCTCTCTAACTGAATCCCTATTGCTAAAGAACTTTTGGTCCAAATCATATACTCACTCTTCTTCCTAAACCTACCAACTATCTTTCAAATCCTAATGACTATCCTTTTTTGAGTGTATGTTCTCTTCTACATTCAATCTTCCAAGGTACAAGGTCCTGTGCCATTGTATATCAAATTTTCTGAGACATCTGTGCAGAACATAATTCAAAGCTAAGTATCCCAATCAAGGGCCCAATGCCCTTGTGGGTTTTAAATCATACCTAGATTTCTGTTTTCATAATTATATTTCACCTCTACATTCTTGTAAATATCGCAGGTTCCCAATACAATTATTCATGGAGCAGAATGATTTCTAACCCAAATCAAACCTGTTATTAACCCTAAACATACACTGTTCCCTCAATCTCATTTTACAGAAGAGCAGGGACAGAGTTGTTCTTACAATACAGGAAAGTAGGGGACATTCAACCTGCTGAGAACCTCAAAGGTCCATGCAGAAATGATACCTGGAGAAGTTGTAGGCAGGTATGAAGGACCTAAGAGAGCAAAGGCCACTTTGCATGGCAAACAACCTGGTCAGGATGAAAGGATGTTTCTGAATCAGGCTCTCTCTTCTTATTGTGGAGAAGATGGACCAAACCAGGCCTGTGTGGAGAGCTGTTCCCGGGTGCCTATGATTGATATACCATTCTAACTTGTGAAAGTGTCAGAGAAAGTAGGGACAGCCACCATCTCACTGGACCTTTGGAAGCAATTGTTAGGACAAAGGGGTTGCCAAGGCAGTGACCTCATTCAGTTCCAAAGAAAGTGATGTACCTCATTTCCTTGGTGATGGAACTCTCTGAACTTGGTATCCAAGAAGCCAGGCACCCAGGTGCATTCCCAGTCCCAGTCCCAGTGGGCTCACTTGTGTGGATTTACCAAGGACAGTTAGTCTTTCTTGGTACCTACTGATGTGAGGATGGCAAAATGCCAGGAGAGCTCTTAAGAGGGTCCTTTCCTGATAAAGCAGGTAGTGGCTCACCACTTTTACCTGAAAACTTCACAGTGTTGGCCAAGGAAACAAGAGAGGGTACAGGCCATTTCGGGGGAACATAGTATGGCCCACCAGTCAGAGGACACACCAGATAGTCAAAGACTTACTTGGGGGAAGGAGGTGCCTTTGTGAGTGTGGGTTTGTTGTTTTCTCTCATGTTCTGAGAATAGGTAGGAAAGGCGTTTTTTTTTTTTTTTTTTGTTTGTTTGTTTGTTTGTTTGGAGTGAACTGTTTCTAGTAAGTCGTTTGACAAGGTGAGTGTTTCTATGTCTGTCTATCCCACTGTGTCCGTGGTTGTAGACACGAGAAAAGACAATGCAACAATGGATGTGTCGTGTCTACTAGAAAACTTCCCAGAATTCATCCTGTCTAACTTATGAATGGAGTGTGGCTTTCCTTATGGATGGGCAAAACCTACTACCTTCCTAAGTCCCATTTTTTCTTCCTGAATTCTGGCCACTCTCCAGAATATGATCATGGATTTGTGTCCAAGATAGGTGCCAACTCCAACTTCTGTGACATGGCCTTGTACTGGATAGCTGAATGGAATGGCCAGTATCTCAGAAAACTCAGATATCAGTGTGACCAGGAAACTCTCAGTGGAGAAACCCTGCTTTGGGTCATTTGCTAACCTATTGTTCTGTTGCCCTGAATTTCAGGAACGTCTTTGCCTCAGGCCACCCCTTTATGAACCCTGAAGAAAACAGTTTTCAAATGTAAATGAATGGGCATCACCTTGGATTCTTTGCTTAATTTCTTTGGAATAGGATGTGTCTGAATCAGCCTCTTGGCCCTGTGTGAGGCTGTGGCTTATATTCTCAGCACCTGATGGATCTAAAGAAAGATTCTATGTGTGCATCCAAAACCAAAATGGCAAAATGTTCAGTCATTGTGAATGAATTCTATTGCCTTCCTCTGTTAGGTTCCTGAAATCCATCAAGTGAGAATAGGGATCCTTTGGGTCAAATGAGTTCCTCAAATCTCTGCAGAAGGGCTTGTCTTTTCTCCTGATTCCAATTCACATAAAGAATCTAAACCCCACAGTCAGAAGGCCTCAAATTGGAGAAGCGGAGCAGTATTAAGGGCAGGAATATTTGATCACTCCGGTTTCACAGGAAGGGTTTCCAGCCCACCCTGACTTTAGCCAAATGAGGGACATGGAGCTTATTTTGGACACTCTTTGGAATGTGCCCCTCATGGAAAGCTCCAACCAGAGGTTATGATGAGTGTCTACATGGAAGAAGATGGAAGCCATGTGGGAGTGTTTTGGTTTTAATTGTGGTCATTTGTTTGGCGGTGTGGAGAGATGACTGGGTCAACCTGGGCTTGAACTCTGGTGTGATTCCCCTTAGAGACTGCGTTCTGGAACTGACTCAGAGAAGTATTGTCATAAATTGTGTTGGGATTTTATGAGGCCACGCATGAGAGTCGCCCTTGGAAACAGAGAGCTTGGCCCAGGGTGGCTTTCCTCAGAGTACTGGGAATCTCAGCCAGGATATCACAGGATTTTATTCTTTAATACTTGGCAGCAATAGTTGAGAGTCAAAACACACATGGAACTCATATTGGAGAACTCAATGGGCCTGGCTTCATGTGACCTTTTGTCCACTCTTTTGGAAGCCTTGCCTGTGAGAGTTCTCCAGAGCTTTCTTTGAAATGAACTTTCTCAACTTTTAATGGTTCCTGAATGAATTGAAACCCACAGTGCCTCCAACTTCATCCTTGAAAAATGGCTACATAAATACCATGAAATTTTTGAAATTCCCATGACCTGGTTGCACTGGAGAACCTTTGGATGTTCTGTTGCTGATCATGAGTGTACCAGACCGTGCCTTGTTTGACTGGGTTTCATGAAAATGGTGTAGAACAGAGATGCCAGTATATTGAAGCCTGCAGAGTAGTGGGCCAAGAGCTGTGGTGTGCAGGTGTGTGAAAAAATATCTGTGGTTGAGACATGTGGATCTCCCATTGACTTCCAAATAGCTTGTGGCTGACATGGTGCAGCCAGCAGGCTCTTTCTTGTAAAGGCATCTTTTTATATGGAGAGCTTTCAGGGCAATCTTCAGAATAGGTTTGCTATGGTCAAGGAGAAAGCTATGTGGGATAGAAGCCTGTTTGGTGCATTCTCCTGCAGACCCTGGCAAACCACATGTGACATAAGTCCCTCCAACACTGTGTCCCAGATGAACTCCTTGTATTTCATGAAGCAAATACCAAACTCCCAGTGCAGGAGCAAGAAACACCATGGAAAGTGGAGGATGACCAAATGGCTTCACAGTGTACACGGGGAGACACTTACCCACAGTGGCCACAGTTTACATACAAATGGAGAATTCGGCACTGCTGTCTCATGTTCATTGGACATAGATGCAGGGTCAGCTTTGATGTTCTCACTACAAAGGAACATAGTTTCTGACAAGCTCCTGAGAACAACAAATATTTCAAGTGTCCAACCACAGAGGCAGTTTCTCAAGAAGTATTATTCCGGCAGAGCTCCATGTACGTGGAGTGTTTACCCTGTCCCTTAGTTTTGGAAATTCCTCTACCACCTCCAAGGTTGTGAACTCCTGATTATTTTCCATTGCAGATATGTATTCACATATTTTCTAACTATTTTCCTCTAATTGTGTCTTACTTGGGGTGAAGGTAATGTAAAGGCATTTTTCTGGATGAGAGTAGGAAGATTTTTGTGTAGCACATATTTGCATACACATTGGATACATTTTCCTATTTTCCATTCGACATACTGAATCCCTGACAATAACCCATACCCAACTAGACTCTTACTGATAATCCTAATATGATGGAGAAAAATAACCCAAACAGAATAGAAATACAAGCAGTTCAGTGGATGTATCACATATATTTGGACTTGCCTTTTGCATAACAAATTGTAGGTGTTACAAATCTTGTCAATTTTAATTGATATAGTTCTCCATGAGTTTTTAAAGTTAACAACTATGTGAATTTCTGTCTCCCTTTCTCTGTAGCCTATTCAGCACATGTATTTTTATATGCACATATAGAATCCTACCTGGTATCACAAGTACATTATTGTGAGTGCATGCATTGGCAGATACAAATTGTGAGAAGAGATCACCCCTCCTAAACACTTTTGGAATTTAAAATTCAACCTATGGGTGACCTTCCTAGTGGAATATTATACATAAATCCATTTTCATTAAAATATAAATTTTTCCATCTCTGGAGGATATATATTTCATGATCAATTTCGATTGGCATATATATTGCTACATTTTAATGTCTCTGTGTGTGTGTTTTGTATATATATATATATATATATATATATATACTGTCCAGATTTTTCAAAATATGAAATATATGTGTCTTATATACACTCCCTGAATTCATTCATGTTCATGTATGTGGATTTATAATCAACTTTTCACAAGATTTTTCTCAGAAATATACATTCACGTGAAATACATGTTTGTTTCCTAGTACAACAAACTCACTACAGTGAATGGTGGTTACAGATCCTAATATTGCTACACTAACTGACTCAGTTTAACATCAATGCAAGTAGATTCCTATGGGACATGGTGTGTATTTTGAGGTTCATTTTCATTCAACACTGGTATATTACTATTTCTTAAGTTTTTGAACATCATAATATATATATTTCATCCACAAGTTCACAAATTTATAGGCATTTGTTTCAGTTTCCATCGTTTCCTGCTTCACAACACATGATTTCCTCCAGGTTTCTTGACTGGCCTTTTCATGAAACTTCGTTCCAAACACATTATTTTCGATTTTCATAATCAATTTTAAAGCAAACCTCACACACTCTTCATGATAAAGCATAACCCTAAAATTACCATTAGATGTATAACTGGTTGTAATGAATGGATGTATATCAATATAAAATTTCCTGTATATTTACAGATATCAATTCAATCCATTATTTAAAGTTGGAGCCAGTTATATTATTTATTCACAGTATGGTCTATTCATGCATTTTCTCTATATTCAGAGACACAGGGCACACCTATTTTTACTCCCAAAATTAATTTATATGTCTTCAAAAACTTGTTTGCAGAAATGGTGGAAGAAATACTCATGTTCCCTGATGTACATATACATTTTATCACAGTAATATTCTGGACACAAAATGCAAAGTCACATTTATGATTGTACCAAATCCTAAATGGAAAGTGAGCATGGATTACAAAAATCATCCATCTCCAGGTTGCCTAATGCTCTCAATTGTAAATCCTATTTGTGACTATATATTTGTTTCCTCCTAAGATTATATACTCAACCTCAAGCCTGTTGAAAATGTCTAATCCAATCACTCACTTTATTCTTTTCCTGATTTCCTAATATCTCTATTGATATCTACTTTCCTACATATTTTCCCCAGTTCATCTTTGTGACTGACTCTTCACATGTTCTGACATTTACATTCACTCTCTACTCGAAACCCTCTTGCGAAAGAACTTATGGTCCAAATCATTTACTCACTCTTCTTCCTAAACCTACGGACGATCATCCTAATCCTACTGACTATCTTTTTTTGACTGGATGTTCTCTTCTACATTCAATTATCCAAGGTACAAGGTCCTATGCCATTGTATATGGATTTATCTGAGATAACTGTGCCGAACATAATTCAAAGATAAGTATCCAACTCAAGGGCCCAATTTGCCCTTCAGGGCTTCAAATCTTACTTAGATTTCTGTTTTCATAATTATATTTCCCCTTTCTTGTAAATATCACAGGTTTCAAGTACCATTATTCATCCCACAGAATGATTCCTAACTCAAATTGAACATGCTATTAACCCTAAACATACACTGTTCCCTCAATCTAACTTTACAGAAGAGCAGGATCAGAGTTGGTCTTACAAAAGAGCAATGTAGGGGATCTTCCACCTGCTGAGAACCTCAAAGGTCCATGCAGAAATAATCCCTGGAGAAGTTGTAGGCAGCCATGAAGAACCTGAGAGAGCACAAGTCATCTTCCATGGCAAACATCCTGGTCAGGATGAAGGTTTGTGTCTGAATCAGCCTTTCTCTTCTTAATGTAGAGAAGATGGACCAAACCAGGCCTGTGTGGAGAGATGTTCCTGGGTGCCTATGGTTGATATACCATCCTAACTTGTGAAAGTGTCACAGGAAGTAGGGGTAGCCTCCATCTATTGGGACCGTTGAATGGAACTGTTAGGACAAAGTGGTCGCCAAGGTAGTGACCTCATTCTGTTCCTGAATGAAGTGACCTACCTCACTTTCTTGGTGATGGAACTATCTGAACTTGGGATCCAGGAATCCAGGCACCCAGAGCGAGTCCCAGTCCCAGTTCCAGTGGGCTCAGTTTTTTGAAATAACCAAGGACAGTGTCAGTCTTCCTTGGTACCTACTTATGTGAGGATTGCCAAATGCCAGCAGCGCTCTGAAGAGTGTACTTTTTCAGAAAGCATGTAGTTGTTCATCGCTTGCTCCTCACAACTTCTCAGAGTTGGCCAAGGAGACCAGATCTGAGACAGGACAAGCCATTTCGGGAAAACATAGTAGGGCCCACGAGTCATTGGACACTCCTGATGGTCACAGACCTATTTGTGAAAACGAGGTGCCTTTGTGGGTGTGGGTGTGAGTTTGTGATTTTGTCTCATGTTCTGAGAATAGGTAGGAAAGGTGGTTTGTTTGGTTTGGAGTGGACTGTGTCTGGTAAGTCCTTTGAGGAGCCGAGTGTTTCTATGTCTGTCCATCTCTCTGTGACCTTGGTTGCAGATATTAGAAAAGAGAATGCATCAATGAATGTGTCCTGTGTAGTAGAAATCTTCCCAGAATTCATCCTACCCAATTTATGAAAGGAATTCAGCTTGCCTTATGGATGGGCAATGCCTACTATCTTCCTAAGTTTCTCTTTTTTTCCTGAATTTTGCCACTCTCCAGAATAGGATCATGGTTTTGTGTCCAAATTATTTACCACCTCCAATCTCTGTGACATAGCCATGTACTGGATAGCTGAAGGGAATTGGAGCATCTCAGAAAACCCAGATATCAATGTGACCAGGAAAGTCTCAGTGGGGAAACCCTGATTTGGGCCTATTGCTTACCTATTCTTCTGTTGCCCTTAATGTCAGGAAGGCTTTTGCCTCTGGCCACACCTTTGTGAAGCCTGAACAAAACAGTTTTCAAATGGAAATGAATGGACATCACCTGTGGCTCTTTGTTAATTGCTTAGGAAAGGGATGTGTCTGAATCAGCCACTTGGCCCTGTGTGAGACTTTGGCTTAGATTCTCAGCACCTGATGGATCTAAAGAAAGATCCCATGTTTGCATCCATAACCAAAATGCCAAAAAGTGCAGTAATTGTGGATGAAGTCTCTCGCCTTCCTCTGTAAGGTTCCTGACCTCCATCAAGTGAGAATAGGGATCCTTTGGGTCAAATGAGCTCTTCAAATCCCTGCAGAGTCTAGCCCATAGTTGCTTGTGTTGTCTCATGACTCCAAATCACATACATAATCAATACATGACAGTGAGTAGGCCTCAAATTGGAGAAGCACAGTAGTATTTAGGGCAGGCCTATTTGATCACTCCTGTTTCACAGGAAGTGTTTCCAGGCCACCCAGACTTTAGGCAAATGAGGGGCAAGGAAGTCTATTTTGGACACTGTCTTGTGCTGCACCCCTCATGGAAACATACAGCCAGAGGTTATGATGAATGTCTATATGGATAAAGGTGAGGGTCATGTGGGAGTGTTTTGGTTTAAATTGTGGTCATTTGTGTGGCAGTTGGAAGAGATGACTGGGTCCACCTGCTCCTGAACTCTGGTGTGATTTCCCTGAGACTGAGTTCTGGAACTAACCTAAGAGAAGTATTGCCATGAATTGTGTTGGCATTTAAGGAGGCCATGCATGAGAGTCACCCTTGGAACCTGAGATCTAGGCCCAGGTGGCTTTCCAGAGAGCACTGGAAATCTCAGCCGGAATATCACATGATTTTATTCTGAAAAACTTGGCAGCCATAGTTGAGAGTCAAAACACACATGGACCTCACATTGTAGACCTCAACAGCGCTGGCTTCATGTGACCTTTTGGACACTCTTTGGGAAACCTTGCCTGTTATCATTCTCCAGAGCTTTCATTGAAATGAGCTTCCTCACCATTTAATGGTTCCTGAATGAATTGAAACCCACAGTGCCTCCAACTTCATCCTTGAAAAATGGCTAGATAAATAAAATGAAATTTTTGAAATTCCCATGACCAGGTGGCACTGGAGAACCTTTGGATGTCCTGTTGCTGATCAAGAGTGTACCAGACAGTTCCTTGATTGACTGGGTTTCATGAAAATGGTGTAGAACAGAGATGCCATTAAGTTAGAGCCTGCAGAGTAGTGGGCCTAGAAAGTGGTGTGCAGTTGTGTGATAATACGTTTGTGTTGTGGCCATGTAGATCTGCCATTGGCTTCCAAATTGCTTGTGACTGACATGGTGCAGGCAGGAGACCCGTATATGTAAAAGCATGTTTTTATATGGAGAGGTTTCAGGGCAATGTTAAGAATCAAGTTTCTATGCACAAGTTGGCAAGCTATGTGGGAAAGAAGCCTGGTTGGTGCATTCTCCTGCAGACCCTGACACACCGCAAGTGACAGAACTCCGTCTAGCACTGTGTCCCTGTTGAACTTCTTGTATTTTGTGAAGGAAATACCAAACTCCCAGTGCAGCAGCAAAAAACACCACGAAAAGTGGAGGATGACCAAATGGTTCCACAGTCCCCACGGAGAGACACTTAGACCCATGTGGCCACTGTTTACCTACAAAGAGTGAATTCAGAACTGCTGCCTCAAGTTTACTGGAAAATAAGAAACCATATCCTTCAGGTCACATAGATGTAGACCCAGCTTTGATGGTCCCACTACAAAGAAAGCTAAAGCTCCTGAAAATAACATATATTTCAAGTGCCCAACCTCAGAGGAAGTTTCTCAAGATGTCTTTAGGCTAGCAGACCTCCATGTTTGAGGAGTGTTTACCATGTCCCTTACTTTTGGAAACTCCTCTACCAACTCCAAGGTTGTGAACTCCCGAGAATTTTCCATTACAGATATGTATTCTCAGACTTTCTAACACCACTGTTCTAACTGTGACTTACTTCAGACGAAGGGAATGACAAAGATTTGTTCTGGATGAGAGTGGGATGATTTTTGTGTAGCACATATTTCCATACACATTGGATTCATTATCGTATTTTCCATTTGAAATATTGAATTCCAGACAGTAACCCATTACAAACTAGACTCTGACTACTAATCCTAATATGATGCAGTAAAATAACACAAACAGAATAGAAATGCAAGCAGTTCAGTGGAGGCGTGGTGTAGAGTTGGACTTGCCTTTTGCATAAAAAAGGGTAGGTGTTATAAATATAGTCAATTTTCTGTTGAAATAGTTCTCCATGTGTTTTTAATGTTAACAAATATGTGAATTCCTGTCTCCCTCTCTCTGTAGCCTATTCAGCACATGCATTTTTATATACACATATAGAATACTACCTGGTATCACACGTACATTTTTGTGAGGTGGCTGACGTGGCAGATACAAATTGTGAGAAGAGATCACTCCTCCTAAATGCTGTTGGAACTGAAAATTCAATGTATGGGAAAACTTGCTAGTTCAACAACATTATGCATAAATCTATCTTCAATAAAATGAATATTTTTGGATCTGTGGATGATATATATTTCATGGTGAATTTCGATTGATATATATATATTGCTATTTTTAATGTCTCAGTGTGTGTGTGTGTGTGTGTGTGTGTGTGTGTGTGTATACACACACACTCTCCAGATTTTTAAAAATATGAAATGTATGAGTCTTATTATACACTCCCTAAATTAATTAATATTCATATATGTGGATTTATAATCAACTTTTCACAAGATTATTCTCAGAGATATTCATCCACCTGAAATACATATTTCTTTCCTAGTACTGAAAACTAACTTGAGTGAATGGTGCATACAAATCCTAATATTTCTACAGTAACTGACCCAGTTTAACATCAATTCAAGTAGATTCCTATGGGACATGATGTGTATTTAACGTTAATTTTTGTCAACACTGCTACATTACTATTTCTTCAATTAATGCACATCATAGGATATATATTTTATCTACAAGTTAGCAAATATTTAGGCATTTGTTTCACTTTCAATCACTTCCTGCTTCAGAACACATGTACACTTCCGGGTTTCTTGACTGGTCTTTTCATGAGACTTCTTTCCAAACACATTATTTTCAATTTCCATAATCACTTTTGAAGCAATACTCACACACTCTTCATGAGAATCCATAACCCTAATATTACAATTAGATATATAACGGGTAGGATTAAATGTATTATATCAATATAAGATTTTCTGTATATTTTCAGATATCAATTCAATCCATTATTTAAAGTTGGAACCAGTTATATTATTTATTCACAGTATTGTCTATTCATGCATTATCTCTATATTCATAGACACATGGTTCACCTATTTCTATCCCCAATACTAATTCATACATCTTCATTATATTGCTCCCAGAAATGGTGGAAGAAATACTCCTGTCACCTGATCTACATATACATTTTATTACAGTAATATTCTGGACACACAAAGGAAAGTTCACACTTATGATTGTACCAATGTAAAGGTCGGCCGAGCATTGGAGGAAGAAACCATGAAGAGACTGTCTCATGAAACAGCAAAGGGCTTTTTGGGGGTCCAGCATGCTGGGGCTCAGAGCTCACTTGAATAGAGAAGAGAGCCCTGAGAACATCTTAAGTAGAGCTTATGTACTTTACTTGGTGAGGGCAGGGAGGGAAATTTATTGATTGGTCAGGTCGAGTGAGTGGTTTGCGTGCCAATGGGAGAGGGAGTACATTCTGCAGTTTGGCAGTTGGGGACAGCACATTCTGGGAACAAGATTAACAAACAGTTCTCAAGATTTCAACAGTGTTTTGTTAAGCATACAGAAAAACAGGTATTACAAGTACCTATTTTATTAACCTTTCATTCCCCACTTCTCATTCTGGTTACTTTTAATCATAAAAGTGATCATTGGGGGGTCTCTGATTTTATGTCTCCTAGTGAGGTATATTGTTGTCTGATTACCATAAGTTTAACTTATCCAATTTGAGCTTGTAGAAAAGAAACTACACGATTGAGCAAACAGGTTCCTACAATTAGCATTAATATGAGGATTGTTAATGGACTGGCCAGGGTTGATAAAAGCGTAGGTAACCAGGGGGACTATGTGAACAAAGACACAAACCAACCTTTATGTGCCCCTCTCCTTTGTTGGTGCTCTTCAAGGCATCTTTTTAACTTACTCATAAATTTTTTTACAACTCCAGTATGGTCGGCATAAAAACAACATTCTTCCCTCAATGCAGCACAAAGGCCCTCTTCTCACATGAAGAGGAGGTCCAACCCTCGCCTGTTCTGTAAAACAAATTCAGAGAGAGAGGTTTAAGAGAATGGTCTGAGAATGAGAAAGGAGAGATGTAAAAGAATAATGGGAAAGGGGTTTGGGATTTTCCAGGCAACAAAATGTTGAGCAGTAGAACACGTAGAGCAGAGGAGAAGACAGGAGTGAGTATCCCAAAAAGCCTGTGAGCGATGTTAAATTTTTAGTAACCTGTTTTCACTGATGACAAAAAAAAAACTTTAAAGGCCATTTTCATTACATCTTGGATAGGGTGCTGAGGGCTCTCCTTAGCTTTTTGAGCTTTGGTTTAGTTGGTAAGAGGACTTGGTGGGACCTGGTGAGGGCACTGACAGGAGAAGAGAGGAGTGAGTGGGTGGATGGGTACCTTAGTACTTGTTACCTCAGCAAGGGGGCAATGGTCTAAGAGCCGGCAGAGGCTTCGGTTTTTGATCTAGTAATTGGAGGGGAGAAATCAGGTTGCTTATGTGGGAGTGACAGCAGAGAGTCTGGAGCAGAAAGCAGAGGGTGAGGATCTATTAGAGAAGCATAGTTCAGGATGTGAGTGAAGGAGGGAAAAGGCCTCCACATAGGGGAATTTCCTTCCAACATTTGAGCACTTGCCGAAGTCAAAAAGGTCATGCAGAATTTGAGCATCTAGAGACCCCTCTGGGGGCCATCGGTTTTGGTTGTCTAATTGGTAATATGCCCAATGCTGAGTACTGAATTTGATGAGGAGTTTGGGTTCCACCAGGCAGCCCCTGTATGCTTACATCCCATGACTTACAGAAGAAGTCGGCTTTTCACCCACACAGCCCTGGCTGTTAGTGGGTTTGATAGTCCGCTGAGCAAACATAGTAATCTGGGCTAGCCAACCTGTATCTGGCTCACGTGTCCCTACATCCATAATGTTTGTTTCCATTACGTATGGCACGGAAAAGATTTAATGGAATTTTAGTGGGATCCCCTTCATCAGGGATATCCCAATAGGAAAGACCTATAGCCAGCTGACAAATGTCTGGGTAGAGAGATGGCCACCAGGTCCCTAAGGGGGCTGTATGCAAGATAGAGCATACTTCTAGTACAGTATGATTTGTGATCAGCCATCGCTGCTGAACAGGCTGATGAGGTTTAGGACTACTATTGGCCAAGGGGAGAGTCTATAGCCTTATGCACATGGCGAATACACAATTTGAAAGGATTACCAGTCATTTCTATTTTCCAGCCAGAGTCTGGACAGGGCGCAGGCTTGAGATGAGAGGCATGGATCGCGGAAGTGATTCCCTCTACCTTTACCACTGTAGGTGTTATAAGTAGCACCTGGTATGGTCCTTTCCAGCGGGGTTCCAGGGATGACACCTGATGTCGTCTTATGTAGATGAAGTCTCTTACTTGATATTGATATGGAGTCCCCTCGTCCCCAGGTTGGTAGGTAGTGGCCAGCTCTTTCCACAGATATCACTGTCTTCTTTCAAAAACTTTAACTCTGTCAACTCAGGAGGTGCGGAAGGGATCATTAGGTCTTAGAGTTGGGGTTATGTCCCTTACTGGAGGAGGGACCATAGAGAATTTCATAGCGCGTGAGATTACACAAAGAAACAGAGGGAGTATGAGTATTTCTTGCATGAAACAGTGCATAAGGCAGGAGCATAGTCCAAGTTTTTATGCTGATATCTAAGCTTAATTTTGTTAAGGTCTCTTTAATGCTTCTATTTATTTATTTTACCTGTCCTGAGCTCTGGGGTCTATAAGCACATTGTAACTTCCAATTAATCCCCAGGGTCCTGGCTAACCCCTGACTTACAAGGCCATGAACGCCAATCCATTTTCAGACCCTATTACCTTAGGCAGTCCGTATCTTGGAAAATTATCTTTCAGGATCTTCTTGACCACAATTTGTGCCTTTTTTTTTTGTGGGAAGGCTTCAATCCATCCTGAAAATGTATCTACAAAAACTTGGAGATATTTAAGTCCATACCATGCTGGCTTAATTTCAGTAAAGTCCACTTCCAAGAATTGTCCTGGTCTGGATCTTTGTAGGTGGTTAACTGCAAGAAAATTGGAAGGGTAAGCATTAACCAATTGACAGGCCTGACAGGCTTTTGTTACTTGTTCAGTTATTTCCTTTCACTCTGAGTTGGTTAGTGGAAAACTCTGTTCTTTATTCTTCAGGAATGCCTGAAGTTTCTTTGAACCAATGTGAGTGAGTTGATGTACATTTTTAACATACCATAGGGCTTTCTGAAAATGCAGGCTGGGCTCAGTGAAGTTGAGGATTTCAGTTTCAGTGTCATTAGATGTTGTCAAAAGCTTGCTGGTGCTCAGGGGTCCATTAGAATTGGGCATCTCCTTTTAACAGCGGGTATAAAGGAGCAGCTAAGGACGCAAACCCGCGTATCCATAACCTGCAAAAGCCAGCAGTCCCAAGAAACTCTCTGAATTGTCTGCTATTAGATGGGGGTGGTATATGCTCAATGGTTTCTTTTCTGGGATCAGTGAGCCATCGTTTACTGCCCCTAAGGGAATATCCCAGGAAGATTGCTTCTTTCTGGCAAATTTGGGCCTATTTGGCAGAAGCACTATACCCGAGTTGAGCAAGCTCGGAAAATAGTGCTTGGGTCCCAGACTCACAGTTTTCCTTGGTGTTGGCTGCCAGTAGCAGGTCATCCACATATTGAAGCAGGGTGTCTTCAGGGTGCGTAGTTCTGAAGTTGTTGAGATCTCTGGGGAGGGCTTCATCAAAGAGAGTGGGGGAAATTTTGAACCCCTGTGGGAATCTAGTCCAAGTTAGTTGACCAGACGTTCTGGTTTCTGTGTCTACCCACTCGAAAGCAAATAGCAAATGACTATCTTTATGCAGACGCAAGCAAAAGAAAGCATTTTTTTAAAGTGCAGAACAGTATAGCAATTCCGCTCAGGGTTCAGAGTGCTAGGCAGATTGTACAGATAAGGTACCGTGGGGTGAATGTTCTGCACTCTGTTGTTGATCTCTCTTAGGTCTTGAAGGAAGCGATAGACCCCAGTTCCTGGATTTTTTTACTGGTACCAGGGGTGTGTTCCAGTTTGAATGACTGGGCCTTAGGACCCCTAAGGCCAGATATTTCTGAATACAGGGCCTTATCCCATCTTTAGCTTTCTTGCTCAGAGGATATTTTTTGACATTGATTGGGCGGGCTGTAGTTATTAACCCCACTGTTATTGGAGGTTGTTTCATGGCTAGGCCTAACTCAGCAGTTTTTTCCTAGGCATCTGTAAAATCTGTTATCCATTTCTGGGGTAGCTTGCCTGTTTGATCAGTCTTGGGGGGGGTGACGAGTTGATGTTCATCTTCTACTGACATAGTTAAAGCCGTGACTATAGGAGTTTCTACTGAAGGTTTTAGAAATTTCACTTGGGGGCCTTCAGGGATAAAAGTTATTCTGGCCTGGAGCTTGTTGAGCAGATCTCTGCCCATCAATGGGGGGGGGGGCATTCTGGGATTACTAGAAAGGAGTGATGGATTTTTCCTTTCCCCAGGACCATGGTCCTCTTAGTTGTCTAAGCCCCATATTTACTGCCATTAGGCCCTTGAACTAGAGTCATTTTATTTGATAGATGGCCCAATGGTGTCTTAAGGACTGAGTATACTGCCCCTGTGTCCACTTCAAAATTTACTCACTGCCGGCAAGTTCTTTGAGTTCTTTTGGCAGGGCCAGCTTCCTCCAGGGAAGGAGGGGCTGTGTGTGCCACGGGGTAGTCATCTGGAGAGAGCTGGGCTGGCCTAGATTCCTCCAATGGTGGAGAGTCTGAGTCACCAGCAGGGGAATCACTTAGAGGGAGTTGGGGGTTGGGGGACGAGGACAGGGCATAAGGAGGGGGAGGAGAGTCCAGTAGAGTCTTGAGACTCAGGGAGAACAGAGGGTGGAGGAGGAGGAGGAGAGGGTTTGAGAGATACAATCATGTTGGAAGCAGTAGGAGCGGGGGCAGGTTCAAGGAAAGGTTTCACCCATGGAGAAGGAGATTTGCAGAGGTCCTGCTAAGTTAAGATATATTGCTGTTGATCTGGATGGCTAAGTGGCCCTGGCTGAAAGACAATATCTCTGAGTTTTTAAATTAGTGAGAAGTAGAAACATCCTTCTGGGGGCCATCCGACTCCGAAGGTGGGTCATTCTGAGGCACAGAGTGTCTACCAGGTCTGGCGTTTTACTGAAAAAGAAAGATTCTGAGCCCTTAAGCAGACTTTGGTCCACTGATCAAGGGTCAGGGACAGAGGCGATGAAGTGCTCTGTCCCATATGAAAGATACACAAACAGTGAAACCAATGACACACGACACAGACAAGACAAGACAATAAAGACAGGCAATGGACGTCCAGTACTGAGACCAGGACAGAGTAGCCGGCAAAACCTGATGGGCGGGCAATACCGAATCCAAAACAAAATATCACTGAGTCGAGGAGACTATTGTTACTCGATTTCCCGAGACCTCCAGGGCGTCCCCCAGAGACATGACCTGTGGCTCTGTGACACGTCTGTCAGCCACCCTCAGAGAGAGCTCATCCTCATCACCGATAGCCATTATGCCCATCCCTAACCTGAAACCTGAAACCAGAAAGAGGCACCTTACTCACCCTGAGAGGAGCCCATTGTCTGTCTTTCATCCACCACTGCTGGATCTCCCTGCGGCCCTCAGATGTAAAGTTCGGGCGAGCGTTGGAGGAAGAGACCACCAAGAGACTGTCTCATGCAACAGCCAAGGGTCCAGAATTCTGGGACTCAGAGCTCACTTGAATAGAGCAGAGAGCCCTGAGAACAGCTTAAGCAGAGCTTATATACTTTCCTTGGAGAGGGCAGGGAGGGAAGTTTATGGATGGGTCAGGGCGAGTGGGCGGTTTGCGTGTAAACGGGAGAGGGAATACATTCTACAGTTTGGCAGTTCGGGACAGGACATTCTGGAAACAAGATTAGCAAAAAGTTTTCAAGATTTCAACAGTGTTTTGTTAAGCATACAGAAAAACAGAAAGTGACAACTACCTATTTTATGTAATTTCACCAAAGCCTAAATGTAAAGTGAGCATGGATTACTAAAAACATTCTTGTCCAGGTTGCCTAATGCTCACAAATGTCAATTCTCTTCGTGACTACATATTTGTTTCTTCCTAAGATTATATATTCAACCTCAACCCTGTTGAAAATGCCTAATCCTATGACTCACTTAATACTTTGCCTGATTTCATAATGTCTCTATTGATATCTGCTTTTCTACATATTTTCCCCAGTTCATCATTGTGACTGACTCTTCACATGGAATGACATTAGCATTCACTCTCTAACTGAAACTCTATTGATAAAGAACTTTGGTCCAAATCCTATACTCACTCTTCTTTCTAAACCTACCGACTATCTTCCTAATCCTAACAACTATCCCTTTTTGACTGGAGGTTCTCTTTGACATTCAATCATCCAAGGTACAACGTCCTATGCCATTGTATATCGATTTATCTGAGACATCTGTGCAGAAAGTATTTCAATGCTAAGTATCCCAATCAAGGGCCCAATTATCTTCTGGGCTTCAAATCTTACCTAGATTTCTGTTTTTCATACTTGAATCATACGTCTATATTCTTATAAATATCACAGATTCCCAGTACCATTATTCATCCCACAGAATGATTCCTAACCCAAATCAAACCTGATATTAACCCTAACTACACATTGTTCCCTCAATCTAACTTTAGAGAAGAGCAGGGACAGAGCTGATCTTAAAATACAGAAATGTAGGGGATCTTCCACCTGCTGAGAACCTCAGAGGTCCATGCAGAAAGGATCCCTGAAGAAGATGTAGGCAGCTATGATGGACGTGAGAGAGCAAAAGTCATCTTCCATGGCAAAAACCCTGGTCAGGATGAAGGGAAGTGTATGAATCAGCCTCTCTCTACTTAATGTAGAGAAGATGGACCAAACCAGGCCTTTGTGCAGAGCTGTTCTTTGGTGCCTATGAATGATATATCATTCTAACTTGTGAAAGTGTCACAGGAAGTAGGGGCAGCCTCCAGCTCACGGAACACTTGGAAGCAACTGTTAGAACAAAGTGTTTGGCAAGGCAGTGACCTCATTCAGTTCCTAAAGGAAGTGACCTACCTCACTTCCTTGGTAATGGAACTCTCTAAACTTGGGATCCAGGAAGCCAGGTACCCAGAACCAATCCCAGTCCCAGTCCCAGTGGGCTCACTTGTTTTGTGTTACTAAGGACAGAGTCACTCTTCCTTGGTACCTACTGATGTGAGGTTGGCCAAATGCCAGGGTCATTCTTGAGAAAGCAGGTAGTGTCTCACCACAGGCTCCTGACAACCTCACACAGTTGGCCGAGGAGACCAGATCTGAGAATGGATAGTCCATTTCAGGGGAACATAGTATGACCCACCAGTCAGAGGACACTCTGGATAGTCACAGACCTACTTGGGGGAAGGAGGTGCCTTTTTGCGTGTGGGTGTGAGTTTGTGGTTTTTTCTCATGTTCTGAGAATAGGTAGAAAAGGCGGTTTGTTTGGTTTGGAGTGGACTTTTTCTAGTAAGTTGTTTGATAAGGCGAGTGTTTCTATGTCTGTGTATCCCACTTTGTCCGTGGTTGTAGACATTAGAAAAGAGAATGCATCAATGGATGTGTCCTGTCTAGTAGAAAGCTTCCCAGCATTCATTCTGTGCAATTTGTGAATGGACTTTGACTCGCCTTATGGATGGGCAATGCCTACTATCTTACTACCTTGCTGTTTTCTTCCTGAATTCTGGCCACTCTCGAGACTAGGCTCATGGTTTTGTGTCCAAGATATGTATCACCTCCAAGCTCTGTGACATGGCCATGTACATGATAACTGAAGGGAATTGGAGGATCTCAGAAAACTCAGATATGAATGTGACCAGTAAAGTCTCAGTGGAGAATCCTTGCTTTGGGCCATTTGCTTACCTATTGTTCCATTGCCCTGAATGTCAGGAAGGTCTTTGCCTCAGGCCACCCCTTTGTGAAGCCTGAACAAAACAGTTTTCAAATGGAAATGAATTGGCATCACCTGTGGCTCTTTGCTTAATTGCTTTGGAAAGGGATGTTTCTTAATCAGCCTCTTGGTCCTGTGTGAGGCTGTGGCTTAGATTCTCAGCACCTGATGGATCTAAAGAAAGATTCCCTGTGTGCTACAAAACCAAAATGGTCAAAATAGCAGTCATTGTGTATGAAGATTCTCGCCATCTTCTGTAATATTTCTGACATCCATCAAGTGAAAATAGGGATCCTTTGGGACAAATGAGTTCTTCAAATGCCTGCAGAGGCTAGACCATAGATGCTTGGGTTTTCTCATGACTCCAATTCACAAAAAGAATCTATAACTGGCAGTCATTAGGCCTCAAATTGGAGAAGTGAAGCCGTAATAAGGGCAGGCCTATTTGATCACTCGTGATTCACAGGAAGGGTGTTCAGGCCACACTGACATTAGGGAAAATAGGGGCAAGGGAGCATATTTTGGACACTGTCTTGGACTGCGCCCCTTATGAAAACCTCCAGCCAGAGAATTTGATGAGTGTCTATATGGAAGAAGATGAGGGCCATGTGGGAGTGTTTTGGTTTTAATTGTGGTCATTTTTGTGGCGGTTGGAAGACATGAATGTGGCCACCATGACTGGAACTCTGGTGTGATTCCCCTTAGAAACTGAGTTCTGGAACTGACCTCAGAGAAGAATTGCCATGAATTGTGTTGGGATTTTAGGAGGCCACTCATGAGAGTCGCCCTTGGAAACTGAGATCTAGGCAAACTCAGATGGAGACTGCTGAATAGTGACACAGAGCTGTGGTGCACAGGTGTGTGATAAAACATCTCTGGTGGGGCCATGTGGATCTGCCAATGACTTCCAAATGGCTTGTGGCTGAAATGGTGCAGCGCGTAATCCCTTATACGTTTGACCTCTTCATATAAAGCCATCTTGTTATATGGAGAGGTTTCAGGGCAATGTTCACAATCAGGTTGCAACGGTTAAGGGGGCAAGCTATGTGGGATAGAAGCCTGGTTGGTGTATTCTCCTGCAGACCCTGACCCACCACACGTATGAGAAATTCCTCCAGCACTGAGTCCCTGTTGATCTCCTTGTATTTTGTGAAGCAAATACCAAACTCCCAGTGCAACAGCAAGAAACACCATGAAAAGTGGAAGATGAGCAAATGGCTTCACAGTCCACACGGGGAGGCACTTAGCCTTCAGTGGCCACAGTTTCCCAACAAAGAGAGAATTCAGCACTGCTGCCTCATGTTCATTTGAAAATAAGAAACTATATCTTCCAGGTCACATATATGCAGACCCAGCTTTGATGGTCTCACTACAAAGGAAGCTAAAGCTCCTGACAACAACATATATTTCAAGTGCCCAAGGTCAGGGGCAGTTTCTCAAGAAGTTTTAGGCCGGCAGAGCTCCATATTTGTGGAGTGTTTACCTGTTAGACCAGGACATGACAAAAGACCACTGACTCCAATTAAAATCAAATTAAACCAAGCTTATTATTTCCACTGGCTTCCTCTCCCTCTAAAAATGGTGGAAACTAGACAGCAACCCCACCTTTCCTACAGCCCACCTTTATAGCCCAGAAAGTTACACAAAGGCGGGTTACAGATAAGAGAACTCGGAGAAGCATCACATTAATGCTAGTTTACATTTTTTGTTTTTTGCTGGCCCCTCATCAGAATTTATCAGGACCATTAGAGCCTCAACGACTGTCGTTGTCTGGCCAGGGAAGGCCAATATTTATGAGGTGTCACTAAAGTTTCAGAGAGGTCTGCTTCTGGTCAGAGAGCCAGGCATGGGTGAGTTCAAGGCATGGGCAGGCATTCAAAGCAGATTCAGAATTTGCAGTAATGTATAGTAAAGCCAAAATTATCTTTTCATGGTTTTGTGGCAAGATGGCTCCCAATTTTAATAAATGATCATGTTGGGTCTATCATTCCCCCTTTCTAATGTGCCCCTTCAAAATCTTTGATAGGGTAGGAAAAGAGCAATGAGGGAATTTTAATTCCTCAGGTAACAGTCTCCAAATTTTTAGAACTCACCCAAAACTGGATTCCTGATTTTACCTGACATAATTAATTACTTATATTGATAGTCTATTTATTTTTGGCTCCATAGTTGTTAGACGAGAGGCGTCACTCATTTTGGTGTCTTCAGAGCTGAGAGAGGGTGACGTGAGTGGGCACAGCATATGGGACATGACTTGTCTTTTAGAAGTCAGTTGAGGGACATGGGTTGCCTTTTAGAAATCAGTTCGGTTTGAAGTCTGGTTGGGGAAGAACAGGTTGTAAAGTCATCTGGGGATGGGTTCTTCTATGTGAGAAACAAAAACCATGAGTACTGAAAAAATGTTGCAGCAGCTGGAACATGTCACTGTATAGAAGTTCCCTCAGCAGGCTTTAATATCCCCAGTTATCACAATGTCAACTTAATATTTAACATTTAGTGTTACATTTGTCCCTCCCCATAAGATACAGTTTAATAATTTAATGTCATCTGATCTTGCAAAATTCTTTTACTAGTATGACCTCTGTGTGTAATAGAGAAACCTTTAATTCTGTTACTCAGGGCTGGATAATTATACTAGCAAACACCAAGCCTACCTGTGTAGGTTAGGAATATCTGTAGGCCTTAAACTTAAAATTTGTGCCTCTGGCAGCTCCTCTTGATAGTCACTTTTTATAGTTATCAGGCATTGCTGACTGAGAATCATTCTTTGTGGCCTCCAGTCTTACTTATTTTGGGAGGATAACATAAAGTGAATACCTTAAAATATTATTATTATTATTATTATTTAAAATGTCAGGAATGTCTGTATTTTGGTTTTAACTCTCTTTGCTAAGTGTTTAAGATGAAGCTGTCAAACTGACTTTTGTTTCTATCTATTGTTAACATTAGCTGAGTTTTATGAAAGTCATTCCTGGGGAAACTTGAGAGCAGCTTCTCAGTTCTGCTGGTGCCATTTGCGCTAGGTGGGTCCAGGTCTTGCTTGACCATGGGGCTTCCCTTGGAAGCATCAAAGATGTCTCCCTTCTCTGATGACTCTCTTCTTCATAGCAAATGCCCTGATTGGCTTTCTGTTTTCCAGTGGTCTCATTAATCTCTCTGATTGGGAGGTTATGAGGCCCAGAGTTGCAAAGCTTTTAGAGAAGTCCCCTGTTCAATGGATTAAGACTGACTCAGAGGGCAAGAGCCAAATATTGGTTTTCTTGGCTCTTTTCATGTAAATTTAATTTTAAATCCTAATCTTAATTATCCAGCAAATAAATTTTAACAGCCTTATATTAAGAGTACTGGGGTTTAATGTCTATAAGTTTATAATTATTTATCTTTTTATTAATTGGGATCTGTATTGTAGGTGTCTTGTAGGTGATGACTTATTATCTTAAATTAACCCATGCTGTGTTCTTAAAGCAACACTTCTGTAAAACACTAACAGGGAATCTTTAGATCACTTATAAGGAAATTACAAAATAAAATTTTTTAACAAGTGTAAAAATACTTAGTTCGTGTAATAGCTCCCCTGAATTTTTTAGCTGAGTTATACATTATATCCCCTGTTTGAGATCCTAGTAATCTTAACAGAAAACAAAACAACTTTTGAACATAACTTTAAATGAAACATAATCTTACCTACAGCTTTCGTAGTCATTCTCACATGTAGTAATATGGGACACAGAGCCTTATCTCAGGTAAGGCAGGGCTCTTTATAAATATTAAGTGTTTTAGTTCTAAAGATGAACTTTGTTTTTTTAAATATCATTTTACAAATTTTATATGAATTGTTTGAGGTCACATGAACATTAGCTAACACCATAGGATATCACATTTAAAACATAAATTTAATAAACACTGAAAGTTTTTAACCTTTGCATAGATAAGGCTCTCATTAACATAAAAATACATTTAAATTGTTCCCCAATGTAAAAAGTAACATAAAACTTTACATATCTTATTGAAAACAGGTAAATGAATGCCCAATATATTTTTTTTACTATACAACTTCAGAACACCAGCTTGGTATAATGCTCTTTTAAAGTTTCTACCTTACAGACTTGTATACCTGAAAGATAGGAGCACATTAATAGCATCACAATTACATTGATGTTTCTACATTAAGCAAGTTTAGCTTTTAAAGAAATGGCAGTACAGGGCTCTAAAATAACAGTTCTTATTTAATCAGTTGTTTAATTTTTATGGTTGCTTGCTCTAGAAAAAATAAAACTTAATAAAACACAATGTTATGGGTAAACTTATGTTTTCAGAAATTTTTGTCTCTTTAACACATGACTGATTTTTACAATCTTATACAGACTTTATTACACACTTCTACAGACCTTAGTAAATCAATCAGATATCTAACAAAAGTACTCATGAATGAGTAATCCCATATCAAATTTACTTTACTTATTTATCAAAATATTAGACAAATGTATTGAAGATTGTAAACCATTTTTTTTTGTTGAAGGAAAAGTCCTAGAACCAAGTCATATTAGAATTTTTGTAGACATTAATATTTTATTAGATTTTTGAACACCTAGAAAAACTTGTAAGCTGAGTTTTAAAGACATTTATGTTTATCTGTTTATCCAATTTAAATTCAACAATTTAAATCACGTGAATTAAAGATCTTTAGATCCACTTTGTAAAATTTGTTTTTATGAGCGTTGTTTTTATGAGTGCACTTTATATATGTTAATTTGTGTATCATATATATGATATACGGACATATGTATATATAGATATACAACACATAACAACAGTGTGTACACATAATAATAGTAAAGGTCTTGTAGCTTTTCACAGGTGAAATATCCATTGCAATGTTTCAAAAACTCCACAGTTGGTCAAAGATAGAACTGATCAGAAAAACATTAACCTAGGTCTGTAGGATCAAAATCATGAGCTCAAAAAAAAAAAATAAAGAATCTAAGGAAAAAAATAAGAGTTCTAGAAATAATGACTGGTAATTAATTAGTAAATACCATACAATTTAACTTTTTTTTTTTCTCTTAGGCCTCAGATCTGTCTCCTACTAAGTTAGCAGGCTTCTTTCATTTGCATTTCAACATAAGTCCTGGCTGAGGTCCAGAAGGAACAGGGAAAAGCTGCTAATCTGAGCAGACACCTCAGGCCTAAGGCATTTCAACCATAATATTCAGGTTTGGATGTTGAAAATTATCATACAAGTTTAAGATACAATTCACAAAATTTTATATCTTTACATCTTTTTTTTGTCAACAGATACCATACTATGATTTACTATCCTTGTCCAATTTAATGCACTGCTACACACAGTGACATTTTCCCAGGCTACCCAGTTCAAAATTGGTGAAAAATAGCCTGAATGATTGGGAAGTTACTTGCCAACTTGGAAGTTGTGTTGTTTAGTTTTCCATCCTAAGTATTTAAGTTCTCTGACATGAATTATCTGAAATCATAAACTGAACAATTACCTAAACCCGACTTTTAACTGCAAGATTGTGCAATGCTTTAAAAACCCATTCAGATACCAGATTGTTACCATAAAACATCATCATTTAGACACACATTCAGCTAAGATCATTCCCAAGAAACAATTTATAATATCAACATATCATTGCACATGTCTTAAAGGGCCAGAAAAAAAGACACAAGACAGACAGAAAGGAGCTCCAGAATATGGCTGACAGACAGAAGCCTTTAAAACAGAGCAGATAAGAGAAAAATCAACTACACCAGTGGAACCATAGATGTCCCCACAAGGGAACCAGATGTTTTCACAGAGGGACAACCTGAAATGTAATATCAAGGGTCTCCATGCTTACTTTACTGCATTTAGTGTCCCCTTTTTCTTTTTCTCCTTTTTAAAAAACAGAGGTGGCATAATCCTTAGAGTGCAGGGAAGGAAGGAGGTAATTCTCTGAAAAAACAGGGCTTTGGCAGCTGCTGGGAGTCGCTCAGTCCCTCCTTATACTTACAGGATTAGCTCTTCTGGTTTCGTTCCACCCCAAGCACGCTCCATCTCCTAACATTTCAGTAGTCAGCTCTCAAAAATTTCCGGGGCGGTGGGGGGTACCAAAATTTGTAACTTAAAGTTCACTTCCTGAATTTGAAGTCAATTCATGCCAATTTAATAATGAGGACAGGGTTTGAGAAAAAGAAAAAGGGAGTTTTACTGCTTTGCTAACAAAGGAAAAACACAGGGGTCTCTGCCCAAAGGTTGTAACTCTCTTTGTCTGAAGGGACAAGGGGTTTTAAAGGAGTTTCAATTGTTAACCTGGGAGATACTCAGTTCTTACATCCCCAGCAGGCATTGCCCTGTGCAGTGTGTGTGCTCCAGGCAGCCAGCTAGTGGCTTCTCTTATCCTGCTTAACAAAGGGGGGTAAAGTTCATCACAGTTCTTTAAAACACAGTTCAAAGGGATGTCAGTCTTACATGGTTTATTACCCATTTTCATGTCCAATATCCTTAAGTTTTTTCCACAGAAATCACACAACAAAACACACAAAAACAAACAAACAAAAAACATGTAGAACACAGAAAAAAAAAACACAAAAAAAAAACAGAAACTCGGCGCAGAAACAGAAAAACAGAGGAGCAATGGAACATCTTGCTAATGCTCCGGGATAGGAACTTCTGTGTGTCTGTTGGCATCTCTCTACCCTTTCAGAGGAATTCACTACAGAATAGAACAGAGGACAGAATGATTCTCGTTACTGTCCCAGACAGGAGTATATGTGTGCCTCCCCAGGCCACCTCTCTGTCATCAGAAGAGATCTCCCTTTACCAGATATCAAATGTTATATAGGTGCTACTTACCAATGGAGGCCTCCTCCACCATGAGCTTGCTAATTGTTTTAGTGCGGTGGTTCACTGCAGTTCTCCCCGGACCAAAAGCTCACTCCAAGGCCTTGGAACTTGCCTCTCAAGGACGGAGCCCTGGAGGGAAGGCCAGCTTCAGAATTTCCAGCAGTCTGGTCTTGTGATCTGTTGGGGCAGGTTCATCTCGCTGCGGAACTACAAAATGTTAGACCACGATTCAAGAAAAGACCACTGACTCCAATTAAAGTCAAATTAAGACAAGCTTATTATTTTCAGTGGCCGGGCTGCATCTTCCTCTCAAAATAGTGGAAACAAGACAGCAAACCCACCTCTCCTACAGCCCAGCTTTATAGCCCAGAAAGTTACACAAAAGGGGCGTTACAGAAAACAGAATTTTGATAAGCATCACACTAATTTTTGTTTACATTTTTTTTGCTGGCCCTAGAATCAGAAATTATGAGGACCATTAGAGACTCAGAGAGGGTCGTTGTATGGTCAGGGAAGGCCATTATTTATGAGGTGTCACTGAAGTTTCAGAGAGGGCTGCGATCTGGTCAGAGAGCTAGGCATGGGGGAGTTCAAGGCACGGGCAGGCATTTCAAGCAGGTTCAGAATTTGCAGTAATTTATACTAAAGCCAAAATTATCTTTTCATGGTTTTGTGGAAAGATGGCTCCTAATTTTAATAAAAGCTTAGGTTGGGTGTATCAACCGTGTCCCTTACTTTTGGAAACTCCTCTACAACCTCCAAGGTTGTGAACTACTGAGCATTTTCCAATCCAGATATGTATTCACAGATTTTCTAACTCTTCTCCTCTAATTGTGTCTTACTTGAGGCCAAGGTAATGTCAAGACATTATTCTGGATGAGAGTGGGAAGATTATTGTGCAGCACATATTTGCATATACATTGGATCATTTTCCAATTTTCCATTCGAAATACTGAATCCCTGACACTAACCCATAGCTTAATAGATTCTAACTACTAATAATAATATGATGGAGAAAAATAACCCAAATAGAATTTAAATACAAGCATTTCAGAGGAGGCATGGTGTATACTAGAATTGCCTTTTGCAAGATAAAGGGTAGGTGTTATAAATCTAGTGAATTTTTTATTAAAATATTTCTCCATGTGTTTTAAAAATGAACAAATATGTCAATTCCTGACTCCCTTTCTCTCTAGCCTATTCCGCACTTGTATTTTTATATGCACATATAGAATCCTACCTCGTATCACACGTACATTTGTGTGAGGTGCCTGACTTGGCAGATACAAATTGTGAGAAGAGATCACTTCTCGTAAACGCTGTTGGAACTAAAAATTCAACCTATGGGTGAGCTTCCTAGTAGAACATTATACATAAATCCATTTTCAGTAAAATAAATATTATTTTTCCATCTGTGGTTGGTATATATTTTATGATGAATTACGTTTTTCATATATATTGCTACTATTTAATGTCTGTGTGTATTTTGTGTGTATGTATGTGATGTATGTGTGTGTGTGTGTTTATATATATATATATATATATATATATATATATATATATATATATATACACTCTAAAAATATTTCAAAATATGAATTACATGTGTCTTATATACACTCTCAAAATTCATTCTTTTTCATGTATGTGGATTAATAATCAACTTCTCACAAGATTTATCTCAGAAATATTCATCCACTTGAAATACATATTTGTTTTCTATAACAGAAAACTCACTACAGCGAATGGTGGTTACAAATATCAATATTTCTACAGTAACTGACCCAGTTTAACATCAATGCAAGTGAATTCCTATGGGACATGATGAGTCTTTTGACGTTCAATTTCATTCAACACTGGTACATTAATATTTCTTCAGTTTTTGCACTTCATAATATATATATTTCATCCACAAGTTCACAAATTTATATGCATTTGTTTCACTTTCAATCACTTCCTGCTTCAGAACACATGCATTCCTCCAGGTTTCTTGACTGGTCTTTTCATGAGACTTCTTTCCAAACACATTATTTTCAATTTCCATAATCACTTTTGAAGCAAAACTCACACACATCATGATAAACCATAACCCTAATATTACCATTAGGTGTATTACTGGTTGGAATGAATGATTGTATATCAATATAAGATTCCCTGTATAATTTCACATGTGAATTCAATCCATTATTTAAAGTTGGAACCAGTTACATTACTTATTCACAGTATGGTCTATTCATGCATTATCTCTATTTTCATAAACACAGGGTACATCTATTTGCACCCCCAATAATAATTTATAGTCTTCAAATATTGCTCCCAGAAATGGTGGAAGAAATACTCATGCACCTGATCTACACATACATTTTGTCACAGTAATATTCTGGACACAAATGCAAAGTTCACACTTATGATTGTACAATATCCTAAGTGGAAAGTGAGCATGGATTCCTAAAACATCCATTTCACCTTTGTCTAATGCTCTCAAATATAAATCCTATTGGTGACTACATATTTGTTTCTTCCTAAGATTATGTATTCAACCTCAAGCCTGTTGAAAATGTCTAATCCAGTCACTCACTTTATACTCCTTCTGAATATACTCACATGAATAGAGCAGAGAGCCCTGAGAACAGCTTAAGCAGAGCTTATATACTTTCCTTGGAGAGGGCAGGGACAGAAATTTATTGATGGGTCAGAGCGAGTGGGCGGTTAGTGTGAAACTGGGTGAGGGAATACATTTTGCAATTTGGCAGTTGGGGACAGCACAATCTGGGAACAAGATTACAAACGGTTCTCAAGATTTCAACAGTGTTTTGTTAAGCATACAGAAAAACAGGAAGTTACAAGTACCTTTTTTATTAACCTTTTATTCCCCACTTCTTCTTCTTGCTACTTTTAATAATAAAGGTGATTATTGGGGCATGTCACATTCTATGTCTGCTAGTGGGGTATTACCATAAGTTTAACTTGTCCAATTTGAGCTTGGAGAAAAGAACTTACATGGTTGAGCAAACAGGGTTATATAGTTAGCAATAATATGAGGATTATTATTGGACAGGCCAGGGTTGATAAAAGCGTAGATAACCAGGGGGACTGTGTGAACCAAGACTCAAACCACCCTTTTTGGGCCTCTCTCTCTCGTTGACACTTTTCAAGGCATCCTTTTATTTTACTCATAGGTTTTTTTTTACAACCTCAGTATGGTCGGCATCAAAACAACATTATTACATCAATGCAGCACAAAGGCCCCCTTCTCTCATGGAGGGGAGGTCCAACCCTCAACTTGAGTGTAAAACAACTTCAGAGAGAGATGTTAAAGATTCCTGCAAAGCTGTGATGGAGGTTTCTATTATCTTTAAGTTTTGGTCTCTTGCTGCTTCTATTTGGGTCATTTGTTGTGTACCATGGAGCAGGGCAGTGGTTCCTGTGACTACCCCTGGCACAACTCCAATTCCTAATATGATGGCTAAAGTGAGGGATATATGTTCCCAGTGGAACCGGGTTGTATGCCCCCCTGTTTGAACTTCAAATGAACCTTGGTCATTATAGAGCAATCTGGGACACATCTTCACCATTACACAATTAATCACATCTGTTGACCATTTCATGAAAACATAAACAATGTTTAAGTATATAGAATTATACTGTTGTAGGGACGGACAAGGCACGGCACCTAAGAAAGCACCAAAGACAGGGAAACAGTCCTATTTGGTTGCAACCGGATTAAGAGGGCATTGCTTCTGTTGTAATCAATTAACTCCCTGAACCCCAATTTTAGGTAGTTTTAGAATTTTGTACCCAACATGAAAGAGAAGGGACTCAGAAGTTCACAGTCTGCAGAAATTCACAAAACGAAGCTTTTTTTTTTTCTGTTTTTTCCTCTATTGTGGGCAAGTTAACTTTTCAAGGACACCTGGGAGGCAGAGAGCTTTTTTTTTCCTTTTCTTTTATCCCCCTGCCAACTGTTACCATGAAGCCCAGTTTGTAACTTTTTATCTTAGAAATGTAGCCATCTCTGTGAAGCCCCAGCTCAAGGCCAGAGGCCTTGTTCACATATTCTGTGAAAAACTATTAAGGGGTTGTCTAGCTTAGGAGTGCTGATTTTTCCAGCCAGTAGGCAAGTAGAACAGGGCAACAGAATAAGAGGAAGTTAATCTACACTGAACTCATTTATAGAGACTCTTTTGCTGAAAGTCCTAAAGTCAGCCATGGTGAAGACTTCTGGAGAAGTTCAGTGAAGATTTTTCTGAGGGCCTGGTACAGAGGGGGAAGATGGGGAAGGCGGGAGGTGAGAGCAGCTCCGTGGATCTCAGAATAAGGAAGGAGAGATGTAAAAGAATAATGGGAAAGGATTTTGGGATTTTCCTAGCAACATAAATTGAGCAGTAGAAACGGTAGAGCAGAAAGGAAGACGGGAGTGAGTATCCCAAAAAGCCTGTGAGGGACTTTAAAATTTAGTAACCTGTTTTCAGTGATGACAAAGCAACTTTAAAGGCCATTTTCATTACATCTTCGATAGGGGTCTGAGGGCTCTCCTAAGCTGGTTTGAGCTTTGGGTTAGGTGGTAAGAGGACCTGGTGGGACCCGGTGTGGGCACTGACAGGAAAAGAGAGAAGTGAGTGGGTGGATGGGTACCTCATTACCTGCTACCTCAGCAAGGGGGCAATGCTCTGAGAACCGGCGGAGGTTTCGGTTTTTGATCTAGTAATTGGAGAAGAGAAATCAGGTTTGCTGAGGTGGGACTTACAGCAGAGAGTCTGGAGCAGAAGGCTGAGTTTGAGGAACTATTGGAGAAGCATAGTTCAGGATGTGAGTGAAAGAGGAAAAAGGCCTTCACATAGGGGAATTTCCTTTCACCCTTTTGAGCACTTGCAGAAGTTAAAAAGGTTACACAGAATTTGAGGATCTAGAGACTCCTCTGTTGGCCATCAGTTTGGGTTGTCTAAGTGGTAATATGGCCAATGCTGTGTACTGAATTTGATGAGGATTTTGGGTTCCACCAGGCAGCCCCTGTATGCTCAAATCCCCATGACTTACAGAAGAAGTCGGCTTTTCGCCCACACAGCCGTGGCGGTTTGTGGCTTTGATAGTCTGCCGGGCAAACATACTAATATAGGCTAGCCAACCTGCATCTGGCTAGCCTGTCCCTACAATCATAATGTTTGTTTCCATTATCTATGGTACGGAAAGGATTTAATGGAATTTTAATGGGATCCTCTTCATCAGGGATATTCTAATAGGAAAGACCTATAGCCAGCTGGCAAATATCTGGGTGGAGAGATGGCCTCCAGGTCCCTAAGTGGGCTGTATGCAAGAGAGACCATACTTCTTATCTAGTAGGATTTGTGATCAGCCATCGCTGCAGTAGGGGCTGATGAGCGTTAGGACTACGGGTGGCCAAGGAGAGAGTCTATAGCCTTACCCACGTGGCAAATATGCAATTTGAAAGGGTTAACAGTCTTTTCCAGTTTCCAGCCAGAGTCTGGACATGGCACAGGCTTGAGATGAGACGCATGGATGCAGGAAGTGATTCCCTCTACTTTTACTGCTGTAGGTGCTATAAGTAGCACCTGGAATGGTCCTTTCCAGCGGGGTTCCAGGGATGACACCTGATGTCATCTTATGTAGAGGAAGTCTCTTTCTTGATATCAATGTGGATTCCCCTCGTCCCCAGGTTGGAAGGCAGTAGCCAGCTGTTTCCACAGGTATATCTGAGTTCTTACAAGAGATTTAAGTCTGTCAAGCAAGGGTGTGTGGAAGGGATCCTTAGGTCTTAGAGTCGGGGTTAGGTCTCTTAGTGGAGGAGGGGCCCCATAGAGAATTTCATAGGGGGTGAGGTTACACAAAGAAACAAAGGGAGTATTTCTTGATGAAATAGTGCATAAGGCAGGAGCATAGTCTAATCTTTTATGCCGGTCTCTAAGCTTAATTTCGTTAAGGTCTCTTTAATGGTTTTATTTAGTTTTTTTACGTGTCCTGATCTCTGGGGTCTATAAACACAATGTAACTTCCAATTAATCCCCAGGGTCCTGGCTAACCCCTGATTTACCTGGCCCATAAAGGGTCTTCAATTATCAGACCATGTTACATTAGGCAGGCCGTGTCTTTGATAAATATCTTTCAGGATCTTCTTGACCACAATTTGTGCCGGTTTTCTTTTATTTATTTATTTTTTTTGGTGGGAATGGCTTCAATCCATCCTGAAAATGTATCTACAAAGACTAGGAGATATTTAAGCCCATACCTTGCTGGCTTAATTTCAGTAACGTTCACTTCCCAGAATTGTCCTGGTCTGGTTCCTCATAGGTGCTTTCCTGTAGGAAGCTTGGAAGTGTAAGCATTAACCAATTGACAGAACTGACAGGCTTTTGTTACCCATTCAATTATTTCCTTTCACTGTGAGTGAGTTAGTCTAAAACTCTGTTCTTGATCCTACAGTAATGCCTGCAGTTTTTTTGAACCAAGTTGATTGAGTTGATGTACATTTTTAACGTAGTGTAGGGCTTTCTGAAATTGCAGGCTGGGCTCACTGAAGTTGAGGAGTTCATTGTCAGTGTTCTTAGATGTTATCAAAAGCTTGCTGGTGCTCAAGGGTCCATTGGAATTGGGCATTCTCATTTATCAGCGGGTATAAAGGAGCAGCTAAGAACACAAACCCAGGTCCATAACCTGCTAAAGCCAGCAGTCCCAAGAAACTCTCTATGTTGTCTCCTGTTAAATGGGGGTGGTATCTGCACAACGGTTTGTTTCCTGGGCTCAGTGAGCCATCATTTACCGTGCCTAAGGGAATACCCCAGGAAGATTACTTCTTGCTGGAAAATTTGGGCCTTTTTGTCCGAAGCTCTCTACCCGAGTTGAGCAAGCTCAGATAATAGTGCTTGGGTCTCAGACTCACAGTTTTCTTTGGTGTTGGCTGCCAGTAGCTGGACATCCACATATTGAAGCAGAATGACTTCGGGGTGCGTAGTTCTGAAGTTGTAGAGATGTATGTGAAGGGCTTCATCAAAGAGAGTGGGGGAGTTTTTGAACCCCTGTGGGAGTCTAGTCCAAGTTAGTTGAAAAGACGTTCCGGTTTCTGGGTCTACCTACTCGAAAGCAAACAGCAACTGACTATCTTTATGCAGAGGCAAGCAAAAGAAAGCATCTTTTAAGTACAGAACAGTATACAATTTTCACTCGGCCACAGCAAAGAGGTTATTGGGGGTCCAGCATGCTGGGGCTCAGAGCTCACTTAAATAGAGCAGAGAGCCCTGAGAACAGCTTTAACAGAGCTTACATACTTTTCTTGGAGAGGGCAGAAAGGGAAATTTATTGATTGGTCAGGGCGAGTGTGCGGTTTGCGTGCACCCGGGTGAGGGAGTATATTCTGCAGTTTGGCAGTTGGGGACAGCACATTCTGGGAACAAAATAGCAAACAGTTCTCAAGATTTCAACAGAGGTTTGTTAAGCATACAGAAAAACAGGAAGTGACAAGTGCCTATTTAATTAACCTTTCACCTAAGCAAAATGGAAAGTGAGCATGGATTACTAAAAACAACCATGTCCAGGTTGCCTAATGCTCTCAAATGTTAATCATATTGGAGGCAACATATGTCTTTCTTCCTAAGATTATATATTCAACCTCAACCATGTTGAAAATGTCTAACCCTCTTACATTATACTTTGCCTGATTTCCTAATGTCTCTATTGATATCTGCTTTCCTACTTATTTTCCCCAGTTCATCATTGTGACTGACCCTTCGCGTGTGCTGACACTGACATTCACTCACTACCCAAAAATCTATTGCTAAAGAACTTTTGTCCAAATGCCATAATCACTCTTTTTTCTAAACCTACAGGCTATCTTCCTAATCCTACCGACTATGCCTTTTTGACTGGATGTTCTCTTCGACATTCAATCATCCAAGGTAGAAGGTCCTATGCCATTTTATATCGATTTATTTGAGACATCTGTGCAGAATGTAATTCAAAGCTAAGTATACCAATCATGGGCCCAATGCACTTCTAGGCTTCAAATCTTACCTAGATTTATATTTTCGTACTTATATTTCACCTATATATTCTTGTAAATATTGCAGATTCCCAATACTATTAGTCATCACGCAGAATGATTCCTAACCCAAATCGAACCTGTTATTAACCCTAACCATACACTGTTCCCTCAATCTAACTTTACAAAAGAGCAGGCCCAGAGTTGGTCTTTCAATACAGGAATGTAGGAGATCTTCCACATGCTGAGAAACTCAAAGATCCATGTAGAAATGAACTCTGGAGAAGTTGTAGGCAGCTATAAAGGACCTGAGAGAGCAAAAGTCATCTTCAATGGCAAACAACCTTGTCAGGATGAAGGGTTTTGTCTGTATCAGTCTCTCTGTTCTTAATATAGAGAAGATGGACCAAACCAGGCCTGTTTGGAGAGCTGTTCCCTGGTGCCTATGGTTGATATACCATTCTAACTTGTGAAAGTGTCACAGTAAGTAGGGGCAGCCTCCATCTCATGGGACACTTGGAAGCAACTCTTAGGACCAAGTGGTTGCCAAGGGAGTTTGCTCATTCAGTTCCTAAAGGAAGTGACCTACATCTCTTCCTTGGTGATGGAACTTCTGAACTTGGGATCCAGGAAGCCAGGCACTCAGAGCCAGTTGCAGTACTAATCCCAGTGGACTCACTTGTTTGGATTTACCAAGGAAAGAGTCAGTCTTTCTTAGTACCTGCTGATGTGAGGATGAAAAAAGCCAGAAGAGCTCTGAAGAGGGGCCTTTACTGAGAAAGCAGGTAGTGGCTAACCGCTGGCTCCAGACAACTTCACAGTGTTGGCCAAGGAGACCAGACCCGAGACAGGACAGGCCATTTCAGGAAAACATAGTAGGGCCCACCAGCCATAGGACACTCTGGATAGTCACAGACATACTAGGGGGAAGGTGGTGCCTTTGTGGGTGTGGGTGTGAGTTTGTGGTTTTGTCTCATGTTCTGAGAATAGGTAAGAAAGGCGGTTTGTTTGGTTTGGAGTGGACAAATTCTAGTATGACTTATGACAAGGTGAGTGTTTCTATATCTGTGTATCCCACTGTGTCCTTCGTTGTAGACATTAGAAAAGAGAATGCATCATGGATGTGTCCTGTCTAGTAGAAAGCTTCCCAGCATTCATCCTACCCTATTTATGAATGGACTGTCACTTGCCTTAGGGATGGGCAACACCTACTTCCTTCCTAAGTCCCTGTTTTCATCAGGAATTCTGGCCACTCTCCAAAATAGGATCATGGTTTTGTGTGCAAGATATGTACCACCTCCAAGCTCTGGGACATGGCCGTGCACTGGATAGCTGAAGGGAATGGGGAGCATCTCAGAAATCTCAGATATCAGTGTGACCAGGAAAATATCAGTGGAGAAACACTGCTTTGGGCCTTTTGCTTACCTATTGTTCTGTTGCCCTGAATCTCAGGAAGGTTTTTGCCTCAAGCCACCACTTTGTGAAGCGTGAAGAAAACAGTTTTTAAATGGAATTGAATAGGCATCACCTGTGGCTCTTTGCTTAATTGCATTGGAAAGGGACTTGTCTAAATCAGGTTTTTGGCCCTGTGTTAGGCCGTGGATTAGATTCTCAGCACCTGATGGATCCAAAGAATGATCCCATGTGTACATCCAAAACCAAAATAGCAAAAAGTTCAGTCATTGTGGATGACGTCTCTTGCCTTCCTCTGTTAGGTTACTGATCTCCATCAAGTGAGAATAGGGATCCTTTCTTTCAAATGAGCTCTTCAAAGCCCTGCAGAGGCTAGCCCATAGGTGCTTGGGTTTTCTCATGACTCCATATCACATTAAGAATCTATACCTGACAGTCATTAGGCCTCAAATTGGAGAAGCAGAGCAGTATTAAAGGCAAGCCTATTTGACCACTCCTGGTTCACAGAAAGGGTGTCCAGCCCACCATGACTTTAGCCAAATGAGGGGAAAGGGACCTTATTTTGGACACTGTCTTGGGCTGCACCCCTCATGGAAAACTCCAGCCATAGGTAATGATGAGTGTCTATGTGGAAGAATATGAGGGCGATGAAGGAGTGTTTTGGTTTTAATTGTGGTCATTTGCGTGGCAGTTGAATGAGATGACTGTGTCCATCTGGGCTTGAACTCTGGAGTGATTCCCCTTAGAAAATGAGTTCTGGTACTGAACTCAGAGAAGTATTGTCATGAATTTTGTTGGGATTTTAGCAGGCCACGCATGAGAGTCACCCTTGGAAACTGAGATCTAGGCCCAGGGTGGCTTTCCACAGAGCACTGGGTATCTCATCCAGGATATCACATGATTTATTCTGAAATAATTGGCAGCCATAGTTGAAAGTCAAAACACACATGGACCTTACATTGTAGAACTCAATGTACCTGGCTTCATGTGACCTTTGGCCACTGTTTGGGAAGCCTTGCCTGTGAGAGTCCTCCAGAGCTTTCATTGAAATTAGCTTCCTCAACACTTAATGGTCCCTGAATGATTTGAACCCACAGTGCCTCCAACTTCATCCTTGAAAAACGGGGAAGATATATACCATGAAATGTTTTAAATTCCCATGACCAGGTGGCACTTGAGAACCTTTGGATGTCCTGCTGCTGATCTTGAGTGTTCCAGCAAAAGCGTTGATTGACTGTGTTTCATTTAAATTTTGTAGAACAGAGATGCCAGTAAGTTGAAGCCTGCTGAGTAGTGGGCCTATTGCAGTGGTGTGCAAGTGTGTGATAAAGCATTTGTGGTGGGGCCATGTGAATGTGCTATTGGCTTTTAAATGGCTTGGGACTGACATGGTGCAGCCAGCAGACCCTTATATGTAAAGGCATCTTCTTATTTGGAGAGATTTCAGGGCAATTTTCAGAATCAGGTTGCTATGGACAAGGGGGCAAGCTATGTTGGATAGAAGCCTGGTTGGTGCTTTCTCCTGCAGATCCTGACCCACCACACATGACAGAACTCCCTCCAGCACTGTCTCCCAGTTGAACTTGTTGTATTTCATGAAGCGAATACCATAGTCCCAGTGCAGCACCAATAAAAACTACGAAAAGTGGAGGAATTCCAAATAGCTTCACAGTCCACATGGGAAGAAACTTAGCCTCCAGTGGCACGAGTTTACCTACAAAGAGAGAATTCAGCAATGCTGCCTCAAGTTCAATGTAAAATAAGAAACCATGTCCTCCAGGTCACATAGATGCAGACCCAGCTTTGATGGTCTAACTAGAAAGGAAGCTAATGTTCCTGACAATAGCATATATTTCAAGTGCCCAACCTTGGAGGCAGTTTCTCAAAAAGTCTATAGGCCAACAGAGCTCGATGTTTGTGGAGTGTTTACCCACACAGGTAATGTCAAGTCATTGTTCTGGATGAGAGTGGGAATAATTTTGTGTAGCACATATTGCATACACATTGGATTCCTTATCTAATTTTCCATTCGAAATACTGAAACCCTGACACTAACACATACCCTACTAGACTCTGACTACTAATCCTAATATGAGGGAGAAAAATAACCCAAACAGAATAGGAATACAAGCAGATCAGAGGAGGCATGGTGTATATTTGGACTTTCCTTTTGCATTTCATAGGGTAGGAGTTATATATCTAGTCAATTTTTTGTTGGAATAGGTCTCTATGTGTTTTTAAGTTAAGAAATATGTGAATTCTTGTCTCCGTTTCTCTGTAGCTTATTCAGCACATGTATATTTATATGCACATATAGAATCCTTCCTGGTATGAAACATGCATACTTGTGAGGTGGCTGACTTGGCAGATACAAATTGTGAGAAGAGATCACTGCTCCTAAACAGTGTTGGAACTGAAAATTCAACCTATGGGTTAGCTTCCTAGTTGAATAACACTATACGTAAATCCATGATCAGTAAAAAGAATATTTTTGGATCTGTGGATAATATATATTTCGTGGTGAATTTCGATTGGCATATATATTGCTCTTTTTAATAGCTCTGTGTGTGTGTTTGTGTGTGTGTGTGTATATATATATATATATATGTATATACACACACACACACACAAGAAGTATATATATATATATATATATATATATATATATATATATATATTCTCCAGATTTATCAAAATATGAAATATATGTGTCTTATACCCACTCCATAAATTCATTCATATTCATGTATATGGATTTATAATGAACTTTTCACAAGATTATTCTCAGAAATATTCATCCACCTGAAATACATATTTGTTTCCAGTACTGAAAACTAACTTCAGTTAATGTTGCATACAAATACTAATATTTATACAGTAACTGACCCAGTTTAACCTCAATGCAAGTAGATTCCTATGGGACATGTTGTGTATTTTAATGTTCATTTTTATTCAACACTGGTACATTACTATTTCTTCAATTTATGCACATCATAGGATATATATTTCATCCACCAGTTAGCAAACTTATAGGCATTTGTTTCACTTTCAATCACTTCCTGCTTCAGAGCACATGGATTCCTCCGTGTTTCTTGAATGGTCTTTTCATGAGACTTCTTTCCAAACACATTATTTTAAATTTCCATAATCAGTTTTGAAGCAAAACTCACAGACTCTTCATGATAAACCATAAACCTAATATTACCTTTAGATGTATCAGTGGTTGGAATGAATGTATGTGTATCAATATAAGATTTCCTTTATATTTTCAGATATAAATTGAATGCATTATTTAAATTTGGAACCCATTATATTATTTATTCACAGTATGGTCTATTCTTGCATTATCTCTATATTCATAGTCACAGGGTACACCTATTTGTACACCCAATACTAATTTGTACATCTTCAAAATATTGCTCCCAGAAATTGTGGAAGATATACTCAAGTCACCTTATCTACATGTACATTTTATCACAGTAATATTCTGGACACGAAAAGCAAAGGTCACACTTATTATTTTACCAATGTAATGGTCAGGCGAGTGTCAGAGGAAGAGACCACAAGAGACTGTCTCATGCAACAGCCAAGGGTTTATGGGGGTCCAGCATGCTGGGGCTCAGAGCTCCCTTGAATAGAGCAGAGAGCCCTGAGAACAGCTTAAGCAGAGCTTATATACTTTCCTTGGAGAGGGCAGGGAGGGAAGATTATTGATGGCTCAGGGCGATTGGGCAGTTTGCATGCAAACAGGTGAGGGAGTACATTCTGCAGTTTTGCAGTTGGTACAGCACATTCAGGGAACAAGATTAGCAAACAGTTCTCAAGATATCCACAATGTTTTGTTAAGCATACCAAAAAATTGGAAGTGACAAGTACCTATTTTATTAACCTTTCATTCCCCACTTCTTCTTTTGGTTACTTTTAATCATTAAAGTGATCATTGGGGGTGTCACATTTTATGTCTGCTAGTGTGGTATATTGTTTTCTTATTACCATAAGTTTAACTTGTCCAATTTGAGCTTGGAAAAAGGAAACTACACGGTTGAGCAAACAGGGTCTCACAGTTAGCAATAATATGAGGTTTATTAATGGACCAGCCAGGGCTGATAAATGCGTAGTTAACCAGAGGGACTCTGTGGACCAAGACTCAAACCACCCTTTTGGGGCCTCTCTCTCTTGTTGATGCTCTACAAGGCGTCTTCTTAATTTAATCATAGATTCTTTTAAAACTCCAGTATGGTCGGCATAATAACAACATTCTTCACTCAATGCAGGACAAAGGCCCCTTCTCTCAATAAGAGGAGGTCGAACCCTCGCCTGTTCTGTAAAACAACTTCAGAGAAAGAGGTTAAAGATTCCTGTAAAGCTGTGATGGAGGTTTTTAATATCTTTAAGTTTTGGTCTATTGCTACTTCTAATTGGGTCATTTGTTGTGTCCCATGGACTAGGGCAGTGGTTCCTGTGCCCACCGCTGCAGCAACTCCTATTCCTAATAGTATGGAGAAAGTGAGGGATACGGGTTCCTGGTGGAACCAGGTTGTATGCCCCCCTATTGGAACTTTAAATGATCCTGCGTCATGATAGAGGACTCTGGGAAACATCTGCACCATTACATACTTAATCAGAGGAAGAGACCACAAGAGACTGTCTCATGCAACAGCCATATGTTGATCATTTTATGAAAACATAAACAATGTTTAAGTATATAGAATTATACTGTTGTAAGGACGGACAAGGCAAGGCACCTAAGATAGCACAGAAGACAGGGAAACAGTCCTATTTGTTTGTAACCAGATTTAGAGGGCATTGCTTCTGTTGTAATCTTTTAATCCCCTGAACCCCAAGTTTAGGTAGTTTCAGAATTTTGTACCCAACATGTAACGTAAGGGGCTCAGAAATTCACAGTCTGCAGAAGTTCACAAAAAGCAGTTTTTGTTTCTGTTTTTTTTCCTCTGCTCTGGGAAAGTTAACTTTTAAAGGACACCTGGTAGGGGGAGAGCTTTTTTCTTCTTTTTTTTTCTTCCTGCCAGCTGTTACCATGGAGCCCAGTTGGTAACTTCTTTATCTTAGAAATGTAGCCATCTCTGGAAGCCCCAGCTCAACGCCAGAGGCCTTGTTCACATATTTTGTGAAAAAATAGTAAGGGGGTGTCTAGCTTAGGAGTGCTGATTTTTCCAGCCAGTGGCCAAGTAGAACAAAGCAACACAAAAAGAGGAAGTTTATCTACACTGAACTCTTGTATAGGGCCTCTGTTGCTGAAAGTCCTAAAGTCAGCCATGATCAAGGCTTCTGGAGAAGGCCATTTAAGATTTTTCTGTGGGATTGGAACAGAGGGAAAGACAAGGAAGGTGGGGGGTGAGAGCAGCTCCGTGGTTCTGAGAATGAGGAAAAAGAGATATAAAAGAATAATGGGAAAGGGGTTTGGGATTTTCCTGGCAATAAAACTTGAGCAGTAGAACAGGTAGAGCAGAGGGGAGGATGGGAGTGAGTATCCCAAAAAGCCTTTGAGGGACTTTAAATTCTTTGTAACCTGTTTTCAGTGATGACAAAGCAACTTTAAAGGCCATTTTCATTACATCTTGGATAGGCGTCTTAGGGCACTCCTCAGCTGGTTTGAGCTTTGTGTTAGCTGGTAAGAGGACCTGGTGGTACCCGGTGCGTGCACTGACAGGAGAAGAGAGGAGTGAGTGGGTGGAAGGGTACCTCAGTACCTGCTACCTCAGCAAGGAGGCAATGGTATGAGATCCAGCCGAGGTTTTTGTTTTTGATCTAGTAATTGGAGGGGAGAAATCAGGTTGCTCATGTGAGAGTGACTGCAGAGAGTCTGGAGCAGAAGGCGGGGGGTGAGGATGTATTGGAGAAGCATAGTTCAGGATGTGAGCAAAGGAGGGAAAAGGCATAAACATAGGGGAATTTCCTTGGAAGGAAATTCCCAATTGATGGATCTTTTTGAACACTTGCCGAAGTTGAAAAAGTCACACAGAATTTGAGGATCTGGAGACCCCTCTGGGGGCCATCAGTTTTGGTTGTCTAATTGGTAATATGGCCAATGCTGTGTACTGAATTTGATGAGGAGTTTGGGTTCCACCAGGCAGCCCCTGTATGCTCACATCCCCATTATTTTCAGAAGAAGTCCGCTTTTCCCACACACAGCCATGGCTGTTTGTGGCTTTGATAGTCTGCCGGGCAAACATAGTATTCTAGGCTAGCCAACCTGCATCTGGCTCGCGTGTCCCTAGATCCATAATGTTTGTTTCCATTATCTGTGGTACAGTAGGGATTTAATGGAATTTTAGTTGGATCCTCTTCATCAGAGATATCCCAATATGAAAGACGTATAGCCAGCTGACAAATTCTGGGTGGAGAGATGGCCACCAGGTCCCTAAGGGGGCTGTATGCGAGATAGACCATACTTCTTGTCTAGTAAGATTTGTGATCAGCCATCGCTGATGAATGGGCTGATGAGGGTAAGGACTACTGGTGGACAAGGGGAGAGTCTATAGCCTTATCCACATGGCGAATATGCAATTTGAAAGGGTTTCCAGTCTTTTCCAGTTTTTCAGCCAGAGTCTGGACAGGGCGCAAGCTTGAGATAAGAATTAGGATCCAGGAATTGATCCCTTCTACCTTTACCACTGTAGGTTTTATAAGTAGCACCTGGTATGGTCCTGTCCAGCGGGGTTACAGGGATGACACCTGATGTTGTCTTATGTAGAGGATGTCTCTTATTTGATATCGATGTGGAGTCCCCTCTTCACCAGGTTGGTAGGCAGTGGCCAGCTGTTTCAACAGGTATCGCTGAGTTCTTTCAAGAGCTTTAAGTCTGTCAAACAAGGGGTTGTGGAGGGGATCACTAGGTCTTAGAGTTGGGGTTAGGTCCCTTACTGGAGGAGGGGCTCCATAAAAAATTTCATAGGGGGTGAGGTTACACAAAGAAATAGAGGGAGTATTTCTTGCATGAAACAGTGCATAAGGCAGGAGCATAGTCCAATCTTTTATGCCGCTCTCTAAGCTTAATTTCGTTAAGGTCTCTTTAATGGTTCTATTTATTTTTTTTACCTGTCCTGAGCTATGGGGTCTATAAGCACAATGTAACTTCCAATTTATCCCCAGTGTCCTGGCTAACCCCTGACTTACCTGGGCCATGAACGCCGGGCCATTATCAGACCCTATTACCTTAGGCAGGCCGTGTCTTGGAAAAATATCTTTCAGGATCTTCTTGACCACCAATTGTGCCTTTTTTTTGTGGGGAAGGCTTCAATCCATCCTGAAAATATATCTACAAAGACTAGGAGATATTTAAGTCCATACCTTGCTGGCTTAATTTCAGTAAAGTCCACTTCCCAGAATTGTACTGGTCTGGTTCCTAATAGGTGCTTTCCTGAGGAAAGCTTGGAAAGATAAGCATTAACCTATTGACAGACCGGACAGACTTTTGTTACCTGTTCAGTTATTTCCTTTTGCTGTGAGTGGGTTAGTGGAAAACTCTGTTCTTGATCCTTCAGGAATGCCTGCAGTTTCTTTGAACCAAGGTGTGTGAATTAATGTACATTTTTAACGTAGTGTAGGGCTTTCTGAAATTGCAGGCTTGGCTCAGTCAAGTTGAGGAATTCAGTGCCAGTGTCGTTAGATGTTATCAAAAGCGTTCTGATGCTCAGGGGTCCATTGGAATTGGGTATCTCCATTTAACAGCGGGTATAAAGAAGAAGTTAAGGACGCAAACACAGAAATCCATAACCTGCAAAACCCAGTAGTCCCAAGAAACTCTCTGTGTTGTCTCCTGCTAGATGGGGGTGGTATCTGCACAACCGTTTGTTTTCTGGGCTCAGTGAGCCATCGTTTACTGCCCCTAAGGGAATAGCCCAGCAAGATTACTTCTTGCTGGCAAATTTGGGCCTATTTGGCAGAAGCTCTATACCCGAGTTGAGCAAGCTCATATAATAGTGCTTGGGTCCCAGACTCACAGTTTTCTTTGGTGTTGGCTGCCAGTAGCAGGTCATCCACGTATTGAAGCTGGGTGACTTTGGGGTGTGTAGTTCTGACGTTGTTGAGATCTCTGTGGAGGGCTTCATCAAAGAGAGTGGGAGAGTTTTTGAACCCCTGTGGGAGTCTAGTCCAAGTTACTTGATCAGACGTTCCAGATTCTGGGTCTACCCACTAGCAAGCAAACAGCAACTGACTATCTTTATGCAGAGGAAAACAAAACATAGCATCTTTTAAGTCCAGAACAGTATACCATTTCTGCTAAGGGTTCAGAGTGATAAGCAGATTGTACGAATTAGTTACCGTGGAGTGAATGTCCTGCACTCTGTTATTAATCTCTCTTAGGTCTTGAACGGGGGATAGTCCCCGGTTCCTGGCTTTTTTTACTGGGAGCAGGGGAGTCTTCCAGGCCGATTGACAGGGCCTTAGGACCCTAAGGCCAGATATTTCTGAATATGGGGCCTTATCCCATCTTTAGCTTTTCTGCTCAGAGGATATTGTTTGACATTGATTGGGGAGGCTGAGGTTTTTAACTCCACTGTTCTTGGAGGTTGTTTCACGGCTAGGCCTAACCTAGCCGTTTTTGCCCAGGTATCTGGGTAATCTGTTATCCATTTCTGGGGTAGCTTGCTTGTTTGAGCAGTCTTGGGGCGTGTGAAGAGTGGATGTTCATCTTCTACGGATATTTATAAAGCCAAGACTATAGGAGTTTTTACTGAAGGATTTAGAAATTTCATTTTGGGGCCTTCGGGGTTAAAAGTTGTTTTGGCCTGGAGCTTACTGAGCAGATCTCTGCCCATCAATGGGGCCAGGCATTCTGGGATTACTAGGAAGGAGTGATGGATTTTTCCTTTCCCCATGTCCATGGTCCTCTTAGTTGTCTATGTCTGATATTTACTGCCATTAGCCCTTTGAACTAGAGACATTTTATTTGATAGTGTGCCCAGTGGGGCCTTAAGGGCTGAGTATACTGCTGCTGTATCCACTTCAAAGTTTACCTGGGTCCTCTCCACTTCAAAAGTTACCCTGAGCTCGGGGAAGGGATCTGAGCCCCGACGTTCTTAGTCATCCTTTTGAGTCAGAATGGCTGGCTGTCGTGGCTGACTCTTTTCTAGGGCACTCTTTGGCCCAGTGACCTTTTTCTTTACAGTAGGCACAATGATCTGAGGCCAGGGGTGGCCTCTGGCGTGCGCCCAGGTTTCCGTTCCTGTCTTCCTGTTTGTTAATTTCTGGCCTATTTATTGTTGTGACCAGGACCTTAGTCAATGCCTTAGTCTTTCTTTTGCATCTCTCATCTTCCCTTTGCTCCCTTTCTTTCTCTTTGTTTCTCTCATATAGTATACTTTCTCGGCTTCTCTGACTAAATCTCCCAAAGTCATATCTTGTGATCCCTCTAAGAGTTGTAACTTTCTTTTAATGTCCAGGGCAGCTTGCCCAATGAAGGCCATCATGACAGATGCCTTTTGATCCTCTGCCTGAGGATCAATAGGAGTAAATCTCCTATATGCCTCCATAATTCTCTCTAGAAACATAGAGGGATATTTATCAGGCCCTTAAATTATCTCTCTTACCTTGGCCAAATTAGGTGGTTCCCTAGCGGCCGATTGGAAACCCACTATTAGGGCCTGGCAATAAGTGGACAGATGCTCCCTACCTTCAAAGGTGTTGGGGTTTCAGTTGGGTCAATTCAAGGGGAAGCTGGCTTTGATTATGTTGGGAAGTTGTGTTGGTCACACATCTGGTCCGAGAATATATTTTTTAGCTTCCAGGAGGTTTTTCTCTCATTCCTCTGCCGTAAAGAGAGTCCCTAGGATTTGTTGGCAGTCATCCCAAGTAGGCAAGTGTGAAAACCCCAGGGAGTTCTTTGAGTTCTTTTAGCCGGGCCAGCTTCCTCCAGGGAAGGAGGGGCTGTGTGTGACGCGGGGGAGTCATCTGGAGGGCACTGGGCCGGCCTAACTTCCTCCAATGGCAGAGAAGCAGAGTCAGCAGGGGAATCACTTAGAGGTTGTTGGGGGTTGGGGACAAGGGCAGGGGATAAGAAGGAGGAGGAGAGTCCAGTAGAATCTTGAGACTCAGGGAGAACAGAGGGTGGAGGAGGAGGAGCAGAGGGTTTGAGAGATAGAATCGTGGTGGAAGGAGTAGGAGCGTAGGCAGGGACAAGGAAAGGCTTCACCCATGGAGGAGGAGATTTGCAGAGGTCCTGCCAAGTTAAGATATATGGCTGTTGATCTGGATGGCTATGTGGCCTCAGCTGAAAGACAATATCTCTGATTTTTCAAATTAGTAGGAAGTAGAAACATCCTTCTGGGGGCCATCCAACTCCAAAGGTGTGTCATTCTGAGGCACAGAGAGTCTGCCAGGTCCAGCGTTTTAATGAAAAAGAAAGATTCTGGGCCCTTAAGCAGACTTTGGTCCAGTGATCAAGGGTCAGGGAGAGAAGTGTTGAAGTGCTCTGTCCCAAAATGAGAGATGCACAAACAGTGAAAGCAACGACATACTACACAGACAAGACAAGACAATAAAGACAGACAATGGACGTCCAATACTGAGACAAGGACTGAGTAGCCCTCAAAACCTGATGGGCTGGCAATACCGAATCCGAAACAAAATATCACAGAGTCGAGGAGACTATTGTTCCTTGATTTCCTGAGTCCTCTGGGGCGTCCCCCAGGGATGTGGCCTGTGGCTCTGTGACACGTCTGTCAGCCACCGTCAGAGAGAGCTCATGCTCAACACCGATAGCGATTTTGCAAAACCCTAACCTGCAACCTGAAACCAGAAAGAGTCACCTTACTTACCCTGAAAGGAGCCCCTTGGGGGTCTTTCGTCCGCCACTGCTGGATCTCGCTGGTGCCTCCAGATGTAAAGATCGGGTGAGCGACAGAGGAAGAGACCACCAAGAGAATGTCTCATGCAACAGTAAAGGGTTTATTGGGAGACCAGCTTTCTGGGGCTCAGAGGTCACTTGAATAGAGCAGAGAGCAATGAAAACAGCTTAAGCAGAGCTTATATACTTTCCTTGGAGAGGGCAGGGAGGGAAGTTTATTGATGGGTCAGGGCAAGGGGGGGGGTTTGCGTGCAAACGGGTGAGGGTGTGTATTCTGCAGTTTGGCAGTTGGGGACAGCACATTCTGGAAACAAGATTAGCAAACAGTCCTCAAGTTTCCAACAGTGTTTTGTTAAGCATACAGAAAAACAGGAAGTGACAAGTACCTATTTTATTAACCTTTCACCAATGCCTAAATGGAATGTGAGCATGGTTTACTAAAAACATCCATGTCCACGTTGCCTAGTGCTCTCAAATCAATCTTATTTGTGACTACATATTTGTTTCTTCCTAAGATTATATATTGAACCTCAACCCTGTTGAAAATGACTAATCCTATCACTCACTTTGTATTTTGCCTGATTTCCTAATGTCTCTATTGATATCTGCTTTCCTACATATTTTCACGAGTTCATCATTGTGACTGACTCTTCACATGTGCTGACATTTACATTCACTCTCTATCCGAAATCCTATTGCTAAAGAACTTTTGGTCGAAATCCTATACTCACTCTTTTTTTCTAAATCTACTGACTATCTTCCTAATCCTACCAACTATACCTTTTTGACTGGATGATCTCTTCTACAATCAATCATCCAAGGTACAAGATCTTAAGCCATTGTATATTGATTTATCTGAGACATCTATGCAGAATATAATTCAAAGCTAAGTATTCCAATCAACAGCCCAATGCCCTTCTTGGATTCAAATCTTATCTAGATTTCTGTGTTCATACATATATTTCACCAATATATTCTTGTAAATATCGCAAGTTCCCAATACCATTGTTTGTTCCTCAGTATGATTCCTAACCCAAATCGAACCTGTTATTACCCTAAACATACACTGTTCCCTCAAACTAAGTTTACAGATGAGCCGGGACAGAGTTTGTCTTACAATAGTAATGTAGGGGGTCTTCCACCTGCTGAGAACATCAAAGTTCCAGGCAGAAATGATACCCTGGAGAAGTTGCAGGCAGCTATGAAGGACCTAAGAGACCAAAAGTCATATTCCATGGCAAGCAACCTGGTCAGTATGAAGGGATGTGTCTGAATCAGCCTCTCCTTTCCTATTGTAGAGAAGACTGATCAAACCATGCCTGCGTGGAAAGCTGTTCCCAGGTGCCTATGCTTGATATACCATTCTAACTTGTGAAAGTGTCACAGGAAGTAGGAGCAGCCTCCATCTCATGGGACCCTTGGAAGCAACTGTAAGTACAAAGTGGTGGCCAAGGCAGTGACTTCATTCAGTTCCTGAAGGAAGTGACCTCACCTCACTTCTTTGGTGATGGAAATCTCTGGACTTGTGATCCAGGATGCCAGGCACCCAGAGCCAGTCCCAGTCCCAGTTCCAGTGGTCTCACTTGTTTGGATTTACCAAGGACAGAGTCAGTCTTCCTTGGTACCTACTGATATGAGGATTGTCAAATGCCAGAAGAGCTCTGAAGAGGGACCTTTCCTGAGAAAGCAGGTATTGGTTCACCACTGGCTCCTGAAAACTTCACAAAGTTGCCCAAGGAGACCAGATCTGAGACAGGACAGGCCATTTCAGGGGAACATAGTATGGCCCACCAGTTAGAGGACACTCTGGATAGTCACAGACCTACTTGTGTTAAAGAGGTGCCTTTTTGCGTGTGGGTGTGAGTTTGTGGTTTTCTCTCAATTTCTGAGAATAGGTAGGAAAGGCTCTTTGTTTGGATTGGAGTGGACTGTTTCTAATAAGTCGTTTGACAGGGCTAGTGTTTCTATGTCTGTGTATCCCACTGTGTCTGTGGTTGTAGACATTAGACAAGAGAATGCATCAAGGCATGTGCCCTGTCTAGTAGAAAACTCTCCAGTATTTATTCTGCCTAATTGATGAATGGACTGTGGTGTGCCTTATGGATGGGCAACACCTACTAACTTCCTAAGTTAATGTTTTCTTCCTGAATTCTGGACACTCTCTAGTATAGGCTCATGGTTTTGTGTCCAAGATATGTACCATCTCCAAGATATGTGACATGTCCATATACTTGAGAGCTGTAGAGAATGGGAACATCTTAGAGAACTCAGATATCAGTGTGACCAGTAAACTCTCAGTGGAGAAACCCTGCTTCGGTTCATTTGCTTACCTATGGTTCTGTTGCCCTGAATTTCAGGAAGGTCTTTGCCTCAGGCCACCCCTTTGTGAAGCCTGAATAAAACAGTTTTCAAATAAAAATAAATGGGCATAACCTGTGGCTCTTTGCTTAATTGCTTTGGAAAGGGATGTGTCTGAATCAGCCTCTTGGCCCTGTATGAGGTTGTGGCTTAGATTCTCAGCACATGATGAATCTAAAGATAGATTCCATGTGTGCAATCAAAAGCAAAATGGCCAAAAATCTGTCATTGTTGATTAGTCTCTTGCCTTCCTCTGTTAGGTCCCTGACCTCTATCAAGTGAGAATAGGGATCATTTGGGTCAAATGAGTTCTTTGAAGCCCTGAAGAGATGCTTGTGTTTTCTTATGACTCCAAATCACATAAAAAATCTATCGCTGAGAATCAGTAGGCCTCAAATTGGAGAAGCAGAGCAGTATTAACGGCAGGTCTATTGGATCACTCCAGGTTCACTTGAAGGGTGTCCATGCCACCTTGACTTTAGGCAAATGAGGGGTAAGGGAGATTTTTTTGGACACTCTTTTGAGATGTGTCCCGCTTTGAAACCTCCAGCCACAGGTTATGATGAGTGTCTATATTTAATAAGATGAGGGCCATGTGGGAGTATTTTGGTTTAAATTGTGGTCATTCGTGTGGCAGTTGGAAGAGATGACTGGATCCACCTGGGCTTGAACTCTGGTGTCATTCCCCTGAAAGACTGAGTTCTGGATCAGACATCAAAGAAGTATTGCCATGAATTGTGTTGGGATTTTCGGAGGCCACACATGAGATTCGCCCTTGGAATCTGGGAACTAGGCCCAGGGTTGCTTTCCACAGAGCACTGGGAATCTCAGCCAAGATATCACATAATTTTATTCTGAAAGACTTTGAAGCCATATTTACTAGTCAAAACACACATGGACCTCAATTGTAGACCTCAGTGGGCCTGGATTCTTGTGACCTTTTGGCCACTCTTTGGGAGGACTTGCCTGTGAGAGTTCTCCAAAACTTTCATTGAAATCAGCTTCCTCACCATTGAATGATTCCTGAATGAATTGAAACCCACAGTGCCTCCAACTTCATCCTTGAAAATTGACTAGATAAATACCATAAAATTTTTGAAATTCCAATGACCAGATGGCACTGGAGAACCTTTGGATGTCCTGTTGCTGATCATGACTGTACCAGACAGTGCATTGATTGACTGGATTTCATGAAAATTGTGGAGAACAGAGATGCCATTAAGTTGGTGCCTTCTTAGTAGTGGGACTAGAGCAGTGGTGAGCAAGTGTGTAATAAAACATCTGTTGTGGGGTCATGTGGATCTGCTATTGGCTTCCAAATCGCTGTGACTGACATGGTGCAGCTAGCAGACCCTTATATGTACAGACATCTTGTTATATGGAGAGGTTTCAGGGCAATGTTCAGAATCAGGTTGCTTTGGTCAAGGGGGCAACCTATGTGGTATACAAGCCCTGTTGGTGCATTATCCTGCAGACCCTGACCCACCACATTTGACAGAACTTCCTCCAGCATGGTGTCCCAGTTGAACGCATTGTATTTCCTGAAGCCAGTACCAAACTCCGAGTGCAGCAGCAAGAAACACTGTGAAAAGTGGAGGATGATGAAATGGCTTCACAGTCCACGTGGGGAGACACTTAGCCCCCAGTGGCCACAGATTACATACAAAGAGAGAATTCAGCACTGCTGCCTCATTTTCATTGTAAAATAAGAATCCATGTCCTCCAGGTCACATAGATGCAGACCCACCTTTGATGCTCTCACTACAAAGAGAATTCAGCACTGCTGCTTCATGTTCATTGGGAAATTATAACCATGTCCTCCAAATCACAGAGATGAAGACCCATCTTTGATGGTCTCACTAGAAAGGAACCTAAAGCTCCTGACAACTACATGTATTTCAAGTCCCCAACCTAAAGGCAGTTTCTCCAGACGTCTTTAGGCAGGCAAATCTCCATGTTTGTGGAGTTTTTACACTGTCCCTTATTTTTGGAAACTGTTCTATCATCTCCAAGGTTGTGAACTCCTGAGCATTTTCTATTTCAGATATGTATTTAAAGATTTTCTAACTCTTCTCCTCTAATTGTGTCTTACTTGGGGCGAAGGTAATGTCAAGGCATTGTTCTGGATGACAGTAGAAAAATTTTTTGTGAAGCACATATTTGATAAACATTGGATTCTTCTTCTTATTTTCCATTCGAAATACTGAATCCCTGACACTAACTCATACCCTACTATAATATGACTACTAATCCTAATATGATGGAGAAAAATACCCAAGCAGAATGAATATGCAAGCATTTCAGAGAAGGCATGGTGTATAGTAGGACTTCCCTCTTGCACAATAAAGGGTAGGTTTTATAAATCTAGTCAATTTTTAATTGAAATAGTCCTCCATGTGTTTTTAAAGTTAACAAATATGTGAATTCCTGTCTCCCATTCTCTGTAGCCTACTCAGCACATGTATTTTTATATGCACATATAGAATTCTACCTGGTATCACACGTACATTTTTATGAGTTGGCTGACTTGGCAGAAACAAATTGTGAGAAGAGATCTCTCCTCCTAAACGCTGTTGGAACTGAAAATTCAAAAAATGGGTGAGCTTCCTAGTAGAACAATGTTATACATAAATCCATGTTTAGTAAAATAAATAATTTTGCATCTGTGGATGATTTATATTACATGATGAATTACGATTGGCATATAGATATTGATACTTTTTAATGTATTTTTTGTGGTTTTTTAATATATATAAATATATATATAAATACATATATATATAATATATATATATATAATATAATATATATATTATATATAATATATATATAATATATATATTATATATTATATATATATATATATATATATTCACACTCTTCACATTTTATAAAATATGAAATGTATGTGTCTTATATAACTCCGTAAATTCATTTGTGTTCATGTATGTGGATTTATAATCAACTTTTCACAAGATTATTCTCAGAAATACTCATCCACCTGAAATACATATTTGTTTCCCAGTTCTGAAAAGTAACTTCAATAAATGGTGCTTACAAATCCTAATATTTCTAGAGTAAATGACCCAGTTTAACATCAATGCAAGTAGATTCCTATAGGACATGATTTCTATTTTGACGTTTATTATAATTCAACACTGGTACATTACTATTTCTTCAGTTTTTTGCACATCATAAGATATATATTTCATCCACAAGTTCACAAATTTATAGGAATTTGTTTCACTTTCAGTCACTTCCTGCTTCATAACACATGTATTCCTCCATGTTACTTGACTGGTCTTTCATGAGACTTCTTTCCAAACACATCATTTTCGATTTCCATAATCAATTTCGAAGCTAAACTCACACACTCTTCAAGATAAACCATAACATTAATATTACCATTAGATGTATAGCTGGTTGGAATAAATGTATGTATATCAATAAAAGATTTTCTGTATATTTTCACATTTCCGTTCAATGCATTATTTAATGTTGGAACCAGTTATGTTATTTATTCACAGTATGGTCTATTAATGCATTATCTCTATATTCAAAGACACAGTGTACACCTCTTTGTCCCCCCATACTAATTTATACCTCTTCAAAATATTGCTCCCAGAAATGGTGGAAGAATTACTCATATCACCTTATCTATATATATATTTATATATATTTTTTATCACAGTAATATTCTGGACACAAAAAGCAAAGGTCACAATCATGATTGTATCAAACCCTAAATGGAAAGTGAGCATGGATTACTAAAACAACAATGTCCAGGTTGCCAAATGCTCTCAGATGTAAATCCTATTGGTGACTACATATTTGTTTCTTCCTAAGATTATATATTATAGTTCGAGCCTGTTGAAAATGTCTAATCCTATCACTCACTTTATACTTTGCCTGATTTCCTAATATCTCAATTAATATCTGTTTTCCTACATATTTTCCCCAGTTCATCATTGTGTCTGACACTTCACATTTGGTGACATATACATTCACTGTCTACCCTAGACCCTATTGCTAAAGAAATTTTGGTCCAAATCCTATACTCACTCTTGTTTCTAAACCTACTGACTATCTTCCTAATCCTACTGACTATTGCATTTTGACTCGATGTTCAATTCAACAATCAATAGTCCAAGGTATAAGGTCCTAAGCCATTATATTTCAATTTATCTGAGACATATATACAGAAAATTATTAAAACCTAAGTATCCCACTCAAGGGCCCAATGCCCTTCTCGTTTCAAATTTTACCTAGGTTTCTGTTTTTATACTTATATTTCAGGTATATATTCTTGTAAATATCACAGGTTCCCAATACCATTATTCATCCGGCAGAGACATTCTTAACCCAAATAAAACATGTTATTAACCCTAAACATACACTGTTCCCTCAATCTAACTTTACAAAAGAGCAGGCCCAGAGTTGGTCTTTCAATACAGGAATGTAGGAGATCTTCCACATGCTGAGAAACTCAAAGATCCATGTAGAAATGAACTCTGGAGAAGTTGTAGGCAGCTATGAAGGACCTGAGAGAGCAAAAGTCATCTTCAATGGCAAACAACCTTGTCAGGATGAAGGGTTTTGTCTGTATCAGTCTCTCTGTTCTTAATATAGAGAAGATGGACCAAACCAGGCCTGTTTGGAGAGCTGTTCCCTGGTGCCTATGGTTGATATACCATTCTAACTTGTGAAAGTGTCACAGTAAGTAGGGGCAGCCTCCATCTCATGGGACACTTGGAAGCAACTCTTAGGACCAAGTGGTTGCCAAGGGAGTTTGCTCATTCAGTTCCTAAAGGAAGTGACCTACATCTCTTCCTTGGTGATGGAACTTCTGAACTTGGGATCCAGGAAGCCAGGCACTCAGAGCCAGTTGCAGTACTAATCCCAGTGGACTCACTTGTTTGGATTTACCAAGGAAAGAGTCAGTCTTTCTTAGTACCTGCTGATGTGAGGATGAAAAAAGCCAGAAGAGCTCTGAAGAGGGGCCTTTACTGAGAAAGCAGGTAGTGGCTAACCGCTGGCTCCAGACAACTTCACAGTGTTGGCCAAGGAGACCAGACCCGAGACAGGACAGGCCATTTCAGGAAAACATAGTAGGGCCCACCAGCCATAGGACACTCTGGATAGTCACAGACATACTAGGGGGAAGGTGGTGCCTTTGTGGGTGTGGGTGTGAGTTTGTGGTTTTGTCTCATGTTCTGAGAATAGGTAAGAAAGGCGGTTTGTTTGGTTTGGAGTGGACAAATTCTAGTATGACTTATGACAAGGTGAGTGTTTCTATATCTGTGTATCCCACTGTGTCCTTCGTTGTAGACATTAGAAAAGAGAATGCATCATGGATGTGTCCTGTCTAGTAGAAAGCTTCCCAGCATTCATCCTACCCTATTTATGAATGGACTGTCACTTGCCTTAGGGATGGGCAACACCTACTTCCTTCCTAAGTCCCTGTTTTCATCAGGAATTCTGGCCACTCTCCAAAATAGGATCATGGTTTTGTGTGCAAGATATGTACCACCTCCAAGCTCTGGGACATGGCCGTGCACTGGATAGCTGAAGGGAATGGGGAGCATCTCAGAAATCTCAGATATCAGTGTGACCAGGAAAATATCAGTGGAGAAACACTGCTTTGGGCCTTTTGCTTACCTATTGTTCTGTTGCCCTGAATCTCAGGAAGGTTTTTGCCTCAAGCCACCACTTTGTGAAGCGTGAAGAAAACAGTTTTTAAATGGAATTGAATAGGCATCACCTGTGGCTCTTTGCTTAATTGCATTGGAAAGGGACTTGTCTAAATCAGGTTTTTGGCCCTGTGTTAGGCCGTGGATTAGATTCTCAGCACCTGATGGATCCAAAGAATGATCCCATGTGTACATCCAAAACCAAAATAGCAAAAAGTTCAGTCATTGTGGATGACGTCTCTTGCCTTCCTCTGTTAGGTTACTGATCTCCATCAAGTGAGAATAGGGATCCTTTCTTTCAAATGAGCTCTTCAAAGCCCTGCAGAGGCTAGCCCATAGGTGCTTGGGTTTTCTCATGACTCCATATCACATTAAGAATCTATACCTGACAGTCATTAGGCCTCAAATTGGAGAAGCAGAGCAGTATTAAAGGCAAGCCTATTTGACCACTCCTGGTTCACAGAAAGGGTGTCCAGCCCACCATGACTTTAGCCAAATGAGGGGAAAGGGACCTTATTTTGGACACTGTCTTGGGCTGCACCCCTCATGGAAAACTCCAGCCATAGGTAATGATGAGTGTCTATGTGGAAGAATATGAGGGCGATGAAGGAGTGTTTTGGTTTTAATTGTGGTCATTTGCGTGGCAGTTGAATGAGATGACTGTGTCCATCTGGGCTTGAACTCTGGAGTGATTCCCCTTAGAAAATGAGTTCTGGTACTGAACTCAGAGAAGTATTGTCATGAATTTTGTTGGGATTTTAGCAGGCCACGCATGAGAGTCACCCTTGGAAACTGAGATCTAGGCCCAGGGTGGCTTTCCACAGAGCACTGGGTATCTCATCCAGGATATCACATGATTTATTCTGAAATAATTGGCAGCCATAGTTGAAAGTCAAAACACACATGGACCTTACATTGTAGAACTCAATGTACCTGGCTTCATGTGACCTTTGGCCACTGTTTGGGAAGCCTTGCCTGTGAGAGTCCTCCAGAGCTTTCATTGAAATTAGCTTCCTCAACACTTAATGGTCCCTGAATGATTTGAACCCACAGTGCCTCCAACTTCATCCTTGAAAAACGGGGAAGATATATACCATGAAATGTTTTAAATTCCCATGACCAGGTGGCACTTGAGAACCTTTGGATGTCCTGCTGCTGATCTTGAGTGTTCCAACAAAAGCGTTGATTGACTGTGTTTCATTTAAATTTTGTAGAACAGAGATGCCAGTAAGTTGAAGCCTGCTGAGTAGTGGGCCTATTGCAGTGGTGTGCAAGTGTGTGATAAAGCATTTGTGGTGGGGCCATGTGAATGTGCTATTGGCTTTTAAATGGCTTGGGACTGACATGGTGCAGCCAGCAGACCCTTATATGTAAAGGCATCTTCTTATTTGGAGAGATTTCAGGGCAATTTTCAGAATCAGGTTGCTATGGACAAGGGGGCAAGCTATGTTGGATAGAAGCCTGGTTGGTGCTTTCTCCTGCAGATCCTGACCCACCACACATGACAGAACTCCCTCCAGCACTGTCTCCCAGTTGAACTTGTTGTATTTCATGAAGCGAATACCATAGTCCCAGTGCAGCACCAATAAAAACTACGAAAAGTGGAGGAATTCCAAATAGCTTCACAGTCCACATGGGAAGAAACTTAGCCTCCAGTGGCACGAGTTTACCTACAAAGAGAGAATTCAGCAATGCTGCCTCAAGTTCAATGTAAAATAAGAAACCATGTCCTCCAGGTCACATAGATGCAGACCCAGCTTTGATGGTCTAACTAGAAAGGAAGCTAATGCTCCTGAGAATAGCATATATTTCAAGTGCCCAACCTTGGAGGCAGTTTCTCAAAAAGTCTATAGGCCAACAGAGCTCGATGTTTGTGGAGTGTTTACCCACACAGGTAATGTCAAGTCATTGTTCTGGATGAGAGTGGGAATAATTTTGTGTAGCACATATTGCATACACATTGGATTCCTTATCTAATTTTCCATTCGAAATACTGAAACCCTGACACTAACACATACCCTACTAGACTCTGACTACTAATCCTAATATGAGGGAGAAAAATAACCCAAACAGAATAGGAATACAAGCAGATCAGAGGAGGCATGGTGTATATTTGGACTTTCCTTTTGCATTTCATAGGGTAGGAGTTATATATCTAGTCAATTTTTTGTTGGAATAGGTCTCTATGTGTTTTTAAGTTAAGAAATATGTGAATTCTTGTCTCCGTTTCTCTGTAGCTTATTCAGCACATGTATATTTATATGCACATATAGAATCCTTCCTGGTATGAAACATGCATACTTGTGAGGTGGCTGACTTGGCAGATACAAATTGTGAGAAGAGATCACTGCTCCTAAACAGTGTTGGAACTGAAAATTCAACCTATGGGTTAGCTTCCTAGTTGAATAACACTATACGTAAATCCATGATCAGTAAAAAGAATATTTTTGGATCTGTGGATAATATATATTTCGTGGTGAATTTCGATTGGCATATATATTGCTCTTTTTAATAGCTCTGTGTGTGTGTTTGTGTGTGTGTGTGTGTATATATATATATATATATGTATATACACACACACACACACAAGAAGTATATATATATATATATATATATATATATATATATATATATATATATTCTCCAGATTTATCAAAATATGAAATATATGTGTCTTATACCCACTCCATAAATTCATTCATATTCATGTATATGGATTTATAATGAACTTTTCACAAGATTATTCTCAGAAATATTCATCCACCTGAAATACATATTTGTTTCCAGTACTGAAAACTAACTTCAGTTAATGTTGCATACAAATACTAATATTTATACAGTAACTGACCCAGTTTAACCTCAATGCAAGTAGATTCCTATGGGACATGTTGTGTATTTTAATGTTCATTTTTATTCAACACTGGTACATTACTATTTCTTCAATTTATGCACATCATAGGATATATATTTCATCCACCAGTTAGCAAACTTATAGGCATTTGTTTCACTTTCAATCACTTCCTGCTTCAGAGCACATGGATTCCTCCGTGTTTCTTGAATGGTCTTTTCATGAGACTTCTTTCCAAACACATTATTTTAAATTTCCATAATCAGTTTTGAAGCAAAACTCACAGACTCTTCATGATAAACCATAAACCTAATATTACCTTTAGATGTATCAGTGGTTGGAATGAATGTATGTGTATCAATATAAGATTTCCTTTATATTTTCAGATATAAATTGAATGCATTATTTAAATTTGGAACCCATTATATTATTTATTCACAGTATGGTCTATTCTTGCATTATCTCTATATTCATAGTCACAGGGTACACCTATTTGTACACCCAATACTAATTTGTACATCTTCAAAATATTGCTCCCAGAAATGGTGGAAGATATACTCAAGTCACCTTATCTACATGTACATTTTATCACAGTAATATTCTGGACACGAAAAGCAAAGGTCACACTTATTATTTTACCAATGTAATGGTCAGGCGAGTGTCAGAGGAAGAGACCACAAGAGACTGTCTCATGCAACAGCCAAGGGTTTATGGGGGTCCAGCATGCTGGGGCTCAGAGCTCCCTTGAATAGAGCAGAGAGCCCTGAGAACAGCTTAAGCAGAGCTTATATACTTTCCTTGGAGAGGGCAGGGAGGGAAGATTATTGATGGCTCAGGGCGATTGGGCAGTTTGCATGCAAACAGGTGAGGGAGTACATTCTGCAGTTTTGCAGTTGGTACAGCACATTCAGGGAACAAGATTAGCAAACAGTTCTCAAGATATCCACAATGTTTTGTTAAGCATACCAAAAAATTGGAAGTGACAAGTACCTATTTTATTAACCTTTCATTCCCCACTTCTTCTTTTGGTTACTTTTAATCATTAAAGTGATCATTGGGGGTGTCACATTTTATGTCTGCTAGTGTGGTATATTGTTTTCTTATTACCATAAGTTTAACTTGTCCAATTTGAGCTTGGAAAAAGGAAACTACACGGTTGAGCAAACAGGGTCTCACAGTTAGCAATAATATGAGGTTTATTAATGGACCAGCCAGGGCTGATAAATGCGTAGTTAACCAGAGGGACTCTGTGGACCAAGACTCAAACCACCCTTTTGGGGCCTCTCTCTCTTGTTGATGCTCTACAAGGCGTCTTCTTAATTTAATCATAGATTCTTTTAAAACTCCAGTATGGTCGGCATAATAACAACATTCTTCACTCAATGCAGGACAAAGGCCCCTTCTCTCAATAAGAGGAGGTCGAACCCTCGCCTGTTCTGTAAAACAACTTCAGAGAAAGAGGTTAAAGATTCCTGTAAAGCTGTGATGGAGGTTTTTAATATCTTTAAGTTTTGGTCTATTGCTACTTCTAATTGGGTCATTTGTTGTGTCCCATGGACTAGGGCAGTGGTTCCTGTGCCCACCGCTGCAGCAACTCCTTTTCCTAATAGTATGGAGAAAGTGAGGGATATGGGTTCCTGGTGGAACCAGGTTGTATGCCCCCCTATTGGAACTTTAAATGATCCTGCGTCATGATAGAGGACTCTGGGAAACATCTGCACCATTACATACTTAATCAGAGGAAGAGACCACAAGAGACTGTCTCATGCAACAGCCATATGTTGATCATTTTATGAAAACATAAACAATGTTTAAGTATATAGAATTATACTGTTGTAAGGACGGACAAGGCAAGGCACCTAAGATAGCACAGAAGACAGGGAAACAGTCCTATTTGTTTGTAACCAGATTTAGAGGGCATTGCTTCTGTTGTAATCTTTTAATCCCCTGAACCCCAAGTTTAGGTAGTTTCAGAATTTTGTACCCAACATGTAACGTAAGGGGCTCAGAAATTCACAGTCTGCAGAAGTTCACAAAAAGCAGTTTTTGTTTCTGTTTTTTTTCCTCTGCTCTGGGAAAGTTAACTTTTAAAGGACACCTGGTAGGGGGAGAGCTTTTTTCTTCTTTTTTTTTCTTCCTGCCAGCTGTTACCATGGAGCCCAGTTGGTAACTTCTTTATCTTAGAAATGTAGCCATCTCTGGAAGCCCCAGCTCAACGCCAGAGGCCTTGTTCACATATTTTGTGAAAAAATAGTAAGGGGGTGTCTAGCTTAGGAGTGCTGATTTTTCCAGCCAGTGGCCAAGTAGAACAAAGCAACACAAAAAGAGGAAGTTTATCTACACTGAACTCTTGTATAGGGCCTCTGTTGCTGAAAGTCCTAAAGTCAGCCATGATCAAGGCTTCTGGAGAAGGCCATTTAAGATTTTTCTGTGGGATTGGAACAGAGGGAAAGACAAGGAAGGTGGGGGGTGAGAGCAGCTCCGTGGTTCTGAGAATGAGGAAAAAGAGATATAAAAGAATAATGGGAAAGGGGTTTGGGATTTTCCTGGCAATAAAACTTGAGCAGTAGAACAGGTAGAGCAGAGGGGAGGATGGGAGTGAGTATCCCAAAAAGCCTTTGAGGGACTTTAAATTCTTTGTAACCTGTTTTCAGTGATGACAAAGCAACTTTAAAGGCCATTTTCATTACATCTTGGATAGGCGTCTTAGGGCACTCCTCAGCTGGTTTGAGCTTTGTGTTAGCTGGTAAGAGGACCTGGTGGTACCCGGTGCGTGCACTGACAGGAGAAGAGAGGAGTGAGTGGGTGGAAGGGTACCTCAGTACCTGCTACCTCAGCAAGGAGGCAATGGTATGAGATCCAGCCGAGGTTTTTGTTTTTGATCTAGTAATTGGAGGGGAGAAATCAGGTTGCTCATGTGAGAGTGACTGCAGAGAGTCTGGAGCAGAAGGCGGGGGGTGAGGATGTATTGGAGAAGCATAGTTCAGGATGTGAGCAAAGGAGGGAAAAGGCATAAACATAGGGGAATTTCCTTGGAAGGAAATTCCCAATTGATGGATCTTTTTGAACACTTGCCGAAGTTGAAAAAGTCACACAGAATTTGAGGATCTGGAGACCCCTCTGGGGGCCATCAGTTTTGGTTGTCTAATTGGTAATATGGCCAATGCTGTGTACTGAATTTGATGAGGAGTTTGGGTTCCACCAGGCAGCCCCTGTATGCTCACATCCCCATTATTTTCAGAAGAAGTCCGCTTTTCCCACACACAGCCATGGCTGTTTGTGGCTTTGATAGTCTGCCGGGCAAACATAGTATTCTAGGCTAGCCAACCTGCATCTGGCTCGCGTGTCCCTAGATCCATAATGTTTGTTTCCATTATCTGTGGTACAGTAGGGATTTAATGGAATTTTAGTTGGATCCTCTTCATCAGAGATATCCCAATATGAAAGACGTATAGCCAGCTGACAAATTCTGGGTGGAGAGATGGCCACCAGGTCCCTAAGGGGGCTGTATGCGAGATAGACCATACTTCTTGTCTAGTAAGATTTGTGATCAGCCATCGCTGATGAATGGGCTGATGAGGGTAAGGACTACTGGTGGACAAGGGGAGAGTCTATAGCCTTATCCACATGGCGAATATGCAATTTGAAAGGGTTTCCAGTCTTTTCCAGTTTTTCAGCCAGAGTCTGGACAGGGCGCAAGCTTGAGATAAGAATTAGGATCCAGGAATTGATTCCTTCTACCTTTACCACTGTAGGTTTTATAAGTAGCACCTGGTATGGTCCTGTCCAGCGGGGTTACAGGGATGACACCTGATGTTGTCTTATGTAGAGGATGTCTCTTATTTGATATCGATGTGGAGTCCCCTCTTCACCAGGTTGGTAGGCAGTGGCCAGCTGTTTCAACAGGTATCGCTGAGTTCTTTCAAGAGCTTTAAGTCTGTCAAACAAGGGGTTGTGGAGGGGATCACTAGGTCTTAGAGTTGGAGTTAGGTCCCTTACTGGAGGAGGGGCTCCATAAAAAATTTCATAGGGGGTGAGGTTACACAAAGAAATAGAGGGAGTATTTCTTGCATGAAACAGTGCATAAGGCAGGAGCATAGTCCAATCTTTTATGCCGCTCTCTAAGCTTAATTTCGTTAAGGTCTCTTTAATGGTTCTATTTATTTTTTTTTACCTGTCCTGAGCTATGGGGTCTATAAGCACAATGTAACTTCCAATTTATCCCCAGTGTCCTGGCTAACCCCTGACTTACCTGGGCCATGAACGCCGGGCCATTATCAGACCCTATTACCTTAGGCAGGCCGTGTCTTGGAAAAATATCTTTCAGGATCTTCTTGACCACCAATTGTGCCTTTTTTTGTGGGGAAGGCTTCAATCCATCCTGAAAATATATCTACAAAGACTAGGAGATATTTAAGTCCATACCTTGCTGGCTTAATTTCAGTAAAGTCCACTTCCCAGAATTGTACTGGTCTGGTTCCTAATAGGTGCTTTCCTCAGGAAAGCTTGGAAAGATAAGCATTAACCTATTGACAGACTGGACAGACTTTTGTTACCTGTTCAGTTATTTCCTTTTGCTGTGAGTGGGTTAGTGGAAAACTCTGTTCTTGATCCTTCAGGAATGCCTGCAGTTTCTTTGAACCAAGGTGTGTGAATTAATGTACATTTTTAACGTAGTGTAGGGCTTTCTGAAATTGCAGGCTTGGCTCAGTCAAGTTGAGGAATTCAGTGCCAGTGTCGTTAGATGTTATCAAAAGCGTTCTGATGCTCAGGGGTCCATTGGAATTGGGTATCTCCATTTAACAGCGGGTATAAAGAAGAAGTTAAGGACGCAAACACAGAAATCCATAACCTGCAAAACCCAGTAGTCCCAAGAAACTCTCTGTGTTGTCTGCTGCTAGATGGGGGTGGTATCTGCACAACCATTTGTTTTCTGGGCTCAGTGAGCCATCGTTTACTGCCCCTAAGGGAATAGCCCAGGAAGATTACTTCTTGCTGGCAAATTTGGGCCTATTTGGCAGAAGCTCTATACCCGAGTTGAGCAAGCTCATATAATAGTGCTTGGGTCCCAGACTCACAGTTTTCTTTGGTGTTGGCTGCCAGTAGCAGGTCATCCACGTATTGAAGCTGGGTGACTTTGGGGTGTGTAGTTCTGACGTTGTTGAGATCTCTGTGGAGGGCTTCATCAAAGAGAGTGGGAGAGTTTTTGAACCCCTGTGGGAGTCTAGTCCAAGTTACTTGATCAGACGTTCCAGATTCTGGGTCTACCCACTAGCAAGCAAACAGCAACTGACTATCTTTATGCAGAGGAAAACAAAACATAGCATCTTTTAAGTCCAGAACAGTATACCATTTCTGCTAAGGGTTCAGAGTGATAAGCAGATTGTACGAATTAGTTACCGTGGAGTGAATGTCCTGCACTCTGTTATTAATCTCTCTTAGGTCTTGAACGGGGGATAGTCCCCGGTTCCTGGCTTTTTTTACTGGGAGCAGGGGAGTCTTCCAGGCCGATTGACAGGGCCTTAGGACCCTAAGGCCAGATATTTCTGAATATGGGGCCTTATCCCATCTTTAGCTTTTCTGCTCAGAGGATATTGTTTGACATTGATTGGGGAGGCTGAGGTTTTTAACTCCACTGTTCTTGGAGGTTGTTTCACGGCTAGGCCTAACCTAGCCGTTTTTGCCCAGGTATCTGGGTAATCTGTTATCCATTTCTGGGGTAGCTTGCTTGTTTGAGCAGTCTTGGGGCGTGTGAAGAGTGGATGTTCATCTTCTACGGATATTTATAAAGCCAAGACTATAGGAGTTTTTACTGAAGGATTTAGAAATTTCATTTTGGGGCCTTCGGGGTTAAAAGTTGTTTTGGCCTGGAGCTTACTGAGCAGATCTCTGCCCATCAATGGGGCCAGGCATTCTGGGATTACTAGGAAGGAGTGATGGATTTTTCCTTTCCCCATGTCCATGGTCCTCTTAGTTGTCTATGTCTGATATTTACTGCCATTAGCCCTTTGAACTAGAGACATTTTATTTGATAGTGTGCCCAGTGGGGCCTTAAGGGCTGAGTATACTGCTGCTGTATCCACTTCAAAGTTTACCTGGGTCCTCTCCACTTCAAAAGTTACCCTGAGCTCGGGGAAGGGATCTGAGCCCCGACGTTCTTAGTCATCCTTTTGAGTCAGAATGGCTGGCTGTCGTGGCTGACTCTTTTCTAGGGCACTCTTTGGCCCAGTGACCTTTTTCTTTACAGTAGGCACAATGATCTGAGGCCAGGGGTGGCCTCTGGCGTGCGCCCAGGTTTCCGTTCCTGTCTTCCTGTTTGTTAATTTCTGGCCTATTTATTGTTGTGACCAGGACCTTAGTCAATGCCTTAGTCTTTCTTTTGCATCTCTCATCTTCCCTTTGCTCCCTTTCTTTCTCTTTGTTTCTCTCATATAGTATACTTTCTCGGCTTCTCTGACTAAATCTCCCAAAGTCATATCTTGTGATCCCTCTAAGAGTTGTAACTTTCTTTTAATGTCCAGGGCAGCTTGCCCAATGAAGGCCATCATGACAGATGCCTTTTGATCCTCTGCCTGAGGATCAATAGGAGTAAATCTCCTATATGCCTCCATAATTCTCTCTAGAAACATAGAGGGATATTTATCAGGCCCTTAAATTATCTCTCTTACCTTGGCCAAATTAGGTGGTTCCCTAGCGGCCGATTGGAAACCCACTATTAGGGCCTGGCAATAAGTGGACAGATGCTCCCTACCTTCAAAGGTGTTGGGGTTTCAGTTGGGTCAATTCAAGGGGAAGCTGGCTTTGATTATGTTGGGAAGTTGTGTTGGTCACACATCTGGTCCGAGAATATATTTTTTAGCTTCCAGGAGGTTTTTCTCTCATTCCTCTGCCGTAAAGAGAGTCCCTAGGATTTGTTGGCAGTCATCCCAAGTAGGCAAGTGTGAAAACCCCAGGGAGTTCTTTGAGTTCTTTTAGCCGGGCCAGCTTCCTCCAGGGAAGGAGGGGCTGTGTGTGACGCGGGGGAGTCATCTGGAGGGCACTGGGCCGGCCTAACTTCCTCCAATGGCAGAGAAGCAGAGTCAGCAGGGGAATCACTTAGAGGTTGTTGGGGGTTGGGGACAAGGGCAGGGGATAAGAAGGAGGAGGAGAGTCCAGTAGAATCTTGAGACTCAGGGAGAACAGAGGGTGGAGGAGGAGGAGCAGAGGGTTTGAGAGATAGAATCGTGGTGGAAGGAGTAGGAGCGTAGGCAGGGACAAGGAAAGGCTTCACCCATGGAGGAGGAGATTTGCAGAGGTCCTGCCAAGTTAAGATATATGGCTGTTGATCTGGATGGCTATGTGGCCTCAGCTGAAAGACAATATCTCTGATTTTTCAAATTAGTAGGAAGTAGAAACATCCTTCTGGGGGCCATCCAACTCCAAAGGTGTGTCATTCTGAGGCACAGAGAGTCTGCCAGGTCCAGCGTTTTAATGAAAAAGAAAGATTCTGGGCCCTTAAGCAGACTTTGGTCCAGTGATCAAGGGTCAGGGAGAGAAGTGTTGAAGTGCTCTGTCCCAAAATGAGAGATGCACAAACAGTGAAAGCAACGACATACTACACAGACAAGACAAGACAATAAAGACAGACAATGGACGTCCAATACTGAGACAAGGACTGAGTAGCCCTCAAAACCTGATGGGCTGGCAATACCGAATCCGAAACAAAATATCACAGAGTCGAGGAGACTATTGTTCCTTGATTTCCTGAGTCCTCTGGGGCGTCCCCCAGGGATGTGGCCTGTGGCTCTGTGACACGTCTGTCAGCCACCGTCAGAGAGAGCTCATGCTCAACACCGATAGCGATTTTGCAAAACCCTAACCTGCAACCTGAAACCAGAAAGAGTCACCTTACTTACCCTGAAAGGAGCCCCTTGGGGGTCTTTCGTCCGCCACTGCTGGATCTCGCTGGTGCCTCCAGATGTAAAGATCGGGTGAGCGACAGAGGAAGAGACCACCAAGAGAATGTCTCATGCAACAGTAAAGGGTTTATTGGGAGACCAGCTTTCTGGGGCTCAGAGGTCACTTGAATAGAGCAGAGAGCAATGAAAACAGCTTAAGCAGAGCTTATATACTTTCCTTGGAGAGGGCAGGGAGGGAAGTTTATTGATGGGTCAGGGCAAGGGGGGGGGTTTGCGTGCAAACGGGTGAGGGTGTGTATTCTGCAGTTTGGCAGTTGGGGACAGCACATTCTGGAAACAAGATTAGCAAACAGTCCTCAAGTTTCCAACAGTGTTTTGTTAAGCATACAGAAAAACAGGAAGTGACAAGTACCTATTTTATTAACCTTTCACCAATGCCTAAATGGAATGTGAGCATGGTTTACTAAAAACATCCATGTCCACGTTGCCTAGTGCTCTCAAATCAATCTTATTTGTGACTACATATTTGTTTCTTCCTAAGATTATATATTGAACCTCAACCCTGTTGAAAATGACTAATCCTATCACTCACTTTGTATTTTGCCTGATTTCCTAATGTCTCTATTGATATCTGCTTTCCTACATATTTTCACGAGTTCATCATTGTGACTGACTCTTCACATGTGCTGACATTTACATTCACTCTCTATCCGAAATCCTATTGCTAAAGAACTTTTGGTCGAAATCCTATACTCACTCTTTTTTTCTAAATCTACTGACTATCTTCCTAATCCTACCAACTATACCTTTTTGACTGGATGATCTCTTCTACAATCAATCATCCAAGGTACAAGATCTTAAGCCATTGTATATTGATTTATCTGAGACATCTATGCAGAATATAATTCAAAGCTAAGTATTCCAATCAACAGCCCAATGCCCTTCTTGGATTCAAATCTTATCTAGATTTCTGTGTTCATACATATATTTCACCAATATATTCTTGTAAATATCGCAAGTTCCCAATACCATTGTTTGTTCCTCAGTATGATTCCTAACCCAAATCGAACCTGTTATTACCCTAAACATACACTGTTCCCTCAAACTAAGTTTACAGATGAGCCGGGACAGAGTTTGTCTTACAATAGTAATGTAGGGGGTCTTCCACCTGCTGAGAACATCAAAGTTCCAGGCAGAAATGATACCCTGGAGAAGTTGCAGGCAGCTATGAAGGACCTAAGAGACCAAAAGTCATATTCCATGGCAAGCAACCTGGTCAGTATGAAGGGATGTGTCTGAATCAGCCTCTCCTTTCCTATTGTAGAGAAGACTGATCAAACCATGCCTGCGTGGAAAGCTGTTCCCAGGTGCCTATGCTTGATATACCATTCTAACTTGTGAAAGTGTCACAGGAAGTAGGAGCAGCCTCCATCTCATGGGACCCTTGGAAGCAACTGTAAGTACAAAGTGGTGGCCAAGGCAGTGACTTCATTCAGTTCCTGAAGGAAGTGACCTCACCTCACTTCTTTGGTGATGGAAATCTCTGGACTTGTGATCCAGGATGCCAGGCACCCAGAGCCAGTCCCAGTCCCAGTTCCAGTGGTCTCACTTGTTTGGATTTACCAAGGACAGAGTCAGTCTTCCTTGGTACCTACTGATATGAGGATTGTCAAATGCCAGAAGAGCTCTGAAGAGGGACCTTTCCTGAGAAAGCAGGTATTGGTTCACCACTGGCTCCTGAAAACTTCACAAAGTTGCCCAAGGAGACCAGATCTGAGACAGGACAGGCCATTTCAGGGGAACATAGTATGGCCCACCAGTTAGAGGACACTCTGGATAGTCACAGACCTACTTGTGTTAAAGAGGTGCCTTTTTGCGTGTGGGTGTGAGTTTGTGGTTTTCTCTCAATTTCTGAGAATAGGTAGGAAAGGCTCTTTGTTTGGATTGGAGTGGACTGTTTCTAATAAGTCGTTTGACAGGGCTAGTGTTTCTATGTCTGTGTATCCCACTGTGTCTGTGGTTGTAGACATTAGACAAGAGAATGCATCAAGGCATGTGCCCTGTCTAGTAGAAAACTCTCCAGTATTTATTCTGCCTAATTGATGAATGGACTGTGGTGTGCCTTATGGATGGGCAACACCTACTAACTTCCTAAGTTAATGTTTTCTTCCTGAATTCTGGACACTCTCTAGTATAGGCTCATGGTTTTGTGTCCAAGATATGTACCATCTCCAAGATATGTGACATGTCCATATACTTGAGAGCTGTAGAGAATGGGAACATCTTAGAGAACTCAGATATCAGTGTGACCAGTAAACTCTCAGTGGAGAAACCCTGCTTCGGTTCATTTGCTTACCTATGGTTCTGTTGCCCTGAATTTCAGGAAGGTCTTTGCCTCAGGCCACCCCTTTGTGAAGCCTGAATAAAACAGTTTTCAAATAAAAATAAATGGGCATAACCTGTGGCTCTTTGCTTAATTGCTTTGGAAAGGGATGTGTCTGAATCAGCCTCTTGGCCCTGTATGAGGTTGTGGCTTAGATTCTCAGCACATGATGAATCTAAAGATAGATTCCATGTGTGCAATCAAAAGCAAAATGGCCAAAAATCTGTCATTGTTGATTAGTCTCTTGCCTTCCTCTGTTAGGTCCCTGACCTCTATCAAGTGAGAATAGGGATCATTTGGGTCAAATGAGTTCTTTGAAGCCCTGAAGAGATGCTTGTGTTTTCTTATGACTCCAAATCACATAAAAAATCTATCGCTGAGAATCAGTAGGCCTCAAATTGGAGAAGCAGAGCAGTATTAACGGCAGGTCTATTGGATCACTCCAGGTTCACTTGAAGGGTGTCCATGCCACCTTGACTTTAGGCAAATGAGGGGTAAGGGAGATTTTTTTGGACACTCTTTTGAGATGTGTCCCGCTTTGAAACCTCCAGCCACAGGTTATGATGAGTGTCTATATTTAATAAGATGAGGGCCATGTGGGAGTATTTTGGTTTAAATTGTGGTCATTCGTGTGGCAGTTGGAAGAGATGACTGGATCCACCTGGGCTTGAACTCTGGTGTCATTCCCCTGAAAGACTGAGTTCTGGATCAGACATCAAAGAAGTATTGCCATGAATTGTGTTGGGATTTTCGGAGGCCACACATGAGATTCGCCCTTGGAATCTGGGAACTAGGCCCAGGGTTGCTTTCCACAGAGCACTGGGAATCTCAGCCAAGATATCACATAATTTTATTCTGAAAGACTTTGAAGCCATATTTACTAGTCAAAACACACATGGACCTCAATTGTAGACCTCAGTGGGCCTGGATTCTTGTGACCTTTTGGCCACTCTTTGGGAGGACTTGCCTGTGAGAGTTCTCCAAAACTTTCATTGAAATCAGCTTCCTCACCATTGAATGATTCCTGAATGAATTGAAACCCACAGTGCCTCCAACTTCATCCTTGAAAATTGACTAGATAAATACCATAAAATTTTTGAAATTCCAATGACCAGATGGCACTGGAGAACCTTTGGATGTCCTGTTGCTGATCATGACTGTACCAGACAGTGCATTGATTGACTGGATTTCATGAAAATTGTGGAGAACAGAGATGCCATTAAGTTGGTGCCTTCTTAGTAGTGGGACTAGAGCAGTGGTGAGCAAGTGTGTAATAAAACATCTGTTGTGGGGTCATGTGGATCTGCTATTGGCTTCCAAATCGCTGTGACTGACATGGTGCAGCTAGCAGACCCTTATATGTACAGACATCTTGTTATATGGAGAGGTTTCAGGGCAATGTTCAGAATCAGGTTGCTTTGGTCAAGGGGGCAACCTATGTGGTATACAAGCCCTGTTGGTGCATTATCCTGCAGACCCTGACCCACCACATTTGACAGAACTTCCTCCAGCATGGTGTCCCAGTTGAACGCATTGTATTTCCTGAAGCCAGTACCAAACTCCGAGTGCAGCAGCAAGAAACACTGTGAAAAGTGGAGGATGATGAAATGGCTTCACAGTCCACGTGGGGAGACACTTAGCCCCCAGTGGCCACAGATTACATACAAAGAGAGAATTCAGCACTGCTGCCTCATTTTCATTGTAAAATAAGAATCCATGTCCTCCAGGTCACATAGATGCAGACCCACCTTTGATGCTCTCACTACAAAGAGAATTCAGCACTGCTGCTTCATGTTCATTGGGAAATTATAACCATGTCCTCCAAATCACAGAGATGAAGACCCATCTTTGATGGTCTCACTAGAAAGGAACCTAAAGCTCCTGACAACTACATGTATTTCAAGTCCCCAACCTAAAGGCAGTTTCTCCAGACGTCTTTAGGCAGGCAAATCTCCATGTTTGTGGAGTTTTTACACTGTCCCTTATTTTTGGAAACTGTTCTATCATCTCCAAGGTTGTGAACTCCTGAGCATTTTCTATTTCAGATATGTATTTAAAGATTTTCTAACTCTTCTCCTCTAATTGTGTCTTACTTGGGGCGAAGGTAATGTCAAGGCATTGTTCTGGATGACAGTAGAAAAATTTTTTGTGAAGCACATATTTGATAAACATTGGATTCTTCTTCTTATTTTCCATTCGAAATACTGAATCCCTGACACTAACTCATACCCTACTATAATATGACTACTAATCCTAATATGATGGAGAAAAATACCCAAGCAGAATGAATATGCAAGCATTTCAGAGAAGGCATGGTGTATAGTAGGACTTCCCTCTTGCACAATAAAGGGTAGGTTTTATAAATCTAGTCAATTTTTAATTGAAATAGTCCTCCATGTGTTTTTAAAGTTAACAAATATGTGAATTCCTGTCTCCCATTCTCTGTAGCCTACTCAGCACATGTATTTTTATATGCACATATAGAATTCTACCTGGTATCACACGTACATTTTTATGAGTTGGCTGACTTGGCAGAAACAAATTGTGAGAAGAGATCTCTCCTCCTAAACGCTGTTGGAACTGAAAATTCAAAAAATGGGTGAGCCTCCTAGTAGAACAATGTTATACATAAATCCATGTTTAGTAAAATAAATAATTTTGCATCTGTGGATGATTTATATTACATGATGAATTACGATTGGCATATAGATATTGATACTTTTTAATGTATTTTTTGTGGTTTTTTAATATATATAAATATATATATATAAATACATATATATATATATATAATATATATATATAATATAATATATATATTATATATAATATATATATAATATATATATTATATATTATATATATATATATATATATTCACACTCTTCACATTTTATAAAATATGAAATGTATGTGTCTTATATAACTCCGTAAATTCATTTGTGTTCATGTATGTGGATTTATAATCAACTTTTCACAAGATTATTCTCAGAAATACTCATCCACCTGAAATACATATTTGTTTCCCAGTTCTGAAAAGTAACTTCAATAAATGGTGCTTACAAATCCTAATATTTCTAGAGTAAATGACCCAGTTTAACATCAATGCAAGTAGATTCCTATAGGACATGATTTCTATTTTGACGTTTATTATAATTCAACACTGGTACATTACTATTTCTTCAGTTTTTTGCACATCATAAGATATATATTTCATCCACAAGTTCACAAATTTATAGGAATTTGTTTCACTTTCAGTCACTTCCTGCTTCATAACACATGTATTCCTCCATGTTACTTGACTGGTCTTTCATGAGACTTCTTTCCAAACACATCATTTTCGATTTCCATAATCAATTTCGAAGCTAAACTCACACACTCTTCAAGATAAACCATAACATTAATATTACCATTAGATGTATAGCTGGTTGGAATAAATGTATGTATATCAATAAAAGATTTTCTGTATATTTTCACATTTCCGTTCAATGCATTATTTAATGTTGGAACCAGTTATGTTATTTATTCACAGTATGGTCTATTAATGCATTATCTCTATATTCAAAGACACAGTGTACACCTCTTTGTCCCCCCATACTAATTTATACCTCTTCAAAATATTGCTCCCAGAAATGGTGGAAGAATTACTCATATCACCTTATCTATATATATATTTATATATATTTTTTATCACAGTAATATTCTGGACACAAAAAGCAAAGGTCACAATCATGATTGTATCAAACCCTAAATGGAAAGTGAGCATGGATTACTAAAACAACAATGTCCAGGTTGCCAAATGCTCTCAGATGTAAATCCTATTGGTGACTACATATTTGTTTCTTCCTAAGATTATATATTATAGTTCGAGCCTGTTGAAAATGTCTAATCCTATCACTCACTTTATACTTTGCCTGATTTCCTAATATCTCAATTGATATCTGTTTTCCTACATATTTTCCCCAGTTCATCATTGTGTCTGACACTTCACATTTGGTGACGTATACATTCACTGTCTACCCTAGACCCTATTGCTAAAGAAATTTTGGTCCAAATCCTATACTCACTCTTATTTCTAAACCTACTGACTATCTTCCTAATCCTACTGACTATTGCATTTTGACTCGATGTTCAATTCAACAATCAATAGTCCAAGGTATAAGGTCCTAAGCCATTGTATTTCAATTTATCTGAGACATATATACAGAAAATTATTAAAACCTAAGTATCCCACTCAAGGGCCCAATGCCCTTCTCATTTCAAATCTTACCTAGGTTTCTGTTTTTATACTTATATTTCAGGTATATATTCTTGTAAATATCACAGGTTCCCAATACCATTATTCATCCGGCAGAGACATTCTTAACCCAAATAAAACATGTTATTAACCCTAAACATACACTGTTCCCTCAATCTAACTTTACAAAAGAGGAGGGACAGAGTTGGTCTTACAATACTGGAATGTAGGGGATCTTCCACATGCTGAGAACATCAAAGGTCCATGCAGAAATGACCCCTGGATAAGATATAGGCAGCTATGAAGGACATGAGAAAGCAAAAGTTAAATTCTATGGCAAACAACCTGGTCATGATGAAGGGATGTGTCTGAATCAACCTCTAAATATAGAGAAGATGGACCAAACAAGGCCTGTGTGAAGAGATGTTCTCAGGTGCCTATGGTTGATATACCATTCTAACTTGTGAAAGTGTCACAGAAAGTAGGGGCAGCCTGCATCTCATGGGACCCTTAGAAGTAACTGTTAGGACAAAGAGGTTGCCAAGGCAGTGACCTCATTCAGTTTCGGAAGGAAGTGACCTCACCTCACCTCCTTGTCGATGGAACTCTCTGAACTTGTGATCCAGGAAGAGACACACCCAGAGGCACTCGCAGTCCCAGTTCCAGTGGTCTCACTTGTTTCAATTTACCAAGGACAGAGTCAGTCTTTCTTAGTTCCTACTGATGTGAGGATGGCCAAATGCCAGGAAAGCTCTGAAGAGGGGACTTTCCTGAGAAAGCAGGTAGTGGCTCACCCATGGCTCCTGACTACTTCACAGAGTTGGCCAAGGAGACCAGATTTGAAACAGGAGAGGCCATTTTGGGGGAATATAATATGGCCCATCAGTCTGAGGACACTCCGGATAGTCACAGACCTACTTGGGCAAAAGAGGTGCCTTTGTGGGTGTGGATGTGTGTTTCTGGTTTTGTCTCATGTCCTGAGAATAGGTAGGAAAGGCTGTTTGTTTGGATTGGCGTTTACTGTTTCTAGTAAGTCGTTTGACAAGTCAAGTGCTTCTATATCTGTGCATCCCACTCTGTCCGTGATTGTAGACATTAGTAAAGAGAATGCATCAATGGATGTGTCCTGTCTAGTAGAAAGCTTCCAGGCATTCATCCTGCCAAATTTATGAATGGACTGTGGCTTGCCTTATCGAAGGGTAACACCTGCTATCTTCCAAAGTTTCTGTTTTCTTCCTGAATTCTGGCCACTCTCCAGAATAGCCTCATGGTTTTGTGTCCAAGATATGTACCACCTACAAGTTCTCTGATATGGCCATGTTCTGGATAACTGACGGCAATGGCGAGCATCTCAGAAAACTCAGATATCAGTGTGACCAGGAAAGTCTCAGTGGAGAAACCCTGCTTTGTGCCTTTTGTTTACCTCTTGTTTGTTGCCCTGAATTTCAGGAAGGTCTTTCCCTCAGGCCACTCCTTTGTGAAGCCTGAAGAAAACAGTTTCAAATGGAAATGAACGGGATTCACCTGTGGCTCTTTGCTTATTTGCTTCGGAAATGGATGTGTCTGAATCAGACTCTTGGCCCTGTGTGAGGCTGTGGTTAGATTCTCAGCACCTGATGGATCCCATGTTTTCATCCAAACCCAAAATGGCCAAAAGAGCAGTCATTGTGGATGAAGTCTCTCGCCTTCCTCTGTAAGGTTCCTGAACTTCATCAAGTGAGAATAAGGATCCTTTGGGTCAAATGAGTTCTTCAAAGCCCTGAAGAGGGAAGCCCACAGGTGCTTGGGTTTTCTCATGTTTCTAATTCACATAAAGAATCTAAACCCCACAGTCAGTATTCCTCAAATTGGAGAAACAGAGCAGTATTAACGGAAGGCCTACTCGATTACTCCTGGTTCACAGGAAGGTGTTCAGGCCACCCCGACTTTAGGCAAATGAGGGGAAAGGGAGCTTATTTTGGACACTGTCTTGGGCTGCGCCCCTCATGGAAACCTCTAGTCAGAGGTTATAATGAGTGTCTATATGGAAGAAGATGAGGGCCATGCGGAAGTGTTTTGGTTTTAATTGTGGTTATTAGTTTGACGGTTGGAAATGATGACTGGCTCCACCTGGGCTTGAACTCTGCTGTAATTCTCCTTAAAGACTGAGTTCTGGAACTGACCTCAGAGAAGTATTGCCATGAGTTGTGTTGGGATTTTAGGAGGCCATGCATGAGAGTCACCCTTGGAATTGAGATGTGTGCCCAGGAAGGCTTTCCACAAGGCACGGGGAATCTCAGCAAGGATATCACATGATTTTATTCTGACAAACTTGGCAGCCATAGTTGAGAGTCAAAACACACATGGACCTCACATTGTAGACCTCAATGGGCCTGGCTTCATGTGACCATTTGGCCACTCTTTGAGAAGACTTGCCTGTGTGTGTTCTCCTGTGCTTTCATTAAAATGAGCTTCCTCAACATTTAATGGTTCCTGAATAAATTGAAAATCATAGTGCCTCCAAATTCATCCACGAACAATGGCTAGATAAATACCATGGAATTTTTGAAATTTTCATGTCCAGGTGTCACTGGAGAACCTTTTGATGTCCATTTGCTGATCATGAGTATACCAGACAATTCGTTGATTGACTGGGTTTCATGAAAAATGGTGTAGAACAGAGATGCCAGTAAGTTGGAGCCTGCTTAGTAGCGGGTCTAGAGCAGTGGTGGGCAGGTGTGTGATAAAAAATCTGTGTTGGGGCCATGTGGATCTGCCATTGGCTTCCAAATGGCTTGTGACTGACATGGTGCAGCTAGCAGACCCTTATATGTTAAGGCATCTTGTTATATGGAGAGGGTCAGGGCAATGTTCAGAATCAGGTTGCTATGGGCCTGGGGGCAAGCTATGTGAGATAGAAGCCTGATTGGTGCATTCTCCTGCAGACCCTGACCCACCGCATGTGACAGAACTCCCTCCAGCATTATGTCCCAGTTGAACTCCTTGTATTTCGTGAAGCAAATACCCAACTCCCAGTGAAGCAGCAAGACACACCAGGAAAACTAGAGGATGACCAAATGGCTTCACAGTCTACACGGAGAGACACTTAGACCGCAGTTGCCACAGTTTACCTACAAAGTGAGAATTCAGCACTGCTGCCTCATGTTCATTGAAAAATAAGATACCATGTCCTCCAGGTCACATAGATGCAGACCCAATTTTGGTGCTCTCACTACATAGGAAGCTAAAGCTCCTGACAACAACATATATTTCAAGTGCCCAAACTCAGAGGCAGTTTCTCAAGATGTCTTTAGGCCTGCAGAGCTCCATGTTTGTGGAGTGTTTACCCTGTCCCTTACTTTTGGAAACTCCTCTACCACCTCCAAGGTTGTGAACTCCTGAGCATATTCCGTTCAAGATATGTATTCCCAGATTTTCTAACTCTTCTCCTCTAATTGTGCATTACTTCAGGCGAGGGTAATATCAAGGAATTGTTCTGGATGAGAGTGGGAAGATTTTTGTGTAGCACATATTTGAAAACACATTGGGTTTATTTTCCTATTTTCCATTTGGAATAATGAATCTCTGACACTAACCCATACCCTACTAGACTCTGACTACTAATCCTAATATGATGGAGAATAGTAACTCAAACAGAATAGAAATACAAGCAGTTCAGAGGAGGCATGGTGTATATTTGGACTTCCCTTTTTCATTATATAGGATAGGAGTTATAAATAAGTCAATGTTTATTGAAATAGTTCACCATGTGTTTTTAAAGTTAAGAAATATGTCAATTCCTGTCTCTCTTTAGCCTTTTTCAGCTCATGTATTATTATATGCACATATAGAATACTACCTGGTATCACACGTACCTTCTTCTGAGGTGGGTGACTTGGCACATACAAATTGTGAGAAGAGATCACTCCTCTTAAACGCTGTTGGAACTGAAAATTCAACCTAAGTGTGAGCTTCCAAGTTGAACAACATTATACATAAATCCATTTTTAGTAAAATGTATATTTTTGGATATGTGGAAGATATATATTTCATGATGAATTTCGATTGGCACATATACTGCTTCTTTTTAATGTCTGTGTGTGTGTGTGTGTTTGTGTGTGTGTATATATATATATATATATATATATATATATATATATATATCCAGATTTTTCAAAATATAAAATATATGTGTCTTATTATACACTCCCTAAAATCATTCATATTCATGTATGTGGATTTATAATCAACTTTTCACAAGATTATTCTCCGAAATATTCATACACCTGAAATTCATATTTGTTTTCTAAAACTGAAAACTGACTTCAGTAAATGGTGCCTACAAATCATAATATTTCGTCATTGCAAGATGGCCACGAATAGAGTGCATCACACCAAGTGTACTGCACCACTGCACAGGTGAATAACGAGTTAGAGTGACAAAAAAACTATCTTGTTAGGAAATTACAGCAAAATGGGGGTGCACCAAAACCTAGAAGAAGGATTTCTAGCACCATGGTCCGGTAATTGAGTCTCAAACACGAGCCAAATATGCGACCCGAGATCCCATTTGACTGATCCGCGCGGCCCACCCAGTGGCTAAAGACGGTGCGGCACCACCGAGATGGGTCCAATAAGCAGGGAGAAACGTTGATGAGGATTCTGTTCAATCCTGCCGGTAGAGCCCCCACTGAGCCCTGAGCTGAGTTCAGGATTTCAGACAGGGAAGGAAGCGGTACAGTTCTATCTCCCACAATGGAAACTCTTCCAAGGAAACCAATGGATATCATCTTGGAGAGCTGAAGTAACCACAGCCACTCTCCTACGGATTACAACAATAAAACAGGAGTGTGTTATTCAGCTCATCTCCCATATATCGGGGAATTCGCATAAAATCTCTCCTAGGATTTCCGGGGGAGAGATTATCAGAGCGAGCCTGCATAAAGATGGGGGAAAACAAGAGGCAACTGACCTTCAACTCCCCCTCTCATCAACTGTGAAAATAAAACCTGTCTAACCAGTGCTGGGGGAGGGGCAAGTGGAAAAAATCAAAACAATAGAGTGTCTGGCTTCCCAATAGACACCCTCCACAACCAACAAACGGCAGGCCCAGAGTACAGTTTGAACTGCCGAGAGCCATCACTCAGGGGAAATCTGGTCTTGCAGGAAAAACCAGGACTAGCAGGAGAAACCAGAGGACTAGAGGCCAGGCCCTTGTGACTGGGCAGCGGGAGACTGCAGGCCCACAGGCGACAGTCCACCCGCTGCCCGCGTGACTAGGCGGCTTGGGAACGCCCTGCCGCCGGCGACCGACCGCACCACTGGGTGGCTAGAGATCGCCCGCCCGCCAGTGACAGCCCACCTGCTGCACAAGTGACTGGGCAGCTGGAGACCGCCTGCCCGCCAGTGACCCGGAGCTGAAACCAACAAGTGACAGTACAGTCCCACCCCCCTATACGGACACATCAGCAAGGGGCCTTGGGCCTGCCAAAACAGAGAGGTGACATCACTGGAGCTCGGCCTTCGGAATTTCTTCCAAGCGGAATCCACTTTAGCATGCATAGTCTACCAACACAAAGGAGAGACAACAGAGACATACAACACCAAAACAAATCTCTAGAATAAAGCAGAAACACAGCAATCAAATAGAGCTGGAAAGTAACGTGAACATCATGAAAAAACAATGGAATAAAAGGAGTACAAACAATGCAGGACAACTTAATTCTACAGGAGGACCTAGAAGCACCAGAAACAGGGATAGGGAAAGAAATCAAGGCATACTTAACTCAGATGGAAAGAAATATTAGAGAAGACATGAGGCAGCAAGTCCAAGGAATAAAAGTATATTTTGAAAATGAATTAAACAAACAAATTCAAATGGCAAAAAATGAGCTTTACCAAAAAATAGAGATCTTAAAAAAATTCAAACAGTAATTCTAGAAATGCAGGAAACTATAAACCAAATTAAAAACTCAAACAAGAATATTACAAATAGAGTAGATCAAGTAGAAGTCAGAAAATCAGAAAATGAAGACAAAGTTTATCAACTTGAAAAGAATATAGTCAACACAGAAAAGATGCTTAAATCTATTCAAGAGATAAGGGATGTCAAAAAAAAAAAACTTGAGAGTCATCAGGATAGAAGAAGGCATAGAGATTCAAACCAAAGGAATGGACAACATATTAAATGAAATAATTCTAGAAAACATCCCAGAGATGAAAGATGGATTGGATTGCCAAATCCTGGAAGCCTACAGGACCCCAAACATTCAAAAACATAATAGACCAAATCCAAGACATATAATTATGAAGATAGCCAACATACAGAACAAGGAGACAATATTAAACGCTTATAAGAGAAAGGAGGCAGATTACATTCAGGGGTAAACCAATTAGTTTAACGACTGATTTTTCATCACAGACTTTGAAAGAGAGAAGATCCTAGAACAATGTATTTCAAATGCTGAAAAATAATGGATTCCAACCAAGAACACTGTACCCAGCAAAATTAAGCTTCAGATTTGAAAATGAAATTAAAGTCTTTCATGATAAACAAAAGCTAAAAGAATATGCAGCCAGAAAACCAGCACTGCAAAGCATTTTGAGCAAAATACTACAAGAAGAAGAATTGAAAAATAGTGCCCAAAACTAACAGCAGGATGTATTTCAGTAAAGGGGGAGGAAAATAACCAAAAAAGTAAAAACTAGCCAAACTAAAATATAATAAATAAATAAACATGACTGGATGTACAAATCATATTTCAATTGTAACCTTAAATGTTAATGGCCAAAACTCACCAATCAAGAGACATGGGCTAGTAACGTGGAAAAAAAAAATCCAACAATATGTTGTCTTCAGGAGACCCATATGATAGGAAAAGACATACACAGGCTGAAGGTAAAAGTTTGGGAAAAATCATACCACTCACATGGCCCTCAGAAGCAAGAAGGAGTGGCCATACTCATATGGAATAAAATCAACTTCAAACCTAAGTAAATCAAAGGGATAAAGAAGAACACTATATTCTTTTAGAAGGAACCATCCACCAACAAGACTAACAATTATGAATTTGTATGCACCAAGCAATGGAATTGCAACGTTCATAAAACAAACTCCCCTCAAGTTCAAGAGTCACATAGACTACAACACAATAATTATGGGTGAATTCAACACACCACTCTTGGCATTGGACAGATCCTCTAGAGAGAAACTGAATAAAGAAACTATAGAACTCAACAGCACAATCGATAACCTAGACTTAACAGACATATATAGAATATATCAACCATCATCAAGTGGATACACGTTCTTCTCAGTAGCAGCACATTGATCCTACTCAAAGATAGACCATATATTATGCCATAGGGCAATTCTTAGTAAATATAAAGGCATGGAAATAATACCATGCACCATATCTGATCATAATGGAATGAAACGGGAAATCAATGATAAAAGAAGGAAGGAAAAATCCTGCATCACATGGAAAATGAACAACATGCTACTGAATGATCAATGGGTAACAGAAGACATAAAGGAGGAGATAAAAAATTCTTAGAGACAAATGACAATACAGACACAATGTACCGGAATCTATGGGACACAGTGAAAGCAGTTTTAAGAGGGAAATTCATTTATTGGAGTTCTTTCCTCAAAAAAAGAAAAACCAGCAAATAAATGAACTCATGCTACACTTCAAAAACCTAGAAAAGGAAGAGCAAAACAACAGCAAATGTAGTAGAAGAAAGAAATAATCAAATTTCGAGAAGAAATCAACAAAATTGAAACAAAGAAAAACATTGAAAAAATTGATAAAACTAAAAGTTGGTTTTTTGAAAAAATAAATAAGATCGACAGGCCCTTAGCCATACTAATGAACAGAAGAAGAGAGAGAACTCAAATTACTAAAATACGGGATGAAAAAGGCAATATCACAACAGACACTACAGAAATAAAGAAGATAGTTAGAAAGTATTGTGAAACACTATATTCCAATAAAATTGAAGATAGTGAAGGTATTGATAAATTTCTTAAGTCATACGATCTGCCCAGATTGAGTCAGGAAGACACACACAATTTAAACAGACCAATAACAAAGGAAGAAATAGAAGAACCATCAAAGGACTGCCAACCAAAAAAAACCCTGGACTCGATGGGTATACAGCGGAGTTCTACAAAACCTTCAAAGAAGAACTAATACCAATATTATTCAAGCTATTTCAAGAAAAACAAAAAGAAAGAGCTCTTCCAAATTCATTCTATGAGGCCAACATCACCCTGATCCCGAAACCAGACAAAGACACTTTAAAGAAAGAAAACTACAGAACAATATCTCTAATGAACTTGGATGCAAAAATTCTCAATAAAATCCTGGCGAATCGAATACAGAAGCATATCAAAAAAATTGTGCTTCATGATAAAGCAGGATTCATCCCTGCGATGCAAGGCTGGTTCAATATATGGAAATCAATAAATGTAATCCACCACATCAATAGACTTAAAGACAAGAACCATATGATCATCTCCATTGATGCAGAAAAAGCATTCGACAAACTACAGCATCCCTTTATGTTCAAAACACTATAAAAACTAGGGATAAAAGGAACTTACCTCAACATGGTAAAAGCTATATATGCTAAAAATCAGGCTAGCATCATCCTAAATAGAGAAAAGCTGAAGAAATTCCCTCTAAAATCTGGAACAAGACAGGGATGCCCTCTATCACCACTTCTATTCAATTAAGTTCTAGAAATACTAGCCAGAGCAATTAGACAGACAAAAGAAAATAAAGGCATAAAAATAGGAAAGGAAGAATTTAAATTATCGCTATTTGTAGATGACATGATAATATATTTAACAGACCCAAAAGGGTCTACAAAGAAACGGCTTGAGTAAATAAATGAATTCATCAAAGTGGCAGGATATAAAATCAACACACATAAATCAAAGGCATTTTTGTATATCAGCAACAAAACTTCTGAAATGGAAATGAGGAAAACCGCTCCATTCACAATATCCTCAAATAAAATAAAATACTTGGGAATCAACCTAACAAAAGAGGTGAAAGATTTATATAATGAAAACTACAGAACTCTAAAGAGAGAGATAAAAGAAGATCTTAGAAGATGGAAAAATGAACCCTGTACATGGATAGGCAGAAATAACATTATCAAAATGGCAATATTACCCAAAGTTCTCTACAGGTTTAAAATGATGCCAATCAAAATCCCAACAGCATTTCTTGTAGAAAAAGATAAAGCAATCATGAAATTCTTATGGAAAAACAAAAGACCCAGAATAGCGAAAGCAACTCTAAGCAGTAAGTGTGAATCTGGAGTTATAGCGATATCAGAGTTCAAACTGTACTACAAAGCAATAGTACCAAACACAGTGTGGTACTGGTACCAAAACAGGCAGGTGGACCAATGGTACAGAATAGAGGACACAGAAACCAATCCACAAAATTACAACTTTCTTATATTTGATAAAGGGGCTAAAAGCATGCAATGGAGAAAGAATAGCATCTTCAACAAATGGTGCTGGGAAAATTGGAAATCCATATGCAAATAAATGAAACTGAATTTCTTTCTCTTGCCATGCACAAAGGTTAACTCAAAATGGATCAAGAAGCTAGATATAAAATCAGAGAAACTGCGTCTGATAGAAAAAAAGTTGGTTACGATCTTCATACTGTGGGGTCGGGCTCCAAATTCCATAATAAGACTCCCATAGCCCAAGAGTTAATAACAAGAATAAACAAATTGGACTTACTTAAACTATAAAGTTTTTTCTCAGCAAGAGAAACAATAAGAGAGGTAAATAGAGAGCCTACATCCTGGGAACAAATTTTTACCCCTCACACTTCAGATAGAGCCCTAATATCCAGAATATACAAAGAACTCAAAAAATTAAACAATAAGATAACAAATAATGTAATCAACAAATGGGACAAGGAACTGAACAGACACTTCACAGAGGAAGACATACAATCCATCAACAAGTACATGAAAAAATGCTCACCATCTCTAGCAGTCAGAGAAATGCAAATCAAAACCACCCTAAGATACCATCTCACTCCAGTAAGATTTGCAGCTATTATGAAGTCACAGAACAACAAGTGTTGACGAGGATGTGGGGAAAAGGGTACACTTGTACACTGCTGGTGGGACTGCAAATTGGTGAAGCAAACTTTGAAAGCAGAATGGAGATTCCTGGGAAAACTGGGAATGGATCCACCCTTTGAACCAGTTTTTGCCCTTCTCAGACTATTCCCTGAGGATCTTAAAAGAGCGTACTATAGGGATACTGCCACATCAATGATCATAGTGGCACAATTCAAAATAGGTAGACTGTGGAAACAAACTAGATGCCCTTCAATATATGAATGGATAAAAAAAAAATGTGGCATCTATACACAATGGAGTATTATGCAGCACTAAAAAATGACAAAATCATAGAATTTGTAGGGAAATGGATGGCATTAGAGCAGATTATGCTAAGAGAAGGTAGCCACTCTTTAAAAAACAATAGTCAAATGTCTTCTTTGATATAAAGAGAGCAACTAAGAATAGAACAGGGAGTAAGAACTTGAGGAAAAGATTAACATTAATCAAAGACGAGAGAGGAAAGAAAAAGGGAGAGAGAATGGAAACCATATGCAAATGGTAGGAGACCCTCAATGTTACACAAAATTACATATAAGAGGTAGTGCGGGGAAAGCGGGGTGGAATAGGGAGAGAAGTGAAAAACAGCAGATGAGGTAGAGAGGGAAGATGGGAGGGGAGGGGAGGGAATATAGTAGGGGATAGGAAATGTAGCACAATACAACAGTCACTTATATGACATTTTGTAAAAATATGAATGTGTAACCATTGTGATTCTGCAACTCGTATTTGGGGAAAATTGGGAGTTCATAACCCAATTGAGTCAAATGTATGAAAGATGATATACCATGAGCTTTGTAATGTTTTGAACAACCAATAAAAAATAAATAAATAATGGTTTAAAATTGAGTGGGAAGATATCAGCTAAAAAAGTGTTGAGATGCATTCATTTTGCTAAGCAGAAACTTTGTTTTGTTTAGTTGTATCTATCACAAATTTATTGTACCAGAAAACTGGTTTTAAAAATGCACATAATTGAGATTAAAGGTTAATCCACCTACCCTCCTGAAAAATTCATAGTATTTCCTATATTTTTCATATTTCATATTTTAATGAATATTTTGTCATGGACCAGTTCTAGACTTAGGCTATTCTTCCAGAATACTAACTCAACTGACAAGTTGGTACAATGTGTTGGATTGTTCTTTTCATCTTTTATTTAATAGTTTCTAACTGATAATGTGTATTTTTTCTTATCTTTATTTGGACATACATACCCAACTGTATCTTTGCATTTTATGTTTTACTGGGAAAGAGACTCATCAAAAGCTCTGTATTATATGTATCAGTAATCAAACATTTAGAGATCGCAATTATTCTTAATTGTGCCTGAAAATATCTTTGTACCATTTTTCTTATAAAGATTTAGAATTATTAATACTGCCCCTACTGTAATAAGTAACTACTTACAAAAAGGATTAAACAATTGACTTTATATCAATTATGAATATGAAAATTACTAAAATAAGTATTTTTTAATTAACACACAATTGATAGAAATTGAAATCACAAGAAGGCCATTTGAAATGTCAGTGCATATGGTCCTTAAATAATAGGTTGTTCAAAAAAAAAATTCTCTAATTCATAAGAGTTAATATGCCATATTACAACTTAATGTGATATAAAACCTTAAATTATCAGTATTGATAAATAAGAATGATACCTGTTAACTTAAACATGTTTATTTGATTTTCACTGTAAGATGTTAATTCTGGAAGACTTGAAAATTAAGAAAGACTTGGTATATATTATTTCTAACAGGCTAATCAAAGTAATTTTAAATATATATGTATATATATATGTAATACATGTGAATGAATATAGATGCATATGTATAATAAATGTATTGTAATATATCTATCAGGTGATTATAATTTTTAAATTTTCTCAAGAAAAAAGAATGACTATAAAATCAGTTTTAAATGTAAATTTCATAGCATACTAGTGTTTGTAATGACATGAGAGAAAAATACATAAAGAGGGAAAGTGAAAAAGAATAGAGAGAAGGGGGAAAACGATTAAGAAAGTGAGTAATGAAGAGGGTGAGGAGTGTTTGATGATAAGATAAAGTGGAGGAGCTGGGTTTCTGGCTCAGGGTTAACATGCTTGTCTAGCATGTGTGAGGCACTGGGTTATATTCTCATCACCACATACAAATAAATAAAATGAAGGTCTATGAACAACTGAAAAAATAAAAAATGAAAAAGGAGAAATATTACCAAAATTCCAAGTTTTTATGAATGTTAAATAAAAAACAATTATGTTACATAGCCTTATGCAATTTCTAGACTCCCCAAAATAGTCATTAAATGTTAGATTATTAGTGCTATAACTGAAAATCTATTGCTCTTTCCTCTACATTCTGTGGCATGCTAGTGCTAAAATAAAGTGTATTATGACACCAAAAAAAATCAAATATTTCTACAGTAACTGACCCAGTTTAACATCAATGCATGAAGATTCCTATGGGATATAATGTGTATTTTGACGTTCATTTTCATTCAAAACTGGTACATTACTATTTCTCCAGTTTATGCACATGATAGGATGTATATTTCATCCACAATTTAGCAAATTTATACGCATTTGTTTTACTTTCCATCACTTCCTGCTTCAGAACACATGGATTACTCCATGTTTCTTGACTGCTCTTTTTAAGAGACTTCTTTATAAACACATTATTTTCGATTTCCATTATCAATTTTGAAGCAAAACTCACACAACCGTCATGATAAACCATAACCCTAATATTATCATTAGATATAAAACTGGTTGGAATGAATGATTGTATTTCAATATAAGATTTCTTGTATACTTTCAGATATCAATTTAATCCATTATGTAAAGTGGAACCAGTAATATTATTTATTCACAGTATGGTCTATTCATGCATTATCTCTATATTGATAGACACAGGGTACACCTCTGTGTACGCCCAATAATAATTTGTATATCTTCAAAATATTGCTCCCAGAAATGGTGGAAGAAATACTCATGTCAACTGATTTATACATACATTTTATCACAGTAGTATTCTGGACACAAAATGCAAATGTCACACTTAGGATTCTCCCAAAAGCCTAAATGGAAAGTGAACATGGATTACTAAAATCATCCATGTCCAGGTTGCCTAATGCTCTCAAATGTCAATCTTATTGGTGACTACATATTTGTTTCTTCCTAAGATTATATATTGAAACTCAACCCTGTTGATAATGTCTAATCCTATCACTCACTTTGTACTTTGCCTGATTTCCTAATGTCTCTATTGATATCTGCTTTCTTACATATTTTCCGCATTTCATCATTGTGACTCATTCTTCACATGTGCTGACATTTACATTCACTCTCTAACCGAAACCCTATTGCTAAAGAACTTTTGGTCCAAATCCTATACTCACTCTTCTTCCTAAACCTACGGACTATATTCCTAATCCTACCGACTATCCCTTTTTGAGTGGATGTTCTATTCTACATTCAATCATCCAAGTAACGGTCGGGCGAGCGTCGGAAGAAGAGACCACCAAGTGTCTATCTCATGTAACAGCAAAGGGTTTATTGGGGGTCCAGCATGCTGGGGCTCAGAGTTCACTTGAAAAGAGTAGAGAGCCCTGAGAACAGCTTAAGCAGATGTTATAAACTTTTCCTTGCCAGTGCAGGGAGGGAAGTTAATTGATGTGTCAGGGCGAGTGTTCAGTTTGCATGCAACCTGGTGGGGGAGTACATTCTGCAGTTTGGCAGTTGTGGACAGCACATTCTGGGAACAAGATTGGCAAAAATTTCTCAAGATTTCAACAGTGTTTTGTTAAGTGTACAGAAAAACAGGAAGTGACAACTACATATTTTATTAACCTTTCATTCGACACTTCTTTTTCTGGCTACTTTTAATCATAAATATGATCATTGGGTGGTGTCACATTCCATGTCTGCTAGTGGGGTATTACCATTAGTTTAACTTGTCCAATTTGAGCCTGGAGAAAATAAATTACATGGTTGAGCAAGCAGGGTTTTATAGTTAGCATTAATGTGAGAATTATTATTGGACCCGCCAGGGTTGATAAATGAGTATTTAACCAGGGGGACTTTGTGAACCAAGATTCAAACCACCCTTTTTGGGCCTCTCTCTCTCGTTGATGCTCTTCAAGTCGTCATTTTAATTTACTCATAGTTTTTTTACAACTCCAGTATGGTTGGCATAAAAACAACATTCTTCCATCAATGCAAAACAAAGGCCTTCTTCTCTCATGAAGAGAAATTCCAATCCTCGACTGTTCTGTAAAACAACTTCAGAGAGATAGGTTAAAGATTCCTGCAATGCTGTGATGGAGGTTTCTAATATCTTTAAGTTTTGGCCTATTGCTGCTTCTATTTGGGTCATTTGTTTTGTCCCATGGACCAAGGCAGTGGTTCTTGTGCCCACCCCTGCAGCAACATGTATTCCTAATAGGATGGTGAAAGTGAGGGATATATGTTCCCAGTGGAACCAGGTTTTATGCCCCCCTATTTGATCTTCAAATGAACCTGTGTCATGATAGAGCACTCTGGGAAACATTTGCACAACTACACAATTAATCACATCTTTTGACCACTTCATGAAAACATAAACAATGTTTTAAGTATATAGAATTATACTGTTGTAGGGATGGACAAGGCAAGGCACCTAAGATAGTACCAAAGACAGGAAAACAGTCCTATTTGTTTGCAACCATATTCAGAGGGCATTACTTCTGTTGTAATCAATTAAATCCCCAGAATCCCAAGTTTAGGTAGTTTCAGAATTTTGTACCCAACATATAAGGGAAGGGGCTCAGAAGTTCACAGTCTTAAGAAGTTCACAAGAAGCCGTTTGTCTTCTTTTTTTTTTTCCTCTGTTCTGGGAAAGTTAACCTTCCAAGGACACCTGGGTGAGGGAGAGCTTTATATTCCCTTTATTTTTCCCCCTGCCAACTGTTACCATGGAGCCCAGTTGGTAACTTCTTTATCTTACAAATGTAGCCATCTATGTGAAGCCTCAGCTCCAGGCCACGGCCTTGTTCACAAATTTTGTGAAAAATTAGTATGGGGGTGTCTAGCTTAGGATTGCAGATTTTTTTAGCCAGTGGCCAAGTAGAATAGGGCAACACGAAAAGTGGAATTTTATCTACTTAGAAATCTTTTATTGGGACTCTTTTGCTGAAATTCCTAAATTCAGCTATGTTGGAGATTTCTGGAGAAGGTCAGTTAAGACTTTTCTGTGGGCCTGGTACAGAGGGGGAAGACGGGGAAGGCATGGCTGTGAGCAGTTCCGTGGATCTGAGAATGAGGTAGGAGAAATGTAAAAGAATAATGGAAAAGGGGTTTTGGATTTTTCTAGGAACAAATCTTGAGCAGTACAACAGGTACAGCAGAGGGTAAGATGGGAGTTAGTATCCCAAAAAGCATTTGAGGGACTTTAAATACTTAGTAACATGTTTTCAGTGATGAAAAAGCAACTTTAAAGGCCATTTACATTGCATCTTGGATAAGGGTGTGAGGGCTTTTCTCAGCTGGTTTGGGCTTTGTGTTAGGTAGTAAGACGACCTGGTGGGACCCAGTCCGGGCAATGACAGGAGAAGAGAGGAGTGAGTTGGTTTAGGTGTACCTCAGTACCTGCTACCTCAAGAAGGGGGCAACGGTCTTAGAACAGGTGGAGGTTTGGGTTTTTGATCTAGTAATTGGAGGGGAGAAATCAGGTTGCATAGGTGAGAGTAAGAGCAGAGAGTCTGGAGCAGAAGGCTGAGGGTGAGGATCTATTGGAGAAGCATAGTTCAGGATGTGAGCAAAGGAGGGAAAAGGCCTCCACATAGGGGAATCTCCTTTTACCCTTTTCAGCACTAGCAGAAGTTAAAAAGGTCACGCAGAATTTGAGGATCCAGAGACCCCTCTGGGGGCCATCAATTTTGGTTATCTAATTGGTAATATGGCCAATGTTGTGTACAGAATTTGATGAGGAGTTTGGGTTCCATCAAGCAGTCCCTGTATGCTACATCCTCATGACTTACAGAAGAAGCCGGCTTTCCCCCAACACAGCCTTGACTGTTTGTGGATTTGATAGTCCGCCGGGCAAACATAGTAATCTAGGCTAGCCAACCTGCATCTGGCTCGCGTGTCCCTACATCCATAATATGTGTTTCCATTATCTATGGTAGAGAAGGGATTTAATGGAATTTTAGTGGGATCCACTTCATCAGGGATATCCCAATGGAAAAGACCTATAGCCAGCTGACAAATGTTTCTGTGGAGAGATGGCGACCATGTCCCTAAGTGGGCTGTATGCGAGATAGACCATACTTCTTGTCCAGTAAGATTTGTGATCAGCCATCGCTGCTGAATGGGCTGATGAGGGTTAGGACTACTGGTGGTCAGGGGGAGAGTCTATTGCCTTATCCACTTGGCAAATACACAATTTGAAAGCGTTACCAGTCTTTTACAGTTTCCAGCCAGAGTCTGGACAGGGCACAGGCTTGAGATGAGAGGTATGGATAGAGGAAGTGATTCTGTCTACCTTTACTGCTGTAGGTGTTATAAGTAGCACCTGCTATGGTCCCTTCCAGCAGGGTTCCAGGGATGACACCTGATGTCGTCTAATGTAGACAAAGTCTCTTTCTTGATATTGATGTTGATTCCCCTCGTCACCGGGTTGGTAGGCAGTGTCCATCTGTCTTCACAGGTATCTATGTGGCTCTGGCTGAAAGACAATATCTCTAACTTTTTAAATTAGTGGGAAGTAGAAAGATCCTTCTAGGTTCCATCCAAATCCAAAGGTGAGCCATTGTGAGGCACAGAGAGTCTGCCAGGTCCAGCATTTTACTGAAAAAGAAAGATTCTGATCCCTTAAGCAAACTTTGTTGCAGTGAACAAGGGTCAGAGACAGAGGCATTGAAGTGCTCTGTCCCATAATGAAAGATACACAAACAGTAAAAGCAACAACACATGACACAGACAAGACAAGACAATAAAGACAGGATATGGAAGTCCAACACTGAGACCAGGACTGAGTAGTTGGCAAAACCCGATGGGTTGGCAATACCGAATCTGAAACAAAATATCACTGAGTCATGGAGACTATTGTTCCTCGATTTTCTGAGTCCTCTATGACGTCCCCCAGGGACTTGGCCTGTGGCTCTGTGACATGACTGTCAGCCACCATCGGAGAGAGCTCACGCTCTTCATCGACATCCATTTTGCCAAGCCCTGACCTGAAACCTGAAACCAGAAAGAGGCACCTTACTTACCCCGAGAGGAGTTCGTTGGGGTCACTTGTCCACGGCTGCCGGATCTCGGTGGAACCTCCATATGTAAAGTTCTGGTGACAATCGGGTGAAGAGACCACCAAGAGACTGTCTCATGCAAAGCAAAGGGTTTATTGGGGTTCCAGCATGCTGGGGCTCAGAGCTCACTTGAATAGAGCAGAGAGCCTTGAGAACAGCTTAAGCAGAGCTTATATATTTTCCTAGGAGAGGGCAGGGGGGGAAGTTTATTGATGGGTCCGGGCGAGTGAGCGGTTTGTGTGCAACCGGTTGAGGGAGTACATTCTGCAGTTTGGCAGTTTTGGACAGCACATTCTGGGAATAAGACTATCAAAAAGTTCTCAAGATTTCAACAGTGTTTTGTTAAGCATACAGAAAAACAGGAAGTGACAAGTACTTATTTTATTAACCTTTCACTGCGAACTATACTTTTCCAGAATTCCTAATGTTTCTATTGTGTTTGTTAAAGTTCATTTTTATTCAAACCTGGTACGTAATTATTTCTTCAGTTTATGGACATCATTAGATATATCCATTCATTCACAAGTTCACAAATTTATAAACATTTGGTTCACTTTCAATCACTTCCTCCTTTGGAAGACATATATTCCTCCATGTTTCTTGACTGGTCTTTTTACTAAACTTCTTTCTAAACATATTATTTTCGATTCCATAATCATTTTTGAAGCAAAACTCACACACTATTCATGATAAATGATAACCCTAAAATTACCATTAGATATATAACTGGTTGGAATGAATGTATGTATATCAATATAAGATTTCCTATATATTTTCAGATATAAATACAATCCATTATTTAAATTTGGAACCAGTTATATAATTTATTCACAGTAGGGTCTATTAATGCATCATCTCTATATTCATCAAAACAGGGTAAACCTATTAGTATCCCCAGTACTAATTTATAAGTTTTCAAAATATTGCTCACAGAAATGGTGGAAGAAATACTCATGTCACCTTAGCTACATATACATATTATCACAGTAATATTCTGGACACAAAATGCAAAGGTCACACAGAACATAATTTAAGCTATGTATCCCAATCAAGGGCCCAAAGTCCTTCTGGGCTTCAAATATTACCTAGATTTCTGTTTTCATACTTATATTTCACCTCCATATTCTTATAAATATCGCAGGTTCCCAATATCATTATTCATCCAGCAAAATGATTCATAACCCAAATTGAACATGCTATTAACCCTAACCATTCTGTAAACTGAGATTGTTCACTCAATCTCACTTTGCAGAAGAGCAGGGACAAAGTTAGTATTACAATACAGGAAGTTAGGAGATCTTTCACCTGCTGAGTACCTCAAAATCCATGCAGAAATGATCCCTGGAGAAGACGTAGGCAGCTATGAAGGACCTGAAACAGCAAAAGTCATCTTCCTTTGCAAACCACCCGATCAGGATGAAAGGATGTGACTCAATCAGCCTATCTCTTCTTAATGTAGGGATGATGTATGAAACCAGGCATGTGTGGAGAGCTGTTCCCAGGTGCCTATGTTTCTATACCATTCTAACTTGTGAAAGTGTCACAGGAAATAGAGGCTGCCTCCTTTTCCTGAGACACTAGGAAGCAACTGTTACGACAAAGTGGTGGCTAAGACAGTGGCCTCATTCATTTTCTGAAGGAAGTGACCTCACCTCACTTCCTTGGTGATGGAAATCTCTGAATTTTGTGATCCAAGAAGTCAGGCACCCAGAGCCAGTCCCAGTCCCAGTCCAAGTGGGCTCACTTGTTTGGATTTACCAAGAGGCTAGATAAATACCAAGAAATTTTTGAAATTCCCATGACCAGATGATATTGGAGAACATTTGGATGCACTTTTACTGATCATGAGTGTACCAGACAGTGCCTTGATTGACTGGGATTTATGACAATGGTGTAGAACAGAGATGCTATTAAGTTGGACCCTCCTGAGTAGTGAGCCCTGAGCTGTGGTGTGCAGGTGTGTGATGAATCATCTGTGGTTGCGCCATGTGGATTTGCCATTGATTTCCAAATGGCTTGTCACTGACATGGTGCAGTGACCAGACACTTATATGTAAAGGTGTCTTGTTAAATTGATAGTTTTCAGGGCAATGTGCAGAATCAGGTTGCTATAGACAAGGGGGCAAGCTATGTGGGAATGAAGCCTGGTAGGTGCATTCTCTTGTAGACCCTGAAAAACCACAAGTGACAAAACTCCCTCCAGCACTGTGTTCCAGTTGAACCCCTTGTATTTCGTGAGGCAAATACCAAACTCCCAGTGCTGCAGCAGGAAACACCACGAAAAGTGGAGGATGAACAAAAGGCTTCACAGTCCACACGGGGAGACACTTAGACCCCAGTGGCCACAGTTTACATACAAAGAGAGAATTCAGCACTGCTGCCTCATGTGCATTGGAAAGCAAGAAAGAATGTCCTCCAGGTCACATAGATGCAGACCCAGCTTTGATGATCTCACTACAAAGGAAGCTAAAGCTACTGACAACAACATATATTTCAAGTGCCCATCCTCAGAGGAAGTTTCTCTAGAAGTCTTTAGGCCAGCACACCTCCATATTTGTGGAGTGTTTACCCTGTACCTTACTTTGGGATACTCCTCTACCACCTCCAAGTTTGTGACCTCCTAAATATTTTCCATTCCAGATACGTATTTACAGATTTTCTAACTCTTCTCCTCTAATTGTTTCTTATTTGGGGAGATGGTAACGTCAAGGCATTGTTCTGGATGAAAGTGCGAAGATTTTTGTGTAGCACATATTTGTATACACATTGGATTCATTTTCCAATTTTCCATTCCAAAAACTGAATCCCTGACACTAACGCGTACCCTACAAAACTCTGACTACTAATCCTAATATGATGGAGAAAAATGACCCAAACCGAATAGAAAAACAAGCAGTTCTGAAGAGGCATGGTGTATAGTCGGACTTGCCTTTTGCATGATAAAGTGTAGGTGTTATAAACCTAGTCAATTTTTAATTGAAATAGTTCTCCATGTGTTTTTTTCCTTTGATATTTATTGTTTGTTCTTCAAAACATTACATAGTTCTTGACATGTCATATTTCACACTTTGATTCAAGTAGGTTATGAACTTCCATTTTTCCCCGTATACAGATTGCAGCATCCCATCAGTTACACATCCACTGTTTTGCATATTGCTATACTAGTGTCTGTTGTATTCTGCTGCCTTTCCTGTCCTCTACTATCTCCCATCCCCTCCCCTCCAATCCTCTCAATGTACCCCATCTGCTGTAATTCATTTCTTCCCCTTGTTTTTGTCCCCTTTCCGCTCACTTCATCTTGTATTTAATTTTGTATAACCATGAGGGTTTCCTTCCATTTCCATGCAATTTTGCTTCTCTTTCCTTTTCCCTCCCACCTCTCACCCCTGTTTAATGTTAATCATCTTCTCATGCTCTTCCTTCCAACTCTGTTCTCAGTTACTCTCCTTATATCAAAGAAAACATTTGGCATTTGTTTTTTAGTGATTGGCTATCTTCACGTAGCATAATACGTTCTAATGCCATCCATTTCTCTGCAAATTGTATGATTTTGTCATTTTTTAATGCAGAGTAATACTCCATTGTGTATAAATGCCACATTTTTTTAATCCATTCATCTATTGAAGGGCATCTAGGTTGGTTCCACAGTCTTCCTATTGTGAATTGTGCTGCTATGAACATAGATTTATCAGTGTACCTGTAGCATGCTCTTTTTGGGTCTATAGGGATTAGACCGAGAAGGGGAATTGCTGGGTCAAATGGTGGTTCCATTCCCAGCTTTCCAAGAAATCTCCATACTGCTTTCCAATTGGCTGCGCCAATTGGCAGTCCCACCAGCAATGTACAGGTGTACCCTTTTCCCCACATCCTCGCCAGAACTTGTTGTCGTTTGACTTCATAATGGCTGCTAAGCTTACTGCAGTGAAATGGTATCTTAGGGTGGGTTTGTTTTGCATTTCTGTGAATGCTCAAGATGGTGAGAATTTTTTGATGTACTTATTGATTGATTGTATGTCCTCCTCTGAGAAGTGTCTGTTCAGGTCCTTGGCCCATTTGTTGATTGGGTAATTCATTTTCTTATTGTTAATTTTTTTGATTTCTTTGTATAACTCTGGATATTAGGGCTCTATCTGAAGTGTGAGGAGTCAAGATTTGTTCCCAGGGTGTAGGCTCCCTTTTTACCTCTCTTATTGTTTCTTTTTCTGCGAAAAATCTATTTAGTTTGAGTAAGTCCAGTTTGTAGATTCTAGTTATTAACTCTTAAGCTATGGGTGTCCTATTGAGGAATTTGGAGCCCGACCCCACAGTATGTAGATCATAGCCAAAGTTTTCTTCCATCAGATGCCATCTCTCTGATTTGATATCAAGCTCCTTGATCCATTTTGAGTTAACTTTTGTGCATGGAGAGAGAAAGGGATTCAGTTTCATTTGTTAAATATGGAATTCCAGTTTTTCCAGCACCATTTTTTAAAGATGCTATCCTTCCTTCATTTCATGCTATTAGCTCCTTTATCAAATATAAGATAGCTGTAATTTTGTGGATTGATTTCTGTGTCCTCTATTATGTACCATTGGTCCACCCACCTGTTTTGGTACCAGTACCATGCTCTTTTTGTTACTATTGCTCTGTAGTATAATTTGAGGACTTGTATCGCTATACCGCCTGATTCAAACTTTCTGCTTAGAGTTGTCTTTGATATACTGGGTTTTGTATTTTTCCATATGAATTTCATAATTGTTTTATCTATTTCTACAAGAAATGCCCTTGGGATTTTGATTGGCATTGCATTAAACCTATAGAGAACTTTTGGTAATATCGCCATTTTGATGATGTTAATTCTGCCTATCCATGAACAGGGTATATTTTTCCATCTTGTAAATCTTCTTCTATTTCTCTCTTTAGGGTTCTGTAGTTTTCATTGTGTAAGTCTTTCACATCTTTTGTTACGTTGATTCCCAAGTATTTTATTTTTATTTTGAGGATATTCTGAATGGAGTGGTAGTCCGCATTTCCATTTCAGAGAATTTGTTGCTGATATACAGGAATGCCTTTGATTTATGATTGTTGATTTTATATCATGCCACTTTGCTGAATTCATTTACTAACTCTAATAGTTTCTTTGTAGACCCTTTTGGGTCTGCTTGGTATAGAGTCATGTCATCTGCAAATAGTGATAATTTAAGTTCTTCTTTTCCTAATTTTATGCCTTTAATTTCTTTCATTTGTCTAATTTCTCTGGCCAGTGTTTCGAGAACTATGTTGAACAGAAGTCGTGAGAGAAGGCATCCCTGTCTTGTTCCAGATTTTAGAGGGAATGCTTTCAATTTTTTCACAATTCAGAATGATACTAGCCTGAGGCTTAGCATAGATTGCTTTTACAATATTGAGGTATGTTCCTGTTATCCCTAGTTTTTCTAGAGTTTTGAACATAAAGGGATGCTGTACTTTGTTGAATACTTTTTCTGCATCTATTGGGGTGATCATATGGTTCTTATTTTTAAGTCTATTGATGTGGTGAATAACATTTATTGATTTCCGTATATTGAACCAGCCTTGTATCCCAGGGATGAATCCTACTTGATCATGTTGCACAATTTTTTAAATATGTTTTTGTATCTGATTCGCCAGAATTTTATTGAGGATTTTTGCATCTAGGTTCATTAGAGATATTGGTCTGTAGATTTGTTTCTTTGAAGTGTCTTTGTCTGTTTTATGAATCAGGGTGATATTGGCCTCCTAAAATGAATTTGGAAGTTCTCTCTCTTTTTCTATTTCCTGAAATATCTTGAAAAGTACTGGTATTAGTTCCTCTTTAAAGGTTTTGAAAAACTCTGCTGTATACCCATTCGGTCCTGTTCTTTTCTTAGTTGGTAGTCATTGGATGGTTTCTTCTATTTCCTCAATTAATATTGGTCTGCTTAGGTTGTCTATATCCTCCTGACTCAATCTGGGCAGATCATATGACTTAAGAAATTTATCAATGCCTTCACTATCTTCTAATTTATTGGTGTATAAGGATTCAAAATAATTTCTGATTATCTTCTGTATTTCAGAAGTGTCTGTTGTGATATTGCCATTTTCATCCAGTATCATAGGAATTTGAGTTCTCTCTCTTCTTCTCTTTGTTAACATGGCTAAGAGTCTGTCAATTTTATTTATTTTTCAACTTTTAGTATTGTCAAATTTTTCAATTGATTCTTTTGTTTTGATTTTATTAATTTCAGCTCTGATTTTAATTATTTCTTGCCTTCTACTTCTTTTGCTGTTGTTTTGCTCTTTTTTTTTCTAGGATTTTGAAATGAACTATGAGATCATTTATTTGTTGTTTTTTTTTTCTTTTTTTAAGGAAAGAACTCCAAGCAATGAATTTTCCTCTTAGAACTGCTTTCAATGTGTCCCATAGATTCTGATATGTTCCGTCTGTCTTTTTCATTTATCTCTAAGAATTTTTTATTTTCCTCCTTGATGTCTTCTATAACCCATTGATCATTCAGTACGTATTGTTCATTCTCCAAGTGATGCATGAAGTTTCCTTCCTTCTTTTATTGTTGATTTTTCAGTTTCATTCCATTATGATCAGATAAGATGCCTGGTATTATCTATACTCCTTTATATTGTCTAAGAGTTGCCATGTGACATAATATATGATCTATTTTTGAGAGGTATCCATGTGCTGCTGAGAAAAAAGTGTAACTGCTTGATGTTGGGTGGTATATTCTATATATTTCTATTAAGTCTATGTTATTAATTGTGTTATTCAGTTCAATAGTTTCCTTATTCAACTTTTGTTTGGAAGATCTGTCCAGTAGTGAGAGAGGTGTGTTGAATTCTCCCATGATTATTGTATTGTGGTCTATCAGACTCTTGAACTTGAGAAGAGTTTTTTTGATGAACATAGCTGAACCATTGTTTGGGGCATATATATTTATGACTGTTATGTCTTGTTGGTGTATGGTTACCTTGAGCAGTATGTAGTGTCCCTCTTTATCCCTTTTGCTTAACTTTGGCTTGACATCTATTTTATTTGATCTGAGTATGGACACTCCTGCTTGTTTCCGAAGTCCATATGAGTGATATGATTTCTCCCAACCTTTCAACTTCAGTCTATGCTTCTCTTTTCCTATCAAATGCGTCTCCTGCAGGCAGAAAATTGTTGGGTCTTCTTTCGTGATCCATTCTACTAGCCTGTGTCTCTTAATTGGTGAGTTTAAGCCATTAACATTTAGGGTTACTATTGAGATATGGGTTGTTATTCCAGCCATATTTGTTTATTTATGTTACTAACCATGTTTTTTTTCCTCTTTGATTATTTTTCCCCCCTTTACTGTACTACCTCCCACTGTTGGTTTTCATTGTTATTTTCCATTTCGTCTTCCTATAATGTTTTGCCAAGGATCTTTTGAAGAAAGGGGTTTCTAGCTGCAAATTCTTTTAACTTTTGTTTATCATGGAAGGTTTTAATTTTATCTTCCATCCTGAAGCTTAAATTCGCTGGATACACAATTCTTGGTTGGAACCCAATTTCTTTCAGTGTTTGAAAAATGTTATTCCAGGATCTTCTAGCTTTCAGAGTCTGTGTTGAAAGATCTGCTGTTATCCTGATTGGTTTACCCCTAAATGTAATCTGCTTCCTTTCTCTTGTAGCTTTTAAAATTCTCTCTTTATTCTGTATGTTTGGCATCTTCATTATAATATGTCTAGGTCTTTATCTCTTATGATTTTGCACATTCAGCATCCTGTAGGCTTCTATGATTTGGGATTCTGTCTCATTCTTCATGTCTGGGAAGGTTTCTCATATTATTTCGTTGAATAGTTTGCTCATTCCTTTGTTTTGCACCTGTATACCTTCCTGTATCCCAATTACTCTTAAGTTTGGTCTCTTCATGTTATCCCATATTTCTTGGATTTTCTGCTCATGGTTTCTTAACAGTCTTGCTGAGCTGTCTATGTTCTTTTCAAGTTGAAATACTTTGTCTTCATTGTCTGATGTTCTATCTTCTACGTGATCTACTCTGCTGGTAGTATTCTCAATTGAGTTTTTAAGTTGGTTTATTGCTTCCTGCATTTCTATGATTTCTGTTTGTTTTTTTTTTTTATAACCTCTATCTCCCTGTATAGTTGATCTTTTGCTTCTTGGATTTGTTTATGTAATTTATTGTTGAAGTGATCTTTCATTGTCTGATTTTGCTGTCTAATGTCTCCCTGTTGACTCAGATCATCGGAAGCAAGTATATCCTAAATTCTTTATCTGACATTCCATCTGCTGCAGATATTACCTCTTCTAATGTTGAGTTGACCTGCATTGCTTGTGGTCCTTTCTTTCCTTGTCTTTTCCTACTGTTCGCGTTTTTTTCTGTTTGGTGGAACTTTTGTGTTATTGAATTTTACCCCTAAATGTTTATATTGCTATTGTATTTATGAAAAGTCTCCCTCACAGGTGTGGGCGGTGGCTCTGCCCCTCCTCCAATTGGGGCAATGTGCCTACCACACCAGTAGCCCTCTGGACCTGTTCTGCCGGTCGTAGCCTGTCCGCCTACCTTGCAGGAGCGGGCAGTTGCTCTACCCCTCTTCGGGCGCTGGTCCTGTTCAGCCAGTGGGTCACAGGTCCACCTACCTTGCAGGCACAGGTGTCGGCTCTGCCCCTCCGCGTGCCGCTGGGCCTCTTCTGTCTGTGGATTGCAGGGCTGTCTACATTGCAGGCGCGAGTGGCAGCTCTGCCCCTCCCTAAACCGGGGCGATATATCTACCAGGCTGGTAGGTTGCTGGGTCTGTTCTGCCAGAGGGTGAGAGGTCCACCTGCTTTCCAGGCACGGGGAGTGGCTCGGCCCCTCCCCAAACCTGGTTATGTGTCTAGCACCATGGCGGGGCCTAGCTCCTGGTCTGTCGGTGTTCGCAGGTCTGCCTACTTCGCAGGCGCGGGGGCCGGCTCTGCCCCTCTGAAGGCAGCTGGGCCTCTTCTGCCGGTGGGTCACAGGTTCACCTATCTAGAAGTTGCAAGGGGTGTCTCTGCCCCTCCGCGGGTTGCTGGGCCTGTTCTCCCTGTGGGTCGCATGTCCGCGTTCCTTGCAGGCGCGCAGCGGCTCTGCCCAACCCCCAACCAGGGCGATGTGTTTTGTACGATTGCGGGCCGCTAGGCCTGTTCTACCGGTGGCTCGCAGGTCCGCCTACCTTACAGGCGCGGTTGGCGGCTCTGCCCCTCCCTTCTCCATGTGTTTTTAAAGTTAACAAATATGAGAATTCCTGTCTCCATTTCTCTGTATCCTATTCAGCACATGTATTTTTATATGCACATATAGAATCCTACCTGGTATCACACGTAGATACTTGTGAGGTTGCTGACTTGGCAAATACAAATTGTGAGAAGAGATCACTCCTCCTAAATGCTGTTGGAACTTACAAAACAAACTATGGGTGAGCTTCCTAGTTGAACAACATTATACTTAAATTGATGTTCAAAAAAGTGAAGATTTTTGGATTTGTGGATGATATATATATTTCATGATATATTTCGATTGGGATTTATATTGCTACTTTTTAATGTATACGTGTGTGTGTGTGTGTGTGTGTGTGTGTGCATATATATATGTATAAACTCTCCAGATTTTTCAAAATATGAAATGTATGTGTCTTATTATATACTCCCTAAATTCATTGATGTTAATGAATGTGGATTTTTATTAAACTTTTCATAAGAATATTCTCTGGAATATTAATCCACCTGAAATATATATTTGTTTCCTAGTACTGAAAGCTAACTTCAGTGAATGGTGCATACAAATCCTAATATTGCTACAGTAAATGACTCAGTTTAACATCAATGCAAGTAGATTCCTATGGGACATGATATGTATTTGACGTTCATTTTTATTCAAAACTGGTACATTAATATTTCTTCAGTTTTTGCACATAATAGAATACATTTTTTATTCACAAATTCACAAATTTATAGGATTTTTTTTCACTTTCAATTACTTCCTGCTTCAGAACATAAGTATTCCCGCAGGTTTCGTGACTGTTGTTTTAATGAGACTTGTTTCCAAGCACATTATTTTTGATTTCCATAATCATTTTAGAAGCAAAACTCACAGACACTTCATGATAAACCATAACACTAATATTACCATTAGATGTATAACTGGTACGAATGATTGTATGAATATCAATATAAGTTTTCCAGTATATATCCAGATATCAATTCAATCCATTATTTAAATTTTGAACCAGTTATATTATTTATTCACAGTATGGTCTATTCATGCATTATCTCTATATTCGTATAACACAGCCTATACCTATTTGTACCCACAATACTAAATTATATGTCTTCAAAATATTGCTCCCAGAAATGGTGGAAGAAATACTCATGTCATCTGATCTATATATACATTAATCACAGTAATATTGTGGAAACAAAAAGCAAGGTCACACTTATGATTGTACCAAATCCTAAATGGAAAGTGAGCATGGATTAAAAAAAAAAATCCATATCCAGGTTGCCTAATGCTCTCAAAGTGAATCCTATTGGTGACTACATATTTGTTTCTTCCTGAAATTACATATTCAACTTCAACCCTGTTGAAAATGTCTAATCCTATCACTCACTTAATACTTGTCCTGATTTCCTAATGTCTCTATTGATATCTGATTTCCTGTATTTTTTCCCCAGTTTATCACTGTGACTGACTCTTCACATGTGCTGACATTTACTTTCAGTCTCTACCCAAAACCCTATTGCTAAAGATCTTTTGGTCCAAATTCTATACACACTCTTCATTCTAAACCTACCGAATATCTTCCTAATCCACCAACTATCCCTTTTGGACCAGATGTTCTCTTCGACATTCAATCATCCAAAAGACAAGATCCTATGCCACTGTATATCAATTTATCTGAGACACCTGTGCAGAACATAATTGAAAGCTAAGAATCCCAATCATGGGGCCAATTCCCTTCTGTCCTTCAAAAATTACCTAGATTTCTTTTTTCATACTTATATTTCACCTATATATTCTTGAAAATATCGCAAAATCCCAATACCATTATTCATCCCAGAGAATGATTCCTAACCAAAATGGAACCTGTTATTAACCTTAACCATACAATGTTCCCTCAATCTAACTTTACAGAAGAGGAGGGACAGAATTGGTCTTCCAATACAGGAATGTAGGGGATCTTCCACCTCTGAGAACCTCAAAGTTCCATGCAGAAATGATCCCTGGAGAAGATTTAGGCAGCTATGAAGGACCTGAGAGAGCAAAAGTCATCTTCCATGGCAAACAACCCGGTCAGGATGAAGGGATGTGTCAGAATCAGCCTCACTCTTCTTAATGTAGAGAAGATGGACCAAACCAGGCCAGTGTGGACAGCTGTTCCCGGCTGCCTATGGTTGATATACAATTCTCAGTTGTGAAAGTATCACAGGAAATAGGGGCAGCCTCCATCTCATGGGAACCTTGGAAGCAAATTTTAGGACAAAGTGGTTTCCAAAGCAGTGACCTCATTCAGTTCACAAAGGAGGTGACCTTCCTCACTTCCTTGGTGGTAGAACTCTCTGAACTAGGGATCCAGGAAGCCAGGCAACCAGAGGCAGTCCCAGTACCATTCCTAGTGGGCTCACTTATTTGGATTTACAAAGAACAGAGTCAGTCTTTCTTGGTACCTACTGATGTGAGAATGGCCAAATTTCAGGAGAGCTCAGAAGAGGGGCCTTTCCTGAGAAAGCAGGTATTTGCTCACAGCTGGCTCCTGACCACTTCGCAGATTTGGCCAAGGAGACCAGATCTGAGACAGGACAGGACATTTCAGGGAACATAATAAGGCCCACAAGTCAGAGGACACTCCGGATTGTCACAGACCTCTTTGGGGGAAGGAGGTGCCTTTGTGGGTGTGAGTGTGAGTTTGTGGTTTTGTCTCATGTTCTAAGAATAGGTAAAAAAGGTGGTTTGTTTGGTTTGGAGTGGACTGTTCCTAGTAAGTCGTTTCACAATGTGAGTGTTTCTATGTCTGTGTATCCCACTCTGTCCGTGGTTGTCGACATTTGAAAAGAGAATTCATCAATGGATGTGTCCTGTTTAGTAGAATCCTTCCCAGCATTCATCCTGCCCAATTGATGAATGGACTGTGGCTTCCCTTATGGATGGAAAACACCTACTAATTTCCTAAGTTCCTGTTTTCTTCCTAAATCTGGCCACTCTCCAGAATAGGCTCATGGTTTTGTGTCCAAGATATGTACCACCTCCAAGCTCTGTGACAAGGTCATGTAGTGGATAGCTAAAGGGAATGGCTAGCATCTCAAAAAACTCAGATATCTGTGTGACCAGGAAAGCCTCAGTGGAGAAACTCTGCTTTGGGCCTTTTGCTAACCAATTCTTCTCTTCCCCTGAATGTGAGGAAGGTCTTGGCCTCAGGACACAGTTTGTGAAGCCTGAAGAAAACAGTCTTAAAATGGAATTAAATGGGCATCACCTGTGGCTCTTTGTTAATTGCTTTGGAAATGGATGTGTCTGAATCAGTCTCTTGGCCCTGTGTTAGGCTGTGGCTTAGGTTCTCAGCACCTGATGGATCTAAAGAATGATCCCATGTGTGCATCCAAAACCAAAATGGGAAAAAGATCAGTCATTGTTGATGAAGTCTCTCGCCTTCCTCTGTTAGGTTCCTTACCACCATCAAGTGAGAATAGGGATCCTTTGAATCAAATGAGTTCTTCAAAGCCCTGCAAAGGCAATTGCATACATGCTTGTGTTTTCTCATGACTCCACATCACATAAAAAATCTATACCGACAGTCAGTAGGCCTCAAATTGGAGAAGCAGAGCAGTAATACTGGAAGGCATATTTGATCCCTCCTGGTTCACAGGAAGGGTGTACAATCCACCCTGACTTTAGGAAAATGATGGGCAAGCGAGCTTATTTGGACACTGTGTTGGGCTGCGCCCCTCATGGAAACATCCAGCCAGAGATTATGAGGAGTGTCTATATGGAAGAAGATGAGGGCCATGTGGGAGTGTTTTGGTTTTAACTGTGGTTATTTGTGTGGCAGTTGGAAGCGATGACTGGGTCCACCTGGGCTTGAACTCTGGTGTGATACCCCATAGAGACTGAGTCCTGGAACTGACCTCAGAGAAGTATTGCCATGAATTGTGTTGGGATATTAGGAGGCCACACATGGGAGTCGCCATTGGAAACAGAGATCAATTCCCAGGGTGGCTTTCCACAGAGCACTGGGAATCTCAGCCAGGGTATCACATAATTTTATTCTGAAACACTTGGCAGCCATAGTTGAGAGTCAAAACACAAATGCACTTAACATTGTAGACTTCAATGGGCCTGGCTTCATGTGGCATTTTGGCCACTTTTTTAGAAGCCTTAGCAGTTAGAGTTCTCCAGAGCTTTCATTGAAATGAGCTTCTTCACCATTTAATGATTACTGAATTAAATGAAACACTCAGTGACTCCAACCTCAACCTTGAAAGATGGGCTCGATAAATACCATTAAATTTTTGAAATTCCCATATCTAGGAGGCAGTGGAGAACCATTGGATATCCTGTTGGTGATCATGAGTGTACCAGACAGTGCCTTGATTGGCTGGGTTTCACGAAAATGATGTAGAACAGAGATGCCAATAAATTGGAGCCTGCTGAATAGTGGACCTAGAGCAAAGGTGGACATGTGTGAGATAAAACATCTGTGGTGCTTCTATCTGGATTTGCCAATGGCTTCCAAATGCCTTGTGACTGACATGGTGTATCCAGCAGACCATTATATGTAAATGATTCTTGTTATATGGATAAGTTTCAGGGCAATGTTCAGAATCAGGTTGCTATGGTCAAGGTGGCAAGCTATGTTGGAAAGAAGCCTGGTTTGTGCATTCTCCTGCAGACCCTGTTCCACTACACGTGACAGAACTCCCTCCAGCACTGTGTCCCACTTAAATTCCTTGTATTTCGTGAAGCAAATACTGAACTCCCAGTGCAGCAGCAAAAAACATCACAAAAATTGGAGGATGATCAAATGGCTTCAGAGTCCACATGAGGAGACACTGAGCCCCAAGTGGCCACAGTTGACCCAGAAAGAGAGAATTCATCAATGCTGCCTCATTTTCATTGGTAAATAAGAAAGCATCTACTCCAGGTCACATAGATGCAGACCCAGCTTTTATGGTCTCACTACAAACGAAGCTAAAGCTCCTGACAACAACATATATTTCAAGAGCCCAACATCTGAGGCAGTTTTTCCAGAAGTCTTTAGGATAGCAGAGCTCCATGTTTGTGGAGTGTTTACATTGTCCCTTACTTTTGGAAACTCCCCTTCTACCTGCAAGGTTGTGAACTCCTGAGCATATTCAATTCCAGATATGTACTCACAGATTTTCTTACTCATCTTCTCTACATGTGTTACTTGGGACGAAGTTAAGGTCAAGGCATTGTTCTGGATGAGAGTCGGAAGATTTTTGTGTAGCACATATTTGCATACACATTGGATTCATTTTCCAATTTTCCTTTCGAAATACTGAATCCCTGACACTAACCCATACCCTACAAGACTCTGACAACTAATCCTAACTTGATGGAGAAAAGTAACCCAAACAGAATAGAAATACAAACACATCAGAGGAGCCATGGTGTACCGTTGGAATTGCCTTTTCCATTATATAGGGTAGGAGTTATAAATCTAGTCAATTTTTTTTGTTGAAAGAGTTGTCCATGTATTTTTAAACTTATCAAATATGTGAATTCCTGTCTCCCCCATTTCTCTGTATCCTATTCAGCACATATATTTTTATATGCACATATAGAATTGTACCTTGTATCACACATATATTCTTCTGAGGTGGCTGACTTGGCAGATACAAATTGTGAGAAAAGTTCAGTCCTCCTAAACGCTGTTGGAACTGAAAATTCAACCTATGGGTGAGCTTTCTAGTTGAACAACATTATACATAAATCCATGTTCAGTAAAATGAATATTTTTGAATACGTGGATGATATATATTTCATGATGAATTTCGATTGGCATATATATTGCTAGTTTTTAATGTCTGTGTGTGTTTGTGTGTGTGTGTGTGTGTAGATATAGATATAGATATAGATATACACTGTCAAGATTTTTCAAAATATGAAATATATGTATATTTTGGCCACTCTTTGGGAAGCCTTACCTGTGAGAGTTCTCTAGAGCTTTCATTGAAATGAGGTTCCTCAACATTTAATGGTTTCTGAGTGAATTGAAACCCACAGTGCCTCCAACTTCATCCTTGAAAAATTGCTCCATAAATACCTTGAAATTCCCCTGACCAGGTGGCACTGGAGAACCTTTGGATGTATTGTTGCTGATCATGAGTGTACCAGACAGTGCCTTGACTGACTGGGTTTCACGAAAATTGTGTAGAACAGAGATGTAAGTAAGTTGGAGAGTGCTGAGAAGTGGGCCCAGAGCTGTGGTGTGCAGGTGTATAATAAAATATCTGTGGTGGGGCCATGTGAGTCTGCCATTAACTTCTAAATGGCTTGTGGCTTACATGGTGCAGCTAGCAGACGCTTATATGTAAAGGCATCTTGTTATAAGGAAAGGTTTCAGGACAATGTTCAGAATCAGTTTGCTATGGACAATGTTGCAAGTTATGTGCGATAGAAGCCTGGTTGGTGAATTCTCCTGTAGACCCTGACCCTCGACACGTGACAGAACTCGCTCCAGCACTGTGTCCCAGTTGAACTCCTTGTATTTCATGAAGGAAATACCAAAAGCCCAGTGCAGCAGCAAGAAACACCACGAAAATTGTAGGATGACCAATCGGCTTCACAGTCAAGACGGGGAGACACTTAGCCCTCCGTGGCCACAGTTTACCTTCAAAGGTAGGATTGAGCACTGCTGCCTCATGTTCTTTGGAAAATAAGAAACCATGTCCTCCAGGTCAGATAAATGAAGACCCACCTTTGATGGTATCACTACAAAGGAAGCTAAAGCTCCTGAAAAGAAAATATATTTCAAGTGCCCAACCTCAGAGGCAGTTTCCCAAGAAGTCTTTAGGCCAGCAGAGTTCCATGATTGTGGACTGTTTATCCTGTCCCTTAATTTTGAAAACTCCTCTAAAATGTCCAAGCTTGTGAACTCCTGAGCATTTTCCATTCCAGATATGTATTCACAGATTTTCTAACTCTTGTCCTCTAATTGTGTCTTACTTGGGGTGAAGGTAATGTCAAGGCATTGCTCTAAATGAGAGTGGAAAGATTTTTTGTAGTGCATATTTGCGTAAACAATGGATTCATTTTCCTTTATTTTCATTTGAATTACTGAATCCATGACACTAAAGCATACCCTATTAGACTCTGACTACTAATGCTAATATGATGGAGAAAAATAACCCAAACAGAATAGAAATACAAGCAATTCAGAGGAGGCATAGTGTATAGTTGGACTTGCCTTTTGCATGATAAAGGGTAGTTGTTAAAAATCTGGTTAATTTTTAATTGAAATAGTTCTCCATGTGTTTTGAAAGGTATCAGATATGTGAATTCCTGTCTCCCTTTCTCTGTTGCCTATTCAGCACATGTATTTTTATATGCACAAATAGAATCCTACCTGGTACCACACGTACATTATTGTGAGGTGGCTGACTAGGCAGATACAAATTTTGAGAAGAGATCACTCCACCTAAACGCTGTAGGAACTGAAAATTCAACATTTGCGTGAGCTTCCTAGTTGAACAACATTACACATAAATCCATGTTCAGTAAAATAAAGATTTTTGGATCTGTGTATGATATGTATTTCATGATGAATTTTGATTGGCATATATATTGCTACTTTTTAATATCTCTGTATGTGTTTTGTGAAAAATCTACACTAAATAGATTATTCAAAATATGAAATATATGTGTCTTATTATACACTCCTTAATTTCATTCATGTTCATTTATGAGACCAAGGCTCATGCAACAGCAAAAGACATTTATTGAGGATCCAATCCAGCATGCTGGTGCTCTGTGCTCACTCAAGAAGGGAGAGCAGCCCAGATCCCCGAGCAGGGGTTGAGCAGTGCTTAAGTACACGATTTGGGGAGTGTGAGACTTTACATATATCACAGTCTCCTTTAGCAAATCATCATACACTGTGGGAAAATACAAATCCTAAACATGATTAGTTCATTCATTGGCTTGAACACGTCAGGCGGGAGTGATAGGTCAATTCTAAAGCGGGGTACACATTGAAATTGATTGATTTAGGCCCTGCGATGCATATGTGGTAGGCCACACAAGGTCCTAGGTTATTAAACAACCAGGCGGTCAGGGGGAATATTTACTGGGCAGTCCAGAAATTGTCCTACAATTTACAGGAATTTCAGGTTTTGCGTGTAGCATGGAAACTTAAAAATACCTGGTCCTTTACATTTTAAACCAGGCCTTGAAGATTAGAAACTTTACAACACCCGGTCTTTTACACTTTAACTTTAACACTTTAATTTCAATTTCTTTTACCCTTACAGATCACTCCTGGTTCAGAAGAAGGGTGTCCAAGCCACCCTGACTTTAGGCAAATGAGGGGCAAGGGAGCTTATTTTGGACACTGTCTTGGGCTGTGCCCCTCATGGAAACCTCCAGCCATATGTTATGATGAGTGTCTTTATGGAAGAAGATGAGGGCCATGTAGGAGTGTTTTGGTTTTAATTGTGGTCATTTGTGTGGCGGTTGGAAGAGATGACTTGGTCCACCAGGGCTTGAACTCTGCTCTGATACTCCTTAGAGCCTGAGTTCTGGAACTCACCTGAGAGAAGTATTGCCATGAATTGTGTTGGGATTATAGGAGGCCACACATGAGATTAGCCCTTGGAAACTGAGATCTAGGCCCAGGGTGGCTTTCCACTGAGCACTGGGAATCTCAGCCAGGATAACACATGATTTTTTTACTGAAAGACTTGGAAGTCATAGTTGACACTCAAAACACACATGTACCTCACATTGTAGACCTCAATGAGCCTGGCTTCATGTGACCTTCTGGCCACTCTTTGGGAAGCCTTGTCTGTGAGAGTTCTCCAGAGCTTTCATTGAAATGAGCTTACTCACCATTTAATGGTTCCTGAATGAATTGAAACCCACAGTGCCTCCAACATCATCCTTGAAAAATGGCTACATAAATACCATGAAATTTTTAATATTCCCATGACCAGGTGACACTGGAGAAACTTTGGATGTCCTGTTGCTGATCATGAGTGTACCAGACAGTTCCTTGATTGACTGGTTGTCATGAAAATGCTATAGAACCGAGATGTCATAAGTTGGAGCCTGCTGAGTATTGGGGCTAGAGCAGTGGACTATATGGTTGTGAATAAATATCTGTTGTGGGACTACGTGGATCGGCCATTGGCTTCCAAAATACTTGTGACTGACATGGTGCAGGCAGCAGACCCTTATATGTAAAGGCATCTTGTTATATTGAGAGGATTCAGGGCAATGTTCAGAATTCGGTTGCTATAGTCAAGGGGGAAAGCTATGTGGGATAGATCCATGTTTCGAAAATTCTCCTGAAGACCCTGACCAATCACACGTGACAGAGCTCCCTCCAGAATTGTGTGCCAGTTGAACTCCTTGTATTTCATTAAGCCAATTCCAAACTCCCAGTGCAGCAGTAAGAAACACCACGAAAATGGAGGATGACCAAACGGCTTCACAGACCACATGGGGAGAAACTTAACTCCCAGTGGCCACAGTTTACCAAGAAAAAGAGAATTCAGAACTGCTGTCTCATGTTCATTAGAAAATAAGGAACCATTTCCTCCAGGTCACATAGATGCAGACCCACATTTGATGGTGTCACAACAAAGGAAGCTAAATCTCCTGACAACTTCATATATTTCATGTGCCCAACCTGAGAGGCATTTTCTCAAAGAGTCTTTAGGCCAGCAGAGCTCCAAGTTTGTGGAGTGTTTAACCTCTCCCTTACTTTTGGAAACTGCTCTACCACCTCCAATGTTGTGAACTCCTGAACATTTTCAGTTCCGCATATGTAATCACAGGTTTTCGAACTCCTCTCCACTAATTGTGTCTTACTTGGAGCGAAGTAAATGTCAACGAATTGTTCTGGATGAGAGTGGCAAGATTTTTGTGTAGCACATATTTGCATACACATTAGATTCATTTTTCTATTTTCATTTGAAATAATGATCCCTGACACTAACACATACCCTAATAGACTCTGACTACTAATGCTAATATGATGGATAAAAAGAAATGTAACAGAATAGAAATACAGGCCTTTCATAGGAGGCATGGTATATACTTGGATTTGCCTTTGGCTTTATCAAGGGTATGTATTATAAATCTTGTCAAATTTTAATTGTAATATTTCTCCATGAGTTTTACATGTATATATATTTATATATATACACTCTCTAGATTTTTCAAAATATGAAAAAAATGTGTCTTATTAAACACTCTCTAAATTCATTCATATTCATGTATGTGGATATATAATCAACTTTTCACAAGATTATTCTCAGAAACATTCAACCACCTGAAATACATATTTGTTTCCTCGTCCTGAGAACTAACTTCAGTGAATGGTGCTTACAAATCCTAATATTTCTACAGTAACTGACACAGTTTATCATCAAAGCAAGTAGATTCCAATGGACATGATGTGTATATTGATGTTCATTTTAATTCAACACTGGCACATTACAATTTCTTCTGTTTATGCACATCATAGGATATATATTTCCTCCACAGGTTAGCAAATATATAGGCATTTGTTTCACTTTCAATCACTTCCTGCTTCAGAACACATGCATTCCTCCGTGTTTCTTGACTGGTCTTTTCATGAGACTTCTTTCCAAACACATTATTTTCGATTTCCTTTATCAGTTTTGAAGCAAAACTGAAACAGACTTCATGATAAACCATCACTGTAATATCATCATAAGATGTATAACTGGTTGGAATGAATGATTATATATCAATAAAAGATTTTTTATACATTTTCTGATATCAATTCAATACATTATTTAAAGTGTAACCAGTTATATTATTTATTCACATTATGGTCTATTCATGCATTATCTCTATATTCATAGACACAGGGTACACCTCGTTGTACCCCCAATACTAATTTATACATTTTAAAAATATTGCTCCCAGAAATGGTGGAAGAAATACTCATGTCACCTGATCTACATATGCATGTTATCACAGTAATATTCTGGACACAAAATGCAAAAGTCACACGTATGATTGTACCAAAGCCTAAAGGGAAACTCAACATGGATTACTAAAAACATCCATGACCAGGTTGCCTAATGCTCTCAAATGTCAATCGTATTGGTGACTACATATTTGTTTCTTCATAAGATTATATATTCAACCTCAAAACTGTTGAAAATGTTTAATTTTTTTCACTCACTTGATACTCTTTGACTGATTTCCTAATGTCTCTATTGATATCTACTTTCCTACATATTTTCCCCAGTTCAACATTGTGACTGACCCTTCACAGGTGCTGACATTGACATTCACTCTCTAATGGAAACACTATTGCTAATGAACTTTGGTCCAAATCCTATACTAGCTCTTCTTCCGAAACATACTGACTATCTTCCTGATCCTATCGACTATCACTTTTTGAGTGGATGTTCTCTACTGCATTCAATCATCCAAGGTGCAAGGTCCTATGCCATTGTACATCGATTTTTCTGAAACATGTATGCAGAACGTAATTCAAAGCTACGTATCGCAATGAGTTGCCTAATGCACTTCTGAGCTTCAAATCTTACCTAGATTTCTGTTTTCATACGTATATTTCATCTCTATATTCCTATAAATATTGCAGGTTCCCAAGATCATTATTCATTCTGCAGAATGATTCCTAATCCAAATCAAACCTGCTATTTACGATAACCATACACGGTTGCCTCAATCTAACATTACAAAAGAGCAGGGACAGAGTTCGTCTTACAATACAGGAATGTAGGGTATCTTCAAACTGCTGAGAACCTGAAAGTTCGATGCAGAAATAATCCCTGGATAAGATGTCAGCAGCTATGAAGGACCTGTGAGAGCAAAAGCCATCTTCAATGGCAAACAATCTAGACAGGAAAAAGGAATGTGTATGCATCAGACTCTCTCTTTGTAAGGTAGAGAAGATGGACCTAACCAGGCCTGCGTGGAGAGCTGTTCTCAGGTGCCTATTTTGATATACCATTGAAACTAGTCAAATTGTCAAAGGAAGTAAGGGCAGCCTCCATCCAATGTGACCCTTGGAAGCAATGGTTAGGGCAAAGTTGTTGCCAAGGCAGTGACCTCATTCAGTTCCTGAAGGAAGTGACCTACCTAACTTCCTTGGTGATGGAACACTCTGAAATTTTGATGCAAGAAGCCAGGCACCGAGAGCCAGTCCCAGTCCCAGTCCCAGTGCGCTCACTTGTTTGGATTTACCAAGTACAGAGTCAGACCTTCTTGGTACCTACTGATGTGAGGATGGCCAAATGCCAGGAGAGCTCTGAAGAGAAGCCTTTCCTGAGATAGCAGGTAGTGGCTAGCCGTTGGCTCCTCACAGCATCACAGAGTTTGCCAAGGAGACAAGATCTGAGACAGGAGAGGTCATTTTGTGGAGAACATAGTATGGCCCACCAGTCAGAGGACACTCCGGATAGTCACAGACCTACTTTTGGGAAGGAGTTGCCTTTGTTTGTGGATGTGAGTTTGCGGTTTTGTCTCATGTTCTGAGAATAGGTAGGAAATGTGGTTGGTTTTGTTTGGAGTCGACTGTTTCTAGTAAGTCTTTTGACAAGGCGACTTTCTATGTCTGTGTATCCACTGTGTCCGTGGTTGTCGACATTAGAAAAGAGAATGCATCAATGGAGGTGTCCTGTCTAGTAGAAAGCTTCCCAGCATTTATCCTGCACAATTGATGAATGGACCGTGGTATGCCTTATGGATAGGAAACACCTACTAACATCCTAAGTTCCTGTTTTCTTCCTGAATTCTGGCCACTCTCCAGAATAAGCTCATGATGTATTGTCCAAGATATGAACCACCTCCAAGCTCTGTGACATGTCCATGTTCTTGATAGCTGAAGGGAATGGGAACATCTCAGAAAACTCAGATATCAGTGTGAGCAGTAAAGTCTCAGTGGAGAAACCCTGCTTTGGTTCATTTGCTTACCTATGGTTCTGTTGCCTTGAATGTCAGGAAGGTCTTTGCATCATGCCACCCCTTTGTGAAGCCTGAAGAAACAGATTTCAAATGGAAATGAATGTGCATCACCTGTGGCTCTTTGCTTAATTGCTTTGGAAAAGGATGTGTCTTAATCAGACACTAGGCTCTGTTTGAGGCTGTGGATAAGATTCTCAGCTCCTGATAGATTTAAAGAAGATCCCATGTGTGCATCCAAAACCAAAATGGCAAAAAGATCAGTCATTGTAGATGAAGTCTCCTGCCTTCCTCCGATAGGTTCCTGACCTCCATCAAGTGAGAATAGGGATTTTTTTTGGGTCAAATGAGTTCTTCAAAGTCCTGCAGAAGTACTTGGGTTCTCTCATGATGCCAAATCACATAATGAATCTATACCTGACTGTCAGTAGGCCTCAAATTGGAGAAGCAGAGCAGCATTAACGGCAGGCTTTTTTGATCACTCCTGGTTCACAGGAAGGGTGTCCAGGCCACCATGAATTTAGACAAATGAGTGGCAAGGGTGCATATTTTGGACACTGTCTTGGCTGCGCCCCTCATGGAAACCTCCAGCCGGAGTTTATAATGACTGTCTATATGGATGAAGATGAGGGACATGTGGGAATGTTTTGGTTTTAATTGTGGTCATTTGTGTGGCGGTTGGAAGACATGACAGGGTCCACATGTGCTTGAACTCTGGTGTGATTCCTCTTAGAGACTGAGTTCTGGAACTGACCTCAGAGAAGTGTTGCCATGAATTGTGTTGGAATTTTAGGAGGCCACGCATAAGAGTTGCCCTTGAAACCTGAGATCTAGGCCCAGGGTGGCTTTCCACAGAGAACTGAAATTCTCAGCAAGGATATCGCATGATTTTATTCTGAAAAACTTGGCAGCCATAGTTAAGAGTCAAAAGACACATGGACGTCCCGTTGTAGACCTCAATGGGCCTGGCTTCATGTGACCTTTTGGCCACTGTTTGGGAAGCCTTGCCTGTGAGAGTTTTTCAGGGCTTTCATTGAAATGAGAGTCCTCCCCATGTAATGGTTCCTGGAAGAATGGAAACCCCAAAGTGCCTCCAACTTCATTCTTGAAAAAATGGATAGATAAATACCATGATGTTTTTGAAATTCCCAAAGACCAAGTGGCACTGGAGAACCATTGGTTGTTCTCTTGCTGATCATTAGTGTTACAGACAGTGCCTTGATTGGCTGGGTTTCATGAAAATGGTGTGGAACAGAGATGCCAGTAAGTTGGAGCCTGCTGAGTATTGGGCCTAGAGCAGTGGTGGGCAGGTGTGTGATAATACAACTGTGGTGTGGCCATGTGGATCAGCCATTGGCTTCCAAATAGCTTGTGACTGACTTGGTACAGCCAGCAGACTATTATATGAAAAGGCATCTTGTTATATGGAGAGGTTTCTGGGCAATGTTCAGAATCAGGTTGCTATGGTCAAGGGGGCAAGCTATGTGGGATAGAACCCTGGTTGGTGATTTCTCCTGCAGACCCTGACCCAACACACGTCACAGAACTCCCTCTAGCACTATATCCTAGTTGAACTCCTTGTATTTCGTGAAGCAAATACCAAACTCCCAGTGCAGGAGCAAGAAACACCACAAAAAGTTCAGGATGACCAAATGGCTTCACAGTCCACTCAGGGAGACACTAAGCTTCCAGTGGCCACAGTTTACCAACAAAGAGAGAAATCAACACCGGTACCTAATGTTCAATGGAAAATAAGAAACGATGTCCTCCAGGTCACATAGATGCAGATCCAACTTTGATGGTCTCACCAGAAATGAAGCTAAAGCTCCGGACAACAAGATATATTTCATGTGTCCAAACTCAGAGGCAGTTTCTCAAGAAGGCTTTTGGCCAGCAGAGTTCCATGTTTGTGGAGTGTTGACGCAGTCACTTACTTTTGGAAACTCCTCTACCACCTCCAAGGTTGTGAACTCCTGAGCATTTTCCATTCCAGATATGTATTCACAGATTTTCTAACTCTTCTCTTCGAATTGCATCTTACATAGGGTGAAGATAATGTCAATGGATTTTTCTGGATGAGAGTGGGAAGACTTTTGTGTAGGACATATTTGCATACATATTGGATTCATTTTCTAATTTTCCATTTGAAATACTGAATCCCTGACACTAAACCATACCCTACTAGTGTCTGACTACTAATCCTAATATGAGGCAGAAAAATAACCCAAACATAATAGAAATACAAACAGTTCAGAGGAGGCACGGTGTATAGTTGGACTTGCCTTTTGCATTATAAAGGTTAGGAGTTATTAATCTAGACAATTTTTGTTGCAATAGTTGTCCATGTAATTTTAAAGATAACAAATATGTGAATTCTTGTCTCTCTTTCTCTGTAGCCTACTCAGCACATATATTTTTATATGCACATAGAGAATCCTACCTGGTACTACACGTACATTCTTGTGAGGTGGCTGACTTGGCAGATACAAATTGAGAGAAGAGATCACTCCTCATAAACGCCGTTGGAACTGAAAATTCAACCTATGGGTGAGCTTCCTAGAGAACAAAATTATACACAAATCTTTGTTCAGTAAAATGAATATTTTTGGATCTGTGGATGATATATATTTCATGGTGAATTTTGATTGGCATATATTGCTATTTTTAATGTCTCTGTGTGTGTGTGTGTGTGTATATATATATATATATATATATATACACACTCTCTCCATATTTTTCAAAATATGAAATATATGTGTCTTATATACACTTCCTAATTTCATTCATGTTCATGAACGTGGATTTATAATCAACGTTTCACAAGATTATTCTCAGAAAATTTCATCCACCTGAAATACATATTTGATTCCTAGTGCTGAAAACTAACTTCAGTGAATGGTGCATACAAATCCTAACATTTCTACAGTAACTGACACAGTTTATCATCAATGCAAGTAGATTCCTATGGGACATGATGTGTATATCGACGTTCATTTTTATTCAACACTGGGACATTACAATTTCTTCAGTTTATGCACATCATAGGATATATATTTCCTCCACAATTTAGCAAATTTATAGGCATTTGTTTCAATTTCAATCACTTCCTGCTTCAGAACACATGTTTTCCTCCATGTTTCTTGACTGATCTTTTCATGAGATTTCTTTCCAAACACATTATTTTCGATTTCCTTTATCACTTTTAAAGCAAAACGGACACACACTTTATGATAAACCGTAACTATAATATCACTATTAGATGTATAACTGGTTGGAATGAATGATTTTATATCAATAAAAGATTTCTTATATATTTTCTGATATCAATTCAATACATTTTGTAAAGTGGAACCAGTTATATTATTTATTCACAGTATGGTCTATTCATGCATTATCTCTATATTAATAGGCACAGGTTACACCTCTTTGTATCCCCAATACTAATTTATACATCTTCAAAATATTGCTCCCAGAAATGGTGGAAGAAATACTCATATCACCTGATCTACATATGCATGGTATCACAGTAATATTCTGGACACAAAATGCAAAATTCACACGTATGACTGTACCAAAGCCTAAATGGAAACTGAACATGGATTACTAAAAATATCCATGACCAGGTTGCCTAATGCTCTCAAATGTCAATCCTATTGGTGACTACATATTTGTTTCTTCCTAAGATTATATATTCAACCTCAATACCATTGAAAATGTCTAATTTTTTCACTCACTTTGTACTTTTCCTGATTTCCTAATGTCTCTATTGATATCTACTTTCCTACATATTTTCTCCAGTTCAACATTGTGACTGACCCTTCACATGTGCTGACATTGACATTCACTCTCTAACCGAAACCCTATTGCTTATGAACTTTGGTCCAAATCCTATACTCACTCTTCTTCCGAAACATACTGACTATCTTCCTGATCCTATCAACTATCCCTTTTTGAGTGGATGTTCTCTACTACATTCAATCATCCAAGGTACAAGGTCCTATGCTATTGTATATCGATTTTTCTGAAACATGTATGCAGAACGTAATTCAAAGCTACATATCACAATCAGTTGCCCAATGCACTTCTGAGCTTCAAATCTTACCTAGATTTCTGTTTTCATACTTATATTTCATCTCTATATTCCTATAAATATTGCAGGTTCCCAAGACCATTATTCATCCCGCAGAATGATTCCTAACCCAAATCGAACCTGTAATTAACCCTAACCATACACTGTTGCCTCAATCTAAAATTACAAAAGAGCAGGGACAGAGTTCATCTTACAATACAGTAATATAGGGTATCTTCCAACTGCTGAGAACCTCAAAGTTCGATGCAGAAATGATCCCTGGAGAAGATGTAGGCAGCTATGAAGGATCTGAGAGAGCAAAAGCCATCTTCGATGGCAAACAACCTGAACAGGATGAAGGGATGTGTATGCATCAGCCTTTCTCTTCTTAATGTAGAGAAGATGGACCTAACCAGGCCTGCGTGGAGAGCTGTTCCCAGGTGCCTATTTTGATATACCATTTTAACTAGTCAAATTGTCACACAAAGTAGGAGCAGCCTCCATCTAAAGGGACCCTTGGAAGAAACTGTTAGGACAAAGTTGTTGCCAAGAGAGGGACCTCATTCAGTTCCTGAAGGAAGTGACCTAGCTAACTTCCTTGGTGATGGAACTCTCTGAAATTGTGATGCAAGAAGCCAGGCACCGAGAGCCAGTCCCAGTCCCAGTCCCAGTGGGCTCACTTGTTTGGATTTACCAAGTACAAGTAAGACTTTCTTGGTACCTACTGATGTGAGGATGGCCAAATGCCAGTTGAGCTCTGAAGAGGGGCCTTTTCTGAGATAGCAGGTAGTGGCTAACTGCAGGCTCCTCACAGCATCACAGAGTTGGCCAAGGAGACATGATCTGAAAGTGGAAAGGCCATTTCGAGAGGAACATAGTATGGCCCACCAGTCAGAGGACACTCTGGATAGTCACACACCCACTTTTGGGAAGGAGGTGCCTTTATGTGTGTGGGTGTGAGTTTCTGGTTTTGTCTCATGTTCTGAGAATAGGTAGAAAAGGTGGTTGGTTTGGTTTGGAGTCGACTGTTTCTAGTTACTCTTTTGACAAGGCAAGTGTTTCTATGTCTGTGTATCCACTGTGTCCGTGGTTTTAGACATTAGAAAAGAGAATGCATCAATGGAGGTGTCCTGTCTAGTAGAAAGCTTCCCAGCATTCATCGTTCACAATTGATAAATGGACTGTGGTTTGCCTTATGGATAGGAAACAACTACTAACTTCCTAAGTTCCTGTTTTCTTCCTGAATTCTGGCCACTCTCCAGAATAAGCTCATGATTTATTGTCCAAGATATGTACCACCTCCAAGCTCTGTGACATGTCCATGTTCTTGATAGCTGAAGGGAATGGGAACATCTCTGAAAACTCAGATATTAGTGTGAGCAGTAGAGTCTCAGTGGAGAAACCCTGCTTTGGTCCATTTGCTTACCTATGGTTCTGTTGCCTTGAATGTCAGGAAGGTCTTTGCCTCAGGCCACCCCTTTTAGAAGCCTGAAGAAACAGTTTTCAAATTTAAATGAATGGGTATCACGTGTGGCTCTTTGCTTAATTGCTTTGGAAAGGAATGTGTCTTAATCAGACACTAGGCCCTGATTGAGGGGGTGGCTAAGATTCTCAGCTCCTGATAAATCTAAAGAAGATCCCATGTGTGCATCCAAAACCAAAATGGCAAAATGATCAGTCATTGTGGATGAAGTCTCTTGTCTTCCTGTGTTAGGTCCTGAACTCCATCAAGTGAGAATAGGATTCCTTTGGGTCAAATGAGTTCTTCAAAGTCCTGCAGAAGTGCTTGGGTTCTCTCATGATGCCAAATCACATAAGCAATCTATACCTGACATTCAGTAGGCCTCAAATTGGAGAAGCAGAGCAGTATTAACAGCAGGCCTATATTATCACTCCTTGTTCACAGGATGGGTTTCCAGGCCACCCTAAATTTAGACAAATGAGGGGCAAGGGTGCATATTTTGGACACTGTCTTGGGCTGCGCCCCTCATGGAAACCTCCAGCCAGAGTTTATGATGAGTGTCTATATGGATGAAGATGAGGGCCATGTGGAAATGTTTTGGTTTTAATTGTGGTCATTTGTGTGGCGGTTGGAAGAGATGACTGGGTCTACATGGGCTTGAACTCTGGTGTGATTTCCCTTAGAGACTGAGTTTGGGAACTGACGACAGAGAAGTATTGCCATGAATTGTGTTGGGATTGTAGGAGGCCACACATGAGAGTTGCCCTTGAAACCTGAGATCTAGGCCCAGGATGGCTTTCCACAGAGAACTGAAAATCTCAGCAAAGATATCACATGATTTTATTCTGAAAAACTTGGCAGCCATAGTTAGAGTCAAAAGACACATGGACCTCACGTTGTAGACCTCAATGGGCCTGGCTTCATGTGACCTTTTGGTCACTGTTTGGGAAGCCTTGCCTATGAGAGTTCCTCAGAGCTTTCATTGAAATTAGCTTCCTCCCCATGTAATGGTTCCTAGATGAATGGAAACCCCAAAGTGCCTCCAACTTCATTCTTGAAAAATGCATAGATAAACACCATGAAATTTTTGAAATTCCCAATGACCAGGTGGCACTGGAGAACCATTGGATGTCCTGTTGCTGATCATAAGTATAACAGACAGTGCCTTGATTGACTGGGTTTCATGAAAATTGTGTAGTACAGAGATGCCAGTAAGTTGGAGGCTGCTGAGTAGTGGGCCTAGAGCAGTGGTGGGCAGATGTGTGGTAATACATCTGTGTTGTGGCCATGTGGATCTGCCATTGGCTTCCAAATGGCTTGTGACTGACTTGGTGCAGCCAGGATACCATTATATGAAAAGACATCTTGTTATATGCAGGGGTTTCAGGGCAATGTTCATAATCAGGTTTCTATGGTCAAGGCGATAAGCAATGTGGGATAGAAGCCTAGTTGGTGCATTTTCCTGCAGAGCCTGACCCACCACACGTTACAAGACTCCCTCAAGCACTGTGTGCCAGTTGAACTCCTTGCATGTCATGAAGCAAATACCAAACTCCCAGTGTAGCAGCAAGAAACACCACGAAAAGTGGAGGATGACCAAATGGCTTCAAAGTCCACACGGGGAGTCACATTGCCCGAAGTGGCCACAGTTTACCTACAAAGAGAGACTTCAGCACTGGTGCCTCATGTTCATTGGAAAATAAGAAACCATGTCCTCTAGGTCACATAGATGCAGACCCAGCTTTGATGGTCTCACAACAAAGGTAGGTAAAGCTCCTGACAAAAACATATATTTCAAGTGCACAACCTCAGGGGCAGTTTCTCAAGAAGTCTTAGTCCAGCAGAGCTCCATGTTTGTGAAGTGTTTACCCTGTTCCTTACTTTTGGAAACTCATCAACCACTTGCAAAGTTGTGAAATCATGAGCATATTCAATTCCAGATATGTACTCACAGATTTTTTACCTCTTTTCATATAATTGTGAATTACTTAAGGTGAGGGTAAGTCAAGGCACTGTTCAGGATGAGAGTGGAAAGATTTTTTGTATCACAATTTTGCATACACTTTGGATTAATTTTCCTAGTTGAACAACATTATACATAAATCCATGTTCAGTATAATAAATATTTTTGCATCCGTGGATGATATATATTTCACTATGAATTTCAATTGGCATACATATTGCTACTTTTTAATGTCTTTGTTTTTTTTGTATATATATATATATATATATATATATATATATATATATATATATATATATATATCTCCTATCCAGATTTTTCAAAATATATGTGTTTTATTATACACTCTCTAAATTCTATTATGTTCATATATGTGGATGTATAATCAACTTTTCACAAGATTATACTCAGAAATATTCATCCACCTGAAATACATATTTGTTTCCTAATACAGACAACTAACTTCAGTGAACGATGCATACAAATCCTAATATTTCTACAGTAACAGACTCAGTTTTACATCAATGCAAGTAGATTCCTATGGGGCATGACATGTATTTTGACGTTCATTTTTATTCAAGACTTGTACGTTGCTATTTCTTCAGTTTATGCACATCATATGATATATATTTCATCCACAAGTTAGCATATTTATAGGCATTTGTTTCACTTTCAATCACTTCCTGCTTCAGAACAAATGTATTCCTCCATGTTTCTTGACTGGTCGTTTCATGAGACTACTTTCTAAACACATGATTTTTGAATTACATAATCTCTTTTGAAGCAAAAATCACACCCTTCATGATAAACCATAACCATAATATTACCATTAGATGTATAACTAGTTGGAATGAATGATAGTATTTCAATATAAGATTTCTTATATATTTTAAGATATCAATTCAATCCATTATTTTATGTAGAACTAGTTATATTATTAATTCACAGTGTGGTCTACTCATGCATTTTCTCTAGATTCATATACACAGGGTACATCTCTTTGTACCCCCAATACTAATTTATACATCTTCAAAATATTGCTTCAAAAAATGGTGGAAGAATTACTCATGTAACCTGATCTACATATATATTTTATCACAGTGATATTCTGGACACAAAACGCAAGGCTCACACTTATGTTTCTACCATAGCCTAAATGGAAATTGAACATGTATTACTATAAACATCCATGTCCAGGTTGTCTAATGCTCAATATCAATCCTATTGTTGACTACATATTTGTTTCTTCCTAAGATTATATATTCAAACTTAACCCTGTTGGAAATGTCTAATCCTATCACTCACATTATACTTTGCCTTATTTCCTAATGTGTCTATTGATATCTGTTTTCCTACATATTTTCCCCTGTTCATCATGTGACTGACTCTTCTCATGTGCTGACATTTACGTTCACTCTCTAACCAAAAACCTATTACTAATGAAATTTGTTCCAAAACCTATACTCACTCTTCTTCCTAAACCTACTGACTATCCCAGTTTGAGTGGATGTTCTCTTCTACATTCAATCATCCAAGGTACAAGGTCTTTTGCCATTCGATATCGAATTATGTGAGACAACTGTTCAGAATGTAATTCAAAGCTAAGTATCCCAATCAAGGGCAAAATGCCCCTCTGGGCTTCAAGTCTTACCTAGATTTCTGTTTTCATACTTATATTTCACCAATATATTCTTATAAATATTGCATGTTCCAATACCATTATTCATCTCACAGAATGATTCCTAACCCAAATGGAACATGTTATTAACCCTAAGAATGCACCGTTCCCTCAATCTAATTTTACAGAAGAACAGGGACAGAGTTTGACTTACAATACAGAAATGTAGGTGATCTTCCACCTGCTGAGAACCTCAAAGGTCCATGTAGAAATGATCCCTGGAGAAGATGTAGGCAGCTATGAAAGACCTGAGAGAGCAAAAGTCATCTTCCATGGCAAACATCCTGGTCAGGATGAAAGGATATGTCTGAATCAGCCTCTCTCTTCTTAATGTAGAGAAGATGGACCAAACCAGGCCTGTGTGGAGAGCTGTTCCAGGAGCCTATGGTTGATCTACCATTCTAACTTGTGAAAATTTCAAAGGAAGTAGGGGCAGCCACCGTTTCATTGGTCAATTGAAAGCAACTGTGAGGACAAAGTGTTTGCCAAGGCAGTGACCTCATTCAGTTCCTTAAAGAAATGACCACACCTCACACTTTTGGTGATGGAACACTGTGAACTTTTGATCCAGGAAGCCAGGAACCCAGAGTCAGTCCCAGTCCCAGTCCCATTGGGCTCGCTTGTTTTGATTGAACAAGGACAGAGACATTATTTTTTGGTCCTACTGTTGTGAGGATGACCAAATGCCAGGAAAGCTCTGAAAACTGGCCTTTCCAGAGAAAGCAGGTAGTGGCTCATCGCGGACTCCTGACAACTTCACAGAGTTGGCTAAGGAGACCAGATCTGAGACAGGACAGGCCATGTTGGGGGAATATATTATGGCCCACGAGTCAGACCAGCCTCTGGATAGTCACAGACCTACTTGGGGGAAGGAGGTGCCTTTGTGGTTGTGGGTGTGAGTTTTTGGTTTTGTCTCATGTTCTGAGAATAGATAGGAAAGGCGGTTTGTTTGGTTTGGTATGGACTGTTTCTAGTAAGTCATGTGACAAGGCGAGTGTTTCTATGTCTGTGTGTCCCACTGTGTCCGTGGTTGTAGACATTAGAATATAGAATGCATCAATGGATGTGTCCTGTCTAGTAGAAAGCTTCCCAGTATTCATCCTGCCCAATTTATTATTAGGCAGAAGATTGCCTTATGGATGGGCAACACCTGCTATCTTCCTAATTTCCTATTTTCTTCCTGAATTCTGGCCACACTCCAGAATAGGCTCATGGTTTTGAGCAAAAGTATGTACCACCTCCAAGCTCTGTGATATGGCCATGTACTGGATAGCTGAAGGGACTGGCGAGCACCTCAGAAAACTCAGATATCAGTTAGACCAGAAAAGTCACAGTGGAGAAACCCTGCTTTGGGCCTTTTGCTTACCTATTTTTCTTTTGCCCTGAATGTCAGGAAGTTCTTTGCCTCCAGCCACCCCTTTGTGAAGCGCTAAGAAACAGTTTTCAAATGGAAATGAATGGGCATCACCTGTGGCTCTTTGCTTAATTGCTTTGGAAAGGGATGTGTCGGAATCAGCCTCCTGGCCCTGTGTGAGGCTGTGGCTTAGATTATCAGCACCTGATGAATCTAAAGAAAGATCCCATGTGTGCATCCAAAATCAAAGGGCAAAAATTGCAGTCATTGTGGATGAAGTCTCTAGCTTTCCTCTGTAAGGTTTCTCACTTCAATCAAGTGAGAATAGGGATCCTTTGGGTCAAAAGAATTCTCCAAATCCCTGCAAAGCTTGCCCATGTGTGCTTGGATTTTCTCATGACTCCAAATCACATAAAGAATCTAAACCCCACAGTCAGAAAGCCTCAAATTGTAGAAGTGGAAAAGTATTAATGGCAGACCTATTTGATTACTCCTGGTTCACATGAAGGGTGTCCAGGCCACTGAGATTTTAGGCAAATGAGGGACAAGGGAGCTTATTTTGGACACTGTCTTTGACTGCGCCCCTAATGGAAAACTCCAGCCAAAGGTTATGAAGAAGATGAGGGCCGTGTGGGAGTGTTTTGGTTTTAATTGTGGTCATTTGTGTGGCAGTTGCAAGAGATGATTGGGTCCACCTGGGCTTGAACTCTGGTGTGATTCATCTTAGAGACTGAGTTCTGGAACTGACCTCAGAGAAGTATTGCCATCAATTGTTTTGGGATTTTAGGAGACCACACATGAGAGTGACCATTGGAAACTGAGATCTAGGCCCAGATTGACTTTCCACAGATCACTGGGAATCTCAGTGAGGAAATCACATTATTTTATTCTGAAAGACTTGGCAGCCATAGTTGAGAGTCAAAAAACACATGGACCTCACATTGTAGAACTCAATAGGCCTGGCTTCATGCGACCTTTTGGCCACTCTTTGGGAAGCCTTGCCCTTGAGAGTTCCCCAGAGCTTTCATTGAAATGAGCTTCCTCACCATTTAACAGGTCCTGAATATATTGAAACCCACAGTGCCTCCAACATCATCCTTGAAAAATGGCTAAACAGATACCATGAAATTTTTGAAATTCCCAAGACCAGGTGGCACTGGAGAACCTTTGGATGTCCTGATGCTGATCTTGAGTACACCAGACAGTGCCTGGATTCACTAGGTTTCATGAAAATTGTGTTGAATAGAGATGCCAGTACGTTGGAGCCTGCTGAATAGTGGGCCTAGAACAGTGCTTGGCAGGTGTGTGATAAAACATGTGGTGGGGCAATGTGGATCTGCATTTGGCTTCCAAATGGCTTGTTACTGACATGGTGCAGCCAGTAGATACTTCTGTGTAAAGGTATCTTGTTATATGGAGAGCTTTCAGGGCAATGTTCAGAATCAGGTTGCTATGGTCAAGGGGGCAAGCTATGTGGGATAGAAGCCTGGTTGGTGCATTCTCCTGCAGACCCTGACCCACCACTCGTCACAGAACTCCCTCCAGCACTGTGACACAGTTGAACTCCTTGTATTTCGTGAAGCAAATACCAAATCCCCAATGCAGCAGCAACAAACACCACGAAAATTGGAGGATGACCAAATGGCTTCACAGCCCACACTGGGAGACACTTAGCCCCCAGTGTCCACAGGTTACCTACAAAGTGAGAATTCAGCACTGCTGCCTCATTTTCATTAGAAAATAAGAAACCGTGTCCTCCAGATCACATAGATGCAGACCCAGGTTTGATGGTCTCACTACAAAGGAAGCTAAAGCTTGTGACAACAAGATATATTTCAAGTGCCCAAATTCAGAGGCAGTTTCACAAGAAGTCTTTAGTCCAACAGAACTCCATGTTTGTGGAGTGTTCACCCTGTCCCTTACTTTTGCAAACTCCTCTACCACCTCCAAGGTTTCAAAATCCTGAGCATATTCCATTCAAGATGTGTTTTCACTGATTTTCTAACTCTTCTCCTCTAATGATGGTTTAGTTGGAGCGAAGGTACTGTCAAGGCATTGTTCTGGATAAGAGTGGAAACATTTTTGTGTAGCACATGTTTACATACACATTGTATTCATTTTCCAATTTTCCATTCGAAATACTGAATCCCTGACACTAACCCCTACCCTACTATATTCTGACTACTAATACTAATATGATGGAGAAAAATAACCCAAACAGAATGAAAATACAACCATTTCAGAGGAGGCATGGTGTATAGTTGGACTTACCTTTTGCATTATATAGGGTAGGATTTATAAATCTAGTCAATTTTTTGTTGAAATAGTTCTCCATGTTTTTTTTTAAAGTTAACCACCTATGAATTCCTTTCTCCCTTTCTCTGTAGCCTATTCACCACCTGTATTTTTATATGCACAGATAGAATCCTACCTGGTACCACACGTACATTCTTGTGAGGTGGCTGACTTGGCAGATACAAATTGTAAGGGATCACTCCTCTTAAACGATGTTGGAACCGAAAATTTAAATTATGGGTGATCTTCCTACTTGAACAATATTATTCATAAATCCATGTTCAGTAAAATAAATATTTTTCTGTCGATGATATATATTTCATTATAAATTTCAATTGGCATATATATTGCTGTTTTTAATGTGTGTGTGTGTGTGTGTGTGTGTATATATATATATATATATATATATATATATATATATATATATATACACTCTCCAGATTTTTCAACAAATGAAATATGTGCCTTATTTTACACTCATCAAATTCATTCATATTCATGTATGTGGATTTATAATCAACTTTTCACAAGATTATTCTTAGAAATATTCATTCACCTGAAATACATATTTGTTTCCTAGTACTGAAAACTAACTTCAGTGAATGGTGCATAAGAATCCTAATATTTCTACAGTAACTGACCCAGTTTAATATTAATGCAAGTAGATTCCAATCGGACATGATGTGTATTTTGACGTTCATTTTTATTCAACACTGGTAGATTAGTATTTCTTCAATTAATGCACATCATAGGATATAAATTTCATCCACAAGTTAGGAAATTTATAGGCATTTGTTTCACTATCAATCACTTTCTGCTTCAGAACACATGTATTTCTCCATGTTTCTTGACTGGTCTTTAAATGAGAAAAGGGATGGACAAGGCAAGGAAAGGCACCTAAGATAGCACCGAATACAGGGAAACAGTCCTATTTGGTTGCAACCAGATTTAAAGGGCATTGCTTCTGTTGTAATCAGTTACTTCCCTGAACCCCAAGTTTAGGTTGTTTCAGAATTTTGTACCCAACATGTAAGGGAGCGGCTCAGAAGTTCACAGTCTGCAGAAGGTCAGAGAAAGCAGTTTTTGTTTCTGTTTTTTTTTTCTCTGTTCTGGGCAAGTTAACATTTTAAGGACACCTGGGAGGGGGAGAGCTTTTTTCTTCTCTTTCTTTTTTCTCCCTGCCAGCTGTTAGCATGGAGTCCAGTTGGTAACTTCTTTATCTTAGAAATGTAGCCATCTCTGTGAAGCCTCAATTTGAGGCCAGAGGCCTTGTTCACATATTGCCAGCATTGTGACTGACTCTATCCAAACACATTATTTTGGATTTCCATAATTGCTTTTGAAGCAAAACTAACATATCTTCATGATAAACCATAACCATAATATTAATATTAGATGTATAACTGGTTAGAATGAATGATTGTAAATCAATATAAGATTTCTTATATATTTTCAAATATCAATTCAATCCATAATTTAAAGTGGAAACAGTTATATTATTTATTCACTGTATGGTCTATTCATGCATTATCTCTATATTCATGGACAAAATGTACACCTCTTTGTACACCCAATACCCATTTATATGCCTTCAAAATATTGCTCCCAGAAATGGTGGAAGAAATACTTGTGTCACCAGATCTACATATATATTTTATCACAGTAAAATTCTGGACACAAATGCAAAGGTCACACTTAGATTGTACCAAAGCCTAAATAGAAAGTGAGCATGGTTTACAAAAATCATCCATGTCAAGGTTGCCTTATGCTCTCAAATGTCAATCCTATTGGTGACTACATATTTGTTTCTTCCTAAGATTATATATTCAAACTCACCCTGTTGAAAATGTCTAATTGTATCACTCACTTTATACTTTGCCTGATTTAGTAATGTCTTTATTGATATCTGCTTTCCTACATATTTTCCTCAGTTCATTATTGTGACTGTTCTCATGTGCTGACATTTATATTCACTCTCTAACAGAACCCCTATTGCTAAAGAACTTTTGTTCCAAATCCTATACTCAGTCTTCTTCCCAAACCTACCAACTATCTTCTTAATCCTACTGGCTATCCCTTTTTGACTGGATTTTCTCTTATACATTCAATCATTCAAGTAATGTTCGTGCGAGCATCAGAGGTAGAGACCACGAAGAGACTGTCTCATGCAACAGCAAAAGGTTTATTGGAGGTCAAGCATGCAGGGGCTCAGAGCTCACAGAAATAGAGCAGAGAGCCCTGAGAACAGCTTAAGCAGAGCTTATATTCTTTCCTTGGAAAGGGCAGGGACGGAAGTTTATTGATGGGTCACGGTGAGTGGGCGGTTTGCATGTAAACGGGTGAGGGAATACATTCTGCAATTTGGCAGTTGGGGACAGCACATTCTGGGAACAAAATTAGCAAACAGTTCTCAATATTTCAACAGTGTTTTTGTTAAGCATACAGAAAAATAGGAAGTTACAAGTACCTATTTTGTTAACCTTTCATTCCCCACTTCATCTTCTGGCTACTTATAATTATAAAAGTGATCAAGGCTGGTGTCACATTCTATGTCTGCAAGTGGGTTATTACCATAAGTTTAACTTGTCCAATTTGAGCTTGGAGAAAAAAAATTACACGTTTGAGCAAACAGGGTTTTATACTTTGCAGTAATATGAGGATTATTATTGGACCGGACATGGTTGATAAAAACATAGTTAACCAGAGGGAATGTATGGATCAGAATCAAACCAACATTTTTGGGCCTCTCTCAGTGACGCTCTTCAAGGTGTCTTTTTAATTTACTCATAGATTTTTTTTACAACTCCAGTATGGTCGGCATAAAAACAATATTTTTCCCTCAATGCAGCACAAAGGCCCCCTTCTCTCATGAATGGGCGGTCCAACCCTCGACTGTTCTGTAAAACAACTTCAGACAGAGAGGATAAATATTCCTGCAAAGCTGTGATGGAGGTTTCTACTATCTTTAAGTTTTGTTCTATTGCTGCTTCTAATTGGGTCATTTGTTGTGTCCCATGGACTACGGCAGGGGTTTCTGTGCCCACCCCTGCAGCAACTCCTATTCCTAATAGGATGGCTAAAGTTAGGGATATATGTTCTCAGCGGAACCGTGTTGTATGCCCGCCTGTTTGAATTTCAAATGAACCTGCATCATTATAGAGCACTCTGGGAAACATCTGCACCATTACACAATTAATCACATCTGTTGACCATTTCATGAAAACATAAACAATGTTTAAGTATATAGAATTATACTGTTGTAGGGACAGACAAGGCAAGGCACCTAAGATAGCACCAAAAACAGGGAAACAGTGCTATTTGGTTGCAACCGGATTCAGAGTGCATTGCTTCTGTTGTAATCAATTAACGCCCTGAACCCCAAGGTTAGGTAGTTTCAGAATTTTGTACCCAACATGAAAGAAAAGGGGCTCAGAAGTTCACAGTCGACAGAACTTCACAAAAAGATTTTTTTTTTCTGTTATTTCCTCTGTTCTGGGCAAGTTAACTTTTCAAGGACACCTGGGAGGGGGAGAGCTTTTTCTTCCTTTTCTTTTATCCTCCTTCAGCTGTTACCATGAAGCCCAGTTGGTATTTTTTATTTTAGAAATGTAGCCATCTCTCTGAAGCCCCAGCTCAAGGCCAGAGGCCTTGTTCACATATTGTGTGAAAAACTATTAAGGGGTTGTCTAGCTTAGAAGTGCTGATTTTTCCAAGCAGTGGCCAAGTATAACAGGGCAACAGAAAAAGAGCAAGTTTATCTACACTGAACTCTTTTATAGGGACTCTTTTGCTGAAAGTTCTAAAGTCATCCATGGTGAAGACTTCTGGAGAAGTTCAGTTAAGATTTTTCTGTGGGCCTGGTATAGAGGGGAAAGACGGGGAAGGCGAGGAATGAGAGCAGCTCCGGGGATCTGAGAATGAGAAAAGAGAGATGAAAAAGCATAATGGAAAAGGGGTTTGGGATTTTCCTAGGAACAAAATCTTGAGCAGTAGAACAGGTAGAACAGAGGGGAAGACGGGAGTGAGTATCCCAGAAAGCCTGGGAGGGATTTTAAATTCTTAGTAACCTGTTTTCAGTGATGACAAAGCAACTTTAAAGGCCATTTTTATTACATCTTGGATAGGGGTCTGAGGGCTCTTCTCAGCTGGTTTGAGCTTTGGGTTACCTGGTAAGAGGACCTGGGGAGACCGGGTGTAGGCACTGACAGGAGAAGAGAGGAATGAGTGTTTAGAGGGGTACCTCAGTACCTGCTACCTCAGCAAGGGAGCAATGATCTGAGAACTGGCGGAGGTTTGGGTTTTTGATCTAGTAACTGGAGGAGAGAAATCAGGTTGCTGAGGTGGGACTGACAGGAGAGAGTCTGGAGCAGAAGCCTGAGGGTGAGGATCTATTGGAGATGCATAGTTCAGGAAGTGAGCGAAGGAGGTAAAAGGCCTCCACATAGGGGAATTTCCTTTCATCCTCTTGAGCACTTGCAGAAGTTAAAAAGGTAACACAGAATTTGAGGATCTAGAGACTCCTCTGGGGGCCATCAGTTTTGGTTGTCTAATTGGTAATATGGCCAATGCTGTGTACTGAATTTGATGAGGATTTTGCGTTCCACCAGGCAGCCCCTGTATGCTCAAATCCCCATCACTTACAGAAGAAGTTGGCTTTCCCTCCACACAGCCATGGCTGTTTGTGGCTTTGATAGTCTGCTGGGCAAACATACTAATCTAGTCTAGCCAACCTGCATCTGGCTCACGTGTCCCTAAATCCCTAATGTTTGTTTCCATTATCTATGGTATGGAAGGGATTTAATTGAATTTTAGTGGGATTTTCATCAGCGATATCCTAATAGGAAAGACTTATAGCCAGCTGACAAATGTCTGGGTGGAGAGCTAGCCACCAGGTCCCTAAGGGAGCTGTATACGAGTTAGAGCATACTTCTTGTCTAGTAGGATTTGTGATAAGCCATCGCTGCTGAACGGGCTGATGAGCGTTAGGTGTACTGGTGGCCAAGGGGAGAGTCTACAGCCTTATCCACATAGCGAATATGCAATTTGAAATGGTTACCAGTCTTTCCCAGTTTCCAGACAGAGTCTGGACAGGGCGCAGGCTTGAGATGAGAGGCATGGATCCAGGAAGTGTTTCCGTCTACTTTTACCGCTGTAGGTGTTATAATTAGCACCTGGTATGGTCCTTTCAAGCAGGGTTCCAGGGATGACACCTGATGTTGTCTTATGTAGATGAAGTCCCTTACTTGATATCAATGTGGAGTCCCCTTGTCCCCAGGTTGCAAGGCAGTTGTCAGCTGTTTTCACCGGTATCATTGAGTTCTTTCAAGAGATTTAATTCTGTCAAGCAAGGGGGTGTGGAAGGCATCGTTAGGTCTTAGAGTTGGGGTTACATGCCTTACTGGAGGAGGTGCACCATAGAGAAATTCATAGGGGGTGAGTTTACACAAAGAAACAGAGGGAGTATTTCTTGCATGAAACAGTGGATAAGGCAGGGGCATAGTCTAATATTTTATGCCGGTCTCTAAGCTTAATTTCGTTAAGGTCTCTTTAATGGTTCAATTTATTTTTTTTTCCTGTCCTGAGCTCTGGGGTCTAGAAGCACAATGTAACTTCCAATTAATCCCCTGGGTCCTGGCTAAGCCCTCACTTACCCGGGCCATGAACACCGTTTAATTATCAGGCCCTATTACCTTAGGCAGGCCTTGTCTTGAAAAAATATCTTAATATCTTTCAGGATCTTCTTGACCACCGTTTGAGCCGTTTTTTTTTTTTTTTTTTTTTTTTTTGTGAGAAAGAATTCAATCCATCCTGAAAATTTATCTACAAAGACTAGGAGATATTTAAGTCTATACCTTGCTGGCTTAATTTCAGTAAAGTCTACTTCCCAGAATTGTCCTGGTCTGGTTCATCGTAGGTGCTTTCCTGCAGGAAGCTTGGAAGGGTAAGCATTAACCAATTGACAGAACCGACAGGCTTTTGTTACCCGATCAGTTATTTTTTTTCACTGTGAGTAAGTTAGTCGAAATCTCTGTTCCTGATCTTTCAGGAATGCCTGCAGTTTCTTTGAACCAAGGTGAGTAAGTTGATGTACATTTTTAACGTAGTGTAGGGCTTTCTGAAATTGCAGGCTGGGCTCAGTGAAGTTGAGGAGTTCAGTGTCAGTGTTCTTAAATGTTATCAAAAGCTTGCTGGTGCTCAAGGGTCCATTGGAATTGGGCATCCTTATTTAACAACGGGTATAAAGAAGCAGCTAAGAACACAAACCCAGGTATCCATAACCTGAAAAGGCAGCAGTCCCAAGAAACTCTCTGTGTTGTCTCCTGTTAGATGGAGGTGGTATCTGCACAACGGTTTGTTTTCTGGGCTCAGTGAACCATCATTTCCGCCCCTAAGGGAATAACCCAGGAAGATTACTTCTTGCTGGCAAATTTGGGCCTTTTTGGCAGAAGCTCTATACCTGAGTTGAGCAAGCTCGGATAATAGTGCTTGGGTCCCAGACTCACAGTTTTCCTTGTTGTTAGCTGCCAGTAGCAGGACATCCACATATTGAAGCAGGGTGACTTTGGGGTGCGTAATTCTGAAGTTGTTGAGATCTCTGTGGAGGGCTTCATCAAAGAGACTGGGGGAGGTTTTGAACACCTGTGGGAGTCTAGTCCAAGTTAGTTGACCAGAAGTTCCGATATCTGGGTCTACCCACTCGAAAGCAAACAGCAACTGACTATCTTTATGCAGAGGCAAGCAAAAGAAAGCATCTTTTAAGTACAGAACAGTATACCATTTTCACTCAGCAACAGCAAAGTGTTTATTGGTTTTCCAGCATGCTGGGGCTCAGAGCTCACTTGACTAGAGCAGAGAGCCCTGAGAACAACTTAAACAGAGCTTATATAATTTTTTGGAGAGGGCAGGGAGGGAAATTAATTGATGGGTCAGGGCAAGTGGGCAGTTTTTGTGCAACCGGGTGAGGGAGTACATTCTGCAGTTTGGCAGTTGGGGACAGCACATTTTGGGAACAAAATTAGCAAACAGTTCTCAAGATTTCAACAGTGTTTTGTTAAGCATAAAGAAAAACAGGAAGTGACAAATACCTATTTTATTAACCTTTCACCAAAGCAAAATGAAAAGTGAGCATGGATTACTAAAAACAACCATGTCCTGGTTGCCTAATGCTCTCAAATGTCAATCCTATTGGTGACTACATATTTCTTTCTTCCTAAGATTATATATTCCACCTCAACCATATTGAAAATGCCTAATCCTATCACTCACATTATACTTTGTCTGATTTCCTAATGTCTCTATTAATATCTGCTTTCCTACATATTTTTCCCCAGTTCATCATTGTGACTGACTCTTTATATGTGCTCATATTTACTTTCACTCTCTACCCGAAACCCTATTGCTAATGAACCTTTTGTCCAAATCCTATACTCACTCTTTTTTCTAAACCTACTGACCATCTTCCTATTCCTAACGACTATTCCTTTTTGACTGGATGTTCTCTTGAACATTCAATCATCCAAGGTACAAGGTCCTATGCCATTGCATATTGATTTATCTGAGACATCTGTGCAGAACATAATTCAAAGCTAAGTATACCACTAAAGGGCCCAATGTCCCTCTGGCTTCAAATCGTACCTAGAATTTTGGTTTCATACTTATATTTCACCTATATATTCTTGTGAATATCGCAGGTACCCAATACCATTATTTGTCCAGCAGAATAATTCCTAACCCAAATAGAATATGTTATTAACCCTAACCATACACTGTTCCTCAATCTAACTTTGCAGAAGAGCAGGGACAGAGTTGGTATTACAATACAGGAATGTACGGGATCTTCCACCTGCTGAGAACCTCAAAGGTTGATGCAGAAATGATCCCTGGAGAAGATTTAGGCAGCTATGAAGGGCCTGAGAGAGCAAAAGTCATCTTCCAAGGCAAACAACCTAGTCAGGATGAAGGGATGTATCTGAATCAGCCTCTCTCCTCTTGATATAAAGAAGATGGACCAAACCAACCCTGTGTGGAGAGCTTCTCCTGGGTGCCTATGGTTGATATACAATTCTAACTTCTGAAAGTGTCACAGGAAGTAGTGGCAGCCTCCATCTCAAGGGACCCTTGAATGCAACTGTTAGGACAAAGTGGTTGCCAAGGCAGTGACCTCATTCCGTTCTTGAACGAATTGACCTACCTCACTTCTTGGGGGATGGAACTCTCTGAACTTGGGATCAAGGAAGCCAGGCACAAAGAGCCAGTACCCGTCCCATTCCCAGTAGGCTCACTTGTTTGGATTTAACAAGGACAGAGTCTGTCTTTCTTGGTACCTAAAGATTTGAGGATGGCCAAATTCAAGTAGACCTCTGAAAATGGGCCTTTCCTGAGACAGCAGGTAGTGGTCAGCACAGGCTCCTGACAACTTCACAGAGTTGGACAAGGAGAACAGATATGAGACAGGACAGGCCATTTTGGGGAAACATAGTATGGCCCACCAGTCAGAGGACACTTCGGATAGTCACAGACTTACTTGGGGGAAGGAGGTGACTTTTTGAGTGTGGTTGTGAGTTTGTGGTTTTGTCTCATGTTCTGAGAATAGGTAGGAAAGGCTGTTTGTTTGGTTTGGAGTGAACTGTTTCTAGAAAGTCCTTTGACAAGGTGAGTGTTTCTAGGTCTGTGTATCCCAGTGTGTCTGTGGTTGTAGACATTAGAAAAGAGCATGCATCCATAGATGTGTCCTGTCTAGTAGAAAGCTTCCCAGCATTCATTCTTCCCAATTTATGAATGGACTGTGGCTCGCCTTATAGAAAGGCAACACCTACAACCTTCTTAATTTCCTGTTTTCTTCCTGAATTTTGGCCACTCTCCAGAATAGGCTCATATTTTTGTGTCAAAGATATGTACCACCACCAAGCTCTGTGACATGGCCATGTACTGGTTAGCTGAAGGGAATGGCGAGCATCTCAGAAAACTCAGATATCAGTGTGACCAGGAAAGTCTCAGTGGAGAAACCATGCTTTGGGCCATTTGCTAACCTATTGTTCTGTTGTCCTGAGTGTCAGGAAGGTCTTTGCCTCAGGCCACTCTTTGTGAAGCCTGAAGAAAACAGTTTTAAAATGGAAATAAATGGGCATCACCTGTGGCTCTTTGCTTAATTACTTTGGAAAGGGATGTGTCTGAATCAGCCTCTTGGCCCTTTGTGAAGCTATGGCTTAGATTCTCAGTGCCTGATGGATCTAAAGAAAGATCCAATGTGTGCATCCAAAAGCAAAATGGCAAAAATATCAGTCATTGTGGATGAAGTCTCTCACCTTCCTCTGTTATTTTCCTGATGTCCATCAAGTGAGAATAGTGATCTTTTGTGTCAAGTGAGTTCGTCCAAGCCCTGCAGAGGTGCTTCAGTTTTCTCATGACTCCAAATCACATAAGGAATCTATACCTGACAGTCAGTAGGCATCAAATTGGAGAACCAGAGCAGTATTAACGGCAGACCTATGTGATCAATTCTGGTTCACTGGAAGGGTGTCCAGGTTACCCTGAGGTTAGGCAAATGAGGGGCAAGTGAGCTTATTTTGGGCACTCTCTTGGACTGCGCCTTTCATGGAAACCTCCAGCCAGACGTTATGATGAGTGTATATATGAAAAAAGATGAGGGCCTTGGGGGAGTGTTTTGGTTTTAATTGTGGTCATTTGTGTGGCGGTTGGAAGAGATGACTGGGTCCATCTGGGCTTGAACTCTGGTGTGATTCTGCTCAGAGACTAAGTTCTGTAACTGACCTCAGAGAAGTAATTGCTTTGGAAAGGGATGTGTCTTAATCAGCCTCTTGACCCTGTGTGAGGCTGTGGCTTAGAATATCAGCACAAAATGGATCTAAAAAAGATCCCATGCATGCATCCAAAACCAAAATGGCAAAAAGAGCAGCCATTGTGGATGAAGTCTCTGGCCTTCCTTTGTAAAGTTCAGAAAGAATAAAAGAGATTGAAATTGAAACGTAAAGAACCAGGTTTTGTAAAGTTTACAAGCTGCACTGAGAACCTGAAATTCCTGAGTCAGTAAAGACAATTCTTTGATGTGTCCATTAGATGTGAGTTGAAATCTTCCCAGACGACCTTGTTACTTAACAACCCCTTCCCAGAAACCGTGCAGCTCAGCACATATACATCTCAGGGCTTCAACCAATCAGTTTAAATGTCTACCCCTTCACAGGGCTGACCAATCACCCCCTGCCCGACCTGTTCCCGCCAATGAATGTGCTAATCATGTTTTGGAGTTGTTATTTGATTTTCCCAGGGTACATGGTAATTTGCTAAAGGAGGCTATGATGTATGTAAAGTCCCTGCCCTCTCTAAAGAATGTATATAAACTCTGCTCAAATTGTTCTCTGGGCTCTTTGTTGTTTGCTTTTCTGATGTGAGCTCTGAGCCCCAGCATGCTGGACCCCCAATAAACCCTTTTCTGTTTCATGAGAAAGTCTCTTGGTGGTGTTTTTCTCTGACCTTTGCCCCACCTTTTCATCTGGAGGCCCCAGGTGAGATATTCGGCAACAGCGGACAAAAGACGCCAACTGACTTCTCTTAGGGTAAGTAAGGCGCCTGTTTCTTGTTTTGGGTTTCCGTTTAAGGCGTGGCAAAGTTGCTGTGGGTGAGTGCATTAGGTCTCTCCTATGTTGGCTGACAGAAGTGTCACAGAGCCAAAGTTCACGTCCCTGGGGGCACTCCAGAGGACTAGGGAAATCAAGGAATAGTAGTTTCCTCAACTGGGTTATATTTTGCTTCAGGATTCGGTTTTCCAGCCCAAAAGGTTTTGCCAGCTACTCAGTTTTGTTCATTGTCCTGAACTCAGGTTGAGTTTACTGTCTGTATTTATTGTCTAACCCATCAGGTTTTGCCAGTTACTCAGTTCTAATCGTTGTCTTGGACTCATGGTAAACGTTTACTGTTTGTCATTGTGTGTGTCGAGTTTGTGTCTTCACTGTCCCTGTTCGAGTAACTTCCATTATGGGACAAAGCACTTCTATGCCTCTGTCCCTGACCCTTGATCATTGGACTGATGTCCGCTCAAGGGCCCAGAATCTTTCTTTTTCAGTAAAACGCCAGAGCTGGCAGACTCTCTGAGCTTCAGAATGGCCCATCCTGGGAGTCGGATGGCCACCAGAAGGATCCTTCCACTTCCCTCTAATCCGAAAAGTCAGAGATATTGTCTTTTAGCTGGGGCCACGTGGCCACCCAGATCAACAGACATATACCCCTTCCCTCATGATTATATCATTCAAACCTTCCACAACTCCCGCTCTCCCCACCATTCTCCCTGAGTCACAAGACTGGATACTCTTCCCCCTCCTCATTCTCTACCCTCGCTCCCCAACCCCCAACATGTTCCAGATGATCCTCCCACCACTGACTCAGCCTCTCAGCTGCTAGAGGCAATTGGGCCAGACTGAAGCCCTCCAGGGGACTTCCCTGCAGCAGCAGCAGCCCCTCCTCCCCTGGAGGAAGCAGGGCTACCTAAAGGAACCCGGCAGTGATGGATAATAGAAAACTCAGAATCCCCTGTGATGCTCCCTCTTCGTCTCTACGGGCCAATGAACCGTCCCAACTGGGAACCCAACAACTTTGAAGGTAGGTAGCATCTGTCCACTTATCACCGGGCTCTAATAGCGGGTATAGCGGGTCACCAAGCGACCGCCAGAGGGCCGACTAATTTGGCCAATGTAAGAGAGATTATCCAAGGGCCTAATGAGTCTCCCTGTATGTCTCAGGAGAGAATTATGGAAGCATAAAGGAAATATACTTCTTTTGATCCTCAGGCAGAGGACCAAAAGGCATCTGTTGCAATGGCCTTTATCGAGCAGGCTGCCCTAGATATTAAGAGAAAGTTACAATGTCTAGATGGATTACAAGATATGATGTTAAGAGATTTAGTCAGAGAACCTGAGACAGTAAATTATAAGAGAGAAATTGAGTAGGAGAAGGAACAGAGGAGAGAGAAGGAAAGGGAACAAAAGAAGGATGAAAGGAGCAAAAGGCAGACTAAAGCATTGGCTAAGGTTTTGTTCACAGCAAAAAATACTCCAGAAGGTTAAATGCAGGGAGACAGAAAGGGATACCTGGGCCCACGCCAAAGGCTGCCCCTGGCATCAGATCAATGTGCCTACTGAAAAGAAAAAGGACACTGAGCCAAAGAGTAGCCCAAAAAGGAGCAGCCACACGAGCCCGCCATGCTGACTCTAGAAGAGGACTAAGAAAGTCGGGGCTTGGATCCCCTCCCCGATCTCAGGGTAACATTTGAAGTGGAGGGGATTCCAGTGAACTTTGAAATGGAAACAGGAGCAGTATACTCAGCCCTTAAGACCCCACTGGGCCCCCTATAAATAAATAAATGGTCCCTAGTTCAAGGGGCTAATGGCAGTAGATATCAGGCTTGGACAAAAAAGAGGATTATGAACCTAGTAAATGGAAAAGTCCACACTCTTTTCTAGTAATCCCAGAATGTCCAGCCCCATTGATGAGCAGGGATCTGCTTACCAAACTCTGGTCTCGAATAACCTTTATCCCTGATGGTCCCCAAGTGGAGTTTCTAAAGCCTTCAGTAAAAGCTCCCATAGTTACGGCTTTGACTATGTCCGTAGAAGGTGAACATCACCCTTCGTGTCCCCTAGGACTGATCAACAAAGCAAACTCGCACAGAAATGGATAAAAGATTATCCTAATGTCTGGGCAGAAACTGCTGGGTTAGGTCTAGCCCTTAAACAACCTCCAATAGCAGTATAATTAAAAGCCTCTGCCTCTCCAATCAGTGTTAAACAATATCCCCTAAGCAAAGAAGCTAAGAATGGGATAAGGCCGCATATTCAGAAATACCTGACTCTTGGGGTCTTAAGGCTCTGTCAATCAGCCTGGAATACCCCGCTGCTACCAGTTAGAAAGCTAGGAACTGGGGACTACCATCCTGTTCAAGACCTAAGAGAGATCAACAACAGAGTGGAGGACATTCACCCCACAGTACCCAACCCATATAATTTGCTTAGCACTCTGAATCCGGAGCGGGAATGGTACACTGTGCTGGACTTAAAAGATGCTTACTTCTGCTTGCCCCTACATAAGGACAGTCAGTTGCTGTTTGCTTTCAAGTGGATAAACCCAAAAACTGGAACATCTGGCCAATTAACCGGGACTAGATTCCCACAGGAGTTCAAAATCTCCCTCACTCTCTTTGATGAAGCCCTCCACAGGGACTTCAACGACTTCAGAACTGCCCACCCTGAAGTCACCCCACTCGAATATGTGGATGATCTGCTACTGGCAGCCGACACCAAGGAGAACTCTGAGTCTGGGACCCAAGCACTATTATTCGAGCTTGCTCGGCTTGGATATAGGGCTTCTGCCAAAAGGCCCACTTTTGTCAGCAAGAAGTAATCTTCCTGGGTTATTCTCTTAGGGATGGCAAACGATGGCTCACTGAGCCCAGAAAACAAACCGTTGTGCAGATACCTCCCCCTTCTAATAAGAGACAACTCAGAGAGATTTTTGGGACTGCCAGCTTTTGCAGGTTATGGATTCCTGTGTTCGCATCTCTGGCTGCACCTTTATACACTCTGATAAAAGGGGATGCCCACTTCCAATGTACCCCTGAGTACAAACAAGCTATTGATAATGTCAACAAAAAGGTGCTGCTCTCTGCTTCAGCCTTAGCACTACCAGATGTAGATAAACCCTTCAATCTCTACATAGAAGAAAAGAAAGGAATAGCACGGGGAATGCTCACTCAGACATTGGGACCTTGGAAATGGCTAGTAGCATTCTTATAAAAAAAACTGGACCCAGTGGCTAGCGTGTGGCCCCTTTGCTTAAGAGCTATAGCAGTGGCAGCCCTTCTAATAAAAGATGCTCATGAATGAACGTTGGGACAGAAGCTCACCATTATAGTCCCCCATGCCCTGGAGAGCATCATCTGCCAGCCTCCAGAGAGGTGGCTATCAAACTCCAGAATTAAGCACTACCAGAGCCTCTTGCTTGACAAAGACAGTATAATGCTGGGACCCCCTGCTCCACTCAACTCGGCTACACTGCTGCCAGAAGTATCATCAGGACCCGTCGCTCATGAGTGTCAAAACATACTGGCAGAGAAAACCAGTATACGACAAGACTTGAAGGATCAGCCACTGCCTCGCCCTGAAGTCGTATGGTTTACGGACGGCAGCAGCTTTCTCCAAGACGGTAAGCGGCGGGCTGCACGAGCAGTACTTAGCAAAACTAATGTCATCTGGTCCTCTGGTCTCCCAGAAGGGACATCAGTCCAAAAAGCAGAACTGATTGCTCTTACGAAAGCATTGGAACTAGCAACAAGCAAAAGGGCAACCATATACACTGACAGCCGCTATGCATTTGCCACTGCTCATGTGCACAGGGCTATTTACCAGCAAAGAGAATAGTAACCTCTTCCAGGAAAGAAATAAAGAATGAAGATGAGATCCTCCACCTTCTCTCAGCAGTGCAGGGCCCTAAAGAACTAGCTATAGGGCACTGTCCAGGGCCCCAGAAGGGAAACGACCCCGTGGTGGTTGGAAACAGAAGGGCAGATGAGGAAGCTTAATTGGCAGCCCTAAACGAAGTGACTCTGTTAACTTTTTCCACATGGGGGGGAACAAAAATCAGGAGACTTGGCAGCTCCGGAACCTTCAGGCAACTTATCATCTGAGGAGACAGATACAGAACTCTGGGACCCTACAGAGCCAAGTTTACAATTTCAAAAAGCCCACCTTTATGTCAAAGACTTACACTAGCTCACCCACTTAGACTCAAAGAAGTTGTAGGCACTCTTAAAGGACCGAAGAAAGGACTTATTATTGACTGACTCAAAGAGGAAAGAAATAGCTGAGCAGGTGACTAGAGCTTGTCAAGTCTGTCAATTAGTTAATACTTACCCATCCAAGCTTCCTGCAGGAAGCACTTACGAGGAACCAGACCAGGACAATTCTGGGAAGTGGACTTTACTCAAATTAAGCCAGCAAGTTATGGACTTAAATATCTCCTAGTCTTTGTAGGTACTTTTTCAGGATGGGTCGAAGCCTTCCCCATGAAGAAAAAAACGGCTCAGATGGTGGTCAAAAAGATCCTAGAAGACATTTTTCCAAGGTCCGGCTTGCCTAAGGTAATAGGGTCCGACAATGGACCGGCATTTGTAGCCCAAGTAAGTCAGGGATTCGCCAGGACCCTGGGGATTAATTGGGAGTTACATTGTGCTTATAGACCCCAGAGCTCAGGACAGGTAGAAAGGATGAATAGAACCATCAAAGAGACCTTAACGAAATTAAGCCTGGAGACCGGCATAAAATATTGGACTATGCTCCTATCTTATGCACTGTTTCCTCTAAGACATAACCTCTATGCCTCTTTGTGTAACCTCACCAATTATAAAATTCTCTATGGTGCCCTTCCTCCAGTAAGGGACCTAACCCCAACTCGAGACTTAATGATTCCTTTCACACACCCTTGCTTGACAGACTTAAAGCCCTTGAACAAACCCAGCACCCAGCAATACCTGTGGAAATAGTTGGCCACTGCTTATCAGCCTGGAGACAAAGAAACCCCACATTGTTATCAAGTGGGAGACTTAGTCTACGTGAGACGGCATCAGGTGTCATCCCTGGAACCCCGCTGGAAAGGACCATACCAGGTGTTTCTTATAACACCTACAGTGGTGAAATTGGATGGGATCACTTCCTGGATACATGCCTCACATCTCAAGCCTGTGCCCTGTACAGATTCCGGCTGGAAACTGAAACTGACTGGTAACCCTCTCAAGTTGCGTGTCTGTCGTGTGGATAGGGCTATGGATTCTTCCCCTGGCCACCAGCATTCCTAATCCCCATCAGCCTGTTCAGCAACAATGGCAAGTTATAAATCCTACTGGGCAAGTAGTGTGGTCTATTTCACATACAGCCGCCTTATGGACTAGGTGGCCATCTCTCCACCAAGACATTTGTCAGCTTGTTATAGGCCTCTCTGACTGGGATCTCCCTGACATAGAGGACCCCACACATATCCCACTCAAACCCAAATCAGGGCAACATAGACCACCTTACCCCATGAATTATGGATGTCATCTCCCCAACTGAGGTGTAAACTAGCCAGTCTTGATTTTTATGTGTGCCCAGCTGATTTCCGAAGTTGCAAACAGGCCCAAACCTGTGGAGGACCCATTGACTTTTATTGTAGATCTTGGGGATGTGAACAAACGGGAGTGCATGGTGGAACCCAAACTCTCCAGACAGTATGATTCAGGTAGGACCAAATGACACCTGGATTGATTCCAAGAAATGTGCCGCTAGCCAAGCGGTGTCAAAAACTCGCTGTGGAAAGAATAGTCTATGTTACCCCCTCAAATAACTTTCACTTCCAAAGGAAGGGGATACCTCAGAACAACATGGCCTATGGGAAATACTAGGGGAATGCAATTTTATATTTATGGCCCTGGTTATGACTTTGCTCTCTGGTTCACCATCCAGCTTAAAAAGGAAGAAAAGCCCACAGCAATAGGGCCCAATCCCCTCAAGCCAGGAATTAAACCTCCTAAACCTCCCATGCCTAGATCTACCAGAACCCCTCTACCATCTCATACTTCCTGGTTTCGGTCTTTGCCTACTTTCCCAGTCCAGAATACAGCTGACTCCTCCCCCTGGGAACTAATTAAAGGAACCATTATGGTACTGAACTCCACACAATCAGAACTCCTTGCATTTCAGCCCAGGTATTAGATAGCTCTGTAAATTATTGTGTAATGGTGCAGATACTCCCCAGGGTGCTCTATGATGATGCAGAATAATTTGAAGGTCTACTAGGGGGACTAACAACCTGATTTCACCGGGAGCCAGTGTCTCTTACTCTAGCCATCCTACTGGGGATAGGAGTTACTGCAGGAGTGGGTACGGGAACAGCTGCTATGATCCGTGGGTCACAATAAATGGCCCGATTAGAAATAGCAATAGATCAAGACTTGAAAACGTTAGAGACCTCCATCACAGTTTTGCAGGAATCCTTAACCTCTCTCTCTGAGGTTGTTTTACAGGAAAGGCAAGGATTAGACCTCCTCTTCATGAGGGAGGAGGGCATCTGTGCTTCACTGAGAGAAGAATGCTGTTTTTATGCTGACCATAGTGGAGTTTTAAAGAATCCATGAGTAAATTGAGAAAATGCCTTGAAGAGCACCAGAGAGAAAGGGAGATTCAACAAGGGTGTTTTGAGTCATGGTTTACCCAGTCCTCTTGGTTAACTAAACTTTTATCAGACTTAGCTGGACCCCTGATCATCCTTATGGTGTTACTAAATGTGGGACCTTGTTTGCTAAACTGCATAGTTTCCTTTCTCCAGGTTCAGATTGGGCAGGAAAAAACTCATGGTAATCAGATAAAAATACTATCCACTGGCAGAAATAGAATCTGAGAACCCGCAATAATTATGATTCATTACTTTTAAGATTAAAAGTAGTCAGAAAAAGGAGTGGAAAATGAAAGAATAAAAGAAATTTAAATTGAAACGTAAAGAACCAGGTTTTGTAAAGTTTCCAAGCTGCACTCAGAACCTGAAATTCCTGTGGCAGTTAAGACAATTCCCAGAACTGCCCATTAGATGTGTGTTGAAATCTTCCCTGACCACCTAGTAGCTAAACAACCCCTTCCCGGAAACCCTGCAGCTCGGCACGAATACATCTCAGGGCTTCAACCAACCAGTTTAAATGTATACCCCTTCTCAGGGCTAAAAAATCACCCCCTGCCCGACCTGTTCCCGCCAATGGATGTGCTAATCTTGTTTTAGAGTTGCTATTTGATTTTCCTGCGGCGTATGATGATTTCCTAAAGGAGGCTATGATGTATGTAAAGTCCCTGCCCTCTCTAAAGAATGTATATAAACTCTGCTCAAGTTGTTCTCGGGGATCTTTTTTCTTTCCTCCTCTGGAGTGAGCTCTGAGCCCCAGATGCTGGACCCCCAATAAACCATTTCTTTTGGCATGAGACAGTTTCTTGTTGGTCTTTTCCTCCAACGTTCGATGACCTTTTCAGTTCCTGACTACCTTCAAGTGAGAATAGCAATCCTTTGAGTCAAATGAGTTCTTCAAAGACCTGAAGAGGCTAGCCCATAGGTGCTTGGGTTTTCTCATGACTCCAAATCACAGTAAGAATATATACCTGACAGTCAGTAGGCCTCAAATTGGAGAAGAAGAGCAGTATTAGCAGCAGGGCTATTTGATCATTCCTGCTTCAAAGGATGGGGTCCAGGCCACCCAACGCCCTTATGGACTTCAAATCTTACCTAGATTTCTGTTTGCATACTTATATTTCACTGCATATTCATGTAAATATCACAGGATTCCAATACCATTATTTATTCTGCAAAATGATTCCTAATCGAAATCGAACCTGTTATTAACCTTAACCATACACTCTTCCCTCAATCTAACTTTACAAAAGAACAGGGAAATTGTTGATCTTACAATACAGGAATGTAGGCGATCTTCCACCTGCTGAGAACCTCAAAGTTCCATGCAGAAATCATCCCTGAAGAAGATGTAGGCACCTATGAAGCATGTGAGAGAGCAAAAGTCAACTTCCATGTCAAACAACCTGGTCAGGATGAAGGAATGTGACTGAATCAGCCTCTCTCTTCTTAATGTAGATTAAATGGACCAAACCAGGCCCAGGCCTGTGTGGAGAGCTGTTCCTGGGTGCCTGTGGTTGATATACCATTCTAACTTGTGTAAGTGTCACAGGAAGTAGGGGCAGACTCCATCTCATGGGACCCTTGGAAGCAACTGTTAGTACAAAGTGGTTGCCAAGGCAGTGACCTCATTCATTTCCTGAAGGAAGTCACCTACCACACTTCCTTGGTGATTGACTGCCAGGCACCCAGAGAAGTCCCAGTCCCAGTCCCAGTGGTCTCAATTGTTTGGATTTATCAAGGACAGAGTCAGTCTTTCTTGGTACCTACTTAAGTGATGATGGCCAAATGCCAGGAGAGGTCTGAATAGAAACCTTTTCTGAGAAAGCAGGTAGTGGCTCAACCATGGCTCCTGACAACTTCAAAGAGTTGGCAAAGAAGACCAGATCTGAGACAGAACAGGCCACTTCGGGGAACATAGTATGGCCCACCAGTCAGAGGACACTGAGGAGAGTCACAGACATACTTGGGGGAAGGAGGTGCTGTTGTGGGTGTCCCTATGAGTTTGTTGTTTAGTCTCATGTTCTGAGAATAAGTCGGTTTGTTTGTTTGGAGTGGAATGTTTCTAGAAATTTGTTTGACAACATGAGTGTTTCTATGTCTGTGTATCCCACTGTATACATGGTTATAGACATTTGAAAAGAGAATGCATCAATGGTTGTGTCCTGTCTGGTAGAAAGCTTCCCAGCATTCATCCTGCCCAATTTAAGAATGGAGAGTGGCTTGCCTTATGGATGGGCAACACCTACTACCTTCCTAAGTTTCTCTCTTCTTCTTGAATACGGGCCACTCTCCAGAATAGCCTCATGGTTTTTTTTTTTCCAAGATATGAACCACCTCCAAGCTCTCTGACATGGGCATGTACTTAATAGCTGAAGGGAATGGGAGCATCTCAAAAACTCAGAATTCTGTGTGACCAGTAAAGTCTCAGTGGAGAAACACTGCTTTGGGCTTTTTGCTTACCTATTGTTCTGTTGTCCTGAATGTCAGGAAGGTCTTGCCTCAGGCCACCCCTTTGTGAAGCCTGAAGAAAACAGTTTACAAACGGAAATTAATGGGCATCACCTGTGGCTCTTTGCTTAATTGCTTTGGAAAGGGATGTGGCTGAATCAGCCTCTTGGCCCTTTGTGAGGCAGTGGCTTAGATTGTCAGCATCTGATGCATCTAAAGAAAGTTTCCAAGTGTGCATTCATAACCAAAATGGCCAAAGAGCAGTCTTTGTGGATGAAGTGTCTCGCCATCTTTTGTAACCTTCCTGACCTTCGTCAAGTAAAAATAGGAATTCTTTGGGTCAAATGAGTTCTTCAAAGCCCTCTAGAGGCTAGCCGATAGGTGCTTGAGTTTTCTCATGACACAAATTCTCATGAAGAATCTATACCAGACAGTCAGTAGGCCTCAAATTGGAGAAGCGGAGCAGTTATAGAGCAGGACTAATTGATCACTCTTTGTTCACAGGAAGGGTGTCCAGGCCAAGCTGACTTTAGGCAAATGAGGCACAAGTGTGCTTATTTTGGACAGTGTCTTGGGCTGTGCCCCTCATGGAAACCTCCAGCCAGAGGTTATGATGAGTGTATATGTGGAAGAAGATGAGGGCCATGTGGGAGTGTTTTGGTTTTAATTGTGGTCAGCTGTGTGGTGGTTGGTAAAGATGCCTGGGTCCACCTGAGCTTGAACTATGGTGTGATTTCCCATAGAGACTGAGTAATGGAACTGACCTCAGAGAAGTATTGCCATGAATTATGTTGGGATTTTAGGTGGCCATGCATGAGATTCACCCTTGAAAACTGAGATATAGAAAAGGGTGGCTTTCCAAAGAGTACTGTCAAACTCAGCCTGGATATCACATGACTTTATTCTGAAAGATTGGCTGCCAGAGTTGAGAGTCAAAACATACATGGACCTTACATTGGAGACCTCAATGGGCCTGGCTTCATGTGTCCTTTGGGCCACTCTTTGGGAAGCCTTGCCTCTGAGAGTTCACCAGAGCTTTCCTTGAAATGTGCTTCTTCAAAATTTAATGGTTCCTGAATGAAGTTAAACCCACAGTTTCCCCAAATTCATCCTTGAAAAATGGCTAGATAAATACCATGAAATTTTTGAAATTCCCATGACCAGGTGGCCCTGGAGAATCTTTGGATGTCCTGTTGCTGATCATGAGGGTACCAGACAGTGCCTTGATTGACTGGGTTTCATGAAAACGGTGTATAACACAGATACCAGTATGTTGGAGGCTGCTGAGTAGTGGGCCCAGAGCTGTGATGTGCAGGTGTGTGATAAAGCATCTCTTGTCAAGCCATGTGGATCTGTCATTGACTTCCAAATGGCTTGTGGCTTACATGGTGCAGACAGGAATCACGTATATGTCTGAATCCTCTCCATAAAAGGCATCTTGTTATATGGAGATGTTTCAGGGCAATGTTCAGAATCAGGTTGCTATGGTTAAGGGGACAAGCTATGTGGAATAGAAGCCTGGTTGGTGCATTCTCCTGCAGACCCTGACCCACCACACGTGACAGGACTCCCTCCAGCACTGTGTCCCAGTTGAACTCCTTGTATTTCGTGAAGCAAATACCAAACTCCCAGTACAGCAGCAAGAAACACCATGAAAAGTGGAGGATGACCAAATGGCTTCACAGTCCACATGCGGAGACACTTAGCTTTCAGTGGCCACAGTTTACCTACAAAGAGAGAAGTCAGCACTGCTGCCTCATGTTATTTGGAAAATAAGAAACAATGTCCTCCAGGTCACATAGATGCAGACTCAGCTTTAATGGTCTCCTTAGAATGGAAGCTAAAGCTCCTGACAACAACATATATGTCAAGTGCCCATCCTCAGAGGCAGTTTCTCAAGTAGTCTTTAGGCAGGCAGAGCTCCATGTTGGTGGAGTGTTTACCTTTTAGACCAGGACGCAAGAAAAGACCACTGACTCCAATTAAAATCAAATTAAAGCAAACTTATTATTTCCACCACCCGGGCTGTGTCTTCCTCCCAAAACCACGGGAACAAGAGAGCAACCCCACCTTTCCTACAGAATGGCTTTATAGCGCAGAATGTTACAGAAAAGGGTGGTTACAGATAACAGAACTCTGACAAGCATCACACTAACGATAGTTTACATTTTTTTTTTTTTTGCTGGCCCCAACATCAGAATTTATGAGAACCATTAGAGCCTCAGAGAGTGTCGTCTGGTCAGGGAAGGCCAATATTTATGAGGTGTAAATAAAGTTTCAGAGAGGGCTGTTATCTGGTCAGAGAGCCATGCATGGGTGAGTTCAAGGCATGGGCAGGCATTCAAAGCAGGTTCAGAATTTGCTGTAATTTATAGTTAAGCCAAAATTATCTTTTCATGGCTTTGTGGCAAGATGGCTCCAATTTAAATAAAATATCAGGTTGGGTCTATCATTCCCCCATTTTCTAATGTGTCCCTTTCAAATCTTTGATAGCGTAGGGGACGAGCACTGAGGGAAATTTAATTCCTCAGGTAACAGTCTCCCCATTTTTTGAACTCACCCAAAACCGGTCTCCCTGATTTTACTGACTTAATTAATTACTTATATTGATAGTCTATTTATTTTTGGCTCCATTGTAGTAAGAAGCGAGGCGTCACTCATTTTGACTTCTTCTGAGCTGAGAGAGGGTGACGTGAGGGGGTACGGTCTGAGAGACATGAGTTGCCTTTTCGAAGTCAGTTCGGTTTGAAGTCTGGTTGGGGAAGTACAGGTTGTAAAGTCATCTGGGGATGGGTTCTTCTATGAGAGAAACAAAATACATGAGTACTGAATAAATGTTGCAGCAGCTGCAACATGTTACTGTATAGAAGTTCCCTCACCAGTCTTAAATATCCCCAGTTATCAGGACTGTCAACTTAATATTTAACATTTATGGTTACAGTTGTCCCTCCCCATAAAATACAGTGTTATAATTTAATACCATCTGATCCTGCAAAATTGTTTTACTAGTATGACCTCTGTGTCTAATAGAGAAACCCTTAATTCTGTTACTCAAGGCTGGATAATTGTACTAGCAAACTCCAATATTACCTGTGTAGGTTAGGAATATCTGTAGGCCTTAAACTAAAAACTTCTGCCTCTGGCAGCTCCTCTTGATAGTCTCTTTTTATAGTTATCAGGCATTCCTCTCTGAGAACCCTTCTTTGTAGCCTCCAGTCTTATTTATTTTGGGAGGCTAACATAAAGTGTATACCTTAAAATATTATTATTACTGTTATTATTTAAAATGCCCAGGAATGGCTGTATTTTGCGTTTAACTGTCTTTCCTAAATGTTTAAGATGAAGCAGTCAAACTGACTTTTGTTTCTATCTATTATGAACAGTCAGCTGAGCTTTTACGGGAGTCATTCCTGGGGAAACTTGAGAGCAGCTTCTCAGTTCTGCTAGTGCCATTTTCGCTAGGTGTGTCCAGGTCTTGCTTGACCCTGTGGCTTCCCTCGGAAGCATCAGGGATGTCTCCCTTCTCTGATGACTGTCTTCTTCATAGAAAATGCACTGATTGGCTTTCTGTTCTCCAGTGGCTCAGAGTTGCAAAGCTCTTTAGGGAAGTCCCCTGTTCCCTGGATACAGACTGACTCAGAGGGCAAGAATCAAATATTGGTTTTCTTGGCCCTTTTCATTTAACTTTAATTTTAAATCCTAATTTTAAACATCCAGCAAATAAATTTTAGCATCCTTATATTAAGAGTACTGGGCTTTAATGTCTGTAATTTAAAATTATTTATCTTTTTATTAATTGGGATCTGTATTTTTCTGTCTGTCTTTTGGTGATGACTTGTTATCTTTAATTAACCCATGTTGTGTTCTTAAAGCAACACTTCTGTAAAACACTAACAGGGAATCTTTAGATCACTTATAAGGAAATTACAAAATAAAATTAACAAGAGTAAATATACTTAGTTCGTGTAATAGCTACCCTGAATTTTTAGACTGAGTTATTTATTATATTTCTTGTTTGAGATCCTAATAATCTTGATATGAAAAAAAAAGAACTTTTGAATGTAACTTTAAATGAAATAACATCTGACCCACTGCTTTTGTAGTCATTCTCACATGTAGTAAGTTGGGACACAGAGCCTTATCTCAAGTAAGGCAGGGCTCTTTATAAATCTTAAGTGTTTTAGTTCTAAAGATGATCTTTGTTTTTAAATATCAGTTTAAAAAGTTAACATTAATTGTTTGAGGTCACATGAACATTAGTTAACACCATATAATATAACATTTAAAACATGAATAAAATACACGCTGAAAGTTTTATCCTTTTTATAGCTAAGGCTCTCATTAACATAAAAATACATTCAAATTGTTCCCCAATGTAAAAAGTAACATAAAAGTTTACATATCTTATTGATAAAAGGTAAATAAATGCCCAATATATATTTTTTTACCATACAACTTCAGAACACCAGCTTCACATAATGCTCTTTTAAAGTTTCTACCTTAGAGACTTGTATTCCTGGAAGATATGAGCACATTAATAGCATCACAATTGCATTGATGTTTCTACATTAACCAAGTTTAGCTTTTAAAGAAATGGCAGTACAGTGCTCTAAAATAACAGATCGTATTTAATAAGTTGTTTAATATTTATGGTTGCTTGCTCTAGAAAAATAAAACTTAATAAACACAATGCTATTAGTAAACGTATGTTTTAAGAAATTTTTGTGTCTTTTACACATGACTGATTTTTATAATCTTATACAGACTTTAGAACAAACTTATACAGACCTTAGTAAATCAATAACATATCTAACAAGAATACTCATGAATGAGTAATCAAATATCAAATTTAATTTATTTATTTATCAAAATATTAGACAAAAGTATTGAACAGTGTAGACCATTTTTTGTTGAAGGAAAAGTCCTAGAACCAAGGCATATTAGACCTTTTGTGGACATTAATATTTTATTAGATTTTTGAACACCTAGAAAAACATGTAAGCTTAAATTTAAAGACATTTATTTTTATCTGTTTATCCAATTTAAATTGAACCATTTAAATCACGTAAATTAAAGATGTTTGGATCCGCTTTTTAAAATTTGTTTTTGTGAGTGCTCCTTTTTTTATGAGCGCTCCTTATGTATGTTAATTTGTATATAATATACATGATATACGGACATATGTATATATACACATACAACACATAACAAGAGTGTACACACATAATTATAGTAAAGGCCTTGTAGCTTTTCGCAGGTGAAATCTCCATTGCAATGTTTCAAAAACTCCACTGTTGGTCAAAGATAGAACTGATCAGAAAAACATTAACCTAGGTCTGTAGGATCAAAATCATGAGTTAAAAACAATACAGAATCTAAGGAAAAAAATAAGAGTCCTAGAAAAAGTGACTGGGCAGTTATTAGTAAATACCATACAATGTAATTTTTTCTCCCCCCCCCTTAGGCCTCAGATCAGTCTCCTACTGAGCTAGTAGGCTTCTTTCATTTGCATTTCAACATAAGGCCTGGCTGAGGTCTGGAAGGAGCACGGAAAAACTGCTATTCTGAGCAGACACCTCAGGCCTAAGGCATTTTAACCATAATTTTCAGGTTTGGATGTTGAAAATTATGGTATAATTTTAAGTTACAATTCACAAAATTTTATATCTTTACATCTTGTTCTGTCAACAGATACCATACTATGATTTACTATCCTTTTCCAAATTAATGCACTGGTACACACTGTGATATTTTCCCAGTCAACCCAATTCAAAACTGGTGAAAAATAAGACTGAATGTTTGGGAAGTTACTTGCCAACTTGGAAATAGAGTTCTTTAGTTTTCCATGCTAAGTATTTAAGTTCTCTTGCATGAATTATCTAAAATCATAAACTAAACAATTATATGAACCAGACTTTTAACTGCAAGATTGTACAATGCTTCAAGAACCCATTCAGATACCAGATTGTTACAATAAAACGTCATCATTTAGACACACATTGAGCTAAGATCATTCCCAAGAAACAATTTATAATATGAACACATTATTGCACATGTCTTTAAGGGCCAGAAACAAAGACACAAGACAGACAGAAAGGAGCTCCAGACTATGGCTGACAGACAGAAGCCTTTAAAACATAACAGATAAGAGAAAAATCTCCTACACCTGTAGCACGATAGATGTCCCCACAAGGGGAACAGATGTTTTCAAAGAGGAGCAACCTGAAATGTGAAATCAAGGGTCTCCATGGTGACTTTACTGCATTTAGTGTCCCCTTTTTCTTATTCTCTTTTTTAATAAGACAGAGGTGGCATAATTCTTACAGTGCAGGGACGGAAGGAGGGAATTCTCTGAAGCAACAGGGCTTTGGCAGCTGCTGGGAGTCCTTCAGTCCCTCCTTTTACTTACAGGATTAGCTCCTCTGGTTCAGTTCCACCCCGAGCACGCTCCGTCTCCTAATATTTCAGTAGTCAGCTCTCAAAAAGTCCCGGGGTCTGGGGGAGGGTATCAAAATTTGTAACTTAAATTTTGGTTCCTGATGTTGAAGCCAATTAATACCAATTTAATAATGAGGACAGCGTTTGAGAAAAAGAAAAAGGGAGGTTTACTGCTTTGCTAACAAAGGAGAAACACAGGGGATTCTGCCGAAAGGTTGTGACTCTCTTGATCTGGAGGGACAAGAGGTTTTAAAGGAGTTTCACTTTTTCACCTAAGAGATACTCAGTTCTTAGGTCACCAGCAGGCATTGCCCTCTGCAGTGGGTGTGCTCCAGGCAACCAGCTAGGGGCTTCTCTCATCCTGCTTGACAAAGGGGGGGAAAGTTCATCACAGTTCCTTAAAACACAGTCCAAAGGGGTGTCAGGCTTACTTGTTTTATTACCCATTTTCACGTCCAATATCATTATGTTTTTACCACAGAAATCACACAACAAAACGCACAAAAACTAACAAACCATAAACATACAGAACACAGAAAAAAACACAAAGAAACAGAAAACCGGTGAAGAAACAGAAAAACAGAGGAGCAATACAACGTCTTGCTAAAGCTCCGGTGAAGGAGCTCCTGCGTGCCCGTTGGCACCTCTCTACCCTTTCAGAGGAATTCCCTACAGAACAGAACAGAGGACAGAATGATTCTTGTTACTGTCCCGGACAGGAGTATATGTGAGCCTCCCCATGCCACCTCTCTGTCATCAGAAGAGATGTCCCTTTACCGGATATCAGATGTTATAAAGATACCACTTACCTATGGAGGCCTCCTCCACCAGGTGCTTGCTAATAGTTATAGTGCGATGGTTCACTGCAGTGCTCCCCGGACTGAAGGCTCACTCCAAGGCCTTTGAACTTGGCTCTCCAGCCCGGAGCCTTGGAGGAAAGGCCAGCTTCAGAATTTCCAGGAGTCTGGTCTTGTGATCTGGTCGGGTCATCTCACTGGGGAACTCTAAAATATTAGACCAGGATGCAAGAAAAGACCACTGACTCCAATTAAAATCAAATTAAAGCAAGCTTATTATTTCATCCGGGTGGGCTGCCTCTCCCTCTCAAACAGCGGAAACAAGACAGCATCCCCACATTTTTCTACAGCCCGGCTTTATACCCCAGAAAGTTACACAAAAGGGGAGTTACAGAAAACAGAACTTTGACAAGCATCACACTAATTATAGGTTACATTTTTTATTTGCTGGCCCCAGCATCAAAAATTATGAGGACCATTAGAGCCTAGAGAGGGTCTTTGGCCAGGGAAGGCCAATATTTATGAGGTGTCAGTAAAGTTTCAGAGAGGGCTGCAATCTGGTCAGAAAGCCAGATATGGGTGAGTTCAAGGCATGGGCAGGAATTCCAAGTAGGTTTGGAATTTGCACTAATTTATAGTAAAGAAAAAATTATCTTCTCATGGCTGTGTGGCAAGATGACTCCCAATTTTATTGAAAGATCAGGTTGGGAGATCAACCCTGTCCTTTACTTTTGGAAACTCCTCTACCACATCCATGTTTGTGAACTCCTGAGCATTTTCTATCCCAGATATGTATTCACAGATATTTTAACTCTACTCCTCTAATTGTGTCTTACTTGGGGCGAAGGTAATGTCAAGGCATTGTTCTGGATGAGAGTGGGAAGATTATTGTATACCATATATATGCATACTCATTGGATTGATTTTTCAATTTTCCATTCAAAATACTATATCCCTCACAATAACCCATACTCTACGAGACTCTAACAACTAATACTAATATGATGGAGAAAAATAACCGAAACAAAATTGAAATACAAGCAGTTCAGAGGAGACATGGTGTATATTGGACTTGCCATTTGCAAGATAAATGGTAGGTGTTATTAATCTAGTCAATTTTTAATTGAAATAGTTCTCCATGTGTTTTTAAAGTTAAAAAATATGTGTATTCCTGTCTCCCTTTCTCTGTAGCCTATTCAGCACATGTATTTTTATATGCACATATAGAATTCTACGTGATATCACAAGTAAATTTTTGTGAGGTGCCTGACTTGGCAGTTACAAATTGTGAGAAGAGATTACTCCTCATAAAAGCTGTTGGAACTGAAATTTCAAGTTATAGGTGAGCTTCCTAGCAGAACAACATTATACATAAATCCATGTTCAGTGAAATGAATGTTTTTGCATCTGTGGATGATATATATTTCATGGTGAATTTTGTTTGGCATATGAATTGGTATGTTTATTGTCTGTGGTTGTTTGTTTGTGTGTGTGTGTGTGTGTGTGTGTGTGTGTGTTTGTGTGTGTGTGTGTATATATACACACACACACACTCTCCAGAATTTTCATAATATGAAATGTATGTGTCTTATATACACTCCCTAAATTCATTCATGTTCATGTATGTGGATTAATAATCAACTTTTCACAACATTATTCTCAGAAATATTCATTCACCTGAAATATATATTTGTTTCCTAGTACTGAAAACTAACTTCAGTGAAAGGTACATACAAATCCTAATATTTCTACAGTTACTGACCCAGTTTAACATCAATGCAAGTAGATTCCTATGGGACATGATGCATCTTTTGATGTTCATTTTTATTCAACAGTGGTACCTTACTATTTTTCAGTTTTTGCACATCATAGGATACATATTTCATCCACTAGTTAGCAAAATTATAGGCATTTGTTTCACTTTTAATCACTTTCTTCTCCAGAACACATGTATTTCTCTATGTTTCTTGACTGGTCTTTTAATGAGACTTCTTTCCAAATACATTATTATCGATTTCCATAATCATTTTGAAACAAATCTCACACACCCTTCATGATAAACCATAACCCTAAGATGACCATTAGATATATAACTGGTTGGAATGAATGATTGTATATCAATATAACATTTCTGATATATTTTCAGATATCTATTCAATCCATTATTTAAAGTGGATCCAGTTATATTGTTTATTCACAGAATGGTGTATTCTTGCATTATCTCTATATTCATAGACACAGGGTATGCCTATTTGTACCCCCATACTAATTTATACGTCTTCAAAATATTGCTCCCTGAAATGGTGGAAGAAATACTCATGTCACCAGATCTGCATATACATTTTATCACAGAAATATTCTGCACACAAAAAGCAAAGGTCACATGTACAATTGTATCAAAGCCTAAATGGGAAGTGAACATGGATTACTAAAATCATCCATGTCCATGTTGCCTAATGCTCAAAAATGTCAATTCTATTTGTGACTACATATTTGTTTCCTCTTAAGATTATAAATTCAAGCTCCAGCCTGTTGAAAATGTGTAATCCTATCACTCACTTTATACTTTACTTGATTTCCTAATGTCTTTATTGATATGTGCTTTCATACATTTTTTCCCCAGTTCATCATTGCGACTGACTCTTCACATGTGCTGACATTCACCTTCACTCTCTACCCGAAACCCTATTGTTAAGAACTTTTGGTCCAAATCCTATACTCACTCTTCTTCTTAGCCTACCAAATACCTTCCAAATCCTATCGACTATTGCTTTTTGACTGGATGTTCTGTTCAACATTCAATCATCCAAGTTACAAGGTCCTATGCCATTGTATATTGATTTATCTGAGACAACTGTGTAGGACATAATTCAAAGCTAAGTATCCCACTCAAGGGCCCAATGCCCTTCTGGGCTTCAAATCTTACCAAATTTCTGCTTTCATACTTATATTTCACCTATATACTCTTGTAAATATCGCAGGTTGCCAATACCATTATTCATCCCGCAGAATGATTCCTAACCAAAATCGATGCTATTATTGAACCTAACCATACACTCTTCCCTTAATATAACTTACAGAAGAGCAGGGACAGAGTTCGTCTTACAATATAGTAATGTAGCTGATCTTTCACCGGCTGAGAAACTCAACGATCCATGAAGAAATGATCCTTAGAGAAGATGTAGGCAGCTATGTAGGACCTGAGAGAGCAATAGTCATCTTCCACAGCAAACAACCAGGTCAGGATGAATTGATGTGTCTGAATCAGTCTCTCTCTTCTTATTGTAGAGAAGATGGACCAAACAAGGCCTGTTGTCGCGACCCCTTGCCCACAAGGAAGACGCAACTCAGGAATCTTCTTTCAGCAGTTTATTCAGGCCCTTGATATTTCTTCTAATTCCCCGTCGGATGCCCCTCCCAGCCTTAATAAAGCATCCCAAGCCCCAATGCGAAGCTGCCACGTGGAACTTTCTCACAGGGTGCTGAGAAACCATGCACCAACTCTCCCAAACAAGGAGTTGTTTATTACAGACCACAGTGGAGCCAGCGCCATCTTGCAATGGCGACCATAATCTGCAGAAACGGCTCACCACAGTTCCCCCCTTCTGTTTTCTGAAAACAATACAGGCGAGAGTAGAGATCCTATCCCACTGTGCAGAAGTGGCTGCATAGTATGGCTCAGTCCTAAGGAGGGCCCTTCCCCAGATCTCAAGCCATATCAGCCGACGCCTTTTTTCGTGGGGCGGGGCGTGGACATCAAACCCGCATGCAATAGGACATGCTCTCCTTGAGGTCCACTTCAAGGATCACTCAAGTGCAGTGCCTTGCCTCGCATCCTGTATCGTGACGAAGGTGGACGAAGGGGGACAGCTAAGGCTGAACTGTGGCTGTACACAACGTCAAACGAGTTGACAGCACCCCGAAAGAAAGGCACGGACTTTAAGGCGATAGAGAAGCATTAGTGTGGAAACCCACCTGCGTGCAATGGCAGCAAGACCGGCAGAGTGCAAGGGCTTTCCAACACTAAGAGAATAACGAGGAAAGACATGCCGATCCCAGTGCAATGTTATAATAACTTGGGGTGCAATGGCCATGTCAAAGATTTACTGTTTAAGATGCGCAAGCCAAACTTGAGGTGAATTGCCATTTTCTAAAGCTGCAAGAGCTTGGATGATCATAGCCTTATCGTGAGCATTGCAGGCCTTGAGGCGACAGAGAAACCACAAACAGAGAAACATACCAAAGCAACACATTGCACCAAAAATGCCTACCCCCACCCACTCTTTAAAAAGGAAAAGGCAGAAGATATCCAATCGGTGAATTGACCCAAAGTCACGGGATCAACACGGGTGCTATTCAAGACAGCTATCTGGGTTAGTTGAGACTGGATCATGTCTTCCGCTTCCATGGACCAATTTCCAGCCAAATATTCGCCAATGGTGCGGGAAGCATTCCTGGAATCATTAAATCTGACAGAGGTTATGCATAAATGTGCACGTTGGTCAACACAACCCAAAAGCACTAAGTCAGCCAATTCTTCTACCTGAGCTTAGAGTAAATCTATTCTTTGGTTGGCAGCTAAAATCCCTGACAAAATATGTTGATTAATTGTATTTTGGGATTCAAGTATGGTGGAAGTTTGTTGGACAACTTGATTAATAGTGGCAGCAGTTTGTACTTGATTGGCCATAGCCACTCCGGCCGTAACAGCTGCAGCAGCAGATACCGCCACGGCTGTCACTATAGCCGCTGTGATTCCAAAATCTCTGCGGACTCTAAGTAGCTCAACAATGGGGAATTTATCAGGATCCGCAGTGAGCGGGATTGGGACAAAAGTTGGAATCTTCATAAACACTGCTACAGTCCAGGAACCATTCCAACACTCAGATAAGAGACAGGTAGTATGAGAAAAATCCAGCATCCCCGATGAGGTGGCCTTAGCCAAAAGGAATAAGAAGGGGGATTGGACACAGACCATTGCAGGAGGCAATGTGGCATTATACAACAGAGAGTTGAATGAAACAGATGTAAGTCTATTACCTTGTTCACTTTCCCTAACAGTACCAGAAATATTAGCCAGCCAACTTTTGGCTCCTACCAACTGAGCCAGTGCAGAAATATCAGCTGAAGCCCCCTTTTCATTGGAAATCAGCCATTAAAACCAGGACCAACCTACTCCTGTAGAGGAGCTGGCACTATTGTTAAAGTTATAAACATACCTATCAAGAGAGGGGGAAAGGGAGAAACCTTTAGCAACTTGATGTTTCTCCCAAGAATGATCCTGACAAGGCGTAAATATTGGGGGGAAACCAAGATTAGGGGAACAGTAAGGAGAGGCCTTGAAATGAGTGGCATTATAAATACTACTAGAAAAAGGACGCACTGGGATTAGTACCTCGGAGATAATAGCCAAGGTAGTTATGTTAAGAGCAGAGCTGCTGTTTGCAGGGGTCTCTGAGCCTGATTGATTCCCCGAAGCTACCTTGCTCAATACAGCACTGATAATGCTTCCTGAGACCTGATTGGACCGCAATGGGTCCTCCCAGTTAGTCAAATTTTTGGTCTTAAGGCTAATGCAATTAGCGTTTCTAAGGCTGAAACAAAAAACTCCTGTGAGATTAACTTGAGATTGATTAAAAATTCTCTCCATGTCCCCTCTAGGAGAGGCACAGGGAGCAGACATCTCACATGAGGTAGAAAAAAGAGTGGGGAGGACACTAGAATTACCATGAACCGGCATCGGCATTGGCCATGCCCGTGCCACTGCCCACCACCACATTGGTGTCGCCTGTGCCATCAGCACCAGCACCAGAGCCAGAGCACTTAGTAGAATGAAGATCCTCATCACAGGATTGTTGTGGTATCTCTTGTTGCTGGTCAGTTGATGTCGAGACTCTTCTTGTCAAGCGTTCAGGGACCCACAATGGTTCCGTACGATCCTGGGGAAAAACACATACAGATCCTCGTGCCCATGTCAGCACGGGTTCAGGGCCGTTCCATTGGCCCGTAAGAACATCCTTCCACTTAACATAGCCAATCACAGAGGGCTGAGGGGACACATGTCTATCGGCCGCAGAGCGACCATGAATATCCAAATTCAAAAAATTAATGGTAAAGAGAGCTAAGGACAGGCGTTCTTTAGGAGTGTGTTCAGCTCCTATTCCCCCTTTTTGTTTTTGTAAAGTTTCCTTTAAGGTGCGATGAGCACGCTCAACAATGCCTTGTCCTTGAGGATTATAAGGCAAACAATGAGTAAGTTGTACTCCCATAGTAGAACAAAAAACTGTAAATTGTCTGCCAGTATAAGCAGGTCCATTATTAGTCTTAAGGGATGCAGGTGCACCCCATGCTGCCCATGCCTCTAAACAGTGAGTAATGACATTACGTGCCTTTTCTCCCGATAAAGCAGAAGCATGGATAATTCTAGAGCACGTATCAACGGAAACATTCACATACTTAAGGTTACCAAAGTCAGGTATATGTGTCACATCCATTTGCCAAACAATCAATGGCTTTAATCCCCGTGGGTTTACTCCATAATTAGGGGCATGAAGAAATGTGACACAATGGGGACATTGCAATACTATCTGCCGAGCATCCACTCTTGAAATGGAAAAACGCCTGTGCAGCATTAATGCATTAACATGGAAGTTTTGGTGAAACAACTTAGCCCTCTCTAAGGAGGAAGCCAAGCATATCAATTGGCCTCTAGTGGCTAAGTCCGCACAGGCATTACCTTGGGATAACGGACCAGGAAGAGAGGTGTGAGCCCTGATGTGCATTGGATAAAAAGAAGCAGTGCGGTTAGAGATAAGCTGTTGAAGCTGAGTAAAGTAAACAGACACATTGTGGGCATCACTAATAGCTCCCACGGTCTCCAGGACTTTTAGTGCTTGTACCACATAGCTGGAGTCCGAAATAAGATTAAAAGGAAAAGAACACTGTTTAAAAACTTCAATAACAATTTGTAGTTCTACCCATTGTGGATTTCCAGGAACAAATTGATGCTGGATAGGGGGAGAGTCATTAATTACATAAGCTCCCATTCCAGACTTGGAACCATCAGTAAAAATGTTAACAGCCCCTGGAATTGGACTGGATGAAGTTACCTTAGGGAAAATAATGGGATGTTCTTTAACAAAATGGAGTAATGGATGAGAAGGGTAGTGATTATCAATACCCCCTTGAAACGAGCAACGCAGAATAGCCCAGTTGTCTAGAGTAGCACATAAAACATTAAGTTGAGCTTTAGTGTAGGGTATGATAAGAGAAGAAGGTGATTGGCCGAAAAATTGAATGCTTTGTTGAATCCCTTTAAGTGCCAATGCTGCAACAGCATCAGGATAATATTCTAAGGATTTTCCTGGGGATACATGTGGGTGGATCCATAGTAAAGGCCCATCTTGCCACAGTACTCCAGTAGGCTGCCGCATAGTGGCAAGCACACATAACTGGAAAGGTTTATCACTCTGGAGCCTGCATAGAGTGGCATGCTGTATAGCTTGTTCTACTTTTATAAGGGCCGCTCTAGCCTCAGTAGTGAGGCTACGAGGGGAAGCAAGATCTGGATCACCCTTAAGAGTAGCATACAAAGGCTGGAGCACAATATTAGGAATATGTAAATATCCTCTTATCCAATTAATATCTCCCAGCAATTTTTGAAAATCATTTAGAGTTTGGAGATCTTGAGTCCTGATGGTAATTTTTTGTGGTTTTAATTTGTCATACCCAATTGTCGCTCCCAAAAACCTGATAGAATCCCCCGTTTGAACCTTTTCAGGTGCGATGTGCAGTCCATGTTGAGCCAACAGCATCTCGAGTTCTTTATAAGCCTCATAAACTGTCTGTTCTAATTTTGCGGCCAATAACACATCATCCATATAGTGAACGATCTTGGTGGAGGAATACTTACGTCTGAGAGGTGCGAGTGCCTTCCCCACATACATCTGGCACATCGTGGGACTGTTAGCCATCCCTTGTGGCAACACCACCCACTCAAACCTTTGATCTGGTTCTTCGTGATTACACGAGGGAAGGGTGAAAGCAAAACGTTGTGAATCTTTAGGATGCAAAGGAATGGAAAAGAAACAGTCTTTAATGTCAATAACAATTATATGCCAGCCTTGAGGAACAGAGGAGAGCAGAGGCAGCCCTCTTTGAATGGGCCCCATAAGCTGCATCTGAGCATTAACTGCTCGTAGATCATGCAGTAGGCGCCACTTCCCTGATTTTTTCTTAATGACAAATATGGGAGTATTCCATGGAGAAGTAGAAGGTTGGATGTGACCCAAATCAAGTTGTTCTTTGACTAGATCATGGGCTGCTGCCTGTTTAGCCGAGGGAAGAGGCCACTGAGGCACCCAAACAGGCTCCTCGGTGAGCCATGTTATGGGTATTGGAGCCCCAGTGGCCCCTAGGAAAAACCCAGAGCAAACCTGTTAAGCTTTTGATGACCTTGCACAGGATGCTTACGCCCCTGTAGGTGCCTTCCTAGTCCTAGACCTGGCCTATACCCCATATTTTGCATGATATGTTGAGACACTGGGGAATAGTCATTACTAAGAGTGAACCCCATGTCTTTCATCAGATCACGGCCCCATAAAGAAATGGGTAAATCAAGTACATAAGGCTGAAATGTACCATCATGTCCTTCTGAGTCCTTCCAAGATAGATGTCTACAGCTGATTTGAGGGGCTTGGGCATATCCAAGTCCTCTTAGTGATTGATCAGAAGCCTGCACTGGCCATCCCCTAGACCAGTCCTTAAGGGCTATGATACTACGATCTGCTCCTGTGTCCAGCAATCCCACAATAGATTTACCTTCTATGCTTAATTCCAAAGTGGGGCGATTGCTCATATCCAGTGACAAATAGGCACAATTTCCTCCGGTGGTACCAATCTGATTTCCTGTCCGTGACCTTGAGTCAGCAGGGAAGTGATTATGCAAACTAGGCAAAATTAGCAATTGAGCAATCCGATCCCCTGGGGAGATAGACACAATGCCCCTTGGAGCTTCCACCATAACTTTTACTGCCCCTACAGTATCAGGGTTTATAACTCCGGGGAAAACATGAAGACCTTGTAGGATAGAGGATGCACGTCCAATTAACAAACCTACAGTGCCAGGGGGTAAAGGCCCTTTGAACTCAGTTTCCACCAATTGGACTCCCATCTTAGGTGTTAATACGAGTCTGGAGGTGGAACAGAGGTCCAATCCCGCGGCACCTGTAGTGGTTCTCCGCATCTCGTGGGATGGCGCAGAGAAGGCCATGTCTCGGGTTCGGGTGTGACATTCTCCATTGCCCCATATATTCATGGGCCCTGGGGTCGGGGGCCCCTTCGGCCGTTTTTTGGCCCAGCTGAAATAGGCTGTCCATGGATGTCCCTCACTGATCTACACTCTCTTGCCCAATGCTTCCCCTTTTTGCATTTTGGACACAGCCCCGGTTGACGAGGGCTATTAGAAGGGCCACCACGAGGAGGTCCAGTAAAATTGCCTTTTTTGGGACAGTCACGTTTGAAATGGCCGGATTGACCACAATGGAAGCATGTTCCGGCACCAGGACCGCCCCCTTTTGCGATCCGAAGGACAGCAGCTGCAAGACCTGCATTAGTTAAAGGTCCTCCAAGCTCTCTACACACTTTCATCCAAGCTTCTATGCCCTTGTTTTTATAAGGAGCGATTGCTGCTTTACATTCTTTGGTGCATTGCTCAAAAACAAGTTGTTTAATCAAGGGCATTGCTCTATCAGGGTCACCAAAGATTTTTCCTGCGGCATCCACCATCCTAGCAACAAAGTCCGAGAAAGGTTCTGTGGGGCCTTGCATGATTTTTGTTAAATTGCCAGACACTTCTCCTCTATTTGGGAGTGATTTCCATGCACGGATACAAATGTTATTGATCTGTTCATATACCTCAGGGGGGTATCCTGTTTGTTGATTAGCAAATCTGCCTTGTCCCAAAAGCATTTCCTTGTCCCAATGGGGGTGTCCCGCCGCATAGTTTTGGGCAGCCTGCTCTACAGCGCCCTCTAGCACAAAGGCTCTCCAGTCCAAATATTTGCCTGGAGAAACACAAGCCCGAACAAGGCTAGCCCAATCAGAGGGAGTCATACAGTATCTAGACAGACTCTCCACCTGAGTTAATGTGAAGGCGGCATCCACCCCATAAGTGCTCACAGACTCTGCCAGGGTCTTCACAATTTTGAAATCTAAAGGCTCATGGAATCTTCCCCTATTGTCATCCTGGAAAACTGGATAAGCAAGACCCATCTCAGCTTTAACAGCCCTCCATGCTTGGGCATGGAAAGCTCTCCTCGAAACACCCTCACCATACGGCGGCGGGTCCGGAGGATCATTTTTCTTGAGCTCCTGTTTATTTTTGTTCCCTTCTTCCATAGTTAAACTCCCTAGCTGCCGAGACAGTCTCCCGAGCTCCTCCTTCTCATCCTCCTCCTCTTCTGACCCACTTTTGCATGGGAGTGTGCGCAGTGTACTGAGATATGGATACAAGCGTTTCCTCCCCCGTTTCTCGCTCTGCACATTCCCTTCCTCCTGAAATATTTCACTCCGTGCCAGAGACAATTGCCTCCTCCCCTGTTTCTCGCTCCGCACACTGCCATCCTCCTGAAATACGTCACTGCCTGCCGGAGATAATTGTTTCCTCCCCTGTTTCTCGCTTCGCACACTCCCACCCTCCTGAAATACCTCACTGCCTGCCATTTCTGATCTTTCTTCATGTAATTGCTCTAAAACTTCTTGTCCTTTAGTAAGTGCTTCCTGACATCTGCCATCTGCGAGGCAACTACGGATCATCTTCCAAAGGGGTATCACCCCACCCTCTAATATGCCCTGCTCAGAAGCAAAGTCAAGATCTGTGCCTAACTTATCCCAGCTAGGTGTAGTGAGGCTGCCAGAAAATGCGAACCACGGGGCAACAATATCTGTCTTCTGTAAAAATCTCTGTAAAGTACTACGTTTCACTTTTAGGCCCTTGGAACGTAACAGGTTATCTAGGGCCAGGAGAAGCAAACTTGAAGATACGGCACCCATGACACAACAAAAGACACACAACAAACAAAAGTGAAAGTAAGAGTGAAAGTACACAGTGCAGCTGCAATAAGATTTAATGCTCTCTCTGGCTTTACAGAGGAGCTGCCGCTTTGATAGCGGGTCCTAATTACCTAGGACTAATCTCCGCTTTGACCGTGGGTCCCAATTAATCTGGGACTAATCTCCGCTTTGACCGCGGGTCCCAATTAATCTGGGACTAATCTCCACTTTGACCGCGGGTCCCACTTACCTAGGACTGATCTCCGCTTTGATAGCGGGTCCTACTTAACTAGGACTGATCTCCGCTTTGACCGTGGGTCCTACTTACCTGGGACTAATTGGTGCACCACCCCTGACTGCTGAAAGTTCTGGTTCCCGGGTTTTCATCACCACTTGTCGCGACCCCTTGCCCGCAAGGAAGACGCAACTCAGGAATCTTCTTTCAGCAGTTTATTCAGGCCCTTGATATTTCTTCTAATTCCCCGTCGGATGCCCCTCCCAGCCTTAATAAAGCATCCCAAGCCCCAATGCGAAGCTGCCACGTGGAACTTTCTCACAGGGTGCTGAGAAACCATGCACCAACTCTCCCAAACAAGGAGTTGTTTATTACAGACCACAGTGGAGCCAGCACCATCTTGCAATGGCGACCATAATCTGCAGAAACGGCTCACCACAGCCTGTGTGGAGAGCAGTTCCCGGGTGCCTATGGTCGATATACAATTCTAACTTCTGAATGTGTCACAGGATGTAGGGGTAACCTCCATCTCATGGGAACCTTCGAAGCATCTGTTAGAACAAAGTGGTTACCAAGGCAGTGACCTCATTCAGTTCCTGAAGGAATTGACCTACCTCATTTCTTTGTTGATGCAATTTGCTGAACTCGGGATCCAAGAAGCCAAGCACCCAGAGCCAGTCCCAGTCCCAGTCCCATTGGGTTCACTTGTTTGGATTTACCAAAGACAGAGTCAGTCTTTCTTGGTAAATACTGATCTGTGGATGGTTAAATGCCAGGAAAGCTCTGAAGAGGGGCCTTCCTGAGAAAGCAGGTAGTGACTCCCTGATGGCTCCTGACAACTTTACAGAGTTGGTAATGAAGACCAGATCTGAGACAGGACAGGCCATTTCGTGGGAACATAGTATGGCCAATCAGTCTGAGGACACTCTGGATAGTCACAGACCTACTTGGGTAAAGGAGGTGCCTTTGTGGGTGTGCATGTGAGTTTGGTTTTGTCTCATGTTATGAGAATAGGTAGGAAAGGCAGTTTGTTTGGTTTGGAGTGGACTGTTTTTAATAAGTCATTTGACATGGCGAGTGTTTCTTTGTTTGTGTATCCCACTGTATCCGTGGTTGTAGACCTTTGAAAAGCGAATGCATCAATGGTTGTGTCCTGTCTAATATAAAGTGTCCCAGCGTTCATCCTGCCCAATTTAAGAATGGAGAGTGGCTTGCCTATGGATGGGCAATACCTACAATCTTTCTAAGTTCCTGTTTCTTCGTGAATTCTGGCCACTCTCCTGAATAGGCTCATGGTTTTGTGTCCAACATATGTACCACCACAAGGCTCTGTGACATGGCCATGTACTGATAGCTGAAGGGAATGGGAGAATCTCAGAAAACTCAGATATCAGTGTGACCAGGAAAGTCTTAGTGGAGAAACCCTGCTTTGGGCCTTTTGCTTACTTATGTTTCTATTACCCTGAATGTCAAGAAGGTCTTTACCTCAGGCCACCCCTTTGTGAAGCCTTAAGAAAACTGTTTTCATATGGAAATGAATGGGGATCACCTGTGGCTCTTTGCCTAATTGCTTTGGAATGGGATGTGCTTGAATCAGCCTCTTGTCCTTGTGTGAGGTTGTGGCTTAAATTATCAGCACCTGATAGATCTAAATAAAAATCCCATGTGCTTCCAAACCAAAATGGCCAAAAGAGCAGTCATTGTGGATAAATTTTTTTGCCTTCTTAGGTTGGGTTCCTGACCTACATCAAGTGAGAATAGGGATCCTTTGGGTCAAATGCGTTCTTCAAATCCCTGCAGAGGCTATCCCATAGGTGCTTGGGTTTTCTCATGACTCCAAATCACATAAAGAATCTATACCTGACAGCTAGTAGGCCTCAAATTGGAAAAGCGGAACACTTTACCAGCAGGAATATTTGATCACTCCTGGTTCAAAGGAAGAGTACCCTGGCCACCATGATTTTAGGCAAATGAGGGGCAAGTGAGCTTATTTTGGACACTTTCTTGGCCTTGCCTCTCATAGAATCCTCCAGCCACAGGGTATGATGAGTGTCTATATGGAAGAAGATGAGTGTCATGTGGGAGTGTTTTAGATTTAAGCGAAGAAAGAGAGAACTGAAATTACTGACATATGGGATCGAAAAGGCAATATAACAACAGATGCTACAGAAATAAAGAAGACAATTAGAAATTATTTTGAAAACCTATATTCCAATAAAATAGAAAATAGTGAAGACATTGATAAATTTCTTAAGTCATATGATTTGCACAAACTGAGTCAGGAGGATACACACAAGTTAAATAGACCAATATCAATGGATAAAATAGAAGAAGCAATCAAAAGACTACCAACCAAGAAAAGTCCAGGTTCAGATGGGTATACAGCGGAGTTTTACAAGACCTTTAAAAAAGAATTAATACCAATAACTTTCAAGATATTTCAGGAAATAGAGAAAGAGGGAGCTCTGCCAAATTCATTCTATGAGGCCAAGAACACTCTGATTCCGAAACCAGACAAAGACACCTCAAAAAAAGAAAACTACAGACCAATATCTCTGATGAACCTAGATTCAAAAAACCTCAATTAAATTCTGGCGAATTGGATACAAAGGCACATCAAAAAAATTGTGCATCATGATCAGGTAGGATTCATCCCTGAGATGCAAGGACGGTTCAATATACAGAAATCAATAAATGTTATTCACAACATAAATATACTTAAAGATAAGAACCATATGATCATCTAGATAGATGCAGAAAAATCATTCGACAAAGTAGAGCATCCCTTTATGTTCAAAACCTTAGAAAAACCAGGGATAACAGGAACTTACCTCGACACTGTAAAAGCTATCTATGCTAACCCTCAGGCTAGTATCATTCTGAATGGAGAAAAATTGAAGGCATTCCCTCTAAAATCTGGAACAAGACAGGGATGTCCTCTATCACCACTTCTATTCAATATAGTTTTTGAAACTGGCCAGAATAATTAGACAGACGAAAGAAATTAAAGGCATAAAAATAGAAAAAGAAGAACTTAAAATATCACTAATTGCAGATGACATTATTCTTTATATAGAAAACCCAAAAGGGTCTACAAAAAAAAAAAAACTACTAGAACTAATAAATGAATTCAGCAATGTGGCAGCATATAAAATCAACATGCATAAATCAAAAGCATTTCTGTATATCAGCGACAAAACTTCTGAAACAGAAATGAGGAAAAACACTCCATTCACATATCCTCAAAAAAAAAAAAAATCTTGGTAATCAACCTAACAAAAGAGGTGAAAGATTTATACAATGCAAACTACAGAACCCTAAAAAGAGAAGTAGAATAAGATCTTAGAAGATGGAAAATATACCCTGTTTATGCATAGGCAGAACTAACATCATCAAAATGGTGATATTACCAAAAGTTCTCTATAGGTTTAACGCAATGCCAATCAAAATCCCAAGGGCATTTCTTGTAGAAATAGAGAAAGCAATCATGAAATTCATATGGAAAAATAAAAGACCCAGAATAGCAAAAGCATTTCTAAGCAGGAAGTGTGAATCAGGCGGTATAGCGATACCAGATTTCAAACTATATTACAGAGCAATAGTAAAAAAAAAAAAACCAGCATGGTACTGGTACCAAAACAGGCAGGTGGACCAATGGTACAGAATGGAGGACACAGAGACTAATCCAAAAAGCTACAACTGTCTTATATTTGATAAAGGAGCTAAAAGCATGCAATGGAGAAAGGATAGCATCTTCAACAAATGGTGCTGGGAAAACTGGAAATCCATATGTAACAAAATGAAACTGAATCCCTTTCTCTCGCCATGGACAAAAGTTATATCAAAATGGATCAAGGAGCTTTATATCAAATCAGAGACATGGCGTCTGATAGAAGAAAAATTGGCTACGATCTACATACTGTGGTGTTGGGCTCCAAATTCCTCAAAAGGACACCCATAGCACAAGAATTAATAACTAGAATCAACAAATGGGACTTACTCAAACTAAAAAGGTTTTTCACAGCAAGAGAAACAATAAGAGAGGTAAATAGGGAGCCTACATCCTGGAAACAAATCTTTATTCCTCACACTTCAGATAGAGCCCTAATATCAAGAATATACAAAGAACTCAAAAAATTAGACAATAAGATAACAAATAACCCAATCAACAAATGGGCTAAGGATCTGAACAGACACTTCTCAGAGGAGGACATACAATCAATCAACAAGTACATGAAAAAATACTCACCATCTCCAGCAATCAGAGAAATGCAAATCAAAACCACCCTAAGATACCATCTCACTCCAGTAAGATTGGCAGTATTTATGAAGTCAAACAAACACAAGTGCTGGGGAGGATGTGGGGAAAGAGGTACACTTGTACATTACTGGTGGGACTGCAAATTGGTGTAGCCAATTTGGAAAGCAGTATGGAGATTTCTTGGAAAGCTGGGAATGGAACCACCATTTGACCCAGCTATTCCCTTTCTCATTCTATTCCCTAAAGACCTAAAAAGAGCATGCTACAGGGAAACTGCTACATCGATGTTCATAGCACCACAATTCACAATAGCAAGACGGTGGAACCAACCTAGATGCCCTTCAATAGATGAATGGATAAAAAAAAAAGTGGCATTTATTCACAACGGAGTATTACTCTGCATTAAAAAATGACAAAATCATAGAATTTGCAGGGAAATGGATGGCATTAGAGGAGATTATGCTAAGTGAAGCTAGCCAAACCCTAGCAAACAAATGCCAAATGTCTTCTTTAATATAAGGAGAGTAACTAAGAACAGAGAAGGGATGAAAAGCATGAGAGGAAAATTAACATTTAACAGGGATGTGAGGTGGGAGGGAAAGTGAGAGAGAAGGGAAATTGCATGGAAATGGAAGGAGACCCTCAGGGTTATAAAAAATTACATACAAGAGGAAGTGAGGGGAAAGGGAAAAATAATACAAGGGGGAAAATTTATTAGAGTAGTGGGATTAGAGAGAGAAGAGGGGAGGAGAGGGCATGGGAGGGGGGATAGTAGAGGATAGGAAAGGCAGAAGAATACAACATACAGTAGTAAGGCAATATGTGAATCAATGGATGTGTAACTGATTTGATTCTGCAATCTGTATACAGGGTAAAAATAGGAGTTCATAACCCACTTGAATCAAAGTGTGAAATATGATACATCAAGAACTATGTAATGTTTTGAAGAATCATAAATAAAAATTAAAAAAAAAAGAAAACTCACTTAGGTGAATGATGCACGCGAATCCTAATATTTCTACAGTAACTGACCAAGTTTAACATCAATGCAAGTAGATTCCTATGGGACATGACGTACATTTTGACATTCATTTGTATTCAACACTGGTACACTACTATTTCATCAGTTTATGCACATTATAGGATGTATATTTCATCCACAATTTAGCAAATTTATAGGCATTTGTTTCACTTTCAATCACTTCCTGCTTCAGAACACATATATTCCTCCATATTTTTTGACTGGTCTTTTCATGAGACTTCTTACCAAACACAATATTTTCCATTTCCATTATCACTTTTGAAGCAAAACTCACACACACTTCATGATAAACAATAACCCTAAGATTACCATTAGATACATAACTGGTTGGAATGACTGATTTTATGTCAATTAATGATTTCTAATATACTTTCAGATATCAATTCAATCTATTATTAAAAGAGGAACCAGTTATATTATTTATTCACAGTAAGTTCTATTCATGCATTATCTCTATATTCATAGACTCAGGGTACACCACTTTGTACCCCCAATACTAATTTATATGTCTTCAAATATTGCTCCCAGTAATAGTGGAAGAAATAATCATGTCACATGATCTACATATATATTTTATCACAATAATTTTCTGGGCACAAATGCAAAGGTCACACTTATGATTGTACCAAATCCTAAATGGAAAGTGAACATGGATTACTAAAAACATCCATGTCCAGGTTGCCTAATGCTTTCAAATATCATTCCTATTGGTGACTACCTATTTTTTTGTTCCTAAGATTATGTATTCAATCTCAATCCTGTTGAAAATGTCTAATCCTATCACTCACATTATAATTGCCTGATTTTGTATTGTCTCTATTGATATCTTCTTTCTTATATTTTTTCCAGTTCATCATTGTGACTGACTCTTCACATGTGCTGACATTTACATTCACTCTATAACCAAAACCCTATTGCTAAAGAACATTTGGTCCAAATTTTATACTCACTCTTCTTCCTAAACCTACCGACTATCCTAATTTGAGTGGATGTTCTCTTCTACAATCAATCATCCAAGGTCCAAGGTCCTATGCCATGGATTATCGATTTATCTGAGACAATTTTGCAGAACGTAATTAAAAGCTAAATATCCCAAACAAGGGCCTAATCCCCTTGTGGACTTCAAATCTTACCTAGATTTCTGTTTTCATACTTATATTTCAGCTGTATATTCTTGTAAATATGGCAGTTTTCCAATACCATTATTCATCCAGCAGAATGATTACTAACCCAAATCGAACATGTTATTAACCCTAACCATACACTGTTCCCTCAATTTAACTTTACAGAAGAGCAGGTACAGAGTTCATCTTACAATACAGGAATTTAGGGTATCTTCCACCTGCTGAGAACCTTTGAGGTTCCATGTAGATTTGATCCCTGAAGAAGATGTAGGCAGCAATGAAGGACCTGAGAGAGCAAAAGTCATCTTCCATGAGAAACAACCTTTTAAGGATGAAGGGTTGTGTCTGAATAAGCCTTTCTCTTCTTAATGTAGAGAAGAAGGACCAAATCAGGCCTGTGTGGAGAGATGTTCCCGCAAACTGGTGCGGCCAATTTGGAAAGCAGTATGGAGATTCTGGGGAAGGCTGGGAATGGAACAACAATTTGACCCAGCTATTGCCCTTTTTGAACTATTCCCTTAAGACCTTAAAAGAGTGTACTACAGGGATACTGCCACATCGATGTTCATAGCAGCACAATTCACAATTGCTACACTGTGGAACCAACACAGTTGTCCTTCAGTAGATGAATGGATAAAAAAAACCTGTGGCTTCTATACACCCTGGAGTATTACGCAGCACTAAAAAATGACAAAATCATGGAATTTGCAGGAAAATGGATGGTACTAGAGCAGATTATGCTTAGTGACGCTAGTCAATCCTAAAAAACAAATACCAAATGTCTTCTTTGATATAAGGATTGCAACTAAGAACAGAGCAGGGAGGAAGAGCAGGAAGAAAAGATTAACATTAAACAAAGATATGAGGTGGGAGGGAAAGGGAGAGAAAAGGGAAATTGCATGGTAATGGAAGGAGACCCTCATTGTTACACAAAATTACATCTAAGAGGTTGTGAGGGGAATGGGAAAATAAACAAGGAGAGAAATGAATTAAAGTAGAATGGGTAGTGAGAGAAGATGGGAGGGGAGAGGAGGGGGGATAGTAGAGTAATGGAAAGGTAGCAGGATACAAAAGTAACTAATAGGGCATTATGTAAAAATGTGGATGTGTAACCGATGTGATTCTGCAATCTGTATTTGGGGTAAAAATGGGAGTTCATAACCCACTTGAATCTAATGTATGAAATATGATATGTGAAGAGATTTGTAATGTTTTGAACAACCAATAAAAGAAAAAAAGTAGCAATATATATGCCAATCGAAATTCATCATGAAATATATATAATCCACAGATGCAAAAATATTCATTTACTGAACATGGATTTATGTATAATGTTATTCAACTTGGAAGCTCACCCATAGGTTGAATTTTCAGTTCCAACAGCGTTTAGGAGGAGTGATCTCTTCTCACAATTTGTATCTGCCAATTCAGCCACCTCACAAGTATATACGTGTGATACCAGATAGGGTTTTCTATGTGCATATAAAAATACATGCACCGTATAGGCTACAGAGAAAGGGAGACAGGAATTCACATATTTGTTAACTTTAAAAACACATGTAGAGTTATTTCAACAAAAAATTGACTAGATTTATAACTCCTACACTATATAATGCAAAAGGCAATTCCAACTACACACCATGCCTCCTCTGAACTGCTTGTATTTCTATTCTTTTTGGGTTATTTCTCACTATCATATTAAGATTATTAGTCAGAGTCCAGTAGGGTAGGGGTTAATGTCAGGGATTCAGTATTTCAAATGGAAAGTTGGAAAATGACTCCAATGTGTATGTAAACATGTGCTACACAAAAATCTTCCCACTCACATCCAGAGAAGTGCCATGATATTACCTTCGCCCCAAGTAAGACACAATAAGAGGAGAAAAGTGTGAAAATCTGTGATTATGTATCTGAATGGAATATGCTCGGGAGTTCACAACCTTGGAGGTGGTAGAGGAGCTTCCAAAAGTAAGGGACAGGGTAAACACTCCACCAACATGGAGCTCTGCTGGCCTATGACTTCTTGGGAAACTGCCTCTGAGGTTGGCACTTGAAATATATGTTGTTGTCATGAGCTTTAGCTTCCTTTGTAGTGAGACCATCAAATCTGGGTCTGCATCTATGTGACCTGGAAGACATGGTTTCTTATATTCCAATGAACCTGAGGCAGCAGTGCTGAATTCTCTCTTTGTAGGTAAACTGTGGCCACAGGAAGCCAAGTGTCTCCTGGTGGGGACTGTGAAGACATTTGGTCATCCTTCACATTTTGTGGTGCTTCTTGCTGCTGCATTGGGAATATGGTTTTTGCTTCACAAAATACAAGGAGTTCAACTGGGACAGAGTGCTGGAGAGAGTTCTGTAACGTGTGTTGTGACTCATTTATTTGTTGGTTTTTCCTTTTTTTTTTTTTGAGGAATGACCACCAGGCGATGAATTTCCCTCTTAAAACTGCTTTCATTGTGTCCCGTAGATTCCGATATGTTGTGTCTGTGTTTTCGTTTATCTCTAAGAATTTTTTGATTTCCACCTTTATGTCTTCTGTAACCCATTGATCATTCCGTAACATATCGTTCATTTTCCATGTGATGTAGGACTTTTTCTTCCTTCTTTTATCATTGATTTACAGTTTCATTCCATTATAGTCAGAAAAAATGCATGGTATTATCTCCACCCCTTTATATTTACTGAGGGTTGCCCTATGGCATAATATATGGTCTATTTTTGAGAAGGATCCATGTGCTGCTGAAAAAAAGTATAACCATTTGATGATGGTTGGTATATTCTATATATTTCAGTTAAGTCTAAGTTATTGATTGTGATATTGAATTCTATATTTTTTTAATTCAACTTTTGTTTGAAATATCTGTCCAATGGTGAGAGAGCTGTGTTGAAGTCACCGATAATTATTGTGTTGTTGTCTATTTGATTCCAGAACTTGAGGAGAATTTGTTTTATGAAGGTCGCAGCACCATTATTTGGTTCATAAATATTGATAATTTTTATGTCTTGTTGGTGAATGATTCCTTTTAAAGTTATATAATATCCATACTTATCCCTTTTGAATAACTTAGTCTTGAAGTCTATTTTATTCTATGTGAGGATGGCCACCCCTGGTTGCTTACGAGGACCGTGTGCATGGTATATTTTTTCCCAACCTTTCACCTTCAGCCTGTGTATGCCTTTTCCATTCAGATGTGTCTCCTGGAGGCAACATATTGTTGGATTTGTTTTTATAATCCAAGTTACCAGCCTATGTTGCCTTATTGGAGAGTTCAACCATTAAGGTTTAGATTTACTATTTATATATGGTTTGTACTGCCAGCCATTTTGATTATTTATTTTTTTTAATTTAGTTTGTTTCTCCATGATTAGCTTTTCCCCCGCCCTCTGTTATTACTGAGGCACTTCCCAGTGATAGTTTTGGTTGTTGTTTTTCATTTCTTCCTCATGTAGTGTTTTGCTCAAGACACTTTGCAATGCTGGTTTTCTGGCTGCAAATTCTTTTAGCTTTTGTTAATTATGAAATATTTTTATTTTGTTGTTGTACCTGAAGCTTAATTTTGCTGGATACAGAATTATTGGTTGGCATCCATTGTCTTTCAGTATTTGAAATACATTGTTCCAGGATCTTCTCGCTTTCAGCGTCTGTGATGAAAAATCTGTTGTTAACCTTATTGGTTTACCCCTGAATGTCATCTGCCTCCTTTCTCATGTACCTTTTAATAATTTCTCTTTGGTCTGTTTATTGGATATTTTCGTAACAATGTGTCTTGGCATTGGTCTACTGTGATTTTGTGTGCTCGGTGTCCTGTATGCATCTACAATTTGTATATCCGTTTCCTTTTTTATTTCTGGAAAGTTTTCTAAAATTATTTCATTCAGCAGGTTACTCATTCCCTTGGTTTGAATCTCTGTACCTTCCTCTATCCAGATGACTCATAAGTTTGTTTTTTTATGTTATCCCATATCTCTTGGTTGTTTTTCTCATGATTTTTTACCAGTTTTTCGGAGTTGGCTAGACTCCTTTCAAGATGATATATTTTTTCTTCATTATTTGACGTTCTGGCTTCTACTTGCTCCACTCTGTTAGTGATACTCTCAATTGAGTTTTTAATTTGGTTTATCGTTTCCTTCATTTCTAGAATTATTGTTTGATTTCTTTTATAATCTCTATCTCCTGATAAAGACGCTTAACTTCTTCTCTTATCTGTTTATGTAATTCATTTTCAATGTGTTCTTTCACTGTTTGGAATTGCTGTCTCGTATCCTCTTTAAGGTTCCATTCCATCTGTCTAAGGTATTCCTTGAGTTCTTTATATGACCATTTTCCTGATGATTCTAGGTCCTCCTGATTATTTATGTTGTCCTTCATTGTTTGTACACATTTTCATCCTTGCTTTTTTATGCTGCTAATGTTACTTCTTGTTCTGTTTGACTGCTGAGTTACTGCTTACTCTTATAAATTTATTTGAAGCTTGGGAGGAAAGATAGTAGTAGGGATGGGAAGAAGTCACTAAAGAGAATGAGAGTAGGCAGGTAGAATTCAAGGAAGGGAGAATAAGAAAATTGAAAAGAAATGAAAAGACAAAAGAAAAAAAATAGAAAATAAAGAAAGAAATAAAATTTTTTAGAAATAATAATGATAATTATAAAAATGAAAATTAAAATTTAAAAGAATCATAAAATAATAAATTTTTAAAATTTTAAAAAATAAAAACATTAAAAAAAGTTAAAGAACAACAACAAAAAAATGAAAATGAAAGAAAAAGAAGAAAATAAAAAGAAAAAAAAATAATAATACATGCAGTAATAGAGTTCAATTAACTTCTCTTCCAGTAGGTGGAGCTGTGTGCATTGGGCCAAGCTTCTCCTCTCAATAGGTGGGAAGCAATCACTGTGCAGCAACTCTTTATCCCAGAATGGGCGGATCTCCAATCCTGAGTGTCTAGGGCCTTCTCTTTTGTTTCCTCAAGCCAGGCCCAACAACCTGTGACGCTCACCACAATACTATGTAATGTTTTGAACAACCATTAATAAAAAGTTTTAAAAAAAGAAAACTAAATTCAGTGAATGATGCACGCGAATCCTAATATTTCTACAGTAACTGACTCAGTTTAACATCAATGCAAGTCGATTCCTATGGGACATGATATGTATTTTGCCGTTCATTTGTATTCAACACTGGTACACTACTATTTCATCAGTTTATGCACATCATTGGATATATATTTCATCCACAATTTAGCAAATTTATAGGCATTTGTTTCACTTTCAATCACTTCCTGCTTCACAACTCATGTATTCCTCCATATTTCTTGACTGGTCTTTTCATGAGACTTCTTTCCAAACACATTATTTTCGATTTCCATAATCACTTTTGAAGCAAAACTCACACACACTTCATGATAAACAATAACCCTAAGATTACCATTAGATATATAACTGGTTGGAATGAATGATTGTATGTCAATATATGATATCTTATATATTTTCAGATATCAATTCAATCCATTATTTAAAGTGGAACCAGTTAGATTATTTATTCACTGTATATTCTATTCATCCATTATCTCTATATTCATTGACACAGGGTACACCACTTTGTACCCCCAATACTAATTTATATGTCTTCAAATATTGCTCCCAGAAATGGTGAAAGAAATACTCATATCACATGATCCACAGATACATGTTATCACAATAATTTTCTGGGCAGAAAATGCAAAGGTCACACTTATGATTGTACCAAAGCCTAAATGGAAAGTGAACATGGATTACTAAAAACATCCATGTCCAGGTTGCCTACTGCTTTCAAATGTTATTCCTATTGGTAACTACATATTTTTTTTCTTCCTAAGATTATGCATTCAATCTTAACCATGTTGAAAATGTCTAATCCTATCACTCACATTATAATTGCCTGATTTTGTAATGTCTCTATTGATATCTTTTTTCCTATATTTTCTCCAGTTCATCATTGTGACTGAGTCTTCACATGTGCTGACATTTACATTCACTCTATAACCGAAACCCTATTGCTAAAGAACATTTGTTCCAAATTTTATACTCACTCTTCTTCCTAAACCTACAGACTATCTTCCTAATCCTACTGACTCTCCCAATTTGAGTAAATGTTCTCTTCTACAATCAATCATCCAAAGTACAAGGTCCTTTGCAATTGTATATCGCATTATCTGAGACATCTCTGCAGAATGTAATTCAAAGCTAAGTATCCAAATCAAGGGCCTGATGCCCTTCTGTGCTACAAATCTTACATAGATTTCTGTTTTTGTACTTATATTTCACCTCTATAATCTTATAAATATTGCAGGTTACCAATAGCAGTAATCCTCCTGCAGAATGATTTATAACCCAAATCGAACAAGGTATTAACCCTAACCATACACTGATCCGTCAATCTAACTTTACAAAAGGGCAGGGTCAGAGTTCATCTTAAAATACAGGAATGTAGGGGATCTTCCACCTGCTGAGAACCTCAAAGGTCCATGCAGATTTGATCCCAGGGAAAGATGCAGGCAGCTATGAAGTACCTGAGAGAGCAAAAGTCACCTTCCATGGGAAACAACCTGGTAAGGATGAAGGGTAGCTTCTGAATAAGCCTCTCTCTTCTTAATGTAGAGAAGATGGACCAAACCAGTCCTGTGTGGTAAGCTGTTCCCGGATGCCTATGGTTGATATACCATTCTAACTTGTGAAAGTATCACAGGAAGTAGGGGCAACCTCCATCATAGGACCATTGGAAGAAACTGTTAAGACAAAGTGGTTGCCAAAGCAGTGACCTCATTAAGATATTGAAGGAAGTAACCTCACCTTACTTCTTTGGTGATGGAAGTCTCAGATCCGGGAAGCCAGGCACCAAGAGCCAGTCCCAGTCCCAGTCTCAGTGTTCTCACTTGTTTGGATTTACGAAGGACAGAGTCAGTCTTTCTTGGTACCTACTGATGTGAGGATGGCCAAATGTCAGGAAAGCTCTGAAGATGGGCCTTTCCTGAGAAACCAGGTAGTGGATCACCGATGGCTCATGAAAACTTCACAGAGTTGGCCAAGGAGACCAGATCTGACACAGGACAGGCCATTTCAGCGGAACATAGTATGGCCCACCATTCAGAGGACACTCCCGATAGTTACAGACCTACTTAGGGGAAGGAGGTGCCTTTGTGGGTTTGGGTGTGGGTTTGAGGTTTTGTCTCATGTTCTAAGAATAGTTAGGAAAGGTGGTTTGTTTGGTTTGGAGTGAACTGTTTCTGGTAAGACGTTTCGCAAGGCGAGTGTTTCTTTTTCTGTGCATCCACTGTGTCCGTGGTTGTAGACATTAGAAAAGAGAATGCATCAATGGATGTGTCCTGTCTAGTAGAAAGCATTCCAGGATTTATCTTGTCCAGTGTATGAATGGACTGCGGCTTGACTTATGGATGGGCAACATCTACTATCTTCCTAAGTTCCTGTTTTCTTCCTGAAAACTGATCACTCTCAGAATAGGCTCACGATTTTGTTTCCATGATTTGTACCACCTCCAAGCTCTGTGCTTACCAATTGTTCTGTTGCCCTGAATGTGAGGAAGGTCTTTTCTTCAGGCCAAACCTTTGTGAAGCATGAAGAAAACAGTTTTCAAGTGGAAATGAAAGGGCATCACCTGTGGCTCTTTACTTAATTTCTTTGGAAAGGGATGTGTCTGAATCAGATTTTTGGCCCTGTGTGAGGTTATGTCTTAGATTCTCAGCACCTGAAGGATCTAAAAAAAAGATCCAATGTGTGCATCTAAAACAAAAATTGCCAAAAGAGCAGTCATTGTGAATGAAGTCTCTTGCCTACCTCTGTAAGGTTCCTGACCTTCATCAAGTGAGACTAGTGATCATTTGGGTCAAATGAGTTCCTCAAAACCCTGCAGAGGCTAGCCCATAGGTGCTTGGTTTTTCTCATGACTCCAATTCACATAAAGAATCTAAACCCCACAGTCAATAGGCCTCAAATTGGAGAAGCAGTGCCGTATTAAAGAGTATTAGGGATTAACGTATTAGGGATTCTTTGGGTCAAATGAGTTCTTCAAAGTCCCGCAGAGGTTCTTGTGTTTTCTCATGACTCCAAATCACATAAATAATCTATACCTAAAAGTCAGTAGGCCTCAAATTGGAGAAATAGAGAAGTATTAACGGCAGGCTTATTTGATCACTCGTGGTTCACAGGAAGGGTGTCCAGGCCACCTTGAATATTGGCAAATGAGGGGCAAGGGAGTTTATTTTGGACACTGTCTTTGGCTGTGCCCCTCATGGAAAACTCCTGGCAAAGGTTACGATGAGTGACTATATGGAAGAAGATGAGGGCCATGTGGGAGAGTTTTGGTTTTAATTTTGGTCATTTGTGAGGCGGTTGGAAGAAATGACTTGGTCCACCAGGGCTTGAACTCTGGTGTGATTCCCCTTAGAGACTGGGTTTTGGAACTGACCTCAGAGAAGTATTGCCATGAATTTTGTTGGAATTTTAGGAGGCCACGCATGAGAGTCACCCTTGGAAACTGAGATCTAGGCCCAGGGTGGCTTTCCTCAGATCACTGGGAATCTCAGCCAGGATATCACATGATTTTATTCTGAAAGACTTCTGTACCATAGTTGAGAGTCAAAACACACACGTACCTCACATTGTAGACCTCAATGGGCCTGGCTTCATGTGTCCATTTGGCCACTCTTTGGGAAGACTTGCCTGTGAGAGTTCTCCAGAGCATTCACTGAAATGAGCTTCCTCAACATTTAATGTTTTCTGAATGAATTGAAACCAACAGTGCCTCCAACTTCATCCTTGAAAAATGGCTAGAAAAATACCATAAAATTTTGGAAATTCATTGGAGAAGCTTTGTATGTCCTGTTGCTGATCATGAGGGTACCAGACAGTGCCTTGAATTACTGGGCTTCATGAAAATGGTGTAGAACAGAGATTTCAGTATGTTGGAGCCTGCTGAGTAGTGGGCCTAGAGGAGTGGTGGGCAGGTGTGTGAAAGAACATCAGTGGTAGGGCCATGAGGATCTACCATTGGATTCCAAATGGCTTTTGACTGACATGGTGCAGCCAGCAGACCCTTATATGTAAAGGCATCTTGTTATATGGAGAGGTTTCACGGCAATGTTCAGAATGAGGTTGATATGGACAAGGCGGCAATGGGACAAGATATGAGGGATAGAGCCTGGTTGGTGCATTCTCTCGCAGACTCTGACCCACCACTCGTGACAGAACTCCCTCCAGCACTGTGTCCCAGTTGAGCTCCTTGTATTTTGTGACGCAAATACCAAACTCCCAGTGCTGCAGCAAAAATACCACAAAACGTTGAGGAGGAACAAATGGCTTCACAGTCCACACGGGGAGACACTTTGTCTCCAGTGGTCACAGTTGACCTACAAAGAGAGGATTCTGCACTGCTTCCTCATGTTTATTGGAAAATAAGAAACCCTATTGCTAAAGAACTTTTGGTCCAAATCATATACTCACTCTTCTTCCTAAACGTACCGACTATCTTTCAAATCCTAATGACTATCCTTTTTTGAGTGGATGTTCTCTTCTACATTCAATCTTCCAAGGTTCAGGTGCTATGCCATTGTATATCAAATTTTCTGAGACATCTGTGCAGAACATAATTCAAAGCTAAGTATCCCAATCAAGGGCCCAATGCCCTTCTGGCCTTCAAATCATACCTAGATTTCTGTTTTCATTCTTATATTTCACCTCTATATTTTTGTAAATATCGCAGGTTCCCAATAACATAATTCATCACAGAGAATATTTCCTAACCCAAATTGAACCTGTTATTAACCCTAAATATACACTCTTCCCTCAATCTCATTTTACTGAAAATCAGGGACAGAGTTGTTCTTAGAATACAGGAAAGTACGGGACCTTCCACCTGCTGAGAACCTCAAAGGTCCATACAGAAATGATACCCAGAGAAGTTGTAGGCAGGTACGAAGGACCTGAGAGAGCAAAAGTCATATTCCATGGCAAGCAACCTGGTCAGGATGAAGCAATGTGTCTGAATCAGCTTTTCTCTTCTTATTGTAGAGAAGATGGATCAAACCAGCCTGTGTGGAGAGCTGTTCCTGGGTGCCTATGGATGATATATCATTCTAACTTGTGAAAGTGTCACAGAAAGTAGGGGAAGCCTCCATCTCATGGGACCCTTGGAAGCAACTCTTAGGACAATGTGGTTTCCAAGGCAGTGGACTCATTCACTTCCAAAGAAAGTGACATGCCTCATTTCCTTGGTGATTGAACTCTCTGAACTTGGTATCCAAGAAGCCAGGCACCAAGAGGCAGTCCAAATCCCAGTCCCAGTGTGCTCACTTGTTTGGATTTTCCAAGGACAGAGTCAGTCTTTCTCGGTAACTACTGCTGTGAGGATAGCCAAATGCCAGGAGAGTTCTGAAGAGGGACATTTCCTGAGAAAGCAGGTAGTGGCTCAACACTTTGTTCCTGACAACCTCACAGAGTTAGCCAAAGAAACCAGATCAGAGAGGTGGTTTGTTTGGTTTGTAGTGAACTGTTTCTAGTAGATTCTTTTACAAGGTGAGTGTTTCTATGTCTGTGTATCCCACTGTGTCCCTGGTTGTAGACATTAGAAAAGAGAATGCAACAATGGATGTGTCCTGTCTAGTAGAAAGCTTCCCAGCATTCATCCAGCCCAATTTATGAATGGAGTGTGCCTTGCCTTATGGATAGGCAACACCTACTACCTTCATAAGTCCCTGTTTTCTTCCTGAATTCTGGCCACTCTCCAGAATACACTCATGGTTTTCTGTCCAAGGTATGTACCAACTCCAAGGTCTGTTACATGACTATGTACTGGACAGCTGAAGGGAATGGCCAGCATATCAAAAAACTCAGATATCCGTGTGACCAGGAAAATCTCAGTGTATAAACCTGCTTTGGGCCTTTTCCTTACCTATTGTTCTTTTGCCCTGAATGTCAGGAAAGTCTTTGCCTCAGGCCAGCCCTTTGTAAAGCCTGAAGAAAACAGTTTTGAAATGGAAATGAATGGGCATCACCTGTGGCTCTTTGCTTAATTGCTTTGGAAAGGGATGTGTCTGGATCAGGCTCTTGGCCCTGTGTGAGGCTGTGGCTTAGATTTTCAGCACCTGATGGATCTAAAGAAAGATCCCATGTGAGCATCCAAAACCAAAATGGCAAAAAGTTTATTCATTGTTAATGAATTCTATTGCCTACCCCTTTTAGGTTCCTAAAATCCATCAATTGAGAATAGGGATCCTTTGGGTCAAGTGAGTTCTTCAAATCTCTGCAGAGGACCTTGGTTTTCTCATGACTCCAATTCACATAAAGAATCTAAACCCCACAGTCAGAAGGCCTCAAATTGGAGAAATGGAACAGTATTAAGGGCAGGCCTATTTGATCACTTCTGGTTAACAGGAAGGGTGTCCAGGCCACCCTGAATTTAGGCAAATGAGGTGCAAGGGAGATTATTTTGGACATTGTCTTGGCCTGCGACCCTCATGGAAAACTCCAGCCAGAGGTTATGATGAGTGTCTATATGGGAGAAGATGAGGGCCATGTGGGAGTGTTTTGGTTTTAATTGTTTTTATTTAAGTCGTGGTTGGAAGAGTTGACTGGATCCACCTGGGCTTGAACACTGGTGTGATTCCCCTAGAGACTGAGTTCTGGAACTGACCTCCAAGAAGTATTGCTGTGTATTGTGTTGGGATTTTAGGAGGCCACGCATGAGATTCGCCCTTGGAAACTGAGATCTAGGCCCAGGGTGGCTTTCCACAGAGCACTGGGAATCTCAGGAATGATATTACATAATTTTATTCTTAAAGACGTGGCAGCCATTGTTGCAAGTCAAAACACACATGGACCTCACATTGTAGACCTCAATGGACCTGGCTTCATGTGACCTTTTGGCCTGTCTTTGGGAAGCCTTGCCTGTTAACGTTTTCTAGAGCTTTCTTTGAAATGAGCTTTTTCTCCATTTAATGGTTCCTGAGTGAATTGAATCCCACAGTGCCTCCAATGTCATCGTTGAAAAATGGCTAGATAAATACCATTAAATTTTTGAATTCCCATGACCAGGTCGCACTGGAGAAACTTTGTATGTCCTATTGATGATCATGAGTGTATCAGACAGTGCCTTGATTGACTGGTGTTCATGAAAATGGTGTAGAAGAGAGATGCCAGTAATTTGGAACCTGATGAGTAGTCGGCCTAGAGCAGTGGAGTGCAGGTGTGTGTTAAAACATCTGTGGTGGGGTCATTTGGATTTGCATTGGCTTCCAAATGGTTTGTGACTGACATAGTGTAGCCTCTAGATCCTTGTATGTAAAGGCATCTTGTTATATGGAGAGGTTTCAGTGCAATGTTTAGAATCAGATTGCTATGGTCAAGGGGGCAAGCTATGTGGGATAGAAGCCTGGTTGGTGCATTCTCTTGCAGACCCTTACCCACCACACATGACAGAACTCCCTCGAGCACTGTGTCCCAGTTGAACTCCTTGCATTTCGAGAAGCAAATACCAAACTCCCAGTGCAGCTACAAGAAACACCACAAAAGTGGAGGATGATTAAATGTCTTCACAGTCCACACTGGGAGACACTTAGCCCCCATTGGCAACAGTTTACCTACAAAGAGAGAATTCAGCACTGCTGCCTCATATCCATTGGAAAATATGAAACCATGTCCTCCAGGTCACATAGATGTAGACCCAGATTTGATGGTCTCAATACAAAGGAAGCTAAAGCTCCTGAAAACAACATATATTTCAAGTGCCCAACCTCAGAAGCAGTTTCTCAAGAAATCTTTATGCCGGCAGAGCTCCATGTTTGTGGAGTTATTACCCTGTTCTTTTTTTTTGGAAACTCCTCTACCACCTTCAAGTTTGTGAACTCCTGAGCATTTTCCATTCCAGATGTGTATTCACAGATTTTCAAATCTTCTCTAATTGTGTCTTACTTGGGGTGAAGGTAATGTCAAGGCATTGTTCTGAATGAAAGTGGAAAGATTTTGGGGTAGCACATATTTGCATACACATTGCATTCTTTTTTCAGTTTTCCATTGGAAATACTGAATCCCTGACTGTCAGGGGTAGAAGGAATTCTCCTTCAAAGAATAGCCTGACACTTACAAGAAACAACACCCAGGGAGACATCATCTCTTGGAGACATCATTTAGCCATCTGTGTCCCTGAGACATCCTGTGGCCATCTGTCTTCCTGAAATATCCTGAGGTTATCTCACCTTGTGTAGACATCCAGGAACTGCCGATAAGAGAGCTTTCCCATCTCCAGCATATAAAATCCCCTGTGTGAACAATGTATTTTGAAGGTTGATCAGAACTCCTGTCTTCCTGTCATCTCTCGTGTCTCTTGTACCTTCATTCCTCCCTATCTTGGTTCGCTGCCCACGTTGATGTGTCCTGCCAGCCGGGACATCTGGCGCCCACTGACTGGGGCTCGAGCCTTTGAGTCATAGGGAACCCCGTCCTCCTGGAAAACTTGGTCAAGCGGAGCTCACAATTGCCTCAGCAGACACCACCGAGAGACAGATCCAGGAGGAGAGTGGGGATGACCCATGGGGAGTGACCCACAATGGGTCAAGCAGTTTTGTCACATGATTTGTATTTGTAGGGCCTCAAGGATTCCTTCAAGACATGGGGGGCACGTGTTAAGAAAAAGGACTTAAAATTTTTCTTTTCATACATAGGGGAATTGTGTCTATGATTTCACCTTGAAGGGACCATTAATGGTAAAAGATGGCTTAGAGTAGGAGACTGTTTAAAAGATTATTTTGAATCCTTTGGTCAGAAAAATTGCCTGTTCCCACCTTTTCTTACTGGAAATTAATTAATGAATTTCTTAAAATTTCACCCTTTGACAATGGTACCTTAAAACTTTTCAGGATTAGGAAAGAGACTATGCAAAAGACCTCTCGTCCCCCCTCGCATGCCCATCAGTTAGTATAGACATAGACCATTCTCAGTCTCCCCAGGACCCTGGAAACCTTCCTGGTCCCCCTCAAAATACCACCCTAATGAATAGGGCTCCATAGGTTACCAACCGCCTTTATCCAGTTTTAAATCCTGGAGACACATTGACCCCTGGGGAGAAGGCTAACTTGGAGAAGGAAGCAACTCCCTATGATACAGAAGACCTGCCACTGCTTAGGACCCAGCCACAGCCTATAGGACTTACACATCCACCTCCCTCCTATATCTCTCCTGCTTTTTGTGCTCTGGCCCTTCAGGGGCCAAATCCCCCCACCAGATATTTTTTCCCCAATTCCCTTGCCTAACCTGGCTCCCTTGGGAGAGTCTCTCCAACATAGACTGGAAGAGATCCAAGTTTAAAAAGAATTAAGATCCCTTGACTCTGAGCTTTATTCATTAGCCTTAGGCATGGAGTCAACACAAGCTGGCCCAAAGTGGTCTAATACAAAGGCTAAGCCGCTCCATTGGACTGTTCTCACTTTTCAGTCACCCTCAGTTAGATAGTTAAGCCTGCCCAGGTTGATGTCAAAGACTTAGATGAGGATCAAGAGGAGGAAGCGGGGGAAATGGATCAAGGAGATCAGGACTCAGAGGATGAGGACTTCATCCCTAGGCAGGAAGGAACCCAGAGTGTCTACAAAACATTAAGCCTGCGTTTTCTTGAAAAAACTTAAAAAGTCTTGTGCTCACTATGGACCCATTGACCCTACACGTAGGCTTTATTAGAAAGCTACATGACACAATGTCTTACTCCCAATGATTGGAAATTTTTAGACCAAGCTACCCTCAATGCCGCAGACTTCCTCTTATGGAATGCAGATTTCAAAGAGCACTGTCAGGAAACTGCTCAGAAAAATTTAACTAAGCCCTCCTCTAATTCCTGGACTTATGTTAAGCTAGTGGGCAATGCGCCTTTTGACACTAAAACTTAACTGGCACGTTTCCCTGGTGTACTTTTGACACAGATTCAGATGGCTGGCTTACATGCTTGGAGACGCCTCCCTCAAAAGGCCTCTGCTACGACTTCCCTGGCAAAAATTCGACAAGGGCCCGACAAGCCTTATAGCGACTTTGTTCCCCGGCTTAACCTAGCTGCGGGATTCTTGCTTGGACCAAGCGAAAGCGAAAGCACCTTTGTAAAACATCTTGCCTTTGAAAATGCCAACCTGGCATGTCAGGATGTTCTTCGACCACATAAGAAAAAAGTGAAACTTTCTGACTTTATTGGACTCTGTGCAGGGTTGGGTGTAGCCCTTGCCATGGGTCTCACCCTCGGTGCCGCCTTTACCAAGGCCTTTCACAATCCTGGCTCACGTAGTTGCTTTACTTGTAAACAACCTGGCCATTTTGCACGTGAGTGTCTGACAGGCAAACAAAGCCTAAGAATAGTGTCTTTTCAAACTGAGGCTAAACTGCCCCCAGCTACCCTTTGCCCTAGATGAGGTAAAGGTCATCACTGGGCCAGTGAGTGTAGATCTAAGACAAATGCCCTCAGCAGCCTATCTCAAAATCCTTCTCCACAATTGCCTCATTCCAATTAGCCACTCCAGGCAGCGCAGGATTGGACCTTTTTGCCACCACCGATACAATATTAGACTCAATGCAAGGGCCCCAGATAATACCCACTGGAATTATGGGTCCCACTCCATCTCATATGTGTGCCCTTATTCTTGAAAGAGCCTCTACTACCTTACAAGGTGTTCAGGTCTTTCCTGGCATTAAAGATAATGATTTCACTGGAGAAATAAAAATACTGGTCACAGCTATTAATGGAGTTGCGGCCATCCCAGCAGGAACAAGACTTGCACAATTAATACTCCTTCCCTTGGATTCAGGAGGCACTTCCACCACTCAAACCTACCGAGGGGGACTACCTCCTTGGGCTCCTCTGATGTATATTGGGTTCAGCCCATTTCTCACAATAGACCCACCCTTATCTTACTTATTGAAGGAAAGGAATTCCAAGGAATTCTTGATACTGGAGCTGATGCCACAATTATTTCTCAAAAATATTGGCCAACACGTTGGCCCCTCACCCCATCCTTGACAGACCTTAAAGGGATAGGACAGTCAAAAAATCCTCTGGTCAGCTCTAGGGCTCTTAGCTGGACTGATAAAGAGGGTAATATGGGAACTGTCACTCCTTTCTTTGTTCCTGACCTTCATCTTAACCTATACGTCCGAGATATTTTGAGTCAAATGTAAGTTATTCTTTCCAGTCCCAATTCCATGGTGACTCATCAAATGCTTCATATGAATTTTGTCCCTGGTACAGGCATGGGGAGACTGAGACAAGGACTGGTTGAGCCTATACAACCCTTACAAAAAACAAATACATATAGACTTTGGTATTTGGATTTTTAGTGTTGGTCCCTGACCCTCCTGTACCCCATGCAGATAAAATTATTTGGGAGACTCAGACTCCTGTGTCGGTGGATCAGTGGCCCCTTACCCAAGAAAAATTGGAGGCTGCCTCCATGTTAGTGCAGGAACAGCTGGCAGCTGGCTATGTAGAGCCATCAAGCTCACCATAGAATAATTCTATTTTTGTTATCAAGAAAAAATCAGGCAAGTGGCGCCTTTTACAAGATTTGTGTGTCATTAATAAAGTTATATGCCTGATGGGAGCACTACAGCCAGGCATTCCCACACCAGTGGCTCTTCCCAAAAACTATTGTAAAATGGTTGTTGACTTAAAAGATTGCTTTTTTACCATTGCTTTACATCCTGAGGATAGACCCTATTTTGCCTTTAGTCTCCCTCACATTAATTTTCAGGGCCTTATGCAGAGATTTCAATGGAAGGTTCTTCCCCAAGGTATGGCCAACAGCCCTAGTCTTAGCCCAAAATACGTTGCTCAAGCAGTAGACCCTGTGAGAGAGCAATGTTCACAAATTCATATTTTACATTAATTGGATGATTTGTCAATTGCTGCACCTAATATCCATGACGTTAATAATTGTTACCTGGACCTTTACAAAACCCTCACTACCTTGGGACTACAGATAGCTTCTGATAAGGTTCAAACACAGGACTGTTATACCTATTTGGGCCTTAAACTTCAAGATAATCAGATTCAAATTCCTAAAATACAACTACGTGTGGACCATCTTCACACTCTTAATGATTTTCAAAAATTACTGGGGGATATTAAATGGCTAAGAACATATTTAAAATTACCCACTTGTGTACTTTTGTCCCTTAATTATATTTTGAGAGGTGATTCCCACCCCTCCTCCTCTCAAAAGCTTACACACGAGGCATTACAGGCATTAAACCAAGTCACAGAAGCCATTGCCCAACAGTTTGTTACACAAATTTCTTATAACCTTCCTCTGGTTCTGGTTATTTAACAAACTCCTCATACACCCACAGGAATAATTTGGCAGCGAGATCCACATTTTAAAAATAAAGGCTGCCCCTTGCTTTGGGTCCATTTACCCACCACATCCTCCAAGGTTATTACTGTTAATCTTGCTCAGGTAGCTTCTATTATTATTAAAGGTCATTTGATTCTCGACAACATTTTGGCAAAGAACCTCATAATAATTTAATTCCATATATGAAGGACCAAACCAAATTTTTAATACAGAAACGGGATGAATGGGGTATTGCCCTATCAGGCTTTTGGGGAACAATTGATAACCACCTCCCCAATGACCCCCTTTTACATTTTGTCCAGTTACATCCATTTATTTTTCCCAAAATTACTCAAAAGGCTCCCATTCCTCAAGCCCTTAATGTCTTTACAGACGGTTCCAGTAATGGCTGAGCGCTCTTTGTTGTCAATAACCAGCCTACCATCTTTGATACTATCTATCAGTCAGCACAGGTTGTGGAATTGTTTGCCATAACACAAGTTTTTATAATATTTTTGATAATCCTGTTAATATTTATACAGACAGTGCCTACATTGCTCATTCTGTGCCCCTGCTGGACATTTCCTTCACCATTAAGGCTTCTTCCAATGTGGCCTTTCTTTTTCATCAGCTTCAGCAGCTAATTCAGGCCAGACAACACCCATTCTTCTTAGAACACATCAGGGCACACTCTGATCATCCCAGGCCTCTAACACAAGGTAATGCCCAAGCTGATTCAGCAACTCGTTCCATCTTTCCAATTTTTGTGGGCTTCATTCAAAAGGCCACAGAGTTACACAATCTTCACCATCTAAATTCCAAGAGCCTTCAATTACTTTGTAAAATTACCATGCAACAGGCACGAGAAATAGTAAAAGCATGCCCAGGTTGCACTGTCTCCCTCCCCATTCAACACATGAGAGTTAACCCCCGAGAATTACTGCCCAATCAGTTTTGGAAAATGGATGTTACTCATTTTCCTGAATTTGAAATTACCAAATATATACACGTTTCTATAGATACCTTCAGCGACTTTATTTTTGCATCACCACATTCAGGAGAGGCTACCAAATATGTTCTTTCTCCTCTTATTTCAGCCTTTTCCATAATGGGTAAACCAATACATATTAAAACAGATAATTATCCTGCATATACCTGTGCCAAGTTTAAATAGTTTTGTGCTACCTTGCAAATTCGTCATACTACTGGAATTCCATACAACCCTCAGGGCCAAGGCGTTGTGGAACGTGCCCACCTTACCTTATAGACTTGGATAACCGTCCATAAGGCTTCCGCCCTTGTATTTACCACTCCCAGGCATCGCCTTAACCATGCTTTACTTGCCCTTATTTTTCTTACCCTAGACAGTGAAGGCCATTCGGCCGCAGACAGAAACTGGCATCCCTTGTCCAATTCTGTTCGCCCACCTCTTATGTGGTGCAATTCCCTTACAAATAAATGGAAAGGTCCAGATCCTGTTCTCATCTGGGGACGAGGCTCAGCTTGTCTTTTGGACCAAGAGCAATCAGCCCCAAGATGGTTACCAGAATGCCTGGTTAAACAGGTTAATGACTTACCTCAACACAGGGATTGAGGGCCTCCCCCTGAGGACAAATTTTGTTCTTTTTCAGATGCAGCCAACAATCTGTGTGGGGATCCTGATTTAGGCACTTCTGCTTAACAGGTTTGTACATGGAGGCCTTGGCCCTCCACGTTCCAACATCATGGTGTAAGTTTTTGGGCCCCCCTGTGAATGCAAGTGATGATCTTGGACTCAGGCTCCCACTAGTTGGACCGAGACTGCTGACTGCGTGACTAAGGTGGCTTACCTCCATGCCGAGGTTGACCATAAACTTGGAGGAGTTCATCAGCCTAAATGAGTATGTGTTAACAAGCCAAAGTTTATTCCCCCTAGTACAAGTAAAGCTCTCTAAAATTCTTCTGCAACCTGTTCGCATACCCAGGCGAGGCATGACTCTTGTTATGTGTCGCCCTCAATTTGTGTTAACAAGCAGGGAGAACAATTTTTTGAAGCCTCCCAAACTAAAACTCATGCAGCAGGGGGGACCACTATTTATTATGCCTCCGTTCTATTTGACCAGGGAGTAGAAGGCAAATACACCAAGCTACAGTCAGCTGGTTGCCAAGGCCCTGTCGGTAAACCCTCCTGCTGGCCCATTAAGGCCCCTACAGGGGTCACTGATGGTGGAAGAACCACTGATGCTGTCAAACATCCTCACATAATCAAACTTTTGAAACCCCAAATCCCTGAGCTCACATATCATCCCTTAATGTTGCCTAAATCTCAGCTCCCAGGTTTAGATACCAATACATTAGATATTTTGGAAACTACCTTCTACTTGCTTAATAATTCCAACCACACCCTTGCTGGTGATTGCTGGCTCTGCATGACAACAGGGGAATTATGACTATGGCAGTTCCTATTAATTCTATCATAGACAATGATAATACATGCCAACCCGGATTTCCTTTTTAAGTACAACTTATAGGCACTATTACATTATGTCTTTTAGGCGCGATGCAGAATAACACCTATGATATTGATGTTGGAGTTACTTTCTTTGAAAATTGCTCAACATACAAAATTATTCCTCACCCATCCCAACTCTTTGTCCTCCCAATGGCAGAGTTTTAATGGGTGGAGGAAACTTGGCCTTCCCCAGGCTTCCAGCGAATTGGACCGGTGGCTCTGTTCTTGCCTTATTACTCCCTGATATAACTATAGTCCCAGGAGACGAACCACTACCCATTCCTAGCCTAGACACCTTAGTCAAAAGACACAGGCGGGCAATACAGGCCTTACCACTCATTGCCAGCTTTGGAATAACAGCTGCTGTGGGCACAGGTACACTGGCTTAGGCACAGCTATACACTCTTACCATCGCCTGTCTCAACAACTTATAAATGATGTACAAACTCTATCAGGAACCATTAAAGATCTGCAGGACCAAATAGACTCCCAGGCAGAAGTGTTCCTTCAAAAAGACGAGGCTTAGATTTGCTGACAGATAACCAGGGAGGTATTTGCTTGGGCTTAGGGGAACGATGCTGCTTTTATGCCAATAAATCAGGCATAGTATGCACTAAAATTAAGCACCTTCAATAAGATCTAGAAAGAGATGACGTGAACTATTTGAAAATCCCCTCTGGACTGGGCTTTATGGATTTCTACCCTACCTTCTTCCCCTATTAGGCCCTTTGTTGGGTTTACTTATAATTGGGTCCATAGGACCCTGCATTATAAACAGGCTGGTACAATTTATTAAAGAACAGATTAATATTTTGGCCTCTAATCCCATACAGGTCCATCATCGTCTGGAGATGGAAGACCGTGCTGCCAACATTTAAAAGGATGTTCTACCCTTCTCACAGGCTTATTTCTTAAGTTTACATCCCCACAGATCTCTCTTTCTTATATAAAATTATGAGTAACAGCTCTGACCAACTATCTTCTGCCCTTGCCATAAGGGTTCGTCCCCCATGGGCCCCTCCACTTGGCGGAGGATGCACCCATGGAGTGAGGATGTTATCCCAGTTCATTATTGTGATTGACTCTTCACATGTGCTGACATTTATATTCAATCTCTACGCAAAAGCCTATTGCTAAAGAAATTTTGGTCCCACTCCTATACTCACTCTTGTTTCTAAACCTACCAACTATCATCCTAATCCTACTTACTATCCCTTTTTGACTGGATGTTCTCTTCAACATTCAATCATCGAAGATACAAGGTCCTATGCCATTGTATATCGATTCATCTGAGACGTCTGTGCAGAATATAATTCAAAACTAAGTATCCCACTCGAGCGCCTAATGCCTTACTGGGCTTCAAATCTTACCTAGATTTCTGTTGGTTCCAAAACCATTATTCATCTCGCAGAAGGATTCCTAACCCAAATCGAACCTGTTATTAACCCTAACCATACACTTTTCGCTCAATCTCACTTTACAGAAGAGCAGGTACAGAGTTGGTCTTACAATACAAGAATGTAGGGGATCTTCCACCTGCTGAGAACCTCAAAGGTCCATGCAGAAATGATCCCTGGATAAGATGTAGGCAGCTATGGAGGACCTAAGAGAGCAAAAATCATCTTCCATGGCAAAAACCCTGGTCAGGACGAAGGGATGTGTCTGAAACAGCCGCTTTCTTCTTAATATAGAGAAGATGGACCAAACCAGGCCTGTGTGGAGAGCTGTTCCCAGGTGCCTATGGTTGAAATACCATTCTTACTTTTGAAAGTGTCACAGGAAGTAGGGGCAGCCTCCATTTCATGGGACCCTATGAAACAACTGTTAGCACAAAGTGGTTGTCAAGGCAGTGACCTCTTTCAGTTTCTGAAGGAATTGACCTACCTAACTTCCTTGGTGTTTGAAATCTCTGAACTTGGGATCCAGGAAGCAAGGCATCCAGAGCCAGTCCCAGTCTCAGTCACATTGGGCTCACTTGTTTGGATTTACCAAAGATAGGGTCAGTCTTTCTTGGTACCTACTGATGTGAGGATGGCCAAATGCCAGGAGAGCTCTGAAGAGGGGCCTTTCCAGGGAAAGCAGATAGTTGCTCACCAATGGCTCCTGGCAACTTCACAGAGTTGGAAAAGGAGACAAGATCTGAGACCCTACAGTGCATTTCGGTGGAACAGAGTATTTCCCACCAGTCAGAGGACACTCCATATATTCACACACCTACTTGGGAGAAGGAGGTGCCGTTTGAGTATGGGTGTGAGTATGCGGTTTTGTCTCATGTTCTGAGAATAGATAGGAAAGTCGGTTTGTTTGGTTTGGAGTGGACTTTTTCTTGTTTGTCATTTGACAAGGCAAGTGTTTCTATATCTGTGTATCCTACTGTGTCCGTGGTTGTAGACATTAGAAAAGACAATGCATCAATGGATGTGTCCTGTCTAATAGAAAGCTCCCATCATTCATCCGGCCCAATTTATGAATGGACTGCAGCTTGCCTTATAGATGGGCAAAACCTATTATCTTCCCAAGTTCCAGTTGTCTTCCTGAATTCTGGAAACTCTCCAGAATAGGCTCATGGTTTTGTGTTCAAGATATAAACCACTTCCACACTCTGTGAAATGGCCATGTACTGAATAGCTGAAGGGAATGGGGGCATCTCAGAAAACTCAGATATCAGTGTGACCAGGAAAGTCTCAGAGGAGAAACCCTGCTTTGGGCCTTTTGCTTGCCTATTGTACTGTTGCCCTTAATGTCAGGATGGTTTTTGCCTCAGGCCACACTTTGTGAAGCATGAAGAAATTAATTTTCATATGGAAAAGAATGGGCATCACCTGTGGCTCTTTGCTTAATTGCTTTGGAAAGGGATGCGTCAGAATCAGCATCTTGGCCCTGTATGAGGCTGTGGCTTAAATTCTCAGCACCAGATGGATCTAAAGAAAGATCCCATGTGTGCATCCAAAAAAATGGCAAAAAGTTCAGTTTTTGTGGATGAAGTTTCTTGCCTTTCTCTCTTAGTTTCATGACCTTTATCAAGTGAGAATAGGGATCCTTTGGGTCAAATGAGTTCTTGAAAGCCATGCAGAGGTGCTTGGGTTTCCTCATGACTCCAAATCACATGAAGAGTCTATACCTGACAGGCAGTAGGCCTCAAATTGGAGAAGCAGAGCAGTATTACGAGCTGGCCTACTTGATCACTCCTGGTTCACAGGAAGGGTGTCCAGGCCACAATGACTTTAGGCAAATGAGGGGCAAGGGAGCTTTTTTTGAACACTGTCTTTGGATGTGCCCCTCATGGAAATATCCAGCCACAGTTTATGATGAGTGTATATATGGAAGAATATGAGGGCTATGTGGGAGTGTTTTTGTTTTAATTCTGGTCATTTGTGTGGCAGTTGGGAGATGACTGGGTCCACCGGGGTTTAAACTCTGGTGTGAATCCCCTTAGAGACTGTGTTGTGGAACTGACCTCAGAGAATTATTGCCATGAAATGTGTTGAGATTTTTGGAGGCCACACATGGGAGTCACCCTTGGAAACTGAGATCTAGACCAAGGGTGGCTTTCCACACAGCACAGGGAATCTCAGCAATGATATCATGTGATTTTATTCTGAAAGACTTGGCAGCCATAGTTGAGAGTCAAAACAAACATGGACCTCACATTGTAGACTTCAATGGGCCTGGCTTCATGTAACTTTTTGGCCACTCTTTGGGAAACCTTGCCTGTGAGAGTTCTCTAGAGCATTCATTGAAATGAGCTTCCTCACCATTTAACGGTACCTGAATGAATTGAAACCCAGAGTGCCTCCAAATTCATCCTTGAAAAATGGCTACATAAATACCATGATATTTTTGAAATTCCCATGACCAGGTGGCACTGGACAACCATGAATGTCCTGTTGCTGATTTGAGTGTACCAGACACTGCCTTGATTGACAGGGTTTCATGATAATGATGTAGAACAGAGATGTCAGTAAGTTGGAGCCTGCTGATTAGTGGTCGTAGAGAAGTGTTGTGCACGTGTGTGTTAAAAAATCTGTGGTGCAGTCATGTGGATCTGCCATTGGCTTTCAAATAGGATGTGACTGACATGGAGCAGCCAGCAGAACCTTGTATGTAGAGGCATCTTGTTATATGAAGAAGTTTCAGGGCAATGTTCAGAATCAGGTTGCTATGGTCAAGGGGGCAAGCTATGTGGGATAGAAGCCAGATTGGTGTATTCTCCTGTAGACCTTGACCCACGACACGTGACAGAACTCCCTCCAGCAGTTTGTCCTAGTTGAACTTTTTGAATTTCGTGAAGCAAATACCAAACTCCCAGTGCAGCGGCAAGAAACACCACAAAAAGTGGAAGGTGACCAAATAGCTTCACACTCCACATGGGGAGACACTTAGCCCCCAGTGGCCACAATTATCTACAAAGAGAGAATTCAGCACTGCTGCCTAATGTTCATTGGAATATAAGAGACCATGTCCTCCAGGTCACATAGATGCAGACCCAGCTTTGATGGTCTCACTACAAAAAAAGCTAAAGCTCCTGACAACAACATATATTTCAAGTGCCCAACCTCAGAGGCAGTTTCTGAAGAAGTCTTTAGGCCAGCAGAGCTCCATGATTGTGGAGTTTACACTGTCCCTTACTTTTGGAAACTGGTCTACCACCTTCAAAGTTCTAAACTCCTGAGCAATTTTCATTCCAGATATATATTCACAGATTTTATAACTCTTCTCCTCAAATTGTGTCTTACTTGGAGCGAAGGAAATGTCAAGGAATTGTTCTGGATGAGAGTGGAAGGATTTTTGTGTAGCACATGTTTTCATACACATTGGATTCATTTTCCAATTTTCCAATTGAAATACTGAATCCCTGACACTACCCCATACCCTACTAGACTCTGTGTACTAATCCTAATATGATGGAGAAAAATAACCCCCAAAAAATTGAAATACAAGCATTTCAAAAGAGGCCTGGTGTATATTTGGACTTGCCTTATGCACTGTATAGGGTAGGAGTTATAAATCTAGTCAATTTTTTGTTGAAATAGTTCTCCAGTTGTTTTTAAAGTTAACCAATATGTGAATTCCTGTCTCCCTTTCGCTGTAGCCTATTCAGCATATGTATTTTTATAAGCACATATACAATCCTACCTGGTACCACACGTACACTATTTTGTGGTTGCTGACTTGGCAGATACAAATTGTGAGAAGAGATCACTCCTCCTAAATGCTGATGGAACTGAAAATTCAACCTATGGGTGAGTTTCCTAGCAGAACAACATTATATATAAATCCATGTTCAGTAAAATGAATATTTTTGATCTGTGAATGATATATATTTCATGGTGAATTTCAATTGGCATATAGTGCTAATTTTTAATATCTGTATATATATATATATATATATATATATATATATATATATATATATATATATACTATCCAGATTTTTCAAAATATGAAATATATCTGTCTTATTATACATTTCCTAAATTCATTCATATTCATGTATGTGGATTTATAATTATCTTTTCACAAGATTATTCCCAGAAATATTCATCCACCTGAAATACATATTTGTTTCCTACTACTGAAAACTAACTTCAGTGAATGGTGTATACAAATCCTAATATTTCTTCAGTAACTGACCAAGTTTATCATCAATGCAAGTAGACTCCTATGGAACATGATGTGTATTTTGATGTTAATTTTTTTCAACAGTGGTGAATTACAATTTCTTTAGTTTATGCACATCATTGGATATAGATTTCATCCACAAGTTTGCAAATTTATAGGCATTTGTTTCACTTTCAATCACTTTCTACTTCAGAACACATATATTTCTTCATGTTTCTTGACTGGTCTTTTCATGAGACTTCTTTCCAAACACATTATTTTTGATATCCATAAGTACTTTTGAAGCAAATCTCACACACCCTACATGATGAACCATAACCCTAATATTACGATTAGATGTATAACTGGTTAGAATGAATGATTGTATATCAATATATGATTTCTTATATATTTTCAGATATCAATTCAATCCATTATTTAAAGTGGAACCAGTTATATTATTTATACACAATATTGTCTATTCATGCATTATCTCTATATTCATAGACACAGGGTACACCTCTTTATACCCCCAATACTAATTTACATGTCTTCAAAATATTCCTCCTTGAAATGGTGGAAGAAATACTCATGTCACCTGACCTATGTATACATTTTATCACAGTAATATTCTGGACACAAAAAGCAAAGGTCACACTTATGATTGTACCAATGTAAAGGTTGGTCGAGCGTTGGAGTAAGAGACCACCAAGAGACTGTCACATGCAACAGCAAAGTGTTTATTGGGGGTCCAGCATGCTGTGGCTCAGAGCTCACTTGAATTTAGCAGAGAGCCCTGAGAACAGCTTAAGCAGAGCTTATATATTTTCCTTAGAGAGGGCAGGGAGTGAAATTTATTGATGGGTCATGGCAAGTGGGCGGTTTGTTTGCAAATGTGTGAGGGAGTACATTCTGCAGTTTGGCAATTGGGGACAGTACATTTGGGGAACAAGATAAGCAAACAGTTCTCAAGATTTCAACAGTGTTTTGTTAAGCATACAGAAAAACAGAAATTGACAAGGACCTATTTTATTATCCTTTCATTCCCCACTTCTTGTTCTGGTTACTTTTAATCATAAAAGTGATCATTGGGGGGTGTCACAATTCATGTCTGCTAGTCGGAAACATTGTTGTCTGATTACCATAAGTTTAACTTGTCCAATTTGAGCTTGGAGAAAAGAAACTACACGGTTGAGCATACAGGGCCCTACAGTTAGCAATAATATGAAGATTATTAAAGGACCGGCCAAGGCTGATAAAAGTGTAGTTACCCACGGGGACTCTGTGTACCAAGACTCAAACCACCCTTTTTGGGCCTCTGTCTCTCGTTGACACTCTTCAAGGCGTTTTTTTTTAATTTACTCATTGATTCTTTTACAACTCCAGTATCGTCAGCATAAAAACAATATTCTTCCCTCAATGCAGCACAAAGGCCCCTTCTCTCATGAAGAGAAGGTCCAAATGTCGCCTGTTCTGTAAAACTACTTCAGAGAGCGAGGTTAAAGATTCCTGTAAAGCTGTGATGGAGGTTTTTAATATCTTTAAGTTTTGGTCTATTGGTACTTGTCATTGGGTTATTTGTTGTGTCCCATGGACTAGGGCAGTGGTTCCTGTGCCCACCCCTGCAGCAACTCCTATTCCGAATAGGATGGCTAAAGTGAGGAATACAGCTTCCCAGCGGAACCGAGTTTTTTGCCCCCCTATTTGATTTTTAAATGAGCCTGTTTAATGATAGAGCACTCTGGGAATCATCTGCACCATTACATAATTAATCACATCTGTTGACCATTTTATGAACCCATTAACAATGTTTAAGTATATAGAATTACACTTTTGTAGGGACAGACAAGGCAAGGCACCTAAGATAGCACCGAAGCTAGGGAAACAATCCTATTTGGTTGCAAACGGATTTAGAGGGCATTGCTTCTGTTGTAATCAATTAATCCGCTGAACCCCAAGTTTAGGTAGTTTCAGAATTTTGTACCCAACATGTAGGTAAAGTGGCTCAGAAGTTCACAGTCTGCAGAAGTTCACAAAAAGCTGTTTTTGTTTCAGTTTTATTTCCTCTGTTCTATGCAAGTTTAGTTTTTAAGGACACTTGGGAGGGGGAGAGATTTTGTCTTCTCTTTTTTTTTCTCCCTGCCAGCTATTACCATGGAGCCCAGTTGGTAACTTCTGTATCTTAGAAATGTAGCCATCTCTGTGAAGCCCCAGCTCACGGCCAGAGGCCTTGTTCACATATTTTGTGAAAAACTAGTAAAGGGGTGTCTAGCATAGCAGAGCTGATTTTTCCAGCCCATGGTACGTAGAGCAGGGCAACAAGAAAAGAGGAAGTTTATCTACATTGAACTCCTTCATTGGGACTCTTTTGCTAAAAGTCCTAAATTCAGCCATGGTGAAGACTTCTGGAGAAGGTCAGTTAAGAATTTTCTGTGGTCCTGGTACAGAGAGGGAAGACGTGAAAGGCGGGTGGTGAGAGCAGCTCCGTGGATCTGAGAATGAGGAAGAAGAGATGTAAAAGAATAATGGGAAAGGGCTTTGGGATTTTCCTAGCATCAAAAAGTTGAGCAGTAGAACAGATAGACCAGAGGGGAAGATGGGAGTGAGTATCTCAAAAAGCCTGTGAGGGACTTCAAATTCTTAGTAACCTGTTTTCAGTGTTGACAAAGCAACTTTAAAGGCCATTTTCATTACATCTTGGATAGGGGTCTGAGGGCTCTCCTCTGCCTGTTTGAGCTTTGGGTTAGCTGGTAAAAGGACCTGTTGGGACCCGGTGCGGACACTGACAGGAGAAGAGAGGAGTGAGTGGGAAGAGGGGTATCTCAGTACCTGCTACCTCAGCAAGGGGGCAATTGTCTGAGAACCAGCGGTGGTTTGGGTATTTGATCTAGTAATTGGAGAGGAGAAATCAGGTTGCTGAGGTGGGATTGACAGCAGAGCATCTGGAGTAGATGGCAGAGGGTGAGGATCTATTGGAGATGTAAAGTTCAGGATTTGAGTGAAGGAGGAAAAAGGCCTCCACATAGGGGAATTTCCTTCCACGCTATTGAGCACTTGCCGCAGTTAAACAGGTCACACAGAATTTGAGGTTATAGAGACCCCCCTGGGGGCCATCGGTTTTGGTTGTTAATTGGTAATATGGCCAATGCTGTGTACTGAATTTGATGAAAAGTTTGGGTTCCTCTAGGCAGCCCCTATATGCTCACATCCCTATGACTCACAGAAGAAGTCGGCTTTTTCCTCACACAGCCTTGGCTTTTGTGGCTTTGATAACTGCCGGGTAAACATAGTAATCTAGGCTAGCCAACCTGCATCTGGCTCGCGTTTTCCTTCACCCACAATAGCAAAACTCACACACTCTTCCTGATAAACCATAACCCTAATATTACCATTAGATGTTTAACTCGTTGGAATGAATGTATGTATATCAATATAAGATTTCCTGTATATTTTCAGATATCAATTAAATCCATTATTTAAAATTGGAACTAGTTATATTATTTATTCACATTATGATTTATTAATGCATTATCTCTGTATTCATAGATACAGGGTAAACTTATTTGTATCCCGAATACTAATTTATAAGTCTTCAAAATATTGCTCTGAGAACTGGTGGAAGAAATACTCATGTCACCTTATCTACAAATATATTTTATCACAGTAATATTCTGGACACAAAAACCAAAGGTCACACTTATGCTTCTACCAAAATCTAAATGGAAAGTGAGCAGGGATTACTAAAAACATCCACGTTCAGTTTGCCTAATGCTCTCTAATGTCAATCCTATTGGTAATTACATATTTGTTTCTTCCTAAGATTATATATTCTCTCAAGCATGTTGAAATTGTCTAATCCAATCACTCACTTTATACTTTGCCTGATTTCCTAATGTCTCTATTGATATCTGCTTTCCTACATATTTTCACCAGTTCATCATTGTGACTGACTCTTCACATGTGCTGACATTTACAGTCATTCTCTACAAGAAACCCTATTTCTAAAGAACTTTTGGTACAAATCCTATACTCACTCTTCTTTCAAAATATACCGATTACCTTCCAAATCCTGCCGACTCTTCCTCTTTCAGTACATTCAATCATCCAAGGTAAATGGTCCTATACCATTGTATGTCGATTTATCTGAGACAACTGTGCAGAAAGTAATTCAAAGCTAAGTATCCCCATCAAGGGCCCAATGCCCTTCTGGGCTTCAAATCGTACCTAGATTTCTGTTTTCATACGTATATTTCTCCTCTATATTCTTATAAATATCGCAGGTTCCCTATACCATTATTAATCCAGCAGATTGATTCCTAATCCAAATTGAACATGTTATTAATATTAACCATACACTGTTTCCTCAATCTAACTTTACAAAAGAGCAGGGACAGAGTTGGTCTTAAAATACAGAAATGTAGGGGATCTTCCACCTGCTGAGAACCTCATAGGTCCATGCAGAAATGATCCCTGGAGAAGATGTATTCAGCTATGAAGGACCTGAGAGGGCAAAAGTCATCATCCATGGCAAACAACTTGATGTGGATTGTCTGAATGAGGCACTCTCTTCTCAATGTAGAGAAGGTGGACCAATCCAGGCCTGTGTTGAGAGCTCTTACAGGGTGCCTATGGTTGACATACCATTCTAACTTGTAAAAGTGTCACAGGAAATAGGGGCAGCCTCCATCGCATGGGACTCTTGGAAGCAACTGTTAGGACATATGGTTACCAAAGCAGTGATCTCATTCAGTTCCTGAAAGAAGTGACCTCACCTCATTTTCTTGTTGATTTAACTCTCTGAACATGGGATCCAGGAAGCCAGGCATCCAGAGCCAGTCCCAGTTCAAGTTTCAGTGTGCTCACTTGATTGGAATTAACAAGGATAGGGTCAGTCATTCTTGGTACCTTCTAATGTGAGGATCGGCAAATGCCATGAAGGTCTGAAGAGGGGCCTGTCCTGAAAAAGATGGTAGTGGCTCAGCACTGGCTACTGACAACTTCGGAGACTTGCCCAAAAAACCAGATCTGAGACAGGACAGGACATTTCAGGGAAAGTCTGTCAGTCAGAGGACACTCCAGTTAGTCACATACCTACTTGCTGGAAGGAGGTGCCTTTGTGGGTGTGGGTGTGTGTTTGTGGTTATGTCTCATGGTCTGAGAATAGGTAGGAAAGGCGGTTTGTTTGGTTTGGACTAGACTGCTTCTAGAATGTCATTTGACAAGGGGAGTGTTTCTATATCTGTGTATCACACTGTGTCTGTGGATGCAGACATTAAAAAAGAGAATGCATCAATGATTTTTTCCTGTCTAGTAGACAGCTTTCCAGCGTTCATCCTGCCCAATTTATGAATAGAGTGTGGCTAGCCTTATTGATGTGCATCACCTGCTACCTTCCTAAGTTCCTGTTTTCTTCCTGAATTCTGGCCACTCTGCTTTAGGCTTTTTGCTTACCTAATGTTCTGTTGCCCTGAATGTCAGGAAGGTCTTTGCCTCAGGCCACCCTTTTTTGAATCCTGAAGAAAACAGTTTTCAAATGGAAATGAATAGGCATCACCTGTGTTTCTTTGATTAAATGCTTTGGAAAAGGATGTGTCTCAATCAGCCTCTTCACCCTGTGTGAGGCTGTGGCTTAGATTCTCAGCACCTAATTTATCTAAAGAAAGATCCCATATGTGCATCCAAAACCACAATGGCAAAAAGATCAGTCATTGTGGATGAAGTCTCTTGCCTTCCTCTGTTAGGTTCCTGACCTCTATCAAGTGAGAATAGGGATCCTTTGGGTCAAATGAGTTCTTCAAAGCCATGCAGAAGTTCTTGGGTTTTCTCATTACTCCAAATCGCATAAAGAATTTATACCTGACAGTCAGTAGGCCTCAAATTGGACAAGCAGAGCAGTATTAATGGCAGGCCTATTTGATCACTCCTGGTTCACCGGAAGTGTGTCCAGGCCACTCTGACTTTAGGCAAATGAGTGGCAAGGGAGCATATTTTTGACACTGTCTTGAGCTGTGTCCCTCATGGAAACCACCAACCGAAGTTTATGATGAGTGCCTATATGGAAGAAGATGAGGGCCATGTGGGAGTGTTTTGGTTTTAATTTTGGTTATTTGTGTGACAGTTGGAAGAGATGACTGGGTCCACCTTGGCTTGAACTCTGGTGTGATTCCCCTTAGATACTGAGTTCAGGAAATGACATCAGAGAAATATTGCCATGAACTGTTTTGGGATTTTAGGAGACCACGGATAAGAGTTGCCCTTGGAAACTGATCTAGGGCCAGGTTTGCTTTCCACAGAGCACTAGGAATTTCAGCTAGGATATCACATGATTTTATTCTGAAAAACTTGACAGCCAGAGTTGAGAGGCAAAACACACATGGACCTCACATTGTAAACCTCAATGGGCATGGCTTCATGTGACATTTTGGCCACTCTTTGGGAAGTCTTGCCTGTGATAATTCTCCACAGCTTTCTATGAAATGAGCTTCCTCACCATTTAATGTTTCCTGATAAATACCACGAAATTTTTGAAATTCCCATGAACACGTGGCACTGGAGAATCTTTGGATGTCCTGTTTCTGATCATGAGTGTACCACACAGTGCCTTGATTGACTGGGTTCCATGAAAATGGTGTAGAACAGAGATGCCAGTAACTTGGTGCCTTCTGAGTAGTGGGCCTAGAGGAGTGGTGGGCAGGAGTGTGATAAAATATCTGCGGTGGGGCCATGTGGATCTGCCATTGTCTTCAAAATGGCTTGTGACTGACATGGTGCAGCCAACAGACCCTTATAAGTAAAGGCATTTTGTTATATGGAGAGGTTTCAGGGCAATGTTCAGAATCAGGTTGCTATAGTCAAGGGGGCAAGCTATATAGGATAGAAGCCTAGTTGGTGCATTCTCTTGCTGACCCTGTTTCACCACACGTGACAGAACTCCCTCCAGCACTGTGTCCCAGTTGAATTCCTTGTATTTCGTGAAGCAAATACCAAACTCCCAGTGCAGCTGCAAGAAACACCAGGAAAAATGGAGGATGACCAAATGACTTCACGGTCCACAGGGGGGGAGACACTTAGTCCCCAATGGCCACAGTTGACCTAAAAAGATAGAATTCAGCACTGCTGCCTCATGGTCATTGGAAAATAAGAAACCACTTCCTCCAGGTCACATAGATGCAGACCCAGCTTTGATGGTCTCACTACAAAGGAAGCTAAAGCTCCTGACAACAACATATATTTCATGTGTCCAAACTCAGAGGCTGTTTCTCAATAAGTCTTTATTCCACCAGAGCTCCATGTTTGTGGCGTGTTTACCCTGTCCCTTACTTTTGGAATCTCCTCTACCACCTCCAAGTTTGTAAACTCCGAGCATGTTCCATTCCAGATATATAATCACGGATTTTCAAACTCTTCTCTTCTAATTGTGTCATACTTGGGGTAATGGTTATGTCAAGGCTTTGTTCTGGATGAGTGTGGAGGATTTTTTGTAGCACATATTTGCCTACTCATTGAATTCTTTTTCTAATTTTCCTTTGGAAGTACTTTATCCCTGACACTACCCCAAACCCTACTAGACTCTGACTACTAATCCTAATATGATGGAGAAAAATAACCCAAACAGATTGGAAATGCAAGCAGTTCAGAAGAGGCATGGTGTACAGTTGGAATTGCCTTTTGCATGATAAAGTGTAGCTGTTGTAAAACTTGTCAATTTTTTGTTGAAATAGTTCTCCATGTGTTTTTAATTTAACAAATAAAAAAAATCCTGTCTCCCTTTCTCTGTAGCCTATTCAGCACATGTAATTTCATCTGCACATATAGATTCCTACCTGGTATCACATGTACATTCTTTTGAGATGGCTGATTTGGCAGATACAAATTGTTAGCAGAGATCACTCCTACTAAACGCTGTTGGAACTTAAAATTCAAACCATTCGTGAATTTCCTAGTTGAACAACATTATACATAAATCATGTTGAGTAAAATAAATATATTTGGACCTGTGGATGATATATATTTCACAACAAATTTCGATTGTCATATATATTGCTACTTTTTAATGTCTGTGTGTTATATGTATATCCAAATATATGTGGATGATATATATTTCACAACAAATTTTGATTGTCATATGTATTGCTACTTTTTAATGTCTCTGTGTTATATGTATATATATATATATACATATATACACACACACACACACTCCAGATTTTTCAAAATATGAAATATATGTGTCTTACTGTACACTCTATAAATTCATTGATGCTCATGTATGTGGATTTATAATCAATATTTCACAAGATTATTCTCAAAAATATTCATCAACCCGAAATACATATTGTTTCCTAGTACTGACAACTAACTTCAGTGAATGGTGCATACAAATCCTAATATTTCTACAGTAACTCATCCTGTTTAACATCAATGCAAGTAGATTCCTATGGGATATGATGTGACTTTTGACATTCATTTTTATTTAACACTGGTACTTTACAATTTCTTCAGTTTATGCACATCATAGAATATATATTTCATCCACAAGTTCGCAAATTATAGGCATTTGTTTCACTTTCAATCACTTCCTGTTTTAGAACACATGTATTCCTCCAGGGTTCTTGATGGGTCTTTCAGTGAGACTTCTTTCCAAACACTTTATTTTCGATTTCCATAATCACTTTTGAAGCAAAACTCACACACCCTTCATGATAATCCATAACCCTAATGTTAACATTAGATGTACAACTGGTTGAAATGAATGAATGTATATCAATATAAGATTTCGTATATATTTTCAGATATTAATTCAATCCATTATTTAAAGTGGAATCAGTTATATTATTTATTCACAGTATCGTCTATTCATGCATTATCTCTATATTCATAGACACAGGATACACCTCATTGAACTCCAGTACTAATTAATACATCTTCAACATATTGCTCCCAGAAATGGTGGAAGAAATACCCATGTCACCTGATCTACATATACATTTTATCACAGTAATATTCAGGACACAAAAAACACAAACGTCACACTTATGATTGTACCAAACCTAAACAGAAATTGAACATGGATTACTAAAAACATCCATGTCCAGGTTGCCTAATGTGCTCAAATGAAAATCCTATTGGTGACTACATATTTGTTTCTTCCAAAGATTATATAATCAAACTCAACCCTTTTGAAAAAGTCTAATCCTGTCACTCACTTTATACTTTGCCTGATTTTGTAATGTCTCAATTGATATCTTCTTTCCTAGATATTTTCCCCAGTTCATCATTGTGACTGAATCTTCACATGTGGTGACACTTACATTCACCCTCTAACCGAAACCCTATTGCTAAAGAACATTTGTTCCAAATCTATTATTCCCTCCTTCCTAAACCTACCGAATATCTTCCTAATCCTAACTTCTATCACTTTTTGACTGGATGTTCTCTTCTACACTCCATCATCCCAGGTACAAGATACTATGCCATTGTATATCGATTTATCTGAGACATCTGTGCAGAAAGTAATTCAAAGCTAAGTATACCAATCAAGGGACCAATGACCTTCTGGGCTTCAAATCTTACTTAGATTTCTGTTTTCATTATTATATTTCACCTATATATTGTTGTAAATATTGCAGGATCCCAATACCTTTATTCATCCTGTAGAATGATTCCTAACTGAAATTGAATCTGTTATTAACCCTAAGCATACACTGTTCCCTCAATCTTACATTACAGAAGAGCAGGGACAGAGTTGGTCTTAAAATACAGGAATGTAGGGGATCTTTAACCTGCTAATAACCACAAAGGTCCTTGCAGAAATGATCCCTGGAGAAGATATAGGCAGCAATGAAGGACCTGAGAGAGCAAAAGTCATCTACCATGGAAAGCAACCTGGTCAGGATGAAGGGTTGTGTCTGAATCATCCTCTCTGATCTTAATGTAGAGAAGATGGACCAAAGCAGGCAATTATGGAGAGCTGTTCCTGGGTGCCTATGTTTGATTTATCATTCTAACTTGTGAAAGTGTCACAGAGAGTAGGGGAAGCCTCCATCTCATGGGACCCTTGGAAGCAACTGTTAGGACAAACTGGTTGCCAAGGCAGTGACCTCATTCAGTTCAGGAAGGAAGTGACCTCACCTCACTTCCTTGGTGATGGAATTCTCTGAACTTGGGATTCGGGAAGCCAGGCACCCAAAAGCAGTCCCAATCCAAGTCCCATTGGTCTCACTTGTTTGGATTTACCGAGGACAGGGTAAGTCTTTTTTGGTACCTACTGATGTGAGGATGGCCAAATGCCAGGAAAGCTCTGAAGAGGGTCCTTTTCTGAGAAAGCAGGTAGTGGCTCAGCGCTCGCTTCTGACAATTTCAGAGAGGTGGCCAAAGAGACCAGATCTGAGATAGGACAGGCCATTTCTGGTGAACATAGCATGGTCCACCACTCAGAGGAAACTCCGGATAGTCACAGACCTACTTGGGGGAAGGAGGTGTCTTTGTGGGTGTGGGTGGGGTTTGTGGTTTTGTCTCATATTCTGAGAATAGGTAGAAAAGGCGGTTTACTTGGTTTGGAGTGAACAGCTTTTACTAAGTCATTTGACAAGGCGAGTGTTTCTATGTGTAACCCACTGTGTCCGTGGTTGTAGATATTAGAAAAGAGGATGCATCATTGGATGTGTCCTGTCTAGTAGAAAGCTTCCCAGCATTCATCCTGCCCAATTTATGAATGTACTGCAGCTTGCCTTATCGATGGGCAACACCTGCTATCTTCCTAAGTTCCTGTTTTCTTTCTGAATTCTGGCCACTCTGTAGAATAGGCTCATGGTTTTGTGTCCAAGGTATGTACCACCTCCAATCTCTGTGACATGGCCATGTACTGAATAGCTGAAAGGAATGGCGACCATGTCAGAAAACTCAGATATCAGTGTGACCATGAAAGTCTCAGTGGAAAAACCCTGCTTTGGGCCTTTAGATTACCTATTGTTCAGCTGCCCTGAAAGTTGAGAGAAACAAAAACCATGAGTACTGAATAAATGTTGCAGCAGTTGGAACATGTCGCTGTATTGAGGTTCCCTCACCAGACTTTAGTTTCCCCAGTTATCTTTACTGTCAACGTAACCTTTTAATTTTAGTGTTACAGTTGTCCTTCCCCATTAGATACAGTGTAATAATTTCATGTCATCTGATCTTGCAAAATCCTTTTACTAGTATGACCTTTGTGTCTAATAGAGAAATCTTCACTTCTGTTACTCAGGGCTGGATAATCGTACTAGCAGACACGAAGACTACCTGTTTAGGTTAGGAATATAAGTAGGTCTTAACCTAAAAAATCTGCCTCTGGCAGCTCCTCTTGATAGTCTCTTTTTATAGTTATCAGGCATTCCTGTCTGAGAATCCTTCTTTTAGTTTCCAGTCTTACTTATTTTGGGAGGCTAACATAAATTGTATACCTTAAAATTTTATTATTATTATTATTATTATTATTATTATTATGATTATTATGATTATTATTAATTAAAATGCCCAGGAATGGCTGTATTTTCGTTTTAACTGTCTTTGCTAACTGTTTAAGATGAAACAGTCAAACTGACTTCTGTTTCTATCTATTTTTCACAGTCAGCTGAGCTTTTATGGGAGTCAATTCTGAGGAAACTTGAGAGCAGCTTCTCAGTTCTGATAGTGCCATTTTCGCTAGGTGGGTCCAGGTCTTGCTTGACCATGTGGTTTCCCTCAGAAGCATAAGAATGTCTCCCTTCTCTGATAACTCTCCTCTTCATGGCAAATGCACTCATTGGCTTTATGTTCTCCAGTGGTCTCATTATTTTTCCTGATCTGGAGGTTATTTGGCCCAGAGTTGCAAAGCTCTTTAGAGAAGTCCCCTGTTCCGTGGATTCAGACTGACTCAGAGGGCAAGAGCCAAATATTGGTTTTCTTGGCCCTTTTCATTTAACTTTAATTAAATCCTAATCTGAAACATCCAGCAAATAAATTTTAACAGCCTTATATTACAAGTACTGGGATTTAATGTCTATAACTTTATAATTATTTATCTTTGAATTAATTGGGATGTGTATTATTCTGTCTTATAGGTGATGACTTATTATCTTAAATTAACCCATGTTGTGTTCTTAAAGCAACACTTCTGTAAAACACTAACAGGGAATCTTTAGATCACTTATAAGGAAATTACAAAATAAAAATTTTTAACAAGAGTAAAAATACTTAGTTCGTGTAACAGCTACCCTAAATTTTTTGGCTGAGTTATACACTATATCCCCTGTTTAAATCCTAGTAATCTTGACACAAATCAAAAACCAAAGAAACTTTTGAACATAACTTTAAATGAAATAAAATCTGACCTACTGCTTTCGTAGTCATTCTCACATGTTGTAAGATGGGACACACAGCCTTATTTCAGTTAAGGCAGGGCTCTATATGAATCTTTAGTGTTTTAGATCTAAAGGTGATCTTTGTTTTTTAAATATCATTTTACAAAGTTTACATAAATTGTGTCAGGTCACATGAACATTTTCTAACACCGTATGATATCAGATTTAAAACATGAATTAAAGAAAGGCTGAAAGTTTTTAACCTTTACATAGATTAGGCTCTCAATAACTTAAAAATACATTTAAATGGTTCCCCAATGTAAAAAGTAACATAAAACTTTACATATCTTATTGATAACAGGTAAATAAATCCCCAATATATTTTTATACCATATAACTTTAGAACAACAGATTGATATAATGCTCTTTTCAAGTTTCTACCTTACAGACTTGTATACCTGGAAGATATGAGCACATTGACAGCAACACAATTACATTGATGTTTCTACATTAACCAAGTTTAGCTTTTAAAGAAATGGCAGTACAGTTCTCTAAAATAACAGTTCTTATTTATTCAGTTGTTTAATTTTTATGGTTGTTTGCTCTAGAAAAAAGTAAAACTTAATAACACAGTTTTATGGGTAAACTTATGTTTTCAGAAATTTTTGTCTCTTTAACACATGACTGAATTTTACAATCTTATACACACTTTAGTACAAACTTATAAAGACCTTAGTAAATCAATCACATATCAAACAAAACTACTCATGAATGAGTAATCCCATATGAAATTTACTTTACTTATTTATTAAAATATTAGACAATTGTATTGAAAATTGTAAACCATTTTTTTGTTGTTGAAGGAAAAGTCCTTGAACAAAGGCATATTAGACCTTTTGTAGACATTAATATTTTATTAGATTTTTGAACACCTAGAAAACCTTGTGAGCTTAAATTTAAAGAGCAATTCCCTACAGAACAGAACAGAGGACAGAACCATTCTCATTACTGTCCCGGAGAGGGGTATATGTTAGCCTACCCAGGCCACCTCCCTGTCATCAGAAGTACTCTCCCTTAACTGGATAGCAGATGTTATAAAGGTGTCACTTACCTATGGAGGCGTCCTCTACCAGGAGCTTGCTAATAGTTTTAGTGCTTTGGTTCTCTGCAGTGCTCCACGGACTGAAGGCTCAATCCAAGGCCTTGGAACGTCTTAAGTTGCACACCCCCTAGAGTGGCTCTCCAGTGTGGAGCCCTAGAGGGCAGGCCAGCTTCAGAATTTCCACAGTCTGGTCTTGTGATCTGGTTGGGCAGGGTTATCTCGCTTTGGAACTCCAAAATGTAAGACCAGAATGCAAGAAAAGACCACTGACTCCAATTAAAATAAAATTAAGGCAAGCTTATTATTTCAACCGGCCAGGCTGCCTCTCCCTCCCAAATTGGCGGGAACAAGACAGCAACCCAACTTTTCTACAGCCCAGATATGTAGCCCAGAAAGATAGACAAAAGGGGGGTTACAGATAAGAGAACTTTGACAAGCATCACACTAATGGTATATTACATTTATTTTTTTTTTGCTGGCCCTAACATCAGAATTTATGAGGACCATTAGAGCCTCAGAGACACGTTGTCTGGCCAGGGAAAGAAAAATATTTATAAGGTATCATTAAAGTTTTAGAGAGCGCTGCTATCTGGTCAGAGATCCAGACATGGGTGAGTTCAAGGCACTGGTAGGCATTCCAAGCAGGTTCAGAATTTGCGCTAATTTATAGTAAAGCCAAAATTATCTTTTCATGGCTTTGTGGCAAGATGGCCCCCAATTTTAATGAAAGATCAGGTTGGATCTATCAACCCTGTCCCTTACTTTTGGAAACTCCCCTACCACCTCCAAGGTTGTGAACTCCTGAGGATTTTGCATTCCTGATAGGTATTCACAGATTTTCTAACTGTTCTCCTCTAATTGTGTCTTACTTGGGGCCGAAGTAATATGAAGGCATTATTCTGGATGAGGGTGGAAAAATTTTGTGTAGCACATATTTGCATACACATTGGATTCATTATCTAATTTTCCATTCGAAATACTGAATCCCTGACACTAACCAATAGCTGACTAGACTCTGACTACTAAACCATTATGGTGGAGAAAAATAACCCAAACAGAATAGAAATACAAGCAGTTCAGAGGAGGAATGGTGTACAGTTGGACTGGTCTTTTGGATGATAAAGGGTTGGTGTTATAAATCCAGTAAATTTTTTGTTTAAATAGTTCTCAATGTGTTTTAAAGTAAACAAATATGTGAATTCCTGTCTCCCTTTCTCTGTAGCCTATTCAGCACATGTAATTTTATATGCACATATAGAATCCTACCTGGTATCACACATACATACTTTTGAGGTTACAGTTACTAGGAAGATACAAATTTTGAGAAGAGATCACTCCTCCAAAACGATTTTGGAACTGAAAATTCAAACTATGGGTGAGCTTCCTAGTTGAAAAACATTATACATAAATCCATGTTTACTAAAATAAATACTTTTGCATCTGTTGATGATATATATTTAATGATGAAATTCGATAGGCATAAATATTGCTACATTTTAATGTCTGTGTATATATATATATACACACTCTCCAGATTTTTCAAAATATGAAATATATGTGTCTTACATTAACTCCCTGAATTCATTCATGTTCATGTATGTGGATTTATAATCAACTTTTTACAAGATTATTCTCAGAAATATTCATCCACCTGAAATACATATTTGTTTTCTAGTACTGAAAACTAACTTCAGTTAATGTTGCATACAAATCCTAATATTTCTACAGTAACTGACCCACTTAAACATCATTGCCTGTAGATTTGTATGGGACATAATGTGTATTTTGACGTTCATTTTTTTACAACACTGGTACATTATTATTTCTTCAGTTTATGCACATCATAGGATATATATTTCATCCACAAATTCACAAACTTATAGGCATTTGTTTCACTTTCAATCACTTACTGCTTCAAAACACATGTATTCCTCCAGGTTTCTTAACTGATCTTTTCATGAGACTTCTTTCCAAACACATTATATTTGATTTCCATAATCAATTTTGAAACAAAGCCCACACACTCTTCATGATAAACCATAAACCTAATATTAAAATTAGATGTATAACCGGTTGGAATGAATGATTGTTTATCAATATAAGATTTCCTATATATTTTCAGATATTAATTCAATCCATTATTTAAAGTGGAATCAGTTATATTATTTATTCACAATATCGTCTATTCATGCATTATCTCTATATTCATAGACACAGGATATACCTCATTGAACTCCACTACTAATTAATACATCTTCAACATATTGCTCCCAGAAATGGTGGAAGAAATACCCATGTCACCTGATCTACATATACATTTTTTCACAGTAATATTCAGGACACAAAAAACACAAACGTCACACTTATGATTGTACCAAACCTAAACGAAAATTGAACATGGATTACTAAAAACATCCATGTCCAGGTTGCCTAATGTGCTCAAATGAAAATCCTATTGGTGATTACATATTTGTTTTTTCCTAAGATTATATATTCAAACTCAAGCCTGTTGAAAATGTCTAATCCTATTACTCACTTTATACTTTGTCTCATTTCGTAATGTCTCTATTGATATCTGTTTTCCTACATATTTTCCCCAGCTCATTATTGTAACTCATTCTTTACATGTGCTTACATTGACATTTACTTTCTAACCAAAACCCTATTGCTAAAAATATTTTGGTCCGAATCCTATACTCACGCTTTTTTCTAAACCTACTGACTATCTTCTTAATCCTACCTACTGTCCCTTTTTGACTGGATGTTCTCTTCGACATTCAATCATCCAAGAAAAAAGGTCCTATGCCATTTTATATCGATTCAGCTGAGGCATGTGTGCAGAACATAATGCAAAACTAAGTCTCCCAATCAAGGGCCCAATGCCCTTCTGAGCTTCAAATCTTACCAGGATTCCTGTTTTCATACTTATATTTCACCTATATATTCTTGTAAATATCGCAGGTTTCCAATACCATTAATCATCCTGCAGAATTATTCCTAACACAAATCGAACATGTTTTTAACCCTAACCATACACTGTTCCCTCAATCTAACATTGCACAAGAGCAGGGAAAGTGTTGGTCTTACAATACAGGAATGTAGGGGATCTTCCACCTGCTGAGAGCTTCAAAGATACATGCAGAAATAATCCCTGGAGAAGATGTATGCAGCTATGAAGGACTTTTGAAAGTGAAAGTCATCTTCCATAGCAAACAACCTGGTCAGGATACAGGTTTATGTCTGAATCAGCCTCTCTCTTTTTAATGTAGAGAAGATGGACCAAACCAGGCCTTTGTGAAGAGCTCTTCCCAGGTGCCTATGGTTTATATACCATTCTAACTTGTGAAAGTGTCACATGAAGTAGGGGCAGCCTCCATCTCAAGGGACCATAAGAAGAAACTGTTAGCACAAAGTGGTTGCCAAGTCAGTGACCTCATTCATTTCAGGAGGAAGTGACCTCACCTCACTTCCTTGTTTTTGGAAGTCTCTGAACTTGGAATCCAGGAAGGCAGGCACCCAGAGCCAGTCCCAGTCCCACTCCCAGTGGTCTCACTTGTTTGGATTTACCAAGGTGAGAATCGGTCTTTCTTGGTGCCTACTAATGTGAAGATGGCCAAATTCCAGAAGAGCTCAGAAGAGGGGCCTTTCCTGAGAAAGCCGGTAATGGCTCACTGCTGGCTCCTGTCAGCTTCACACAGTTGGCCAAGGATACTAGATCTGAGACAAGATAGTCCAATTCCGTGAAACATAGAATGGCCCACCAGTCAGAGAACACTCTGTATAGTCACAGACCTCCTTGGGGGAAGGAGGTGCCTTTCTGGGTGTGGGTGTGTGTTTGTGGTTTTGTCTCATGTTCTGAGAATAGGTAGGAAAGGCAGTTTGTTCGGTTTGGTGTGAACTGTTTCTGGTAAGTCATTTGACAAGGCGATTGTTTCTATTTCTGTGTATCCCACTGTGTCTGTGGTTGTAGAAATTAGAAAAGAGAATGCATCAATGGATGTTTCCTGTCTAGGAGAAAGCTTCCCAGGATTCATCTTGCCCCAGATATGTACAACCTCCAAGATCTTTGACAAGGCCATGTACTGGACAGCTGAATGGAATGGGAGCATCTCAGAAAACTCAGATATCAGTGTTACCAGGAAAGTCTCAGTGGAGAAACCCTGCAATGGGCCTTTTGCTTGCCTATTGTTATGTTGGCCTGAATGTCAGGAAGGTCTTTGCCTCAGGCCACCCCTTTGTGAAGCCTGAAGAAAACAGTTTTCAAATGGAAATGAGTGGACATCACCTGTGATTCTTTCCTTAATTGCTTTGGAAAGGGATGTGTCTGAATCAGCATTTTGGCCCTGTGTAAGGCTGTGGCTTAGATTCTCAGCACCTGATGGATCTAAAGAAAGATCCCTTGTGTGCATCCAAAACCAACATCTCCAAAAGAGCACTCATTGTGGATGAAGTCTATCCAACTCCACTAACCAACTCACAGTTATAGTAAATAACTTTTGAAGTTGAAGGGACCCCAGTAAATTTTGAAGTAGATACAGGGGCATTATACTCAGCCTTTATGGCCCCATTGGGCCCTCTATCAAATAAAAGGTCTCTAGTTCAAGGGGCTAATGGCAGTAAATATCGGGCTTGGACAACTAAGAGGTACATGGACCTGTGGAAAGGAAAAATCCATCACTCCTTCCTAGTAATCCCAGAGTTCCCGGCCCCATTGATGGGTGGAGATCTGCTCACCAAACTCTGGGCCATAATGACTTTTAACCCTGAAGGCCCCCAAGTGGAATTTCTAAATCCTTCAGTAAAAACTCCTATAGTCATGGCTTTAACAATGTCAGTAGAAAATGTACATCAACTCACTCACCTTGGTTCAAAGAAATTGCAGGCATTCCTGAAAGATCAAGAACAGAGTTTTCTACTAACCGACTCACAGCGAAAGGAAATAACTGAATGGGTATCAAAAGCGTCTCAGGTCCATCAATTGGTTAATGCTTACCCTTTTAAGCTTCCTGCAGGAAAACACCTTCGAAGAACCAGACCGAAAAATTTTCAGAAGTGAACTTTACTGAAATTAAGCCAGCAAGGTATGGACTTAAATATCTCCTAGTCTTTGTAGATACATTTTCAGGATGGATTGAAACCTTCCCCCCCCCCCCCAAAAAAAAAAAAACAATGGCTCAAATCGTGGTCAAGATGATACTGAAGGATATTTTTCCAAGATACGGCCTGCCTAAGGTAATAGGGTCTGACAATGCACTGGTGTTCATGGCCCAGGTAAGTCATGGGTTAACCTGTACCCTGGTGATTAATTGGTAGTTACATTATGCTTATAGATCCCAGAGCTCAGGACAGGTAGAAAAAATAAATAGAACCATTAAAGAGACCTTAATGAAATTAAGCTTAGAAACCAGCTAAAAGATTGGACTATACTCCTGCCTTATGCACTGTATCATCTAAAAAATACTCCCTCTGTTTCTTTGTGTAACCTCTCCCCCTGTGAAATTCTCTATGTTGCCCCTCCTCCAGTAAGGGACCTAACCCCAACTCTAAGACCTAAGGATCCCTTCCACACCCCCTTGCTTGACACACTTAAAGCTCTTGAAAGAACTCAGCGATACCTGTTAAAACAGCTGGCCACGGCCTACCAACCTGAGGACAAGGAGACTCCACATCGATATCAAGTAAGAGACTTCATCTACATAAGATGACATCAGGTGTCATCCCTGGAACCCCGCTGGAAAGGAAATACCACGTGCTACTTATAACACCTACAGCAGTAAATGTAGATGGAATCCTTTCCTGTATCCATGCCTTCCATCTCAAGCCTGTGCCCTGTCCAGACTCTGGCTGGAAACTGGAAATGACTGGTAACCCTTTCAAATTGTGTATTTGGCATGTGTATAAGGCTATAGACTCTTCCCTTGGCCACCACTAGTCCTAACCCTCATCAGCGAATTCAGCAGCAATGGCTGATCAAAAATCCTCATAGACCAGAAGAATGGTCTATCTCGCTTACAGCCCACATAGGGACCTGTTGGTCATCTCAACATTTGTCAGCTGCCTATAGGTTTTTCCTATTGGGATATCCCTGATAAAGCAGATCCCACTAAAATTTCATTAAATCCCTTTCGTATCATAGATAATGAAAACAAATATTATGGATGTAGGGACACGTGAGCCAGATGCAGGTTGGCTAGCCTAGATTACTATGTTTGCCTGGAAGACTATCAAAGCCACAAACAGCCACGGCTGTGTGGGGGGAAAGCCGACTTCTTCTGTAAGTCATGGGGATGTTAGCATACAGGGACTGCCTGGTGGAACTCAAACTGCTCATGAAATTCAATACACAGAATTGGCCATATTACCAATTAGACAACCAAAACCTGTGACCCCCAGAGGGGTCTCCAGATCCTCACATTCTGCATGACCTTTTTAACTTCTGCAAGTGCTCAAAAGGGTTAAAGGAGATTCCCCTATGTGGAGGTTTTTTTCCTCCTTTGCTCACATCCTGAACTATACTTCTCCAATAGTTCCTCAAACTCAGCCTTCTGCTCCAGACTCTCTGCTGGCACTGTCACCTCAGCAACCTGATTTCTCCCCTCCAATTACTAGATCAAAAATCAAAACCTCTGCCGGTTCTCAGACAATTGCCCCCTTGCTGAGGTATCCGGTACTGAGGTACCCCTCCACACACTCACTCCTCTCTTCTCCTGTCAGTGCCCGCACTGGGTCCCATAAGGTCCTCTTACCAGCTAACCCAAAGCTCAAACCAGCTGAGGAGATCCCTCAGACCCCTATCCAGGATGTAATTAAAATGGCCTTTAAAGTTGCTTTGTCATCACTGTAAACAGGTGACTAAGAATTTAAAATACCTCACATGCTTTTTGGGATACTCACTCCCGTCGTCCCCTCTGCTCTACCTGTTCTACTGCTCAAGTTTTTGTTGCTAGGAAAATCCCAAACCCCTTTTCCAATATTCTTTTACATTTCTACTTCCTCATTCTCAGATGCATGAAACTGCTCTCAGCCTTGCCTTCCACGTCTTCCCCCTCTCCACCAGGCCCACAGAAAAGTCTTAAATGACCTTCTCCAGAAGTCTTCACAATGGCTGACTTTAGGACTTTCAGCAAAAGAGTTCCTTTAAAAGAGTTCACGGTAGATAAACTTCTTCTTTTCGTGTTGCCCTGGTCTACTTGGCAACTGGCGAAAAAAAATCAGCACTCCTGAGCTAGACACACCCATACTAGTTTTTCACAGAATATGTGAACAAGGCCTCTGGCCTTGAGTGGGGGCTTCACAGAGATGGCTACATTTCTAAGATAAAGAAGTTACCAACTAGGCTCCATGGTAACAGCTGGCAGGGCGAAAAAAAAGAGAAAAAAATCTCTCCCCCTTTCAGGTGTCCTTGAAAAGTTAACTTGCCCAGAACAGAGGATAAAATAACAGATAGAATAACAGCTTTTTGTGAACTTCTGCCGACTTTGAACTTCTGAGCCCCTTCCCTTACATGTTGGGTACAAATTATGAAACTACCTAAACTTGGGGTTCAGGGGATTAATTGATTACAACAGAAGCAATGCCCTCTAAATCCGTTTGCAACCAAATAGGACTGTTTCCCTGTCTTCAGTGCTATCTTAGGTGCTTTGCCTCGTCCGTCCCTATAACAGAAAGATTCTATATACTTAAACATTGTTTATGTTTTCATGAAATAGTCAACAGATGTGATTAATTATGTAATGGTGCAGATGTTTCCCAGAGTGCTCTATGATGACGCAGGTCCATTTAAAGATCAAATAGGAGGGCATGCAACTCAGTTCCGCTGGGAACCTGTATCTCTCACTTTAGCCATCCTATTAGGAATAGGAGTTGCTGCATGAGTGGGCACAGGAATCAATGCCCTAGTCCAAAGGACACAACCAATGCCCTAATTAGAAGCAGCAATAGACCAAAACTTAAAGATAATAAAACCTCCATCACAGCTTTACAGGAATGTTTAACCTCTGTCTATGAATCTGTTTTACAGAACAGGCGAGCGATAAAACCTCCTCTTCATGAGAGAAGGGGGACTTTGTAGTGCATTGAGGGAAGAATGTTGCTTTTGTGCCGGCCACACTGGAGTTGAAAAGAATCTATGAGTAAATAAAGAAAACGCATTGAAGAGCGTCAACGAGAAAGAGAGGCCCAAAAAGGGTGGTTTGAGTCTTGGTTCACACAGTCCGTCTGGTTAACTATGCTTTCATCAGCCCTGGCTGGTCCATTAATAATCCTCATATTATTGCGAACTGTAGGACCCTGTTGGCTAAACCATGGAGTTTCCTTTCTCCAAGCTCAAATTGGACAAGTTAAACTTATGGTAATCAGACAACAATATACCACACTAGAAGACATAAAATGTAACACCCATCAGTGATGACTTTTATGATTAAAAGTAACCAGAAGAAGAAGTGGGGAATGAAAGGTTAATGAAATAGGTACTTGTCACTTCCTGTTTTTCTGTACGCTTAACAAAACACTGTTGAAATCTTGAGAACTGTTTGCTAATCTTGTTCCCAGAATGTGCTGTCCCCAACTGCCAAACTGCAGAATGTGCTCAGTCACGCAGTTGAAAGCAAACGGCCTACTCGCCCTGACCCATCAATAAACTTCCATCCCTGCCTTCTCCAAGAAAAGTACATAAGCTCTGCTTAAGCTGTTCTCAGGGCTCTCTGCTCTATTCAACTGAGCTCTGAGCCCCAGCATGCTGGACCCACAATGAACCCTTTGTAGTTGCATGAGACAGTCTCTTGGTCATCTCTTCCTCCTATACTCGCCTGACCATTACAATATTTCACCTCTATATTCTTAAAAATATCTCAGGTTCCCAACACCATTATTCATCCAGCAGAATGATTCCTAACACAAATCAAACATGTTATTAATCCTAACCATACCATCTACCCTCAATCTAACTTTACAGAAGAGCAGGCACAGAGTTGGTCTTACAATACAGGAATATAGGGGATCTTTCACCTCCTGAGAAATTCAAAGGTCTATGCAGAAATGATCCCTGGATAAGATGTAGGCACCTATGAAGGACCTGAGAGAGCAGAAGTCATCTTCCATGGCAAACAACCTGGTGAGGATGAAGGGTTGTGTCTGAATCAGCCTCTCTCTTCTTAATGTAGAGAAGATGGACCAAACCAGGCCTGTGTGGAGAGTTGTTTCCTGGTGCCTATGGTTGATATACTATTCTAACTTGTGAAACTGTCACAGGTAGTAGGAGCAGCCTGCATCTGAAGGGACCCTTGGAAGCAACTGTTAGGACAAAGTGGTTGCCAAGGCAGTGACCTCATTCAGTTCCTGAAGGAAGTGACCTCACCTCACTTCCTTGTTGATGGAACTCTCTGAACTTGGGATCCAGGAAGCCAGGCACACAGAGCCAGTCCCAGTCCCAGTCCCAGTGTTCTCACTTGTTTGGATGTACCAAGGACAGAATCAGTCTTTCTTGGTACCTACTGATGTGAGGAAGGCCAAATGCCAAGAGAGTTCTGAAGACGGGCCTTTCCTGGGAAAAAAGGTAGTTGCTCACAGCTTGCTCTTGACAACTTCACAGAGTTGGATAAGAAGAGGAGATCTGAGACAGGACATGCCATTTTGAGGGAACATAATATGCCCCACCAGTCAGAGGACACTCCTGATAGTCTCAGAATTACTTGGGGTAAGGAGGTGCCTCTGTGGGTGTGGTTGTAGGTTTGTGATTTTCCCTTGTTCTGAAAATAGGTAGGAAAAGTGGTTTGTTTGGATTTAGTGAACATTTTCTAGAAAGTCCCTTGACAAGGCGAGTGTTTCTGTGTCTGTGTATCCCACTGTGTCCATAGTTGTAGACATTAGAAAAGAGAATGCATAAATGGATGTGTCCTGTCTAGTAGAAATCTTCACAGCATTCATTTTGCCCAATTTACGAATGGACTGCGGCTTGCCTGATCGATGGGCTACACCTGATATCTTCCTAAGTTCCTGTTTTCTTCCTGAATTCTGGAGACTCTCCAGAATAGGCTCATGGTTTTTTGACCAAGTTATGTACCACCTCCAAGTTCTTTGACATGGCCATGTACTGGATAGCTGAAGGGAATGGCGAGCATCTCAGAAAACTCAGAAATCACTGGGACCAGGAAAGTCTCAGTGGAGAAACCCTGCTTTGGGCCTTATGCTTACCTATTGTTCTGTTGCCCTGAATTTCAGGAAGGTCTTTGCCTCAGGCCACACCTTTTTGAAGCCTGAAAAGAAGAGTTTTGCAATGGAAATAAATGGGCATTTCCTGTGGCTCTTTGCTTAATTTCTTTGAAAAGAATGTGTCTTATTCAGACTCTTGAGCCTGTGTGAGGTGGTGGCTTAGAGTCTCAGCACCTGATGGATCTAAAGAAAGATTCCATGTGTACATCCAAAACCAAAATGGCCAAAGAGCAGTCCTTGTGGATGAAGTCTCTCACCTTGCTCTGTAACTTTCCTGACCTCCATCAAGTGAGAATAGGGATTCTTTGGGTCAAATAAGTTCCTCAAACCCTGCAGAGGCTAGCCCATAGGTGCTTAGATTTTCTCATGACTCCAATTCACATAAAGAATCTAAAACCCACAGTCAGTAGGCCTCAAATTTGAGAAGCAGAGCAGTATTAATGGCAGGCCTTTTTGATCATTCCTGGTTCACAGGAAGGGTGTACAGGCCACCCTGACTTTAGGCAAATGAGATGCAAGGGAGATTTTTTGGACACTGTCTTGGGGTGAACACCTCATGGAAACCTCCAGCCAGAAGTTATGATGAGTGCCTAAATGGAAGAAGATGAGGTCATGTGGGATTGTTTTGGTTTGAATCGTGGTCATTTGTGTGGCGGTTGGAAGAGACGACTGGGTCCACCTTGGCTTGAACTCTGGTGTGATTACCCTAAGAGACTGCATTCTGGAACTGACGTCATCGAAGTATTTCCATGAATTGTGTTGGAATTTTAGGAGGCCACGCATGAGATTTGCCCTTGGAAACTGAGATCTAGGCCCAGGGTTGCTTTCCGCAGAGCACTGGGAATCTCAGCCAAGATATCACATGATTTTATTCTGAACGACTTGGCAGCCATAGTTGAGAGTCAAAACACACATGGACCTCACGTTGTAGACCTCAATGCACCTTGCTTCATGTGACCTTTTGGCTACTCTTTGGGAAGACTTGCCTCTGAGAGTTCTCCAAAGCTTTTATGGAAATGAGCATCCTCAACATTTAATTGTTCCTGAATGAATTGAAACCCACATTGCCTCCAACTTCATGCTTGAAAAATGGCTCGATAAATACCATGAAATTTTTTTTTAAATTTTCATGAACAGGTGGCACTGGAGGACCTTTGGATATCCTGTTGATGATTATGAGTATACCAGACAGTGCCTTGATTGACTGGGTTTCAAGAAAATGGTGTAGAACAGAGATGCCAGTAAGTTGGAGTCTGCTGACTAGTGGGCTTATAGCCGTGGTGGGCAGGTGTGTGATGGAATATCTGTGGTGGGGCCATGTGGATCTGCCATTGTCTTCCAAATGGCTTGTGGCTGACATGGTGCAGGCAACAGACCCTTACAAGTAAAGGGACCTTGTTATATGGAGAGGTTTCAGGGGAATGTTCAGAATCAGGTTGCTATGGTCAATGGGCAAGCTATGAGGGATAGAACCTTGGTTGGTGCATTCTCCTACAGACCCTGACCCACCACATATGACAGAACTCCTTTCAGCACTGTTTTTCAGTTGAACTCCTTGTATTTCGTGAAGCAAATACTAAACACCCAGTGCAGCAGCAATAAACACCACAAAATGTGGAGGATGACCCAATGACTTCACAGTCCACAAGGGGAGACACTTAGCCCCCAGTGGCCCCAGTTTACCGACTAGGATTGAATTCAGCACTGCTACCGCATGTTCATTGGAAAATATTAAACCATGTCCTCCAGGTAACATAGATGCAGACCCAGCTGTAATGGTCTCACTACAAGGAAGGTAAAGCTGCTGACAACAACATATATTTCAAGTGCTCAAACTCAGAGGCAGTTTCTCAAGAAGTCTTTATGCCAGCACAGCTCCATGTTTGTGGAGTGTTTACCCTGTCCCTTACTTTTAAAAACTACTCTACCACCTCCCAGGTTGTAAACTTTTGAGCATATTCCATTCCAGATATTTATTCCCAGATTTTCTAACTCTTGACTTTTAATGATGTATTACTTGGGACGAGGGTAATGTCAAGGCATTGTTCTGGATGAGAGTGGGAAAATTTTTGTGTAGCATATATTTGCATACACATTTGGTCCATTTTCCAATTTTCCATTCGAAATACTGAATACCGGACACCGACACCTAATCTACTAGACTCTGACTACTAATCCTAATAAGATGGAGAAAAACAACCCAAACAGAATAGAATTACAAGCATTTCAGAGGAGGCATGGTGTATAGTTGGACTTGAATTTTGCATTATATAAGGTAGGAGTTATACATCTAGTCAATTTTGTGTTGAAATAGTTCCCCATGTGTTTTTCTTTCGATTATTTTATTTTATTTTATTTTATTTTATTTTATTTTATTAGTTGGTTGTACAAAACATAACAAAGCTCTTGACATATCGTATTTTATACATTAGATTCAAGTGGGTTATGAACTCCCATTTTTACCCCAAATATGGATTGCAGAATCACATCGGTTACACATCCACATTTTACATAATGCCCTATTAGTAACTTGTATTCTGGTACCTTTCCTATCCTCTACTATCCCTGCTCCCCTCCACTCCCATCTTCTCTCTCTACCGAATCTACTGTAATTCATTTCTCTCTTTATTTATTTTCCCATTCCCCTCACAACCTCTTATATGTAATTTTGTGTAACAATGAGGGTCTCCCTCCATTACCATGAAATTTACCTTTTCTCTACCTCCCCCCCAACTCACGTCTCTGTTTAATGTTAATCTTTTCTTCCTGCTCTTCCTCCCTGCTCTGTTCTTAGTTGCTCTCATTATATCAAATAAGACATTTGGTATTTGTTTTCTACGATTGGCTAGCTTCACTAAGCATTATCTGCTCTAGTGCCATCCATTTCCCTGCAAATTCCATGATTTTGTCATTTTTTAGTGCTGCATATTACTCCATGGTGTATAAATGCCACATTTTTTTAATCCATTCATCTATTGTAGGGCATCTGGGTTGGTTCCACAGTCTAGCAATTGTGAATTGTGCTGCTATGAACATCGATGTGGCAGTATCACTGTAATACGCTCTTGTAAGATTCAGGGAATAGTCCGAGAAGGGCAATAGCTTGGTCAAATGGTGGTTCCATTCCCAGCTTTCCCAGGATTCTCCATACTGCTTTCCAAATTGGCCGCACCAGTTTGCAGTCCCACCAGCAATGTACAAGAGTACCCTTTTCCCCACATCCTCAGCAGCACTTGTTGTTGTTTGACTTCCTAAAGGCTGTCAATCTTACTGGAGTGAGATGGTATCTTAGGGTGGTTTTGATTTGCATTTCTCTGACTGCTAGAGATGGTGAGCATTTTTTCATGTACTTATTGATTGATTGTATGTCCTCCTTTGAGAAGTGTCTTTTCAGGTCCTTGGCCCATTTGTTGATTGGGTTATTTGTTATCTTATTGTCTAATTGTTTGAGTTTTTTGTATACTCTGGATATTAGGGCTCTATCTGAAGTGTGATGAGTAAAAATTTGTTCCCATGATGTAGGCTTCCTATTTACCTCTCTTATTGTTTCTTTTGCTGAGAAAAAACTTTTTAATTTAAGTAAGTCCCATTTGTTGATTCTTGTTATTAACTCTTGTGCTATGGGTGTCCTATTAAGGAATTTGGAGCCCGACCCCACAATATGTAGACCAGAGCCAACTTTTTCTTCTAACACATGCAGAGTCTCTGATTTGATATCTAGCTCCATGATCCACTTTGAGTTAACTCTCTTGTGCATGGCGAGAGGAGGGGATTAAGTTTCATTTTGTTGCATATGGATTTTCAGTTTACCCAACACCATTTGTTGAAGATGCTATCCTTCCTCCATTGCATGCTTTTAGCTCCTTTATCAAATATAACATAGTTGTAGCTTTGTGGATTAGTCTCTTGTGGCCTGTATACCGTACCACTGGTCTACCCGCCTGTTTTGGTACCAGTACCATGCTGTTTTTGTTACTATTGCTCTGTAATATAGTTTGAAATCTGGTATCACAATACCGCCTGATTCACACTTCCTTCTTAGAATTGCTTTTGTATTTCTGGGTCTTATATTTTTCCATATGAATTTCATGATTGCTTTCTCTATTTCTACAAGAAATGCCATTGGGATTTTGATTGGCATTGCATTAAACCTATAGATAACTTTTGGTAATATCGCCATTTTGATGATGTTAGTTCTGCCTATCCATGAACAGGGTATATTTTTGTATCTTCTAATATCTTCTTCTACTTCTTTTTTTAGGGTTCTATTGATTTATTGTATAAATCTTTCACCTCTTTTGTTAGGTTGATTCCCATGTATTTAATTTTTTTGAGGATGTTTTGAATGAACTGCTTTTCCTCATTTCCGTTTCAGAAGATTTGTTGCTGATATACAGAAAGGCCTTCGATTTATGTGTGTTGATTTTAGATCCTGCTACTTTGCTGAATTCATTTATTAGTTCTAGTAGTTTTTTTTGTAGACCCTTTTGGGTCTTCTATGATTCTATAGAATCATGTCACCAGCACATAGTGATAATTTACGTTCTTCTTTTCCTATTTTTATGGCTTTGATTTCTTTCGTCTAATTTCTCTGGCCAGTGTTTTGAGAACTATATTGAATTGAAGTGTGGATAGAGGGCATCCTTGTCTTGTTCCAGATTTTAGAGTGAATGCCTTCAATTTTTCTCCATTCAGAATGATCCTAGCCTGAGGCTTAGCATAGATAGCTTTTACAATGTCGAGGTAAGTTCCTGTTATCCCTAGTTTTTCTAATGTTTTGAACATAAAGGGACGCTGTACTTTGTCAACTGCTCTTTCTGCATCTATCAAGATGATCATATGGTTCTTATCTTTAAGTCAATTGATGTGATGAATAATATTTATTGATTTCCATATATTAAAACATCCTTGCATTCCAGGGATGAATCCTACTTGATCGTGGTGCACAATTATTTTTTATGTGCCTTTCAATACGATTCTCCAGAATTTTACTGAGGATACTTGCATCTAGCTTCATCAGAGATATTGGTCTGTACTTTTCTTTCTTTGAGGTGTCTTTGACTTGTTTCAGAATAAGGGTGATGTTGGCCTCATAGAATGAATTTGGCAGAGCTCCCTCTTTATCTGTTTCTCGAAATAACTTGAAAAGTATTGGTATTAATTCTTCTTTAAAGGTTTTGTAAAATTCCGCTGTATACCCATCTGGTCCTGGGCTTTTCTTGGTTGGTAGTCTTTTGATTGCTTCCTCTAAATCATCCATTGATATTGGTATGTTTAAATTGTGTGTATCCTCCTGACTCAGTCTGGGAAAATCATGTAACTTAAGAAATTTACCGATGTCTTCATATTTTCTATTTTATTGGAATATAGGTTTTCAAAATAATTTCTAATTGTCTTCTGTATTTCTGTAGCATCTGTTGTGATATTGCCTTTTTCATCCTGTATGTTTGTAATTTGAGTTCTCTCTCTTCTTCTCTTCATTAGCATGGCTAAGAGTCTGTTGATCTTATTTATTTTTTCGAAGAACCAACTTTTATTTTTGTTAGTTTTTTCAATAGTTTCTTTTGTTTCAATTTCATTGGTTTCCACTCTGATTTTAATTATTTCTTGCCTTCTGCTACATTTGCTGTTGTTTTGCTCTTCCTTTTCTAGGGCTTTTAGATGAAGTGTGAGCTCATTTATTTGTTGGTTTTTGCTTTTTTTGATGAATGACCTCCAGGTGATGAATTTCCCTCTTAAAATTGCTTTCATTGTGTCCCATAGATTCCGATATATTGTGTCTGTATTTTCATTTATCTCTAAGAATTTTTTGATTCCCTCCTTTATGTCTTCTGTAACCCATGGATTATTCAGTAACATATTGTTTATTTTCCTAGTGATGTAGGATTTTTCCTTCCTTCTTTTATCATTGATTTACAGTTTCATTCCATTATGATCAGATAAAATGCATGGTATTATCTCCACCTCTTTATATTTACTGAGTGTTGCCCTATTGCATAATATATGCTCTATTTTTGAGAGGGATCCATGTGCTGCTGAAAAAAAAGTATATCCACTTGATGATGGTTGATATATTCTATATATGTCAGTTAAGTCTAGGATATTGATTGTGATATTGAGTTCTATATTTTCTTTATTCAACTTTTGTTTGGAGGATCTGTCTAATGGTGAGAGAGGTGTGTTGAAGTCACCCATAATTATTGTGTTGTGGTCTATTTGATTCTTGAACTTGAGAAGAATTTGTTTTATGAACATTGCAACACCATTATTTGGTGCATAAATATTGATAATTGTTATGTCTTGTTGGTGAATGGTTTCTTTTAACAGTATATAATGTCCTTCTTATCCCTTTTGATTAACTTAGTCTTGACTTCGATTTTATTCTATATGAGGATGGCCACCCCTGCTTGCTTACGAGGACCGTGTGCATGGTATAAATTTCCCCAACTTTTCACCTTCAGCCTGTGTATGTCTTTTCCATTCAGATGTGTCTCCTGGAGGCAACATATTGTTGGATTTGTTTTATTAATCCAAGTTACCAGCCTATGTTGCTTTATTGGAGATTTTAAGCCATAAACGTTTAGAGCTACTATTGATGTATGGTTTGTACTTCCAGCCATGTTTAATTATTTATCTTTGTTTTTAATTTACTTTGTTTCTCCATGATTAGCTTTCCCCCTGCACTCTGTCATTACCCAGTCACTTCCCACTGATGGTTTTGGTTGTTGTTTTTCATTTCTTCCTCATGTAGTGTTTTTCTCAAGATGCTTTGCAATGCTGGTTTTCTGGCTGCAAATTCTTTTAGCTTTTGTTAATCATGAAAGATTTTTATTTCATTTTCGTACCTGAAGGTTAATTTTGCTGGATCCAGAATTCTTGGTTGGCATCCATTGTCTTTCAGTGTTTAAAATACGTTGTTCCAAGATCTTCTCGCTTTCATCAACTGTGATGAAACATCCTTTGTTAACCTTATTGATTTACCCCTGAATGTAGTCTGCCTCCTTTTTCTTGTAGCTTTTAATATTTTCTCTTTGTTCTGTATATTAGATATGTTTATAACAAATGTCTTGGTGTTGGTCTACTGTGATTTTTTGTGCTCAGTGTCCTCTATGAATCTACAATTTGTATATCCGTTTCTTTTTTTTATTTCTGGAAAGTTTTCTGTAGTTATTTCATTCAGTAGGTTACTCATTCCCGTGGTTTGAATCTCTGAACCTTCCTCTATCCAGATGACTCATAAATTTGGTTTTTATATGTTATCCCATATCTCTTGGATGATTTTCTCGTGATTTTTTACCAGCCTTTCTGAGTTGGCTAGACTCTTTTCAAGATGATATATTTTGTCTTCATTATGTGACATTCTGTCTTCTACTTGCTCCACTCTTTTAGTAATTCTCTCAATTGAGTTTTTAATTTGGTTTATCATTTCCTTCATTTCTAGAATTATTGTATGACTTTTTTTATTATCTCTATCTCCGTATAAAGATGCTTAACTTCTTTTTTTTAATCTGTTCATGTAATTCATTTTCAATGTGTTCTTTCACTGTTTGGATTTGCTGTCTCATATCTTTTTTAAGGTTCCATTCCATCTGTCTAAGGTATTCCTTGAGTTCTTTATATGATCATTTTTCTGATGACTCTAGGTCCTCCTGAGTATTTAGGCTGTCCTTCATTGTTTGTACTCTTTTTCTTTCTTGCTTTCTTATGCTGCTCATGTTACTTCTTGTTCTGTTTGAGTGCTGAGTTACTGATTAGTCTTATAAATTTATTTCATGCTTGGGAGGAAAGATATTAGAAGGGAAGGGAAGAAGTCAATAAGAGAATGAGAGTAGGCAGGTAGAATTCAAGGAAGGGGGAAAAAGAAAATTGAAAAGAAATGAAAAGACAAAAGAAAAAAACAGAAAATAAAGAATGAAAGAAAAATTAGAAAAATAATAATGATAATAAAAAAAATGAAAATTACAATTTAATAATAATAATTATTAATAATAAAATAAAGAAATTTAAAAACTTAAAAATATTAAAAAAGTTAAAGAAAAACAACAACAACAAGAATGAAAATGAAAGAAAAAGAAAAAAAATAACAAAAAAAACCCAAATTTAAAAAATAAATAAATAATGATAATAATAAATGCAGTCATAGAGTTTGATTAACTTCTCTTCCAATAGGTGGTGCTGTGCCCACTGGGCCGAGGTTCTCCTCTCAGTAGGTGGGAACCAATCACTATGCAGCTGCTCTTCCTTCCAGACTGGGCGGGTGTCCAATCCTGACACCCTAGGGCCTTCTCTTGTGTTTCCTCAAGCCATGCCCTGCTCACCTGCGACGCTCACCACAATACTGGCAACACGCCAGGTCTGCTGCTCCTGGGAGACCTGTTTTTATGAATACCTGGGCACACTCTCCCGGTTTGCTTCCCTCAGACCCTAAGTTTGTAGAGCTTGGGGCTGAGATCCCCAAGCGAATTTGTTTGCCCTCCGGGAGCCACACCCCAGTAGCTGGTGCAATAGACCTCAGTTGTCAGCACTGGTGGGAGCGGTAGCCTGGAGTTCTGTGCCACAAGTCCCGCGCCACTCCTGATTTTCTCGGTCTGGCTATCGCGCTCATGGTAGAGCTGAGAGGGACCCTTACGGGAGAGCTGGGAGGGGCCCTTAAGGATTCCCTGCTGTGTGGAGAGAGATGGCTAGGGAATTACAAACCTGTCGCGCTGGTTTCAATGAAGTTATCTCCTCCATCCTTGACGTCAGTTCTATGCCATGGTGGTATCCCATGCAAATGGTGATCATTCGTTCCCTTTGCTGGGTGACCGATGCAACTGGTGGGTCCTGACTGTCTCTCCCATGCCCCGTTTCAATCCTTTGGCCACTGCCTATGAAGGCTAGGTTGGCTTCTACCTCTGTAAGTTCAGAAGGGCAGACCAGTTATTTCAGCTGGATCGTTAGTGCTGAGTCACGAAACGCAGGCAAACCAGAGGTTGAATGCAACCGATCCGGGCTCGGTGTGTGTTCTGCGTGGCCCAGACTGTTCACCCCAGATTCATGTCAGTGCATCATTGCCTAGTGATGCTGAGCAAACAGTATTTAGACAGTTTATGACTCCCTATTCCACCGCAGCTGAAGAGGTCAGAGACTTGATCTCTCCATACCCGCCGCCATTTTGGATATCTCTCCATGTGTTTTAAAGTTAACAAATATGTGAATTCCTGTCTCCCTTTCTCTGTAGCCTATTCAGCAGATGTGTTTTGATATGCACATATAGAATCCTAACTTGTATCACATGTACATTCTTGTGAGGTGGCTGACTTGGCAGACACAAATTGTGAGAAGAGATCACTATCCTAAACACTGCTGGAACTACAAATTCAACCAATGGGTGAGCTTCCTAGTTGAACAACATTATACATAAATCCATGTTCAGTAAATTGAATATTTTTGGATCTGTGGATGATATATATATCTCGATCAATTACGATTGGCATATCTATTTCTACTTTTGAATGTCTGTGTGTGTGTTTTGTTATATATATATATATATATATATATATATATATATATATATATATATATATATATATATATACAATCTCCAGATTTTTAAAATATGAAATATATGTGTCTTATATACACTCCCTAAATTCATTCATGTTCACGTATGTGGATTTATAATCAACTTTTCACAATATTATTCTCAGAAATATTCATCCACCTGAAATACATATTTGTTTTCTAGTACTGAAAACTAACTTCAGTGAATGGTACATACATATCCTAATATTTCTAGAGTTACTGTCCCAGTTTAACATCAATGCAAGAAGATTCCTATGGTACATGATTTGTATTTTTATGTTCATTTTTATTCAAAACTGGTACATTACTATTTCTTAAGTTTATGCACATCATAGGATATATATTTTATCCACAAGTTCGCAAATTTATACGAATTTGTTTCACTTTCAATCACTTCCTGCTTCAGGACACATGTATTCTTCCATCTTTCTTGACTGGTCTCTTCCTGAGACCTCTTTCAAAACACATTATTTTCGATTTCCATAATCACTTTTGAAGCAAAACTCACATCCCCTTCATGATAAATTATAACTCTGATATTTCCAATGGATGTATAACTGGTTGGAATGAATGATTGTATACCAATATCAGATTTCTTATATATTTTCAGATATCAATTCAATCCATTATTTAGAGTAAAACCAGTTATATTATTTATTCACAGTATGGTCTATGCATGCTTTTTCTTTATATTCATAGACACAGTGTACACCTCTTTGTACCCCCAATACTAATTTATATGTCTTCAAAATATTGCTCCCAGAAATGGTGGAAGAAATACGCATGTCACCTGATCTACATATACATTTTATCACAGAAATATTCTGGACACAAAATGCAAAGATCACACTTATGATTGTACCAAAGCCTAAATGGAAAGAAAATATGGATTACTAAAATCCATGTCCAAGTTGCCTAATGCTCTCAAATGTCAATCCTATTGGTGACTACATATTTGTTTCCTCTTAAGATTATATATTCAAACTCAACCCGATTGAAAATGTTTAATCCTATCCCTCACTTTATACATTGCCTGATTTCATAATGTCTCTATTGCCATCTGCTTTCTTACATATTTTCCACAGTTCACCAGTGTGACTGAACCTTCACATGTGCTGACATTTGCTTTCACACTCTAATTGATAACTTATTGCTGAAGAACTTTTTTTCCAAATCCTATACTCACTCTTCTTCCTAAACCTACTGACTATCTTCCTAATCCTACTGACTATCCCTTTTTGACTGGATATTCTCTTCTACATTCAATCATCCAACGTACAAGGTCTTATGCCATTGTATATCGATTTATCTGAGACATCTGTGAGAACGTAATTCAATGGTAAGTATCCCAATCAAGGGCCCAATGATTTTCTGAGCTTCAAATCTTACTTAGATTTATTTTTTCATACATGTATTTCACCTCTATATTCTTATAAATATCGCATGTTCCCAATACCATTAATCATCCAGCAGAATGATTCCTAAGCCAAATGGAAAATGTTATTCACCCTAACCATACACTGTTCCCTCAATCTCATTTTACAGAAGAGCAGGGACAGTGTTGGTCTTACAATACAGAAATGTAGTGGATCTTCCATCTGCTGAGAACCTCAAAGCTCCATGCAGAAATGATCCCTGGAGAAGATGTAGGCAGCTATGAAAGACCTGAGAGAGCAAAAATCATCTTCCATGGCAAACAACCTGTTCAGGATGAAGGGTTGCATCAGAATCAGCCAATCTCTCCTTAATGTAGAGAAGATGGACAAAACCATGCCTGTGTGGAGAGCTGTTACCATTTGCCTACAGGTGATATACCATTCTACCATGTGAAAGTGTGACAGGAAGTAGGGGCAGCCTCCATCTCATGGTACCGTTGGAAGCAATTGTTATGATAAAGTGGTTGCTAAGGCAGTGATCTCATTCAGTTCCTGAAGAAAGTGATCTCATCTCACTTCCTTGGTGATGGAACTCTCTGAACTTGGGATACAGAAAGCCAGGCACCCAGAGCCAGTCCCAGTCCTAGTCCCAGTGGTCTCACTTTTTTGGATTAACCAAGGACAGAGTCAGTCTTTCTTGGTACCTACTGATGTGAGGATGGCCAAATGCCAGGAAAGCTCGGAAGAGGGGCTGTTCCTGAGAAAGCAGGTAGTGGCTCAATCCTGGCTCCTGACAACTTCACAGAGTTGGCCAAGAAGACCAGATCTGAGACAGGACAGGCCATTTTGGGGGATCATAGTATGACCCATCAGTCAGAGCACACACCGGACAGTCACAGACCTATTTGAGGGAAGGAGGGGCCATTGTGGGTGTCGGTGTGGGTTTGTGGTTTTGTCTCATGTTCTGAGAATAGGTAGGAAAGGCAGTTTGTTTGATTTGGAGTGAACAGTTTCTAATAAGTCGTTTGACAGCGCAAGTGTTTCTATGTCTGTGTATCCCACTGTGTTTGTACTTGTACACATTAGAAAAGAGAATGCATTAATGGATGTGTCCTGTCTCATAGAAAGCTTCCCAGCATTCATCCAGCCCAATTTATGAATTGACTATGGCTTGCCTTATTGATGGGCAATACCTGCTACCTTCCTAAGTTGCTGTTTTCTTCCTGAATTATGGCCACTTTCCAGAATAGGCTCATGGTTTTGTGTCCAAGTTATGTACTACCTCCATGCTCGGTGACATGGCCATGTACTGGATAGCTGAAGGGAATGGCGAGCATCTCAGAAAACTCAGGTATCAGTGTGACCAGTAAAGTCTCAGTGGAAAATCCCTGCTTTGGGCCATTTGCTTACCTATTGTTCTGTTGCCCTGAGAGTCAGGAAGGTTTTTGTCTCAGGCCACAGCTTTTTGAATCCTGAAGAAAAGATTTTTCAAATGGAAATTAATAGGATTCACCTTTGGCTCTTTTCTTAATTGATTTGGAAAGAGGTGTGTCTGAATCAGCCTCTTGGCCCAGTGTGATTCTTTGACTTAGATACTCAGCACCTGATGGATCTAAAGAAAGATCCCATGTGTGCATCCAAATCCAAAATGGCAAAAAAGAGCAGTCATTGTGGATGAAGTCTTTTGCCTTCCTCTGTAAGGTTTCTGAATTCCATCAAGTGAGAATAGGGATCATTTGGGTCAAATGATTTCTTCAAATTAATTCAGAAGCTTTCCAATAGGTGCTTGGGTTTTCTCATCTCTCCAATTTACATAAAGAATGTGTACCCGACACTCGGTAGGCCTCAAATTGGTGAAGCAGAGCAATATTAAGGTCAGGCCTATTTGATCACTCCTGGTACACAGGAAGGATGTACAGGCCACCGGGAATTTAGGCAAATGAGGGCAACGGAGCTTATTTTGAACACTGTCTTGGGCTATGCTAATGCTCTCAAATGTCAATCCTATTGTTGACTTCATCTTTGTTTCTTCCTAAGCTCATACATTCAACCTCAACCCTGTAGAAAATATCTAATCCCATAACTCACTTTATTCTTTTCCTGATTTCCTAATGTCTCTATTGATATCTGCTTTTCTACATATTTTCCCCTGTTCATCATTGTGACTGACTCTTCACTTGTGTTGATATTTACATTGACTCTCTAACCAAAACCCTATTGGCAAAGAACTTTTGTTCCAAATCCTATACTCACTTTTCTTCCTAAACCTACCAACTATCTTCCTAATCCTACTGACTATAACTTTTTGAATAGATGTTCTCTTCTACATTCAATCATCCAAGTAAAGTTTGGGCGAGTGCCAGAGAAAGAGACCACCAAGAGACTATCTCATGCAACAGCAAAGGTTTTATTGGGGGTCCAGCATGCTGGGGCTCAGAGCTCACTTGAATAGAGCAGAGAGACCTGACAACAGCTTAAGCAGAGCTTATATACTTTCCTTGCAGAGGGCAGGGATGGAAGTTCATTGATGGGTCTGGGAGAGTGGATGGTTTGTATTCAACTGGGTGAGGGAGTACATTCTGCAGTTTGGTAATTGGGGACAGCATATTCTGGGAACAAGATTAGCAAACAGTTCTCAAGATTTCAACAGTGTTTTGTTACACATACAGAAAAACAGGAAGTGACAAGTACATATTTTATTAACCTTTCATTCCCCACTTCTTCTTCTGGCTACTTTTAATCATAAAAGTGATCATTGTGGGGTGTCACATTCTATGTCTGCTAGTGGGGTATTACCATAAGTTTAATTTGTCCAATTTGAGCTTGGAGAAAAGAAATTACACGGTTGAGAAAACAGGGTTTTATAGTTAGCAATAATATGAGGATTATTATTGGACTGGCTAGGGTTGATAAAAACGTAGTTAACCAGGGGGACTGTGTAAAAAAAGACTCAAACTACCATTCTTGGGCCTCTCTCTCTCTCTCGTTGTCGCTCTTCAAGGCATCTTTTAAATTTACTCATAGATTTTTTTTACAACTCCAGTATTGTCGACATAAAAACAACATTCTTCCCTCAATGAAGCACAAAGGCCCCCTTCTCTCATGAAAAGGAGGTCCAACCCTCGACTGTTCTGTAAAACAACTTCAGAGAGAGACGTTAAAGATTCGTTCAAAGCTGTGATGGAGGTTTGTAATATCTTTAATTTTTGATCTATTGCTGCTTTGGGTCATTTTTTGTGTCCCATGGGCCAGAGTAATGGTTCCCGTGCCCTACCCTGCAGTAACTACTATTCGTAATAGAATGGCTAAGGTGAGGGACATATGTTTTCAGTGGAACCGTGTTCTATGCCCCCCTCTTTGATCTTCAAATGAACCTGCATCATGATAGAGCACTCTGGGAAACATCTGCACCATTACACAATTAATCACATCTGTTGACCATTTCATGAAAACATAAACAGTGTTTAAGTATATAGAATTATACTGTTGTAGGGACGAACAAGGCAAGGCACCTAAGATAGCACCAAAGACAGGAAAACAGTCTTTTTTGGTTGCAACCAGATTCAGGGGGCACTGCTTCTGTTGTAATCAATTAATCCCCTGAAACCCAAGTTTAGGTAGTTTCAGAATTTTGTACACAACACGTAAGGAAAGGGGCTCAGAAGTTCACAGTTTGCAGAAGTTCACAAAAAGCAGTTTTCGTTTCTGTTTTTTCCTCAGTTTGGGGCAAGTTAACTTTGCAAGGACACCTATGTGGGGGAGAGCTTTTTCTTCTCTTTCTTGTTTTTCAACCTGCCAGCTGTTTCCATGCAGCCCAGTTTGTAACTTCTTTATCTTAGAAATGTAGCCGTCTCTGTGAAGCCCCAGCTCAAGGCCAGAGGCCTTTTTTTCACATATTTTGTGAAAAACTATTAAGGGTGTGTCTAGATTAGGAGTGCTGGTTTTTTTTAGCCAGTTTCCAAGGAGACCAGGGCAACACGAAAATAAGAAGTTTATCTACAGTGATCTCTTTTATAGGGACTCTTTTGCTGAAAGTCGTAAATCAGCCATGGTGAAGACTTCTGGAGAAGGTTAATTAAGACTTTTCTGTGGACCTGGTACAGAGGGGGACGACTTGGAAGGCAGGGATGAGAACAACTTCCGTGGATCTGAGAATGAGGAAGGAGAGATGTAAAAGAATATTGGGAGAGGGCTTTGGGATCTTAATAGCAAGAAAAATTTGAGCAGTAGAACAGATAGAACAGAGAGGGAAACGGGAGTGAGTATCCAAAAAAGCCTGTGAGGGACTTTAAATTTTTAGTAACCTGTTTTCAGTGATGACAAAGCAACATTAAAGGCCATTTTCATTACATTTTGGATAAGGGTCTGAGGGTTCTCCTCAGTGGGTTTGAGCTTTGCATTAGCTGGTAAGAGGACCTGGAGGGACCCAGTGCGGGCACTGACAGGAGAAGAGAGTAGTGAGTGAGTGGAGTGGTACCTCAGTACCTGCTACCTCAGCAAGGGGGCAATGGTCTGAGAACTGGCGGAGATTTGGGTTTTTGATCTAGATATTGGAGGGCAGAAATCAAGTTGCTGAGGTGGGAGTGACAGCAGAGAGTCTGGAGCAGAAGGCTGAGGGTAAGCATCTATTGGAGAAGCATAGTTCAGGATGTGAGCAAAGGAGGGAGAAGGCCTCCACATAGGGGAATCTCCTTTTACCCTTTTGAGCACTTTCAGAAGTTTAAAAGGTCACGCAGAATTTGAGGATATAGAGACCCCTCTTGGGGCCATCGGTTTTGGTTATCTAATTGGTAATATGGCCAATGCTGTTTACAGAATTTGATGAGGATTTTGGGTTCCATCTGGCAGTCCCTGTATGCTCACAGCCCCATGACTTACAGAAGAAGTCTGCTCTCCCCCCCGCACAGCCGTGACTGTTTGTGGCTTTGATACTCCGCCGGGCAAACATAGTAATCTAGGCTAGCCAACCTGCATCTGGCTCACGTGTCCCTACATCCATAATGTTTGTTTCCATTTTCTATGGTACCGAAGGGATTTAATGGAATTTTAGTGGGATCCTCTTCATCAGGGATATCTCAATAGGAAAGACCTATAGCCAGCTGACGAATGTCTGGGTGGAGAGATGGCCACCAGGTCCATAAGGGGGCTGTATGTGAGATAGACCATACTTCTTTTCCAGTAGGATTTGTGATCAGCCATCGCTGCTTAAGGGGCTGATGAGGGTTAAGACTACTGGTCGTCAAGGGGAGAATAAATGTCTTCCAGGATCTTCTTGACAACCATTTGCTCTGTTTCTTTTTTTTTTTTCTTTTTTCTTTCTTTTTTTTGTGGGGAAGGCTTCAATCCATCCTGAAAATGTATCTTCAAAGACTAGAAGATATTTAAGTCCATACCTTGCTGGCTTAATTTCAGTAAAGTCCACTTCCCAGAATTTTCCTGGTATGGTTCCTCGTAGGTGCTTTCCTGCAGGAAGCTTGGAAGGGTAAGTATTAACCAATTGATGGACCTGACAGGCTTTTGTTACCCATTCAGTTATTTTCTTTCACTGTGAGTCGGTTAGTGGAAAACTCTCTTCTTGATCTTTCAGGAATGAATGCAGTTTCTTTGAACAAAGATGAGTGAGTTGATGAACATTTGCTACTGACATAGTTAGAGCCATGATTATAGGAGTATTTACTGAAGGATTTAGAAATTCCACTTGGGGGCCTTCAGGGTTAAAAGTTATTTTGGCCCAGAGCTTGGTGAGCAGATCTCTGCCCATCAATGGGGCCGGGCATTCTGGGATTACTAGGAAGGAGTGATGGATTTATCCTTTCCCCTGGTCCATGGTCCCCTTAGTTGTCAAAGTCTGATATTTACTGCATTTAGACCCTGGAATTAGAGACCTTTTATTTGATAGAGGGCCCAATGGGGCCTTAAGGGCTGAGTATATTGCCCCTGTATCTACTTCAAAGTTTACTGGGGTCCCCTCCACTTCAAAAGTTACCCTGAGGTCGGGGAGAGGATCTGAGACCCGACTTTCTTAGTCATCCTCCAGAGTCTGAATGTCTGGCTGGCGTGGCTGTCTCTTTCTAGGGCACTCTTTGGCCCAGTGTCCTTTTTCTTTAGAGTAGGCACATTGATCTGAGGCCAGGGGTGGCCTCTAGTGTGGGCCCAGGTATCCCTTTCTGTCTCTCTGTTTCTTAATTTCTGGCCTGTTTGTTGTTGTGACCAGGACCTTAGTCAATGCCTTAGTCTGTCTTTTGCTTCTCTCATCCTCCCTTTGCTCCCTTCTCTTCCTCAGTTTCACTCTTATAGTATACCTTGTTGGCTTCTCTAACTAAATCTCTCAAAATCATATCTTGTAATCCATCTAAGCATTGTAACTTTCTTTTAATATCTAGGGCAGCTTGCCCAATAAAGGCCATTGTGACAGATGCCTTTTGATCCTCTGCCTGAGGATCGAAAGTAGTATATCTCCTATATGCCTCCATAGTTCTCTCTAGGAACATAGAGGTAGATTCACCAGGCCCTTGAATAATCTCTCTTACCTTGGCCAAATTAGTTGGTCGCCTAGCGGCCACTAAGATACCCACTATTAGAGCCCGGTGATAAGTGGACAGATGCTCCCTACCTTCAAATGTGTTGGGGTCCCACTTGGGTCGTTTCAAGAGAAAGCCGGCTTTGATTATGTTGGGAAGTTGTGTTGGTCACCCATCTAGTCCGAGGATATTGTTTTCTAGCATCCAGGAGGATTCTCTTTTGTTCCTCTGTCATGAAGAGAGTCCCTATGAGTTGTTGGCAGTCATCCCAAGTAGGCTGGTGTGAAAACATCAATGACTCAACCAGACCTGAGAGCCAGGTTGTGTCCTCGGTAAAAGGAGGATTGTTATTTTTCCATTTTTATAGGTCTGAAGAGGAGAAGGCCAATACTGGTAGGCTTGCATTTTTCCTCCATGGCCGTTGTCAATCATTGGCCCATAGGAATGGAGGGGGAGCAACACGGGAGTTTCAGGGTTTTAAATCATTTGACACCGTCGAGTTCCTTTAGCCAGGCCAGCTTCCTCCAGGGGAGGAGGGGCTGTGTGTGCTGCAGGGGAGTTATCTGGAGTGCGCTGGGCTGGCTTATCTTTCTCCAATGGTGGAGAGGCTGAGTCAGCAGCAGGGGAATCACTTAGAGGGTGCTGGGGGTTGTGGGATGAGGGTAGAAGATAAGGAGGGGGATGAGAGTCCAGTAGAGTCAAATCTTGTGACTCAGGGAGAATAGAGGGTGGAGGAGGAGGATGAGCAGAGGGTTTGAGAGATCGTGGGGAAAAGAGTAGGAGCGGGGACATGGCAAGGAAAGGCTTCACCCATGGAGGAGGAGATTTGCAGAGGTCCTGCCAAGTTAAGATATATGGCTGTTGATCGGGATGGCTATGTGGCCCTGGCTGTAAGACAATATCTCTGACTTATTAAATTAGTGCGAAGTAGAAAGATCCTTCTAGGGGCCATCCGAATGCAAAGGTGGGCCATTCTGAGGCACAGAGAGTCTGCCAGGTCCAGCGTTTTACTGAAAAAGAAAGATTCTGAGCCCTTAAGCGGACTTTGGTCCAGTGATCAAGGTCAGAGACAGAGGCATTGAAGTGACCTGTCCCATAATGAAAGATACACAAACAGTAAAAGCAACTCTCACGACACAGACAGGACAAGATAATAAAGACAGGCAATGAACGTCCAACACTGAGACCAAGACTGAGCAGCCGGCAAAACCCGATGGGCTGGCAATACCGAATCTGAAACAAAACATCACTGAGTCGAGGAGACTATTGTTCCTTGATTCCTGAGTCCTCTGTGGCGTCCCCCAGAGCCTGTGGCTCTGTGACACATCTGCCAGCCACCGTCAAAGAGAGCTCATGCAACTTCATCAACAGCCATTTTGCCAAGCCCTAACCTGAAACCTGAAACCAGAAAGAGGCGCCTTACTTTCCCTGAGAGTAGCCCATTGAGGTCTCTCTTCCGCCCCTGCCGGATCTCGAAGGAACCTCCATATATAAAGGTCGGGAGAGCGTTGGGGGAAGAGACCACCAAGAGACTCCCTCATGCAAAAGCAAAGGGTTTATTGGGGGTCCAGCATGCTGGGGCTCAGAGCTAATTTGAATAGAGCAGAGCTCATATACTTTCCTTGAAGTGGGCAGGGAGGGAAGTTTATTGATGAGTCTGGGCGAGTGAGCAGTTTGCGTGCAACTGGGTGAGGGAGTACATTCTGCAGTTTGGCAGTTGGGGACAGCACATTCTGGGAAAAAGATTAGAAAACAGTTCTCAAGATTTCAACAGTGTTTTATTAAGCATACAGAAAAACAGAAAGTGACAAGTACCTATTTTATTAACATTTCACAACCAACTATACTTTGCCAGATTTCCTAAAGTCTCTATTGATATCTGCATTCCTACATATTTTCCCCAGTTCTGCATTGTGACTGATTCTTCACATGTTCTGACATTTACATTCACTGTATACCCGAAACCCTATAGCTAAAGAACTTTTGGTCCAAATCCTATACTCACTCTCCTATATAAACCTACCGACTATCTTCCTAATACTACCGATTACTCCTTTTTGACTGGAAGTTCTCTTTTACAATCAATCATCCAAGTTACAAGGTCCTATGCAATTATATATCAATTTATCTGAGACATCTTTGCAGAACATAATTCAAAGCAAAGTATCCCATCTGTGCAGAAAATAAATCAAAGCTTAATACCGAAATCAAGGGCTCAATGCTTTTCTGGACTTCAAATCTTACCTAGATTTCTGTTTTCATACTCATATATTTCACCTATATATTCTTGTAAATATTGCAGGTTTCCAATACCATTATTCATCCAGCAGAATGATTTCTATTCCAAATCGAACCTGTTATTAACCCTAACCATACACTGTTCCCTCAATCTAACATAAGAGAAGAGCAAGGACAGAGTTGGTCTTAAAATACAGGAATGAAGGAAATCTTCCAACTGCTGAGAAACTAAAAGGTCCATGCACAAATGATCTCTAGAGAAGATGTAGGTAGCTATGAAGGAACTGAGAGAGCAAAAGTCATCTTCTTTGGCAAACAACATGGTCAGCATGAAGTGATGTGTCTGAATCAGCCTCTCTCTTCTTTATCTAGAGAAGAAGGACCAAACCAGGCCTGTGTGGAGAGCTGTTCCCAGTTACCAATGGTTGATATACCATCCTAACTTGTGAAAGTGTCACATAAAGTAGGGGAAGCCTCCATTTCATGGGACCTTTGGAAGTAAATGTTAAGACAATGTGGTTGCCAAGGCAGTGACCTCATTCAGTTCCTGAAGGAAGTGACCTCACCTCACATCCTTGGTGATGGAACTCTCTGAACTTGGGATCTAGGAAGCCAGGCACACAAATCTAGTCCCAGTCCCAGTCCCAGTGGTCTCACTTCTTTTGATTTACCAAGGACAGAGTCAGTCTTTCTTGCTACCTACTGATGTGAGGATAGCCAAATGACAGGAAAGATCTTAAGAGTGGTCTTTCCTGAGAAAGCAGGAAGTGGCTCACCGCTGTCTCCTGACAACTTCACAGAGTTGGCCAAGGAAACCAGATCTGAGACAAGACAGGCCATTTGATGGGAACATAGTATGGCCCAGCAGTCAGAGGACACACACGATAGTCAGAGACCTACTTTGAGGAAAGAGGTGCCTTTGTGGGTGTGGGTGTGTGTTTGTGATTTTGTCTAATGTTCTGAGAATAGGTAGGAAAGGCGGTTTGTTTGGTTTGGAGTGGACGGTTTCTAATAAGGGATTTGACAAGGCGAAGGTTTCTATGTCTGTGTATCTCACTGTGTCCATGGTTGTAGACATTAGAAAAAAGAATGCAGCAATTGATGTGTCCAGTCTAGTAGAAAGCTTACCAGCATTCTTCCTGCCCAATTTATGAATGGAATGCGGCTTGCCGTATGGATGGGTAACACCTGCTATCTTCCTAAGTTCCTGATTTCTTCCTGAATTCAGGCCACTCTCCAGAATTGGCTCATGGTTTTGTGTCCAAGATATGTACCACCTCCAAGCTCTGTGACATGGCCATGTACAGGATAGCTGAAGGGAATGGCGAGCATCTCAGAAAACTCAGATATCAGTGTGACCAGGAAAGTCTCAGTGGAGAAACCCTGCTTTTGGCCTATTGCTAACCTATTGTTCTGTTGCCCTGAATGTCAGGAAGGTCTTTGCCTCATGCCACCCCTTTGTGAAGACTGAAGAAAAAGTTTTCAAATGGAAATGAATGGGCATCTCCTGTGGCTCTTTGCTTAATTGCTTTGGAAAGGGATGTGTCTGAATCAGCCTCTTGGCCCTATGTGAGGTTGTGGCTCAGAGTTTCAGCACCTGATGGATGTAAAGAGAGATCCCATGTGTGCATCCAAAACCAAATTGGTCAAAAGAGCAGTCATTGTGGATGAAGTCTCTCGCCTTTATCTTTAAAGTTCTTGAACTCGATCAAGTGAGAATAGGGATCCTTTGGGTCAAATGAGTTCTTCAAAGACCTGCAGAGGTGCTTGTGTTTTCTCATGACGGCAAATCACATAAAACTATATACCTGATACTCAGTTTTCCACAAATTGGAGAAGCATAGAAGTATTAACGTCTAGCATATTTGATCAATCCTGGTTCACATGAAGGGTGTCCAGACCACCCTGATGTTACACCAATGAGGGCAAGGGAGTTATTTTGGCCACTCTCCTGGACTCCGTCACTCATGGAAACCTACAGCCAGAGGTTATGATTAGTGTCTATATGGAAGAAGATGAGGGCCATATGGGAGTGTTTTGGTTTTAATTTTGGTCATTTGTGTCCGGTTGGAAGACATGACTGAGAAAACCTGGGCTTGAACTCTGGTGTGATTCCCCTTATAGACTGAGTTCTGGAACTGACTTCAGAGAAGTATTGCCATGAATTTTGTTGGGATTTTAGGAGGCCACCTATGAGAATCACCCTTGGAAACAGAGATCTAGGCCCAGGGTGGCTTTCCAAAGAGCCCGGGAAATCTCAGCCAGGATATCACATGATTTTATTCTGAAAGACTTGGCATCCATAGTAGAGAGTCACAACACCCATGGACGTCACATTGTAGACCTCAATGGGCCTGGCTTCATGTGACCTTTTGGCCACTCTTTGGGAAGCCTTGCCTGTGAGAGTTCTCCAGAGCATTCATTGAAATGAGCTTCCTCACCATTTAATGGTTCCTGAATGAATTGAAACCCACAGTGCCTCCAACGTCATCTTTGAAAAATGCCTTGATAAATACCATGAAATTTTTGAAATTTCCATGACCAGGTGGCACTGGAGAACCTTTGGATGTTGCTGATCATGAGTGTACCAGACAGTGCCTTGATTGACTGGGCTTCATGAAAATGGTGTAGAACAGAGATGCCAGTAAGTTGGAACCTGCTGAGTAATGTGCCTAGAGCAGTGGTGGGAAGGTGTGTGATAAAAAATTTGTTTTTGGGCCATGTGGATCTGCCATTGGCTTCCAAATGGCTTGTGACTGACATGGTGCAGCCAGCAGACCCTTACATGAAAAGGCATCTTGTTATATGGAGATGTTTCCGGGCAATGTTCAGAATCAGGTTGCTATGGACATGGGGCCAAGCTATGTGCGTTAGAAGCCTGGTTGGTGCATTCTCCTGCAGACGCTGACTCACCACACATGACAGATTTGCCTCCAGAACTGTGTCCCAGTTGAACTCCTTTAATTTCATGAAGAAATTGCCAAAGTCCCAGTGCAGCAGCAAGAAACACCACGAAAATAGAAGATGACCAAATGGCTTCACAGTCCACATGAAAAGACACTTATCCCCCAATGGTCACCGTTTACTTACAAAGAGAGAATTCAGCACTGCTGCCTCATGTTTCTTTGGAAAATAAGAAACCATTTCCTCCAGGTCACATAGATGCAGACACAGATTTGATGGTCTCACTAGAAAGCAGCTAAAGCTCCTGACAACAACATATATTTCAAGTGCCCAACCTCAGAGGCAGTTTCTCAAGAAGTATTAGGCCAGCAGAGCTCCATGTTTATGGAGTTTTTACCCTGTCCCATACTTTTGGAAACTCCTCTACCACTGCCAAGGTTGTAAACCCCTGAGCATATTCCATTCCATATATATATTCACAGATTTTCTAACTCTTCTCCTCTAATTGTGTCTTAGTTTGGGCGAAGGTAATGTGTCAAGGAATTGTTCTGGATGAGAGTGGGAAGATTTTGTTTAGCACATATTTGTATACACATTGGATTCCTTTTTCTATTTTACATTTGAAATACTGAATCCCTGACACTAACACATACCCTAATAGATTCTGAGTACTAATCATAATATGATGGAGAAAAATAACCGAAACAGAATAGAAATACAAGCAGTTCAGAGAAGGCATGTTGTATTTTTGGACTTGCGTTTTGCATTATATAGGGTAGGAGTTATAAATCTAGTCCATTTTTAATTGAAATAGTTCTCCATGTTCTTTTAATGTTAACAAATATGTGAATTCCTGTCTCCCTTTCTCTGTAGTCTATTCAGCACATGTATTTTTATATGCACATATAGAATCCTACCTGGTATCACACGCAAATTTTCATGAGTTACATGACTTGGCAGATACAAACTGTGAGAAGAGATCACTCCTCCTAAACGATGTAGGAACTGAAAATTCAACCTATGGGGGAGCTTCCTAGTTAAAAAAAGTTATACATAAATCCATATCGACTAAAATGAATATTTTTGGATGTGTGGATGATATATATTTCACTGTGTAATTAGATTGGCATATATATATATATATATATATATATATATATATATATATATATACTCTCCAGATATTTCATAATATTTAACATATGTGTCTTATTATACACTCCCTAAATTTATTCTTGTTCATATATGTGGATTTATAATCAAATTTTCACAAGATTATTCTCAGAAATATTCATTCACCTGAAATACATATTTGTTTCCTAGTATTGAAAACTAACTTCAGTGAATAGTGCATATAAATCCTAATATTTCTACAGTAACTAACCCAGTTTAATATCAATGCAAGTAGATTCCTATGGGACATGACATTTATTTTGAAGTTCATTTTTATTCAACACTGGTACATTTCTATTTCTTGAGTTTATGCACATTATAGCATATATATTTCATCCACACGTTCACAAATTTATAGGCATTTATTTCACTTTCAATCACTTTCTGCTTCAGAAACATGTATTCCTCCATGTGTCTGACTGGTCTTTTCATGAGACTTCTTTCCAAACACATTATTTTCGATTTCCATAATCACTTTTGAAGCAAAACTCACACACTCTTCATGATAAACCATAACACTAAGATTACAATTAGACGTATAACTAGTTGTTATGAATGATTCTATATCAATATATGATTTCTTATATATTTTCAGATATCAATTCAATCCATTACTTAAAGTGGAACCAGTTATATTATTTATTAACTGTATGATCTATTCATGCATTATCTCTATATTTATAGACACAGGGTACACCTCGTTGTACCCCCAATACTAATTTATACATATTTTAAATATTGCTGCCAGAAATGGTCGAAGAAATACTCATGTCATCTGATCTACATATACATTTTATCACAGTAATATTCTGGACCAAAAAAGCAAAGGTCACTCTTAAGATTGTACCAAAGCCTAAATGAAAAGTGAGCATGGATTACTAAAACCTTCCATGTCCAGGTTTCCTAATGCTCTGAAATGTCAATCGTATTGGTGACTACATATTTGTTTCTTCCTAAGATTATATATTCAACCTCAAGCCTGTTGAAAATGTCTAATCCTATCACTCACTTTATACTTTGCCTGATTTAGTAATGTCTCTATTTATGTCTGTATTCCTACATATTTTCCCCTGTTCATCATTGTGACTGACTCTTCACATATGCTGACTTTTACATTCACTGTCTACCCGAAACCCTATTGCTTAAGATCTTTTGCTCTAAATCCTATACTCACTCTTCTTTCTAAACCTACCGACTATCTTCCTAATCCTACCGACTATCTCTTTTTGAGTGGATGTTCTCTTCGTCATTCAATCATCCAAGGTACAAGCTCCTATGCCATTGTAAATAGATTTATCTGAGACATTTTTGCAGAACATCATTCAAAGCTATGTGTACCAATTAAGGGCCCAATGCCCTTCTGGGCTACATATCTTCCCTAGATTTCTATTTTTATACTTATATTTCACCTATATATTCTTGTAAATATCATAGTTTCCCAATACCATTATTTGTCATGCAGAAATATTCCTAACCCAAATTGAACATGTTATTAACTCAAACCATACACTGTTCTCTCATTCAAACTTTACAGAAGAGCAGGGACAGGGTTAGTTTTACAATACAGGAATGTAGGGCATCTTCCACCTGTTGAGAACATCAAAGGTCCATGCAGAAATGATCTTTTGAGAAGATGTAGGCAGCTATGAAAGACTGAGAGAGAAAAGTCATCTTCTATGGCAAACAACCTCGTCAGCATGAAGGGATGTGTATGAATCAGCCTCTCTCTTCTTAATGTAGAGAAGATGGACCAAACCAGTCCTAGGTGGAGAGCGGTTCCCGAGTGCCCATGGTTTATATACCATTCTAACTTATGAAAATGTCACAGGAAGTAGGGGCAGCCTCCATCTCATGGGACCCTTGAAAGCAACTGTTCGTACAAAGTGGTTGTCAAGGCAGTGACCTCATTCAGTTCCTGAAGAAGTGATCTACCTCACTTTCTTGGTGATGGAACTCTCTGAACTTCGGATCCAGGAAGCCAGGCACCTGGAGCCAGTCCAGTCCAATACCCATTGGCTCATTTTTTTGGATTTACCAAGGAGAGTGTCAGTCTTTCTTGGTACCTACAGATGTGAGGATGGCCAAATACCAGGAGAGCTCTGAATAGGGTCCTTTCCTGAGAAAGCAGGTGGTGGTTCACTGCTGGCTCCTGACAACTTCACAGAGTTGGCCAAGGAGACCAGATCTGAGATAGGACAGGCCATTTTGGGGAAACATAGTTTGGCCCACCACTCAAAGGACACTCCGGATAGTCACAGAGTTACATGGGGGAAGGATGTGCCTTTGTGGGTGTGATTCAGGTTTTGTCTCATGATCTGAGAATAGGTAGGAAAGGTGGTTTGTTTGATTTGGAGTGGACTTCTTCTAGTAAGTAGTTTGACAAGGCAAGTGTTTCTATGTCTGTGTATCCACTGTGTCCGTGGTTGTAGATATTAGAAAAGAGAATGCAACAATTGATGTGTCCTGTATAGTAGAAAGATTCCCAGCATTCATCTTGCCCAACTTATGAATGAACTGAGGCTTGCCTTATCCATGGGCAACACCTGCTATCTTCCTAAGTTTCTGTTTCCTTCCAGAATTCTAGCCACTCTCCAGAATAGGCTCATGGTTTTGTGTCCAAGATATGTACCACCTCCAAGATCTGTGACATGGCCATGTACTGGATAGCTGAAGTGAATGGCGAGCATCTCAGAAAACTCAGATATTAGTGTGACCAAGAAAGTCTCAGTGGAGAAACCCTGCTTTGGGCCTTTTGCTTATCAATTGTTCTGTTGCCCTGAATGTCAGGAAGGTCTTTGCCTAAGGCCACCCCATTGTGAAGCCTGAAGAAAACAGTTTTCAAATGCAAATGAATGGGCATCACCTGTTGCTCTTTGCTTAATTGCTTTGGAAAGGAATGTGTCTGAATAAACCTCGTGGCCCTGTGTGAGGTTGTGGCTTAGATTCTCAGCACCTGATTTATGTAAAGAGATATGCCATGAGTGCACCCAAAACCACAATGGCCAAAAGAGCAGTTATTGTGAATGAAGTTTCTCACATTCATTTGTAAGTTTCCTCACCCCCATCAAGTGTTAATAGGGATCCTTTGGGTCAAATTATTTATTCAAAGCCCTGCAGAGGCCAGCCCATAGGTTTTTGGGTTTTCTCATGACTCCAAATCATATAAAGAATCTATACCTGACAGTCAGTAGGCCTCAAATTGGAGATGCAGAGCAGTATTAACACCTGGCCTATTTGATAACTCCTGGTTCACAGGATGGGTGTCCAGGCCACCGTGAATTTAGGCAAATGAGGGGCAAGAGAGCTTATTTTTGAGACTGTCTTGGGCTGCACCCCTCATGGAAAACTCCAGCCAGAGTTTATGATTAGTGTCTATATGGAAGAAGATGATGGCCATGTGGGAGTGTTTTGGTTTTAATTGTGGTCATTTGTGTAGCGGTTGAAAGAGATGACTGGATCCACCTGGGCTTGAACTCTGGTGTGATTCCTCTTAGAGACTGAGTTCTGAAACTGACCTCAGAGAAGTATTGCCATGAAATGTGTTGGGATTTTAGGAGGCCACGCATGAGAATCGCCCTTGGAAACTGAGATTGAGGGCAGGGTGGCTTTCCAGATTGCACTGGGAATCTCAGCCAGGATATCACATGATTTTATTCTGAAAGACTTGGCAGCCATAGTTGAGAGTCTCAACACACATGGAACTCACATTGTAGACCTCAATGATCCTGGCTTCATGTGACCTTTTGGCCACTCTTTGGGAAGGCTTGCCTGTGAGTGTTCTCCAGAGATTTCATTGAAATGAGCTTCCTTACCATATAATGGTTCCTGCATGAATTGAAACCCACAGTGCCTCCAACATCATCCTTCAAAAATGGCTAAATAAATACCAAAAAATTTCTGAAATTTCCATGACCAGGTGGCACTGGAGAACCTTTGGATGTCATGTTGCTGATCATGAGTGAAATAATTCCCCACGCAAAGACACTTCAAAGGGAGAATTCCAATTTTATTGCAAAAAAGCTGTGTGATTATATAGAACTAAGGAGGAGATGGTAGGGCTTAGATAAATGGCAGCAACCCGTTTATTGAAAGCAAGTTCTTTCAGATATCATCTCCAGAACCCAGGAATTAGTTCTCTTTGGGGCTAAGGTTCTCCACCAATGAGATTTGAAATTGGCGCTGGCGGGAGAGTTCACAAGGGTGGGAACTTTTCGCACCACTGCAGAAATGAAGAAGGTAGGAAGAAGAAGTCCTTAGGCACCATGTTGGGGTTTTTCTCTGGGGTATGGCTGCCATTTATACTTTTCCCAACATTCCTCCCTTTTTGTTTTCTTAGGAAGTGGGGCGTCGTTTTTAGATCCGGCTGCTTCCTGCTGTATGGGGGTGCTGTGAGGCCTAGAAAGGGAAGGGGAGGAATGCTCGGGGGGCAGGTCTGGGAATATCATGGCAGCAAGAAATAAAACCCAGTGGCTATAGACAGCTACTTCCGTAGGGGTGAAGTCAATGAAAGTTCCCTGAAGCCACAAGTTGTCGATGGCATGGAACCATTCCTGGATGGAGGAGATTGTTGGTATCAGCCACTGTTCCTGTAACAGAGACTCTAGAAAATACTGGAAGCATTGCCTGGACAAGGTGCCATAGGACCTGAAGAAGATCAGAGTGAATAAAAACAGAATGAAGATAAAAATTAAAGCAAAGGTCAATTTTTGGCAGAAGTTCCATGTTGGGGTAGTGACATAGAAGAGGCCAAGGGCCATGAGGAAGCTTAGAAGGTCATAAAGATTCAAGAATCCAGGATGGCAGATTAAGAGGTTTTCCGAGCTTGTAGTCTCCCACTGTCTGATGTCCATTGCATTCCATCGTGCCTGGTAGTGAGCTTCATCACGGAGTGAACTGTTCTCTTGGAGATGTTGGGGGTTCGTCGGTCATCAGAGGCTGGTAGTGCCTAAGCAAAAGCTGGTTGAAAGTTTGATTACGAATTTTTTGCAGTTGGGTTTGAAGGAACTTCATTATGCAGGGCAAGAGAGCACAAAAAAGGAGCATCCCAATAAGGGGCCCAGAGAGAGGTAGTAAGTACATGGCAAGATAGGATTGGAAGAACCTTGTTATGGGATTGGAGGAGGTAGGTTTGAGCAATTGGGTCGATAATTCCTGCAATTTAACAACTTTCTTTTTATTAGCCCAGATTCATTAACATAATAGCAACATTCTCTCTGAGGAATAGGCATGTACCCCCTTTTTCTGCAGTGAGAAGATCAATTGCCCTTCGGTTCTGTAAAGCCACTTGTGCCAATGAAGTAACCTGCCACTGCAAGGAGCCAAGAGACTCAGCAGTGGTATCGAGTGCTTCCTGCAGTTTTTGTTGCACGTCATTGGATGCCCATAGAGCATGACCTATAGCTCCACCAGAGAGACCGAGACTCGCCACTGAGGTTGTTAAAGTGAGGCCTACCAGAACGGGCAGAAAGACTGCCCTACGGGTGCGGGAAGGTAGGGCCAACTGTCGGAATTCAGTGGGAGTATACAAAGAAAGCAGAGGAACTACAGTAACCAAGATACAGGTGCCAGAGACATTGATCGTTGAGGTACTTAAAGACCAATTACACCAGATGAAATGTCCAGGTTGCATAAACCCAGGGCTCTATGGGGTGCTATAGCTCAAGGAACAAATGGGTAAAGGATTCATTATTGGCAGGTGGATACAGATGAAAGGAAATAAAGTATTGTTGGAATAACTTTCCCACAGTGGGATATGTGTCACATGTAGGGGTTGTCCTTACTTAGAGAAATTGTAGGTTTTTGCTGAAATATTTCCTGCCGCTAATGGGACCGCTGCTAGAAGTGGACGACTAAGTGAAGCACAGAGAAAGCACTGAGAAGTAGGCACCAAAAGAATGGAGGAGTTTAATAATCAAAGAGTTTGGTGTAGCAAATTGAGCCATGTGGAAGGGGGACCTTAGGGGGTTGAAGGCTCTGAATCCTCTTTGGATGAGCTATGGATAAGATCTCGAAGTTTTGATTCTGACTCCTTAATGTGTTCGACTACCTGGATGGTTGCCTTAGGTGGCGTAATCAGGGTGCGGCCAACAGTCATCCACCCTGTGGGTCTGGCTGAGGTTGTCCGAGCATAGACAGCAAACTCAACATAGCCCCAACGTTTGGCCTTGGGGTCAGGTGTATCTGAAGTATATGATCCATTGTTATCGGATGAAGAGCCTTTATGCCACTTTAGGTAACTAGAAGTCCACCCTTCAGGGTAGCCAAGTGAGTGGTAAGAACAGCTACCACGTTCATCATGGAACCTGCATGACCAATAGGGACACCCATTATATATCTCAGGCCACCAATGACAATAGTCTTTGGTTTGATTAAAAAGGAAGCAAATGAAAGGCCAGTTCCAGCTACCAGGGATGAAGGTCCTTGAAGGTGACAATTTTAGGGGAATAGAGGTGCAGTTGTGGATGAAGCAAGTAGTTGCATCCACTGCGCGGACCTTCTGCATGCCATGTTCTGAGTATCGTTCCCGAAGAGTGAATAAATACATGGTAGGTTAGGAGGGTAAAGACAAGTCCCAACAGAGCACAGAAAAGAAGCAGAGCACAAAAAAACAAGCAGTTAGAGAAGACTAGGGTGTTGGGAGAGCTCATTGTGCCTTCTTTAAGAGGAATTGGGCTGCAGGGAACACCGTGTGAGCCACAACTTAAATGGGTGAGATGGGTTTGGAAAGCAGGAGTAAAGGGGAGGTTCAGGAGGTGATTCTTGGAGTTCCTCTGGGGTGGTCCTGTCGTCAGCAGGTGGGGCCTCCTGGTGATATGGCTTCAACCTAGAAATGGGAATCCAGGGAGTGAGATGGTTGTCTGATAAGGAGAGTTTGGCGGTGGTGGGGTTACAGAGAATGACAGGATAGGGGCCTTCCCATTTTGGTGCAAGAGTCCCTTTCTCCTCTGGGGTATTATAATAGACTAGACTCCCAGGTGTTAAGGGAGGAGTGTTTGGAGAGGAGACTGGGTCTGGAAGAAGCCATTTCTGATATTTCCAGTGTTCGGAGCGGTGATGAAACAAGAGAGGCAAAGACAAATCTCGGGTGAGAGGTCCTTGTGAAATGACCAACCCAGGGGGTATAAGAGGTCTTCCATACATTATCTTAAAGGGAGACAGTAAAGATGGTTTCTTAGGGAGAGCTCTGATTCGAAGCAAAGCCAAGGGAAGGATTTTGACCCAGTCTAAGTTTAATTCCATTGTCAATTTGGTAAGGACTTCCTTCAGAGTACGATTTACCCTTTCCACTTTCCCTGAAGCCTGGGGGTAATAAGGACAGTGGAAATGCCACTTGAAAGAGAGGGCTTGAGAGACCTTTTTTGTGATCCTAGAAATAATCTCAGGGCCATTGTCATATTGTAGGGAAGTCGGCATACAAAACCTGGGGATGATGTCTGTCAGTTAGATTGAAGCTACAGTGGAAGCCTTTTTATTGAAAGTGGGAAATGCCTCAACCCAAACAGAGAAAGTGTCCACAAAGACAAGGAGGTATTTAGTGTGCCATACTGTGGGCATGTTGGTGAAGTCTACTTGCCAGTCAGCAGTGGGAATGTGTCTCCGGGCTTGGTGGAAAGGGAAAGGTTTGGGCCTTAAAGGAGTATGAGGGTTGGTCCGCTAACAGATCTGACAATTAGAGGCTATATTCTCTAGCATGGCTATGTCAGAAGGGTTGAGGGAGAAGAAGCTCTGTAAAAAAAGGGTCAAAGACTGAGAATTAAAATGGTGTAGAGTATGAAGGAACTTGAAAAGATTTTTGTTCTTACTGGAAGAAGTAGGGGCTTCAGATGAGCTGTCTAAAGTGGCCATAATATGTCCCCCATGGGGGCCATAATTGGAAGTGGTAGCAGCCATTCGTGCCGCCTTGTCAGCTTTGGCATTGCCCTCAGTGATAAGAGAGCCGTCCTTCTGATGTGACCTACAATGGACAACTCCCAACTGGGTGGGTAAGTGGGAGGCCTCTATCAGATTGGTTAAAAGAGCCGAATTAGTGATCGCATTACCTTTGGTGGTAAGTAGGCCTCGCTCCTTTCATATTGAAGCATGGGATAATAAGATCTGGAAGACATATTTTGAATCAGTATAGAGGGTGAGGGATTTGCCTTGTGCTAGTAGGCAGGCACGAGTGGCTCCTATAAGTTCAATCTGCTGGTTGGTAGTTCCTGAAGGCATAGCTTTGGCCTCTATAATCTCAGTGGCTGAAACTACAGCGTATCCAGAGTAATGAGTGTCGTTCTGCCTAAAGGAACTGCTGTCAGTAAACCAGATAAGGTCAGGCTTGGTGAGTGGTTCCTCAGAAATGGAACAATGACAGCGGAGGAAATCATCAAAGGTTTCCAAGCAATTATGAGTTGGTGTGTTAGACGTGGGAGTCATTGGGAGCAGTGAGGCAGGGTTCAGTGCAGAGCATGGGAGGAAAGTAATATTAGGGTTTTCCTGAAAGAAAGTGAGGAGCGACAGAACTCTGGATGGAGGAAGGGTTTGAAGGCCCTTATAAGCTGAAAGATCTTTCAAGTGATGTGGGGAGTGGATAGTTCAAGGTGCCCCAAAAGTCAGCTTAGAGGCTTCTTTGTGTAAAATTTGTCCAGCAACCAGAGCTCTTAAGCAAGTAGCCCACCCACGAATGGTAGAGTCTAGTTTTTTGGAAAATATGCCACAGGTGCAAATGTAGGCCCATAGTTTTGACCTAAGACCCTAAGTGCTTGCCCCCCTTTTTCATGGACATATAGATGAAATGGTCTTGAAAGATCAGGAAGGTGAAGGGCAGGTGCCTTTAAGAGGAGTTGCTGAAGCCTGCGGAAGTGGTAGATAGGGGAGAAGACAAGAGATTCACTAGGGGGTCCATTTGCTAGGTCATACAGGGGTTTGGATAGAAGAGAATAATTTGGGATCCAGGCCCTAAAATAACCTGCTACTTCTAGGAATGATAGTATTTTGGCTTTCATATGGGGCACTGGAAGATCAGAGAGGAGTTGCCTCCTATCCAGTGTTATTTCCTTTTTCCCGGGTGTAAGGCAAAAACCAAGAGAGGTGACAGAAGACTGGGAAACCTGTGTCTTGTGGGGAGACTCCCTATATCCCTTGTCTGCTAGGAAATTAAGAAGCTGAACGGTGTGGGATTGAGAGTGTTCCCAGAGGGACTACATAGAAGAAGGTCATTGACATATTGATGGAGAATAGAGTCAGGACAGGTCGGGTGAAAGGATGTGAGGTCCTGGGCAAGAACTTGGCAAAAGAGATGGGGGCTGAATCCCCGTGGGAGGACAGTCCAGGAAAGCTGATGAGAATGGTGGATGTGAGAGTCAGTCCACGTAAAAGCAAAGATATTCTGAGATTCTGAGAACAAGGGAATAGAAAAGAATGCATCTTTTAAATCTAGGACCGAGAAGTGGGTAGTAGTGGCAGGAATCTGAGAGAGGAGGGTGTAAGGGTTGGGCACTAGCGGGTGGATGGGGACCACAGAGGAGTTGACAAGGAGAAGGTCTTGATCCAGCCTGTAGGACACGTTAGGTTTCTTAAGTGCCAGAATGGGGGTGTTGAAAGGAGAGTGTGTAGGCCTAAGATACCCCTTTCATAATAAATCCTGGATGATGGGTTCTAATTCGAGGAGGGCTGTGGTTGTGAGTGGATATTTTGGTTGACTAATATATCTTGAAGGGTCCCGTAAGACAATATGAATAGGACTGCATTTAGCCATAAAGGGTGTAGTTGTGTCCCAAACCTCAGGCTTAACTAGTTTAGAGAGTCATGGAGGAGTGCATGAAGGAGGTGTATCTGCCCCTAGGAACATCATGAGGAAATGAGAGGTAGGAGAGGTGTGGGGTGATATGTGAATGGTGACTTTTCATAGTGAGAGTATGTCCCTTCCCAGAAGGGGAATGGGGCAATGGCTCATAACGAAAAAGAAGTGAGTGAAGGACAAAAGGGATCCCTGCATATAACATGATGGGGGGGTTTGAGGGAAAATCTGTTTAACTCCTACCCTGACAATAGGAGTTTTTGAGGGTGTGGTAGAACCCCAATACTCCCTTAAGACTGATAAAGCGGCACCAGTATCCAAGAGGAAGGTAATGAAGCATCCATCCACCAGGAAGGTAACCCTAGGCTCTTGATTCTTGATGATAATAGTCTGGAGGGAAAGCCCAGGACTCCGTCAATTCTCCTCTGCCAAGCCCAAGAGAGGCTGTGGTTGCCGGGCGGCTGACCAATCTCCCTTTTGGGTTGTTGGGCAGTCTGCCCCCCAGTGTCCCCTTTGATGGCATTTTGGGCAGGGGTTGTACGGTGTCCTCAGTGAAGGACAATCCCTGGCCCAATGTCTCTCCTTACCACATTTGAAGCAAGCTCCCGGGGGTGTCATATTGGGATGGCGTGGTGATGGCCTTCTCTGAATGACCTGGGCCAACATTTGAAATTTGGCATTTTCAGCCCTCTGCCTACGGCATTCACTTTCATCCTCTCTATATAAAAAACCTTGAAAATGAAGATTTTGGTCTAAGGAGTAGCAGGGCCCTGTTCAAGCTTTTTAAGCTTGGCTTTAATGTCAGGGTAGCTTTGGGCCAGAACATATGTCATTAAGACATGACAGCCATCAGGGGTTTCTGGGTTGAGGTTTGTGTACTGTTAAAGGGCCTTGGTTAGTGTATCCAGGAATTCTGAAGGTGTTTCCTCCTTCCTTTGAATGACCTCCTGCACCTTTTTAAAGTTAACAGCCTTGCGGATGGCCTTTTTCAGGCCCGCCAAGAGGCAGGATGTAAAAAGGTCACTAGACTGTAAGCCTTCAGGGGTGTTGTAATCCCATAGGGGATCCTGCTCTGGGACAGCATGAGGGCCTGTGGGGTGGTTAGGATTGGTCCTATGATTTTCATCAGCATGGGCTTGGGCTAGCTCCCAGACCCATTGCCTTTCCTCAGGGAGAAGTTTATTGGCCAAGAGCATGTAGATGTCATGTTGAGTGAGGCTATATGCTTGCAGGACCCATTGAAACTCCCGAATGTAAGTGGTGGGGTCAGTGGTGAATGAGCCTAACTTCCTCTCTAGCTGAGTAATGTCCGACATGGAGAAGGGCACGTGGACTCTGATGACACCCTCGGGACCAGCTACCTCACGAAGGGGTGCGATGGTCTTGGGGGTGGGAAGGAGTCCCTTAGACCTGGTAACAGGAGGACTGAAAGAGGCAGGAGGCGGACAATAAGGAGAGGGAGGGGAAGGGAGTGTCTCTTTGGAAGAGGAGGAGGTGGAGCAGGCAGAAGAGGGCGGAGGGGAGGAGGATGAAATGGAAGGCTGAGGATCCTTGGAATCAGGCAGAGGAAGAGGAGGGTATAGCGGGAGAGAAGGGGCAGATAGGACTGGGGGATAAGGTGGGGGTTAATCTGCTGGGCTGAATGAGGAAGAATCTGTGAAGTCAGGAGTAGAAGTAGGGGAAGAGAAGGGTTTGCAAACAAGGAGGACCTGAGAGGGAGGGCAGGAGGAGCAGCGACAGGGTGCTGTGTGAGAAGGCTAAAACCTTAAATGCAGGGAATCTCACTCCACTTTTTCAGATGCTGGCAGTAGTTAAAAAGATCCCAGAGAAGGTTTGGATGTAAGGAGCCTTCTGGAGGCCAATGATTTCCATTATCCAGTGGATATGTAGGCCAATCTTGGGTACAGAATTTGATTAGAAGTTTGGGCTTGATGTCTGGTGTGAGGGAGAGTGTGGCCAGATTTTTTATTAAACATTTGAGAGGTGAGGCTTCAGGTACAGATGAAGAGGTGCCCATTGTCACAGGGAGAGAAGGAATAGAGAGAGAGAGAGAGAGAGAGAGAGAGAGAGAGAGAGAGAGAGAGAGAAAATAAGAGTAAGCGAGATAGACAAAGAGAAAACCCGGGCTGGAAAGGCTTCCAGGAAGCTCAGGGCAAACGGTGGTCAGGTGGGCGTCCCCAAAATGACCAGCCGTCATGAGGAAATACAGAGGGCACTACCTGGTCGTCACCAGTGAAGTGCGATCTGTGAGTCCCAATGGGTTCGGAGCCACGGGCAACCTGACGTCAGGAAAGTTTTCGAACGCAGCAGAAAAAGTCAGTAATGAAAACAGAACTCTGGTTCCGGCAGAATGCAGTTCCAGGACGGGAGTTCAGTTTTCCCCGAGCAGAGAGGCAGCTTCAGCCAGACACAGCAGCCCTGCAGCAAACAGCAACTCTAGCCAGCAGCGGCAGCGGCAGCAGAGGAAAAAAACCAAAGAGCCTCTCATGTAAACTCAGAAGCCTCACGCCCCAAAGGAAAACGGATCACCAGAGGGTCCACTGCGACCAGTAAAGGTCTTAGTGGCAGGAATTTCCTGCCCCCTACAGGGCGTCTAGAGTGTGCCAGATGATCAAGGTCACAAAACCAGTGGTAGCCTGAAGGGAGTTGGAGAGCCAGGGTCAGGGGAGGCTTACATATATCAGATCTGTTGTGAGTGCAGGAATCCGGCATCTGAAAAGAGTGGACCAGGGCGGAGTGTCTTGGCGGGGCAGGGGACGGGGCTCTTGTTAGAAACAGCTCACCCATATTCTCACACGGGGCAACAGAATGAAAGAACTTCCCACGCAAAGGCACTTTGCTGGGAGAATTCCAATTTTATTGCAAAAAGCTGTGTGCTTATATAGAACTAAGGGGAAGATGGAAGGGCTTAGATAAATGGCAGGCAAAACGTTTATTGGTAAGTTCTTTCAGATATCAGCTCTGGAGCCCAGGAGTTAGTTCTTATTGGGGCTAAGGTTTCCCACCAGCGAGATTTCAAATTGGCGCCAGAAAGAGAGTTCACACAGGTGGAAACATTTCGCACCACTGCAGAAAAAAGAAGGTAGGAAGAAGAAGTCCTTAGGCACCATGTGGGGTTTTTTTCTGGGGTATGGCTGCCGTTTATACTTTTCCCAACAATGAGTATACCAGACAGTGCCTTGATTGACTGGTTTTCATGAAAATGGTGTTTAACAGAGATGCCAGAAAGTTGGGTCCTGCTGAGTAGTGGGCCTAGAGCAATGGTGGGCAGGTGTGTGATAAAACATCTGTGGTGGGGCCATGTAGATCTGTCATTGGATTCCAAATGGCTTGTGACTGACATGGTGAAGCCAGCAGACCCTTATATGTAAAGGCACCTTGTTACATAGAAAGGTTTCAGGACATTGTTCAGAATCAGGTTGCTATGGTCAAGGGGGCAAGCTATGTGGGATAGAAGCCTGGTTCTTGTATTCTTCTGCAGACCCTGACCCACCACACGTGACAGAAATCCCTCCCGCACTGTGTCCCCGTTGAACTCCTTGTATTTCGTGAAGCAAATACCCAACTCCCAGTACAGCAGCAAGAAACACCACGAAAATAGAGGATGACCATATGGATTCAATGTCCACACAGGGAGACATTTAGCCCCCAGGGGCCAAAGTTTACCTACAATGGAAAATTCAGCACTGCTGTCTCATGTTCATTGGAAAATAAGAAACCATGTCCTCCAGGTCACATTGATGCAGACCCAGCTTTTATGGTCTCACTATAAAGGAAGCTAAAGCTCCTGACAACAACATATATTTCAAGTGCCCAACCTCACAGGCAGTTTCTCAAGAAGTCTCTAGGCCAGCAGACCTTCATGTTTGTGGAGGGTTTACCCTGTCCCTTACTTTTGGAAACTCCTCTACCACTTCCAAGGTTGTGAACTCCTGATCATATTCCATTCTATATATGTATTCACGGATTTTCTAACTCTTCTCCTCTGATTGTGTCATACTTGGGCCGTAGGTGTTGTCAAGGCATTGTTCTGAATGAGAGTGGGAAGATTTTTGTGTAGCACATATTTACATACACATTGGATTCATTTTTCAATTTTCCATTCAAAATACTGAATCCCTGACACTAACACATACCCTACTAGACTCTGACTACTAATCCTAATATGATGGAGAAATATAACCCAAACAGAATAGAAATACAAGCAGTTGAGAGGAGGCATGGCGTATAGTTGGTCTTGCCTTTTGCATGATATAGGGTAGGAGTTATAAATCTTGTTAATTTTTTGTTGAAATAGTCCTCCATGTGTTTTTAAAGTTAACACATATGGGAATTTCTGTCTCCCTTTTTCTGTAGCCAATTTAGCACATGTATTTTTATATGCATATATAAAATCCTACCTGGTATCACACGTACATTTTTGTGAGGTGGCTAACTTGGGAGATACAAAGTATGAGAAGAGATCACTCCTCCTAAATATTTTTGGAACTGAAAATTCAAACTATGAGTGAGCTTCTTAGTTGAAAAACATTATACATAAATCCATGTTTAGTAAAATTAAAATTTTTGGATCTGTGAATGATATATATTTCATGATGAATTTTGATTGGCATATATATTGCTAATTTCTAATGTATCTGTGAGATATATATATATATATATATATATATATATATATATATATATATATATATATATAATTTTCAAAATATGAAATATATGTGTCTTATTATACACTCCCTAAATAATTCACTCATGTTCATGTATGTGGTTTTATAATCAACTTTTCATAAGATTGTTTTTAGAAATATTCATCCACCTGAAATACATATTTGTTTCCTAGAACTGAAAACTCACTTTAGTTAATGGTGCAAACAAAGCCTTATATTTCTACAGTAACTGACCAAATTTAACATCAATGAAAGTAGATTTCTATGGGACATGATGTGTATTTTGATGTTCATTTTAATTCAACACTGGTACATTACTATTTCTTCAGTTTTTATACATCGTAGAATATACATTTCATCCACAAGTTCACAAATTGAAAGACATTTGTAACACATTCAATCACTTCCTGCTTCAGAACACATGTATTCCTCCTTGTTTTTGACTGGTTATTTCATGAGACTTCTTTCCAAACACATTATTTTCGATTTCCATAATCAATTTGGAAGCAAAACTCACACACATTTTATGATAAACTACAACCCTAATATTACCATTAGATGTATAACTCGTTGGAATGAATGTATGTATATCAATGTAAGATTTCCTGTGTATTTTGGGATATCAATTTATTCCAATTTCTAAATTTGGAAACAGTTATATTATTTATTCACAGTATGGTCTATTCATGCATTCTCTCTATATTCATACACACATGGTACACCTATTTGTGCCCCCAATACTAATTTATATCTCTTCAAAATATTGCTCTCAGAAATGGTGCAACAAATACTCATGTCACCTGATCTACATATACATTTTATCACAGTAATATTCTGGCCACAAAATGCAAAGTCACACTTACGACTGTACCAAAGCCTAAATGGAATGTGAGTATGGATTATGAACATCACCCATGTTCAGGTTGCCTAATGCTCTCAAATGTCAATCCTATTGGTGACTACATATTTGTTTCTTCCTAATATTATTTATTCAAACTCAAGCCTGTTGAAAATGTCTAATCCTATCGATCACTTTATCATTTGTCTGATTTTCTAATGTCTCTATTGATATCTGCTTTCCTACATATTTTCCCCAGTTCATCATTGTGACTGAGTCTTCACATCTGCTGACATTTACATTTTCTCTCTACCCGAAACCCTATTGCTAAAGAACTTTTTGTCCAAATCCTATACTCACTCTTTTTCCTAATCCTACCAACTATCTTCCTAATCCTACCAACTATCCTTTTTTGACTGGATGTTTTCTTTGACATTCAATCATCCAAGGTACAAGGTCCTATGCCATTGTGTATAGATTTATCTGAGACACATGTGCAGAACATAATTCAAACCTAAGTATCCCAATCAAGGATCCAATTCCCTTCTGGGCTTCAAATCTTACCTAGATTTCTGTTTTCATACATATATTTCCCCTGTATATATTCTTATAAATATCGCAGGTTCCCAATAACATTATTCATCCAGCAGAATGATTCCTAAGCCAAATCAAACATGTTATTAACCCTAACCATACTCTGTTCCCTCAATCTAACTTTACAGAAAAGCAGGGACAGAGTTGGTCTTACAATACAGGAATGTAAGAAATCTTCCACCTGCTGAGAAACAAAAAGGTCCATGCAGAAATGAACCCTGGGGAAGATATAGGAAGCTATGAAGGACCTGAGAGAGCAAAAGTCATCTTCCACGACAAACAACCTGGTCAGGATGAAGGGGTGTGTCTGAAGCAGTCTCTCTTTTCTTAATGTAGAGAAGATGGACAATACCAGGCCTGTGTGGAGAGCTGTTCCCGGGTGCCTATGTTTGATATACCATTCAAACTTGTGAAAGTGTCACAGGAAGTAGGGGCAGACTCCATCAATTGGGACACTTGGAAGCAACTGTTAGGACAAAGTGGTTGCCAAGGCAGTGACCTCATTCAGTTCCTGAAGGAAGTGACCTACATCACTTTCTTGGTGATGGAACTCTCTGAACTAGGGATCCAGGAAGCCAGGCACCGAGAGGCAGTCCCAGTCCCAGTCCCAGTGGCCTCACATGTTTGGATTTACCAAGGACAGCATCAGTCTTTCTTGGTAACTACTGATGTGAGGATGGCCAAATGCCAGGAAGGTCTGAAGAGGGGCCTTTCCTGAGTAAGCAGGTAGTGTCTCACCACTGGCACCTGACAACATCACAGTGTTGGCCAAGGAGTCCAGATCTGACATAGGACAGTCCATTTTGGAGTAACATACTATGGCCCATCAGTCAGAGGACACTCCGGATAGTCATAGACCTACTTGGGGGAAGGAGGTGACTTTGTGGGTGTGTGTGTGAGTTTGTGGTTTTGTCTAATGATCTGAGAATAGGTAGGAAAGTCGGTTTGTTAGGATTGGAGTGGACTGTTTCTAGTAAGTCTTTTGACAATGTGAGTGTTTCTATGTCTGTTTATCCCACTGTGTCCGTGGTTGTAGACATTAGAAAAGAGAATGCATCAATGGATGTGTCCTGAATAGTAGAAAGCTTCACAACATTCATCCTGCCCAATTTATGAATGGATTTTGGCTTGCCTAATGGATGGGCAAAAAACCACTGTCTTCCTAAATTCCTGTTTTCTTCTTGAATTCTGGCCACTCTCCAGAATAGGCTCATGGTTTTGTTTCCAAGACATGTACCACCTCCAAGCTCTGTGACATGGCTATGTACTGGATAGCTGAAGGGAATGGGATCATCTAGGAAAACTCAGATATCATTCCAGAAACCCTGCCTTGGGCCATTTGCTTACCTATTGTTCTGTTGCCCTGAATGTCAGAAAGGTCTTTGCCTCAGGCCACCCCTTTGTGAAGCCTGAAGAAAAGGGTTTTCAATGGAAATTAATGGGCATCAGCTGTAGATCTTTGCTTAATTGCTTTGGAAAGGGATGTCTCTGCATCAGACTCTTGGCCATGTGTGAGGTTGTTGAATAGATTCTCAGCACCTGATGGATCTAACGAACAATTACATGTGTGCTTCCAAAACCAAATGGCCAAAAAAGCAGTCATTGTGGACGAAGTCTCTCGCTTTCCTCTGTTAGATTCCTGATCTCCATCAAGTGAAAATAGGGATCCTTTTTGTCAAATGAGTTCTTCAATCCCTGCAGAGGATAGCCCATAGGTGCTTGGGTTTTCTCATGATTCCAATTCACATAAAGAATCTATACCCGAGAGTCAGGAGGCCTCAAATTGGAGAATCAGAGCAGTATTTACGGCAGGCTTATTTGATCACTCCTGGTTCTCAGGAAGGGTGTCCAGGCAACCCTGACTTTAGGCAAATGACGGGCAAGGGAGGTTATTTTGTACACTGTCTTGGGCTGAGTCCCTCATGGAAACCTCCAGCCACAGGTTATGATGAGTGTCTATATGGAAGAAGATGAGGGCCTTGTGGGTGTGTTTTGGTTTTAATTGTGGTCATTTGTTTGGCGGTTGGAAGTGATGACTGGGTCTATCTGGGCTTGAACTCTGGTGTGATTCCCCTTAGAGTCTGAGTTCTGGAACTGATCTCAGAGAAATATTGCCATAAACTGCATTCAGATTTTAGGAGGCCACGCATGGGATTCGCCCTTGGAAACTGAGATCAAATACCAGGGTGGCTTTCCACAGAGCCTTGGAATATCAGCTAGGATATCACATGATTTTATTCTGAAAGATTTGGCAGCCATAGTTGACAGTCAGAACACCCATGGACGTCACATTAAAGACCTCAATGGGCCTGGCTTCATGTGACCTTTTGACCACTCTATGGGAAGACTTGCCTGTGAGATTTCTCCAGAGAATTTAATGAAAATAGCTTCCTCACATTTAATAGTTCCTGAATAAACTGAAACCCACAGTGCCTCCAACTTCATCCAAGAAAAATGGCTAGATAAATACAATGAAATCTTTGAAATTCCCTTAACCAGGTGGCCCTGGAGAACCTTTAGATATCTTGTTGCTGATCATGAGTGTACCAGAGAATGCCATGATTGACCGGGTTTCATGAAAATGGTGTAGAACAAAGATGCCAGTAAGTTGGAGCCTGCTGAGTAGTGGGCCTATTGCAGTGGTGGGTAGGTGTGTGATAATACATATGTGGTGTGGCCATGAGGATTTGCCATTGCTTTCCAAATGGTTTGTGACTGACATGGAGCAGCCAGCAGACCCTTCTATGTAAAGGCATCATGTTATATGGAGAGGTTTCTGGGCTAAGTTCAGAGTCAGATTTCTAAGGACAAGGGGGCAAGCTCTGTGAGATAAAAGCCTGGTTGGTGCATTCTCCTTCAGACCCTGACCCACCACAAGTGACAGAACTCCCTCCAACACTGGGTTCCTGTTGAACTCGTTGTATTTCATAAAGCATATACCAAACTCCCAGTACAGCAGCAAGAAACACCACAAAAAGTGGAGGATGACCAAATGGCTTCACAGTCCACACGGGGAGACACTTAGCATCCACTGGCCACAGTTTACCTACAAACAGAAAATTCAGCACTGCTGCCTCATGTTCATTAGAATACAAGAAACCATGTCCTCCAGGTCACATAGATGCAGACTCAGCTTTGATGGTATCACTAGAAAGGAAGCTAAAGCTCCTTACAACAACATATATTTCAAGTGCCCAAACTCAGAGGAAGTTTCTCAAGAAGTGTTTAGGCCAGCGGAGCTCCATGTTTTTGGAGTGATTACCTGTTAGACCAGGACACAAGAAAAGACCACTAACTCTAATTAAAATCAAATTAAATTAAGCTTATTATTTCCACCAGCTGTGCTGCCTCTCCCTCACAAAATGGCGGGAATAAGACAGCAACCCCAGCTTTCCTACAGGCAGCTTAATAGCCCAGAAAATTACACAAAAGGGGGTTTACAGATAACAGAACTCTGACAAACATCACACTAATGGCAGTCTACATTTTTTTTGCTGTCCCTACATCAGAGTTCATGAAGACCATTAGAGCCTCAGAGAGGGTTGTTGTCTCGCCAGAGAAGGCAAATATTTATGATGTGTCACTAAAGTTTCAGAGAGGGCTGCTATCTGGTCAGAGAGCCGGGCATGGGTGAGTTCCAGGCGTGGGCAGGCATTCCAAGCAGGTTTAGAATTTGAAGTGATTTATGCTAAAGCCAAAATTATCTTTTCATGGCTTTTTGGCAAGATGGCTCCCAATTTTAATTAAAGATCAGGTTGGGTCTATCATTCCCCCCTTTTCTTTGTGTCCCTTTCAAATCTTTGATAGATTACGGGAAGAGCACTGAGGAAATTTTAATCCCTCAGGTAAGAGTCTCCAAATTTTTAGAACTCACCCAAAACCGATCTCCCTGATTTTACCTGACTTAATTAATTACTTATATTAATAGTCTATTTATCTTTCTCTCCATTGTTTTAAGAAGAGTGGTGTCACTCATTTTTTCTTCTTCTGACCTGAGACAGGGTGACATGAGTGGGCATGGCATGAGGGACATGAGTTGCCTTTTAGAAGTCAGTTGAGGGACATGAGTTGCCTTTTAGAAGTCAGTTCGGTTTGAAGTCTGATTGGGGAAGAACAGGTTGTAAAGCCATCTGGGGATGGGTTCTTCTATGAGAGAAACAAAAACCATGAGTACTGAAAAAATGTTGCAGCAGCTGGAACATGTCACTGTATAGAAGTTCCATCACCAGTCTTTAATATCCCCAGTTATCCGGACTGTCAACTTAACTTGTACTGTTACACTTGTCGCTCCCCATAAGATACAGTTTAATAATTTAATGTCATCTGATCTTGTAAAATCTTTTTACTAGTATGACCTCTGTGTCTCTTAGAGAAACCTTTAATTCTGTTACTCAGGGATGGATAATTGTACTAGCAAACACCAAGCCTACCTATGTAGGTTAGGAATATCTGTAGGCCTTAAACTGAAAACTTATCCCTGTGGCAGGTCTTCTTGATAGTCTCTTTTTATAAGTATCAGGCATTCCTTTCTGAGAATTCTTCTTTGTAGCCACCAGTCTTACTTATTTTGGGAGGCAAACATAAAGTGCATACCTTAAAATTATATTATTATTATTATAATTTAAAATGCCCAGGAATGGATGTATTTTGTTCTTAACTGTCTTTGCTAAGTGTTTAAGATGAAGCAGTCAAACTGACTTTTGTTTCCATCTATTGTTAACAGTCAGCTGAGCTTTTATGGGAGTCAATTCTGGGGAAACTTGAGAGCAGATTCTTAGTTCTGCTAGTGCCATTTGCGCTAGGTGGGTCCAGATCTTGCTTGACCATTTGGCTTCCCTCGGAAGCATCAGGGATGTCTCCTTTCTTTGATGACTCTCCTCTTCGTAACAAATACACTGACTGGCTTTCTGTTCTCCAGTGGTCTCATTAATCTCCCTGATCAGGAGGAGGTTATGTGGCTCAGAGTTTCAAAGCTCTTTAGAGAAGTTCCCTGTTCCCTGGATTCAGACTGACTCAGAGGGCAAAAGCCAAATATTGGTTTTCTTGGCGCTTTTCATTTAACTTTAATTTTAAATCCTAATCTTAAACATCCAGCAAATAAATTTTAACAGCCTTATATTAAGAGTACTGGGCTTTAATGTCTATAACTATATCATTATCTTTTTATTAATTGGGATCTGTATTTTTCTGTCTGTATTGTAAGTAATGACTTATTATCTTGAATAAACCCATGTTGTGTTCTTAAAGCAACACGTTTGTAAAACAGTAACAGAGAATCTTTAGATCACTTATAAAATAATTTCAAAATAAAATTAACAAAAGTAAAAATACTTAGCTTGTGTAATAACTACCCTGAATTTTTTGGCTGAGTTATACATTATATCCCCTGTTTGAGATCCTAGGAATATTGACCTTAAAAAAACCAACTTTTTAACATAACTTTAAAGAAATATTATCTGACCTACTGGTTTTGTAGTCATTCTCACATGTAGTAAGATGGGACACAGAGCCTTATCTCAGGTAAGGCAGGGCTCTTTATAAATCTTAAGTATTTTAGTTCTAAAGATAATCTTTATTTATAAATATCATTTGACAAAGTTTACATAAATTGTTTGAGGTCACATGAACATTAGCTAACACCATATGATATCACATTTAAAACATGAATTAAAGAAAGGCTGAAAGTTTTTAACCTTTACATCAATTAGGCTCTCATTAACTAAAAAATACATTTAAATTTTTCCCCAATGTAAAAAGTAACATAAAAGTTTACATATCTTATTGATAACAGGTAAATAAATCCCCAATATATTTTTTTACCATAAAACTTCAGAGCACCAGCTTGATATAATGCTCTTTTAAAGTTTCTACCTTACAGACTTGAATACATATAAGATATGAAAACATTGATAGCATCACAATTACATTGATGTTTCTACATTAACCAAGTTTAGCTTTTAAAGCAATGGCAGTACAGTGCTCTAAAATAACAGTTCTTATTTAATCAGTTGTTTAATTTTTATGGTTGCTTGCTCTAGAGAAAATAAAACTTAATAAACACAACGTTATGGGTAAACTTATGTTTTAAGAAATTTCTGTCTCATTAACACATGACTGATTTTTATATTCTTATACAGACTTTAATAAAAACTTATTCAGACCTTAGTAAATCAATCAGATATCTAACAAAAGTACTCATGAATGAGTAATCCCAATCAAATTTACTTTATTTATTTATCAAAATATTAGAGAAATGTATTGACAGTGTAAACCATTTTTATGTTGAAGGAAAGGTCCCAGTACCAAGGCATATTAGACATTTTGTAGATATTAATATTTTATTAGATTTTTGAACACCTAGAAAAATTTGTAAGCTTAAATTTAAAGACATTGATTTTTATCTGTTTATCCAATTTAAATTGAAACATTTAAATCACGTGAATTAAAGATCTTTGGATCTCCTATTTAAATTTGTTTTAATGAGCGCTTTTTTATGAGCGCTCCTTGTATATGTTAGTTTGTGTATCATATATATGATATACGGACATATGTATATATAGACATACAACACATAACAAAAGTGTGCACACATAATAATAGTAAAGGCCTTGTAGCTTTTCTCAGGTGAAATCTCCATTGCAATGTTTCAAAATGTCTACAGTTGGTCAAAGATAGAACTGATCTGAAAAACATTAACCTAGGTCTGTATGCTCAAAGTCATGAGCTCAAAAAAAAAGTATCTAAGGAAAAAAAAAGAGTCCTAGAAAAAGTGACTGGCTAGTAATTAGTAAATACCATACAATTTACCTTTTTTTTCCCCCTTAGGCCTCAAATCAGTCTCCTGCTAAGATTGCAGGCTTCTTTCATTTACATTTCAACATAAGTCATGGCTGAGGTCTGGAAGGAGCAGGAAAAACTGCTATTCTGAGCAGACACCTCAGGCCTAAGGCATTTTAACCATAATTTTGAGGTTCGGATGTTGAAAGTTATGATATAAATTTAAGATACAATTCACAAAATTTTATATCTTTACATCTTGTTTTGTCAACAGATACCATTCTATGATTTACTATCCTTGTCCAAATTAATGCACTGGTACACACAGTGATATTTTCCCAGGCTATCCAATTCAAAATTGGTGAAAAAAAGACTGTATGATTGGGAAGTTACTTGCCAACTTGGAAGTAGAGTTCTTCAGTTTTCCATCCTAAGTATTTAAGTTCTCTGGCATGAATTATCTGAAATCATAAACTAAACAATTACCTAAACCCGACTTTTAACTGCAAGATTGTGCAATGCTTCAAAAACCCATTCAGATACCAGATTGTTAAAATAAAACATCATCATTTAGACATACATTCAGCTAAGATCATTCCCAAGAAACAATTTATAATATCAACACATTATTGCACATGTCTTAAAGGGCCAGATACAAAGACACAAGACAGACAGAAAGGAGGTCCAGACTATGGCTGTCAGAGAGAACCCATTAAACCAGAGCAGATAATAGAAAAATCTCCTACACCAGTGTGCACCATAGATATCCACAGGGGGGGGGACCACATGTTTTAACAGAGGGGCAACCTGAAATGTAAAATAAAGTGTCTCCATGGTGACTTCACTGCATTTAGTGTCCCCTTTTTCTTTTTCTCTTTTTTAACAAGACAGAGGTGGCATAATTCTTACAGTGCGGAAAGGAAGGAGGTAATTCCCTTAATCAACAGGGCTTTGGCAGCTGCTGGGAGTCCCTCAGTTCTTCCTTTTACTTACAGGATTAGCTCCTCTTGTTCAGTTCCACACCAAGCATGCTTCATCTCCTAATATTCCAGTAGACAGCTCTCACAAAGTTCCGGGGAGGAGGGGGGGTACCAAATTTGTAAATTAAAGTTCGATTCCTGAACTTGAAGCCAATTAATACCAATTTAATAATGAGGACTGAGTTTTGAGAAAAAGAAAAAGGGAGGTTTATTGCTTTGCGAACAAAGGAGAAACACAGGGGACTCTGCCAAATGTTGTGACTCTCTTGATCTGGAGCGACAAGGGGTTTTAAAGGAGTTTCACTTGTTAACCTGGGAGATGCTCAGTTCTTAGGTCCCCAGCAAGCATTGCCCTCTGCAATGGGTGTGCTCCAGGCAGCCAGCTAGGAGCTTCTGTCATCCTGCTTAACAAAGGGGGGTAAAGTTCATCGCAGTTCCCTAAAACACAGCCCAAAGGGGCGTCAGGCTTACTCTCTTTATTACCCATTTTTACGTCCAAAATACTTAAGTTTTTACCACTGAAATCACACAACAAAACAAACAAAAACAAACAAACAATCAAAAAAATAGAAGACAAAACAAAACACAAAAAACCGAAAACCGGCACCTAAACAGAAAAACAGTGGAACAGTGCAACATCTTCCTATAGCTCCAGGGTAGGAGCGCGTGCGTGCCTGTCGGCCCCTCTCTACAGTTCCAGAGGAATTCCCTACAGAACAGAACAGAGGACAGAAAGATTCTCGTTACTCTCCTGGAAAGGAGTATATGTGAGCCTCCCCAGGCCACATCTCTGTCCTCAGAAAAGATCTCCCTTAACCGGATATCAGATGTTATAAAGGCGCCCCTTACCTATGGAGGACTCCTCCACCAGGTGCTTGCTAATAGTTTTAGTGCAGAGGTTCACTGCAGTGCTCCCCGGACTAAAGGCTCTCTTCCTAATATAGAGAAGATGGACCAAATCAGGCCTGTGTGGAGAGCTGTTTCTTGGTGCCTATGGTTGATATACCATTCTAATTTGTGAAAGTGCCACAGAAAGTAGGGTAAGCCTCCTTCTCATGGTACGCTTGAAAGCAACTGTTTGGACAAAGTGGTTGCCAAGGCAGTGACCTCATTCAGTTCCTGAAGGATGCAACCTCACCTCACTTCCTTGGTAATGGAAATCTCTGAACTTGGGATGCAGGAAGCCAGGCACACAGAGTCAGTCCCAGTCCCAGTCCTAGTGATCTCACTTGATTCAATTTAGCAAGGAAAGAGTCAGTCTTTCTTGGTACCTACTGATGTGAGGATGGCCAAATGCCAGGAGTACTCTGAAGAGGGGCCTTTCCTAAAAAAGCAGGTACTGGCTCACAGCTGACTCCTGACCACTTCACAGAGTTGGACATGGAGTCCAGATCTGAGACAGGATAGGCCATATCGGGGAAACATAGTATGGCCCAGCAGTCAGAGGACACTCCGGATAGTGAGAGACCTATTTGGGGGAAGGAGGTGCCTTTGTGGGTGTGGATGTGTGTTTGTGGTTTTGTCCCATGTTCTGAGAATAGGTAGGAAAGTCGGTTTGTTTGGTTTGGAGTGAACTGTTTCTAGTAAGTTGTTTAACAAGGCGAGTGTTTCTATGTCTGTGTATCTCACTGTGTCCATGGTTGTAGACATTAGAAAAAGAGAATGCATCAATGGATGTTTCCTGTCTAGTAGAAAGTTTCCCAGCATTCATCCTGCCCAATTTATTAATGCACTAGGGCTTGCCATATCGATGGGCAACACCTGCTATCTTCCTAAGTTCCTGTTTTCTTCCTGAAATCTAGCCACTCTCCAAAATAGGCTCATGCTTTTGAGTCCACGATATGTACCACCTCCAAGCACTGTGACATGGACATGTACTGGATAGCTGAAGGGAATGACAAGCATCTCAGAAAACTCAGATATCAATGTGACCAGGAAAGTCTCAGTGGAGAACCCCTGCAATGGGCCTTTTGATTGCCTATTTTTCTGTTGCCCTGAATGTCAGTAAGTTCTTTGCCTGAGGCCACGCCTTTGTGAATCCTGAAGAAAACAGTTTTCAAACGGAAATGAATGGGCATCACCTGTGGCTCTTTGCTTAATTGCTTTGGAAAGGGATGTGTCTGAATCAGCCTCTTGGTCCTGTGTGAGCCTGTGGCTTAGATTCTCAGCACCTGATGGATCTAAAGAACGATCCCATGTGTGGATCCAAAATCAAAATGGCCAAAAATCAGTAACTGTGGATGAAGTCCCTCACATGCCTCTGTAAGGTTCCTTACCTACATCAAGTGAGAATGGGGATCCTTTGGGTCAAATGAGTTCTTCAAAGCCCTGCAGATGCTAGCCCATAGGTTCTTGGGTTTTCTTATGAATCCAATTCAAATAAAGAATCTAAACCCCACAGTCAGTAGGCCTCAAATTGGAGAACAGAGCTGTATTAATGGCAGACCTGTTTGATAACTCCTGGTTCACAGGGAGGGTGTCCAGGCCACCCTGACTATTGGCAAATGAGGGGAAAGGGAGCTTATTTGGAACACTGTCTTGTGCTGCGCCTCTCATGGAATCCTCTTGCCAGAAGTTATGGTGAGTGTCTATATGGAAGAAGATGAGTGGCATGTGGGAGTGTCTTGGTTTTAATTGTGGTAATTTGTGTGGCGGTTGGAAGAGGTAATTGGGTCCACCTTGGCTTGAACTTTGGTGTGATTCCCCTTAGAGTCTGTGTTTTGGAATTGACCTCTGAGAATGTATAAGGTCCTATGCCATTGTATATCCATATTTCTGGGACATCACTACAGAATGTAATTCAATGCTAAGTATACCAATCAAGAGCCCAATGAACTTCTGGGCTTCAAATCTTACCTATATTTCTGTTTTCATACTTATATTGAAAGGTTAATAAAATAGGTACTTGTCACTTCTTGATTTTCTGTATGCTTAACAAAACACTGTTGAAATCTTGAGAACTGTTTGCTATTCTTGTTCCCAGAATGTGCTGTCCCCAACTGCCAAACTGCAGAATGTACTCGGTCAACCAGTTGCACGCAAACCGCCCACTCGCCCTTACCCATCAATAAACTTCCTTCCCTGACCTCTCCAAGGAAAATATATAAGCACTTCTTAAGCTGTTCTCAGGGCTCTCTGCTCTATTCAAGAGAGCTCTGAGCCCTTGCATGCCGGACTCCCAATAAAGCCTTTGCTGTTGCATGAGACAGTCTCTTTGTGGTCTCTTCAACCGACCCTCGCCCGATCTTTACATCTCGTGGCCCCAGTGAGATCCGGCAGCCGCAGATGAAAGACCCCCAACGGGCTCCTCTGGGGGTAAATAAGGCCCCTCTTTCTGGTTTCAGGATTCAGGTTAGGGTTTCACAAAATGGCTATTGGTAAAGAGCGTGAGCTCTCTCCCACGGTGACTGACACACATGTCACAGAGCCACAGGCCATGTCCCTGGGGGATGAACTCATGAAATCGAGGAACAATAGTCTCCTTGATTCAGTGATATTTTGTTTCGGATTCGGTATTCCCAGCCCATCATGTTTTGCCGGCTACTCAGTCCTGGTCTCAGTATTGGACGTCCATTGCCTGTCTTTATTGTCTTGTCTTGTCTGTGTCATGTGTCATTGCTTTTATTGTCTGTGTATATTTCATTATGGGACAGAGCACTTCAATGCCTCTGTTCCTGACCCTTGATCACTAGACCAAAGTCTGCTTAAGGGCTCAGAATCTTTCTTTTTCAGTAAAATGCCGGATCTGGCAGATTCTGTGTCTCAGAATGACCCACCTTTGTAGTCGGATGGCCCCTAGAAGGATCTTTCTACTTCGCACTAATTTGAAAAGTTCGAGATATTGTCTTTTAGCAGGGGCCACGTAGACATCCAGATCAACAGCCATATATCTTAACTTGTCAGGACCTCTACAAATCTCCTCCTCCAAGGATGAAGCCTTTCCTTGTCCCTGCACCCGCTCCTACTCCTTCCCCCACGATTCTATCTCTTTAACTCTCTGCTCCTCCTCTTGCACCCTCTGTTCTCCATGAGTCTCAAGACTCTACTGGACTCTCCTCCCCCTCCTTATCCTCTGCCTTCATCCCCCAACTCCCAACACCCTCTAAGTGATTCCCCTGCTGCTGACTCAGCCTCTTCACCATTCAAAGAAGCTAGGATGGCCCAGAACCATCCAGATGACTGTCCCGTGGCACACAGAGCCCCTCCTTCCCTGGAGGAAGCTGGCCCGGCTAAAAGAACTCAGAGAACTCGCCAACGTTTTTACACCTGCCTACTTGGGATAACTGCCAACAACTCCTAGGGACTTTCTTTATGACAGAGGAATAAGAGAAAAACCTCCAAGAAACTAAAAAAAAAATCCTCGGACCTGATTGGCGACCAACACAACTTCCCAACATAATCAAAGCCAGCTTACCCTTAAACCAAACCAACTGGAACCCCAACACCTTTGAAGATAAAGAGCATCTGTCCAATTATTGCCTGGCTCTAATAGCGGGTCTCCAAGGGGCTACTAGGTGACCAACTAATTTGGCCATGGTAAGAGAAATTATTCAAAGGCCTGATGAATCTCCCTCTTTGTTTCTAGAAAGAATTATGGAGGCATATAAGAGATATACTCCTTTCGATCCTCAGGCAGCGGATCAAAATTCATCTGTAACGATGGCCTTAATTGGGCAAGCTGCCATGGATATTAAAAAAATTTAAAAGAGAGATTTAGTCAGAGAAGCCAAGAAAATATACTATAAGAGAGAAACAGGGAGAAAGAAAGGGAGCAAAGGAAGGATGAGAGAAGCAAAAGACAGACTAAGGGATTGACCAAGATCCTGGTCACAAGAAGAAAGAGGCCAGAAATTAAGACGTAAGGTGACAGGAAGGGATACCTGGGGCCATGTCAGAGGCCACCCCTGGACTCAGATCAATGTGCCTACTGTAAAAAAAAAGGATACTGGGCCAAAGAGTGCCCTATAAAGAGACAGCCAGGCCAGCCAGCCATTCTGTCTCTGGAGCATGACTAAAATTTGGGGCGCAGATCACTTCCCCTAGCTCAGGGTAACTTTTGAAGTGTAGCGGACCCCAGTAAACTTTGAAATGAAAACAGGAGCAGTATACTCAGCCCTTAAGGCCCCATTGGGCCCTCTATCAAATAAAAGGTCTGTAGTTCAAAGAACTAATGGCAGTAAATATCGGGCTTAGACTACTAAGAGGACCATGGACATTGGGAAAGGAAAAATCTATCACTCCTTCCTAGTAATCCAGGAATGCCTGGACCCATTGATGGGCAGAGATCTGCTCACCAAGCTCTTGGCCTAAATAACTTTTAACCCTAAAGGCCCCCAAATGAAATTTCTAAATTCTTCAGTAAAAACTCCTATAGTCACGGCTTTAACTATATTAGTAGAAGATGAACATCCACTCTTCACACCCCCCAAGACTGATCAAACAGGCAAGCTACACCAGAAATGGATTACAGATTACGCAGATGCCTGGGCAAAAACTGCTGGGTTAGGCCTGGCCGTGAAACAACCTCCAATAACAGTGGAGTTAAAAACCTCAGCCTCCCCAATCAATGTCAAATAATATCCTCTAAGCAAAAAAAGCTAAAGATGAGATAAGGCCCCATATTCAGAAATATCTGGACTTAGGGCTCCTAAGGCCCTGTCAATTGGCCTGGAACACTCCCCTGCTACTAGAAAAAAAAAGCCAGGAACCAGGGACTATTGTCCTGTTAAAGACCTAAGAGAGATCAACAACAGAGTGCAGGACATTCACCACACGGTACCTAATCCGTACAATCTGCTTAGCACTCTGAACCCTGAGCGGAAATGGTATACTGTTCTGGACTTAAAAGATGCTTTCTTTTGCTTGCCTCTGCATAAAGATAGTCAGTTGCTGTTTGCTTTTGGGTGGGTAGACCCAGAAACCTGAACGTCTGGTCAACTAACTTGGACTAGACTCCCACTGGGGTTCAAAAACTCCCCCACTCTCTTTGATGAAGCCCTCCACAGAGATCTCAGCAATTTCAGAACTATGCACCCCAAATCACCCAGCTTCAATACGTGAATGACCTGCTACTGGCAGCCAACACCAAGGAAAACTGTGAGTCTGGGACCCAAGCACTATTATATGAGCTTGCTCAACTTGGGTATAGAGTTTCGGCCAAAAAAGTCCAAATTTGCTAGCATGAAGTAATCTTCCTGGGCTGTTACCTTAGGGGCAGTAAACGATGGCTCACTGAGCCCAGAAAACAAACCATTGTGTAGATACCACCCCCATCTAACAGGAGACAACTCAGAGAGTTTCTTGGGACTGCTGGCTTTTGCAGGTTATGGATACCTGGGTTTGCGTCTTTAGCTGCTCCTTTATACCCGGTGTTAATGGGAGATGCCCAATTCCAATGGACCCCTGATCACCAGGAAGTTTTTGATAACATCTATGGACACTGACACTGAACGCCTCAACTTCACTGAGCTCAGGCTGCAATTACAGAAAGCCCTACACTACGTTAAAAATGTACACCAACTCACTCACCTTGGTTCAATGAAACTGCAGGCATTCCTGTAGGATTAAGAACAGAGTTTTCCACTAACCGACTCACAGCGAAAGGAAATAACTGAACGGGTAACAAAAGCCTGTCGAGTCCGTCAATTGGTTAATGCTTACCCTTCCAGTTTCCTAGAGGAAAGCACCTACGAGGAACCAGAAAACGACAATTTTGGGAAGTGGACAATAGTGAAATTAAGCCAGCAACGTATGGACTTAAATATCTCCTGGTCTTTGTAGATACATTTTCAGGATGGACTGAAGCCTTACACACAAACACACCCACACACACAAAAACAACCAAACTGCACAAACGGTTTTCAAGAAGATCCTGAAAGATATTTCTCCAAGATACGGTCTGCCTAAGGCAATAGGGTCTGATAATGGACTGGTGTTCATGGCTCAGGAAAGTCAGGTGTTCACTGGGACCCTGTGGATTAATTTGAAGTTACATTATGCTTATATACCCCAGAGCTCAGGACAGGTAGAAAAAATAAATAGAACCATTAAAGAGACCTTAACGAAATTAAGCTTAGAGCCCGGCATAAAAGATTGGATTATGCTCCTGCCTTATGCACTGTTTCATGCGAGAAATACTCCCTCTCTTTCTTTGTGTAACCTCACCCCCTATGAAATTCTCTATGATGCCCATCATCCAGTAAGGAACCTAACCCCAACTCTAAGGCCTAACGATCACTTCCACACCCCCTTGCTTGACAGACTTAAAGTCATTGAAAGAACTCAGCGATACCTGTGGAAACAGCTGGCCACTGCCTACCAACCTTGGGAGGAGGGGACTCTAAGTCAATATCAAGTAAGAGACTTCATCTACATAAGACAACATCAGGTGTCATCCCTGGAACCCCACTGGAAAGGAACATACCAGGTGCTACTTATAAAACCTAAAGCGGTAAAAGTAGACGGAATCACTTTTTGGATCCATGCCTCTCATCTCAAGCCTTCGCTGTGTCCAGACTCTTGTTGGAAACTGGAAAAGCCTGCTAACCATTTCAAATTGCGTATTCGCTATGTGGATAAGACTATAGACTCTCCCCTTGGCCACCAGTAGTTCTAACCCTCATCATTCCGTTCAGCAGCAATGGCTGATCACAAATCCTACTAGACAAGAAGTATGGTCTATCTCGCATACAGCCCCCTTAGAGACCTGGTGGCCATCTATCCACCCAGACATTTGTCAGCTCGGTATAGGTCTTTCCTATTGAGATATCCCTGATGAAGAGGATCCCACTAAAATTCCATTAAATCTCTTCTGTACCATAGATAATGGAAACAAACATTATGGATGCAGGGACACGCGAGACAGATTCAGGTTGGCTAGCCTAGATTACTATGTTTGCCTAGCGGACTATCAAAGGCACAAACAGCCACGGCTGTGTCGGGGAGAAGCCGACTTCTTGTGTAAGTCAAGTGAATGTGAGCATACAGGGGCTGCCTGGTGGAACCCAAACTCCTCATCAAATTCAGTACACAGCATTGGCCATATTACCAATTAGACAACCAAATACTATGGCCCCCAGAGGGTGCTCTAGATCCTCAAATTCTGCGTGACATTTTTAACTTTGGCAAGTTCTCAAAAGGGGGAAATTTCCCTATGTGGAATCCTTTTCCCTCCTTTGCTCACATCCTGTACTATGCTTCTCCAATAGTTCCTCACCCTCAGCCTTCTGCTCTAGACTCTCTGCTATCACTCCCATCTTAGCAACCTGATTTCTCCTCTCCAATTACTATATCAAAAACCCAAACCTCCGCTGGTTCTCAGAACATTGCCCCCTTGCTGAGGTAGCAGGTACCGAGGTACCCCTTCACCCACTCACTCCTCTCTTTTCCTGTCAGTGCCTGCACTAGGTCCCAGCAAGTCCTCTAGCAAGCTAACCCAAAGCTCAAACCAGCTGATAAGAGGCCTCAGACCCCTATACAAGATGTAATGAAAATGGCCTTTAAAGTTGCTTTGTCATCACTGAAAACGGGTTTCTAAGAATTTAAAGTCCCTCAAAGGCTTTTTGGAATATTTACTCCCATCTTCCCCTCTGCTCTACCTGTTCTACTGCTCAAGTTTTGTTTTAGGAAAATCCCAAACCCCTTTCCCATTTTTCTTTTACATCTCTCTTTCCTCATTCTTAGATCCACGGAGCTGCTCTCAGCCTCGACTACCTCCTCTTCCCCCTCTGTACTAGGTCCATAGAAATGTCTTAAATGACCTTCTCCAGAAGTCTTCACCAAGGCTTACTTTAGGTCTTTCAGCAAAAAAGTCCCTCTGAAAGAGTTCAATGTACATAAACTTGCACTTTTCGTGTTGCCCTGTTCTACTTGACCACTGGCTGGAAAAATCACCACCCCTAAGCTAGACACCTCCTTACCAGTTTTTCACAAAATATGTGAACAAGGCCTCTGGCCTTGAGCTGGGGCTTCACCTAGATGGCTACATTTCTAAGATAAAAATGTTAGCAACTGGGCTCCATGGTGACAGCTGGCAGGGAGAAAAAAAAGAGACAAAAAAGCTCTCCCCTTCCAAGGTGTCCTTGAAAAGTTAACTTGCCCAGAACAGAGGAAAAAAAAAAACAGAAACAAAAACTAATTTTTGTGAATTTCTGCAGACTGTGAACTTCTGAGCCCCTTCCCTTACATGTTGGGTACAAACTCTAAAACTACCAAAACTTGGGTTTCAGGTTATTAATTGATTACAAAAGAAGCAATGCCCTCTAAATCCGGATGCAACCAAATAAGAATGTTTTCCTCACTTTGGTGCTATCTTAGGTGCATTTTCTTGTCCATCCATAAAACAGTATAATTCTATACACTTTAACATTATTTATGTTTTCATAAAATGGTCAATAGATGTGATTAATTATGTAATGATGTAGATGTTTTTCAGAGTGCTCTATCATGACGCAGGTTCATTTAAAGTTCAAATAGGGGGGCATACAACCCGGTTCCACCGGGAACCTGTATCCCTCACTTTAGCCATCCTATTAGGAATAATAATTGCTGAAGGCGTGGGCACAGGAAGAACTGCCCTAGTCCATGAGACACAACAAAGACACAATTAGAAGCAGAAATAGACCAAAGCTTAAAGACATTAAAAACCGACATCACAGCTTTACAGGAATTTTAACCTCTCTCTCTCTGAAGTTGTTTTATAGAGCAGGCGAGTGTTGGACCTCCTCTTCATGAGAGAAAGGTGCCTTTTTGCTTGCATTGAGGGAAGAATGTTGGTTTTATGCCTACAATACTGGAGTTGTAAAAGAATCAATGAGTAAATTATGAAAACGACTTGAAGAGCGTCAAAGAGAGACAGAGGCCCCAGAAGGAAGGTTTGAGTCTTTGTTCACATAGTCAACCTGGTTAACTACGCTTTTATCTGCCAGGGCCGTTCCATTAATAATCCTCATATTATTGCTAACGGTAGGACCCTGTTTGCTCAACCGTGTAGTTTCCTTTCTAAACCAAATCGAACATGTTATTAAACCTAACCATACACTGTTCTCTCAATCTAATTTTACAGAAAAGTGGGGAAAGAGTTGGTCTTAAAATACAGGAATATAGAGGATCTTCCACCTGCTGAGAAACTCAAGGGTCCATGCAGAAATGATCCCTGGAGAAGATGTAGGCAACTATGAAGGACCTGAGAGAGCAGAAGTCTTCCATGGCAAACAACCTGCTCAGGATGAAGGGATGTGTCTGAATCAGCCACTCTCTTCTTAATGTATAGAAGATGGACCAAAGCAGGCATGTGTTGAGCTGCTCCTGCATGCCTATGGTTGACATACCACTCTAACTGGTGAAAGTGTCACAGGAAGTAGGGGCAGCCTCCTTCTCATGGGAACCTTGGAAGCAACTGTTAGGACAAAGTTGTTGCCAAGGCCGTGACCTCATTCAGTTGCTAAAGGAAGTGACCTCACCTAACTTCCTTGGTGATGGAACTCTCTGAAATTGGAATCCAGGAATCCAGGCACCAAGAGCCAATGCCAGTCCCAGCCCCAGTGGTCAAACTTATTTTGATTTACCAAGGACAGACTCAGTCTTTCTTGGAACCTACTGATGTGAGGATGGCCAAATGCAAGTAAAGCTATGAATAGAGGCCTTTCCTGAGAAAGCAGGCAGTGGCTCACCGCTGGCTCCTGACAACTTCACAGAGTTGGCCAAGGAGAAAAGATTTGAGACAGAACAGGCCATTTCCAGAGAACATAGTATGGCCCACCAGTCAGAGGACACTCCGGATAGTCACAGACCTACATGGGGGAAGGAGGTGCCTTTGTGGTGTGGGTGTGGGTTTGTGGTTTTGTCTCATGTTCTGAGAATAGGTATGAAAGGCAGTTTGTTTTGTTTGGAGTGAACTGTTTCTAGTAAGTCGTTTGACAAGGTGAGTGTTTCTATGTCTATGTATCCCACTATGTCCGTGGTTGTAGACATTAGAAAAGAGAATGCATCAATGAATATGTCCTATCTAGTAGAAAGCTTCCCAGCATTCATCCTGCCCTATTTATGAATGGACTGCAGCTTGCCTTATTGATGTGAAACACCTGCTATCTACCTAAGTTCCTGTTTTCTTCCTGAATTCTCGCCACTCTCCAGAATAGGCTCATGGTTTTGTGTTTAAGATATGTACAACCTTGAAGCTCTGTGACATGACCATGTACTGAATAGCTGAAGGGAATGGCGAGCATCTAAGAAAACTCAGATATCAGTTTGACCAAGAAAGTCTCAGTGAAGAAACCCTGCTTGGGGCCTTTTGTTTACCAATTCTTCTGTTGCCCTGAATGTCAGGAAGGTCTTTTCCTCAGTCCACCACTTTGTGAAGCCTGAAGAAAACAGTTTTCAAATGGAAATGAATGGGCATTACCTGTGGCTCTTTGCTTAATTGCTTTGGAAAGGATGTGTCTGAATCAGCCTATTTGCCTTGTGTGAGGGTGTGGCTTAGATTCTCAGCTCCTGATGGATCTAAAGAAAGATCTCATGTGTACATCCAAAACCAAAATGGCCAAAAGAGCAGTCCTTGTGGATGAAGTCTCTCGCCTCTTCTGTAACTTTCCTGACCTCCATCAAGCCAGAATAGGGATCCTTTGGGTCAAATGAGTTCTTCAAAGCCCTGCAGAGGCTAGCCCATAGTTTCTTGGGTTTTCTCAAGACTCCAATTCACATAAGGAATCCAAACTGCACAGTCAGTTGGCCTCAAATTGAAAAAGCAAAGCAGTATTAATGGGAGGCCTATTTGATCTCTCCTGGTTCACAAGAAGGGTGTCCAGGCCACCCTGACTTTAGGCAAATTAGGTGCAAGAGAGCTTATTTTGGACACGGTCTTGGGCTGTGCCCCTCATGGAAAACTTTTGCCAGAGGTCATTATGAGTGTCTATATGGAAAAAGATGAGCGCCACATTGGAGTGTTTTGTTTTAAATTGTGGTCATTTGGGTGGCGGTTGGAAGAGATGACTTGGTCCACATGTTCTTGAACTCTGGTGTGATTCCCTTAGAATCTGAGTTCTCAAACTGACCTCAGAGAAGTATTGCCATGAATAGTGATGAGATTTTATGAAGCCAGGCATGAGTGTCGCCCTTGGAAACTAAGTTCTAGGCCCAGGATGGCTTTCCACAGAGCACTAGGCCTCTCAGCCAGGATACCACATGATTTTATTCTGAAAGATTTGGCACTCATAGTTGAGAGTCAAAACTCATATGGACCTCACATTGTAGACCTCAATGGGCATAATATCATGTGATCTTTTGGCCACTCTTTGGGAAGCCTTACCTCTGAGTGTTCTCCAGAACTTTCATTGAAATGAGCTTCCTAACCATTTAATGGTTCCTGAAAGAATTGAAACTCACAGTGCCTCCAACTTCATCCTTGAAAAATGGCTAGAAAAATACCATAAAATTTTTAAAATTCCCATCACCAGGTGGCACTGGAGAACCTTTGGATGTCCTGTTACTGATCATGAATATACCAGACAGTGCCTTGATTGACTGGGTTTCATGTAAATGGTGTAGAACAGAGATGCCAGTAAGTTGGACTCTGTTGAGTAGTTGTACTAGAGCAGTGGTGGGCAGGTATGTGATAAAACATCTGTGGTGGGGCCATGTGGATCTTCCATTGGCTTCAAAATGGCTTGTGACTGACATGGTGCAGCCAACAGAACCTTCCATGTAAAGGCAACTTGTTATATGGAGAGTTTTCAGGACATTGTTCAGAATCAGGTTGCTATGGTCAAGGGGGCAAGCTATGTGGGATAGAATCCTGGTTCTTGTATCCTCCTACAGAACCTGACCCACCACACATGACAGAACTCCCTCTTGCACTGAGACCCAATTGAACTCCTTGTATTTCGTGAAGCAAATACCAAACTCCCAGTGCAGCAGGAAGAAACAAAACGAAAATGGAGGATGACCATATGGCTTCAAAGTGCACATGGAAAGACATTTAGCCCCCAGTGGCCACAGTTTACCTAAAAAGAGAATTTAGCACTGCTGCCTCATGTTCATTGGGAAATAAGAAAGCATGTCCTCCAGGTCTCATAGATGCAGACCAAGCTTTTATGGTCTCACTAGAAAGGAAGCTAAAGCTCCTGACAACAACATATTTTTCAAGTGCCCAACCTCACAGACAGTTTCTCAAGAAGTGTCTATGCCAGCAGACCTCCATGTTTGTGGAGGGTTTACCCTGTCCCTTACCTTTGGAAACTCCTCTGCCACTTCCAAGGTGTGGGCTCCTGAGCATATTCCATTCCAGATATTTGTTCACAGACTTTCTAAATCTTCTCCTCTAATTGTGTCTTACTTGGGGCGAAGGTATTGTCAAGGCATTGTTCTGGATGAGAGTGGGAAGATTTTTGTGTAGCACATATTTACATACACATTGGATTGATTTTTCAATTTTCCATTTGAAATACTGAATCCTTGACACTAACCTATACCCTACTAGATTCTGACAACTAATTCTAATATAATGGAAAAAAATAACCCAAACAGAATAGAAATACTAGCACTTCAGAGGAGCCTTGGTGTATAGTTGGTCTTCCCTTTTGCATGATATAGGGTAGGAGTTATAAATCTTGTCAATTTTTTGTTGAAAGAGTTCTGCATGTGTTTTTAAAGTTAACACATATGTGAATTCCTGTCTCCCTTTTTCTGTAGCCAATTCAGCACATGTATTTTTATATGAACATATAGAATCCTACCTGGTATCACACCTATATTCTTGAGAGGTGGCTAACTTGGCAGAGACAAAGTGTGAGAAGAAATCACTCCTCCTAAAGGCTTTTGGAACTGATAATTCAAATTATGAGTGAGCTTCTTAGTTGAAAAACATTATACATAAATCCATGTTCAGTAAAATTAATATTTTTGGATCTGTGGATGATATATATTTCACGATGAATTTTAATTGGCATATATATTGCTACTTTTTAATGTCTCTGTGTGTGTTTTGTATATATATATATATATATATATATATATATATATATATATATACTCTCTAGATTTTTCAAAATATGAAATATATGTGTCTTATTATACACTCCCTAAATTCATTCTTGTTCATGTATGTGGTTTTATATTCAAATTTTCATAAGATTATTTTCAGAAATATTCATCCACCTGAAATACATATTTGTTTTATAGTATTGAAAACTCACTTCAGTAAATGGTGCAAACAAATCCTTATATTTTTACAGTAACTGACCCACTTTAACATCAATGCAAGTAGATTCCTATGGGACATGATGTGTATTTTGACGTTCATTTTTATACAACACTGGTACATTACTATTTCTTCAGTTTTTGTACATCATAGAATATACATTTCATCCACAACTTCATAAATTTAAAGAAATTTGTAACACATTCTATCACTTCCTGCTTCAGAACATATGTATTCCTCTTTGTTTTTGACTGGTCATTTCATGAGACTTCTTTCCAAACACATTATTTTCGATTTCCATAATCAATTTTGAAGCAAAATTCACACACTCTTTATGATGAACCACACCCATAATATTTCCATTGGATGTATAAATGGTTGGAATGAATGTATGTATATCAACATATGATTCCCTGTGTATATTCAGATATCAATTTATTCCAATTTCTAAAGTTCGAACCAGTTATATTATTTATTCGCACTATGGTCTATTCATGCATTATCTCTATATTCATACACACATAGTACACCTATATGTACCCCCAATACTAATTTATACCTCTTCAAAATATTTCTCCAAGAAATGGTGGTAGAAATACTCATGTCACCTGATCTACATATACATTTTATCACAGTAATATTCTGGCCACAAAATGCAAAGTCACACTTACGATTGTACAAAAGCCTAAATGGAATGTGAGTATGGATTATGAAAATCACCCATGTCCAGGTTGCCTAATGCTCTCAAATGTCAATCCTATTGGTGACTACATATTTGTTTCTTCCTAAGATTATATATTCAATCTCAAGCCTGTTGAAAATATCTATTGCTATCACTCATTTTATACTTTGCCTGATTTCCTTATGTCTCTATTGATATCTGCTTTCCTACATATTTTCCCCAGTTCATCATTGTGACTGACTCTTCACATGTGCTGACATTTACATTTTTTTGTGTACCTGAAACCCTATTGCTAAAGAACTTTTTGTCCAAATCCTATACTCACACGTTTTTCTAATCTTACCAACTATCTTCGTAATCTTACCAACTCTCCCTTTTTGAATGGATGTTCTCCTCAACATTCAATCATTTAAGGTACAAGATCCTATGCCATTGTGTATAGATTTATCTGAGACATCTGGGCAGAACATAATTCAAAGCTAACTATTCCAATCAAGGGCCCAATGACCTTCTGGGCTTTAAATCTTACTGAGATTTCTGTTTTCATACATATATTTCACTACAAAGGAAGCTTAACTCCTGACAAAAACCTATATATCAGTGCCCAACCTCTGTGGCAGTTTCTCAAAAAGATTTAGGCATGCAGAGCTCCATGCTTGTGGAGTGTGTACCCTGTCCTTACTTTTGAAAACTCCTATACCACCTCCAAGTTTGTGCACTCCTGAGCATTTTCCATTACAGAAATGTAATCACAGATTTTGCAACTTTTCTTCTCTAATTGTGTCTTACTTGGGGCGAAGATAATTTCAAGGCATTGTTCTGGATGAGAGTCGGAAGATTTGTTTTAGCACATATTTGCATACACATTGGATTAATTTTCCTATTTTTCCATTCGCAATTTTGAATCCCTGACACTAACCCATATTCTAATAGACTCCGACTACTAATCCTAATATGATGGAGAAAAATAACCCAAACAGTACGTAAATACATGCAGTTCAGGGTTGGACTTGCCTTTTGCATGATAAAGGGTAGGTATTACGAATCTAGTCAATTTTTAATTGAAATAGTTCTCCATGTGTTTTTATAGTTAACAAATATGTGAATTACTGTCTCTCATTTTCTGGAGCCTATTCAGCACATGTATTTTTATATGCACAAATAGAATCCTACATGGTATCAAACGTACATTCTTTTGAGTTACATGACTTGGCAGATACAAATTGTGAGAAGTGATCACTCGTCCTAAACGCTGTTAGAACTGAAAATTCAACCTATGGGTGAGCTTCCCAGTGGAACAACATTATACATAAACCCATGTTCAGTAAAATGAATGTTTTTGCATCTTTATGATATATATATTTCATGATGAATTTCGATTGGCATATATATTGCTACTTTTTAATTTCTGTGTTTGTGTGTGTGTGTGTGTCCATATATGTATGTATGTATGTATATATATATATATATATATATATATATATATATATATATTGTCCAGATTTTTAAAAATATGAAAAATATGTGTCTTATATACACTCCCTAAATTCATTCATGTTCATGGATGTGGATTAATAATCAACTTTTCACAAGATTATTCTTAGAAATACTCATGCACATGAAATACATAGTTGTTTCCTAGTACTGAGAACTAACTTCAGTGAAAGGTGCATACAAATTCTAATATGTCTGCATTAACTGACCCAGTTTAACATCAATGCATGTTGGTTCCTATGGGACATGATGTGTATTTTGACGTTAATTTTTATTCCACACTGGTACATTACTATTTCTTCAGTTTATGCACATCATAGGATATATATTTCATTCACTAGTTAGCAAATTTATAGGCATTTGTTTCACTTTTAGTCACTTCCTGCTCCAGAACACATGTATTTCTCTATGTTTCTTGACTGGTCTATTCATGAGACTTTTTTTTCCAAATATATCGTTTTTGATTTCCATAATCAATTTTGAAGAAACACTCACACACCCTTCATGATTAACCATAACCATAAGATAATCATTAGATATATAACTGGTTGGAATTAATGATTGTATATCAATATAACATTTCCTATATATTTTCAGATATCCATTCAATCCATTATTTAAAGTGGATCCAGTTATATTATTTATTCACAGTATGGTCTATTCATGCATTATGTCTATATTAATAGAAACAGGGTACACCTATTTCTACCCCCATACTAATTTATAAATCTTCAAAATATTGCTCTCAGAAATGGTGGAAGAAATACTCATGTCACCTGATCTACATACACATTTTATCACAGAAATATTCCGGACACAAAAAGCAAAGATCACACTTACAATTGTACCAAAGCCTAAATGGAAAGATAGCATGCATTACTAAAAACATCCATGTGCAGGTTGCCTAATGCTCTCAAATATCAATCCTATTGGTGACTACATATTTGTTTCTTCCTAAGATTATATATTCAACTTCAAACCTGTTGAAAATGTCTAACCCTATCACACACTTTATACTTTTCTTGATTTGCTAATATCTCTATTGATATCTGCTTTCCTACATGTTTTCCCCAGTTCATCATTGTGACTGACTCTTCACATGTGCTGACATTTACATACACTCTCTACCCGAAACCCTATTGCTGAAGAACTTTTGGTTCAAATCCTATACTCACTCTTCTTTCTAAACCTACCAACTTCCTTCCTAATCCTACCGAATATCGGTTTTTGACTGGATGATCTCTTCAGCATTCAATCATCCAAGGTACAAGGTCCTATGTATATTGATTTATCTGAGACATCTGTGCAACACATTACTCAAAGTTAGGTATCCCACTCAAGTCCCCAATGCCCTTCTGGGCTTCAAATCTTACCTAGATTTCTGCTTTCATACTTATATTTCACATGTATACTCTTGTAAATATCGCAGGTTGCCAATACCATTATTCATCCTGCAGAATGATTCGTAACCCAAATCGAACATGTTATTAACCTTAACCATACACTGTTCCCTCAATATAACTAACTTAAGAGCAGCGACAGAGTGGGTCTTACAATATAGGAATGTAGAAGATCTTCCACCTGCTGAGAACCTCAAAGATCCATGAAGAAATGATCCTTGGAGAATATGTAGGCAGCTATGTAGGACCTGAGAGAGCAATAGTCATCTTCCATGGCAAACAACCTGGTCAGGATGAATTGATGTGTCTGAGTCAGCCTCTCTCTTCTTAATGTAGAGAAGATGGACCAAACCAGGCCTCTGTGGAGAGCTGTTCCAGGGTGCCTATGGTTGATATATCATTCTAACTTCTGAATGTGTCACAGGATGTTGGGGCAGCCTCTATCTCATGGGAACCTTGGAAGTAACTGTTAGGACAAAGTGGTTACCAAGGCAGTGACCATATTCAGTTCCTGAAAGAAGTGACCTCACTTCACTTCCTTGGTGATGGAATTCTCTGAACTTTGGATCCAGGAAGCCAGGCACCAAGAGCCAGTCCCACTCCAGACCCAGTGGGCTAACTTGTTTGCTTTTCCCAAAGACATAGTCAGTCTTTCTTGGTACCTGCTGATATGAGGATGGCCAAATGCCAGCAGAGCTCTGAAGAGGGGCCTTTCCTGAGAAAGCAGGTAGTGGCTCACCGCTGGCTCCTTACAACTTCACAGAGTTGGACAAGGAGACCAGATGTGAAACAGGACAGGCCATTTTGGGGGAACATAATATGGCCCACCAGTCAGAAGACACTCCGGATAGTCACAGACCTATTTAGGGGAAGAAAGTGCCTTTGCCGTTGTAGGTGTGAGTTTGTGGTTTTTTCTCATGTTCTGAGAATAGGTAGGAAAGGTGGTTTGTTTGGTTTGGAGTGGACTGTTTCTAGTAAGTCGTTTGACATTGTGAGTGTTTCTATGTCTGTGTATCCCACTGTATCCATGGTTGTAGACATTAGAAAACAGAATGCATCAATGGATGTGTTGTCTCTAGTTGAAAGCTTCCGCGATTCATAGTGCGCAATTGATGAATGGACTGCAGCTTGCCTTATGGATGGGCAACATCTATTATCTTCTAAAGTTCCACTTTTCTTCGTGAATTCTGGCCACTCTCCAGAATAGACTCATGGTTTTGTTTCCCAGATATGTAACACCACAAGGCTCTGTGACATGGCCATGTTCTGGATAGCTGAAGGGAATGAGAGCATCTCAGAAAACTCAGATATCAGTGTGACCAGTAAAGTCTCAGTGGAGAAACCCTTCTTTGGGACATTTGCTTAATTCTATTTCTATTACCCTGAATGTCAGAAAGGTCTTTGCCTCAGGCCACCCCTTTGTGTAGCCTGAAGAACACTGTTTTCATATGGAAATGAATGGACACCACCTGTGGCTCTTTGCTTAATTGCTTTGGAATGGGATGTGTCTGAATCAGCCTCTTGTCCTTGTATGAGGTTGTGGCTTAGATTCTCAGCACCTGATGGATTTAAAGAAAGATCCCATGTGCTTTCAAAACTAAAATGTCCAAAAGAGCAGTCATTGTGGATGAATATTTTTGCCTTCTTGTTTTAGGTTCCTGAACTCCATCAAGTGAGAATAGGGATCATTTGGGTCAAATGAGTTCTTGAAATCCGTGCAGAGGCTACCCCATATGTGCTTGGGTTTTCTCATGACTCCAAATCACATAAAGAATTATACCCTACAGCCAGTAGGCTGAAATTGGAGAAGTGGAACACTTTAACAGCAGGAATATTTGATCACTCCTGGTTCACAGGATGAGTGTCCAGGCCACCATGATTTTAGGCAAATAAGGGGCAAGTGATCTTATTTTGGACACTACCTTGGGCTCATAGAAACCTCCAGCTAGAGGTTATGAGGAGTGTCTACATGGAAGAAGATGATGGGCCTGTGGGAGTGTTTTGATTTTAATTGTGGTAATTTTTGTGGCGGTTGGAAGGGATGACTGGATCCACCTGGGCTTGAACTCTGGTGTGATTCCCCTTAGAGACTGCATTCTGGAATTGACCTCAGAGAAGTATTGCCATGAATTGTGTTGGGATTTTAGGAGGACGCACATAAGACTCACTCTTGGAAACTGAGATCTATGCCCAGGGTGGCTTTCCACAGAGGCCTGGGAATCTCAGCCAGGATATCACATGATTTTATTATGAAAGACTTGGCAGCCATAGATGAGAGTCAAAACACACATGGACCTTACATTGTAGACGTCAATTGGCCTGGCTTTATGTGACCATTTGGTATTTCTTTGAGAAGCCTTGACTGTGAGAGTTCTCTAGAGCTTTCATTGAAATGAACTTTCTCAACACTTAATGGTTCCTGAATGAATTGAGACGCACAGTGCCTCTAACTTCATTTTTGAAAAATTGCTAAATAAATACCATGAAATTTTTGAAATTCCCATGACCAGGTGGAACTGCAGAAAATTTGATGTCCTGTTGCTTATCATGTGTATACCAGACAGTGCCTTGTTTGACTGGGTTTCATGAAAATGATGTAGAACACGAGATGCCAGTAACTTGGAGCCTTCTGAGTAGTGCGCCTAGAACAGTGGTGGGAAGGAGTGTGATAAAAACATCATGGAGGGGCTATGTGGATCTGCCATTGGCTTCCAAATGGCTTGTGACTGATATAGTGCAGACATGAGACCCTTATATGTAAAGGCATCCTGTTATATCGAGAGTTTTAAGGGCAATGTTCAGAATAAGGTTCCTATGGTTATTGGGGCAAGCTCTGTGCGATAGAAGCCTGGTTGGTGCATTCTCCTGCAGACCCTGACCCACCACAAGTGACAGAACTCCCTCTAGCACTGTATCCCAGATGAACTTCTTATATTTTGTGAAGCAAATACCAAATTCCCAGTGCAGCAGCAAAAAACACCATGAAAAGTGGAGGATGACCAAATGTCTTCACAGTCCCCACTGGGAGATACTTAGCCTCCAGTGGCCACAGTTTACCTACAAAGAGAGAATTGAGCACTGCTGCCTCATGTTCATTGGAATATAAGAAACCATCTCTTCCCGGTAACATAGATGCAGACCCAGCTTTGATGGTCTCACTACAAAGGAAGCTAAAGCTCATGACAGCAACATATATTTCAGGATCCCAACCTCAGAGGCCATTTCCCAAGAATTCTTAGGCCAGCAGAGCTCCTTGTTTGTGGAGTGTTTACCCTGTCCTTTACTTTTGGAAACTCCTCTACCACCTCAAAAGTTGTGAACTCCCGAGCATATTCCATTCCATGTATGTATTCCTAGATTTTTACACTTTTCAACTCTAATTGTGTCTTACTTGGGGCGAAGGTAATGTCAAGGCATTGCTCTGGATGTGAGTGGGAAGATTTTTGTGTAGCACATATTTACATACACATTGGATTCATTTTCCAATTTTCCATTTGAAATACTTAACCCCTGACACTAACCCGTACCCTACTAGTCTCTGACTAATAATCCTAAAATGATGGTGAAAAATAACCCAAAAAGAATAGAAATACAAGCAGTTCAGAGGAGGCATAGTGTATAGTTGGAATTGCCTTTTGCATTATATAATGTAGGAGTTTTAAATCTAGTCAATTTTTTTGTTGAAATAGTTCTACATGTGTTTTTAAAATTAACAAATATGTGAATCCCTGTCTCCCTTTCTCTGTAGCCTATTCAGCACATGTATTTTTATATGCACATATAGAATCCTACCTGATATCACTTGTACACACATGTGAGGTGGCTGAATTGGCAGATGCAAATTGTGAGAAGAGATCACTCCTGCTAAACGCTGTTGGAACTGAAAATTCAACCTACGGGTGAGCTTCCTAGTTGAATAACATTATACATAAATCCATGTTCAGTAAAATGAATATTTTTAGATCTTTGGATTATATATATTTCATGATGAATTTCGATTGGCATATATATTGCTACTTTTTTTTCTTTTATTGGTTGCTCAAAACATTATAAAGCTCTTGACATATCATATTTCATACATTAAATTCAAGTGGGTTTTGAACTCCAATTTTTACTCCAAATACAGAATGCAGAATCACATCAGTTACACATCCATATTTTTACATAATGTCTTATTAGTTACTGTTGTATTCTGCTACCTTTCCTATGCTCTACTATCCCCCCTCCCCTCTCTTCCCATCTTCTCTCTCTACCCTACCTACTGTCATTCATTTCTCTTATTGTTTATTTTCCCATTACACTCACAACCTCTTATATGTAATTTTTTGTAACAATAAGAGTCTCCCTCCATTACCATGCAATTTCTCTTTTCTCTCCCTTTCCCTGCCACCTCATGTCTCTGCTTAATGTTAATCTTTTCTTCATGCTCTTCCTCTCTGCTCTGTTCTTAGTTGCTCTCATTATATCAAATAAGTCATTTGGTATTTGTTTTTTTGGGATTGGCTAGCTTCACTAAGCATTAACTGCTCTAGTGCCATGCATTTCCCTGCAAATTCCATGATTTTGTCATTTTTTAGTGCTGTGTAATCCTCCATAGTATATAAAAAAAACATTTTTTTTTTATCCATTCATCTATTGAAGGGAATCTGGGTTGGTTCCACAGTGTAGCAATTGTGAATTGTGCTGCTATGAACATCGATGTGGCAGTATCCCTGTAGTACGCTCTTTTAAGGTCTTCAGGGAATAGTCCGAGAAGGGCAATAGCTGGTTCAAATGGTGCTTCCATTCCCGGCTTTCCCAGGAATCTCCATACTGCTTTCCAAATTGGCTGCACCAGTTTCAGTCCCATCAGCAATGTACAAGAGTACCCTTTTCCCCACATCGTCGCCAGCACTTGTTGTTGTTTGACTTCATAATGGCTACCAATCTCACTGGATTGAGATGGTATTTTAGGGTGGCTTCGATTTGCATTTCTCTGACTGCAAGAAATGGAGAGCATTTTTTCATGTACTTATTGATTGATTCTATGTCCTCCTCTGAGAAGTGTCTGTTCAGGTCCTTGGCTCATTGGGTTATTTGTTATCTTATTGTCTAATTATTTGAGTTCTTTGTATACTTTGTATACTCTGGATATTAGGGCTCCATCTGAAGGGTGAGGAGTAAAAATTTGTTCCCATGATCTAGGCTCCATATTTACCTCTCTTATTGTTTCTCTTTCTGAGAAAAAAAAATTTCAGTTTAAGTAACTCCCATTTGTTGATTCTTGTTATTAACTCTTGTGCTATGTGTGTCCTATTAAGGAATTTGGAGCCTGACCATACAGTATGTAGATCGGAACCAACTTTTTCTTCAATCAAATGCAGAGTCTCTGATTTGAATCTAGCTCCTTGATCCACTTTGAGTTAACTTTTGTGCATGGCGAGAGAAAGGGATTCAGTTTCATTTTGTTGCATATGGATTTCCAGTTTTCCCAACACGATTGGTTGAAGATGGTATCCTTCCTCAATTGCATGCTTATAGCTCCTTTATCAAATATAAGATAGTTGTAGCTTTTTGGATTAGTCTCTGTGTCCTCCATTCTGTACCATTGGTACACCCGCCTGTTTTGGTACCAGTACCATGCTGTTTTTGTTATTATTGCTCTGTAATATAGTTTGAAATCTGGTATCGCTATACCGCCTGATTCACACTTCCTGGTTAGAATTGCTTTTGCTATTCTGGGTCGTTTATTTTTCCATATGAATTTCATGATTGGTTTATTTATTTCTACAAAAAATTCCTTTGGGATTTAGATTGGCATTTCATTAAACCTATGGAGAACTTTTTAGTAATATCGCCATTTTGATGATGTTCATTCTGCCTATCCATGAACAGGGTATATTTTTCCATCTTCTAAGATCTTATTCTACTTCTCTTTTTAGGGTTCTGTAGTTTGCATTGTATAAATCTTTCACCTCTTTTGTTAGGTTGATTCCCAAGTATTTAATTTTTTATGAGGATATTGTGAATGCAATGTTTTTCCTCATTTTCTTTTCAGAAGTTTTGTCGCTGATATACAGAAATGCCTTTGATTTATGCATGTTGATTTCATTTCCTGCCACATTGCTGAATTCATTTATTAGTTCTAGTAGTTTTTTCTGTAGACCCTTTTGGGTCTTCTATGTATAGAGTCATGTCATCTTCAAATAGTGATAATTTAAGTTCTTTTTTTCCTATTTTTATGCCTTTAATGTCTTTCATCTGTCTAATTGCTCTGGCCAGTTTTTCGAGAACTATATTGAATAGAAGTGGTGATAGAGGACATTCCTGTCTTGTTCCAGATTTTAGAGGGAATGCCTTCATTTTTTCTCTATTCAGAATGATGCTAGCCTGAGGCTTAACATAGATAGCTTTTACAATGTCGAGGTATGTTCCTGTTATCCCTAGTTTTTCTAATGTTTTGAACATAAAGGAATGCTCTACTTTGTCTAATGGTTTTTCTGCATCTATCAAGATGATCTTATGGTTCTTATTTTTAAGTCTAGTGATGTTGTGAATAACATTTATTGATTTCCATATATTGAACCCTCCTTGCATCCCAGGGATGAATCCTAGTTGATCATGGTGCACAATTTTTTTGATGTGCCTTTGTATCCAAACCACCAGAATTTTAATGAAAATTTTTGCATCTAGGTTCATCAGAGATATTGGTCTGTAGTTTTCTTTCATTGAGGTGTCTTTGTCTGGTTTCAGAATCAGGGTGATGTTGGCCTCATAGAATGAACTTGGCAGAGCTCCCTGTTTTTCTATTTCCTGAATAACTTGAAAAGTATTGGTATTAAATCTTCTTTAAAGGTTTTGTAAAACTCCGCTGTATACCCATCCGGTCCTGGGCTTTTCTTGGTTGGTAGTCGTTTGATTGCTTCTTCTATTTCATCGATTGATATTGGTCTGTTTAAATTGTGTGTATCCTCCTGACTCCGTCTAGGCAAATCATATGACTTAACAAATGTATCGATGTCTTCACTATTTTCTATTTTATTGGAATATAGGTTTTCAAAATAATTTCTAATTGTCTTTCGTATTTATGTAGCTTCTGTTGTGATATTGCCTTTTTCATCCCGTATGTTAGTAATTTGAGTTCTCTCTCTTCTTCTCCTCGTTAGCATGGCTAAGGGTCTGTCCATCTTATTCATTTTTTCGAAGAACCAACTTTTAGTTTTGTTAATTTTTTAATAGTTTCTTTTGTTTCAATTTCGTGATTTACGCTCTGATTTTAATTATTTCTTGCCTTCTGCTACATTTGCTGTTGTTTTGCTCTTCCTTTTCTAGGGCTTTGAGATGAAGTGAGAGCTCATTTATTTGTTGTGTTTGTTTTTTTTTTCTTTTTTTGAGGAATGACCTCCAGGCGATGAATTTGCCTCTTGAATCTTGTTTCATTGTGTCCCATTGAATCTGATATGTTGTGTCTGTATTTTCATTTATCTCTAAGAATTTTTTGATTTCCTCTTTTATGTCTTCTGTAACGCATTGATCATTCAGTAATATATTGTTCATTTTCCATGTGATGTAGGATTTTTCCTTCCTTCTTTTACCATTGGTTTCCAGTTTCATTCCTTTGTGATCAGAAAAAAATTCATGGTATTATCTCCAGCCCTTTATATTTACTGAGTGTTGCCCTACGACATAATATATGGTCTATTTTTGAGAAGGATCCATGTGCTGGTGAGAAAAAAGTATATCCACTTGATGATGGTTGATATATTCTATATATGTCAGTTAAGTCTAGGGTATTGATTGTGATATTGAATTCTATATTTTTTTATTCAACTTTTGTTTGGAGGATCTGTCCAATGGTGAGAGAGGTGAGTTGAAGTCTCCCATAATTATTGTGTTGTGGTCTATTTGATTCTTGAAATTGAGGAGAATTTGTTTTATAAATGTCGCAGCACCATTATTTGCTGCGTAAATATTGATAATTGTTATGTCTTGTTGGTGAATGGTTCCTTTTAACAGTATATAATGTCCTTCCTTATCCCTTTTGATTAAATTAGTCTTGAAGTCGATTTTATTCCGTATGAGGATGGCCACCCCTGCTTGCTTACAAGGACCGTGTGCATGGTATAAATTTTCCCAACCTTTCACCTTCAGCCTGTGTATGTCTTTTCCATTCAGATGTGTCTCCTGGAAGCAACATATTGTTGGATTTGTTTTTTTAAATCCACGTTACAAGCCTATGTCACTTTATTGGAGAGTTTAAGCCATTAACGATTAGAGTTACTATTGATATATGGTTTGTATTGCCACCCGTCTTTGATTATTTATCTTTTTTTTAAAATTTAGTTTGTTTATCCATGATTAGCTTTTCCCCCTCCCTCTGTCATTACTGAGGCAATTCCCACTGACGGTTTTTGTTGTTGATATTCATTTTTTCCTCGTGTAGTGTTTTGCTTAAGATGCTTTGCAATGCTGGTTTTCTGGCTGCAAATTCTTTTAGCTTTTGTTTATCACAAAATATTTTTATTTAGTTGTCTTACCTGAAACTTAATTTTTCTGAATACAGATTTCTTTGTTGTCATCCATTGTTTTTAAGTGTTTGAAATACGTTGTTCCAGGATCTTCTCACTTTCAGTGTCTGTGATGAAAAATCTGTTGTTAACATTTTTGGTTTACCCCTGATTGTAATCTGCCTCCTTTCTCTTGTAGCTTTTAATATTTTCTCTTTGTTTTGTATATTGTATATCTTCATAACAATGTTTCTTGGCATTGGTCTACTGTGATTTTTTTGTGCTCGGTGTCTTGTAAGCATCTACAATTTTTTTTATCCGTTTCCATTTTTATTTCTGGAAAGTTTTCTGTAATTATTTCATTCAGCAGGTTACTCATTCCCTTGGTTTGAATCTCTGTACCTTACTCTATCCAGATGACTCATAAGTTTTTTTTTTTTTATGATATCCCATATCTCTTGGATGTTTTTCTCATGACTTTTTACCAGCATTTCTTTGTTGGCTAGACTTTTTTCAAGATGATATATTTTGTCTTCATTATCTGACATTCTGTCTTCTACTCGCTCCACTCTGTTAGTGATACTCTCAATTGAGTTTTTAATTTGGTTTATCATTTCCTTCATTTCTAGAATTATTGTTTGATTTTTTTATAATCTCTATCTCCTAATAAAGATGCTTAATTTCTTTTTATATCTGTTTATGTAATTCATTTTCAATGTGTTCTTTCACTGTTTGGTTTTGATGTCTCGTATCCTCTTTAAGGTTCCATTCCATCTGTCTAAGGTATTCCTTGAGTTCTTTATATGACCATTTTTCTGATGATTCCTTCTGAATATTTAGGCTATCCATTGTTGTTTGTACTCCTTTTCTTCCTTGTTTTTTTATGCTGCTCATGTTACTTCTTGTTTTGTTTGACTGCTGAGTTACTGCTTACTCTTATAAATTTATTTGATGCTTCGGAGGAAAGATATTAGAAGGGAAGAGAAGAAGTCACTAAAGAGAATGAGAGTAGGCAGGTAGAATTCAAGGAAGGGGGAATAAGAAAATTGAAAAGAAATGAAAAGACAAAAGAAAAATAGAAAATAAATAAAGAAAAAAAATTTAAATAATAATTATAATTAAAAGATGAAAATTAAAATTTAAAATAATATTAATAATAATAATGATAAAATAAAAAAAATAAAAACATTAAAAAAAGTTAAAGAACAACAACAAAAATGAAAATGAAAGAAATAGAAAAAATATAAATTAAAAAAATAATAATAATAAATGCAGTCATAGAGTTCAATTAACTTCTCTTTCAGTAGGTGGAGCTGTGTGCACTGGGCCAAGCTTCTCCTCTGAATAAGTGGGAACCAATCACTGTGCAGCAGCTCTTCCTCCCAGACTTGGCGGATCTCCAATCCTGAGTGCCTAGGGCCTTCTCTTGTGCTTCCTCAAGCCATGCCTTGCTCACCTGTGACGCTCACCACAATAGTGGTTACAAGCCAGAACTCTACTCCTGGCAGCCCTGTTTTCATGAATGCCTGGGCACACTCTCCCTTTTTGCCTCCCTCAGACCCTAGTTTTGTAGAGCTTGGATCTGAGGACCCCCAGCGAATTTTCTTGCCCTCTGGGAGCCATGCCCCCGGTACGTGGTGTAAGAGACCTCAATTGTCAGCACTTGTGGGATCAGGAGCCGGGAATTCCACGCGCTAGTCCCGAGCCAATCCTGATTCCCTAGGTCTGGCTATCGTGCTCACGGAAGAGCTGGGAGAGGCCCTTAAGGCTGAGCTGGGAGGGGCCCTTAAGGTTTCCCCGCTGTGTTGAGAGAGATGGCTAGGGGATTACACACCTGTCACGCTGGTTTTAATGAAGTTATCTCCTCTGCCCGTGACGTCATTTCTATGCTATGGTGGTATCCCATGCAAATGGTGACCGTTTGTTCCCTTTGCAAGGTAACCAACGCAACGGGTGGGTCCTGACTGTCTCTCCCAAGCGCCGTTTCAATCCTGTGGCCACTGCTTTTGAAGGGTTGGTTGGCTTTTACCTCTGAAAGTTCAGAAGGGCCGAACAGTTATTTCAGAGGGATCTTAGTGCTGAGTCACGAGAACCAGGCAAACCGGAGGTTGAATGCAGCCGATCCAGGCTCGGTGTGTGTTCTGAGGGGCCCAGAATGTTCGCCCCAGATCCACATCAGGTCAACATTGCCTACTGATTCTGAGCAAACAGCATTTAGACAGTTTACGACTCCCTATGCCCGCTCAGCTGAAGAGGTCAGAGACTTGATTTTTCCATGCCTGCCTTCATGATGGATCTCCTGTATTGCTAATTTTTATATCTGTGCATGTGAGTGTGTATGTATGAGAGTGTATATATATATATATATATATATATATATATATATATATATATACACTCTCCAGATTTTTTAAAATATGAAATATATGTGTCTTATTATACACTCCCTAAATTCATTCATATTCATATATGTGTATTTATAATCAACTTTCCACAAGATTATTCTCAGAAATAATCATCCACCTGAAATACATATTTGTTTTCTAGTACTGAAAACTAAATTCAGTGAAAGGTGCAAACAAAACCTAATATTTCTACAGTTACTGAGCTAGTTTAACATCAATGCAAGTATATTCTTAGGGGACATGATGTGTATTTTGACTTTCATTTTTATTCAACACTGGTACATTACTACTCCTTCTGTTAATGCACATCATAGGATATATATTTCGTTCACAAGTTAGAAAATTTATAGGCATTTGTTTCACGATCAATCACTTCCTGATTCAGAACACATGATTCTTCTATGTTTCTTGACTGGTCTTTTCATGAGACTTCTTTCCAAACACATTATTTTCGTTTAACATCATCACTTATAAAGCACAACTCAAACACCCTTCATGATAAACCATAATCCTAATATTACCATTAGATATATAACTGGTTGGAATGAATGATTATATATCAATATAAGATTTCTTATATATTTTCAGATTTCAATTCAATCCATTATTTAAAGTGGAACCAGTTACATTATTTATTCATATTATCGTCTATTCATGCATTATCTCTATATTCATAGACACAGGGTACACCTCTTTGTACCCCTAATACTAATGTATATGTCTTCAAAATATTGCTCCCAGACATAGTGAAAGAAATACTCATGTTACCTGATCTACATATACATTTTACCACAGTAATATTCTGAACAAAAAAAATGTAAAGGTCACACTTATGATTGTACCAAAGCCTAAAAGGAAAGTGAACATGGATAACTAATAACATCCGTGTCCAGGTTGCCTAATGCTCTCAAATGTAAATCCCATTGGTGACAACATATTTGTTTTTACCTATGATTATATATTCAAACTCAACCCTGTTGAAAATGTCTAATCCTATCACTCATTTATACTTTGCCTGATTTTGTTATGTCGCTATTGATACTTGCTTTTCTACATAATTTCCCCAGTTCATTATTGTGAATGACTCTTCACATGTACTGACATTTACATTCACTCTCTAAACGAAACCCTATTGCTAAATAAGCTTTTTATTCCAAATCATATTCTCACTCTTCTTCCTAAACCTACCGACTATCTTTCTAATCCTACCGACTATCGTTTTTTGACTGGATGTTCTCTTCTACATTCAATCATTCAAGGTACACGGTCCTATGCCATTGTATATTGATTTAACTGAGACAATTGTACAGAACGTAATTCAACACTATGTATCCCAATCAAGGGCCCAATGCCCTTCTGGGCTTCAAATCTTTCTTAGATTTCCGTTTTCATACATATATTTCACTTATATATTCTTATAAATATCGCAGGTACCCAATCCCTTTATTCATCCTGCAGAATGATTCCTAACCCAAATCGAACATATAATTAACCCTAACCATACACTAACTTTACCGAAGAGCAGGGACAGAGTTGGTATTAAAATACAGGAATGTAGGGTATCTTCACCTGCTGAGAACCTCAAATGTTCATTTAGAAATGATCCCTGGTGAAGATCAAGGCAGCTATGAACGACCTCAGAAAGCAAAAGTCATCTTCCATGGCAATCATCCTGGTCGGGTTGAAGGGTTGTGTCTGAATCATTCTCTCTCTTCTTAATGTATACAAGATGGACCAAACCAGTTCTGTGTGGAGAGCTGTTCCAGGGTGCTTATGATTGATATGACATTCTAACTTGTGAAAGTGTTACAGGAAAACTGGGGCAGCCTCCACCTCATGGGACTTTTGGAAGCAACTGTTAGGGCAAAGTGGTTGTCAAGGCAGTGACATAATTCAGATCCTGAAGAAAGTGACCTCACCTCACTTCCTTGGTGATAAAACTCTCTGAACTTGGGATCCAGGAAGCCAGGCACTCAGAGATAGTCCCTGTCACCCAGACACAGTCCCTGTCCCAGTCCCAGTGGTCTCACATGTTTGGATTTACCAAGGACAGAGTCAGTCTTTCTTGGAACCTACAGATGTGAGGATGACGAAATGCCAGGAAACCTTTGAAGAGGGGCTTTTCCTGAGAAAGCAGGTTGTGTCTCACCACTGGCTCTTGACAACTTCACAGAGTTGGCCATGCAGACCAGAACTGAGACAGGAGAGGTCATTTTGGGGAAACATAGTATGGCCCACCAGTCAGAGGACACTCCGGAGAGTCACAGACCTACTTGGGGGAAGGAGGTGCCTTTTTAGGTGTGGGTGTGATTTTGTGGTTTTGTCTCATGTTCTCAGAATAGGTAGGAAAGGCGGTTTGTTTGGTTTAGAGTGGACTATTTTTAGTAAGTCCTTTGACAATGCGAGTGTCTGTGTATCCCACTGTGTTCATGATTGTAGACATTAGAAGAGAGAATGGATCAATGGATGTTTCCTGTCTACTAGCAAGCTTGCCAGCATTCATTGTGCCCAATATATGAGTGGACTCAGGCTTGCCTTATAGATGGGCAACACCTACTAGCTTCATAATTTCCTGTTTTCTCCTTCAATTCTGGCAACACTCCAGAATAGTATCATGGTTTTGTGTCCAAGATATGTACCACCTCCAATATCTGTGACATGGCCATGTACTAGATAGTTGAAGGGAATGGCTAGCATCTCAGAAATCTCAGATATCAGTTGACCAGGAAAGTCTCAGTGGAGAAACCCTGCTTTGGTCCTTTTGCTTACCTATTGTTCTGTTGCCCTGAATGTCAGGAAGATCTTTGCCTCAAGCCACCACTTTGTGAAGCCTGAAGAAAACAGTTTTCAAATGCAAATAAATGGGCATCACCTGTGGATCCATGCTTAATTGCTTTGAAAAGGGATATGTCTGAATCAGTCTCTTGGCCCTGTGTGAGGCTGTGTCTTAGATTCTCAGCACCTGATGGATCTAAAGATAGATCCCATGCATGCATCCAAAACCAAAATGGCAAAAAGATCAGATATTGTTGATTAACTCTCTTGCCTTCCTCTGGTAGGTTCCTGAAATCCATCAAGTGAGAACAGGGATCCTTTGGGTCAAATAAGTTCTTCAAAACCCAGCAGAGGCTAGCCCATAGATGCTTGTTTTTTCTCATGACTCCAATTCACTTAAAGAATCTAAACCTCAAAGTCAGTAGTCCTCAAGTTGGATAAGCCAAACAGTATTAAAGGAAGGCCTATTTGATCACTCCTGGTTTACAGGAAGGGTGTCCACGCCACCCTGACTTTAGGTAAATGAGGGGCAGGAAGCTTATTTTGGACACTGACGTGGGCTGCTCCCCTCATGGAAACCTCCAGCCACAGGTTATGATGAGTGTCTATATGGAAGAAGATTTGGGCCATGTGGGAGTGTTTTGGTTTTAATTGTGGACATTTGAATGGTGGTTGGAAGAGATGACTGGGTCCACCTGGGCTTGCACTCTGGTGTGATTCCCCTTAGAGACTGAGTTCTGGTACTGATCTCAGAGAAGTATTGCCATGAATTGTGTTGGGATTTTAGATGGCCATGCATGAGAGTTGCCCTTGGAAAGTGACATCTAGGCCCAAGTTGACTTTCCAAAGATCACAGGAAATCTCATCCAGGATATCACATGATTTTATTCTTAAAGACTTGGCAGCCATTTTTGAGAGTCAAAACACACATGGACCTCACATTGTAGACCTAAATGGGCCTGGCTTAATCTGACATTTTGGCCACTCTTTGGGAAGCCTTGCCTGTGAGAATTCTCCAGAGTTTTCATTGAAATGAGCTTAGTCACCATTTAATGGTTCCTGAATAAATTGAAACCCACAGTGCCTCCAACTTCTTTCTTGAAAATTGGCTAGATAAATACCATAAAAATTTTTGAAATTCCCATGACCGGGTGGCAGGAGAACATTTGGATGTCCTGTTGCTGATCATGAGTATGTAAGACAGTGCCCTGATTGACTTGGTTTTATGAAAATGGTGTAGAACAGAGATGCCAGTAAGTTGGATCCTGCTGAGTAGTTGTCCTAGAGCAGTGGTTGGCAGGTGGGTGATAAAACATCTGTGGTGGGCCATGTGGATCTGCCATTGGCTTGCAAATTGATTGTGACTGACATTTTGCAGCCAGTAGACTCTTATATGTAAAAGCATATTGTTATATGGAGAGGTTTCAGGGCAATGTTCAAAATCAGGTTGCTATGGTCAATGGGGCAAGCAATGTGGGATAGAAGCCTGGTTGGTGCATTCTCCTGTAGAACCCGACCCACCACAATTGACAGAACTCACTTCAGCACTGTGTCCCTGTTGAACTCTTTGTAATTCATGAAGCAAATTCCAAACTCCCAGTGCAGCAGCAAGAAACACCATGAATAGTGGAGGATGACCAAATGGATTTACAGTGCACACGGGGAGACACTTAGACCCCAGTGGCCACAAGTTACATACAAATAGAAAATTCAGCACTGCTGCCTCATGTTCATTGGAAAATAAGAAACAATGTCATCCATGTCACATAGATGAAGACCCAGCTTTGATGGTGTCACTCCAAATGAAGCTAATGCTCCTGACAACAGCATATATTTCATTGCCAAACCTTAGAGGCAGTTTCTCCAGATGTCAGGCTGGCAGAACTTCATGTTTGTGGAGTGTTTACCCTGTCCCTTACTTTTGGAACCTCTTCTACCACCTCCAAATTTGTGAACTCCTGAGCATTTTCCATTCCACATATGTATTCACAGATTTTCTAACTCCTCTCCTCTAATTGTGTCTTATGTGGGGCGAAGGTAATGTCAAGGCATTGTTCTGAATGAGAGTGGGAAGTTTTTTGTGTAGCACATATTTGCATACACATTGGATACATTTTCAAATTTTCCATTCAAAATACTGAATCCCTGACACTAACACATACCCTAATAGACTTTGACTTTTATCCTAATATTATGGAGAAAAATAACCCAAACAGAATAGGAATACAAGAGGTTCACAGGAGGCATGGTGTATAGTTGGACTTGCCTTTCGTATGATAAATGGTAGGTGTTATAAATCTAGCAAATTTTAATTGAAATAGTTCTCCATGTGTTTTAAAAGTTAACAAATATGTGAATAACTGTCTCCCTTTCTCTGTAGCCTATTCATCACATGTATTTTTATAAGCACATATCGAATTCTACCTGGTATCACTCGTACATTTTGTGAGGTGGCTGGCTTGGCAGATACAAATTGTGAGAAGAGATCACTCCTACTTAATGCTGTTGGAACTGAAAATTCAACATACGGGTGAGCTTCTTAGTTGAACGACATAAATCCATGTTCATTAAAATGAATATTTTTCTATCTGTGGATGATATATATTTCATGGTGAATTTCGATTGGCATACATAATGCTACTTTTTAATGTCTCTGTGTGTATGTATATATATATATTTTTTTCACTCTGCAGATTTTTCAAAATATGAAGTATATTTTTCTTATTATACACTCCCTAAATTCATTCATATTCATGTATGTGGATTTATAATCAACTTTTCAAAAGATTATTCTCAGAAATATTCATCCACTTGAAATACTTATTTGTTTCCTAGTACTGAAAACTAACTTCAGGGGATCATATGATGGCTGCGAAGGGAGTGCATCACCCCCATGTACTGCGTCACTGTGAGGGAGAATGACGAGTTAGAATGGCTAAAACCTATCTTGTTAGGAATTTCCAGCAAAATTGTGGTTCTCCAAAACCAAGTGTACATATTTCCATCTCAGGAGGATCAGCTACGGTGGCTCAAACGCGAGTGATTTGTCCTCACAGAAGGTCATGCGACTTATTCAGGAAATCGCTCCGTGGCTAGAGTCTGTGGCGCGTGCTGGGAAACGACGAGATAGCAAGGCAAATATACAGCGGTGCAGGTATTGTGGGCTCCTGCCAGGTATGCAATCACTGTGCTCAGTGCTGAATTCTGGGTTTGAGACGGGAAAGCATGCAGTCCAACTCGTTTCTCCACACCCGTCAGACCACAGAGGAACCCAGCGGCCACCATCATGGAGAGGTGACTTCATCATCCCTGTTTTCGACTGATCGCAGCTTATTCAGCTATAGAACAGGTAATTTCAGGATGCCATTCACCTTTGTGTTGCAGACAAATTACTCAGGCTCAGTGCTAAAGAACCCGCAGAAACTGCGTCTTGGAGCCTGCTTCTATTAGAACATACACCGAGCCCCGAGCGGCCGAATTCCGCCTCCAGGAACTGATCTGGCCCAGGGCTAAAGAACCGGCGGAAACTGCTTCTCGGTCTGGGTCTTGCTGAATATCAGTAAATATCAACCGACCTTCATAGGCAGTGGCAACAGGATTGAGACGGGGCTTGTGAATGCCGGTCAGGACTCACCGATTGCTTTAGTCACCCAGCAAAGGGAACGAAATGCTGCCTTTTGCATGGGATACCAACATGGCAGAGATCTGATGTCATCAGAAAGCAGCAGAGGAGATAACCTCATTGATACCAGCGGTGACAGAAACAGTTGGTCTCCTGGTAAAGAAACTGAGTCACAAACACCCGGGTCTCTCTCACTTTGTCATCAAGCCAGAGGGGCAGAGCAGAGCCGCCGCCCACGCCCGGAACAGGTCCAGCGACACACCTGCATGGTAGTCACGTCACCCCAATTGGAATAGAGGCAGAGCAGAGCCGCCGCCCTTGCCCAGAACAGGCCCAGCGACCCGCAGGCGTGGTAGTCACATCAACCGAATTGGAGTAGTTGCAGAGCAGAGCCTTCTCCCGCACCTAGTACAATCCCAGTGGCCCACCCGCATGGTAGTCAGGTCACCCCAATATTAGTAGGGGAAGAGCAGAGCCTTCGCCCGCACCCAGAACAGGCCCAGCAACCTGCCGGCATGGTAGTCACGACCCCCCAATTGGAGTAGGGGCAGAGCAGAGCCATCACCCGCGCCCGCAAGGTAGGCACACCTGCACCTGACTGGCAGAAGAGGTCCATCGCCCTGCCGGCACGGCAGACACTTCACCCCATTTGGAATAGGAGCAGAGCAGATCCATTGCCCGTGCCCGCAAGGCAGGCAGACCTGCGACAAACTGGCGGAACAGGACCAGCAACACACCTGCATGGTAGTCACGTCACCCCAATTGGAATAGGGGCAGAGCAGAGCCGCTGCCAGCACCTACAAGGTAGGCAGACCTGCGACCGATCGGCAGAACACCCCAGGGGTCCACGGGTAATAGCTGCAGCAGATGGAATGTCAGATAAAGAACTCAGGATATACATGCTTCAGATGATCTTGAGTCTCAAGGAAGACATTAGACAGCAAAATCAGACAATGAAAGATCACTTCGACAATGAATTACATAAACAAATCCAAGAAGCAAAAGATCAGCTATACAGAGAGATAGAGGTTGTAAAAAATAACAAACAGAAATCCTAGAAATGCAGAAAGCAATAAACCAACTAAAAAACTCAATTGAGAAGACTACCAGCAGAGTAGAACACTTAGAAGATAGAACATCAGAAAATGAAGACAAAGTATTCCAACTTGAAAAGAACATAGACAGCTCAGCAAGACTGTTAAGAAACCATGAACAGAATATCCAAGAAATACGGGATAACATAAAGAGACCAAACATAAGAGTCATTGGAATACAGGAAGGTATAGAGGTTAAAACCAAAGCAATGAGGAATGTATTCAATGAAATAATACGAGAAAACTTCCTAGACTTGAAGAATCAGACTGACTCCCAAGTCCTAGAAGCCTACAGGACGCCAAATGTGCAAAATCATGAGAGATCCACACCTAGACACATTATAATGAAGATGCCCAACGTACACAATAAGGAGAGAATTTTAAATGCTACAAGAGAAAAAAAGCAGATTACATTTAGGGGTAAAACAATCAGGATAACAGCTGATCTTTCAACACAGACTCTGAAAGCTAGAAAATCCTTGAATAACATTTTTCAAACACTGAAAGAAAATGGATTCCAACCAAGAATTGTGTATCCAGTGAAATTAAGCTCCAGGATGGAAGATAAAATTATAACCTTCCATGATAAAAAAAAGTTAAAATAATTTGTAGCTAGAAAACCATCTCTTCAAAACATCCTCGGAAAATATTACAGGAAGAAGAAAGGGAAATAACAATAAAAACCAACAGTGGGATGTAGTACAGTAAAAGTGGGAAATAATCAAAGAAGAAAACAATCCATGTTTAATAACATAAATAAACAAATAGGGCTGGAAGAACAACCATTATCTCAATAATAACTGTAAATGTTAATGCCTTAAACTCACCAATTAAGAGACAGAGGCTAGTAGAATGGATCACAAAACAAGACCCAATAATATGCTGCCTCCAGGAGACGCATTTGATAGGAAAAGACATTCATAGACTGAAGGGGAAAGGTTGGGAAAAATGATATCACTTATATGGATTTCGGAAACAAGTAGGAGTGTCCATACTCATATCAAATAAAATAGATTTCAAGCCAAAGTTAATCAAAAGGGATAAAGAAGGACACTATATACTGCTCAAGAGAACCATACAGCAACAAGACATAACCATTATAAATATATATATGCCCCAAACAATGGTGCAGCTATGTCCATCAAACAAACTTTTCTCAAGATCAAGAGTCTAATAGACCACCATACAATAATCATGGGAGACTTCAACACACCTCTCTCACCACTGGACAGGTCTTCCAAACAAAAGTTGAAATAGAAAACTATAGTACTCAATAACACAATTAATAACCTAGACTTAATTGACATATATAGAATATACTCCACAACATCAAGCAGTTACATTTTTCCTCAGCAGCACATGGATCCTTCTCAAAAATAGATCATATATTATGTCACAGGGCAATTCTTAGACAATATAAAGCAGTAGAGATAATACCATGCATCTTATCTGATCATAATGGAATATAAACTAAAAATCAATGATAAAAGAAGGAAGGAAAAATCATGCATCACTTGGAGAATGAACAACAGGTTACTGAATGAACAATGGGTTATAGAAGACATAAAGGAGGAAATTAAAAAATTCTTAGAGATAAATGAAAACACAGGCACAACATATCAGAATCTATGGGACACATTGAAATCCGTTCTAAGAGGAAAATTCATTGCTTGGATTTCATTCCTTAAAAAAAGAAAAAAACAACAGCAAATAAATGATCTCATACTTCATCTCAGAATCCTAGAAAAAGAAGAGGAAAACAACAGCAAAATAAGTAGAAGGTAAGATTTAATTAAAATCAAAGCTGAAATTAATGAAATCGAAACAAAAGAAACAATTGAAAAAATTGAGGAAACTAAAAGTTGGTTCTTTGAAAAAATAAATAAAATCGACAGACCCTTAGCCATGCTAATGAAAGAAGAAGAGAGAAAACTCAAATTACTAGCATATGGGATGAAAAAGTCAATATCACATGTTAAGGTCTATAAACAAATCAGCATGGCACCTGGTATTTTGCCAGAGAAATGTTAGGGTCTCTAAACAAGTCTGGATGGCGCCCTCCAAATGCCATAGGGAATGGTTTTTGAAGTAACAAAAGCAAGCCATTAAGTGTGGAGATTCCTTATTGGTTGACTGCTGTATCTATTTTATGCTAATTAGATAAGCTTTATAAAATGTATAAATATCGCTCAGATTCTACAATAAACGGCTTCCACTCCTGCTGTATCAATCTACACAAGTTATTTGTCACCCCCTGGAAATCACAGCAGATATTTCTGAAATACAGAAGATAATAAGAAATTAATTTGATTCGTTATACTCCAATATAATAGAAGATAGTGAAGGCATCGAAAAATTTCTTAAGTCATATGATCTGTCCAGATTGAGTCAGGAGGATATAGACAACCTAAACAGACCAATATCAATTGAGGAAATAGAAGAAACCATCCAAAGATTACCAACTAAGAAAAGACCAGGACAGTATGGGTATACAGCAGAGTTTTACAAACCCTTAAATATGAACTAATACCAATACTTATCAAGCTATTTCAGGAAATTGAAAAAGAGGGAGATCTTCCAAATTCATTCTACCAGGCCAATATCACCCTAATTTCTACACCAGACATAAACACTTCAAACAAAGAAAACTACAGACCAATATCCCTAAAGAACCTAAATGCAAAAATCCCTAATTAAATTCTGGCGAATCAGATACAAAAACATATTAAAAAAATTGTGCACCATGATCAAGTAGGATTCATCCGTGGAATGCAAGGCTTGTTCAATATACGAAAATCAATAAATGTTATTCACCACATCAATAGACTTAAAAATAAGAACCATATGATCATCTCGATAGATGCACAAAAAGCATTCGACAAAGTACAGCATCCCTTTATCTTCAAAACTCTAGAAAAACTAGGAATAACAGGAACATACCTCAATATTGTAAAAGCAATCTATGCTAAGCCTCAAGCTAGCATCATTCTGAATCTAGAAAAATTGAAGGCATTCCCTCTAAAATCTGGAACAAGAATGGGATGCCCTCTCTCACCACTTCTGTTCAATACAGTTCTCGAAACACTGGCCAGAGCAATTAGACAGACGGAAGAAATTAAAGGCATAAAAATAGGAAAAGAAGAACTTAAATTATTACTATTGCAGAAGACATGATTCTATACCTAGCAGACCCAAAAGGGTCTACAAAGAAACTAATAGAGCTAATAAATGAATTCAGCAAAGTGACAGGATATAAAATCAACACACATAAATCAAAGGCATTCCTCTATATCAGCGACAAATCCTCTGAAATGGAAATGAGAACAACCACTCCATTCACAATATCCTAAAAAAAAAAAAAGATGGGAATCAACCTAACAAAAGAGGTGAAAGTCTTATACAATGAAAACTACAGAACCCTAAAGAGAGAAATATAAGAAAATCTTAGAAGATGTAAAAATATATACTGTTCATGGATAGGCAGAACTAACATCATCAAAATGGCGATATTACCAAAATTTCTCTATAGGTTTAATGCAATGGCAATCAAAATCCCAAAGGCATTTCTTGTAGAAATAAAGAAAGCAATCATGAAATACATATGGAAAAATAAAAGTCCCAGAATAGCAAAAACAATGCTAGGCAGGAAGTGTGAATCAGGCGGTAGAGCGATATCAGGCTTCAAACTATACTACAGAGCAATAGTAACAACAATAGCATGGTACTGGTACCAATATAGGCCGGTGGACCAATGGTACAGAATAGAGGACACAGAAACCAATCCACAAAACTACAACTATCTTATATTTGATAAAGGGGCTAAAAGCATGCAATGGAGGAAGGATAGCATCTTCAACAAATGGTGTTTGGAAAACTGTAAATCCATATGTAACAAATTGAAACTGAATCCCTTTCTCTTGCCATGCACAAAAGTTAACTCAAAATGGATCAATGAGCTTGATATCAAATCAGAGACACAGTGTCTGATAGAAGAAAAATTTGCTTACGATGTGCATACTGTGGGGTCGGGCTCCAAATTCCTCAATAGGACACCCATAGCACAAGAGTTAATAACTAGAATCAACAAATGGGACATAAACTAAAAAGTTTTTTCGCAGCAAAAGAAGCAATAAGAGAGGTAAATAGGGAGCCTACATCCTGGGAAGAAATCTTTACTCCTCACACTTCAGATAGAGCCCTAATATCCAGAGTATACAAAAAACTCAAAAAATTAGACAATAAGATAACAAATAACCCAATCAACAAATGGGCTGAGGACCTCAACATACACTTATCAGATGAGGACTTACAATCAATCAACAAGTACATGAAAAAATGCTCACCATCTCCAGCAGTCAGAGAAATGCAAATCAAAACCACCCTAAGATACCATCTCACTCCAGTAAGATTGGCAGACATTATGAAGTCAAACTACAACAAGTTCTGGCAAGGATGTGGGGAAAGAGGTACACTTGTACATTGCTGGTGGGACTGCAAATTGGTGCAGCCAATTTGGAAAGCAGTATGGAGATTTCTTGGAAAGCTGGGAATGGAACCACCATTTGACCCAGCTATTCCCCTACTCAGTCTATTCACTAAAGACCTAAAAAGAGCATGCTACAGGGACACTGCTACATCGATGTTCATAGCAGAACAATTCACAACAGGAAGACTGTGAAACCAACTTAGATGCCCTTCAATGAAAGAATGGAGAAAATACTGTGGCATTTATACACAATGGAGTATTACTCTGCATTGAAAAATGAAAAAAAATCATAGAATTTGGAGGGAAATGGAATGCATTAGAGCAGATTATGCTAAGTGAAGCTACCCAATCCTTAAAAAACAAATGCCAAATGTCATCTTTGATATACGGAGAGTAACTAAGAACAGAGGAGAGACAAAGAGCATGACAAGATGATTAACATTAAACCGGGATGAGAGGTGGAAAGGAAAGGGAGAGAGAAGGAAAATTGCAAGGAATTGGAAGGAGACCCTCAGGGTTATATAAAATTACATACAAGAGAAAGTGAGGAGAAAGGGAAAAATAATACAAGGGGGACAAATTTATTACAGTAGAGGGGGTAGAGAGAGAAGAGGGGAGGGGCGCGGAGGGGAGGGGGGATAGTAGAGGATAGGAAAGGCAGCAGAATTCAATAGACACTAGTATGGCAATATGTGAATCAATAGATGTGTAAATGATGTGATTCTGTAATCTGTACATGGGGTAAAAATGGGAGTTCATAATGCACTTGAATCAAAGTGTGAAATGTGATATAACAACAACTATGTAATGTTTTGAACAATTATAAATAAAAATGAAAAAAAAATAAAACTAACTACGGTGAATAATGCATGAAATCCTAATATTTCTACAATAACTGAACCAGTTTAACATCAATGCAAGTAGATTCCTATGGGACATGATGTGTACTTTGACCTTCATTTTTATTCAACACTGGTACATTACTATTTCATCAGTTTATGCACATCACAGGATATATATTTCATCCACAATTTAGCAAAGTTATAGGCATTTGTTTCACTTTCAATCAATTCCTGCTTTGAACACATGGATTCCTCCATATTTCTTGACTGGTCTTTTCATGAGACTTCCTTCCAAACACATTATTTTCGATTTCCATAAACACTTTTGAAACAAAACTCACACACACTTCATGATAAACAATAACCCTAAGATTACCATTATATGTGTAACTGGTTGGAGTGAATGATTGTATGTCAATATATGATTTCCTATATATTTTAAGATATCAATTCAATCCATTATTTATAGTGAAAAAAGTTATATTATTTATTCACACTAAGGTCTATTCATGCATTATCTCTATATTCGTAGACACAGGGTACACCACTTGGTACCCACAATACTAATTTATGTGTCCTCAAATATTGCTCCCAGAAATGGTGGAAGAAATACACATATCATATGATCTACATATATATTTGATCACAATAATTTTCTGGGCACAAAATGCAAAGGTCACACTTATGATTGTACCAAATCCTAAATGGAAAGTGAACATGGCTTACTAAAAACATCCATATCCAGGTTGCCTAATGCTTTCAAATGTCATTCCTATTGGTGACTACATATTTGTTTCTTCCTAAGATTATGTACTCAATCTCAACCCTGTTGAAAATGTCTAATCCTATCACTCACTATATAATTGCCTCATTTCATAATGTCTCTATTGATATTTTCCTTCCTACATATTTTCCCCAGTTAATCATTGTGACTGACTCTTCACATGTGCTGACATTTACATTCACTCTATAACCGAAACCCTATTGCTACAGAAATTTTTGTCCAAATTTTATACTCACTCTTTTTTATAAACCTACCGACTATCTTCCTAATCCCACCGACTATCTCAATTTGAGTGGATGTTCTCTTCTAAAATCAAACATCCAAGGTATAAGGTCCTATGCCATTGATTATCAATTTATCTGAGACATCTGTGTAGAACGTAATTAAAAGCTAAGTATCCCAATCAAGGGCCTAATGCCCTTCTGGGCTTCAAATCTTACCAACATTTCTGTTTTCATACTTATATTTCACCTCTATAATCTTATAAATATCGCAGGTTCCCAATACTATTAATCATCCTGCAGGATGATTCGTAATCCAAATTGAACATGTTAATAACCCTAACCATACACTCTTCCCTCAATCTAACGTTACAGAAGAGCAGCGAGAGAGTTCATCTTACAATACAGGAATGTAGGGGATCTGCCTCCTGCTGAGAACCTCAAAGGTCCATGCAGATTTGATCCCTGGAGAAGATTAGGCAGCTATGAAGGACCTGAGAGAGCAAAAGTCATCTTCCATCGCAAACAACCTTTCCAGAATGAAGGGTTTTGTCTGAATAAGCCTCTCTTCTTAATGTAGAGAAGATGGACCATACCAGGCATGTGTGGAGAGCTGTTCCTGGGTGCCTATGGTTGATATACCATTCTAACATATGAAAGTGTCACAGGAAGTAAGGGCTGCCTCCATCTCATAGGACTATTGGAAGCTACTGTTAGGACAAAGTGGTTGCCAAGGCAGTGACCTCATTAAATTCCTGAAGGAAGTAATCTCACCTCACTTCCTTGGTGATGAAACTCTCTGAACTTGGGATCCGGGAAGCCAGGCACGCAGAGCCAGTCCCATTCCCAGTCCCAGTGATCTCACTTGTTTGGATTTAACAAGGACAGAGTCAGTCTTTCTGAGTACCTACTGATGTGAGGATGGACAAATGTCAGGAAAGCTCTGAAGAGAGGCCTTTCCTGAGAAAGCAGGTAGTGGCTCACAGCTGGCTAGTGACAACTTCACAGATTGGGCCAATGAGACCATATCTGACACAGGACAGGCGATTTCATCAGAACATAGTATGGCCCACCTGTCATAGGACACTCCTGATAGTCACAGACCTACTTGGGGGAAGGAGCTGCCTTTGTGTGTGTGGGTGTGGGTTTGAGGTTTTGTCTCATGTTCTGAGAATAGGTAGGAAAGGCGGTTTGTTTGTTTTGGAGTGAACTGTTTCTGGTAAGTCGTTTGACAAGGCCAGTGTCTCTTTGTCTGTGTATCCCACTGTGTCCGTGGTTTTAGACATTAGAAAAGAGAATGAATCATTGTATGTGTCCTGACTAGTAGAAAGCTTCCCAAGATTCATCTTGCCCAATTTATGAATGGACTGTGGCTTGACTTATGGGTGGGCAACTCCTACAATCTTGCTAAGGTCCTGTTTTCTTCCTGAATTCTGGCCAATTTCCAGAATAGTCTCATTGTTTTGTGTCCAAAATATGTACCACCTCCAAGCTCTGAGACTTGGCCATGTACTGGATTGCTGAAAGGAATGGGAGCATCTAAGAAAACTCAGATATGAGTGTGACCAGAAAATTCTAATGGAGAAACCCTGCTTTGGGCCTTTTGCTTACCAATTGTTCTGTTGCCCTGAATGTCAGAACGTCTTTGCCTCAGGCCACACCTTTGTAGAGTTAAAAGAAATAGTTTTCAAATAGAAATTAATGGGCATCACCTGTGGCTCTTTGCTTAATTACTTTGGAAAGGGATGCGTCTGAATCAGCTTTTTGGCCCTGTGTGAGGCTGTGGCTTAGATTCTTAGCACCTGATGGATCTAAAGAAAGATCCCATGTGTGCATCCAAAACCAAAATGGACAAAAGAGCATTCATTTTGGATGAAGTCTCTCGCATTCCTCTGTAAGGTTCCTGACCTTCATCAAGTGAGAATAGTGATCATTTGGTTTAAATGTGTTCCTCAAAACCCTGCAGAGGATAGCCCATAAGTGCTTGATTTTTCTCATGACTCCAAATCACATAAAGACTCTAAACCCCACAGTCAGTAGGCCTCAAATTGGAGAAGCAGTGCCGTCTTAATGGCCGGCCAATTTGATCACTCATGGTTCACTGGAAGGATGTCCAGGCCACCCTGATTTTAGGCAAATGAGGGGCAAGGGTGGTTATTTTGGACACTGTCTTGGGCAGCACCCCTCATGGAAACCTCCAGCCAGAGGTTATGATGAGTGGGTATATAGAAAAGATGAGTGACATGTGGGAGTGTTTTGGATTTAATTGTGGATATTTGTGTGGCAGTTGGAAGACATAACTGGGTCTACCTGGGCTTGAACTTTGGTGTGATTCCCCTTAGAGACTGAGTTCAGAAACTGACCTCAGAAAAGTATTGCCATGTATTGTGTTGGGATTAAAGAGGCCATGTATGAGAGTCACCCTGGGAAACTGAGATCTAGCCCCAGAGTGGCTTTCCACAGAGCACTGGGAATCTCAGCCAAGGTATCACATGATTTCATTCGAAAGACTTGGCAGCCATATTTGAGAGTCAAAACACACATGGAACTCACATTGTAGACCTCAATGGGCCTGGCTTAATGTGACCTTTTGTCCACTCTTTGAGAAGCCTTGCCTGTGAGGGTTCTTCAGAGCTTTCATTGAAATAATCTTCCTCACCATTTAATGGTTCCTGAAAAAATTGAAACCCACAGTGCTTCCAACTTCATCCTTGTAAAATGTCTAGATAAATACCATGAAATTTTTGAAATTCCCATGACTAGGTTGCACTAGAGAACCTTTGGATGTCCTGCTGCTGATCATGGATGTACCTGACAGTGCCTTGCTTGACTGGGTTTTATGAAAATGGTGTACAACAGAGGTCCCAGTAAGTTTCAGCCTCCTAAGAAGTGGGCCTAGAGTTGTGGTGGGCAGGAGTGTGATAAAACTTCTGTGTTGGAGCAATTTGTATCTTCCATTGGCTTAATAATGGCTTGTGGCTTACATGGTGCAGCCAGCAGACCCTTATAAGTAAAGGCATCTTGTTATATGGAGAGGATTCAGGGCAATGTTCAGAATCAGGTTGCTATGGACAAGGATGCAATGGGGCAAGCTTTGAGGGATAGAAGATTGGTTGGTGCATTTTCCTGCAGACCCTGACCCACCACACGTGACAGAACTCCCTCCAGCACTGTGTCCCAGTTGAACTCCTTCTATTTTATGAAGCAAATACCAAACTACCAGTGCAGCAGCAAAAACCCCACAAAAAGTGTAGGAGGGCCAAATGGCTTCACAGTTCAACGGGGAGACACTTAGACCCCAGAGGCCACAGTTTACCTAAAAAGAAAAATATCAGCACTGCTGCCTCATGTTCATTGAAACATCAGAAACAATGTCCTCCAGGTCTCATAGATGCAGACCCAGCTTTGATGGTCTCACTACAAAGGAAGCCAAATCTCCTGACAACAACATATATTTAAGTGCCCTATCTCAAGGCAGTTTCTCAAAAAGTTTTTAGGCCAGCAGAGCTCCATGTTTGTGGAGTGTTTACCCTGTCCCTTGCTTTTGGAAACTCCTCTACCACCTCCAAGGTTGCAAACTCCTGAACATTTTCCATTCCAGATATGTGTTCACTGATTTTCTAACTCTTCTCCTCTACTTGTGTCTTACTTGGGGTGAAGGTAATGTCAAGGCATTGTTCTGGATGAGAGTGGGAGGATATTTGTGCAGCATATATATGCATACAAATTGGATTCATTTTCCAATTTTCATTTTGAAATATTGAATCCCTGACACTAACCCATACCTACTAGACTCAAACAACTCATCCTAATATGATAGAGAAAAATAACCCAAACCTATAGAAATACAAGCAGTTCATTGGAGGCATGTTGTATAGTTGGACTTGCCTTTTGCATTATATAAGGTAAAAGTTATAAATTTAGTCAACTTTTAATCGAAGAAGTTCTCCATAAGTTTTTAAACTTAAAAAATACGAGAATTCTTGTTTCCCTTTCTCTTTAGCCTATTCATACTTGTATATTTATATGCACATATAGAATCCTACCAGGTATCACACGTACATTTTGAGGTGGCTGACTTGGCATATACAAACTGTGAGAAGAGTTCACACCTCCTAAACGCTGTTGGAACTGAAAATTCAACCTATAGGGGAGCTTCCTAGTAGAAGAACATTATACATAAATTCATGTTCAGTAAAATAAATATTTTTGCATCTGTGGGTGATATATATTTACTGATGAATTTCTATTGCCATTTATATTGCTTCTTTTTAATGTCTGTCAGTGTTTTGTGTGTTTGTGTGTGTGTGTGTGTGTGTGTGTGTGTGTAATATATCTGTACACTCTGCAGATTTTTCAAAATATGAAATATATGTGTCTAATGTAAACTCTCTAAATTCATTCATGTTCATGTATGTGGATTTATAATCAACTTTTCACAAGATTATAATCAGAAATATTCATCCACCTGAAATACATATTTATTTCCTAGTACTGAAAACTAACTTCAGTGAATGGTGCATACAAATCCTAATTATTCTACAGTAACTGGCCCAGTCTAACATCAATGCAAGTAGATTCCTATGGGACATGATATGTAATTTGACGTTCATATGTACTCAACACTGGTACATTATTATTTCTTCAGTTTTTACACATTTTAAGTTATACACTTCATCCACAAGTTCACAAATTTATAGGCATTTGTTTCAACTTTAATCACTTCTTGCTTCAGAACACATGTATTGGCAGGGTTTCTTGACAGGTCTTTTCATGAGACTTCTTTCCAAACACATTATTTTTGATTTCCATAATCACTTTTGAAGCAAAACTCACACACTCTTCATGATAAACCAAACAATAATATTTCCATTAGATACATAACTGGATGGAATGAATGATTGTATATCAATATACGATTTCCTGTAATTTTTCAGATATCAATTCAATTCATTATATAAAGTTCAAAAAAGTTATATTATTTATTCACAGTATGGTCTATTCATGCTTTATCTCTATCTTAATAGACACAGGGTACACCTCTTTGTACCCCCAATTCTAATTTTAAATCTTCAATATATTGCTCCCAGAAATGGTGAAGGAAATACTCATGTCACCTCATTATCACAGTAATATTCTGGAAAAAAAATGGAAAGGTCACACTTATGATTGTACCAAAGCCTAAATGGAAAGTGAACATGGATTACTAAAAACATCCATGTCCAGGTTGTCTAATGCTGTCAATTGTCAATCCTATTGGTGACTACATATTTGTTTTTTCCTAATTTATATATTCAAACTCAACCCTGTTGAAAATGTCTAATTCTATCCCTCACTTTATACTTTGCCTGATTTCGTAATGTTTCCATTGATATCTGCTTTTCTACACATTTTCCCCAGTTCATCATAGTGACTGACTCTTCATATGTGCTGATATTTACATTCACTCTATAACCGAAAGTCTATTGCTAAAGAACTTTTGGTCCAAATCCTATACTCATTCTTCTTCCTAAACCTACTGACTATCTTCCTAATCCTACTGAATATCCCTTTTTGACTGGATGTTCTCTTCTAAATTCAATCATCCAATGTACAAGGTCCTATGCCATTGTATATCGAATTATCTGAGACATCTTTGCAGAACATAATTCAAAGCTAATATCCCAATCAAGGGCAAAACCCTTCTGGGCTTCAAATCATAACTAGGTTTCTCTTTTCATAATTATATTTCACCTCTATATTCTTGTAAATATTGCAGGTTCCCAATACCATTATTAATCGAACAGAATCATTCGTAACCCAAATCAAACCTGTTTTTAACCCCAAGTATACACTGTTCCCTCAATCATTTTACAGAAGAGCAGGGACAGAGTGGTTCTTACAATACAGGAAAGTTGGAGACCTTCCTCCTGATGAGAACCTCAAATATCCATGCACAAATGATACCTGGAGAAGTTGTAGGCAGGTATGAAGCACCTAAGAGAGAAAAAGACATCTTCCATGGCAAACAACCTGGTCAGGATGAAGGGATGTGTCTGAATCTGCCTCTCTATTCTTATTGTAGAGAAGGTGGACCAAACCAGGCCTGAGTGGAGAGCTGTTCCCAGGTGCCAATGGTTGATATACATTCTACCTAATAAAAGTGTCAAAGGAAGTAGGGGCAACCTCCATCTTATGTTACCCTTGGAAGCAACTGTTAGGACAAAGTGGTTGCCAAGGCAGTGACCTCATTCAGTTTCAAAGAATGTGACATCCCTCATTTCCTTGGTGATGGAACTCTCTGAACTTGGTATCCAAGAAGGCAGGCACCAAGAGGCAGTCCCAGTCCCAGTCCCAGTGGGCTCACTTGTTTGGATTTACCAAGGACAGAGTCAGGTTTCTTGGTACCTAATGATGTGAGGATGGCCAAATGCCAGGAGAGCTCTGAAGATGGACCTTTCCTGAGAAAACAGGTAGTGGCTAACCACTTTTTCCTGACATCTTCACAGAGTTGGTCAAGGAAACAAGATCTGAGAGAAGACAGGCCATTTCGGGGGAACATAGTATGGCCCATGAGTCAGAGGACACTCCGGATAGTCACAGACCTACTTGGGGGAAGGAGGTGCCTTTGTGGGAGTGGGTGTGGGTTTGTTGTTTTGTCTCATGTTCTGAGAATAGATAGGAAAGGCGGTTTGTTTGGTTTGAAGTGGACAGTTTCTAGTAAGTCATTTGACACGGCAAGTGTTTCTGTTTCTGTGTATCCCACTGTGTCCGTTGTTGTAGACATTAGAAAAGAGAATGCATTAATGGATGTGTCCTGTCTAGTATAAAACTTCCCATAATTCATCCTGCCCAATATATGAATGGACTGCAGCTTGTCTTATCGATGTGCAACACCTGCTATCTTTCTAAGTTGTTGTTTTCTTCCTGAATTCTGGCCACTCTCCAGAATAGGCTCATGGATTTGTGTCCAAAATATGTACCACCTCCAAGCTCTGTGACATGGCCATGTACAGGATAGCTGAAGAGAATGGCGAGCATCTCAGAAAACTCAGATATCAGTGTGACCAGGAAAGTCTCAGTGCAGAAACCCCGCTTTGGGCCTTTTGCTTACTTATTGTTGTGTTGCACTGAATGTCAGGAAGGTCTTTGCCTCAGGCCACCCCTTTGTGAAGCCTGAAGAAAACAGTTTTCAAATGGAAATGAATGGGCCTCACCTGTGGCTCTTTGCTTAATTGCTTTGGAAAGGGATGTGTCCTTATAAGACTCTTGGACCTGTGTGGGGCTGTGACTTAGGTTCTCAGCACCTGATGGATCTGAAGAATGATCCCATGTGAGATTCCAAAACCAAAATAGCATAAAACATCATTCATTGTGGATGAAGTCTCTTGCCTTCCTCTGTTAGGTTCCTGCACTCCATCAAATGAGAATAGGAAGTCTTTGGGTCAAATGAGTTCTTCAAAGCCCTGCAGAGGTGCTTGTGTTTTCGCATGACTCTAAATCACCTAAAGAATCGATACCTAAAATCAGTATGCCTCAAATTGGAGAAACACAGAAGTATTAATGGCAGGCTTATTTGTTCACTCCTGGTTCACAGAAACGGTGTCCAGGCTACCCTGACTTTAGGCAAATGAGGGGCAAAGGAGCTGATTTTGGACACTGTCTTGGGCTGCGCCCCTCATGGAAACCTCCAGCCAGAAGTTAAGATGATTGACTATATGGAATAATATGAGGGCCATGTGGAAGTGTTTTGGTTTTAATGTTGCTCATTTGTGTGGCATTGGAATAAATGATTGGGTCCACGTGGGCTTGAACTCTGGTGTGATTCCCCTTAGAGACTGGGTTTTGGAAGTGAACTCAGGGAAGCATTGCCATGAATTTTGTTGGGATTTTAAGAGGCCAAGCATGAAAGTCACTCTTGGAAACTGAGACCTAGACCCCGGGTGGATTTCCACAGAGGTCTGGGAATCTCAGCAAGGATATTACATTATTTTATTTTAAAAGGAATGGCAGCCATAGTTGAGAGTCAAAACACACATGGACATCACATTGTAGACCTCAATGGGCCTGGCCTAATGTGACCTTTTGTCCACTCTTTGGTAAGCCTTGCCTGTGAGAGTTCTCCAGAGATTTCATTGAAATGAGCTTCCTCACCATTTAATGTTTGCTGAATGAATTGAAACCCACAGTGCCTCTAACTTCATGCTTGAAAAATGGCTAGATAAATACCATGAAATTTTTGAAATTCCTATGACCAGGTGGCACTGGAGAAACATTGGATGTCCTGTTGCTGATCATGAGTATACCAGACAGTGCCTTGATTTACTGAGTTTCATGAAAATGGTGTAGAACAGAGATGCCAGTATGTTGGAGCCTGCTGAGTAGTGGGTCTAGAGCAGTGGTGGGGAGGTGTTTGATAAAACATCCATGGTAGGGCCATGTGGATCTACCATTGGATTCCAAATGGCTTGTAACTGACATGGTGCAGCCAGCAGACCCTTATATGTAAAGGCATCTTGTTATATGGAGAGTTAGCAGAGGAAAATTAAGAATCAGGTTGATATGGACAAGGGGACAATGGGGCAAGCTGTGAGAGATAGAAGCATAGTTGGTGCATTCTCTTGCAGACCCTGACCCACCACACATGACAGAACTCTCTCCAGCACTGTGTCCCAGTTTATCTCCTAGTATTTCGTGAAACAAATACCAAACTCACAGTGCAGCAGCAAAAACACCACAAAAAGAGGAGAAGGAACAAATGGCTTCACAGTCCACACGGGGAGACACTTAGTCCCCAGTGGCCTCAGTTTACCTACAAAAAGAGGATTCAGCACTGCTTCATCTTGTTCATTGAAAAATAAGAAACCATGTCCTCCAGGTCACATAGATGCAGACCCAGCTTTGATGGTCTCACTACAAAGGAAGCCAAATCTCATGAAAACAACATATATTTCAAGTGCAGAAGCTCAGAGGCAGTTTCTCAAAAAGTTTTAGGCCAGCAGAGTTACATGTTTGTGGAGTGTTTACCATGCCCCTTACTTTTGGAAACTCCTAAACCACCTCCAAGGTTGTGAACTCCTGAGCATTTTCCATTCCAGATATGTATTCACTGATTGTGTAACTCTTCTCCTCTAATTGTGTCTTACTTGGGGTGAAGGTAATGTCAAGGCACTAAATTGGATGAGAGCGGGAGGATATTTGTGCAGCATATATTTACATACACATTCGATTCATTTTCCAATTTTTCATTCGAAGTACTGAATCCCTGACACTAACCCATACCTAGTAGACTCAGACTATTCATCCTAATATAATGGGGATAATTAACCCAACACAATAGAAATACAAGCACTTCAGAGGAGACAAGTTCTATAGTTGGACTTGACATTTGCATTATATAAGGTAGGAGTTATACATCTAGTCAAATTTTAATTGAAATAGTCTCCATGTGTTTTTAAACTTAACAAATATGTGAATACTTGTTTCCAATTTCGGTAGCCTATTCACACATGTATATTTATATGCATATATAGAATCCTACCAGGTATCACACGTACATTTTTGTAAGGTGGATGTCTTGGCAGATACAAATTGTGAGAAGTGTTCACTCCTCCTAAATGCTGTTGGAAATGAAAATTTAACCTATAAGAGAGCGTCCTAGAAGAACAACATTGTACATAAACTCATGTTCAGTAACATAAATATTTTTGCATATGTGGATGATATATATTTACTGATGAATTTCGATTGGCATTTATATTGGTACTTTTTAATGTCTGTGATTGTTGTGTGTGTGTGTGTGTGTGTATGTGTGTGTGTGTGTGTAGATATAGATATAGATATACTCTCCAAAGTTTTCCAAATATGAAATATATGTGTCTAGTATACACTCTCTAAATTCATTCATGTTCATGTATGTTGATTTGTAATCAACTTTTCACAAGATTATAATCAGAAATATTCATCCACCTGAAATACATATTTGTTTCCTAGTACTGACTACTAAATTCAGTGAAGGGTGCATACAAATCCTAATTATTCTACAGTATCTTACCCAGTCTAACATCAATGCAAGTAGACTCCTATGGGACATGATATGTAATTTGTCATTCATTTGTATTCGACACTGGTACATTATTGTTTCTTCAGTTTTTGCACATCATAGGATATACATTTCATCCACAAGTTCACAAATTAATAGGCATTTGTTTCAACATTAATCACTTCTTGCTTCAGAACACATGTATTGTCAGCGTTTCTTGACGGGTCTTTTCATGAGACTTCTTTCCAAACACATTATTTTGAATTTCCATAATCATTTTGAAGCAAAACTCACACACTCTTCATGATAAACCAAAACACTAATATTTCCATTAGATATATAACTGGGTGGAATGAATGATTGTATATCAATATACAATTTCCTATTATTTTTCAGATATCAGTTCAATTCATTATTTAAAGTTCAAAAAAGTTATATTATTTATTCACAGTATGGTCTATTCGTGGTTTTTCTCTATGTTCATAGAAACAGGGTACACCTATTTGTACCCCCGATTCTAATTTTAAATCTTCAATATATTGCTCCCAGAAATGGTGAAAGAAATACTCATGTCACCTCATTATCACAGTAATATTCTGGACAAAAAATGGAAAGGTCACACTTATGATTGTACCAAAGCCTAAATGGAAAGTGAACATGGATTTCTAAAAATATCCATGTCCAGGTTGCCTAATGCTGTCAATTGTCACTCCTATTGGTGACTACATATTTGTTTTTTCCTAATTTATATATTGAAACTCAACCCTGTTGAAAATGTCTAATTCTATCCCTCACTTTATACTTTGCCTGATTTCGTAATGTTTCCATTGATATCTGCTTTTCTACATATTTTCCCCAGTTCAACATAGTGTCTGACTCTTCATATGTGCTGACATTTACATTCACTCTATCACCAAAAGTCTATTGCTAAAGAACTTTTGGTCCAAATCCTATACTCACTCGTCTTCCTAAACCTACCGACTATCTTCCTAATCCTACTGAATATCCATTTTTGACTGGATGTTCTCTTCTAAATTCAATCATCCAATGTACAAGGTCCTATGCCATTGTATATCAAATTATCTGAGACATCTTTGCAGAACATAATTCAAAGCTAAGTATCCCAATCAAGGGCAAAACACTTCTGGGCTTCAAAGCATACCTAGATTTCTTTTTTCATACTTATATTTCACCTCTATATTCTTGTAAATATTGCAGGTTCCCAATGCCATTATTCATCGCACAGAATCATTCGTCACCAAATCAAACCTGTTTTTAACCCCAAGTATACACTCTTCCCTCAATCATTTTACAGAAGAGCAGATACAGAGGGGTTCTTACAATACAGGAAATTTGGGGATCTTCCACCAGATGAGAACCTCAAATGTCCATGCACAAATGATACCTGGAGAAGTTGTAGGCAGGTATGAAGCACCTGAGAGAGCAAAAGTCATCTTCCATGGCAAACAACCTGGTCAGGATGAAGGGATGTGTCTGAATCTGCCTCTCTCTTCTTATTGTAGACAAGGTGGAACAATGCAGGCCTGAGTGGAGAGCTCTTCCCGGGTGCCAATGGTTGATATACATTCTACCTTATGAAAGTGTCACAGGAAGTAGTAGAAACCTCCATCTTATGTAACCCTTGGAAGCAACTGTTAGGACAAAGTGGTTGCCAAGGCAGTGACCTCATTCAGTTCCAAAGAATGTGACATACCTCATTTCCTTGGTGATGGAACTCTCTGAACTTGGTATCCAAGAAGCCAGGCACCCAGAGGCAGTCCCAGTCCCAGGCCTAGTGGGCTCACTTGTTTGGATTTACCAAGGACAGAGTCAGTTTTCTTGGTACCTAATGATGTGAGGATGGCCAAATGCCAGGAGAGCTCTGAAGATGGACCTTTCCTGAGAAAACAGGTAGTGGCTAACCACTTTTTCCTGACATCTTCACAGAGTTGGTCAAGGAAACAAGATCTGAGAGAAGACAGGCCATTTCGGGGGAACATAGTATGGCCCACCAGTCAGAGGACACTCTGGATAGTCACAGACCTACTTGGGGGAAGGAGGTGCCTTTGTGGGAGTGGGTGTGTGTTTGTTGTTTTGTCTCATGTTCTGAGAATAGATAGGAAAGGCGTTTTCTTTGGTTTGGAGTGGACAGTTTCTAGTAAGTCATTTGACACGGCGAGTGTTTCCTGTTTCTGTGTATCCCACTGTGTCCGTTGATGTAGACATTAGAAACGAGAATGCATTAATGGATGTGTCCTGTCTAGTATAAATCTTCCCATAATTCATCCTGCCCAATATATGAATGGACTGCAGCTTGTCTTATCGATGTGCAACACCTGCTTTCTTTCTAAGTTGTTGTTTTCTTCCTGAATTCTGGAAACTCTCCAGAATAGGCTCATGGATTTGTGTCCAAAATATGTACCACCTCCAAGCTCTGTGACATGGCCATGTAAAGGATAGTTGAAGAGAATGGCGAGCATCTCAGAAAACTCAGATATCAGTGTGACTAGGAAAGTCTCAGTGCAGAAACCCTGCTTTGGGCCTTTTGCTTACTTATTCTTATGTTGCACTGCATGTCAGGAAAGTCTTTGCCTCAGGCCACCCCTTTGTGAAGCCTAAAGAAAACAGTTTTCAAATGGAAATGAATTGGCCTCACCTGTGGCTCTTTGCTTAATTGCTTTGGAAAGGGATGTGTCTTTATCAGCTTCTTGGACCTGTGTGTGGCTGTGACTTAGATTCTCAACACCTGATGGATCTGAAGAATGATCCCATGTGAGATTCCAAAACCAAAATGGCAAAAAATATCATTCATTGTGGATGAAGTCTCTTGCCTTCCTCTGTTAGGTTCCTGCCCTCCAACAAATGAGAATAGGGATTCTGTGAGTCAAATGAGTTCTTCAAAGCCCTGCAGAGGTGCTTGTGTTATCGCATGACTCTAAATCACCTAAAGAATCGATACCTAAAATCAGTAGCCCTCAAATTGGAGAAACACAGAAGTATTAATGGCAGGCTTATTTGTTCACTCCTGGTTCACAGCAAAGGTGTCCAGGCTACCCTGACTTTAGGCAAATGAGGGGCAAACGAGCTGATTTTGGACACTGTCTTGCGCTGCGCCCCTCTTGGAAACCTCCAGCCAGAGGTTAAGATGATTGACTATATGGAATAAATGAGGGCCATGTGTGAGTGTTTTGGTTTTAATTTTGGTCATTTGTGTGGCATTGGAAAAAATGAGTGGTTCCACGTGGGCTTGAACTCTAGTGTGATTCCCCTTAGACACTGGGTTTTGGAACTGAACTCAGAGAAGCATTGCTATGAATTTTGTTGGGATTTTAAGAGGCCACACATGAAAGTCACTCTTGGAAACTGAGACCTACGCCACGGGGGGAATTCCACAGAGGCCTGGGAATCTCAGCAAGGATATCATATGATTTTACTCTTAAAGAAATGGCATCCATAGTTGAGAGTCAAAACACACATGAACCTCACATTGTAGACCTCAATGGGCCTGGCCTAATGTGACATTTTGTCCACTCTTTGGGAAGCCTTGCCTGTGAGATTTCTCCAGAGATTTCATTGAAATGAGCTTCCTCAACATTTAATGTTTGCTGAATGAATTGAAACCCACAGTGCCTCCAACTTCATGCTTGAAAAATGGCTAGATAAATACCATGAAATTTTTGAAATTCCTATGACCAGGTGGCACTGGAGAAACATTGGATGTCCTGTTGCTGATCATGAGTATACCAGAGAGTGCCTTGATTTACTGAGTTTCATGAAAATGGTGTAGAACAGAGATGCCAGTATTTGGAGCCTGCTGAGTAGTGGGTCTAGAGCAGTGGTGGGGAGGTGTTTGATAAAACATCCGTGGTAGGGCCATGTGGATCTACCATTGGATTCCAAATGGCTTGTAACTGACATGGTGCAGCCAGCAGACCCTTATATGTAAATGCATCTTGTTATATGGAGAGTTAGCAGAGGAAAATTAAGAATCAGGTTGATATGGACAAGGGGACAATGGGGCAAGCTGTGAGAGATAGAAGCATAGTTGGTGCATTCTCTTACAGACCCTGACCCACCACACATGACAGAACTCCCTCCAGCACTGTGTCCCAGTTTGTCTCCTAGTATTTCGTGAAACAAATACCAAACTCACAGTGCAGCAGCAAAAACACCACAAAAGAGGAGAAGGAACAAATGGCTTCACAGTCCACACGGGGAGACACTTAGTCCCCAGTGGCCTCAGTTTACCTACAAAAAGAGGATTCAGCACTGCTTCATCTTGTTCATTGAAAAATAAGAAACCATGTCCTCCAGGTCACATAGATGCAGACCCAGCTTTGATGGTCTCACTACAAAGGAAGCCAAATCTCCTGAAAACAACATATATTTCAAGTGTGGAAGCTCAGAGGCAGTTTCTCAAAAAGTTTTTAGGCCAGCAGAGCTCCATGTTTGTGGAGTGTTGACCCTGTCCCCTAGTTTTGGAAACTCCTCTACCACCTCCAAGGTTGTGAACTCCTGAGCATTTTCCATTCCAGATATGTATTCACTGATTTTGTAACTCTTCTCCTCTAATTTTGTCTTACTTGGGGTGAAGGTAATGTGAAGGCATTTTTCTGGATGAGAGCGGGAGGATATTTGTGCAGCCTATATTTACATACACATTGGATTCATTTTCCAATTTTCCATTCGAAGTACTGAATCCCTGACACTAACCAATACCTAGTAGACTCAGACTATTCATCCTAATATAATGGGGGAAATTAACACAACACAATAGAAATACAAGCACTTCAGAGGAGACATGTTCTATAGTTGGACTTGACATTTGCATTATATAAGGTAGGGGTTATAAATCTAGTCAAATTTTAATTGAAATATTCTCCATGTGTTTTTAAACTTAACAAATATGTGAATACTTGTTTCCAATTTCTGTAGCCTATTCACACATGTATATTTATATGCATATATAGAATCCTACCAGGTATCACACGTACATTTTTGTGAGGTGGCAGTCTTGACAGATACAAATTGTGAGAAGTGTTCACTCTTCCTAAATGCTATTGGAAATGAAAATTCAACCTATAAAAGTGCGTCCTAGTAGAACAACTTTATACATAAACTCATGTTCAGGAAAATAAATATTTTTGCCTCTGTGGATGATATATATTTACTGATGAATTCAGATTGGCATTTATATTGGTACTTTTTAATGTCTGTGAGTGTTGTGTGTGTGTATGTGTTTGTGTGTGTGTGTGTATATATATATATATAGATATAGATATATAGATATATATATATAGATATAGATATATAGATATAGATAGATAGATAGATAGATATAGGTATAGATATAGATATAGATATACTCTCCAAATTTTTCAAAATACAAAATATATGTGTCTAATATACACTCTCTATATCATTCATGTTCATGTATGTGGATTTGTAATCAACTTTTCACAAGATTATAATCAGAAATATTCATCCACCTGAAATACATATTTGTTTCCTAGTACTGACTACTAACTTCAGTGAAGGGTGCATACAAATCCTAATTATTCTACGGTATCTGACCCAGTCTAACATCAATGTAAGTAGACTCCTATGGGACATGATATGTAATTTGTCATTCATTTGTATTCGACACTGGTACATTATTGTTTCTTCAGTTTTTGCACATCATAGGATATACATTTCATCCACAAGTTCACAAATTAATAGGCATTTGTTTCAACTTTAATCACTTCTTGCTTCAGAAAACATGTATTGTCAGGGTTTCTTGACTGGTCTTTTCATCAGACTTCTTTCCAAACACATTATTTTGAATTTCCATAATCATTTTGAAGCAAAACTAACACACTCTTTAAGATAAACCAAAACACTAATATTTCCATTAGATATATAACTGGTTGGAATGAATGATTGTATATCAATATACGATTTCCTTTAATTTTTCTGATATCAGTTCAATTCATTATTTAAAGTTGAAAAAATTATATTATTTATTCACAATATGGTCTATTCATGCTTTTTTTCTATGTTCATAGAAACAGGGTACACCTCTTTGTACCCCCGATTCTAACTTTACATCTTCAATATATTGCTCCCAGAAATGGTGAAAGAAATACTCATGTCACCTCATTATCACAGTAATATTCTGGACAAAAAATGGAAAGGTCACACTTATGATTGTACCAAAGCCTAAATGGAAAGTGAACATTGATTTCTAAAACATCCATGTCCAGGTTGCCTAATGCTGTCAATTGTCAATCCTATTGGTGAATACATATTTATTTTTTCCTAATTTATATTTTCAAACTCAACCCTGTTGAAAATGTCTAATTCTATCACTCACTTTATACTTTGCATAATTTCGTAATGTTTCTATTGATATCTGCTTTTCTACATATTTTCCCCAGTTCAACATAGTGACTGACTCTTCATATGTGCTGACATTTACATTCACTCTATAACCAAAAGTCTATTGCTAAAGAACTTTTGGTCCAAATCCTATACTCACTCTTCTTCCTAAACCTACCGACTATCTTCCTAATCCTACTGAATATCCCTTTTTGACCTGATGTTCTCTTCTAAATTCAATCATCCAATGTACAACTTCCTATGCCATTGTAATTCGAATTATTTGAGACACCTTTGCAGAACATAATTCAAAGCTAAGTATCCCAATCAAGGGCAAAAACCTTCTGGGCTTCAAATCACACCTAGATTTCTGTTTTCATACTTATATTTCACCTCTATATTCTTGTAAATATTGCAGGTTCCCAATAACATTATTCATCGCACAGAATCATTCGTCACCCAAATCAAACCTGTTTTTAACCCCAAGTATACACTGTTCCCTCAATCATTTTACAGAAGAGCAGGGACAGAGTGGTTCTTACAATACAGGAAAGTTGGGGACCTTCCACCAGATGAGAACCTCAAATGTCCATGCACAAATGATACCTGGAGAAGTTGTAGGCAGGTATGAAGCACCTGAGAGAGCAAAAGTCATCTTCCATGGCAAACAACCTGGTCAGGATGAAGGGATGTGTCTGAATCTGCCTCTCTCTTCTTATTGTAGAGAAGGTGGACCAAACCAGGCCTGAGTGGAGAGCTGTTCCCGGGTGCCAATGGTTGATATACATTCTACCTTATGAAAGTGTCACAGGAAGTAGGGGCAACCTCCATCTTATGTTACCCTTGGATGCAACTGTTAGGACAAAGTGGTTGCCAAGGCAGTGACCTCATTCAGTTCCAAATTTGTGACATACCTCATTTCCTTGGTGATGGAACTCTCTGAACTTGGTATCCAAGAAGCCAGGCACCCAGAGGCAGTCCCAGTCCTAGGCCCAGTGGGCTCTCTTGTTTGGATTTACCAAGGACAGAGTCAGTTTTCTTGGTACCTAGTGATGTGAGGATGGCCAAATGCCAGGAGAGCTCAGAAGATGGACCTTTCCTGAGAAAACAGGTAGTGGCTAACCACTTTTTCCTGACATCTTCACAGAGTTGGTAAAGGAAACAAGATCTGAGAGAAGACAGGCCATTTCGGGGGAACATATTATGGCCCACCAGTCAGAGGACACTCCGGATAGTCACAGACCTACTTGGGGGAAGGAGGTGCCTTTGTGGGAGTGGGTGTGTGTTTGTTGTTTTGTCTCATGTTCTGAGAATAGATAGGAAAGGCGTTTTCTTTGGTTTGGAGTGGACAGTTTCTAGTAAGTCATTTGACACGGCGAGTGTTTCCTGTTTCTGTGTATCCCACTGTGTACGTTGATGTAGACATTAGAAAGGGGAATGCATTAATGGATGTGTCCTGTCTAGTATAAATCTTCCAATAATTCATCCTGCCCAATATATGAATGGACTGCAGCTTGTCTTATCGATGTGCAACACCTGCTATCTTTCTAAGTTGTTGTTTTCTTCCTGAATTCTGGAAACTCTCCAGTATAGGCTCATGGATTTGTGTCCAAAATATGTACCACCTCCAAGCTCTGTGACATGGCCATGTAAAGGATAGTTGAAGAGAATGGTGAGCATCTCAGAAAACTCAGATATCAGTGTGACTAGGAAAGTCTCAGTGCAGAAACCCTGCTTTGGGCCTTTTGCTTACTTATTCTTATGTTGCACTGCATGTCAGGAAAGTCTTTGCCTCAGGCCACCCCTTTGTGAAGCCTGAAGAAAACAGTTTTCAAATGGAAAAGAATTGGCCTCACCTGTGGCTCTTTGCTTAATTGCTTTGGAAAGGGATGTGTCTTTATCAGCTTCTTGGACCTGTGTGTGGCTGTGACTTAGATTCTCAGCACCTGATGGATCTGAAGAATGATCCCATGTGAGATTCCAAAACCAAAATGGCAAAAAATATCATTCTTTGTGGATGAAGTCTCTTGCCTTCCTCTGTTAGGTTCCTGCACTCCAACAAATGAGAATAGGGATTCTGTGAGTCAAATGAGTTCTTCAAAGCCCTGCAGAGGTGCTTGTGTTATCGCATGACTCTAAATCACCTAAAGAATCAATACCTAAAATCAGTAGCCCTCAAATTGGAGAAACACAGAAGTATTAATGGCAGGCTTATTTGTTCACTCCTGGTTCACAGCAACGGTGTCCAGGCTACCCTGACTTTAGGCAAATGAGGGGCAAACGAGCTGACTTTGGACACTGTCTTGGGCTGCACCCCTCTTGGAAACCTCCAGCCAGAGGTTAAGATGATTGACTATATGGAATAAATGAGGGCCATGTGTGAGTGTTTTGGTTTTAATTTTGGTCATTTGTGTGGCATTGGAAAAAATGACTGGTTCCACGTGGGCTTGAACTCTAGTGTGATTCCCCTTAGACACTGGGTTTTGGAACTGAACTCAGAGAAGCATTGCTATGAATTTTGTTGGGATTTTAAGAGGCCACGCATGAAAGTCACTCTTGGAAACTGAGACCTACGCCACGGGGGGAATTCCACAGAGGCCTGGGAATCTCAGCAAGGATATCACATGATTTTATTCTTAAAGAAATGGCATCCATAGTTGAGAGTCAAACACACATGGACCTCACATTGTAGACCTCAATGGGCCTGGCCTAATGTGACATTTTGTCCACTCTTTGGGAAGCCTTGCCTGTGAGATTTCTCCAGAGAATTCATTGAAATGAGCTTCCTCAACATTTAATGTTTGCTGTATGAATTGAAACCCACAGTGCCTCCAACTTCATGCTTGAAAAATGGCTAGATAAATATCATGAAATTTTTGAAATTCCTATGACCAGGTGGCACTGGAGAAACATTGGATGTCCTGTTGCTGATCATGAGTATACCAGACAGTGCCTTGATTTACTGAGTTTCATGAAAATGGTGTAGATCAGAGATGCCAGTATGTTGGAGCCTGCTGAGTAGTGGGTCTAGAGCAGTGGTGGGGATGTGTTTGATAAAACGTCCGTGGTAGGGCCATGTGGATCTACCATTGGATTCCAAATGGCTTGTAACTGACATGGTGCAGCCAGCAGACCCTTATATGTAAATGCATCTTGTTATATGGAGAGTTAGCAGAGGAAAATTAAGAATCAGGTTGATATGGACAAGGGGACAATGGGGCAAGCTGTGAGAGATAGAAGCATAGTTGGTGCATTCTCTTACAGACCCTGACCCACCACACATGACAGAACTCCCTCCAGCACTGTGTCCCAGTTTATCTCCTAGTATTTCGTGAAACAAAGACCAAACTCACAGTGCAGCAGCAAAAACACCACAAAAAGAGGAGAAGGAACAAATGGCTTCACAGTCCACACGGGGAGACACTTAGTCCCCAGTGGCCTCAGTTTACCTACAAAAAGAGGATTCAGCACTGCTTCATCTTGTTCATTGAAAAATAAGAAACCATGTCCTCCAGGTCACATAGATGCAGACCCAGCTTTGATGGTCTCACTACAAAGGAAGCCAAATCTCCTGAAAACAACATATATTTCAAGTGCGGAAGCTCAGAGGCAGTTTCTCAAAAAGTTTTTAGGCCAGCAGAGCTCCATGTTTGTGGAGTGTTGACCCTGTCCCCTAGTTTTGGAAACTCCTCTACCACCTCCAAGGTTGTGAACTCCTGAGCATTTTCCATTCCAGATATGTATTCACTGATTTTGTAACTCTTCTCCTCTAATTTTTTCTTACTTGGGGTGAAGGTAATGTGAAGGCATTTTTCTGGATGAGAGCGGGAGGATATTTGTGCAGCCTATATTTACATACACATTGGATTCATTTTCCAATTTTCCATTCGAAGTACTGAATCCCTGACACTAACCCATACCTAGTAGACTCAGACTATTCATCCTAATATAATGGGGGAAATTAACACAACACAATAGAAATACAAGCACTTCAGAGGAGACATGTTCTATAGTTGGACTCAACATTTGCATTATATAAGGTAGGGGTTATAAATCTAGTCAAATTTTAATTGAAATGTTCTCCATGTGTTTTTAAACTTAACAAATATGTGAATTCTTGTTTCCCTCTTCTGTAGCCTCTTCACACATGTATATTTATATGCATATATAGAATCCTACCAGGTATCACACGTACATTTTTGTGAGGTGGCAGTCTTGGCAGATACAAATTGTGAGAAGTGTTCACTCTTCCTAAATGTTATTGGAAATGAAAATTCAACCTATAAAAGAGCGTCCTAGTAGAACAACTTTATACATAAACTCATGTTCAGGAAAATAAATATTTTTGTCTCTGTGGATGATATATATTTACTGATGAATTCAGATTGGCATTTATATTGGTACTTTTTAATGTCTGTGAGTGTTGTGTGTGTGTTTGTGTTTGTGTGTGTGTGTGTGTGTATATATATATATATATAGATAGATAGATAGATAGATAGATAGATACAGATAGATAGATAGATATAGATATAGATATAGATATACTCTCCAAATTTTTCAAAATATAAAATATATGTGTCTAATATACACTCTCTATATCATTCATGTTCATGTATGTGGATTTGTAATCAACTTTTCACAAGATTATAATCAGAAATATTCATCCACCTGAAATACATATTTGTTTTGAAGTACTTAAAACTAACTTCAGTGAAAGGTGCATACAAATCCTAATTAACAACAGTAACTGACCCAGTCTAACATCAATACAAGTAGACTCCTATGGGACATGATACGTAATTTGTCATTCATTTGTATTCGACACTGGTACATTATTGTTTCTTCAGTTTTTGCACATCATAGGATATACATTTCATCCACAAGTTCACAAATTAATAGGCATTTGTTTCAACATTAATCACTTCTTGCTTCAGAACACATGTATTGTCAGGGTTTCTTGACTGGTCTTTTCATGAGACTTCTTTCCAAACACATTATTTTGAATTTCCATAATCATTTTGAAGCAAAACTCACACACTCTTCATGATAAACCAAAACACTAATATTTCCATTAGATATATAACTGGGTGGAATGAATGATTGTATATCAATATACAATTTCCTTTTATCTTTCAGATATCAGTTCAATTCATTATTTAAAGTTCAAAAAAGTTATATTATTTATTCACAGTATGGTCTATTCGTGGTTTTTCTCTATGTTCATAGAAACAGGGTACACCTATTTGTACCCCCGATTCTAATTTTACATCTTCAATATATTGCTCCCAGAAATGGTGAAAGAAATACTCATGTCACCTCATTATCACAGTAATATTCTGGACAAAAAATGGAAAGGTCACACTTATGATTGTACCAAAACCTAAATGGAAAGTGAACATGGATTTCTAAAAACATCCATGTCCAGGTTGCCTAATGCTGTCAATTGTCACTCCTATTGGTGACTACATATTTGTTTTTTCCTAATTTATATATTGAAACTCAACCCTGTTGAAAATGTCTAATTCTATCCCTCACTTTATACTTTGCCTGATTTCGTAATGTTTCCATTGATATCTGCTTTTCTACATATTTTCCCCAGTTCAACATAGTGACTGACTCTTCATATGTGCTGACATTTACATTCACTCTATAACCGAAAGTCTATTGCTAAAGAACTTTTGGTCCAAATCCTATACTCACTCTTCTTCCTAAACCTACCGACTGTCTTCCAAAACCACTGAATATCCCTTTTTGACTGGATGTTCTCTTCTAAATTCAATCATCCAATGCACAAGGTCCTATACCATTGTATATCGAATTATCTGAGACAACTTTGCAGAACATAATTCAAAGCTAAGTATTCCAATCAAGGGCAAAAACCTTCTGGGCTTCAAATCATACGTAGATTTCTGTTTTCATACTTATATTTCACCTCTATATTCTTGTAAATATTGCAGGTTCCAAATACCATTATTCATATCACAGAATCATTCGTCACCAAATCAAACCTGTTTTTAACCCCAAGTATACACTGTTTCCTCAATCATTTTACAGAAGTACAGGGACAGAGTGGTTCTTACAATACAGGAAAGTTGGGGATCTTCCACCAGATGAGAACCTCAAATGTCCATGCACAAATGATACCTGGAGAAGTTGTAGGCAGGTAGGAAGCAACTGAGAGAGCAAAAGTCATCTTCCATGGCAAACAACCTGGTCAGGATGAAGGGATGTGTCTGAATCTGCCTCTCTCTTCTTATTGTAGACAAGGTGGAACAATCCAGGCCTGAGTGGAGAGCTGTTCCCGGGTGCCAATGGTTGATATACATTCTACCTTATGAAAGTGTCACAGGAAGTAGGGGAAACCTCCATCTTATGTAACCCTTGGAAGCAACTGTTAGGACAAAGTGGTTGCCAAGGCAGTGACCTCATTCAGTTCCAAAGAATGTGACATACCTCATTTCCTTGGTGATGGAACTCTCTGAACTTGGTATCCAAGAAGCCAGGCACCCAGAGGCAGTCCCAGTCAAAGGCCCAGTGGGCTCACTTGTTTGGATTTACCAAGGACAGAGTCAGTTTTCTTGGTACCTAATGATGTGAGGATGGCCAAATGCCAGGAGAGCTCTGAAGATGGACCTTTCCTGAGAAAACAGGTAGTGGCTAACCACTTTTTCCTGACATCTTCACAGAGTTGGTCAAGGAAACAAGATCTGAGAGAAGACAGGCCATTTCGGGGGAACATAGTATGGCCCACAGTCAGAGGACACTCCAGATACTCACAGACCTACTTGGGGGAAGGAGGTGCCTTTGTGGGAGTGGGTTTGGGTTTGTTGTTTTGTCTCATGTTCTGAGAATAGATAGAAAGGGCGGTTTGTTTGGTTTGGAGCGGACAGTTTCTAGTAAGTCATTTGACAAGGCGAGTGTTTCTGTTTATGTGTATCCCACTGTGTCCGTTGTTGTAGACATTAGAAAAGAGAATGCATTAATGGATGTGTCCTGTCTAGTATAAATCTTCCCATAATTCATCCTGCCCAATATATGAATGGACTGCAGCTTGTCTTATCGATGTGCAACACCTGCTATCTTTCTAAGTTGTTGTTTTCTTCCTGAATTCTGGAAACTCTCCAGAATAGGCTCAGGGATTTGTGTCCAAAATATGTACCACCTCCAAGCTCTGTGACATGGCCATGTACAGGATAGCTGAAGAGAATGGCGAGCATCTCAGAAAACTCAGATTTCTGTGTGACCAGGAAAGTCTCGGTGCAGAAACCCTGCTTTGGGCCTTTTGCTTACTTATTGTTGTGTTGCACTGAATGTCAGGAAGGTCTTTGCCTCAGGCCACCCCTTTGTGAAGCCTGAAGAAAACAGTTTTCAAATGGAAATGAATGGGCCTCACCTGTGGCTCTTTGTTTAATTGCTTTGGAAAGGGATGTGTCTTTATCAGCCTCTTGGACCTGTGTGTGGCTGTGACTTAGATTCTCAGCACCTGATGGATCTTAAGAATGATACCATGTTAGCTTCCAAAACCAAAATGGCAAAAAAATATCATTCATTGTGGATGAAGTCTCTTGCCTTCCTCTGTTAGGTTCCTGCCCTCCAACAAATGAGAATAGGGATTCTTTGGATCAAATGAGTTCTTAAAGCCCTGCAGAGGTTCTTGTGTTTTCGCATGACTCTAAATCACCTAAAGAATCCATATCTAAAATCAGTAGGCCTCAAATTGGAGAAACACAGAAGTATTAACGGCAGGCTTATTTGCTCACTCCTGGTTCACAGCAACTGTGTCCAGGCTACCCTGACTTTAGGCAAATGAGGGGCAAACGAGCTGATTTTGGACACTGTCTTGGGCTGCGTCCCTCATGGAAACCTCCAGCCAGAGGTTAAGATGATTTACTATATGGAATAAGGTGAGGGCCATGTGGGAGTGTTTTGGTTTTAATGTTGGTCATTTGTGTGGCATTGGAAAAAATGACTGGGTCCACCTGGGCTTGAACTCTGGTGTGATTCCCCTGAGACACTGGGTTTTGGAACTGAACTCAGAGAAGCATTGCCATAAATTTTGTTGGGATTTTAAGAGGCCACGCATGAAAGTCGCTCTTGGAAACTGAGACCTAGGCCCCGGGTAGATTTCCACAGAGGCCTGGGAATCTCAGCAAGGATATCACATGATTTTATTCTTAAAGAAATGGCAGCCATAATTGAGAGTCAAAACACACATGGACCTCACAATGTTGACCTCAATGGGCCTGGCCTAATGTGACGTTTTGTCCATTCTTTGGGAAGCCTTGCCTGTGACAGTTCTCCAGAGATTTCATTGAAATGAGCTTCCTCACCATTTAATGTTTGCCGAATGAATTGAAACCCACAGTGCCTCCAACTTCATGCTTGAAAAATGGCTAGATAAATACCATGAAATTTTTGAAATTCCTATGACCAGGTGGCACTGGAGAAACATTGGTGTTCTGAGGCTGATCATGAGTATACCAGACAGTGCCTTGATTTACTGAGTTTCATGAAAATGGTGTAGAACAGAGATGCCAGTAATTTGGAGCCTGCTGAGTAGTGGGTCTAGAGCAGTGGTGGGGAGGCGTTTGATAAAACATCCGTGGTAGGACCATGTGCATCTACCATTGGATTCCAAAAGGCTTGTAACTGACATGGTGCTGCCAGCAGACCCTTATATGTAAAGGCATCTTGTTATATGGAGAGTTTTAAGAGGAAAATTATGAATCAGGTTGATATGGACAAGGGGGCAATGGGGCAAGCTGTGAGAGATAGAAGCCTAGTTGGTGCATTCTCTTGCAGACCCTGACCCACCACACGTGACAGAACTCCCTCCAGCACTGTGTCCCAGTTTAGCTGCTAGTATTTCGTGAAACAAATACCAAACTCACAGTGCAGCAGCCTAAACACCACAAAAAGTGGAGGAGGACCAAATGGCTTCACAGTCCACACGGGGAGACGGGGAGACACTTAGTCCCCAGTGGCCTCAGTTTACCTATAAAGAGAGGATTCAGCACTGCTTCATCTTGTTCATTGGAAAATAAGAAACCATGTCCTCCAGGTCACATAGATGCAGACGCAGCTTTGATGGTCTCACTACAAAGGAAGCCAAATCTCATGAAAACAACATATATTTCAAGTGCGGAAGCTCAGAGGCAGTTTCTCAAAAAGTATTTAGGCCAGCAGAGTTACATGTTTGTGGAGTGTTTACCATGTCCCTTACTTTTGGAAACTCCTAAACCACCTCCAAGGTTGTGAACTCCTGAGCATTTTCCATTCCAGATATGTATTCACTGATTGTGTAACTCTTCTCTTCTAATTGTGTCTTACTTGGGGTGAAGGTAATGACAAGGCATTGTTTTGGATGAGAGCGGGAAGATATTTGTGCAGCATATATTTACATACACATTGGATTCATTTTCCAATTTTTCATTCGAAGTACTGAATCCCTGACACTAACCCATACCTAGTAGACTCAGACTATTCATCCTAATATAATGGGGATAATTAACCCAACACAATAGAAATACAAGCACTTCAGAGGAGACATGTTCTATAGTTGGACTTGACATTTGCATTATATAAGGTAGGAGTTATACATCTAGTCAAATTTTAATTGAAATATTCTCCATGTGTTTTTAAACTTAACAAATATGTGAATACTTGTTTCCAATTTCGGTAGCCTATTCACACATGTATATTTATATGCATATATAGAATCCTACCAGGTATCACACGTACATTTTTGTAAGGTGGATGTCTTGGCAGATACAAATTGTGAGAAGTGTTCACTCCTCCTAAATGCTGTTGGAAATGAAAATTCAACGTATAAGAGAGCGTCCTAGAAGAACAACATTATACATAAACTCATGTTCAGTAACATAAATATTTTTGCATATGTGGATGATATATATTTACTGATGAATTTCGATTGGCATTTATATTGGTACTTTTTAATGTCTGTGATTGTTGTGTGTGTGTGTGTGTGTGTGTGTGTGTGTGTGTGTAGATATAGATATACATATACTCTCCAAAGTTTTCCAAATATGAAATATATGTGTCTAGTATACACTCTCTAAATTCATTCGTGTTCATGTATGTTGATTTATAATCAACTTTTCACAAGATTATAATCAGAAATATTCATCCACCTGAAATACATATTTGTTTCCTAGTACTGACTACTAACTTCAGTGAAGGGTGCATACAAATCCTAATTATTCTACAGTATCTGACCCAGTCTAACATCAATGTAAGTAGACTCCTATGGGACATGATATGTAATTTGTCATTCATTTGTATTCGACACTGGTACATTATTGTTTCTTCAGTTTTTGCACATCATAGGATATACATTTCATCCACAAGTTCACAAATTAATAGGCATTTGTTTCAACATTAATCACTTCTTGCTTCAGAACACATATATTGTCAGGGTTTCTTGACTGGTCTTTTCATGAGACTTCTTTCCAAACACATTATTTTGAATTTCCATAATCATTTTGAAGCAAAACTCACACACTCTTCATGATAAACCAAAACACTAATATTTCCATTAGATATATAACTGGGTGGAATGAATGATTGTATATCAATATACGATTTCCTATTATTTTTCAGATATCAGTTCAATTCATTATTTAAAGTTCAAAAAAGTTATATTATTTATTCACAGTATGGTCTATTCGTGGTTTTTCTCTATGTTCATAGAAACAGGGTACACCTATTTGTACCCCCGATTCTAATTTTACATCTTCAATATATTGCTCCCAGAAATGGTGAAAGAAATACTCATGTCACCTCATTATCACAGTAATATTCTGGACAAAAAATGGAAAGGTCACACTTATGATTGTACCAAAGCCTAAATGGAAAGTGAACATGGATTTCTAAAAACATCCATGTCCAGGTTGCCTAATGCTTCAATTGTCACTCCTATTGGTGACTACATATTTGTTTTTTCCTAATTTATATATTGAAACTCAACCCTGTTGAAAATGTCTAATTCTATCCCTCACTTTATACTTTGCCTGATTTCGTAATGTTTCCATTGATATCTGCTTTTCTACATATTTTCCCCAGTTCAACATAGTGTCTGACTCTTCATATGTGCTGACATTTACATTCACTCTATCACCAAAAGTCTATTTCTAAAGAATTTTTGGTCCAAATCCTATACTCACTAGTCTTCCTAAACCTACCGACTATCTTCCTAATCCTACTGAATATCCCTTTTTGACTGGATGTTCTCTTCTAAATTCAATCATCCAATGTACAAGGTCCTATGCCATTGTATATCAAATTATCTGAGACATCTTTGCAGAACATGATTCAAAGCTAAGTATCCCAATCAAGGGCAAAACCCTTTTGGGCTTCAAAGCATACCTAGATTTCTTTTTTCATACTTATATTTCACATCTATATTCTTGTAAATATTTCAGGTTCCCAATGCCATTATTCATCGCACAGAATCATTCGTCACCAAATCAAACCTGTTTTTAACCCCAAGTATACACTGTTCCCTCAGTCATTTTACAGAAGAGCAGGGACAGAGGGGTTCTTACAATACAGGAAAGTTGGGGATCTTCCACCAGATGAGAACCTCAAATGTCCATGCACAAATGATACCTGGAGAAGTTGTAGGCAGGTATGAAGCACCTGAGAGAGCAAAAGTCATCTTCCATGGCAAACAACCTGTCAGGATGAAGGGATGTGTCTGAATCTGCCTCTCTCTTCTTATTGTAGACAAGGTGGAACAATCCAGGCCTGAGTGGAGAGCTGTTCCCGGGTGCCAATGGTTGATATACATTCTACCTTATGAAAGTGTCACAGGAAGTAGGGGAAACCTCCATCTTATGTAACCCTTGGAAGCAACTGTTAGGACAAAGTGGTTGCCAAGGCAGTGACCTCATTCAGTTCCAAAGAATGTGACATACCTCATTTCCTTGGTGATGGAACTCTCTGAACTTGGTATCCAAGAAGCCAGGCACCCAGAGGCAGTCCCAGTCCCAGGCCCAGTGGGCTCACTTGTTTGGATTTACCAAGGACAGAGTCAGTTTTCTTGGTACCTAATGATGTGAGGATGGCCAAATGCCAGGAGAGCTCTGAAGATGGACCTTTCCTGAGAAAACAGGTAGTGGCTAACCACTTTTTCCTGACATCTTCACAGAGTTGGTCAAGGAAACAAGATCTGAGAGAAGACAGGCCATTTCGGGGGAACATAGTATGGCCCACCAGTTGAGTACACTCCGGATAGTCACAGACCTACTTGGGGGAAGGAGGTGCCTTTGTGGGAGTGGGTGTGGGTTTGTTGTATTGTCTCATGTTCTGATAATAGTTGGAAAAGGCGGTTTGTTTGGTTTGGAGCAGACAGTTTCTAGTAAGTCATTTGACAAGGCGAGTGTTTCTGTTTATGTGTATCCCACTGTGTCCGTTGTTGTAGACATTAGAAAAGAGAATGCATAAATGGATGTGTCCTGTCTAGTATAAATCTTCCCTATAATTCATACTGCCCAATATATGAATGGACTGCAGCTTGTCTTATAGATGTGCAACACCTGCTATCTTTCTAAGTTGTTGTTTACTTCCTGAATTCTGGCCACTCTCCAGAATGGGCTCAGGGATTTGTGTCCAAAATATGTACCACCTCCAAGCTCTGTGACATGGCCATGTAAAGGATAGTTGAAGAGAATGGCGAGCATCTCAGAAAACTCAGATATCAGTGTGACCAGGAAAGTCTCAGTGCAGAAACACTGCTTTGGGCTTTTTGCTTACTTATTGTTGTGTTGCACTGAATGTCAGGAAGGTATTTGCCTCGGGCCACCCCTTTGTGAAGCCTGAAGAAAACAGTTTTCAAATGGAAATGAATGGGCCTCACCTGTGGTTCTTTGCTTAACTGCTTTGGAAAGGGATGTGTCTTTATCAGCCTCTTGGACCTGTGTGTGACTGTGACTTAGATTCTAGCACCTGATGGATCTTAAGAATGATCCCATGTGAGCTTCCAAAACCAAAATGGCAAAAAATATCATTCATTGTGGATGAAGACTCTTGCCTTCCTCTGTTAGGATCCTGCACTCCAACAAATGAGAATAGGGATTCTGTGAGTCAAATGATTTCTTCAAAGCCTTGCAGAGGTGCTTGTGTTTTCGCATGACTCTAAATCACCTAAAGAATTGATACCTAAAATCAGTAGCCCTCAAATTGGAGAAACACAGAAGTATTAATGGCAGGCTTATTTGTTCACTCCTGGTTCACATCAACGGTGTCCAGGCTACCCTGACTTTAGGCAAATGAGGGGCAAACGAGCTGATTTTGGACACTGTCTTGGGCTGCACCCCTCATGGAAACCTCCAGCCAGAGTTTAAGATGATTGACTATATGGAATTAGGTGAGGGCCATGTGGGAGTGTTTTGGTTTTAATGTTGGTCATTTGTGTGGCATTGGAAAAAATGACTGGGTCCACCTGGGCTTGAACTCTGGTGTGATTCCCCTTAGACACTGGGTTTTGGAACTGAACTCAGAGAAGCATTGCTATGAATTTTGTTGGGATTTTAAGAGGCCACGCATGAAATTCGCTCTTGGAAACTGAGACCTAGGCCCCGGGTAGATTTCCACAGAGGCCTGGGAATCTCAGCAAGGATATCATATGATTTTACTCTTAAAGAAATGGCATCCATAGTTGAGAGTCAAAACACACATGCACCTCACATTGTAGACCTCAATGGGCCTGGCCTAATGTGACGTTTTGTCCATTCTTTGGGAAGCCTTGCCTGTGACAGTTCTCCAGAGATTTCATTGAAATGAGCTTCCTCACCATTTATTGTTTGCTGAATGAATTGAAACCCACAGTGCCTCCAACTTCATGCTTGAAAAATGGCTAGATAAATACCATGGAATTTTTGAAATTCCTATGACCAGGTGGCACTGGAGAAACATTGGATGTCCTATTGCTGATCATGAGTATACCAGACAGTGCCTTGATTTACTGAGTTTCATGAAAATGGTGTAGAACAGAGATGCCAGTAATTTGGAGCCTGCTGAGTAGTGGGTCTAGAGCAGTGGTGGGGAGGCGTTTGATAAAACATCCGTGGTAGGACCATGTGCATCTACCATTGGATTCCAAAAGGCTTGTAACTGACATGGTGCTGCCAGCAGACCCTTATATGTAAAGGCATCTTGTTATATGGAGAGTTTTAAGAGGAAAATTATGAATCAGGTTGATATGGACAAGGGGGCAATGGGGCAAGCTGTGAGAGATAGAAGCCTAGTTGGTGCATTCTCTTGCAGACCCTGACCCACCACACGTGACAGAACTCCCTCCAGCACTGTGTCCCAGTTTAGCTGCTAGTATTTCGTGAAACAAATACCAAACTCACAGTGCAGCAGCCTAAACACCACAAAAAGTGGAGGAGGACCAAATGGCTTCACAGTCCACACGGGGAGACGGGGAGACACTTAGTCCCCAGTGGCCTCAGTTTACCTATAAAGAGAGGATTCATCACTGCTTCATCTTGTTCATTGGAAAATAAGAAACCATGTCCTCCAGGTCACATAGATGCTGACGCAGGTTTGATGGTCTCACTACAAAGGAAGCCAAATCTCCTGAAAACAACATATATTTCAAGTGCGGAAGCTCAGAGGCAGTTTCTCAAAAAGTATTTAGGCCAGCAGAGTTACATGTTTGTGGAGTGTTTACCATGTCCCTTACTTTTGGAAACTCCTAAACCACCTCCAAGGTTGTGAACTCCTGAGCATTTTCCATTCCAGATATGTATTCACTGATTGTGTAACTCTTCTCTTCTAATTGTGTCATACTTGGGGTGAAGGTAATGACAAGGCATTGTGTTGGATGAGAGCGGGAGGATATTTGTGCAGCATATATTTACATACACATTGGATTCATTTTCCAATTTTTCATTCGAAGTACTGAATCCCTGACACTAACCCATACCTAGTAGACTCAGACTATTCATCCTAATATAATGGGGAAAATTAACCCAACACAATAGAAATACAAGCACTTCAGAGGAGACATGTTCTATAGTTGGACTTGACATTTGCATTATATAAGGTAGGAGTTATACATCTAGTCAAATTTTAATTGAAATATTCTCCATGTGTTTTTAAACTTAACAAATATGTGAATACTTGTTTCCAATTTCTGTAGCCTATTCACACATGTATATTTATATGCATATATAGAATCCTACCAGGTATCACACGTACATTTTTGTAAGGTGGATGTCTTGGCAGATACAAATTGTGAGAAGTGTTCACTCCTCCTAAATGCTGTTGGAAATGAAAATTCAACGTATAAGAGAGCGTCCTAGAAGAACAACATTATACATAAACTCATGTTCAGTAACATAAATATTTTTGCATATGTGGATGATATATATTTACTGATGAATTTCGATTGGCATTTATATTGGTACTTTTTAATGTCTGTGATTGTTGTGTGTGTGTGTGTGTGTGTGTGTGTGTGTGTGTAGATATAGATATACATATACTCTCCAAAGTTTTCCAAATATGAAATATATGTGTCTAGTATACACTCTCTAAATTCATTCGTGTTCATGTATGTTGATTTATAATCAACTTTTCACAAGATTATAATCAGAAATATTCATCCACCTGAAATACATATTTGTTTCCTAGTACTGACTACTAACTTCAGTGAAGGGTGCATACAAATCCTAATTATTCTACAGTATCTGACCCAGTCTAACATCAATGTAAGTAGACTCCTATGGGACATGATATGTAATTTGTCATTCATTTGTATTCGACACTGGTACATTATTGTTTCTTCAGTTTTTGCACATCATAGGATATACATTTCATCCACAAGTTCACAAATTAATAGGCATTTGTTTCAACATTAATCACTTCTTGCTTCAGAACACATATATTGTCAGGGTTTCTTGACTGGTCTTTTCATGAGACTTCTTTCCAAACACATTATTTTGAATTTCCATAATCATTTTGAAGCAAAACTCACACACTCTTCATGATAAACCAAAACACTAATATTTCCATTAGATATATAACTGGGTGGAATGAATGATTGTATATCAATATACGATTTCCTATTATTTTTCAGATATCAGTTCAATTCATTATTTAAAGTTCAAAAAAGTTATATTATTTATTCACAGTATGGTCTATTCGTGGTTTTTCTCTATGTTCATAGAAACAGGGTACACCTATTTGTACCCCCGATTCTAATTTTACATCTTCAATATATTGCTCCCAGAAATGGTGAAAGAAATACTCATGTCACCTCATTATCACAGTAATATTCTGGACAAAAAATGGAAAGGTCACACTTATGATTGTACCAAAGCCTAAATGGAAAGTGAACATGGATTTCTAAAAACATCCATGTCCAGGTTGCCTAATGCTTCAATTGTCACTCCTATTGGTGACTACATATTTGTTTTTTCCTAATTTATATATTGAAACTCAACCCTGTTGAAAATGTCTAATTCTATCCCTCACTTTATACTTTGCCTGATTTCGTAATGTTTCCATTGATATCTGCTTTTCTACATATTTTCCCCAGTTCAACATAGTGACTGACTCTTCATATGTGCTGATATTTACATTCACTCTATCACCAAAAGTCTATTGCTAAAGAACTTTTGGTCCAAATCCTATACTCACTCGTCTTTCTAAACCTACGGACTATCTTCCTAATCCTACTGAATATCCCTTTTTGACTGGATGTTCTCTTCTAAATTCAATCATCCAATGTACAAGGTCCTATGCCATTGTATATCAAATTATCTGAGACATCTTTGCAGAACATAATTCAAAGCTAAGTATCCCAATCAAGGGCAAAACACTTCTGGGCTTCAAAGCATACCTAGATTTCTTTTTTCATACTTATATTTCACCTCTATATTCTTGTAAATATTGCAGGTTCCCAATGCCATTATTCATCGCACAGAATCATTCGTCACCAAATCAAACCTGTTTTTAACCCCAAGTATACACTGTTCCCTCAATCATTTTACAGAAGAGCAGGGACAGAGGGGTTCTTACAATACAGGAAAGTTGGAGATCTTCCACCAGATGAGAACCTCAAATGTCCATGCACAAATGATACCTGGAGAAATTGTAGGCAGGTATGAAGCCCCTGAAAGAGCAAAAGTCATCTTCCATGGCAAACAACCTGTCAGGATGAAGGGATGTGTCTGAATCTGCCTCTCTCTTCTTATTGTAGACAAGGTGGAACAATCCAGGCCTGAGTGGAGAGCTGTTCCCGGGTGCCAATGGTTGATATACATTCTACCTTATGAAAGTGTCACAGGAAGTAGGGGAAACCTCCATCTTATGTAACCCTTGGAAGCAACTGTTAGGACAAAGTGGTTGCCAAGGCAGTGACCTCATTCAGTTCCAAAGAATGTGACATACCTCATTTCCTTGGTGATGGAACTCTCTGAACTTGGTATCCAAGAAGCCAGGCACCCAGAGGCAGTCCCAGTCCCAGGCCCAGTGGGCTCACTTGTTTGGATTTACCAAGGACAGAGTCAGTTTTCTTGGTACCTAATGATGTGAGGATGGCCAAATGCCAGGAGAGCTCTGAAGATGGACCTTTCCTGAGAAAACAGGTAGTGGCTAACCACTTTTTCCTGACATCTTCACAGAGTTGGTCAAGGAAACAAGATCTGAGAGAAGACAGGCCATTTCGGGGGAACATAGTATGGCCCACCAGTCAGAGTACACTCCGGATCGTCACAGACCTACTTGGGGGAAGAGGTGCCTTTGTGGGAGTGGGTGTGGGTTTGTTGTATTGTCTCATGTTCTGAGAATAGTTCGAAAAGGCGGTTTGTTTGGTTTGGAGCAGACAGTTTCTAGTAAGTCATTTGACAAGGCGAGTGTTTCTGTTTATGTGTATCCCACTGTGTCCGTTGTTGTAGACATTAGAAAAGAGAATGCATCAATGGATGTGTCCTGTCTAGTATAAATCTTACCTATAATTCATACTGCCCTATATATGAATGGACTGCAGCTTGTCTTATCGATGTGCAACACCTGCTATCTTTTTAAGTTGTTGTTTACTTCCTGAATTCTGGCCACTCTCCAGAATGGGCTCAGGGATTTGTGTCCAAAATATGTACCACCTCCAAGCTCTGTTACATGGCCATGTACTGGATAGTTGAAGAGAATGGCGAGCATCTCAGAAAACTCAGATATCAGTGTGACCAGGAAAGTCTCAGTGCAGAAACACTGCTTTGGGCTTTTTGCTTACTTATTGTTGTGTTGCACTGAATGTCAGGAAGGTCTTTGCCTCAGGCCACCCCTTTGTGAAGCCTGAAGAAAACAGTTTTCAAATGGAAATGAATGGGCCTCACCTGTGGTTCTTTGCTTAATTGCTTTGGAAAGGGATGTGTCTTTATCAGCCTCTTGGTCCTGTGTGTGACTGTGACTTAGATTCTCAGCACCTGATGGATCTTAAGAATGATCCCATGTGAGCTTCCAAAACCAAAATGGCAAAAAATATCATTCATTGTGGATGAAGACTCTTGCCTTCCTCTGTTAGGATCCTGCACTCCAACAAATGAGAATAGGGATTCTGTGAGTCAAATGAGTTCTTCAAAGCCCTGCAGAGGTGCTTGTGTTTTCGCATGACTCTAAATCACCTAAAGAATCGATACCTAAAATCAGTAGCTCTCAAATTGGAGAAACATAGAAGTATTAACGGCAGGCTTATTTGTTCACTTCTGGTTCACCGCAACGGTGTCCAGGCTACCCTGACTTTAGGCAAATGAGGGGCAAACGAGCTGATTTTGGACACTGTCTTGGGCTGCACCCCTCATGGAAACCTCCAGCCAGAGTTTAAGATGATTGACTATACGGAATAAGGTGAGGGGCATCTGGGAGTGTTTTGGTTTTAATGTTGGTCATTTGTGTGGCATTGGAAAAAATGACTGGTTCCACGTGGGCTTGAACTCTGGTGTGATTCCCCTTAAACACTGGGTATTGGAACTGAACTCAGAGAAGCATTGCTATGAATTTTGTTGGGATTTTAAGAGGCCACGCATGAAATTCGCTCTTGGAAACTGAGACCTAGGCCCCGGGTAGATTTCCACAGAGGCCTGGGAATCTCAGCAAGGATATCACATGATTTTATTCTTAAAGAAATGGCATCCATAGTTGAGAGTAAAAACACACATGCACCTCACATTGTAGACCTCAATGGGCCTGGCCTAGTGTGACCTTTTGTCCATTCTTTGGGAAGCCTTGCCTGTGACAGTTCTCCAGAGATTTCATTGAAATGAGCTTCCTCACCATTTAATGTTTGCTGAATGAATTGAAACCCACAGTGCCTCCAACTTCATGCTTGAAAAATGGCTAGATAAATACCATGAAATTTTTGAAATTCCTATGACCAGGTGGCACTGGAGAAACATTGGATGTCCTATTGCTGATCATGAGTATACCAGACAGTGCCTTGATTTACTGAGTTTCATGAAAATGGTGTAGAACAGAGATGCCAGTAAGTTGGAGCCTGCTGAGTAGTGGGTCTAGAGCAGTGGTGGGGAGGTGTTTGATAAAACATCCGTGGTAGGGCCATGTGGATCTACCATTGGATTCCAAATGGCTTGTAACTGACATGGTGCTGCCAGCAGACCCTTATATGTAAAGGCATCTTGTTATATGGAGAGTTTTAAGAGGAAAATTAAGAATCAGGTTGATATGGACAAGGGGGCAATGGGGCAAGCTGTGAGAGATAGAAGCCTAGTGTGCATTCTCTTGCAGACCCTGACCCACCACACGTGACAGAACTCCCTCCAGCACTGTGTCCCAGTTTAGCTGCTAGTATTTCGTGAAACAAATACCAAACTCACAGTGCAGCAGCCTAAACACCACAAAAAGTGGAGGAGGACCAAATGGCTTCACAGTCCACACGGGGAGACGGGGAGACACTTAGTCCCCAGTGGCCTCAGTTTACCTATAAAGAGAGGATTAAGCACTGCCTCATCTTGTTCATTGGAAAATAAGAAACCATGTCCTCCAGGTCACATAGATGCAGACCTAGCTTTTATGGTCTCACTACAAAGGAAGCCAAATCTCATGAAAACAACATATACTTCAAGTGCGGAAGCTCAGAGGCAGTTTCTCAAAAAGTTTTAGGCCAGCAGAGTTACATGTTTGTGGAGTGTTTACCATGCCCCTTACTTTTGGAAACTCCTAAACCACCTCCAAGGTTGTGAACTCCTGAGCATTTTCCATTCCAGATATGTATTCACTGATTGTGTAACTCTTCTCCTCTAATTGTGTCTTACTTGGGGTGAAGGTAATGTCAAGGCATTGTTTTGGATGAGAGCGGGAGGATATTTGTGCAGCATATATTTACATACACATTGGATTCATTTTCCAATTTTTCATTCGAAGTACTGAATCCCTGACACTAACCCATACCTAGTAGACTCAGACTATTCATCCTAATATAATGGGGAAAATTAACCCAACACAATAGAAATACAAGCACTTCAGAGGAGACAAGTTCTATAGTTGGACTTGACATTTGCATTATATAAGGTAGGAGTTATACATCTAGTCAAATTTTAATTGAAATATTCTCCATGTGTTTTTAAACTTAACAAATATGTGAATACTTGTTTCCAATTTCGGTAGCCTATTCACACATGTATATTTATATGCATATATAGAATCCTACCAGGTATCACACGTACATTTTTGTAAGGTGGATGTCTTGGCAGATACAAATTGTGAGAAGTGTTCACTCCTCCTAAATGCTGTTGGAAATGAAAATTCAACCTATAAGAGAGCGTCCTAGAAGAACAACATTATACATAAACTCATGTTCAGTAACATAAATATTTTTGCATATGTGGATGATATATATTTACTGATGAATTTCGATTGGCATTTATATTGGTACTTTTTAATGTCTGTGGTTGTTGTGTGTGTGTGTGTGTGTGTGTTTGTGTGTATAGATATAGATATAGATATACTCTCCAAAGTTTTCCAAATATGAAATATATGTGTCTAGTATACACTCTCTAAATTCATTCATGTTCATGTATGTTGATTTATAATCAACTTTTCACAAGATTATAATCAGAAATATTCATCCACCCGAAATACATATTTGTTTTCTAGTACTGACTACTAACTTCAGTGAAGGGTGCATACAAATCCTAATTATTCTACAGTATCTGACCCAGTCTAACATCAATGTAAGTAGACTCCTATGGGACATGATATGTAATTTGTCATTCATTTGTATTCGACACTGGTACACTATTGTTTCTTCAGTTTTTGCACATCATAGGATATACATTTCATCCACAAGTTCACAAATTAATAGGCATTTGTTTCAACATTAATCACTTCTTGCTTCAGAACACATGTATTGTCAGGGTTTCTTGACTGGTCTTTTCATGAGACTTCTTTCCAAACACATTATTTTGAATTTCCATAATCATTTTGAAGCAAAACTCACACACTCTTCATGATAAACCAAAACACTAATATTTCCATTAGATATATAACTGGGTGGATTGAATGATTGTATATCAATATACAATTTCCTATTATTTTTCAGATATCAGTTCAATTCATTATTTAAAGTTCAAAAAAGTTATATTATTTATTCACAGTATGGTCTATTCGTGGTTTTTCTCTATGTTCATAGAAACAGGGTACACCTATTTGTACCCCCGATTCTAATTTTACATCTTCAATATATTGCTCCCAGAAATGGTGAAAGAAATACTCATGTCACCTCATTATCACAGTAATATTCTGGACAAAAAATGGAAAGGTCACACTTATGATTGTACCAAAGCCTAAATGGAAAGTGAACATGGATTTCTAAAAACATCCATGTCCAGGTTGCCTAATGCTGTCAATTGTCACTCCTATTGGTGACTACATATTTGTTTTTTCCTAATTTATATATTGAAACTCAACCCTGTTGAAAATGTCTAATTCTATCCCTCACTTTATACTTTGCCTGATTTCGTAATGTTTCCATTGATATCTGCTTTTCTACATATTTTCCCCAGTTCAACATAGTGTCTGACTCTTCATATGTGCTGACATTTACATTCACTCTATCACCAAAAGTCTATTGCTAAAGAACTTTTGGTCCAAATCCTATACTCACTCGTCTTCCTAAACCTACCGACTATCTTCCTAATCCTACTGAATATCCCTTTTTGACTGGATGTTCTCTTCTAAATTCAATCATCCAATGTACAAGGTCCTATGCCATTGTATATCAAATTATCTGAGACATCTTTGCAGAACATAATTCAAAGCTAAGTATCCCAATCAAGGGCAAAACCCTTCTGGGCTTCAAAGCATACCTAGATTTCTTTTTTCATACTTATATTTCACCTCTATATTCTTGTAAATATTGCAGGTTCCCAATGCCATTATTCATCGCACAGAATCATTCGTCACCAAATCAAACCTGTTTTTAACCCCAAGTATACACTGTTCCCTCAATCATTTTACAGAAGAGCAGGGACAGAGGGGTTCTTACAATACAGGAAAGTTGGGGATCTTCCACCAGATGAGAACCTCAAATGTCCATGCACAAATGATACCTGGAGAAGTTGTAGGCAGGTATGAAGCACCTGAGAGAGCAAAAGTCATCTTCCATGGCAAACAACCTGTCAGGATGAAGGGATGTGTCTGAATCTGCCTCTCTCTTCTTATTGTAGACAAGGTGGAACAATCCAGGCCTGAGTGGAGAGCTGTTCCCGGGTGCCAATGGTTGATATACATTCTACCTTATGAAAGTGTCACAGGAAGTAGGGGAAACCTCCATCTTATGTAACCCTTGGAAGCAACTGTTAGGACAAAGTGGTTGCCAAGGCAGTGACCTCATTCAGTTCCAAAGAATGTGACATACCTCATTTCCTTGGTGATGGAACTCTCTGAACTTGGTATCCAAGAAGCCAGGCACCCAGAGGCAGTCCCAGTCCCAGGCCCAGTGGGCTCACTTGTTTGGATTTACCAAGGACAGAGTCAGTTTTCTTGGTACCTAATGATGTGAGGATGGCCAAATGCCAGGAGAGCTCTGAAGATGGACCTTTCCTGAGAAAACAGGTAGTGGCTAACCACTTTTTCCTGACATCTTCACAGAGTTGGTCAAGGAAACAAGATCTGAGAGAAGACAGGCCATTTCGGGGGAACATAGTATGGCCCACCAGTCAGAGTACACTCCGGATCGTCACAGACCTACTTGGGGGAAGGAGGTGCCTTTGGGGGAGTGGGTGTGGGTTTGTTGTATTGTCTCATGTTCTGAGAATAGTTGGAAAAGGCGGTTTGTTTGGTTTGGAGCAGACAGTTTCTAGTAAGTCATTTGACAAGGCGAGTGTTTCTGTTTATGTGTATCCCACTGTGTCCGTTGTTGTAGACATTAGAAAAGAGAATGCATTAATGGATGTGTCCTGTCTAGTATAAATCTTCCCTATAATTCATACTGCCCAATATATGAATGGACTGCAGCTTGTCTTATCGATGTGCAACACCTGCTATCTTTCTAAGTTGTTGTTTTCTTCCTGAATTCTGGCCACTCTCCAGAATGGGCTCAGGGATTTGTGTCCAAAATATGTACCACCTCCAAGCTCTGTGACATGGCCATGTAAAGGATAGTTGAAGAGAATGGCGAGCATCTCAGAAAACTCAGATATCAGTGTGACCAGGAAAGTCTCAGTGCAGAAACACTGCTTTGGGCTTTTTGCTTACTTATTGTTGTGTTGCACTGAATGTCAGGAAGGTCTTTGCCTCAGGCCACCCCTTTGTGAAGCCTGAAGAAAACAGTTTTCAAATGGAAATGAATGGGCCTCACCTGTGGTTCTTTGCTTAATTGCTTTGGAAAGGGATGTGTCTTTATCAGCCTCTTGGTCCTGTGTGTGGCTGTGACTTAGATTCTCAGCACCTGATTGATCTTAAGAATGATCCCATGTGAGCTTCCAAAACCAAAATGGCAAAAAATATCATTCATTGTGGATGAAGACTCTTGCCTTCCTCTGTTAGGTTCCTGCACTCCAACAAATGAGAATAGGGATTCTGTGAGTCAAATGGGTTCTTCAAAGCCCTGCAGAGGTGCTTGTGTTTTCGCATGACTCTAAATCACCTAAAGAATTGATACCTAAAATCAGTAGCCCTCAAATTGGAGAAACATAGAAGTATTAACGGCAGGCTTATTTGTTCACTCCTGGTTCACAGCAACGGTGTCCAGGCTACCCTGACTTTAGGCAAATGAGGGGCAAACAAGCTGATTTTGGACACTGTCTTGGGCTGCACCCCTCATGGAAACCTCCAGCCAGAGTTTAAGATGATTGACTATATGGAATAAGGTGAGGGGCATGTGGGAGTGTTTTGGTTTTAATGTTGGTCATTTGTGTGGCATTGGAAAAAATGACTGGTTCCACGTGGGCTTGAACTCTGGTGTGATTCCCCTTAAACACTGGGTTTTGGAACTGAACTCAGAGAAGCATTGCTATGAATTTTGTTGGGATTTTAAGAGGCCACGCATGAAAGTCGCTCTTGGAAACTGAGACCTAGGCCCCGGGTAGATTTCCACAGAGGCCTGGGAATCTCAGCAAGGATATCACATGATTTTATTCTTAAAGAAATGGCATCCATAGTTGAGAGTCAAAACACACATGCACCTCACATTGTAGACCTCAATGTGCCTGGCCTAATGTGACCTTTTGTCCATTGTTTGGGAAGCCTTGCCTGTGAGATTTCTCCAGAGATTTCATTGAAATGAGCTTCCTCACCATTTAATGTTTGCTGAATGAATTGAAACCCACAGTGCCTCCAACTTCATGCTTGAAAAATGGCTAGATAAATACCATGAAATTTTTGAAATTCCTATGACCAGGTGGCACTGGAGTAACATTGGATGTCCTATTGCTGATCATGAGTATACCAAACAGTGCCTTGATTTACTGAGTTTCATGAAAATGGTGTAGAACAGAGATGCCAGTAAGTTGGAGCCTTCTGAGTACTGGGTCTAGAGCAGTGCTGGGGAGGTGTTTGATAAAACATCCGTGGTAGGGCCATGTGGATCTACCATTGGATTCCAAATGGCTTGTAACTGACATGGTGCTGCCAGCAGACCCTTATATGTAAAGGCATCTTGTTATATGGAGAGTTTTAAGAGGAAAATTAAGAATCAGGTTGATATGGACAAGGGGGCAATGGGGCAAGCTGTGAGAGATAGAAGCCTAGTTGGTGCATTCTCTTGCAGACCCTGACCCACCACACGTGACAGAAATCCCTCCAGCACTGTGTCCCAGTTTAACTGCTAGTATTTCGTGAAATAAATACCAAACTCACAGTGCAGCAGCCTAAACACCACAAAAAGTGGAGGAGGACCAAATGGCTTCACAGTCCACACGGGGAGACGGGGAGACACTTAGTCCCTAGTGGCCTCAATTTACCTAAAAAGAGAGGATTAAGCACTACTTCATCTTGTTCATTGGAAAATAAGAAACCATGTCCTCCAGGTCACATAGATGCAGACCCAGCTTTGATGGTCTCACTACAAAGGAAGCCAAATCTCATGAAAACAACATATATTTCAAGTGCGGAAGCTCAGAGGCAGTTTCTCAAAAACTTTTTAGGCCAGCAGAGCTCCATGTTTGTGGAGTGTTTACCCTGTCCCTTACTTTTGGAAACTCCTCTAACACCTCCAAGGTTGTGAACTCCTGAGCATTTTCCATTCCAGATATGTATTCACTGAATTTGTAACTCTTCTCCTCTAATTGTGTCTTACTTGGGGTGAAGGTAATGTCAAGGCATTGTTCTGGATGAGAGCATGAGGATATTTGTGCAGCATATATTTACATACACATTGGATTCATTTTTCAAATTTCCATTTGAAGTACAGAATCCCGGACACTAAAACTTACCTAGTAGACTCAGACTATTCATCCTAATATAATGGGGAAAATTTACCCAACACAATAGAAATACAAGCACTTCAGAGGAGACATGTTGTATAGTTGGACTTGACATTTGCATTATATAAGTTAGCAGTTATAAATCTCGTCAAATTTTAATTGAAATATTCTCCATCTCTTTTTAAACTTAACAAATATGTGAATTCTTGTTTCCTTTTTCTGTAGCCTATTCACACATGTATATTTATATGCATATATAGAATCCTACCAGGTATCACACATACATTTTTGTGAGGTGGCTGTCTTGGCAGATACAAATTGTGAGAAGAGTTCACTCCTCCTAAATGCTGTTGGAAATGAAAATTCAACCTATAGGAGAACGTCCTAGTAGAACAAAATTATGCATAAACTCATGTTCAGTAAAATAAATATTTTTGCATCTGTGGATGATATATATTTACTGATGAATTTCGATTGGCATTTATATTGGTACTTTTTAATGTCTGTGAATGTTGTGTGTGTGTGTGTGTGTGTGTGTGTGTGTGTGTCTGTGTGTGTGTATAGACATAGATATATATATACTCTCCAAATTTTTCAAAATATGAAAAATTGTGTCTAATATATACTCTCTAAATTCATTCATGTACATGTATGTGGATTTATAATCAACTTTTCACAAGATTATAATCAGCAATATTCATCCACCTGAAATACATATTTGTTTCCTAGTACTGAAACTTAACTTCAGTGAATGGTGCATACAAATCCTAATTACTCTATAGTAACTGACCCAGTCTAACATCAATGCAAGAAGACTCCTATGGGACATGATATGTAATTTGTCATTCATTTGTATTCGACACTGGTACATTATTGTTTCTTCAGTTTTTGCACATCATAGGATATACATTGCATCCACAAGTTCACAAATTAATAGGCATTTGTTTCAACTTTAATCACTTCTTGCTTCAGAACACATGTATTGTCAGGGTTTCTTGACTGGTATTTTTATCAGACTTCTTTCCAAACACATAATTTTGAATTTCCATAATCATTTTGAAGCAAAACTCACACACTCTTCATGATAAACCAAAACACTAATATTTCCAATAGATATATAACTGGTTGGAATGAATGATTGTATATCAATATACGATTTCCTTTAAATTTTCAGATATCAGTTCAATTCATTATTTAAAGTTCAAAAAAGTTATATTATTTATTCACAGTATGGTCTATTCATGCTTTTTTTCTATGTTCATAGAAACAGGGTAAACCTCTTTGTACCCTGATTCTAATATTACATCATCAATATATTGCTCCCAGAAATGGTGAAAGAAATACACATGTCACCTCATTATCACAGTAATATTCTGGACAAAAAATGGAAAGGTCACACTTATGATTGTACCAAAGCCTAAATGGAAAGTGAACATGGATTTCTAAAAACATCCATGTCCAGGTTGCCTAATGCTGTCAATTGTCAATCCTATTGGTGACTACATATTTGTTTTTTCCTAATTTATATATTCAAACTCAACACTGTTGAAAATGTCTAATTCTATCCCTCACTTTATACTTTGCCTGATTTCGTAATGTTTCTATTGATATCTGCTTTTCTACATATTTTCCCCAGTTCAACATAGTGACTGACTCTTCATATGTGCTGACATTTACATTCACTCTATCACCAAAAGTCTATTGCTAAAGAACTCTTGGTCCAAATCCTATACTCACTCTTCTTCCTAAACCTACCGACTATCTTCCTAATCTTACTGAATATCCCTTTTTGACCTGATGTTCTCTTCTAAATTCTATCATTCAATGTACAACGTCCTATGCCATTGTAATTCGAATTATCTGAGACATCTTTGCAGAACATAATTCAAAGCTAAGTATCCCAATCAAGGGCAAAACCCTTCTGGGCTTCAAATCATACCTAGATTTCTGTTTTCATACTTATATTTCACCTCTATATTCTTGTAAATATTGCAGGTTCCCAATGCCATTATTCATCGCACAGAATCATTCGTCACCAAATCAAACCTGTTTTAAACCCCAAGTATACACTGTTCCCTCAATCATTTTACAGAAGTGCAGGGACAGAGGGGTTCTTACAATACAGGAAAGTTGGGGATCTTCCACCAGATGAGAACCTCAAATGTCCATGCACAAATGATACCTGGAGAAGTTGTAGGCAGGTATGAAGCACCTGAGAGAGAAAAAGTCATCTTCCATGGCAAACAACCTGGTCAGGATGAAGGGATGTGTCTGAATCTGCCTCTCTCTTCTTATTGTAGACAAGGTGGAACAATCCAGGCCTGAGTGGAGAGCTGTTCCCGGGTGCCAATGGTTGATATACATTCTACCTTATGAAAGTGTCACAGGAAGTAGGGGAAACCTCCATCTTATGTAACCCTTGGAAGCAACTGTTAGGACAAAGTGGTTGCCAAGGCAGTGACCTCATTCAGTTCCAAAGAATGTGACATACCTCATTTCCTTGGTGATGGAACTCTCTGAACGTGGTATCCAAGAAGCCAGGCACCCAGAGGCAGTCCCTGTCCCAGGCCCAGTGGGCTCACTTGTTTGGATTTACCAAGGACAGAGTCAGTTTTCTTGGTACCTAATGATGTGAGGATGGCCAAATGCCAGGAGGTCTCTGAAGATGGACCTTTCCTGAGAAAACAGGTAGTGGCTAACCACTTTTTCCTGACATCTTCACAGAGTTGTTCAAAGAAACATGATCTGAGAGAAGACAGGCCATGTCGGGGGAACATAGTATGGCCCACCAGTCACAGGATACTTCGGATAGTCAAAGACCTTCTTGGGGGCAGGAGGTGCCTTTGTGGGAGTGGGTGTGGGTTTGTTGTTTTGTCTCATGTTCTGAGAATAGATAGGAAAGGCGTTTTGTTTGGTTTGGAGTGGACAGTTTCTAGTAAGTCATTTGACACGGCGAGTGTTTCTGTTTCTGTGTATCCCACTGTGTCCTTTGTTGTAGACATTAGAAAAGAGAATGCATTAATGGATGTGTCCTGTCTAGTATAAATCTTCCCATAATTCATCCTGCCCAATATATGAATGGACTGCAGCTTTTCTTATCGATGTGCAACACCTGCTATCTTTCTAAGTTGTTGTTTTCTTCCTGAATTCTGGCCACTCTCCAGAATAGGCTCATGGATTTGTGTCCAAAATATGTACCACCTCCAAGCTCTGTGACATGGCCATGTACTGGATAGTTGAAGAGAATGGCGAGCATCTCAGAAAACTCAGATATCAGTGTGACCAGGAAAGTCTCAGTGCAGAAACACTGCTTTGGGCTTTTTGCTTACTTATTGTTGTGTTGCACTGAATGTCAGGAAGGTCTTTGCCTCAGGCCACCCCTTTGTGAAGCCTGAAGAAAACAGTTTTCAAATGGAAATGAATGGGCCTCACCTGTGGCTCTTAGCTTAATTGCTTTGGAAAGGAATGTGTCTTTATCAGCCTCTTGGACCTGTTTGTGGCTGTGGCTTAGATTCTCAGCACCTGATGGATCTTAAGAATGATCCCATGTGAGCTTCCAAAACCACAATGGCAAAAAATATCATTCATTTTGGATGAAGTCTCTTGCCTTCCCCTGTTAGGTTGCTGCACTCCATCAAATGAGAATAGGGATTATTTGGGTCAAATGAGTTCTTCAAAGCCCTGCAGAGGTGCTTGTGTTTTCGCTTGACTCTAAATCACCTAAAGAATTGATACCTAAATTCAGTAGACCTCAAATTGGAGAAATACAGAAGTATTAACGGCAGGTTTATTTGTTCACTCCTGGTTCACAGAAACGGTGTCCATCCTACCCTGACTTTAGGCAAATGAGCGGCAAAGGAGCTGATTTTGGACCCTGTCTTGGGCTGCGCCCCTCATGGAAACCTCCAGCCAGATGTTAAGATAATTGACTATATGGAATAAGATGAGGGCTATGTGGGAGTGTTTTGGTTTTAATGTTGCTCATTTGTGTGGCATTGGAATAAATGACTGTGTCCACGTGGGCTTGAACTCTGGTATGATTCCCCTTAGAGACTGTGTTTTGGAACTGAACTCAGAGAAGCATTGCCATGAATTTTGTTGGGATTTTAAGAGGCCATGCATGAAAGTCGCTCTTGGAAACTGAGACCTAGGCCCCGGGGGGATTTCCACAGAGGCCTGGGAATCTCAGCAAGAATATCACATGATTTTATCCTTAAAGAAATGGCAGCCATAGTTGAGAGTCAAAACACACATGGACCTCACATTATAGACCTCAATGGGCCTCGCCTAATGTGACCTTTTGTCCACTCTTTGGGAAGCCTTGCCTGTGAGAGTTCTCCAGAGATTTTATTGAAATGAGCTTCCTCACCATTTAATCTTTGCTGAATGAATTGAAACCCACAGTGCCTCCAACTTCATGCTTGAAAAATGGCTAGATAAATACCATGAAATTTTTGAAATACCTATGACCAGGTGGCACTGGAGAAACATTGGATGTCCTTTTGCTGATCATGATTATACCAGACAGTGCCTTGATTTACTGAGTTTCATGAAAATGGTGTAGAACAGAGATGCCAGTAGTTTGGAGCCTGCTGAGTAGTGGGTCTAGAGCAGTGGTGGGGAGGTGTTTGATAAAACATTCGTGGAAGGGCCTTGTGGATCTACCATTGGATTCCAAATGGCTTGTAACTGACATGGTGCAGCCAGCAGACCCTTATATGTAAAGGCATCTTGTTATATGGAGAGTTTTCAGAGGAAAATTAAGAATCAGGTTGATATGGTCAAGGGGGCAATGGGGAAAGCTGTGAGAGATAGAAGCCTAGTTGGTGCATTCTCTTGCAGACCCTGACCCACCACACGTGACAGAACTCCCTCCAGCACTGTGTCCCAGTTTAGCTCCTAGTATTTCGTGAAACAAATACCAAACTCACAGTGCAGCCGCAAAAACTCCACAAAAAGTGGAGGAGGACCAAATGGCTTCACAGTCCACACGGGGAGACACTTAGTCCCCAGTGGCCTCAGTTTACCTACAAAGAGAGGATTCAGCACTGCTTCATCTTGTTCATTGGAAAATAAGAAACCATGTCCTCCAGGTCACATAGATGTAGACCCAGCTTTGATGGTCTCACTACAAAGGAAGCCAAATCTCCTGAAAACAACATATATTTCAAGTGCGGAACCTCAGAGGCAGTTTCTCAAAAAGTTTTTAGGCCAGCAGAGCTCCATGTTTGTGGAGTGTTTACCCTGTCCCTTACTTTTTGAAACTCCTCTACCACCTCCAGAATGTGAACTCCTTAGCATTTTCCATTCCAGATATGTATTCACTGATTTTGTAACTCTTCTCCTCTAGTTGTGTCTTACTTGTGGTGAAGGTAATGTCAAGGCATTGTTCTGGATGAGAGTGGGAGGATATTTGTGCAGCGTATATTTACATACACATTGGATTCATTTTCCAATTTTTCATTTGAAGTACTGAATCTCTGACACTAACCCATACCTAGTAGACTCAGACTATTCATCCTAATATAATGGGGAAAATTAACCCAACACAATAGAAATACAAGCACTTCAGAGGAGACATGTTGTATAGTTGGACTTGACATTTGCCTTATATAAGGTTGGAGTTATAAATCTAGTCAAATTTTAATTGAAATATTGTCCATGTGTTTTTAAACTTAACAAATATGTGAATTCTTGTTTCCCTTTCTGTAGCCTATTCACACATGTATATTTATATGCATATATAGAATCCTACCAGGTATCACACGTACATTTTTGTGAGGTGGCTGTCTTGGCAGATACAAATTGTGAGAAGAGTTCACTCGTCCTAAATGCTTTTGGAAATGAAAATTCAACGTATAGGAGAGCGTCCTATTAGAAAAACATTATATATAAACTCATGTTCAGTAAAATAAATATTTTTTGCATTTGTGGATGATATATATTTACTGATGAATTTCGATTGGCATTTATATTGGTACTTTTTAATGTCTGTGAGTGTTGTGTGTGTGTGTGTGTGTGTGTGTGTGTATATATATATATATAGATAGATATAGATATGGATATAGATATAAATATAGATATACTCTCCAAATTTTTCAAAATATGAAATATATGTGTCTTATTTTGCACTTCCTAAATTTTTCATATTCATGAATGTGGATTTATAATTATCTTTTCACAAGATTATTCTCAGAAACATTCATATACCCTACGAGACTCTTACCACTAATACTAATATAATGGAGAAAAAGAACCCAAACAGAATAGATACAAGCATTTCAGAAGAGACATGGTGTATAGTTGCACTTGCCTTTTGCATAATATAAGGTAAGAGTTATAAATCTATTCAATTTTTTGAAATAATTTTCCATGTGTTATTTTTTTTGACACAACACAAAATTTAATCTTCGAAAAATAAATAAAATTGACACTTCCTTAACCAAGCTAATGAAGAAAAAAAAACCTCAAATTACTAAAATTAAGGATCATAAAGGAACTTTTACAGAGTACACAACTAAAATACAGAGAATAATTGAAAACTAATTTGAAAATTTATAGTCTAATAAATTAAAATACCATGATGACATCAATAAAATTATGGAGATATACCCAAACTTAATTAGTAGGACGTGAACAATTTAAACAAATCAATTTCAAGCAATGAAATAGAAGTTGCTGTCAACAGCCTACCAATCAAGCAAAGCCCAGGAACAGACAGATTCTCAGCCATGTTCTACAAGACCTTCAAAGAAGCATTCATCACAATACTCCTTAAATTATTCCATAAAATAGAAAAGGATGGAACTCCTCCAAACTCATTCCATGAGGCTATTATCACTCACATACCAAAATCAGACAAAGACACATCAAGGAAAGAAAACTTCAGAGCAATATTCCTGACAAAGATATATACAAAAATTCTCAATAAAATTCTTTTTTTTAAGCCAAAGTTAATCAAAAGGGATAAAGAAGGACACTACACACTATTCCATGTGTTTTTAAAGTTAAGAAATATATGAATTCCTGTCTCCCTTTCTCTGTAGCCTATTAAGCACATGTATTTTTATATGCACAAATAGAATCCTACCTGGTTTCACACGTACATTCTTGTAAGGTGGCTGACTTGGCAGATACTATTTGTGAGAAGAGATCACTCCTCCTAAACGCTGTTGGTACAGAAAATTCAACCCATGGGTGAGCTTCCTAGATGAACAACATTATACATACATCCATGTTCAGTAAAATGAATATTTTGGGATATGCAGATGAGTTATTTTTCATGATGAATTTCGATTGACATATATATTGTGACATTATAATGTGTGTGTGTTTGTCTCTCTCTCTCTCTCTCTCTCTCTCTCTCTATATATATATATATATATATATATATATATATATATATATAGTCTCCAGATTTTCCAAAATATGAAATATATGTCTTCTTATACACCACCTGAATTCATTCATATTCATATATGTGGATTTATAATCAACTTTTAACAAGTTTATTCTCAGAAATATACATCCACTGAAATACATATTTGTTTCCTAGTACTGAAAACTAAATTCAGGGAAGGGTTCTTACAAATCCTAATATTTCTAGACTAACTGACCAAGTTTAACATCAATGCAAATACATTCCTATTGGATATGATGTGTTTTTTAAAGTTCATTTTTATTCAAACTTGGTACGTTATTATTTATTCAGTTTATGGACATCATAAAATATATCCTTTCATTCACAAGTTCACAAATTTATAAATATTTGGTTTACTTTCAATCACTTCCTCCTTCGGAACACATATATTCCTCCATGTTTCTTGACTGGTCTTTTCACTAGACTTCTTTCTAAACACATTATTTTCGATTCCATTATCATTTTTGAAGCAAAACTCACACACTATTCATGATAAACGGTAACCCTAATAATACCATTAGATATATAACTTGTTGGAATGAATGTACGTATATCAATATATGATTTCGTCTATATTTTCAGATATTAAAACAATCCATTATGTAAATTTGGAACCAGTCACATAATTTTTTCACAGTATGGTCTATTAATGCATCATCTCTATATTCATCAACACAGGGTAAACCTCTTAGTATCCCCAGTACTAATTTATATGTTTTCAAAATATTGCTCCCAGAAAAGGTGGAAGAAATACTCATGTCACCTGATCTACATATACATATTATCACAGTAATATTCTGCACACAAAATGCAAAGGTCACCATTATGATTGCAATAAAGCCTCAATGGAATGTGAACATGGATTACTAAAAACATCCATGTCCAGTTTGCCTAATGCTCTCAAATGTCAATCCAATTGGTGACTATATTTTTGTTTCTTTTTAAGATTATGTATTCAACCTCAACCCTGTTGAAAATGTCAAATCTTATCACTCACGTTATACTTTGCCTGATTTCCTAATGTCTCTATTGATGTCTGCCTTCCTACATATTTTTCCCAGTTCATCATTGTGCCCAACTTTTCACATATGGTGCCATTTATATTCACTCTCTAACCGAAACCTATTGCTAAAGAACTTTTGGTCCAAATCCTAGACTCACTCTTCCTCCTAAACCTACTGACTATCTTTCTAATCCTACACACTATCCCTTTTTCACTGGATGTTCTCTTCTACATTCAATCATCTGAGGTACAGGGTCTTATGCCATTGTATATCGATTTGCATCGACCTCGGTGCAAAACATTACTCAAGCTAAGGATCCCAATCAAGAGCCCAAATCCTTCTGGGCTTCAAATATTACATAGATTTCTGTTTTCATACTTATATTTTACCTCTATATTCTTATAAATATTGCTGGTTCCCAATACCATTTTTCATCCAGCAGAATGATTCCTAAGCCAAATGGAACATGCTATTAACCCTAACCATACAATGTTCCCTCAATCTCACTTTACAGAAGAGCAGGGATAAAGTTGATATTACAATACAGGAAGTTAGGAGATCTTCCACCTGCTGAGTACCTCAAAATCCATGCAGAAATAATCCCTGGAGAAGATGTAGGCAGCTATGAAAGACCTGAGAGAACAAAAGTCATATTCCATGGCAAACAACATGGTCAGGATGAAAGGATGTGTCTGAGTCAGCCTCTCTATTCTTAATGCAGGGAAGATGGACCAAAGCAGGCCTGTGTGGAGAGCTGTTCCCAGGTGACTATGGTTTCTATACCATTCTAACATGTGAAAGTATCACAGGAAGTAGGGCAGCCTCCATGTCAGGAGACACTAGGATGCAACTGTTAGGACAAAGTAGTGGCCAAGACAGGGACCTCATTTGTTTCCTGAAGGTAGTGACCTCACCTCATTTCCTTGGTGATGGAACTCTTTGAATTTTGTGATCCAGGAAGCCAGGCACCAGAGCCAGTCCAAGTCCCAGTCACAGTGGGCTCACTTGTTTGGATTTACTAAGGACAGAGTCAGTCTTTCTTGGTACCTACTGATGTAAGGGTTGCCAAATACTAAGAAAGCTCTGAAGAGGGGTCTTTCCTGAGAGGACAGGAATTGGCTCACCACTGCCTCCTGACAACTTCACAGAGTTGACCAAGGAGACCAGATCTGAGACAGAAAGGCCATTTGTGGGGAACATCGTATGGCCTACCAGTCAGAGGACACTCCAGATAGTGACAGACCTACTTGGGGGAAGGAGTTGCATTTGTGGGTGTTGGTTTGTGTTTGTGGTTTTTTTCCATGTTCTGAGAATAGGTAAAAAAGGAGGTTTGTTTGGATTGGAGTGGACTGTTTCCAGTAAGTCATTTGACAAGGAGACTGTTTCTATGTCTGTGTATCCCACTGTGTTTTTCTTTGTGGATATTAGAAAAAAATAGCTCATTGGGTGTGTCCTGTCTAGTAGAAAGCTTCCCAGCATGCATCCTTTCCAATTAATGAATGGACTTAGGCTTGCCTTATCCATGGGCAACACCTGCTATCTACCTAATTTTCCATTTTTTCATGAATTCTGGCCACTCTCAAGATTAGTATCATGTATTTTTGTACAAGATATGTACCACCTCCAACCTCTGTGACATGACCATGTACTGGATAGCTGAAGGGAATGGCGAGAATCTCAGAAAACTCACATATTAGAGTAACAAGGAAAGTCTCCGTGGAGAAACCCTGCTTGGGGCCTTTTGATTACCTATTGTTCTGTTGCTCTGAATGTCAGAAAGGTCTTTGCCTCAGGCCACCCCTTTGTGAAGCCTGAAGAAAACAGTTTTCAAATGGAAATGAATGGGCATCACCTGTGGCTCTTTGCTTCATTGCTTTGGAAATGGATGTGTCTGAATCAGCCTCTTGGCCCTGTGTGAGCCTGTGGTTTAGATTTTCAGCACCTGATGAATCTAAAGAAAGATCCCATGTGGGCATCCAAAACCTAAATGGAAAAAAGATCAGTCATTGTGGATGAAGCCTCTCGCCTTCCTCTGTAAGATTCCTGACCTCCATCAAGTGAGAATAGGGATCATTTGTGTCAAATAAGTTCTTCAAAGGGCTGCAGAGGGGAGACAATAGGTGCTTGGGTTTTCTTATAACTCCAATTCACACTAAAAATCTATAACCCACAGTCAGTAGGCCTCAAATTTGAGAAGTGGAGTAGTATTAACGGCAGGCCTATTTGATCACTTCTGGTTCACACTAACGTTGTCCAGGCCACCCTGACTTTAGGCAAATGAGGGACAAGGGAGATTATTTTTGACACTGTCTTGGGCTGTGCCCCTCATGGAAACCTCCAGCTAGAGGTTATGATTAGTGTCTATATAAAAAGATGAAGAGGGCCATGTGAGAGTGTTTTGGTTTTAATTGTCATCATTTGTGTGGCAATTTGAAGAGATGCCTGGGTCCACCTGGGCTTGAACTCTGTTGTGATTCCCCTTAGAGACTGAGTTGTGTAACTGACCTCAGAGAAGTATTGCCATGAATTGTGTTGGGATTTCAGGAGGCCACACATGAGATTCACCATTGGAATCTGAGATCTTGGCCCAGGGTGACTTTACACAGAGCACTGGGAATCTAAGCCAGGATATCACAAGATTTTATTCTGAAAGATTCCAGCCATAGTTAAAACACCAACAGGGAATCTTTAGATCACTTATAAGCAAATTAAAAAACAAAATTTTTTAACAAGAGTAAAAATACTTAGTTAATGTAATGCTACCCTGAATTTTTTGGGTGAGTTATACTTTATATTCCCTGTTTGAGATCCTAGTAAACTTGAGAGAAAAAAAAAAAAAAAGAAAAAAACAAAACTTTTGAACATAACATTAAATGAAATAAAATCTGACCTACTGCTTTTGTAGTCATTCTCACATGTAGTAAGATGGGACACAGAGCCTTATCTCAGGTAAGACAGGGCTGTTTATAAATCTTAAGTGTTTTAGTTCTAAAGCTGATCTTCGTTTTTTAATATCCTTTTACAAAGTTTACATAAATTGTTTGAGGTCACAGGAACATTAGCTAACACCATATAATATCACTTTTGAAACATGAATTAAAGAATGGCTGAATGTTTTTAACATTCAAATAGATTAGACTCTCATTAATTTAAAAATACATTTAAATTGTTGCACAATGTAAAGTGTAACATAAAACTTTACATATCTTATTGATAACAGGTAAATAAATCCCCAATATATATTTTATTTACCATACAATTTCATAACACCAGCTTGATATAATGCTCTTTTAAAGTTTCTACCTTATCGAGTTGTATAAATGGAAGATATGAGCACATTAATAGCATCACAGTTACATTGATGTTTCTACATTAACCAAGTTTATCTTTTAAAGAAATGGCAGTACAGTGCTCTAAAATAACAGTTCTGTTTTAAACAGTTGTTTAATTTTTATGGTTGCTTGCTCTGGAAAAAATAAAACTTAATAAACACAATGTTATGAGTAATCTTATGTTTTAAGAAATTTTTGTCTCTTTAACACATGACTAATTTTTACAATCTTACACAGACTTTAGTAGAAAGTCTGTATAAGATTGTAAACATTTTATACAGATTTTGTACTAAAAATTGATAGACCTTAGTATATCAATCAGATATCAAACAAAAACACTCATGAATGAGTAAATCCAAATCAAATTTACTTTACTTTTTAATCAAAATATTAGACAAATGTATTGAACAGTGTAAACCATTTTTTGGTTGAAGGAAAAGTCCTAAAACAAAGTCATATAGACCTTTGGTAGACAATAATATTTTATTAGATTTTTGAACACCTAGAAAAACTTATAGGCATAAATTTGAAGACATTTATATTTATCTGTTTATCCAATCTAAATTGAAACATTTAAACCATGTGAATTAAAGATCTGTGGTCCACTTTTTAAAATTTGTTTTTATGAGCGCTTTTTTATATGGATGCTCCTTATATATGTTAATTTGTGTATCATTTGAATGATATACGGACATATGTATGTATATATATATATATATATATATATATATATAGACATACAACACATAACAAAAGTGTGCACACCTAATAATAGTGAAGGCCTTGTAGCTTTTCACAGGTGAAATCACCATTGCAATGTTTTTAAAACTCCACAGTTGGTCAAAGATAAAACTGATCAGAAAAACATTAACCTAGGTCTGTAGGATCAAAATCATAAACTCAAAAAAAAAAAAGAATCTAAGAAAAAATTATGAGTCCTAGAAAAAATGACTGGCCAGTAATTAGTAAATACCATACAATTTACCATTTTTTTTCCTTAGGCCTCAGATCAGTCTCCTACTGAGCTTACAGGAGTCTTTCATTTGCATTTCAACAGAAGTCCTGGCTGAGGTCTGGAAGGAGCAGGAAAAAACTGCTATTCTGAGCAGACACCTCAGGCCTAAGGCATTTTAACCATAATTTTCTGGTTAGGATGTTGAAAATTATGCTACAAGTTTAAGATACAATTCACAAAATTTTATATCTTTACATCTTGTTTTGTCAACAGATATCATACTATGATTTACTATCCTTGTCCAAATTAATGCACTGGTAAACACAGTGACATTTTCCCAGGCTACCCAATTCAAAATTGGAGAAAAAAAGACTGCATGATTGGGAAGTTACTTGCCAACTTGGAAGTAGAGTTCTTTAGTTTTCCATCCTAAGTATTTAAGTTCTCTGGCATGAATTATCTGAAATCAAAAACTAAACAATTACCTAAACCCGACTTTTAACAGCAATATTGTGCAATGCTTCAAAAAACGCATTCAGATACCAGATTTTTACAATAAAACATCATCATTTAGACACACATTCAGCTAAGATCATTCTCAAGAAACAATTTATAATATAAACACATTATTGCACATGTCTTAAAGGGCCAAAAACAAAGGCACAAGACAGACAGAAAGGAACTCCAGAATATGGCTGACAGACAGAAGCCTTTAAAACAGAGCAGATAAGAGAAAAATCTCCTGCACCAGTGGCACCACAGATGTCCCCACAAGGGGACCAGATGTTTTCACAGAGAAGCTACCTGAAATGTAAAATCAAGGGTCTCCATGGTGACTTTACTGCATTTAGTGTCCCCTTTTTATTTTTCTCTTTTAAAAGAAGACAGAGGTGTCATAATGCTTACAGTGCAGGGAATGAAGGAGGGAATTCCCTGAAGCAACAGGGCTTTGGCAGTTGCTGGGGTCCCTCAGTCCCTCCTTTTACTTACAGGATTAGCTCTTCTGTTTCGGGTCCACTCCAAGCATGCTCCATCTCCTAACATTTCAGTCGTCAGCTCTCAAAAAGTTCTGGGACGGGGCCGGGTATCAAAATTTGTAACTTAAAGTTCGGTTTCTGACCCTGAAGCAAATTAATGCTAATTTAATAATGAGGACAGGGTTTTGAGAAAAAGAAAATGGAGGTTTATTGCTTTGCTAACAAAGGAAAAACAAGGGGACTCTGCCAAAAGGTTGTGACTCTCATGATCTGGAGGGACAAGGGATTTTAAAGAGTTTCACTTGTTAACCTGGGATATACTCAGTTCTTCGTTCCCCAGCAGGCATTGCCCTGTGCAGTGGGTGTGCTCCAGGCAGCCAGCTAGGGGCTTCTTTCTTCCTGCTTAACAAAGGTGGGTAAAGTTCATCACAGTTCCTTAAAACACAGTCGAAAGGATGTCAGGCTTACTTGCTTTGTTACCCTTTTTCACGTCCAATATCCTTAAAATTTTACCACAGAAATCAAACAAAAAACGCACAAAAACAAACAACAAAAAACATATAGACCACAGAACAAAACACAGAAAAACAGAATCCTGGTGCCGAAACAGAAAAACAGAAGAGCAATGCAACATCTTGCTAAAGCTCCAGGGTAGGAGCATGTGTGTGCCCATCGGCACCTCTCTACCCTTCCAGAGGAATTCCCTACAGAACAGAACAGAGGACAGCATGATTCTCATTACTGTCCTGGACAGGAGTGTATGTGAGCATCCCCAGGCCACCTCTCTGTCATCAGAAGAGATCTCCCTTAACCAGATATCAGATGTTATAAAGGCGCCACTTACCTATGGAGGCCTCCTCCACCAGGGGCTTGATAATAGTTTTAGTGTGGTGGTTCACTGCAGTGCTCCTCAGACTGACGGCTCACTCCAAGGCCTTGGAACATCTCAAGTTGTGCACCCCCTAGAGTGGTTCTCCAGCCCAGTGCCCTGGAGGGAAGGCCAGCTTCAGAATTTTCAGCAGTCTGGTTTTGTGATCTGCTCGGGCAGGGTCATCTCACTGGGGAACTCCAAAATTTTGGACTAGGATGCAAGAAAAGACCACTGACTCCAATTAAAATCAAATTAAGGCAAGCTTATTATTTCAACAGGCTGGGCTGCCTCTCCTTCCCAAAATGGCGGGAACAAGACAGCAACCCCACCTTTCCTACAGCCCAGCTATATAGCCCAGAAAGTTACACAAACGGGTGGTTACAGATATCAAAACTTTGAAAGCATCACACTAATGGTAGTTTACATTTTTTTTTTTTTTGCTGGCCCCAATATCAGAAATAATGAGGACCATTAGAGCCTCAGAGAGGGTTGTTGTCTGGCCAGGGAAGGCCAATATTTATGAGGTGTCACTAAAGTTTCAGAAAGTACTGTTATCTGGTCAGAGAGCCAGGTGTGGATGAGTTCAAGGCACGGGCAGGCGTTCCAAGAAGGTTCAGAATTTGCAGTAATTTAGAGTAAAGCCAAAATTATCTTTTCACGGCTTTGTGGCAAGATGGTTCCCAATTTTAATAAAAAATCAGGTTGGGTCTATCAAGCCTCTCCCTTACTTTTGGAAACTCCTCTGCAAACTCCAATGTTGTGAACTCCCGAGCATTTTAATTCCAGATATGTATTCACAGAATTTCTAACTCTTCTATTCCAATTGTGTCTTTCTTGGGGCGAAGGTAATATCAAGTCATTGTTCTGGATGAGAGTGGAAATATTTTTGTGTAGCACATATTTGCATACACATTTAGGAGATCACTCCTCCTAAACACTGTTGGAACAGAAAATTCAAACTATGGGGGAGCTTCTTAGTTGAACAACATTATTCATCAATCCAAGTTCATTAAACAAATAGTTTTGGATCAGTGGATGATATATATTTCAAGATGAATTTCAATTGGCATATACTATGATACATTTTAATGTCTGTGTGTGTTTTTTGTTTATAATGTTTTGCGATTTATATGGATTTAAAATCAAGTTTCCACAAGATTATTCTCAGAAATATTCATCCACCTGAAATACATATTTGTTTCCTAGTACTGAAAACTAACTTCAGTAAATGGTGCATAAAAATCCTAATATTTCTACAGTAACTGACCCAGATTAATATCAATGCAAGTAGATTCCTAGGGGACATGATGTGTATTTTGATGTTCATTTTTATTCAACACTGCTACATTACTATTTCTGCAGCTTATGCACATCATACTGTATATATTTCATTCAAAAGTTGGCAAATTTATATGCATGTGTTTCACGTTCAATCACTTCCTGCTTCAGAACACATGAATTCCTCCAGGTTTCTTGACTATTCTTTTCATGATACTTCTTTCCAAACACATTATTTTTGATTTCCATAATCACGTTTGAAGCAAAACTCACACACTTTTCAGGATAAAATATAACCCTAATATTACCATTAGATGTATAAGTGGTTGGAATGAATGATTGCATATCAATATGAGATTTCTTTTATATTTTCAGATATCAATTCAATCCATTATTTAAAGTGGAACCAGTTATATTATTTATACACAGTATGGTCTATTCATGCATAATCTGCATATTCATAGACACAGGGTACACCTATTTGTACCCCAAATACTAAATTATACGTCTACAAAACATTGCTCCAGAAACGGTGGAAGAAATATTCATGTCACCTGATCTACACATACATTTTATCACAATAATATTCTGGACACAAAATGCAATGGTCACACTTATGATTTTAAAAAAGCCTAAATGGAAAGTGAACATGGATTACAAAAAAAATCCAAGTCCTGGTTACCTAATGCTCTCGAATTCAATCCTATTTGTGACAACATATTTGTTTCTTCCTAAGATTATATATTCAAACTCAACCTTGTTGAAAATGTCTAAACCAATTACACACTTTATACTTTTGCTGATTTCCTAATGTCTCTATTTATGTCTGCTTTCCTACATATTTTCCCCTGTTCATCATTGTGACTGACTCTTCACATGTGCTGATATTTACATTCACTCTCTACCCGAAACCCTATTTGTAAAGAACTTTTGGTCCAAATCCTATACTCACTCTTCTTTATAAACCTGCTGACTACCTTGGTAATCCTACGGACTATTCCTTTATGACTAGATGTTCTGTTTGTTATTCAATCATTCGAGGTACAAGATCCAATTTCATTGTATATTGACTTATCTGAGACATCTGTGCAGAATATAATTCAAAGCTAAGTATCCCACTCAAGGGCCCAATGCCCTACTTGGCTTCAAATCTTCCCTAGATTTCTGTTATATTTTACCTATATATTCTTGTAAATATCACAGGTTTCCAATACCATTATTCATCCAGCAGAATGATTGCTAACCAAAATTGAACATATTATTAACCCTAACCATACACTGTTCCCTCAATCTAACTTTAGAGCAGTGCAGGGACAGAGTTTGTCTTACAAAAGAGGAATGTTGGGGATCTTCCACCTGCTGAGAATATCAAAGATCCATGCAGAAATGATCCCCGAAGAAGATGTAGACTGCTATGAAGGACCTGAGAGAGCAAAAGTTAGCTTCCATGGCAAAAAACCTGGTCACTATGAAGGGATGTGTCAGAATAAGCCTCTCTCTTTTTAATATAGAGCAAATGGACCAAACCAGGCCTGTGTGGAGATCTTTTCCCCGGTACCAATGGTTGATATACCATTCTAACTTGTGAAAGTGTCACAGGAAGTAGGGGCAGCCTCCATCTCATGGGACCCTTGGAAGCAACTGTTAGGACAAAGTGGTTGCCAAGGCTGTGAGCTCATTCACTTCATGAAGGAAGTGACCTACCTCACTTTCTTGGTGATGGAACTCTCTGAACTTGGGATCCCTGAAAACAGGCAGCCAGAGTCAGGCCCAATAACAGTCACAGAAGTCTCACTTTTTGGATTTACCAAGGAGAGAGTCAATCTTTCTTGGTATATACAGTTGTGAGGATGGCCAAATGCCAGGAAAGATCTGAATTGGGGTCTTTCCTGAGAAAGCAGGTATTGGCTCACCGCTGGCTCCTGACAACTTCACAGAGTGGGCCAAGGAGTCCAGATTTGAGAATAGAGAAGCCATTTTGGGGGAACATAGTATGGCCCACAAGGCAGAGGACACTCTTGATAGTCACAGACCCTCTTGGGGGAAAAAGGTGCCTTTGTGTGAATGAGTGTGTGTATGTGGTTTTGTCTCATGCTCTGAGAATAGGTAGGAAAGGCGGTTTCTTTGGTTTAGAATGGACTGTTTCTAGTAAGTCATTTGACAAAGCAAGTGTTTCTATGTCTGTGTATCCAACTGTGTCCATGGTTGTAGACATTACAAAAGAAAATGCATCAATGGATGTGTCCTGTCTAGGAGAAAGCTTCCCCACATTCATCCTGCCCAATTTATGAAAGGATGGAGGCTTGCCTTATTGATGGGCAAGACCTGCTGTCTTCCTAAGTTTCTGTTTTCTTCTTGAATTCTGGCCACTCTCCAGAATAGACTCATGGTTTTGTGACCAAGATATGTAGCACCTCAAAGCTCTGTGACATGGCCGTGTACTGGATAGCTGAAGGGAATGGCGAGAATCTCAGGAAACTCAGATATCTGTGTGATCATGAAAGTCTCAGTGGAGAATCCCTGCTTTGGGCCTTTGCTTACCTATTGTTCTGTAGCACTGAATGTCAGGAAGGTCTTTGCCTAAGGCACCACTTTGTGAAACCTGAATAAAACAGTTTTCTAATGGAAATGAATGAGCATCACCTGTCTCTCTTTGAGTAATTGCTTTTGAAAGGGATGTGTCTGAGCCAGTCTGTTGGCTGTGTGTGAGGCTGTGGCTTGCATTCTCAGCACCTGATGGATCTAAAGAAAGATGCCATGTGTGCATCCAAAACCAAAATGGCCAAAAGAGCAGTCATTGTGGATAAAATCTTTTGCCTTCCTCTGTAAGTTTCCTGACCTCTGTCAAGTGAGAATAGGAATACTTTGGGTCAAATGACTTCTTCAAAGCCCTGTGTAGGCTAGCCAATAGGTGCTTGGGTTTTCTCATGACCCCAATGCACATAAAGAATCTAAACCCCACAGTCAGTAGGCCTCAAATTGGAGAAGCTGAGCAGTATTAATGGTAGGCCTTTTTGATCACTTCTGGTTCACAGAAGGGGTGTCCAGGCCACTCTGACTTTATGGAAATGACGAGCAAGAGTGCGTATTTTGGACACTGTCTTGTCCTGCGCTCCTCATAGAAACCTCCAGCTAGAGGTTATGATGAGTGTCTATATGGAAGAAGATGAGAGCCATGTGGGACTATTTTGGTTTTAATTGTGGTCATTTGTGTGGCAGTTGGAAGAGATGACTGGGTCCACCTGGGTTTGAACTCTGGTGTGAATCCCCTTAGAGACTGAGTTCTGGAAGTGACCTCAGAGAAGTATTGCCATGAATCGAGTTGGGATTTTAGGAAGCCATGCATGAGAGTCGCCCTTATAAACTTAGATAAAAGTCCAGGGTGGCTTTCCACAGAGCACTGGGAATCTCAGCCAAATTATCCCATGATTTTATTCTTAAAGACTTGGCAGCCATACTTGAGAGTCAAAACACACATGGAACTCACATTGTAGACCTCAATAGGCCTGGCTTCATGTAACCTTTTGGCCACTCTATGGGAAGCGTTGCCTATGAAAGTTCTCCAGAGTTTCACTGAAATGAGCTTCCTCAACATTTAATGGTTCTTGAAAGCCACAGTGCCTCCCAACTACATCCTTGAAAAATGGCTAGATAAATACTTTGAAATTTTTGAAATTCCCATGACCAGGTGGCACTGGAGTATCTTTGGATGTCCTGCTGCTGATCATGAGTGTACCAGAGAGTGCCTTGATTGACTGGAATTTATAAAAATAATGTAGAACAGAGATGGTAGTAAGTTGGAGCCTGCTGAGTTGTGGGCCTAGAGCAGTGGTAGCCACGTGTGTGATAAAACATCTGTGGTGGGTCCATGTGATTAGCCCTTTTGCTTCCAAATGGCTTGTGACTGACATGGTGCAGCCAGCAGACCCTTATTTGTAAAGGCATCTTTTTATTTGGAGAGCTTTCAAGGTAATGATCAGAATCAGGTTGATATGGTCAAGGGTGCAAGCTATGTGAGAAAGAAGCCTGGTTGTTTCATTCTCCTGCAGACCCTAACCCACCACACGTGACAGAACTCCCTCTAGCACTGTGTCCCAGTTGAACTTGTTGTTCAAAAAGCCCAGTGCAGCAGCAAGAACCAAAAGCCCCAGGGCAGCAGCAAGAACCACCACAAAAATTTGAGGAGGACCAAATGGCTTCACAGTCCACACGGGGTGAAACTTAGCCTCCAGTGGCCACACTTTACCTACAAAGAGAGAATTCAGGACTGCTGCCTCAGGTTCATTTGAAAATAAGAATCCATGTTCTCCAGGTCATATAGATGCAGACCCAGCTTTGATGGTCTCACTACAAAAGAAGCTAAAACTCCTTAATACAACATATATTTCATGTGCCCAGCTTCAGAGGCAGTTTCTCAAGAAGTCTTTAGGCCAGCAGAGCTCAATGTTTGTGGAGTGTTTACCATGTCCCTTACTTTTGGAAACTGCTCTACCACCTCCAAGGTTGTGAACTCCTGAGCATATTCCATTCCAGATTTGCATTCACAGATTTTCTAACTCTTCTCCTCTAATTGTGTCTTACCTGGGGTGAAGGTAATGTCAAGGCATTGTTGTGGATGAGAGTGGGAAGATTTTTGTGTAGCACATATTTGCATACACATTGGATTCATTTTCCAATTTCCCATTAAAAATACTGAATCCCTGACATGAACCCATACCCTACTAGACTCTGACTACTAATCCTAATATGATGGAGAAAAATAACCCAAACAGAATAGAAATACAAGCAGTACAGAGAAGGCATGGTGTATAGTTGGACTTGCCTTTTGCATTATGTAGGGTAGGTGTTATAAATCTAGATAATTTTTAATTGAAATAGTTCTCCATGTGTTTTTAAAGTTAACAAATATGTGAATTTCTATCTCCCTTTCTCTGTAGCCTATTCAGCAAATGTATTTTTATATGCACATATAGAATCCTAGCTGGTATCACATGTACATACTTGTTTGGAGGCTGACGTGGCAGATAAAAATTATGAGAAGAGATAACTCCTCGTAAATGCTGTTGGATCTTAAAATTCAACCTATGGGTGATCTTCCTAGTTGAACAACATTATTCATAAATCCATGTTCAGTAAAATTAATATTTTTGGATCAGTGGACGATATATATTTCACCATGAATTTCGATTGGCATATATACTGCTACTCTTTAATGTCTGTGTGTGTTTTGTGTTTGTGTGTGTATATATATATATACAATCTCCAGATTTTTTAAAATATAAAATATATGTGTCTTATTATACACTCCCTAAATACATTCATATTCATGTATGTGGATTTATAATCAAATTTTTACAAGATTATTCTCAGAAATATTCATCCCCCTGAAACACATATTTGTTTACTAGTACTGAAAACTAACTTCAATGAAAGGTGCATAGAAATCCTAATATTTCTGCAGTAACTTACCCAGGTTAATATCAATGCAAGTAGATTCCTATGGGACATGATGTGTATTTTGACATTCATTTTTATTCAACACTGGTACAGTACTATTTCTTCAGTTTATGCACATCATAGGATAAATGTTTCATCCAAAATTTCAAAATTTAAAACTTTTGATTCACTTTCAATCACTTCCTGCTTCAGAACACATGTATTCCTCCATGTTTCTTGACTGGTCTTTCATGAGACTTCTTTGCAAACACATTATTTTCGATTTGCATAATCAATTTTGAAGCAAAACTCACACACTCTTCATGATCAACCCTAACACTAATATTACCATTAGATGTACAACTGGTTGTAATGAATGTATGTATGCCAATATCAATATAAGATTTCCTGTATATTTTCAGATATCAATTTATTCCAATTCTAATTTCTAATGTTGGGTCCAGTTATATTATTTATTCACAGTTTGGTCTATTCATTCATCATCTCTATATTCATCAAAACAGGGTACACCTATTTTTTTCCCCAATACTAATTTATAGATTGTAAAAATATTGCTCCCCATAATGGTGGAAGAAATACTCATATCACCTGATCTACATATACATTTTTATCACAGTAATATTCTGGACACAAATGTAAAGGTAACACTTATGATTGTACCAAAACCTAAATTGAACGTGAATATATATTACTAAAACCATCCATGTCCAGGTGGCCTAATGCTCTCAAATTTCAATCCTATTGGTGACTACATATTTGTTTCTTCTAATATCATATATTCAACCTCAACCCTGTTGAAAATGTCTAATCCTGTTACTCACTTTATTCTTTGAATGATTTCCTAATGTCTCTATTTTATATCTGCTTTCCTACATATTTTCCGCAGTTCATCATTGTGACTGACTCTTCATATGTGCTGATATTTTCATTCACTCTCTAAACGAAACCCTATTGCTAAAGAACTATATTTCCAACTCAAAGACTCACTCTTCAACCTAAACCTACTATTTTCCTAATCCTACTGACTATCCCTTTTTGACTGGATGTTCTCTTCGACATTCAGGCATCTGAGGTACTAGGTTTTATTCCATTGTATGTAGATTTACCTGCGACCACATTGCAGAATGTAATTCAAAGCTAAATATCATAATCAAGGGCCCAATGCCCTTCCTGGCTTCAAATCTTACCTAGATTTCTCTTTTCATACTTATATTTCAAATACATATTCTTATAAATATTTCAGGTTCCCAATACCATTATTCATCCATCAGAATGATTCCTAACACAAATAAAACATGTTGTTAACCCTAACCATACACTGTCCCCTCAATCTAAATTTACAGAGGGAAGGGACAGAGTTGGTCTTACAGTAAAGAAATGTAGGGGGTCTTCCACCTACTGAGACCCTCAAAGTTCCATGCTGAAATGATCACTGGAGAATATATACGCAGCTATGAAGGACCTGAGAGAGCAAAAGTCATGTTCAATGGCAAACAACCTGGTCAGGATGAAGGTTTCTGTCTGAATCAGCCTCTCTATTCTTAATGTAGAGAAGATGGACCAAACCAGGCCTGTGTGGGTAGCTGTTCCCGGGTGCCTATGGTTGATATAAGATTATAACTTGTGAAAGTGTCACAGGAATTAGGGACAGCCTCCTTCTCATGTGAGACTTGGAAGCCACTGGTTGGACAAAGTGGTTGCCAAGGCAGTGACCTCATTCAGTTCCTGAAGGAAGTGACCTCACATCACTTCCTTAGTGAAGGAAATCTCAGAACTTGAGATTCATGAAGCCAGGCACCCAGAGTCAGTCCCAGTCCCAGTCCCAGTGGTCTCACTTGTTTGGATTTACCAAGGACAGAGTAAGTCTTTCTTTGTACCTATTGATGTGAGGATTGCAAAATGCCAGTAAAGCTCTGAAGAGGGGCCTTTCCTGAGAAAGCAGGTAGTGGCTCACCTCTGGGTCCTGACACCTTCACAGAGTTGGCCAAGGAGACCAGATCTGAGACATTTCAGGCCATTTAGGGGGAAAATAATATGGCCCACCAGTCAGAGGACACTCCGGATAGTAACAGACCTTCTTGGGGGAAGGAGCTGCCTTTGTGGGTGTTGGTTTGTGGTTTTGTCTCATGTTCTGAGAATAGGTAGGCAAGGCGCTTTATGTGCTGTGGAATGAACTGTTTATTGTAAGTCATTTGACAAGGTGAGTGTTTCTATGTCTGTTTACCTCACTGTGTCCGTGGTTGTACTCATTAGAAAAAAAGAATGCATCGATGGATGTGTCCTGTCTAGTAGAAAGCTTCCCAGAATTCATCCTGCCCAATTTATGAATGGAGTTCAGATTGCCTTATCAATGGGTAACACCTGCAATCTTCCTAAGTTACAGTTTTCTTCCAGAATTCTGGCCCCTCTCCAGAATAGTCTCATGGTTTTGTCTCTAAGGTATGTACCACCTACAAGCTCTGTGACATGGCGATGTACTGGATAGCTCAAGTGAATTGTGAGCATCTCAGAAAAATCAGATATATGTGTGACCACAAAATCTCAGTGGAGAAACCCTGCTTTGGGCCTTTTGCTTACCTATTATTCTGTTGCTATGAATGTCACGAAGTTCTTTGCCTCAGGCCACCAATTTGTGAAGCCTGAAGAAAACAGTTTTCAAATGGAAATGAATGGGCATTACCTAGGGCTCTTTGCTTAATTGCTTTGGAAAGGGATGTGTCTGAATCAGCCTCTTGGCCCTGTGTGAGGCTGTGGCTTAGATTCTCAGCACCTGATGGATCTAAAGAAAGATCCCATGGATGCATACAGAACCAAAATAGCCAAAAGAGCTGTCATTGTGGATGAAGACTCTCGCCTTCCTTTCAAAGGTTCCTGACATCCATCAAGTGAGAATAGGGATCCTTTGGGTCAAGTGAGTTATTCAAAGCCCTGCAGAGGCTAGCCCATACGTGCTTGGGTGTTCTCATTACTCCAATTCACATAAAGAATCTAAACCCCACAGTCAGTAGGCCTCAAATTGGAGAAGCCAAGCAGTATTAATGGCAGACCTATTTGATCACTCCTCGTTCACAGTCAGGGTTTCCAGGCCACACTGATTTTAGGCAAATCGGGGAAAAGGTAGGTTATTTTGGACATTGTCTTGGTCTGTGCCCCTCATGGAAAACTCCATCCAGAGGTTATGATGAGGGTCTACATGGAAGAAGATAAGGGCCATGTGGGAGAATTTTGTTTTGAATTGTGGTAAGTTGTGTGGCAGTTGGAAGAGATGCCTGGGTTTACCTGGGCTTTAACTCTGGTGTGATTCCCCTTAGAGTCTGAGTTCTGGAACTGACCTCAGAGAAGCATTGTCATCAATTGTGTTTGAATTTTACTAGTCCATGCATGAGAGTTGCCCTTGGAACCTGAGATCTAGGCCCAGAGTGGCTTTCCACAGAGCACTGGGAATCTCAGCCAGGATGTCACATGATTTTATTCTGAAAGACTTTGCAGCCACAGTTGAGTCAAAACACGCATGGACCTCACATTGTAGACCTCAATGGGCCTGGCTTCATGTGACCTTTTGGTACTCTTTGGGAAGCCTTGCCTGTGAGTGTTCTCTAGAGCTTTCATTGAAATGAGCTTCCTCAACATTTAATGGTTCCTGAATGAATTGAAACCCCCAGAGCCTCCAACTTCATCCTTGACCAATGGCTTGATAAATACCATGAAATTTTTGAAATTCCCATGACCAGGTGGCACTGGAGAACTTTTGGATGTCCTGTTGCTAATGATGAGTGTACCAGACAGTGCCTTGATTTACTGGGTTTCATGAAATTTGTGTAGAACAGTGATGCCAGTAAGTTGGATCCTGCTCATTAGTGGGCCTAGAGCAGTGGTGTGAAGGTGTGTGATAAAACATGTGTGGTGGTGACATGTGGATCTGCCATTGGCTTCCCAAAGGCTTGTGACTGACATGGTACAGCCAACAGACCCTTCTATGCAAAGGTGTTTTTTATATAGAGAGGTTTCAGGGCAATGTTCACAATCAGGTTGCTATGGAAATGGGGGCAACTTATGTGGAATTGAATCCTGGTTGGTGCATTCTCATGCAGACCGTGACCCTCCACAAGGGACAGAACTCTCTCCAGCACTGTGTCCCAGTTTAGCTCCTTGTATTTCATGAAGCAAATACCAAACTCCCAGTGCACCTGTGAGAAACACCACGAAAATTGGAGAATGACCAAATGGCTTCACAGTCCACACGTGGAGACACTTACAACCCAGTGACCATAGTTAAACTACAAAGAGAGTATTCAGCATGGCTGCCTCATGTTCATTGGAAAATTAGAAACAATATCCTCCAGGTCACATTGTTGCACACCCAGATTTGATGGTCTCCCAACAAAGGAAGCTAAAGCTCCTAACAACAACATATATTTTTAAGTGCGCAACCTCAGAGGAAGTTTCTCAAGAAGTCTTTACACCAGCAGAGCTCCATGTTTGAGAAATGTTTACCCTGTCCCTTACTTTTGAAAACTCCTCTACCACCTCGGAGGTTGTGAACTCCTGAGCATTTTTCATTCCTGATATATATTCACAGATTTTCTAACTTTTCTCCTCTAATTGTGTCTTACTTGGAACAAAGGCAATGTCAAGGCAATGTTCTGGATGAGAGTGTGAACATTTTTTTGTAGCACATATTTACATACACATTGCATTCATTTTACAATTTTCCATTCAAAATACTGAATCTCTGACATGAACCCATACCCTACTAGACTCTGACTACTACTCCTAATATGATGGAGAAAAATAACACAAACAGAATAGGAATACAAGCAGTTAGGAGAAATCATAGTGTATAGTTGTACTTGTATTTTGCATGATTAATGGTAGGTGTTATAAATCTAGTCAATATTTAATTTAAATAGTTCTCCATGTGTTTTTAAGGTTAACAAATATGTGAATTCCTGTCTCCCTTTCTCTGTATCCTATTTAGCACATGTACTTTTAAATGCACATATAGAATCATACCTGGTATCACATGTACATTTTTGTGAGGTGGCTGATTTGGCAAATACAATTTGTGAGAAGTGATCACTCCTCTTAAACGCTGTTGGATCTGAAAATTCAACCTATAGGTGAGCTTCCTAGTTGAACAACATTATACATAAATCCATGTTCAATTAAAGAAATATTTTTGCATCTGTGGATGATATATATATCATGATAAATTTCGATTGGCATATATATTGCTAATTTAATGTCTGTGTGTGTGTGTGTATTTTGTGTGTGTGTGTGTATGTGTGTGTGTGTGTGTGTGTGTATATATATATATATATATATATATATATATATATATACTCTCCAGAAATATATGTGTCTTATATACACTCTCTAAATTCATTCATGTTCATGTATATGGATTTATAATCAACTTTTCACAAGATTTTTCACAGAAATATTCATCCACCTGAAATACATATTTGTTTCCAGTACTTAAAACTAACTTCAGTTTATTTTGCATACAAATACTATTATTTCTACAGTAACTGACCCAGTTTAACATCAATGCAAGTAGATTCCAGTGGGACATGATGTGTATTTTGAAGGTCATTTTTATTCAGCACTGGTACAATACTATTTCTTCAATTTATGCTCATGATAGCATATATATTCCATCCACAAGTTAGCAAACTTATAGGCAGTTGTTTCACTTTCATCACTTCCTGCTTCAGAACACATAAATTCCTCTAGGTTTCTTGACTGGGCTTTTCATGAGACTTCTTTCCAAACACATTATTTTTAATTTCCATGATCACTTTTGAAGCAAATCTCACACACTCTTCATGATAAACCATAATCCTAATATTACCATTAGATGTATTAGTGGTTGAAATGAATGTATGTATATCAATATAAGATTTTCTGTATATTTTCAGATATCAATGGAATCCATTATTTAAATTTGGAACCCATTATATTATTTATTCACATTATGGTCTATTCATGCATTATCTCTATATTCAGAGTCACAGGATATACCTATTTGTACCCCCAATACTAATTTATACATCTTCAAAATATTGCTCCCAGAAATCGTGGAAGAAATACTCACGTCACCTTATCTACATATACATTTTATCACAGTAATATTCTGGACACAAAAAGCAAAGATGACACTTATTATTTTACCAATGTAAAGGTCAGGCGAGTGTCGGAGGAAGAGACTACCAGAGACTGTCTCATGCAACAGCCAAGGATTTATGGGGGTCCAGCATGCTGTGGTCAGAGCTCCCTTGAATAGAGCACAGAGCCCTGAGAACAGCTTAAGCAGAGCTTATATACTTTCCTTGGAGAGGGCAGATAGGAAAGTTTATTGATGGGTCAGGGCGAGTGGGCGGTTTGCGTCCAAATGGGTGAGGAAGTACATTCTGCAGTTTTGCAGTTGGGTACAGCACTTTCAGGGAACTAGATTAGCAAACAGTTCTCAAGACATCAACAGTGTTTTGTTAAGCATACCGAAAAACTGGAAGTGACAAGTACCTATATTATTAACCTTTCATTCCCCACTTCTTCTTTTGGTTACTTTTAATCATAAAAATGATCATTGGGGGTGTCACATTTTATGTTTACTAGTGTGGTATATTGTTTTCTGATTACCATAAGTTTAACTTGTCCAATTTGAGCATGGAGAAAGGAAACTACACGGTTGATCAAACAGGGTCCTACAATTACCAATAATATGAGGATTATTAATGGACCGGCCAGGGCTGATGAAAACGTAGTTAATGAGGGGGCTTTGTGAACCAAGACTCAAACCACCTTTTTTGGGCCTCTCTCTCTTGTTGATGCTCTTCAAGGCATCTTCTTAATTTAATCATAGATTCTTTTACAACTCCAGTATGGTCGGCATAAAAACAACATTCTTCCCTCAATGCAGGACGAAGGCCCCTTCTCTCATGAAGAGGAGGTCCAAACCTCGACTGTTCTGTAAAATAACTTCAGAGAGAGAGGTTAAAGATTCGTGTAAAGATGTGAAGGAGGTTTTTAATATCTTTAAGTTTTGGTCTATTACTGCTTCTAATTGGGTCATTTGTTGTGTCCCATGGACCAGGGCAGTGGTTCCTGTGCCCACCCCTGCAGCAACTCCTATTCATAATAGGATGACTAAAGTGAGGGATACAGGTTCCTGGCAGAACCGGGTTGTTTGCCCCCCTATTTGATATTTAAATGTACCTTCGTCATGATAGAGCACTCTGGAAAACATCTGCACCATTACATAATTAATCACATCTGTTGACCATTTTATGAAAACATAAACAATGTTTAAGTGTATAGAATTGTACTGCTGTAGAGATGGACAAGGCAAGGTACCTAAGATAGCACAGAAGACAGGGAAACAGTCTTATTTGGTTGCATCCGGATTTAGAGGGCATTGCTTCTGTTGTAATCAATTAATCCCTGAACCCAAAGTTTAGGTTGTTTCAGAATTTTGTACCCAGCATGTAAGGGAAGGGGCTCAGAAGTTCACAGTCTGCAGAAGTTCACAAAAAGCAGTTTTTGTTTCTGTTTTTTTTCCTCTGTTCTGGGAAAGTTAACTTCTTAAGGACACCTGGGAGGGGGAGAGCTTTTTTCTTCTTTTTTTTCTTTTCCTCCCTGCCAGCTGTTACCATGGAGCCCAGTTGGTAACTTCTATATCTTAGAAATGTAGCCATCTCTATGAAGCCCCAGCTCTAGGCCAGAGGCCTTATTCATATATTTTGTTAAAAACTACTAAGGGGGTGTCTAGCTTAGGAGTGCTGATTTTTCCAGCCAGTGGCCAAGTAGAACAGAGCAACGCGAATAGAGGAAGTTTATCTACATTGAACTCTTTTATAGGAACTGTGTTGCTGAAAGGCTTAAAGTCAGCCATGGTGAAGACTTCTGGAGAAGGTCATTTAAGACTTTTCTGTGGGCCTGGTACAGAGGGGAAGACAGGGAAGGCAGGGGATGAGAGCAGCTCCGTGGATCTGAGGATGAGGAAAAAGAGATATAAAAGAATTATGGGAAAGGGGTTTGGGATTTTCCTGGCAACAAAACTTGAGCAGTAGAACAGGTAGAGCAGAGGGGAAGACTGGAGTGAGTATCCCAAAAAGCCTGTGAGGGACTTTAAATTCTTAGTAACCTGTTTTCAGTGATGACAAAGCAACTTTAAAGGCCATTTTAATTACATCTTTGATAGGCGTCTGAGCGCACTCCTTAGCTGGTTTGAGCTTTGGGTTAGCTAGTAAGAGGACCTGGTGGGACCCGGTGTGGGCACTGACAGGAGGAGAGAGGAGTGAGTGGGTGGAAGGGTACCTCAGTACCTGCAAGCTCAGCAAGGGGCAATGGTCTGAGAACCGATGGAAATTTGGGTTTTTGATCTAGTAACTGGAGCTGAGAAATCAGGTTGCTGATGTGGGAGTGACAGCAGAGAGTCTGGGGCAGAAGGCAGCGGGTGAGTATCTATTGGAGAAGCATAGTTCAGGATTTGAGCATAGGAGGGAAAAGGCCTACACGTAGGGGAATTTCCTTCCACACTTTTGAGCACTTGTCGAAGTTGAAAAGGTCACGCAAAATTTGAGGATCTAGAGACCCCTCTGGTGGCCATCGGTTTTTGTTATCTAACTGGTAATATGGCCAATGCTGTGTACTGAATTTGATGAGGAGTTTTGCTTCCACCAGGTAGCCCCTGTATCCTCACATCCCCATTATTTACAGAAGAAGTTGGCTTTTCCCCCACACAGTCGTGGCTGTTTTTGGCTTTGGTAGTCCGCCAGGCAAACATAGTAATCTAGGCTAGCCAACCTGCATCTGGCTCGCGTGTCCCTACATCCATAATGTTTGTTTCCATTATCTATTGTATGGAAAGTATTTAATGGAATTTTTGGGAATCCTCTTCATCAGGGATTTCCCAATAGGAAAGACGTATAGCCAGCTGACAAATTTCTTGGTGGAGAGATGGCCACCAGGTCCCTAAGTGGGCTGTATGTGCGATAGACCATACTTCTTGTCTAGTAGGATTTGTGATCAGCCATCGCTGCTGAACGGGTTGATGAGGGTTAGGACTACTGGTGACCAATTGGAGAGTCTATAGTCTTATTCACATGGCGAATATACAATTTGAAAATGTTACCAGTCTTTTCCATTTTTCAGCCAGATTCTGGACAGGGCACAGGCTTGAGATGAGAATTAGGAACCAGGAAGTGATTCCGTCTAACTTTAGCACTGTAGGTGTTATAAGTAGCACCTGGTATGGTACTGTCCAGCCGGGTTCCAGGGATGACACCTGATGTTGTCTTATGTAGACAAAGTCTCTTACTTGATATAGATGTGGAGTACCCTCTTCAGCAGGTTGGTAGGCAGTGGCCAGCTGTTTCCACAGGTATTGCTGAGTTCCTTCCAGAACTTTAAGTCTGTCAAGCAAGGTGGTGTGGAAGGGATCGTTAGATCTTTGAGTTAGGGTTAGGTCCCTTACTGGAGATGGGGCCCCATAGAGAATTTCATAGGGGGTGAGGTTACACAAAGAAACAGAGGGAGTATTTCTTGCATGAAATAGTGCATAAGGCAGGAGCATAGTCCAATCTTTTATGCTACTCTTTAAGCTTAATTTCGTTTAGGTCTCTTTAATGGTTCTATTTAATTTTTTTACCTGTCCTGAACTCTGGGGTCTATAAGCACAATGTAACTTCCAATTAATCCCCAGGGTCCTGGCTAACCCCTGAGTTACCTGGGCCATGAACGCTGGTCCATTATCAGACCCTATTACCTTAGGCAGGCCGTACCTTGGAAAAATATCTTTCAGGATCTTCTTGACCACCATTTGCGCCTTTTTTTTTGGGGGGGGGGAGGCTTCAATCCATCCTGAAATATATCTACAAAGAGTAGGAGATATTTAAGTCCATACCATGCTTGCTTAATTTCAGTAAAGTCCACTTCCCAGAATTGTCCTGGTCTGGTTCCTCGTAGGTGCTTTCCTGCAGAAAGCTTGGAAGTGTAAGCATTAACCTATTGACAGACCCGACAGGCTTTTTTTTTACCTGTTCAGTTATTTCCTTTCACTGTGAGTCGGTTAGTGGAAAACTCTGTTCTTGATCCTTCAGGAATGACTGCAATTTCTTTGAACTAAGGTGAGTGAACTGATGTACATTTTTAACGTAGTGTAGGGCTTTCTGAAATTTCAGGCTTTGCTCAGTGAAGTTGAGGAGTACAGTGTCAGTGTCCTTAGATGTTATCAAAAGCTTGCTGGATCTCAGGGGTCCATTAGAATTGGGCATCTCCCTTTAACAGCGGGTGTAAATGAGAAGTTAAGGACCCAAACACAGGAATCCTTAACCTGCAAATCCCAGCAGTCCCAAGAAACTCTCTGTGTTGTCTGCTGTTCGATGGGGGTGGTTTCTGCACAACTGTTTGATTTCTGGGCTCAGTGAGCCATCGTTTACTGCCCCTAAAGGAATAGCCCAGGAAGATTACTTCTTGCTGGCAAATTTGGGCCTTTTAGCAAGAAGCTCTATACCCGAGTTGAGGAAGCTCACATAATACTGCTTGGGTCCCAGATTCACAGATATCCTTGGTGTTGGGTGCCAGTAGCAGGTCATCCACGTATTGAAGCTGGGTGACTTCGGGGTGCGTAGTTCTGAATCTGTTGAGATCTCTTTGGAGGGCTTCATCAAAGAGAGTGGGGGAGTTTTTCAACCCTTTTGGGGAGTCTAGTCCAAGTTAGTTGACCACACGTTCCAGTTTCTGGGTCTACCCACTAGCAAGCAAACAGCAACTGACTATATTTATGCAGAGGCAAGCAAAAGAAAGCATCTTTTAAGTCCAGAACAGTATACCATTTCCTCTCAGGGTTCACAGTGATAAGCAGATTGTACGGATTAGGTAGACTGGGGTGAATGTCCTACACTCTGTTGTAGGTCTCTCTTATGTCTTTAATGGGGGATAGTCCCCGGCTCCTGGCTTTTTATTCTGGTAGCAGGGGAGTGTTTTAGGATGATTGACAAGGCCTTAGGACCCTAAGGCCAGATATTTCTGAATATGGGGCCTTATCCCATCTTTAGCTTTTTTGCTCAGAGGATATTTTTTGACATTGATTGGGGAGGCTGAGGTTTTGAACTCCACTGTTTTTGGAGGTTGTTTCATGGCTAGTCCTAACCCAGCAGTTTTTTTCCAGGCATCTGGGTAATCTGTTATCCATTTCTGTGGTACCTTGCCTGTTTGATCAGTCTTGGGGGGTGTGAAGAGTTGCTGTTCATCTTCTACTGACATATTTAAAGCCGTGAATATAGGAGTTTATACTAAAGGATTTAGAAATATCATTTTGGGGCCTTCGGGGTTAAAACTCATTTTGGCCCGGAGCTTGGTGAGCAGATCTCTGCCCATCAATGGGGCCAGGCATTCTGGGATTATTAGGAAGGAGTGATGGATTTTTCCTTTCCTCATGTCCATGGTTTTCTTAGTTGTCTAATTCCCATATTTACTGGTGTTAGCACTTTGAACTAGAGAGCTTTTATTTGATAGAGGGCCCAGTGGGGCCTTAAGGACTAAGTATACTGCCCCTGTATCCACTTCAAAGTTTACTGGGGTCCCCTCCACATCAAAAGTTACCCTGGGTTTATTGGGAGTCTAGCAATCTGGGGCTCAGTGCTCACTTGAATAGAGCAGAGAGCAATGAGAACAGCTTATGCAGAGCTTATATACTTTCCTTGAAGAGGGCAGGGAGGGAAGCTTATTGATGGGTCAGGGCGAGTGGGCGGTTTGCGTGCAAACAGGTGAGGGTGTACATTCTCAGTTTGGCAGTCGGGGACAGCACATTCTGGGAAAAAAATTAGCAAACAGTCCTCAAGGTTTCAACAGTGTTTTGTTAAGTATACACAAAAACAGGAAGTGACAAGTACCTATCTTATTAACCTTTCACCAAATCCTAAATGGAAAGTGAGCATGGATTTCTAAAAACATCCATGTCCAGGTTGCTTAATGCTCGCAAATCAATCCTATTGGTGACTACATATTTGTTGCTTTCTAAGATTATATATTCAACCTCAACCCTGTTGAAAATGACTAATACTAACCCTCACTTTATGCTTTTCCTGATTTCCTAATGAATCCATTGATATCTGCTTTCATACATATTTTCCTGAGTTCATCATTGTGACTGACTCTTTACATGTGCTGAAATTTACATTCACTCTCTATCCGAAACCCTATTGCTACAGAACTTTTGTTCGAAATCCTATACTCACTCTTTTTTCTATACCTACCAACTATCTTCCTAATCCTACCGACTATCCCTTTTTGACTGGAAATTCTCTTTGACAATCAATCATCCAAGGTACAAGGTCCTATGCCATTGTATATCAATTTATCTGAGACATCTGTGCAGAATATAATTCAAAGCTAAGTATCCCAATCAACAGCCCAATGCCCTTCTTGGATTCAAATCTTATCTAGATTTCTGTTTTCATACTTATATTTCACCTATATATTCTCGTAAATATCGCGAGTTCCCAATACCATTGTTCATTCCTCAGTATGATTTCTAACCTAAATCAAACCTGTTATTACTCTAACCATACACTGTACCCTCAAACTAACTGTACAGAAGAGCCGGGAGAGAGTTTGTCTTAAAATACAGTAATGTAGGGGCTCTTCCACCTGCTGAGAACATCAAAGGTACAAGCAGAAATGATACCCTGGAGAAGTTGCAGGCAGCTATGAAGGACCTAATAGAGCAAAAGTCATCTTCCATGACAAACAACCTGGTCAGTATTAAGGGATGTGTCTGAATCAGCCTCTCCTTTCTTAATGTAGAGAAGATTGATCAAACCATGCCTGTGTGGAGAGCTGTTCCCAGGTGCCTATGGTTGATATACCATTCTAACTTGTGAAAGTGTCACAGGAAGTAGTGGCAGCCTCCATCTCATGGGAACCTTGGATGAATCTGGTAGGACAAAGTGGTTGCCAAGGCAGTGACCTCATTCAGTTCCTGAAGGAAGTGACCTCACCTCACTTTCCTGGTGATGGAAATCTCTGAATTTGGGATCCAGGAAGCCAGGCACCGAGAGCCAGTCCAAGTCCCAATCCCAGTGGTCTCACTTGTTTGGATTTACCAAGGACAGAGTCAGTCTTCCTTGGTACCTACTGATATGAGGATTGCCAAATGCCTGAAGAGCTCTGAAGAGGGGCCTTTACTGAGAAAGCAGGTAGTGGTTCACCGCTGGCTGTTGACAACTTCACAGAGTTGGCCAAGGAGACCAGATCTGAGACAGTACAGGCCATTTTAGGGGAACATAGTATGGCCCACTATTCAGAGGACACTCCGGATAGTCACAGACCTACTTGAGTTAAGGAGGTGCCTTTGTGGGTGTGGGTGTGAGTTTGTGGTTTTGTCTCATGTTCTGAGAATAGGTAGGAAAGGCTGTTGTTTTGATTGGAGTGGACTGTTTCTAGAAAGTCGTTTGACTAGGCGAGTGCTTCTATGTCTGTGTATCCCACTCTGTCCATGGTTGTAGACATTTGAAAAGAGAATGTATCAATGTATGTGTCCTGTCTAGTGGAAAACTTTCCAGCATTCATCAGGCCTAGTTGATGAATGGACTGTGGCTTTCCTTATGGATGGGCAACACCTACTAACTTCCTAAGTTCCTGTTTTCTTCCTGAATTCTGGCCACTCTCCAGAATAGCCTCATAGTTTTGTGTCCAAGATACATACCACCCCCAAGCTCTGTGACATGGCCATGTACTTGATAGCTATAGGAAATGGGAACATCTTAGAAAACTCAGACATCATTGTGACCAGTAAACGCTCAGTGAAGAAACCATATTTTGGTTCATTTGCTTACCTATTGTTCTGTTGCCCTGAATGTCAGGAAGGTCTTTGCCTCAGGCCACCCCTTTGTGAAGCCTGAATAAAACAGTTTTAAAATGGAAATAAATGGGAATAACTTGTGGTTCTTTGCTTTGGAAAGGGATGTGTTTGAATCAGCCTCCTAGCCCTGTATGAGGTTGTGGCTTAAATTTTCAGCACATGATGGATCTAAAGATAGATACCATGTGTGCAATCAAAACCATAATGGCAAAAATTCAGTAATTGTGGATGAGTCTCTTGCCTTCCTCTGTTAGGTACCTGACCTCTATCAAGTGAGACAGGGATCCTTTTGGTCAAATGAGTTTTTCAAAGTCCTGCAGAGGTGCTTGTGTTTTCTCGTGACTCCAAATCACATAAAAAAAATCTATACCTGAGAGTCAATAGGGCTCAAATTGGAGAAGCAGAGCAGTATTAACGGCAGGCCTATTTGATCACTTCTGGTTCACAGGAAGGGTGTCCAGGCCACCCTGACTTTAGGCAAATGAGGGCCAAGGGAGAATATTTTGGACACTGTCTTGGGATGCGTCCCTCATGGAAACCTCCAGCCAGAGTTTATGATGAGTGTCTATATTTAACAAGATGAGGGCCATGTGGGAGTGTTTTGGTTTTAATTGTGGTCATTCGTGTGGCGGTTGGAAGAGATGACTGGATCCAACTGGGCTTGAACTATGGTGTCATTCCCCTTAGAGACTGAGTTCTGGAACTTACCTCAGAGAAATATTGCCATGAATTGTGTTGGGATTTAGTAGGCCACGCATGAGAGTCACCCTTGGAAACTGAGATCTAGGCCCAGTGTCGCTTTCCACAGAGCACTGGGAATCTCAGGAGGATATCACACAATTTTATTCTGAAAAACTTGTCAGACATATTTGATAGTCAAAACACACATGGACCTCAATTGTAGACCTCAATGGGCCTGGCTTCATGTGACCTTTTGGCCACTCTTTGGGAAGCCTTGCCTGTGAGAGTTCTCCAGAGCTTTCATTGAAATGAGCTTCCTCACCATTTAATAATTTCTGAATGAATTGAAACCCACAGTGTCTCCAACTTCATCCTTGAAAATTGGCTAGATAAATACCATGAAATTTTTGAAATTTCCTTGACCAGGTGGCACTGGAGAACATTTGGATGTCCAGTTGCTGATCATGAGTGTACCAGACAGTGTGTTGATTGACTGGTTTTCATGAAAATGGTGTAGAAAAGAGATGCCAGTCATTTGAAGCCTGTTGAGTAATGGGCCCAGAGCGGGGGTGAGCAAGTGTGTGATAAAACATCTGTGGTGGGGTCATGTGGATCTGCCATTGGCTTCCAAATGGCTTGAGACTGACATGGTGCAGCCAGCAGATCCTGTATGTAAAGACATCTGGTTATATAGAGAGGTTTCAGGGCAATGTTCAAAATCAGGTTTCTATGGTCAAGGGAGCAACCTATGTGGTATACAAGCCCTGTTGGTGCATTCTCCTGCAGACCCTGACCCACCACACGTGAAAGAACTTCCTCCAGCCCTTTGTCCCAGTTGAACTCCTTGTATTTCATGAAGCAAATACCAAACTCCGAGTGCAGTATCAAGAAACCTTTTGAAAAGTGGAGGATGACCTAATGGCTTAGCAGTCTACATGGGGAGACACTTAGACCCAGTGGCCATAGTTTACCTACAAAGAGAGAAATCAACACTGCTGCTTCATGTTCATTGGAGAATTATAAACCATGTCCTCCAGGTCACAGATGTGCAGACCAAGCTTTGATGGTCTCACTAGAAAGGAAGCTAAAGCTCCTGACAACAACATATATTTCAAGTGCCCAACCTAGAGGCAGTTTCTCCAGAAGTCTTTAGGCTGGTAAATCTCCATGTTTGTGGAGATTTTACACTGTCCCTTACTTTTGGAAACTCCTCTACCAACTCCAAGATTGTGAACTCCTGAACATTTTTCATTTCAGATATGTATTCAAAGATTGTCTAACTCTTCTCCTCTAAATGTGTCTTACTTGGGGTGAAGGTAATGTCAAGGCATTGTTCTGAATGAGAGTGGGAAAATTTTTGTGTAGCACACATTTGCATACACATTGATTCATTTTACAATTTTCCATTTGAAATACTGAATTCTTGACACTAACTCATACCCTACTAGACTCTGACTACTAATCCTAATATGATGGAGAAAAATACCAAAACAGAATGAAAATACAAGCAGTTTACAGCAGGCATGGTGTATTGTTGGACTTCCTTTTTGCATGATAGAGGGTAGGTATTCTAAATCTACTCAATTTTTAATTGAAATAGTCCTCCATGTGTTTTTAATGTTAACACATATGTAAATTCCTGTCTTCCTTTCTATGTAGCCTACTCAGCACATGTATTTTTATATGCAAATATAGAATCCTACGTGGTCTCACACGTACATTTTTTTGAGTTGGCTGACTGGGCAGAAACAAGTTGTGAGAAGAGATCTCGTAAACGCTGGTGGAACTGAAAATTAAAACTATGGGTGAGCTTCCCAGTAGAACAATTTATACATAAATCCATGTTCAGTAAAATAAATATATTTTCATCTGTGGATGATATATATTACTGATAAATTACGTTTGGCATATATATTGATACTTTTTAATGTATTTTTGTGTTTTTCTGTATATATATATATATATATATATATATATATATATATATATATATATATATATACACACACACACACTCTCCAGATTTTATAAAATATGAAATATATGTCTCTTATATACACTCCATCAATTCATTCATGTTCATGTATGTGGATTTATAATCAACTTTTCACAAGATTATTCTCAGAAATATTCATCTACCTGAAATACATATTTGTTTCCCAGTATGAGAACTAACTTCAATCAATGGTACTTACAAATCCTAATATTTCTACAGTAACAGACCCAGTTTAACATCAATGCAAGTAGATTGCTATGGGACTTAATGTCTATTTTGACCTTTATTTTAATTCAACACTGGTTCATTAGTATTTCTTCAGTTTTTGAACATCATAGGACATATATTTCATCCACAAGTTAGCAAATTAATAAGAATTTGTTTCACTTCCTGCTTCAGAACACATGAATTCTTCCATGTTACTTGACTGGTCTTTTCATGAGACTTCTTTCCAAACACATTATTTTCGATTTCCATAATCAATTTTGAAGCTAAACTCACACACTCTTCATGATAAACTATAACATTAATATTACCATTAGATGTAAAACTGGTTGGAATGAATGTATGCATATCAATATAAAATTTCCTGTATATTTTCACATTTCAATTCAATCCATTATTTAAAGTTGCAACCAGTTATGTTATTTATTCACTGTATGGTCTATTAATGCATTATCTCTATATTCATAAACACAGTGTACACCTATTTGTCCCCCCATTACTAATTTGTACCTCTTCAAAATATTGCTCCCAGAAATGGTGGAAGAAATACTGATGTCACCTTATCTATATATACATTTTATCACAGTAATATTCTGGACACAAAAAGCAAAGGTCAAACTCATGATTGTATCAAAGCCTAAATGGAAAGTGAGCATGGATTACCAAAAACAACCATGTCCTGGTTACCTAATGCTCTCAAATGTCAATCCTATTGATGACTACATATTTGTTTCTTCCTAAGATTATATATTCAACCTCAAGCCTGTTGGAAATGTCTAATTCTATCACTCACTTTACACTTTGCCTGATTTCCTAATATCTCTATTGATATCTGCTTTCCTACATATTTTCCCTAGTTCATCATTGTGACTCATACTTCACATATGCTGACATTTACATTCACTCTCTACCCGAAACTCTATTGCTAAAGAACTTTTGGTCCAAATCCTATACTCACTCTTCTTTATAAACCTACTGACTATCTTTCTAATCCTACTGACTATCACTTTTTAACTCGATGTTCTCTTAAACAATCAATCATTAAAGGTAAAAGGTCCTATGCCATTTTATATCAATTCATCTGAGACACATGTGCAGAACATAATTCAAACCTAAGTATCCCACTCAAGGGCCCAATGCCCTTCTGGCTTCATATCTTACCTACATTTCTGTTTTCATACTTATATTTCACCTATATATTCTTGTAAATATCACAGGTTCCCAATACCATTATTCATCCGGCAGAGAGATTCCTAACCCAAATCGAACATGTTATTATCCCTAAATATACACTGTTACCTCAATCTAACTTTACAGAAGAGGAGGGACAGAGTTTCTCTTTAAATACCGGAATGTAGGGAATCTTCCACCTGCTGAGAACATCAAAGGTCCATGTAGAAATAATCCCTGGAGAAGATGTAGGCAGCTGTGAAGTTCCCGAGAGAGCAAAAGTCATCTTCCATGGCAAACAACCTGGTGAGGATGAAGGGATGTGTCTGTATCAGCCTCTATCAACTTCATGTAGAGAAGATAGACCAAACCAGGCCTGTGTGAAAAGGTGTTCCCAGGTGCCTATGGTTGATATACCATTCTAACTTTTGAAAGTGTTACAGGAAGTAGGAACAGCCTCCATCTCATGGGCCCTTAGAAGTAACTATTTGGACAAAGTTGTTGCCAAAGCAGTGACCTCATTCAGTTTCTGAAGGAAGTGACCTCACCTCACTTCCTTTGTGATGGAACTCTCTGAACTTGGGATCCAGGAAGAATGGCACCCAGAGCCAGTCGCAGTCCCAGGCCCAGTGGTCTCACTTGCTTCAATTTACCAAGGACAGAGTCAGTCTTTCTTAGTGCCTACAGATGTGAGGATGTTCAAATGCCAGAAAAGCTCTGAAGAGGGGCCTTTCCTGAGAAAGCAGGTAGTGGCTCACCCATGGCTAATGACAACTTCACAGAATTGGCCAAGGAGACCAGATTTGAGACAGGACAGGCCATTTGGGGGGAATATAGTATGGCCCACCATTCAGAGGACACTCTGGGTAATCACAGAACTACTTGGAGCAAAGTTGGTGCCTTTGTGGGTGTGGGTGTATGTTCATGGTCTTGTCTCATGTTCTGAGAATAGGTAGGAAAGACTGTTTGTTTGGATTGGCGTGGACTGTTTCTAGTTAGTCGTTTTGCAATGCGAGTGCTTCTATGTCTGTGTATCCCACTGTGTCCGTGGTTGTAGACATTAGAAATAAGAATGCATCAAAGGATGTGTCCTGTCTAGTAGAAAGCTTCCCAGCATTCATCTTGGCCAATTTATAAATGGACTGTGGCTTTTGTTATCAAAGGGCAACACCTGATATCTTCATAAGTTTCTGTTTTCTTTCTGAATTCTGGACACTCTGCAGAATAGCTTCATGGTTTTGTGTCCAAGATATTTACCACCTAAAAGCTCTGTTATATGGCCATGTAGTGGGTAGCTAGTGTGACCAGGAAAGTCTCAGTGGAGAAACCCTGATTTGGGCTTTTTGCTTACCTATTGTTCTGTTGCCCTGAATATCAGGAAGGTATTTACCACAGGCCAATTCTTTGTGAAGCCTGAAGAAAAAAGTTTTCAAATGGAAATGAATGGACATCACCTGTAGCTCTTTGCTTAATTGCTTTGGAAATGGATTTGTCTGAAACAGCCTCTTGGCCCTGTGTGAGGCTGTGGTTAGATTCTCACCACCTGATGGATCCCATGTGTTCATCCAAAACCAAAATGATCAAAAGAGCAGTCATTGCGGATGAAGTCTCTTGCCTTCCTCTGTAAGGTTCCTGACCTCCATCAAGTGAGAAGAGGGATTCTTTGGGTCAAATGCATTCTTCAAAGCCAAGGAGAGGCAAGCCCAAAGGTGCTTGCATTTTCTCATGCTTCCAATTCACATAAAGAATCTAAACCCCACAGTCAGTCGTCCTCAAATTGGAGAAGCAGAGCAGTATTAACGGCACACTATTTGATCACTCCAGGTTCACAGGAAGGTGTTCAGGCCACCCCGACTTTAGGCAAATGAGGGGCAAGGGAGCTAACTTTGGACACTGTCTTGTTCTGCATCCCTCATGGAAACCTCCAGCCAGAGTTTATAATGAGTATCTATATGGAAGAAGATGAGGGCCTTGTGGGAGTGTTTGGGTTTTAATTTTGGAAGTTTGTGTGGTGGTTGAAAAAGATGACTGGCTCCACCTGGTCTTGAACTCTGGTGTGATTCCCCTTAGAGACTGAGTTCTGGAACTGACTTCAGAGAATTATTGCCATGAGTTGTGTTGGGATTTTAGGAGGCCATGAATGACAGTCGCCCTTTGAAACTGAGATCTGTGCCCAGAAAGGCTTTCCACAAGGCACGAGGAATCTCAGCCAGAATATCACATGATTTTATTCTGAAAGACTTGGCAGCCATAGTTGAGAGGCAAAACACACATGATCTCACATTGCAGACCTCAATGGGCCTGGCTTCATGTGACCTTTTGGCGACCCTTTGGGAAGCCTTGCCTGTGAGTGTTCTCCAGAGCTTTCATTGAAATGAGCTTCCTCAACATTTAATGGCTCCTGAGTGAATTGAAAATCATAGTGCCTCCAACTTCATCCTTGAAAAATGGCTAGAGAAATACCATGGAATTTTTGAAATTTTCATGACCAGGTGGCACTGGAGAACTTTTTGATGTCCAGTTGCTGATCATGAGTATACCAGACAGTGCCTTGATTGACTGTGTTTCTTAAAAATGGTGTAGAACAGAGATGCCAGTAAGTTGGAGCCTGCTGAGTAGTGGGCCTAGAACAGTGGTGGGCAGGTGTGTGATAAAACATCTGTGTTGGGGCCATGTAGATCTGCCATTGGCTTCCAAATGGCTTGTAACTGACATGGTGCAGCAAGCAGACCCTTATATGTAAAGGCATCTTGTTATATGGAGAGGTTTCAGGGCAATGTTCAGAATCAGGATGCTATGGTCAAGGGGGCAAATTATGTGAAATAGAAGCCTGACTGGTGCATTCTCCTGCAGACCCTGAGGCACCACATGTGACAGAACTCCCTCCAGCACTCTGACCAAGTTGAACTCCTTGTATTTGTGAAGCAAATAACAAACTCCCAGTGCTCTACTAAGAAAAGTAGAGCATGATCAATTAGCTTCACAGTCCACACAGAGAGACCCTTAGACTCCAGTTGCCACAGTTTACCTACAAAGTGAGAATTCAGCACTGCTGCCTCATGTTCATTGGAAAATAAGATACCATGTCCCCCAGGTCACATAGATGCAGACCAGTTTTGATGCTCTCACTATAGAGGAAGCTAAAGCTTCGGACCACAACATACATTTTAAGTGCCCAAACTCAGAGGCATTTTCTCAAGATGTCTTTAGGCCTGCAGAGCTCCATGTTTGTGGAGTGTTTACCCTGTCCCTTACTTTTGGAAACTCCTCTACCACCTCCAAGCTTGTGAACACCGAGAATATTCCATTCCAGATATGTATTCACAGATTTTCTAACTCTTCTCCTCTAATTGTGTCTTATTAGGGGAGAAGGTAATGTCAAGGCATTGTTCTGAATGAGAGTGGGAAGATTTTTGTATCACACATATTTGCAAACACAATGGATTTATTTTCCTATTTTCTATTCGAAATACTGAATCTCTGACACTAATCCATAACCTACTAGACTCTGACTACTAATCCTAATATGATGGAGAATAGTAACCCTAACAGAATGGAAATACCAACAGTTCAGAGAAGGCATGGTGTATACTTGGACTTCCCTTTTGCATTATATGGGGTTGGAGTTATAAATATAGTCAATGTTTATTGAAATATTTCTCCATGTGTTTTTAACATTAACAAATATGTGAATTCCTCTCCCCTTTCTCTGTCACCTATTCAGCACATGTATTTTTATATGCTCATATAGAATACTACCTGGTATCACACAGACTTTCTTCTGAGGTGGCTGACTTGGCAGATACAAATTGTGAGAAGAGATCAGTCCTCCTAAACCCTTTTGGAACTGAAATTTCAACCTATGGGTGAGCCTCCTAGTTGAACAACATTATACATAAATCCATTTTCAGTAAAATGTATTTTTTTGGATATGTGAAGGATATATATTTCATTTTGAATTTCGATTGGCATATATATTGCTACTTTTTAATGTCTGTGAGTGTGTTTCTGTGTATATATATATATATATATATATATATATATATATATATATATATCACTCTCCTGATTTTTCAAAATATGAAATATATGTGTCTTATTATACACTCCCTAAAATCATTCATATTCACATATGTGGATTTATAATCAACTTTTCACAAGATTATTCTCAGAAATTCAGATTATTCATTCACCTGAAATACATATTTGTTTCCTAATACTGAAAACTAACTTCAGTAAATGCTGCATACAAATCATAATATTTCATCATTGCCTGATGGCCACGAATAGAGTGCATCACACCCAGTGTAACGCACCACTGCACAGGTGAATAACGAGATAGAACCACAAAAAACTATCTTGTTAAGAACTTACAGCAAAATGGGGGTGCACCAAAACCTATAAGAAAGATTTTTAGCACTGAGATCTGGTAATTGGGTCTGAAAAACGAGCCAAATGTGCAACCGGAGATCCGGTCTGACTGATCCTCAAAACAATAGAGTGTCTGGGTTCCAATAGACACCCTCCACACCCAACAAATGACAGGCCCAGAATACAGATTGAACTGCAGAGAAGCATCACTCAGGGGAAATCTAGTCTAGCAGGAGAAACCAGGACTAGCAGGAGAAACCAGGGGACTAGAGGCCAGGCTCTTGTGACTGGGAAGCTGGAGAACACAGAAGCGCAGGTGACAGTCCACCTGCTGTCCGCGTGACTGGACGTCTGGAGAACACCGGCGCGCAGGAGACCGACTGCGCCACTGGGTGGCTAGTGATTGCCCACCCGCCAGTGACCTAGAGCTGAAACCAACTGGAGACAGTCCAGTTCCATCCCCGTATTTGAACATTTCGGCAAGGAGCCTGGGCCCGCCAGAGCAGAGGGGTGACGTCACTGGAGCTCGGCCTTCGGAATTCCCTACAAGTGGAATCCACTTTAGCAGGCATAGTCTACCAACACAAAGGAGAGACAACAGAGATACACAACACCGAAACAAATCTATAGAATAAAACAGAAACACAGCAATCAAATAGAGCTGGAAAGTAACATGAGCATCATGAAAAAACAAGGGAAAGAAAGGAGTACAAACAATGCAGGACAACTTAATTCTACAGGAGGACCTAGAAGCATCAGAAACAGGGATAGGGAAAGAACTTAAGGCATACCTAACTCAGATGGAAAGGAATATTAGAGAAGACATGAGGCAGCAAGTCCAAGCAATAAAAGTATATTTTGAAAATGAATTAAACAAACAAACTCAAATGGCAAACAACGAGCTTTACCAGGAGATAGAGATCTTAAAAGAAATCAAACAGTAATACTAGAAATGCAGGAAAGTATTAAACAAATTAAAAACTCAAACGAGAATATTACAAATAGACTAGATCAAGCAGAAGTCAGAATATCAGATAATGAAGACAAAGTTTATCAACTTGAAAAGAATATAATCAACACAGAAGAGAGGCTTAAATCCCACTAGCAATCTATTCAAGAGATATTGGATGTCATAAAAAATGAGTGTCATTGGGATAGAAGAAGGCATAGAGATTCAAACCAAAGGAATGGAGAACATATTAAATAAAATAATTCTAGAAAACATCCCAGAGATGAAAGATGGATCGGATTGTCAAATCCTGGAAGCCTACAGGACCCCAAACATTCAAAATCATAATAGACAAACTCCAAGACATATAATTATGAAGATAGCCAACATACAGAACAAGGAGAGAATATTAAACACTATAAGAGAAAGGAGGCAGATTACATTCAGGGGAAAACCAATTAGGTTAATGACTGATTTTTCATCACAGACTTTGAAAGCGAGAAGATACTTGAACAATGTATTTCAAACGCTGAAAAATAATGGATTCCAACCAAGAATACTGTATCCAGCAAAATTAAGGTTCAGATTTGAAAACGAAATTAAAGTCTTTCACAATAAACAAAAGCTAAAAGAATTCGCAGCCAGAAAACCAGCACTGCAAAGCATTTTGAGCAAAATACTACAAGAAGAGGAATTGATAAATAGTGCCGAAAACTAACAGCAGGAGTTATCTCAGTAAAGGGGGAGGAAAATAACCAAAAAAGTAAAAACTAGCCAAACTAAAACATAATAAATAAATAAACATGATTGGAAGAACAAATCATATTTCAATTGTAACCTTAAATGTTAATGGCTTAAATTCACCAATCAAGAGAATGGGCTAGTAACCTGGATCAAAAAAAATAAATCCAACAATATGCTGCCTTAAGGAGACTCATATGATAGGAAAAGACATACAGAGGGTGAAGGTAAAAGGTTGGGAAAAATCATACCACTCACATGGCCCTCAGAAGCAAGAAGGAGTGGCCATACTCCTGTGGAATAAAATCAACTTCAAACCTAAGTTAATCAAAAGGGATAAAGAAGGACACTATATTCTGTTAAAAGAAACCATCCACCAACAAGACATAACAATTATGAATTTGTATGCACCAAGCAATGGAGCTGCAATGTTCATAAAACAAACTCTCCTCAAGTTCAATAGCCAAATAGACTACAACACAATAATTATGGGTGACTTCAAGACACCACTCTCAGCATTAGACAGATTCTCTAGACAAGAACTGAATAAAGAAACTATAAAACTCAACAGCAAAATTTGTAACCTAGACTTAAACGACATATATAGAATATATCAGCCATCATCAAGTGGATACACGTTCTTCTCAGTTTCACATGGATCCTACTCAAAGATAGACCATATATTATGCCATAGGGCAATTCTTAGTAAATATAAAAGCATGGAGATTATACCATGCACTATATCTGATAATAATGGAATGAAACTGGAAATCAATGATGAAAGAAGGAAGGAAAAATCCTACATCACATGGAAAATGAACAACATGCTACTGAATGATCAATGGGTTACAGAAGACATAATGGAGGAGATAAAAAAAATTCTTAGAGACAAATGACAATACAGACACAACATACCGGAATCGATGGGACACAATGAAAGCAGTTTAAGCGGGAAGTTCATTTCTTGGAGTTCTTTCCTCAAAAAAAGAAAAAAAATCAACAAATAAATGAACTCACACTACACCTCAAAAACCTAGAAAAGGAAGAGCAAAACAACAGCAAATGTAGTAGAAGACAAGAAATAATTAAATTTAGAGCAGAAATCAACAAAATTGAAACAAAAAAAAATTAAAAAATTTGATGAAACTAAAAGTTGGTTCTTTGAAAAAATAAATAAGATTGACAGGCCCACAGCCATGCTAATGAAGAGAAGAAGAGAGAGAACTCAAATTACTAACATACGGGATGAAACAGGCAATATCACAACAGACACTACAGAAATACAGAAGATAATTAGAAAGTATTTTGAAACACTATATTCCAATAAAATAGAAGATAGTGAAGATATCGATGAATTTTTTAAGTCATAAGATCTGCCCAGATTGAGTCAGGAAGACACACGCAATTTAAACAGACCAATAACAAAGGAAGAAATGAAAGAAGCCATCAAAAACTACGAACCAAAAGAAGCCATGGACCGGATGGGTATACAGCGGAGTTCTACAAAACCTTTAAAGAAGAATTAATACCAATATTTTTCAAGCTATTTCAAGAAAAACAAAAAGAAGGAGCTTTTCCAAATTTATTCTATGAGGATAAATCACCCTGATCCCGAAACCAGACAAAGACACTTCAAAGAAAGAAAACTACAGACCAATATCTCTAATGAACTTCGATGCAAAACTTGTCAATAAAATCCTGGCGAATCGAATACAAAAGCATATCAAAAAAATTGTGCACCATGATCAAGTAAGATTCATCCCTGGGATGCAAGGCTTGTTCAATATACGGAAATCAATAAATGCCATTCACCACATCAATAGACATAAAGACAAGAACCATATGATCATCTCAATAGATGCAGAAAAAAAACATTTGACAAAGTTCAGCATCACTTTATGTTCAAAACACTAGAAAAACTAGGGCTAACAGGAACTTACCTCAACATTGTAAAAGCTATATATGCTAAACCCCAAGCTAGCATCATCCTAAATGTGGAAAAACTGAAGGCATTCCCTCTAAAATCTGGAACAAAACAGGGATGCCCTCTATCACCACTTCTATTCAATTTAGTTCTTGAAATACTAGCCAGAACAATTAGACAGACAAAAGAAATTAAAGGCATAAAAATAGGAAAAGAAGTATTTAAATTATCGCTATTTGCAGATGTCATGAAAATATATTTAACAGACCCCAAAGGGTCTACAATGAAACGGCTAGAGTTAATAAATGAATTCAGCAAAGTGGCAGAATATAAAATTAACACGCATAAATGAAAGGCATTCCTGTATGTCAGCAACACAACTTCTGAAATGGCAATGAGGAAAACCACTCCATTCACAATATCCTCAAATAAAATAAGATACTTGGGAATCAACCTAACAAAAGACGTGAAAGTTTTATATACTGAAAACTACAGAACCCTAAAGAGAGAGAGAGAAGAAGATCTTAGAAGATGGAAAAACAAAAGACCCAGAATAGCAAAAGCAACTCTAAACAGAAAATATGAATCTGGAGGTATAGTGAAACCAGAGTTCAAACTGTACTAAAAGCAATAGTAACAAAAACAGCGTGGTACTGGTAACAAAATAGGTAGGTGGAACAATGGTACAGAATAGAGGAGACAGAAACCAATCCTCAAAATTACAACTTTCTTATATTTGAAAAAGGGGCTAAAAGCATGCAATGGAAGTAGGATAGCATCTTCAAACAATGGGGTAGGGAAAATTGGGGAAAGGTGGGGCAAGGGAGAGAAGTGAACAACAGCAGATGAGGTAGAGAAAGAAGATGGGAGGGGATGGGAGGGGGTATAGTAGGGGATAGTAGGGGATAGGAAATGTAGCAGAATACAACAGTCACTAATATGACATTATGTAAAAATGTGAATGTGTAACCGATGTGATTCTGCAACTCGTATTTGGGGAAAATTGGGAGTTCATAACCCAATTGAGTCAAATGTATGAAAGATGATATAGGATGAGCTTTGTAATGTTTTGAACAACCAATAAAAAATAAATAAATAAAGGTTTAAAGTTGAGTGGGAAGAAATCAGCTAAAAAAGAGTTGAGATGCATTCATTTTGCTAAGCAGAAACTTTGTTTTGTGTACTTGTAACTATCACAAATTTATTTTACCAGAAAACTGGCTTTTAAAAATGCACATAATTGAGATTAAAGGATAATCCACTTACCTTCAAGAAAAACTCATAGCATTTCCTATATTTTTCATATTTTATTTTTTTGTGAATATTTTGACATGGACCAGGTCTAGACTTAGGCTATTCTTCCAGAATACTACCTCATCTGACAAGTTGGTACAATGTGTTGGATTGTTCTTTTCATCTTTTATTTAATAGTTTCTAGATGATAATGTGTATTTTTCCATATGTTTGTTTGGACATACATACCCAACTATATCTTTGCATTTTCTGTTTTACTGGGGAAGAGACTCATCAAAAGCTCTTTATTATATGTATCAACAATCAAACATTTAGAGCATGCAATTATACATAATTTTGCATGAAAATATTTTTGTACCATTTTTATAAAGATTTAGAATTATTAATACTGTCCCTACTGTAATTAGTAACTCCTTACAAAAAGAATTAATCAATTGACTTTATATCAATTATGAATATGAAAATTACTAAAATAAGTATTTGGCAATTAATATGCAATTGATAGAAAGTGAAATCACAAGAAAGCCATTTAAAATGTCAGTGCATATGGTCCTTAAATAATAGGTTGTTCAAAAAAAAATTCTCTAATTCAAAAGAGTTAATATGCCATATTACAGCTAAATGTGATATAAAAACCTTAAATTATCAGTATTGATAAATAAGAATGATATCTGTTTACTTAAATATGTTTATTTGATTTTCACTGCAAGATGTTAATTCTGGAAGACTTGAGAATTAAGAAAGACTTGGTCTATATTATTTTTAACAGGCTAATCAAAGTACTTTTAAATATATATGTATATATATATATATATATATATATATATATATATATATATATATGTAACACATATGCATGAATATAGATACATATGCATAATAAATGTATTGTAATATATTTATCAGGTGGTTATAATTTTTAAGTTTTCTCAAGAAAAAAGAATGACTATAAAAAAGGGTTTTAAATGTAAATTTCATAGCATAGTACTGTTTGTAATGCTATGAGAGAAAAATACTTATGGAGGGAAAATGAAAAAGGAAGAGAGAGAAGGGGGAAAATGAGGAAGAAAGTGAGTAAAGAAGAGGGAGAGGAGTGTTTGATGAAAAGATAAAAGTGGAGGGGCTGGGTTTGTGACTCAGTGTTAACATGCTTGTCTAGCATGTGTGAGGCAGTGGGTTATATTCTCAGCACCACATACGAATAAATAAAATGAAGGTCTATCAACAACTGAAAAAATAAAAAAAGGAGAAATATTACCAAAATTCCAAGATTTTATGAATGTTAAATACAAAAAATTATGTTGCATAGCCTTATGTAAATTCTAGACTCCCCAAAATAATCATTAAATGCTAGATTATTAGTGTTATAACTAAAAATCCATTGCTCTTTCTTCTACATTCTGTGGCATGCTAGTGCTAAAATAAATTGTATTATAACACCAAAATAAAATTCTAATATTTATACAGTAACTGACCCAGTTTAACATCAATGCAAGAAGATTCCTATGTGATATAATGTGTATTTTGACGTTCATTTTTATTCAACACTGGTACATTACTATTTCTCCAGTTAATGCACATCATAGGATGTATATTTCATCCACAATTTAGCAAATATATACACATTTGTTTTGCTTTCAATCACTTTTGCTTCAGAACACATGTATTCCTCCATGTTTCTTGACTTCTCTTTTTGTGACACTTCTTTCCAAACACATTATTTTCGATTTCCATTATCACTTTTGAAGCAAAACTGACACACCCGTCATGATAAAACATAACACTAATATTACCATTAGATGTAAAACTGGTTTAAATGAATGATTGTACATCAATAAAAGATTTCTTGTATACTTTCAGATATCAATTCAATCCATTATTCAAAGTGAAACCAGTTATATCATTTATTCACAGTATGGTCTATTCATGCATTGTCTATATATTGATAGACACATGGTACACCTCTGTGTACTCCCAATAATAATTTCTATATCTTCAAAATATTGCTCCCAGAAATGGTGGAAAAAATATGCATGTCAACTGATCTACATATACATTTTATCACAGTAATATTCTGGACACAAAATGCAAAGGTCACACTTATGACTGTCCCAAAGCCTAAATGGAAAGTGAACATGGATTACTAAAAACATCCATGTCCAGGTTGCCTAATGCTCTCAAATGTCAATCCTATTGGTGATTACATATGTGTTTCTTCCTAAGACTACATTTTCAATCTCACCCTGTTGAAACTGTCTAAACCTCTCACTCATTTTATAATTTGCCTGATTTCCTACTCTCTATTCACATCTGCTTTCCTACTTTTTTCCCCAGTTCATCATTGTGACTGACTCTTCACATGTGCTGACATTTATATTCAATCTCTACCAGAAACCCTATTGCTAAAGAACTTTTGGTCCAAATTCTATACTCAATCTTCTTCGTAATCCTACCGACTATATTCCTAATCCTAGCAAAAATCCCTTTTTTAACTGGATGCTCTCTTCTACATTCAATCATCGAAGGTACAAGGATCTATGCCATTGCATATCAATTTATCTGAGACATATGTGCAGAACATAATTCAAAGCTAAGTATCCCACTCAAAGGCCAAATTCCCATCTAGGATTCAAATCTTACCTAGATTTATATTTCAATACTTATATTTCACCTATATTTTCATGTAAATATCGCAGGTTTCCAATAACATTGTTCATCAAGCAGAATGATTCCTAACCCATATTGAACATGTTATTAATCCTAACCATACACTGTTCCTCAATCTAACTTTACAGAAGAGCAGAGACAGAGTTGGTATTACAATACAGGAATGTATGGATCTTCCACCTGCTGAGATCCTCAAAGGTCCATGTAGAAATAATCCCTGGAGAATGTGTAGGATGCTATGAACGACCTGAGAGGGCAAAAGTCATCTTCCATGGCAAAAAAAAACATGGTCAGGATAAAGGGTTGTGTCTTAATCAGAATCTCTCTTCTTAATGTAGAGAAGATGGACCAAACCAAGCCTCTGTGGAGAGCTGTTCCCCAGTACCTATGGTTGATATACCATTCTAACTGATGAAAATGTCAGAGGAAGTAGGTGCAGCCTCCATCTCATGGGACCCTTGGAAGCATCTGTTAGGACAAAGTGGTTGCCAAGGCTGTGACCTCATTCAGTTCCTGAAGGAAGTGACCTACCTCACTTTCTTGGTGATGGAATCTCTGAACTTGGGATCCAGGAAACCAGGCACACAGAGCCAGTCCCAGTACCAGTCCCAGTGGTCTCACTTGTTTGGATTTACCAAGGACAGAGTCAGTCTTTCTTGGTACCTACTGATGTGAGGATGGCCAAATGCAAGGAAAGCTCTGAAGAGGGGCCCTTCCTGAGAAAGCAGAAAGTGGCTCAGGAATGGATCCTCACAACTTCACAGAGTTGGCCAAAGAAAACAGATCTGAGACAAGACAGGCCATTTTGGGGTAACATAGTATGGCCCACCATTCAGAGGACACACTGTATAGTCACAGACCTACTTGGGGAAAGGAGGTGCCTTTGTGGGTGTGGGTGTGAGTTTTTGGTTCTGTCTCATCTTCTGAGAATAGGTGGAAAAGGCGGTTTTTTTTTTGGTTTGGTGTGGACTCTTTATAGTAGGTCGTTTGACAAGGTGAGTGTTTCTTTATCTATGTATTCCACTGTGTCCATGGTTGAAGACATTAGAAAAGAGAATGCATCAAGGATGTGTCCTGTCTATTAGGAAGCTTCCCAGCATTCATCCTGCCTGATTTATTAATGGACTGAGGCTTGTCTTATAGATGTGCAACACCTACTAAATTCCTAAGTTCATGTTTTCTTCCTAAATTCTGGCCACTCTCCAAAATAGTCTTATGGATTTGTGTCCAAGATATGTACCCCTCCAAGCTCTGTGACATGGCCATGTACTGGATAGCTGAAGGAAATGGGAGCATCTCAGAAAACACAGATATCAGTGTGACCAGTAATGTCTAAGTGGAAAAACCCTTCTTTTGGCCTTTTGCTTACCTATTGTTCTGTTGACCTGAATTTCAGGAGGTCTTTGCCTCAGTTCACCCATTTGGGAAGACTGATGAAAACTGTTTTCAAATGGAAATGCATGCGCATCACCTGTCGCTCTTTGTTTAATTGCTTAGGATAAGGATGTGTCTGATTCAGCCTCTTGGCCCTGTGTGATGCTGTGGCTTAGATTCTCAGCACCTCATGGATCTAAAGAAAGATTCCATGTGTGTATCCAAAACAAAAATGGTAAAAAACCACGCTGACTTTAGGAAAATAAGTGGCAAGGGAGCTCTTTTGAACACTGTCTTGGGCTGCGCCCCTCATGGAAAACTCCAGCAAGAGGTTATGATTAGTGTCTATATGGAAGAGGATGAGGGCCTTGTGGGAGTGTTTTGGTTTTAATTGTGTTTATTTGTGTGGTGGTTGGAAGTGATGACTGGGTCCACCTGGGCTTGAACTCTGGTGTGATACCCTTAGAGACTGAGGTCTAGAACTGACGTCAGAGAAGTATTGCCATGAATTGTGTTGGGGTTTTAGGAGGCCATGCATGAGAGCCGCTCTTGGAAACTGAGATCTTGGACCAGGGTAGCTATCCACAGAACACTGGGAATCTCAGCCAGGATATCACATGATTTCATTCTGAAAGACTTGGCAGCAATAGTTGAGAGTCAAAACTCACATGGACCTCATATTGTAGACCTCAATGGGCCTGGCTTCATGTGACTTTTTGGTCACTCTTTGGGAAGACTTTCCTCTGAGAGTTCTCCAGAACTTTCATTGAAATAAACTTCCTCAACATTTAATGGTTGCTGAATAAATTTAAACCCACAGTGCCTCCAACTTCATCCTTTAAAAATGGCTAGATAAGTACCATGACATTTTTTAAATTCCCATGACCAGATGGCACTGGAGTAACTTTGGATCTTCTGCTGTTGATCATGAGTGTACAAGACAGTGCCTTGATTGACTTGGTTTCATGAGAATGGTGTAGAACAGAGATGCCAGTAATTTGGAGACTGCTGAGTTGGGGCCTAGAGCAGTGATGTGCAGGTGTGTGAAAAAACATCTGTGTTGGGGCCATGTGGATCTGCCATTGGCTTCCAAATGGCTTGTGACTGACATGCTGCAGCCAGCAGACCCTTATATGTAAAGGCATCTTGTTATATGGAGATTTTTCAGGGCAATGTTCAGAATCAAGTTGCTATGGTCAAGGGGGCAAGCATGTGCGATAGAAGCCTGGTTGGTGCATTTTTATGCAGACCCTGACACAACACATGTGACAGAAATCCCTCCAGCACTGTGCCCCAGTTGAAATCCTTGTATTTTAAGAAGCAAATACCAAACTCCAAGTGCAGCAGCAAGAAACACCACGAAAACTGGAGGATTACCAACTGGGTTCACAGTCCAAACAGGGAGACACTTAGCCCCAAGTTGCCACAGTTTACCTACAAAGAGAGAATTCAGAACTGCTGCCACATGTTCATTAGGAAAATAAGAAACAACATCCTCCAGGTCACATAGATGAAGACCCAGCTTTGATGGTCTCACTACAAAGAAAGCTAAAGCTTCTGACAACAACGTATATTTCAAGTGCCCAACCTCAGAGGCAGTTTCTCAAGAAGTCTTTAGGCAAGCAGAGCTCCATGTTTCTGGAGTGTTTACCCTTTCCCTTACTTTTGGAAACTCCTCTACCACCTTCAAGGTTGTGAACTCCTGAGCATTTTCCATTCCAGATATGTATTAACAGATTTTCTAATTCTTCTCCTCTAATTGTGTCTTACTTGGGGTGAAGGTAATGTCAAGGCATTTTTCTGGATGAGAGTGGAAAGATTTTTGTTTAGCATATGTTTGCATACACATTGGATTCATTTTCCTATTTTCCATTTGAAATACTGAATCCCTGACACTAACCCATACTGTACTAGAATCTGACTACTAATCCTAATATGATGGAGAAAAAGAATCCTAACAGAAAAGAAATAGAAGCTGTTCAGAGAAGGCATGGTATATATTTGGACTTGCCTTTTGCAAGTAGGTGTTATAATTCTAGTCAATTTTTAATTGAAATAGTCCTCCATGTGTTTTTAAAGTTAACAAATATGTGAATTCCTGTCTCCCTTTCTCTGTATCCTATTCAGCACATCTATTTTATATGCACATAAAGAATCCTACCTTTTATCACGTGTATATTTTTGTGCGGTAGCTGATTTGGCAGATACAAATTTTGAGAAGAGATCACTCCTCCTAGATGCTGTTGGAACTGAAAATTGAACCTATGGGTGAGCTTCCTAGGAGAACAACATTATACATAAATCCCTGTTAAGTAAATTGAATATTTTTAGATCTGTGAATGATGTATATTTCATGGTGAATTTCGATTGGCATATATGTTGCTACATTTTAAAATTTGTGTGTGTGTGTGTGTGTATACACACATACACACTCTCCAGATTTTTCAAAATATGAAATATATGTGTCTTATTTACACTCCCTAAATTCATTCATGTTCAAGTATGTGGATTTATAATCAACTTTTCACAAGATTATTTTCAGAAATATTCATCCACCTGAAATTCATATTTGTTTTTTATTACTGAAAACTAACTTCAGTGAATGGTGCATACGTATCCTGTTGATAGTCACAGCCGAAGGGGCCACAGCAAACTTCCAGGTGCCAGCAAACTTTCAGCTGCAGGCTGATGATTGGCTCACAGCGGCCTTAGCAACTTCTAGCTCATCCTCTGTGGTGATGCTCATTGGAGATGCTCATTGAGATGTTTCCCCGCCTTTCAGACTTCCAGCTTATGATTGGCTCACAGCAGCCCCAGCAACATCTAGCTGATTGGCTCCTCTGCGGTGATGCTTATTGGGCTGTTTCCCTGCCCATTCAGACCATGGAGCTGCTCATTGGGGGACTTTTTTGGCTCTGCCCACGTGACCCAGCCAATCTGCCTCAAGAGCAGGAGGATTGTGAGAAGTGGATAGAGGCTTGTGTGGGAGGGAGAGGCTTTTGGGAAGCTGGTGTTGGGAGTTGGGGTTCTGAGGATTTTTCCTGAGAGGCTGTTTTGCTTGGCGTGTGTGGTTCTAAAAATAAAGTTAGGTTCTTTTGACAAGTGGATTCTGATTGTGCCCAGCCAGACAGCGGCATTTGGTGGCTCATATGGGGAGCGACTGAGGGTAACTGATAAGGTAAACTGCTCGCTCTTGAGGGCAGGGCGAGAGGATGGGTAGCCATTTTATGATTCCTCTTTTGTTTTAAGTTGCCTGTCCCTGGAGATGAGTGAGATGGAAGAAAAACTGCTCACATCTGAGGAAAAACTATTTGTGTCTGAGGAACAGATAGGGAGAAAGGCTATAATAATTTTTTGTTGTTCCAGTTTTATTTCGTTCTATCTCTTTTTTTGTTTGGTGTTATCTTGTTGGTTTGTATTATAGTAGAAATATGGGATCAAAAATTAGTAAAAAACAAACCAAAAAAGTGTTAAGTAAATTGTTAGAGGAAGGAGGCATCCCAGTAAAATCAAGAGCAGTCATGGCAATTGTTGATACAATACAAAAATGTAGACCATGGCTTTTTAAGGAGGAGTTGTTAAATATATCACAATGGAACCATCATGGTGCAGATTTAAAAACAATAGAAAAGAAAAGCCCAGGGATTCTGCCAGTTGGCACATTGCCATTGTGGACATTCATATCTTGTTTGCTTAGTTCAAAGCCTTCAGTTCAGTCAATGGTAGAGGAAGAAGAAGACATATTGATTCAAGTAAAACAGAAGGTGTCTCAAGTTAGTCAGACAGAAGAAAAAATTCAAGTAAAAGAGAAGGTCTCTCGAGCTAGTCAGATAGAGGAAACTATTCAAGTAAAAGGGAACGTCTCTCGAACTAGTCAGACAGAGGAAAAAATTCAAGTAAAAGAGAAGGCCTCTAAAGCTAGTTAGACAGAGAAAGAAAGTGTAAAACAGTAAAAAACATCAGGGGAAATTTACAACAGGAGACTGCTACTAACACCTTTCTATCACCAGATGACAAGATTTCAAATATTAACATGCCCTGTATTTGAGGGAGGAGGGCAGCGTGTTTACCATGCTTTAAATTTCAAAACAGTGAAGCAGCTAAAAGAGGCTGTAACAACCTATCGTCCTCAAGCACCCTTCAATGTAATCATGGTCGAATCCATTAACAACTTGAACATGAAGCCAGTGGATTGGGCTAATATGTGTAATGTTGTGTTAAATGGAGGACAATGCATGTTATGGAAGGTTGCCAATGAGGAATGTTGAAAGGAGACAGCTAGGCGAAATGCAGGAGCTGGTTATCCTCAGAGAAATCTAGATATGTTGTTAGGAAAGGGACCTTATGAAGATCAGCAGCAGCAAATTGCATATGATCATGGTGTATGTGCACAAATTGGTGTAGATGCAATTAAGGCATGGAAGACTTTACAAGAACATGGAGGTTTACAAGGTCAATTATCTAAGGTAATACAAGGAGCTAATGAACCTTATGCTGAATTTGTAGATAGGCTTATTCAAAGAGCTACCAGAGTTTTTGGGAATACAGAACAAGCAATGCCATTACTAAAACAACTGGCTTATGAGCAAGCGAATCGTTGTTGCAGAGATATCATTAGACTATGGAAAAATGAAGATTTAAACACATTGATTTAATTATGTAGAGACATTAATGAACAAGAGAAAGTCATGGCAGCTGCAGTAAAACAGGCTTTAGTTGCCAGATACATTAATGAACAAGGGCAAATTGTGGCAGCTACAGTAAAACAGGCTTTAGATGCCAGACCAAGAACATGCTACCAATGTGAAAAAACAGGACATTTTAAAAGGAATTGGCCCATAGAAGGAGGGTTTAACAATATTAGGTATCAAAGGAGTAGAATACCAGGTATTTGGCCACAATGCCATAGAGGGAGACATTGGGCTAATGAGTGCTGTTCTCAAACCACCATAGAGGGTACTCAATTATCAAAAAATGAACAAGGACCAGGTGTTTATCCACGATATCATGGAGAAAGGCATTGGGCTCAATTGCCAAATAAATGGACAGGGGGTTCCAATGCTCCGGGGCCCCAAACCACAAATATACAGAGCACTGGAGGAACCCAGCAACCCCATCAGGGTAGTGCCCAGGACACATTGTCCATCAGATCCCTCATCAGACAAACCAGAGGGAGCACAGTGTTGGACATCTGCGCCTCTGCCAGATCAGTACTAACTCCAGAGATGGGAGTTCAAATCATTCCCACAGGGGTAAAAGGACCTCTTCCCAAAGGAACCATGGGCTTATTATTGGGATGCAGCTCTTCTACTCTAAAAGAACTTATGATAAGTCCTGGGGTGATTGATCCCGATTATGAAGGTGAAATAAAAATTATAGCCAGTTCTCCAAAGGACATATCAGTAATTTCACAAGGAGATAGAATAGCACAGTTACTAATAATACCCAGCCTATATGATAAATTTTCCAGTCGTACTGTAGAAAGATGTTCCAAGGGATTAGGCTCCACAGGTGTAGATTTGGCTATGCTTTCTTTAAATTTAGATTCTCGCCCCATGCTAAAACTAAATATTCAAGGGCATGAATTGAATGGGCTACTGGATACAGGTGCAGACATTAGCATCATCTCTCGTCAAGAATGGCAAACACATTGGCCATTACAACAAGCCACTCAAACACTTCGAGGCCTATAAGTGGCGACTAATCCCCATAGAAGTAAAATGGTATTAGATAGGAAGGATCCTGAAGGATGTGAAGGAACTATACAGCCATATGTATTGGATCATCTTCCCATAAATTTATGGGGACAAGATGTCCTAGATCAATTAGGTTTGACATTAACAAATAACATCAACCAAAATGCAGCCACTATTATGACTAGACAAGGTTTTAGGAAAGAAAAAAGATTAGAAAAACAAGAATAAGTCATAGCAGCACCAATACAAATAGATCAAGGAACAGAGAGACATGGGTTGGATTTTCAGAAAGGGCCACTGAGACAATAAAAATTACCTGAAAATCAGAAAGACAGTATGGGTTCCTCAGTGGCCCCTGACTAAAGAAAAGATACAAGCAGTCCATGACCTGGTAAAACAACAATTAGCAGAAGGACATATACAACCGACTGTATATCCCCAAAATACTCCCATTTATGTCATCAAAAAGAAATCTGGTAAATGGAGACTATTGCAAGATTTTAGAGCCATTAATAATGAGATGGTTATTATGGGACCTGCTCAATCAGGGATTCCTCAATTGTCTGCTTTGCCAATAACCTGGTATGTTTTAGTTATAGATATTAAATATTGTTTTTTTTTTCAATTATAATTCATCCTAAGGATAGTCCAGGTTTTGCTTTTACTATCCCTGCACTGAATCATGAAGGTCCTGATCAGAGATATGAATGGAAAGTACTCCCTCAAGGGATGGCTAACAGCCCAACTATGTGTCATATTTATGTTAACAAAGTAATCCAGCCACTTAGAAATCAAAATTCTGAACACAAATATTTCACTATATGGATGATGTATTATTAGCACACAAAGCTAAAAACACATTGCTAGAAAGTTATGCCACACTTACAAACTTATTAAAAATTATAATGTAGAGATAGCAATAGATAAAGTACAATTAAATTTTCCAATTAATTATTTAGGAGTTCTGTTATCCTCAACCATGGTCAGTCCACCAAAAATTCAAATACGAGTAGATCAACTCAAATCACATAACGACTTTCAAAAGTTATTAGGAGACATAAATTGGATAAGGCCTTATCTAGGTATACCAACAGAAGATTTGGGACATTTATTTGATATCCTAAAAGGTCTATCAGATAAAAATTCACCTCGCATGTTAACACCTGAAGCAAGAAAGGCATTAAAAATCAATGAAACATATATGGAAAATATGCATTTGGATAGAATTGATATAAGTTTGCCTTTATTATTTATTGTACTACCAACAAAAAATATTCCTACAGGAGTATTTTGGCAAGAAGGTCCATTATTATGGATACATTTATCTTATTCTCCTTACACTATTCTTACTAGGTATCCTGAGGCTTTAGGATAATTAATACTCAAAGGAATTAAAGCAGCAAAGGAAGTGTTTGGAATTTTTTCCAATAAAATTTTTACTCCATATACTCTGAATCAAATTGATGAGTTAGCTAATGAGTTAAATACTTGGGCAATAATCATGGTCCAATCTAATGTTTATTTTGATAACCACTTACCATCTAACCCTTTATTGTCTTTTTGGTCATCGCATCCTGTAATTTTTCCAAAATTGGGAAGAAAAACACTTATCATGAATGCTTCAAATATATTCACTGATGTATCAAATAATGGTACAGCAGCAATAGTTATACCTGATAAAACTTATAAATTTTTAGTACCCAAACAATCAGCTCAAAAGGTAGAGCTTAATGCAGTATTACAAGCTTTTGAGATATTTAAATATTCTGTATTTAATTTATTTTCCGATAGTCAGTATATAGTTAATGCTATAGTATCCCTTGAAGTTGCTGGTAAGATTTCTCCTTTCTCTACTGTTTTCTCTTTACTTTCCAATATAAAAAGTCTAATCTGGGACAGAAAAGATCTATTCTTTATAAGACATATCAGGGCACATCCAAAAAGAAGATGATTTGACTCAAGGCCTTATCAGCTGATATCCAAAATTCCAGTTTGACTATCCTTACATCTGAGATAGAACCAGGATGCTTTTTTCATTATCTATTTTATTATTGCCCTTTCCCACATTCTATTTTGTTTTTTGAGCTCATACAGACCTAGTTTAATGTTTTGCTGATCAGTTCTATTTTTTGACAAAAGAGTTTTTGAACATTGCAATGGAGATTTCACGTGTAAAAAGTTATAAGGCCTTTACTATTAGGTTATGTGTTGTATGTATTATATTATGTGTGCACACTTGTGTTTTGTGTTATATGTTTGAATGTTCGTATGTCCATATATGATATATGATGAGCGCTCATAAAAAAATGGATCCAAATATTTTTTTATTCACATTATTTAAATGGTTTAATTTAAATTGGGTAAAGAGCTGTTGAGGTTTGTTTTAAAATTTGAAAAAAAGGAGGTTAACAGATCTGTTTCCTTTCTTTCACCTTTCCTTTTCATTATATTTAATAATTATCTTCAAGACAATGTAAATAGTTAAGAAAATTGTTTTCTTTCAGTGCCTTCTGGAATGTTACATAATTTTTCTTTAGCCATTATTGCCAGAATTCCTATCTTCATCCCAGTGCTGGTGAAATCAAAGATAAAACCAATCTACAGCTTCTGCAATAGCCATCACTGAAATGCTTGCAGAACTTGCCTAGACACATTGAGAACTCTCCTGTATGCATTGTAAACTACCTGTTTGTGCAGCGACTTGTGGTAGTGTTCCGGTATATTTGCTGATGATGTCATCGGTGGTACAATTTTTCCAAAAGGAGCCGTCAATTGGCTTGGTGTATCTTCCTCTCTTCTGTGTGTCATTATAGTCCAGCTAATGTTTGGGGGCCATTACAGGTGAGGCAAAGAACCTCACCACCCCCCGGTGGTACAAAGACCTCTCCACAGGTGTTGCTGTAAACTGGACCAGTAGTCAGTGATGGGTAAGATCCAATTGCAATGGTACCAACTTAACGGGTAAGGACCATATGTACTATTGGACAACCTAAGGCAGCCACTGTCCCTAAGCCACATGTGTGTTGTTTAAACAGAGAGGGGGAGATGTTGAGAGCCACATCCGAAGGGGCCCCAGCAAAATTCCAGAAGCCAGCAAACTTCCAGCTGCTGGCTGATGATTGGCTCACAGCAACATCTAGCTGATTGGCTCCTCTGCGGTGATGCTCATTGGGCTGTTTCCCTGCCCTTTCAGACCACGGAGTTGCTCATTAGGGGACTTATTTGGCTTTGCCCACATGACATAGCCAATCGGCCTCAAGAGCAGGAGGATTTTGGGAGGTGGAGAGAGGCTTGTGTGGGAGGAAGAGGCTTTTGGGAAGCCAGTGGTGGCAGTTGGGGCTCTGAGGGTTTTTCCTGAGAGGCTGTTTTGTTTGGCGTGTGTGGTTTTAAAAATAAAGTTAGTTTCTTTTGACAAGTGGCTCCTGATTGTGCCCAGCAAGACTGCGGCATTATCCTAATATTTCTACAGTAACTGCCCCAGTTTAACAGCAATGCAAGTAGACTCTTATGGGCATGATTTGTATTTTGATGTTCATTTTTATTCAACACTGGTACATTACTATTTCTTCAGTTTATGCACATCAGAGGGTATATATTTCTTGCACAAGTTGGCAAATTTATAGGCATTTGTTTCACTTTCAATCACTTCCTGCTTCAGAACACATGCATTACTCCAGATTTCTTAACTGGTCTATTCGTGAGACTTCTTTCCAAACATATTATTTCCGATTTTCTTTATAATTGTTTAAGCAAAACTCACACACCCTTCATGATAAACCATAACTATCATTTCACAATTAGATGTATAACTGTTTGGAATGAATGATTGTATATCAATATAAGATTTCTTATATATTTTCTGATATCAATTCAATCCATGATTTAATGTGGAACCAGTTATATTATTTATTCACAGTATGGTCTATTCATGCATTATCTATATTCATAGACACAGGGTACACCTCTTTGTACCCCCAATACTAATTTATACGTTTTCAAAATATTGCTCCCAGTAATAGAGGAAGAAATACTCATGTCACCTGATCTAAATATGCATGTTATCACAGTAATATTCTGGACGCAAAATGCAAAATTCACACGTGTGATTGTACCAAAGCCTAAATGGACACTGAACATGGATTACTAAAAACATCCATGTCGAGCTTGCATAACGCTCTCAAATGTCAATCCTATCAGTGACTACATATTTGTTTCTTCCTAATATATTCAACCTCAAAACTGTTGAAAATGTCTAATACTATCACTCACCCTGTACTTTGCCTGATTTCCTAATGTCTCTATTGATATCGGCTTTCCTACATATTTTCCCCAGTTCATCATTGTGACTGACCCTTCACATGTGCTGACATTGATATTCACTCTCTAACCAAAAACCAATTGCTAAAGAACTTTTGGTACAAATACTAAATTCACCCTTGTTCCAAAATCTACCGACTATCTTCCTGATCCTTTTGATTATCCCTGTTTGAGTGGATGTTCTCCTCTACATTCAATCATCCAAGGTACAAGTCCTATGGCATTGTATATCGACTTATCTGAGACATGTGTGCAGAACGTAATTTAAAGCTATGTATCACAATCAATTGCCCAATGCACTTCTGAGCTTCAAATCTCACCTAGATTTCTGTTTACATACTTATATTTCACCTCTGTATTCCTATAAATATTGCAGGTTCCCAATACCATTATTCATCCCACAGAATGATTCCTAAACCAAATCGATCCTGTTATTATCCCTAACCATACACTGTTGCCTCAATCTAACATTACAAAAGAGCAGGGACAGAGTTCATCTTACAATACAGGAATGTAGGGGATCTTACACCTGCTGAGAACCTCAAATTTCTATGCAGAAATGATCCCTGGAGAAGATGTAGGCAGCTATGAAGGACCTGAGAGAGCAAAAGCCATCTTCCATGGCAAACACCTTGTGATAACGAAGGGATGTGTATGAATCAGCCTCTCTCTTCTTAATGTAGAGAAGATGGGCCAAACCAGACCTGCGTGGAGAGGTGTTCCCGGGTGGCCATTGTTGATATACCATTCAAACTTGTCAAAGTGTCACAGGAAGTAGGGGCAGCCTCCATCTCATGAGACTCATGAAAGCAACTGTTAGGACAAAGTGGTTGCCAAGGCAGTGATCTCATTCAGTTCCTGAAGGAGGTGACCTACCTAACTTCGTTGGTGATGGAACTCTCTGAAATTGGGATCCAAGAAGCCAGGCACCCAGAGCCAGTCCCAGTCCCAGTCCCAGTGGTCGAACTTGTTTGGATTTACCAAGGACAGAGTCAGTCTTTCTTGGTACCTAATGATATGAGGATGGCCAAATGCCAGTAGAGCTCAGAAAAGGGGCCTTTCCCTAGATAGCAGGTATTGGCTCAATGCTGCCTGCTGACAACTTCGTAGAGTGGGCCAAGAAGAACAGATCTGAGACAGGCCAGGCCATTTGGGGGGAACATAGTATGGCCCACCAGTCAGAGGACACTCCATATAGTCACAGACCTACTTCAGGGAAGGAGGTGCTTTTGTGGATGTGGATGTGAGTTTGTGGTTTTGTCTCATGTTCTGAAAATAGGTAGGAATGGTGGTTTGTATGGTTTGGAGTTGACTGTTTCTAGGAAGTCGTTTGGCAAGGCGAGTGTTTCTATGTCTGTGTATCCACTGTGTTCGTGGTTGTAGTCTTTAGAAAAGAGAATGCATCAATGGAGGTTTCCTGTCTAGTTGGAAGCTTCCCAGCATTCATCCTGCCCACTTTATAAATGGACTGTGGCTTGCCTTATGGATGGGCAACAACTACTATCTTCCTAAGGTCCTCTACACATCTTGATTTCTGGCCTCTCTCCAGAATAGGCTCATGGTTTTGTGGCCAAGATATGAACCACCTCCAAAATCTGTTACATGGCCATGTAATGGATAGCTGAAGGGAATGGGAACATCTCAGAAAACTCAGATATCAGTGTAACCAGTAAAGTCTCAGTTTAAAAACCTTGCTTTGGCCCATTTGCTTACCTATGGTTATGTTGCCCTGAATGTCAGAAAGGTATTTGCCTCAGGCCACCCCTTTCTGAAGCCTGAAGAAAACATTTTTCAAATGGAAATGAATGGGCATCACCTGTGGATCTTTGCTTAATTGCTTTGGAAAGAGATGTGTCTGAATCAGCCTCTTGGCCCTGTGTGAGGTTGGGGCTTTGATTCTCAGAAGGTGATAGATCTAAAGAAAGATCCCATGTGTGCTTGGGTTTTCTATTGCCTCCAACTCACATAAAGGATTTATACCTGACAATCAGTAGGATTAAATTGGAGAATCAGAACAGTATTAACGGCAGGCCTATTTGATCACTCCTGGTTCACAGGAAGGGTGTCTAGGTCACCCTGACTTTAGGCAAATGAGGGGCAAGGGAGTTTATTTTGGAAACTGTCTTGGGCTTCGCCCCTCATGGAAAATTCCATCCAGAGGTTACGATGAGTGTCTATATGGAAGATGATAAGGGCCATGTGGCAGTGTTTTGGTTTTAATTGTGGTCATTTGTGTGCTGGTTGGAAGAGATGACTGGGTACACCTGGACCTGAACTCTGGTGTGATTCCCCTTAGAGACTGAGTTCTGGAACTGACTTCAGGGAAGTATTGCCATTAATTTTGGTGGGATTTTAGGAGGCCACACATGAGAGTCGCCCTTGGAAACTGAGATCTAGTCTCAGGGTGTCTTTCCACAGTGCACTGGGAATCTCCACCAGGATATAAGACGATTTTATTCTGAAAGACTTGGCAACCATAGTAAAGAGTCAAAACACATATTGAACTCACATTGAGTAGACATCAATGGGTCAGGCTTCATGTGACATTTTGGCCACTCGTTGGGAAGCGTTGCCTTTTAGAGTTCTCCAGAGATTTCATCCTCACCATTTAATGGTTCCTGAATGAATTGAAAAACCAGTGCATCCAACTTGATACTTGAAAAATGGCTAGATAAATACCATGAAATTTTTGAAATTCCCATGACCAGGTGGCACTGGAGAACCTTTGGATGTCCTGTTGCTGATCATGAGTGTACCAGACAGTGCCTTGAATCACTGGGTTTCATGAAAATGGTGTAGAACAGAGATGCCAGTAAGTTGGAATTTGCTGAGTAGAGGGCCTAGAACAGTGGTGGGCAGGTGTGTGATTAAACATCTGTGTTGGTGTCATGTGGATTGGCCATTGGCTTCCAAATGGCTTTTGACTGACATGGTGCAGCCAGCAGACCCTTGCATGTAAAGGCATCTTGTTATATGGAGAGGTTTCAGGGCAATGTTCAGAATCAAGTTGCTAGGGACAAGGGGGAAGTCTATGTTGGATAGAAGACTGGTTGGTGCATTCTCCTGGCAGACCCTGACACACCACACATGACAGAACTCCCTCCAGCACTGTGTCCCAGTTGAACTACTTGTATTTCGTGAAGCAAACACCAAACTCCCATTGCAGCAGCTAGAAAGACCATGAAAAATGGAGGATGACCACATGGCTTCAGAGTCCACACAGGAAGACACTTAGCCCCCATTGGCCACAGTTTACATACAAAGAGAGAATTCTGCACTACTGCCTCATGTTCATTAAAGAATAAGAAAACATGTGCTCCAGGTTACATAGATGCAGACCCAGCTTTGATGGTCTCACTGCAAAGGAAGCTAAAGCTCCTGACTACAACATATATTTCCAGTGCCCAAACTCAGAGGCAGTTTCTCATAAGTCTTCCGGTCAGCAGAGCACCATGTTTGTGAAGTGTTTACCCTGTCCCTTACTTTTGGAAACTCTTCTACCACCCCCAAAGTTGTGAACTCCTGAGCATATTCCATTCCAGATAAGTATTCATAGATTTTCTAACTCTTCTCCTCTAATTGTGTCTAACTTGGGGCGAAGGTAATGTCAAGGCATTGTTCTTGATGAGAGTGGGATGATTATTTTTAGCACATATTTGCATAAACATTGGATTCATTTTCCTAATTTTCATTCGAAATACTGAATCACTCACACTAACCCATACCCTACTAGACTCTATATTCTGACTCCTAATCCTAATATAATGGAGAAAAATAACCCAAAATGAATAGACATACAAGCATTTCAGAGGAGGCATGGTGTATAATTGTACTTGCCTTTTGCATTATGTAGAATTGGAGTTATAAATCTAGTCAATTTTTTGTTGAAATAGTTCTCCATGTGTTTTTTTTAACTTTTGTTGTTTGTTGTTCAAAACATTATATAGTTCTTGATATATCATATTTCACACTTTGATTCAAGTGAGTTATGAACTCCCATTTTTATCCCGTACATAGTTTGCAAAATCATATCAGTTACGCATCCATTGATTTACATATTGCCATACTAGTGTCTGTTGTATTTTGCTGCCTTTCCTATCCTCTACTATCCCCCCTCCCCTCCTCTCCCCTCCCATCTTCTCTCTCTACCCCCTATACTGTAATTTATTTTTCCCCCTTGTATTTTCCCCTTTCCCCTCACTTCCTCTTGTCCGTAATTTTGTATAACCCTGAGGGTTTTCTTCCATTTCCATGTAATTTCCCTTCTCTCTCCCTTTCCCTCCTACCTCTCATCCCAGTTTAATGTTAATCTTCTTCTCATGCTCTTTATCCCTACTCTGTTCTTTGTTACTCTCCTTATATCAAAGAAGACATTTGGCATTTGTTTTTTAGGGATTGGCTTCCTTCACTTAGCATAATCTGCTCTAATGCCATTAATTTCCCTGCAAATTCTATGATTTTGTCATTTTTTAATGCTGAGTAAAACTCCATTGTGAATTAATGCCACATTTTTTAACCATTCATCTATTGAAGGGCATCTAGGTTGGTTCCACACTCTTGCTATTGTGAATCGTGCTGCTATGAACATCAATGTAGCAGTGTCCATGTACCATGCTCTTTTTAGGTCTTTATGAAATAGACCGAGAAGAGTAGTAGCTGGGTCAAGTGGTGGGTTCCATTTCAAGCTTTCCATGAAATCTTCATACCGCTTTCAAAATTGGCTGCACCAATTTGCAGCCCCACCAGAAATGTACATGTGTACCCATTTACACACATCCTCGCCAAAACTTGTTGATGTTTGACTTCATAATGGCTGCCAATCTTACTGGAGTGAGATGGTATCTTATGGTGGTTTTGATTTGCATTTCTCTGACTGCTAGAGATGGTGAGCATTTTTTCATGTACTTGTTGATTGATTGTATTCCTCCTCTATGAAGTGTCTGTTCAGGTCCTTGGGCCATTTGTTGATTGGGTTATTTTTTATCTTATTGTCTAATTTTTGAGTTCTTTGTATACTCTGGATATTAGGGCTCTATCTGAAGGGTGAAGAGTAATGATTTTTTCCCAGGATGTAGGCTCCCTATTTACCTCTCTTATTCTTTCTTTTGCTGAGAAAAAAAAATTAAGTTTGATTAAGTCCCATTTCTTTATTCTTGTTATTAACTCTTGTGCTATGGGTGTCCTATTGCGGAATTTAGAGCCAGACCCCACAGTATGTAGATCGTAGCCAACATTTTCTTCTATCACACGCCGTGTCTCTGATTTGATATCAAGCTCCTTGATCCATTTTTTGTTAACTTTTGTGCATGTCGAGAGGAAGGGATTCAGTTTCATTTTTTTTCAAATGAATTTCCAGTTTTCCCAGCACCATTTGTTGAAGATGCTATCCTTCCTCCATTGCATGCTTTTAGCCCCTTTATCAAATATAAGATAGTATGTAGTTTTTTGGATTGGTTTCTGTGTCCTCTATTCTGTACCATTGGTCCACCCGCCTGTTTTGGTACCAGTACCATGCTCTTTGTGTTACTATTGCTCTGTAGTATAGTTTGATGTGTGGTATCGCTATACCGCCTGATTCACACTTTCTGCTTAGCATTGTTTTTGCTATTCTGGGTCTTTTATTTTTCGATATGAATTTCATGATTGCTTTCTCTATTTCTACATGAAATGCCGTTGGGATTTTGATTGGCATTGCATTAAACCTATAGAGAACTTTTGGTAATATCGCCATTTTGATGATGTTAGTTCTGCCTATCCATGAACAAGGTATATTTTTCCATCTTCTAAAATCTTCTTCTATTTCTCTCTTTAGGGTTCTGTAGTTTTCATTGTATAAGTTTTTCACCTCTTTTGTTAGGTTGATTCCCAAGTATTTTATTTTTTCTGAGGATATTGTAAATGGAGTGGTTGTCCTCATTTCCATTTCAGACAATTTTTTGCTGATATACAGGAATGCCTTTGATTTGTGCATTTTGATTTTACATCCAGCCACTTTGGTGAATTCATTTATTATCTCTAATAGTTTCTTTGTAGACCCTTTTGGGTCTGCTAGGTATAGAATCATGTCATCTGCAAATAGTGATAATTTAAGTTTTTCTTTTCCTATTTTTATGCCTTTAATTTCTTTTGTCTGTCTAATTGCTCTGGCCAGTGTTTCTAGAACTATGTTGAACAGAAATGGTGAGAGAGGGCATCCCTGTCTTGTTCAAGATTTTAGAGGGAATGCCTTCAATGTTTCTCCATTCAGAATGATGCTAGCCTGAGGCTTAGCATAGATTGCTTTTACAGTATTGAGGTAGGTTCCTGTTATCCCTAGTTTTTCTAGAGTTTTGAACATAAAGGGATGCTGTACTTTGTTGAATGCTTTTTCTGCGTCTATCGAGATGATCATATAGTTCTTCTTTCTAAGTCTATTGATGTGGGAAATAACATTTATTGATTTCTGTATATTGAACGAACCTTGCATCCCATGGATGAATCCTACATGCTCATGGTGCACAATTTTTTGATATGTTTTCGTATCCGATTCACCAGAATTTTATTGAGGATTTTTGCACCTAGGTTCATTAGAGATATTGGTCTGTAGTTTTGCTACTTTATAGTGAGTTTCTCTGGTTTAGGAATCAGGGTGATGTTGGCCTCGTAGAATGAATTTGGAAGTTCTCCCTCTTTTTCTATTTCCTAAAATAGCTTGAAAAGTATTGGTATTAATTCCTCTTTAAATGTTTTTTAAAACTCCGCTGTATACACATCCGGTCCTGGGCTTTACTTAGTTGATAGTCTTTGGATGGTTTCTTCTATTTCCTCCATTGATATTGGTCTGTTTAGGTTGTCCATATCCTCCTGACTCAATCTGGGCAGATCAGATGACTTAAGAAATTTATCGATGCCTTCACTATCTTCTATTTTATTGGAGTATAAGGATTCAAAATATTTTCTGATTATCTTCCGTATTTCTGAAGTGTCTGTTGTGATATTGTCTTTTTCATCCTGTATGCTAGTAATTTGAGTTCTCTCTCTTCTTCTCTTCATTAAAATGTCTAAGGTTCTGTCGATTTTATTTATTTTTTGAAAGAACCAACGTTAAGTTTTCTCAATTTTTTCAATTGTTTCTTTTGTTTCGATTTCATTAATTTCAGCTCTGCTTTTAATTATTTCTTGCCTTCTACTTCTTTTTCTCTTGTTTTCTTCTTCTTTTTCTAGGGTTTTGAGATGAAGTATGAGATCATTAATTTGTTGGTTATTTTCTTTTTTTAAGGAATGAATTCCAAGCAATGAAATTTCGTCTTAAAACTGCTTTCAATGTGTCCCATAGATTTTGATATGTTGTGTCTGTGTTTTCATTTATCTCTAAGAATTTTTTAATTTCCTCCTTGATGTCTTCTAAAACCCATTGATCATTCAGTAACCTATTGTTTATTCTCCAAGTGATGCATGATTTTTCTTTACTTCTTTTATCATTGATTTTCAGTTTCATTCCATTATGATCAGATGAGATGCATGGCATTATCTTTACTCCTTTATATTGTTTAAGAATTGCCCTGTGATGTAATATATGATCTATTTTGAGAAGGATCCATGTGCTGCTGATAAAAAAGTGTAACTGCTTGATGTTGGGTGATTTATTCTGTATATGTCAATTAAGTCTATGTTATTAATTGTGTTATTGAGTTCTATACTGTTGCCTCAATCTAACATTACAAAAGAGCAGGGACAGAGTTTGCCTTACAATAAAGGAATGTAGGTTATCTGCAAACTACTGAGAACCTCAAAGTTCCATGCAGAAATGATCCCTGGAGAAGATGTAGGCAGCTATGAAGGACCTGAGAGAGCAAAAGCCATTTTCCATGGCAAACGACCTGGACAGGAAAAAGGGATGTGTCTGAATCAGCCTCTCTCTTCTTAATATAGAGAAGATGGACCAAACCAGCCCTGCGTGTACAGCTGTTCCCACGTGCCTATTGTTGATATTCCATTCTAAGTAGTCAAATTTTCACAGGAAGTAGGGGCAGCCTCCATCTCATGGGACCCATGGAAGCAACTGTTAGGACAAAGTGGTTGCCAAGGCAGCGACCTCATTCAGTTCCTGAAGGAAGTGACCTACCTAACTTCCTTGGTGACGGAACTCTATGATCTTGGGATCCAAGAAGCCAGGTACCCAGAGCCAGTCGCAGTACCAGTCCCAGTGGGCCCACTTTTTTGGATTTACAAAGTACAGAGTCAGACCTTCTTGGTAACTACTGATGTGAGGAGGGCCAATTGCCAGTAGAGCTCTGAAGAGGGTCTTTTCCTGAGATTGCAGGTAGTGGCTAACCGCTGACTCATCACAGTTTTACAGAGTTGGCAAAGGAGACCAGATCTGAGACATGACAGGCCATTTCGGGGGGAAAATATTATGGCCCACCAGTCAGAGGACACTCCAGATAGTCACAGTCCTACTTGGGGGAAGGAGGTGCCATTGTGGGTGTGGGTGTGAGTTTGTGGTGTACCAGACAGTGCCTTGATTAAATGGGTTTAAGGAAAATTGTGCAGAACAGAGTTGCCAGTAAGTTGGACCCTCCTGAGTAGTGGGGCCAAAGCTGTGGTGTGCAGGTGTGTGATAAATCATCTGTGGTGGGGCCATGTGAATTTGCCATTGATTTCCAAATGGATTGACACTGACACGGTGCAGTGAGGAGACCCTTGAATGTAAAGGCATCTTGTTATATGGATAGTTTTCAGGGCAATGTGCAGAATCAGGTTGCTATGGACAAGGGGGCAAGCTATGGGGGAATGAAGCCTGATTGTTGCATTCTCTTGCAGACCCTGAAAAACCACACGTGACAGAACTCCCTCCAGCACTGTGTCCCAGTTGAACTCCTTGTATTTCATAAAGTAAATACCAAACTCCCAGTGCAGCAGCAGGAAAAAACCACGAAAAGTTGAGGATGACCAAAAAGCTTCACTGTCCACACGGGGAGACACTTAGCCCCCAGTGGCCACAATTTACCTACAAAGTGAGAATTCAGCACTGCTGCCTCATGTGCATTGGAAAATTAGAAAGAATGTCCTCCAGGAAACATAGATGCAGACCCAGCTTTGATGGTCTCTATACAAAGGAAGCTAAAACTCCTTACAACAACATATATTTCAAGTGCCCATCCTCAGAGGTAGTTTCTCAAGAATTTTTTTTTAGGCCAGCAGACCTCCATATTTCTGGAGTGTTTACCCTGTCCCTTACGTTGGAAGACTCCTCTATTACATCCAAGTTTGTGAACTCCTGAGCATTTTCTATTCCAGATATATATTCACAGAATTTCTAACTCTTCTCCTCTAATTGTTTCTTATTTGGGGCGAAGGTGATGTGAAGGCATTGTTGTGGATGAGAGTTGGAAGATTTTCATGTAGCACATGTTTGCATACACATTGGATTCATTTTCCTATTTTCCATTCGAAATACTGAATCTCTGACACTAACGCATACCCTACTAGACTCAGACTACTATTCCTAATATGATGGAGAAAAATAACCCAAACAGAATAGAAATACAAGAAGTTCAGAGGAGGCATGGTGTATAGTTGGACTTCCTTTTGCATGATAAAGTGTAGGTGTTATAAATCTAGTCAATTTTTATTGAAATAGTTCTCCATGAGTTTTTTTTCCTTTAATTTTTATTGTTGGATCTTCAAAGCATTACATAGTTCTTGACATATCATACTTCACACTTTGATTCAAGTGGGTTATGAACTTCCATTTTTCCCCTTATACAGATTGCAGCATCCCATTGGTTACCCATCCACTGTTTTACATATTGCTATAGTGTCTGTTGTATTCTGCTGTCTTTCCTATCTACTATCTCCCATCCCCTTCCCTCCAATCTTCTCTCTCTACACCACCTACTGTAATTTATTTCTTCCCCTTGTTTTATTCCCCTTTCTTCTCATTTCCTCTTGTATTTAATTTTGTATAACCATGAGGATCTCCTTCCATTTCCATGCAATTTCCCTTCTCTTTCCTTTCATTCCCACCTGTCACCCCTGTTTAATGTTAATCTTCTTCTCATGCTCTTCCTCCCAACTCTGTTCTTAGTTACTCTCGTTATATCAAAGAAAACATTTGGCATTTGTTTTTTAGGCTTTTGCTCTCTTCACTTAGCATAATCTGTTTAATGCCATCCATTTCTCTGCAAATTTTATGATTTTGTCATTTTTTAATGCAGAATAATACACCATTGTGTATAAATGCCACAATTTTTTTTTATCCATTCATCTTTTGAAGGGCACCGAGTTTGGTTCCACAGTCTTCCTATTGTGAATTGTGCTGCTAGGAACATCGATTTATCAGTGTCCCTGTACGATGCTCTTTTTAGGTCTTTAGTGAATAGACTGAGAAGAAAATTAGCTGGGTAAAATGATGTTTCCATTCCCAGCTTTCCAAGAAATCTCCATACTTCTTTCCAAATTGGCTGCACCAATTTGCAGTCCCACCAGCAATGTACAGGTGTACCCTTTTCCCCACATCCTCGCCACCACTTGTTGTTGTTTGACTTCATATTGGCTGCCACTCATACTGGAGCGAGATGGTATCTTAGGGTGGATTTGTTTTGCATTTCTCTGACTGCTAGAGATGGTGAACATTTTTTCATGGACTTGTTGATTGATTGTATGTCCTCCTCTGAGAAGTGTCTGTTCAGGTCCTTGGCCCATTTGTTGATTGCATTATTCGTTTTCTTATTGTTTAATTTTTTGAGTTCCTTGTATACTTTGGAAATTAGGGCTCTCTCTGAAGTGTGAGGAGTAAGATTTGTTCCCAGGATGTAGGCTCTCTAATTACCTCTCTTATTGTTTTTGTTACTGAGAAAAATCTATTTAGTTTGAGTAAGTCCCATTTGTTCATTCTAGTTATTAACTCTTGTGCTATGGGTGTCCTATTGAGGAATTTGGAGCCCGACCCCACAGTATGTACATCGTAGCCAATGTTTTCTTCTATCAGAAGCCGTGTCTCTGATTTGATATCAAGCTGTTTGATTAATTTTGACTTAACTTTTGTGTATGGCGAAAGAAAGGGATTCCGTTTCATTTTGTTACATATGGAACTCCAGTTTTCCCAGCACTAGTTTTTTGAAGATGCTATCTTTCCTCCATTGCATGCTTTTAACCCCTTTATCAAATATAAGATAGTTGTGGTTTTGTGGATTTGTTTCTGTGTCCCCTATTATGTACCATTAGTCCAACCACCTATTTTGGTACCAGTACTATGCTCTTTTTGTTAGTATTGCTCTGTAGTATAGTTTGAGGTCTGGTATCGCTCTACCGCCTGATTCACACTTCCTGCTTAGCATTGTTTTTGCTATTCTAAATCTTTAATTTTTCCATATGAATTTCATTATTGTTTTATCTATTTCTACAAGAAATGCCGTTGTGATTTTCATTGGCATTGCATTAAACCTACAGAGAACTTTTGGGAATATCGCCATTTTGATGATGTTAGTTCTGCGTATCCATGAACAGGGTATATTTTTTCATCTTCTAAGATCTTCTTCTATTTCTCTCTTTAGGGTTCTGTAGTTTTCATTGTGTAAGTCTTTCACCTCTTTTGTTAGGTTGATTCCCAAGTATTTTATTTTTTTGAGGATATTCTGAGTGGAGTGGTTTCCTCATTTCCATTTCAGAGGATTTGTCACTGATATACAGGAATTACTTTGATTTATGCGTGTTGATTTTATATCCTGCCACTTTGCTGAATTCATTTATTAGCTCTAATAGGTTTTTGTAGACCCTTTTGGGTCTGCTAGGTACATAATCATGTCAGCTACAAATAGTGATAATCTAAGTTTTTCTTTTCCTTTTTTTTACGCCTTTAATTTCTTTCATTTTTCTAATTGCTCTTGCCAGTGTTTCGAAAACTATGTTGAACAGAAGTGTTGAGAGAGGGCATCCCTATCTTGTTCCAGATTTTAGAGAGAATGCCTTCAGTTTTTATCAATTTAGAATGATGCTGGCCTGAGGCTTAGCATAGATTGCTTTTACAATATTGAGGTATGTTCCTATTATCCCTAGTTTTTCTAGAGTTTTGAACAGAATGGGTTGCTGTACTTTGTCGAATGTTTTTTTCTGCATATATCGGGATGATTATATGGTTCTTATTTTTAAGTCTATTGAAGTGGTGAATAACAATTATTGATTTCCATATATTGAACCAGCTTTGCAGCCCAGGGATGAATCCTACTTCATCATGTTGCACATTTTCTTAATATTTTTTTGTGTCTGATTTGCCAGAATTTTATTGAGAATTTTTGCATCTAGGTTCATTAGAGATATTGGTCTGTAGTTTTGTTTCTTTGAAGTGTCTTTGTCTGGTTTAGGAATCAGGGTAATATTGGCCTCCTAGAATAAAATTGGAAGTTGTCCCTCTTTTTCTATTTCCTGAAATATCTTGAAAACTATTGGTATTAGTTCCGCTTTAAAGGTTTTGTAAAACTCTGCTGTATATATATCCAATCCTAGGCTTTTCTTAGTTGGTAGTCTTTGGATGATTTCTTCTGTTTCCTCAATTGATATTGGTCTGTTTAGGTTATCTATATCCCCCTGACTCAATCTGGGCAGATCATATGACTTAAGAAATTTATTGATGCCTTCACTATCTTCTAATTTATTGGAGTATAAGGATTCAAAATAATTTCTGATTATCTTCTGTATTTCTGATGTGTCTGTTATGATATTGCCATTTTCATCCCGTATGCTAGTAATTTGAGTTCTCTCTCTTCTTCTCTTCCTTAACATGGCTAAGGGTCTGTCGATTTTATTTATTTTTTCAAAGAATCAACTTTTAGTTTTGTCAATTTTTCAATTGTTTCTTTTGTTTCAATTTTATTAATTTCAGCTCTGATTTTAACAATTTCTTGCCTTCTACTTCTTTTGCTGTTGTTTTCTCATGTTTTTCTAGAATTTTGAGATGAACTCTGAGATCTTTTATTTGTTGTCTTTTTCCTTTTTTAGGGAAGTACTCCAGGCAATGAATTTTCCTCTTAGAACTGCTTTCAATGTGTCCCCTAGATTCTGATATGTTCAGTCTGTCTTTTCATTTATCTCTAAGATATTTTTTATTTTCCTCCTAGATGTCTTCGATAACCCATTGATCATTCAGTAGTCTATTGTTCATTCTCCAAGTGATGGATGATTTTTCCTTCCTTCTTTTACCATTGATTTTCAGTTTCATTCCATTATGATCAGATAAGATGCCTTGTATTATCTGTACTCCTTTATATTTTCTAAGAGTTGCCCTGTGACATAATATATGATGTATTTTTGAGAGGTATCTATGTGTTACTGAGAAAAAAGTGTAACTGCTTGTTGTTTGGTGGTATATTCTATATATGTCAATTAAGTCCAATTTGTTAATTGTGTTATTGATTTCTATTGTTTCCTTATTCAACTTTTGTTTGGAAGATCTGTCCAGTAGTGAGAGAGGTGTGTTGAAGTCTCCCATGATTATTGTATGGTGGTCTATTAGACTCTTGAACTTGAGAAGAGTTTGCTTAGTGAACATAGCTGCACCATTGTTTGGGGCATATACATTTATGATTGTTATGTCTTGTTGCTGTATGGTTCCCTTGAGCAGTATGTAGTGTCCCTCTTTATCCCTTTTGATAAACTTTGGCTTGAAATCTATTTTATTTTATATGACTATGGACACTCCTGCTTGTTTCTGAAGTCCATATGAATGATATGATTTTTCTCAACTGTTCACCTTCAGTCTATGTACGTCTTTTCCAATCAATTGCATCTCCTGTAGGCAGCATATTGTTGGGTCTTGTTTTGTGATTCATTCTACTATCCTGTGTCTCTTAATTTGTGAGTTTAAGCCATTAACTTTTACGGTTATTATTGAGATATGGGTTGTTCTTCCAGCCATATTTGTTTATTTATGTTACTAAGCATGGTTTGTTTTTCTTTGATTATTTCTCCCCCTTTACTGTACTACCTCCCACTGTTGGTTTTCATTGTTATTTTCCATTTCCTCTTCCGATCATCTTTTGCCGAGGATGTTTTGAGGAGATGGTTTTCTAGCTGCAAATTCTTTTAAATTTTGTTTATAATGGAAGGTTTTAATTTCATCTTCCATCCTGAAGCTTAATTTCGCTGGATGCACAATTATTGGTTGAAACCCATTTTCTTTCAGCTTTGGAAAAATGTTATTCCAGGATCTTCTAGCTTTCAGAGTCTGTGTTGAAAGCTCAGCTGTTATAATGATTGGTTTACCGCTAAATATAATCTGCTTCCTTTCTCTTGTAGCTTTTAAAATCCTCTCCTTATTCTGTATGTTTGGCATCTTCATTATAATATGTCTAAATGTGGATCTCTTATGATTTTGCACATTCGGCATCCTGTAGGCTTCTAGGATTTGGGATTCTGTCTCATTCTTCAAGTCTGGGAAGTTTTCCCATATTATTTCATTGAATTGATTTCTCATTCCTTTGGTTTGGACCTCTATACCTTCCTGTATCCCAATGATTCTTAAGTTTGGTGTCTTTACGTTATCCCATATTTCTTGGATGTTCTGCTCATGGTTTCTTAACAGTCTTGCTAGCTGTCTCGGTTCTTTTCAAGTTGAAATACATTGTCTGATGTTCCATCTTCTAAGTGATCTCCTCTGCTGGTAGTATTCTCAATTGAGTTTTTAAGTTGGTTTATTGCTTCCTGCATTTCTATGATTTCTGTTTGTTTGTTTTTTATAACCTCTATCTCCCTGTATAGTTGATCTTTTGCTTCTTGGATTTGTTTATGTAATTCATTGTCAAAGTGATCTTTCATTGTCTGATTTTGCTGTCTAATGACTTCCTTGAGACTCCAGATCATCTGAAGCATGTATGTTTTGAATTCTTTATCTGACATTCCATCTGCTGCAGGTATTACCTCTTCTAATGTTCAGTTGACCTTCATTGCTTGTTGTCCTTTCTTTCCTTGTCTTTTCATACTGTTCGCGTATCTTTCTGTTTGTTCAAATTGTTGTGTTATTGAATTTTACCCCTAAATATTTATACTGCTCTTTTATAGTTGCAAAGTCTCCCTCACAGGCGCAGGCCGTGGCTCTGCCCCTCCTCCAAATAGGGCAATGTGCCTACCTCACCAGCAGGCTGCTTGGCCTGTTCTGCCAGTCGGTAGCAGGTCTTCCTACCTTGGAGGAGCGGGCAGCAGCTCTACCCCTCTGCTGGCGCTGGGCCTGTTCTGCCAGTGGGTCACAGGTCCACCTACCCTGCAGGTGCGGTTGTCGGCTCTGCCCCTCCGCATGACGCTGGGCCTCTTCTGTCTGTGGGTTGAAGGTCGGTCTACCTTGCAGCCGCGGGTGGCGGCTCTACTCCTTCCCAAACCGGGGTGATGTGTCTAACACCCTGGCAAGTCACAGGGCCTCTTGTGCCGGTGGGTCAGAAGTCCACCTGCCTTGCAGGCACAGGCGGCAGCTCGGACCCTCCCCCAACCTGGTGATGTGTCTACCACCCTGTAGGGCCCCTGGGCCTGGTCTGTCCATGTTCGCAGGTCCACCTAATTCGCAGGCGCGGGGGGCATCTCTGCCCCTCTGAAGGCCGCTGGGCCTGTTCTGCCGGTGGGTTGCTGTTCACCAACCTTGACGTCGCAAGGGGCGCCTCTGCCCCACCGCGGTTTTCTGGGCCTGTTCTGCCTGTGGGTCACAGGTCCGTGTACCTTGCAGCCGGGCGGTGGCTCTGCCCTTTCCCCAACCAGTGCGATGTGTCTTTTACGATTGGCGGGCCGCTAGGCCTGTTCTACCGGTGGGTGGAGGGTCCGCCTACCTTGCAGGTGCAGTTGGTGGCTCTGTCCCTCCTTCTATTCATGTGTATTTAAAGTTAACAAATATGTGAATTCCTGTCTCCATTTCTTTGTACCCTATTCAGCCCATGTATTTTTATATGCACATATACAATCCTACCTGGTATCACAAGTAAATACTTATGAGGTTGCTGACATGGCAGATACAAATTGTGAGAAGAGATCACTCCTCCTAAACGCTGTTGGAAATTAAAATTCAAACTATGGGTGAGCTTCCTAGTTGAACAACATTATACATAAATCTATGTTCAGTAAAATGAAGATTTTTGGATTTGTGGATGATATATATTTCATGATGTATTTCGATTGGCATATATTGCTACTTTTAAATGTCTGTGTGTGTGTGTGTGTGTGTGTGTGTGTGTGTGTGTAGGTATAAATATATATATATATATATATATATATATATATATATATATATATATATATATTTACTGTCCAGATTTTTCAAAATATAAAATATATGTGTCTTATTATACACTCCCTCAATTCATTCATGTTCATGTATGTGGATTTATTATCAACTTTTCACAAGATTATTTTCAGAAATATTGATCCATCTGAAATACATATTTGTTTTCTAGTACTGAAAACTAACTACAGTGAATTGTGCATACAAATCCTAATATTTCTACAGTTACTGACCATGTTTAACATCAATGCAAGTAGATTCCTATGGGACATGATATGTATTTTGACGTTCATTTTTTTTCAACACTGGTAAATTACTATTTCTCCAGTTTATGCACATCATAGGGTATATATTTAATCCACAAGTTAGCAAATTTATATGAATTTTTTTCACTTTCCATCACATCCTGCTTCAGAACACATGTATTCCTCCATGTTTCTTGACTAGTCTTTTCATGAGACTTCTTTCTAAACACATAATTTTGGATTTCCATAACCACTATTGAGGCAAAAGTCACACACACTTCATGATAAACCATAACACTAATATTACCATTAGATGTATAACAGGTTGGAATGAATGTATGAATATCAATATAACATTTCCTATATATTTTCAGATATCAATTCAATCCATTATTTAATTTTGGAACCAGTTATATTATTTATTCAGAGTATGGTCTATAAATGCATTTTCTCTATATTCATATAACACAGACTACACCTATTTGTACCCCCAATACTAATTTATTCGTGTTCAAAATATTGCTCCTCAAAATGGTGGAAGAAATACTCATGTCACCTGATCTATATATAAATTTTATCACAGTAATATTGTGGAAACAAAAAGCAAGGTCACACTTATGATTGTACCAAATCCTAAATGGAAAGTGAGCATGGATTACTAAAAACATCCATGTCCAGGTTGCCTAATGCTCTCAAATGTCAATCCTATTGGTGAATATATATTTGTTTATTCCTGAAATTACATATTCAACCTCAACCCTGTTGAAAATGTCTAATCCTATCACTCACTTTATACATTGCCTGATTTCCGAATGTCTTCATTGATATCTTTTTTTCTATATTATTTCCCCAGTTAATCATTGTGACCGACTCTTCAAATGTGTTGACATTTACTTTCACTCTCTACCCAAACCCGTATTGCTAAAGATCTTTTGGTCCAAATCCTATACACACTCTTCATTATAAACCTACCGAATATCATCTTAATCCACCAACTATCCCTTTTTGACTGGATGTTGTCTTTGACATTCAATCATCCAAGGAACAAGGTCCTATGACATTGTATATTGATTTATCTGAGACACCTGTGCAGAACATAATTTAAAGCTAAGAATCCAAATCATGGGCACAATGCCCTTCTGGGCTTTAAAAATTACCTAGATTTCTGTGTTCATACTTATATTTCACCTATATATTCTTGTAAATATTGCAAAATCACAATACCATTATTCATCCCGCAGAATGATTTCTAAACCAAATGGAACCTGTTATTAACCTTAACCATACAATGGTCCCTCAATCTAACTTTACAGAAGAGGAGGGACAGAATTGGTCTTCCAATATATAAATGTAGGGGATCTTCCAGCTACTTAGAACCTCAAAGTTCCATGCAGAAATGATCCCTGGAGAAGATGTAGGCAGCTATGAAGGACCTGAGAGAGCAGAACTCATCTTTCATGGACAAAAACCTGGTCAGGATGAAGGGATGTGTCAGAATCAGCCTCACTCTTCTTAATGTTGACAAGATGGACCAAACCAGGCCTGTGTGGAGAGCTGTTCCCGGGTGCCTATGGTTGATATACAATTCACAGTTGTGAAAGTGTCACAGGAAGTAGGGGCAGCCTCGTTCTCAGGAGAACCTTGGAAGCAAATGTTAGGACAAATTGGTTGCCAAAGCAGTGACCTCATTCAGTTCATAAAGGAAGTGACCTTCTTCACTTCCTTGGTGATAGAACTCTCTGAAATTGGGATCCAGGAAGCCATGCACCCAGAGCCAGTCCCAGTACCATTCCCAGTGGGCTCACATGTTTGGATTTACCAAGAACAGAGTCAATCTTTCTTGGTACCTACTGATATGAGGATGGCCAAATTTCAGGAGAGCTCTGCAGAGGGGCCTTTCCTGAGAAAGCAGGTAGTGGCTCACCGCTGGCTCCTGACAACTTCACAGAGTTGTCCAATGAGATCAGATTTGAGACAGGACAGGCCATTTCAGGGAAACGTAGTATGGCCCACCAGTCAGAGGACACTCTGGATAGTCACAGACCTACTTGGGGAAAGGAGGTGCCTTTGTGGGTGTGGGTGTGAGTTTGTGGTTTTGTCTCATGTTCTAAGAATAGGTAGGAAAGGAGGTTTATTTGGTTTGGAGTGGACTGTTTCTAGTAAGTCTTTTGACAAGGTGAGTGTTTCTATGTCTGTGTATCCCACTGTGTTCATGGTTGTAGATATTAGAAAATAGAATGCATCAATGGATGTGTCCTCTTTAGTAGAAAGCTTCCCAGCATTCATCCTGCCCGATTGATGAATGGACTGTCGCTTCCCTTATGGATGGGCAACACCTACTATTTTCCTAAGGTCCTGTTTTCTTCCTGATTCTGTCCACTCTCCGGAATTGGCTCATGGTTTTTTGTCCAAAAGATGTACCACCTCCAAGCTCTGTGACATAGCCATGTACTGAATAGCTAAAGGAATGGCGAGCATCTCAGAAACCTCAGATACCAGAGTGACGTGGAAAGCCTCAGTGGAGTAACCCTGCTTTGGGCCTTTTGCTAACCAATTCTTCTCTTCCACTGAATGTGAGGAAGGACTTGGCCTCAGGCCACTCCTTTGTGAAGCCTGAAGAAAACAGTTTTCAAATGGAAATGAATGGGCATCACCTGTGGCTCTTTGTGAATTGCTTTGGAAACGGATATGTCTGAATCATCCTCTTGGCCCTGTGTGAGGCTGTGGCTTAGATCTCAGCACCTGTTGGATCAAAAGAAAGATCCCATGTGTGCATCCAAAACCAAAATGGAAAAAGATCAGTCATTGTTGATGAAGTCTCTCGCCTTCCTCTGTTAGGTTCCTGACCTCCATCAAGTGAGAATAGTGATCCTTTGAAACAAATGAGTTCTTCAAAGCACTGCAGAGGCTAGCCCATACATGCTTGTGTTTTGTCATGTCTCCAAATCACATAAAGAATCTATACCCGACAGTCAGTAGGCCTCAAATTGGAGAAGCAAAGCAGTATTAATGGAAGGCATATATGATCCCTCCTGGTTCACAGGAGGGGTGTTCAGGCCACCCTGATTTTAGGAAAAAGACGGGCAATGTCTTGGGCTTCGCCCCTCATGGAAAACTCCAGCCAGAGGTAATGAGTAGTGTCTATATGGAAGAAGATGAGGGCCATGTGGGAGTGTTTTGGTTTTAATTGTGGTCATTTGTGTGGCGGTTGGAAGAGATGACTGGGTCCACCTGGGCTTGAACTCTGCTGTGATTCCACTTAGAGACTGAGATCTGGAACTGACCTCAGAGAAATATTGCCATGAATTGTGTTGTGGTTTTAGGAGACCACACATGACATTCGCCCTTGGAACATGAGATCTATGCCCAGGGTGGCTTTCCACAAAAAACTGGGAATCTCAGACAGGATATCCCATGATTTTATTCTGAAAGACTTGCCAGCCATAGTTGAGAGTCAAAACATACATAGACCTCACATTGTAGACCTAAATGGGCCTGGCTTCATTTGACCTTTTGGCCACTTTTTGAGAAGCCGTGCTTGGGAGAGTTTTCCAGAGCTTTCATTGAAATGAGCTTCCTAAACATTTAATGGTTCCTGAATGAATTGAAAACCACAGTGCTTCCAATTTTATCCTTGAAAAATGGATAGATAAATACCACGAAATTTTTAAATTACCCATGACAAGGTGGCACTGGAGCACCTTTTAATGTCCTGTTCCTGATCAAGAGTGTACTAGACAGTGCCTTGATGGTGTAGAACTGAGATGCCAGGAAGTTGGAGCACGCTAAGTAGTGGGGTTAGAGCAGTGGTGGGGAGGTGTGTGATTAACCATGCATGGTGGGTTCATGGGGATCTGCCATTACCCTACAAGTGGATTGTGACTGACATGGTGCAGCCAGCAGACCCTTTTATGTAAAGGCATCTTTTTATATTGAGAGGTTTCAGGGCATTGTTCAGAATCGGGTTGCTATGGTCAATGGGGAAAACTATGTGGGATAGAAGCCTGTTCTGTGCATTCTCTTGCAGACCCTGAAAAACCACACATGACCGAACTCCCTCCAGCACTGTGTTCCAGTTGTACTCCTTGTATTTTGTGAAGCAAATACCAAACTCACATTGCAGCAGCAAGAAACACCACGACAAGTGGAGGATGACCAAAAGACTTCACAGTCCACACGGAGACAGACTTAGCCCCCAGTGGCCACAGTTTACCTACAAAGAGAGAATTCAGCACTGCTCCCATATGTTCATTAGAAAATAAGAAACCATGTCCTCCAGGTCACTTAGATACATGCCCAGCTTTGATGGTCTCTCTATAAAGGAAGCTAAAGCTCCTGAAAACAACAAATATTTCAAGTGCCCAAACTCAGAGGCAGTTTCTCAAGAAGTCTTTAGTCCAGCAGAGCTCCATGTTTGTGGAGTATTTACCCTGTCCCTTACTTTTGGAAACTCCTCTACCAAATTCAGTTTATTGAGTTTATGCTTAAACTCATAAGCATATTCCATTCCAGATATGTATTCACAGATTTTCTAACTCTTCCACTCTAATTGTGTTTTACTTGGGGCGAAGGTAAAGTCAAGTCATTGTTCTGGATGAGAGTGGGAAGATTTTTATGTAGTACATATTTACATATACATTGAATTTATTTTCCTATTTTCCATTCATAATACTGAACCCTGACATTAACCCATAACCTACTAGACTCTGACTACTAATTCAAATATGATGGAGAAAAATAACCCAAACAGAATAGAAATAAAAGCAGTTCAGAGGAGGCATGGTGTATACTTGGACTTGCCGTTTACATTATATAGGGTAGTAGTATTAAATCTACTCAATTTTTTGTTGAAATAGTTCTCCATGTGATTTTAAAGTTAACAAATAGGTGAATTCCTCTCTCCCTTTCTCTGTAGCCAATTCAGCACATGTATTTTCATATGCACATATAGAATCATACCTGTTATCACATGTACATTCTTGTGAGGTGGCTGACTGGGCAGATACAAATTGGGATAACAGATCACTCCTCCTAAACCCAGTTAGAACTGAAAATTCAACCTATGGGTGAGCTTCGTAGATAAACAACATGATAAATAAATCTATGATCAGTAAAATGAATATTTTTGGATCATTGGATGATATATATTTCATGATGAATTTTGATTGGCATATATGTTGCTACTTTTTATTTTCAGAATATGAAATATATGTGTCTTATTGTACACTCCCTAAGTTCATTCATATTCACTGTATGTGGATTTATAAACAAATTTTCAAATTTTTATTCTCAGAAAAATTCATCTACCTGAAATACATATTTGTTTCTTAGAACTGAAAACCAACTTCAGTGAATGGTGCATACGAATCCTAATATTTCTACAGTAACTGACACAGTTTAACATCAATGCAAGTAGATTCCTATGAGACATGATGTGTATTGTGATGTTTATTTTTAGTCAACACTGGTACATTACTATTTCTTCAGTTGATGCCCATCATAAGATATATATTTCATCCACAAGTTAGCAAATTTAAAGGCATTTGTTTCAATTTCAATAACTTCTTGCTTCAGAAAACATGTATTCCTCCTTGTTTCTTGACTGGTCTTTTCATAAGACTTCTTTCTAAACACATTATTTTCGTTTTCCATAATCACTTTTGAAGCAAAACTCACACACTCTTCATGATAAAACATAACCCTAATATTACCATTAGAAGTATAACTGGTTGGAATGAATGATTGTATATCAATATAAGAATTCCTGTATATTTTCCGATATCAATTCAATCTTTTATTTAAAGTGGAACCAGTTATATTATTTATTCATAGTATGGTCTATTCTTGCATTATCTCTATATATTCATAGACACAGGGTACACCTATTTGTACCCCCATACTCATTTATACACCTCAAAAATATTGCTCCCAGAAATGGTGGAAAATTATTCATGTCACATGATCTACATATACATTTTATCACAGTAGTATTCTGGACACAAAATGCAAAGGTCACATTTCTGATTGTACCAAAGCCTAAATTTATAGTGAGCATGTATTTCTAAAACATCCATGTCCAGGTTGCCTAATGCTCTCAAATGTCAATCCAATTGGTGACTACATATGTGTTTCTTCCTAAGATTATATATTCAAACTCAACCCTGTTGAAAATGTCTAATCCTATCACTCACTTTTACTTTGCCTGATATCCAAAAGTCTCTACTGATATATGCTTTCCTACATAATTTCCCAGGTTCATGATTTTGACTGACTGTTCATATGTGCTGACATTTACATTCACTCTCTACCTGAAACCCAATTTCTAAATAACTTTTGGTCCAAATCCTATACTCACTCTTCTTTCTGAATATACCTACTATCTCCCAAATCCTACTGACTATCCTTTTTTGAATTGGTGTTCTCTTCGACATTCAATCACCCAAGGTACAAGGTCCAATGCCAATGTATATTAATTTATCTGAGACATCTGTGCAGGACATAATTCAGAGCTAAGTCTCCCAATCAAGGGCCTCATACTTTTCTGGGCTTCAAATCTTACTTAGATTTCTGTTTACATACAGTGTGACCAGGAAAGTCTCAGTGGAGAAACCCTGCTTTGGGCCTTTTGTTTACCTATTGTTCTTTTGCCCTGAATGTCAGGAAGGTCTTTGCCTCAGGCCACACGTTTGTGAAGCCTGAAGAAACAGTTTTCAAATGGAAATGAATGGGCATCCCCTGTGGCTCTTTGCTTAATTGCTTTGTAAAGATATGTGTCTGAATCAGCCTCTTAGCCCTCTGTGAGGCTGTGGCTTATATTCTCAACTCCTGATTGATGTAAAGAAAGATACCACGTGTGCATCCAAAATCAAAATGGCAAAAATTGCAGTCATTGTGGATGAAGCCTCTCGCCTTCCTCTGTAAGGTTCCTGACCTCCATCAAGTGAGAATAGGGATCCTTTGATCAAATGAATTCTTCAAGGCCCTGCAGAGGGTAGCCCATAGGTGCTTGGGTTTTCTCATGAGTCCAGTTCACATAAAGAATCTAAACCCCACAGTCAGAGACCTCAAGTTGGAGAAGTGGAAAAGTATTAATGGCAGGCCTATTTGATCACTCCTGGTTCACAGGAATGATGTCGAGGCCACAGTGACTTTAGACAAATGAGAGGCAAGGGAGCATTTTTTGGACACTGTCTTTGGTTGCACCCCTAGTGGAAAACTCCAGCCAAAGGTTATGATGAGTGTCTATATGGAAGAAGATTAGGGCCGTGTGGAGTGTTTTGGATTTAATTGTGGTCATTTGTGTGGTGGTTGGAAGAAATGACAAGGTCCACCTGGCCTTGAACTCTGGTGTGATTCCTCTTAGAGACTGAGTTCTTGAACCGACATCAGAGAAGTATTGCCATGAATTGTGTTGGGATTTTAGGAGGCCACGCATAAGAGTCGCCCTTGGAAACTGAGATCTAGGCCCAGGTTGGCTTTCCACATATCACTGGGAATCTCAGCCAGGATACCAAATGAATTTATTCTGAAAAACTTGGCAGCCATAGCTGAGAGTCAAATATCACACGGACCTCACATTGTAGACCTCAATAGGCCTGGCTTCATGTGACCTTTTGGCCATTCTTTAGGAAGCCTTGCCTGTGAGAGTTCTCCAGAGCTTTCATTGAAATGAGCTTCCTCACCATTTAACGGTTCCTTAATATATTGAAACCCACAGTGCCTCCAACATCATCCTTGAAAAATGGCTAGATAGATACCATAATTTTTTTCAAATTCCCATGACCAGGTAGCACTGGAGAACCTTTGGATGTCCTGGTGTTGATCTTGAGTATGCCAGACAGTGCCTTGATTGACTGGGTTACATGAAAATGGTGTAGAACAGAGATGCCAGTAAGTTGGAGCCGGCTGAGTAGTGGGGCTAGAACAGTGCTGGGCAGGTGTGTGATAAAACATGTAGTGGGGCAATATGGATCTCTTTTTGGCTTCCAAATGGCTTGTGACTGACATGGTACAGACAGAAGACCCTTCTTTGTAAAGGCATCTTGTTATATGGAGAGGTTTCAGGGCAATGTTCAGAAACAGGTTGCTTTGGTCAAGGGAGCAAACTATGTGGGATAGAAGCCTGGTTGGTGCATTCTCCTGCAGACCCTGACCCACCACTCAGACAGAAATCCCTCCAGCACTGTGACACAGTTGAACTCCTTGTATTTTGTGAAGCAAATACCAAACACCCAGTGCAGCAGCAAGAGACACCACAAAAATTGCAGGATGACCAAATGGCTTCACAGTCCACACGGGGAGAAACTTAGCCTCCAGTGTCCACAGGTTACCTACTAAAAGGGAATTCAGCACTGCTTCCTCATTTTCATTGGAAAATAAGAAACCATGTCCTCCAGGTCACATAGATGCACACCCAGCTTTGATTGTCTCACTACAAGGGAAGCTAAAGCTCCTGACAACTACATATATTTCAAGTGCCCAACCACACAGGCAGTTTCTCAAGAAGTCTTTAGGCCAGCAGAGCTCCATGTTTGTGGAGTGTTTACCATGTCCTTTACATTTGGAAACTCCTCTACCACCTCCAAGGTTTCAAAACCTTGAGCATATTCCATTCCAGATATGTATTCACTGACTTTCTAACTCTTCTCCTCTAATGGTGTTTTAGTTGGGGTGAAAGTACTGTCAAGGCATTATTCTGGATGAGAGTGGGAACATTTTTTTGTAGCACATATTTACATACACATTGGATTCATTTTCTAATTTTCCATTCCAAATATTGAATCCCTGACACTAACCCGTAACCTACTACACTCTGACTACTAATACTAATAAGATGGAGAAAAATAACCCAAACAGAATAAAAATACAAGCATTACAGGAGGCATGGTGTATAGTTGGACTTGCCTTTTGCCTTAAATATGGTAGGAGTTATAAATCTAGTCAATTTTTTGTTGAAATCGTTCTACATGTTTTTTTAAAGTAAACCATTCTGAATTCCTGTCTCCCTTTCTCTGTAGCCTATTCACCACCTGTATTTTTATATGCACACATAGAATCCTACCTGGGACCACACGCACATTCTTGTGAGGTGGCTAACTTGGCAGATACAAATTGTAAGGGATCACTCTTCCTAAACGATGTTGGAACTGAAAATTCAAATTATGTGTGAGCTTTGTACTTGAACAATATTATTCATAAATCCATGTTCAGTAAAATAAATATTTTTGGATCTGTCGATGATATATATTTCATTATAAATTTTGATTGGCATATATATTGCTATTTTTAATGTATCTCTGTGTGTGTGTATCTATATATCTATATATCTATATCTATATATCTATCTATATATATCTATATCTATCTATCTATCTATCTATCTATATCTATCTATATCTATCTATCTATCTATATCTATATCTATATCTATATATATATATATATATATATATACATATATTTATATATACACTCTCCAGATTTTTCAAAATATGAAATGTGTGTCTTATTTTACACTCACCAAATTCATTCATATTCATGTATGTGGATTTATAATCAACTTTTCACAAGGTTATTCTTAGAAATATTCATTCACCTGAAATACATATTTGTTTCCTAGTACTGAAAATAATTCAGTGAATGGTGCATACAAATCCTAATATTTCTACAGTAACTGACCCAGATTAACATCAATGTAAGTAGATTCCAATCAGACATGATGTGTATTTTGACGTTCATTTTTATTCAACACTGGTAGATTACTATTTCTTTAATTTATGCACATCATAGGATATATATTTCATCCACAAGTTAGGAAATTTATAGGCATTTCTTTCACTATCAATCACTTCCTGCTTCAGAACACATGTATTCCTCCATATTTCTTGACTGGTCTTTTCATGAGAAAAGGGACGGACAAGGCAAGACAAGGCACCTAAGATAGCACCGAAGACAGGGAAACAGTCCTATTTGGACTGTTGTCCAGAGCTTTCATTGAAATGAGCTTCCTCACCATTTAACGGTTTAGAGGGCATTGCTTCTGTTGTAATCAATTAATCCCCTGAAACCCAAGTTTAGGTTGTTTCACAATTTTGTACCCAACATGTAAGGGAGGGGCTCAGAATTCCACAGTCTGCAGAAGTTCACAAAAAGCAGGTTTTTTTTCTCTATTCTGGGCAAGTTAATATTTTAAGGACCCCTGGGAGGGGCAGAGATTTTTTCTTCCCTTTTTTTCCTTGCCAGCTGTTATCATGGAGCCCAGTTTGTAACTTCTTTATCTTAGAAATATAGACATTTCTGTGAACCCCCAGCTCAAGGCCAGAGGCCTTGTTCACATATGGCCAGCATTGTGACTGACTCTTTCCAAACACATTATTTTCGATTTCCATAATCACTTTTGTAGCAAAACTAACATATCTTCATGATCAACCATAACCCTAATTTTAATATTATATGTATAACTGGTTGGAATGAATGATTGTATATCAATATAAGATTTTTTATATATTTTCAGATATCAATTCAATCCATTATTTAATGTGGAAACACTTATATTATTTATTCACAGTATGGTCCATTCATGCATTATCTCTATATTCATAGACACAGTGTACACCTCTTTGTACCCCCAATACCCATTTATATGTCTTAAAAATATTGCTCCCAGAAATGGTGGAAGAAATACTCATGTCTCCAGATCTACATATACATTTTATCAGTGTAATATTCTGGACAAAAAACGCAAATGTCACACTTATGATTGTACCAAAGCCTAAATGGAAAGTGAGCAGGGATTACAAAAAACATCCATGTCAAGGTTGCCTAATGCTTTCAAATGTCAATCCTATTGGAGATTACATATTTGTTTCTTCCTAAGATTATATATTCTAAGTCAACCCTCTTGAAAATGTCTAATCGTATCACTCACTTTATAGTTTGCCTGATATATTGATATCTGCTTTCCTTCATATTTTTCCCAGTTCATTATTCTGACTGTTCACATGTGCTGACATTTACATTCACTCTCTAACCGAACCCCTATTGCTAAAGAACTTTTGTTCCAAATCCTATACTCACTCTTCTTCCGAAACCTACCGACTATCTTCTAAATCCTACTGACTATCCCTTTTCGACTGGATTTTCTCTTCTACATTCAATCATCCAAGTAATGTTTGTGCGAGCATGGGAGGAAGAGACAACAAAGAGACTGTCTCATGCAACAGCAAAGGGTTTATTGGGGGTCCAGCATGCTGGGGTTCAGAGCTCACATGAACAGAGCAGAGAGCCCTGAGAACAGCTTAAGCAGAGCTTATATAATTTCCTTGGAGAGGGCAGGGATGGAAGTTTATTGATGGGTCAGGGCGAGTGGGCGGTTTGCGTGTAAACGGGTGAGGGAATACATTCTGCAATTTGGCAGTTAGGGGACAGCACATTCTGGAAACAAGATTAGCAAACAGTTCTCAATATTTCAACAGTGTTTTGTTAAGCATACAGAAAAAACAGGAAATTACAAATACCTATTTTATTAACCTTTCTTTTCCCACTTCTTCTGGGTACTGTTAATCATAAAAGTGATCATTGGTGGGTGTCACATTCTATGTCTGCAAGTGGGGAATTACCAAAAGTTTAAATTCTCCAATTTGAGCTTGGAGAAAACAAATTACACGTTTGAGCACACAGGGTTTCATAGTTAGCAATAATATGAGGATTATTATTGGACCGACCAGGGTTGATAGAAGCGAAGTTAACCAGGGGTACTGTATGAACCAGACTCAAACCACCCTTTTTGTGCCTCTCTCTCTCATTGACCCTCTTCAAGGTGTCTTTTTAATTTACTCATATATTTTTTTTACAACTACAGTATGTTTGCCATAAAAACAACATTCTTCCCTCAATGCAGCAAAAGGCCCCCGTCTCTCATGAAGAGGAGGTCCAACCTTTGACTGTTCTGTAAAACTACTTCAGAGAGAGAGGATAAAAATTCCTGCAAAGCTGTGATGGAGGTTTCTAATATCTTTAAGTTTTGGTCTATTGCTGCTTCTAATTGGGTCATTTGTTGTGTCCCATGGAGCAGGGCAGTGGTTCCTGTGCCCACCCCTGCAGCAACTTCTATTCCTAATAGGAAGGCTAAAGTGAGAGAAATATGTTCGCAGCGGAACCGGGTTGTATGCCCCCATGTTTGAACTTCTAATGAACCTGCATCATTATAGAGCACTCTGGGAAACATCTGCACCATTACACAATTAATCACATCTGTTGACAATTTCATGATAACATAAAAAATATTTAAGTATATAGATTTTACTGTTGTAGGGGTGGACAAGGCAAGGCACCTAAGATAGCACCGAAGACAGGGAAAAAGTCCTATTTGGTTGCCACTGGATTCAGAGGACATTGCTTCTGTTGTAATCAATTAACTCCCTTAACCCCACGTTTATGTAGTTTCAGAATTTTGTACCCAGCATGAAAGGGAAGGGGCTCAGAAGTTCACAGTGTGCAGAACTTCACAAAAAGAAATTTTTTTCTGTTTTTTCCTCTGTTCTGGGCAAGTTAACTTTTCAAGGACACCTGGGAGGGAGAGAGCTTTTTCTTCATTTTCTTTTATCCCCCTGCAGCTGTTACCATGGAGCCCAGCTGGTAATTTTTTATCTTTGAAATGTAGCCATCTCTTTGAAGCCCCAGCTCAAGGCCAGAGGCCTTGTTCACATATTGTGTGAAAAACTATTAAGGGGGTATCTAGCTTAGGAGTGCTGATTTTTTCCAGCCAGTGGCTAAGTAGAACAGGGCAACAGAAAAAAAGGGAGTTTATCTACACTGAACTCTTTTGTAGGGACTCTTTTGCTGAAATTCCTAATGTCAGCCATGGTGAAGACTTCTGAAGAAGTTCAGTTAAGATTTTTCTCTGGGCCTGGTACAGAGGGGGAAGATGGGGAAGGCGGGGGGTGAGAGCAGCTCCGTGGATGTGAGAATGAGGCAGGTGAGATGTAAAAGAATAATGAGAAAGGGGTTTGGGATTTTCCTAGCAACTAAAACTTGAGCAGTAGAACAGGTAGAGCAGAGGGGAAGACAGGAGTGAGTATCCCAAAAAGCCTGTGAGGTACTTTAAATTCTAAGTAACCTGTTTTTAGTGATGACAAAGGAACTTTGAAGGCCATTTTCATTACATCTTCGATAGGGGTCTGAGGGCTCCCCTAAGCTGGTTTGAGCTTTGTGTTAGCTGGTAAGAGGACCTGGTTAGACCCGGTGCAGGCACTGACAGGAGAAGAGAGGAGTGAGTGGGTGGAGGGGTACCTCAGTACCTGCTACCTCAGCAAGGGGCCAATGGTCTGAGAACCGGCAGAGGTTTGGGTGTTTGATCTAGTAATTGGAGGAGAGAAATCAGGTTGGTGAGCTGGGACTGACAGCAGAGAGTCTTGAGCAGAAGGCTGAGTGTGAGGATCTATTGGAGAAGCATAGTTCAGGATGTGAGCGAAAGAGGGAAAAGGCCTTCACATAGGGGAATTTCCTTTCACCCTTTTGAGCACTTGCAGAAGTTAAAAAGGTCACACAGAATTTGAGGATCTAGAGACTTCTCTGGGGGTTTGGTTTTGGTTGTCTAATTGGTAATATGGCCAATGCTGTGTGCTGAATTTAATGAGGATTTTGGGTTCCACCAGGCAACCCATCTATGCTGAAATCCTCATGACTTACAGAAGATTTCGGCTTTTCCCCCACACAGCCATGGCTCTTTGAGGCTTTAATAGTCTGCGGGGCAAACATACTAATCTAGGCTAGCCAATCTGCATCTGTCTCGCATGTCCCTACATCCATAATGTTTGTTTCCATTATCTATTGTACGGAAAGGATTTAATGGAATTTTAGTGGGATCCTCTTCATCTGGGATATCCTAATAAGAAAGACCTATAGCCAGCTGACAAATATCTGGGTGGAGAGATGGCCACAAGATCACTAAGGGGGCTGTATGTGAGGTAGACCATACTTCTTGTCTAGTAGGATTTGTGATCAGCCATTGCTGCTGAACGTGCTGATGCGCGTTAGGTCTACTCATGGCCAAGAGGAGAGTCTATAGCCTTATCCACATGACAAATACACAATTTGAAAGGGTTACCAGTCTTTTCCAGTTTCCAGCCAGAGTCTGGACAGGGTGCAGGCTTGAGATTAGAGGCATGGATTCAGGAAGTGATTCTGTCAACTTTTACCGCTGTAGGTGTTATAAGTAGTATCCAGGGATGACACCTAGTGTCGTCTTATGTAGATGATGTCTCTTACTTGATATCGATGTGGAGTCCCCTCATCTGCAGGTTGGAAAGCAGTCGCCAGCTATTTCCACAGGTATCGCTGAGTTCTTTCAAGAGATTTAAGTCTGTCAAGCAAGGGGGTGTGGAAGGGATGTTTAGGTCTTAGAGTTGGGGTTAGGTCCCTTACTGCAGGAGAGGCATCATAGAGAATTTCATAGGGGGTGAGTTTACACAAAGAAACAGAGGGGGTATTTCTTGCATGAAATAGTGCATAAGGCAGGAGCATAGTCTAATCTTTTATGTTGGTCTCTAAGCTTAATTTCGTTAAGGTCTCTTTAATGGTTCTATTTATTTTTTTTAACCTGTCCTGAGCTCTGGGGTCTATAAGCACAATGTAATTACCAACTGATCCCCAGGGTCCTGGCTAACCCCTGACTTACCTGGCCCATGAATGCCGTTCAATTATCAGATCCTATTACCTTAGGAAGGCCGTGTCTTGGAAAAATATCTTAATATTTTTCAGGATCTTCTTGACCACCATTTGTGCCGTGTTTTTTTTTTTTTTTTTTTTTTTGGGGGGGGAAGGCTTCAATCCATCCTGAAAATATATCTACAAAGACTAGGAGATATTCATGTCCATATCTTCCTGGCTTAATTTCAGTAAAGTCCACTTCCCAGAATTGTCCTGGTCTGGTTCCTCGTAGGTGCTTTCCTGCAAGAAGCTTGGAAGGGTAAGCTTTAACCAATTGACAGAACCGATAGGCTTTTGTTACCTGTTCAGTTATTTCCTTTCGCTGTGAGTGAGTTAGTCGAAAACTCTGTCCTTGATCCTTCAGGAATGGCTGCAGTTTCTTTGAACCAAGGTGAGTGAGTTGATGTACATTTTTAATGTAGTGTAGGGCTTTCTGAAATTGCAGGCTGGGCTCAGTGAAGTTGAGGAGTTCAGTGTCAGTGTCCTTAGATGTTATCAAAAGCTTGCTGGTGCTCAAGGGTTCATTGGAATTGGGCATTCTCATTTAACAGCGGGTATAAAGGAGCAGCTGAGAACACAAACCCAGGTATCAATAACCTGCAAAAGCCAGCAGTCCAAGAAAATCTCTGTTTTGTCTCCTGTTAGATGGGGGTGGTATCTGCCCAACAGTTTGTTTTCTGGGCTCAATGAGCCATCATTTACCGCCCCTAATGGAATACCCCAGGAAGATTACTTCTTGCTGGCAAATTTGGGCCTTTTTGGCTGAAGCTCTATATCCGAGTTGAGCAAGCTCGGATAATAGTGCTTGGATCGCACACTCACAGTTTTCCTTGGTGTTGGCTGCCAGTAGCAGGACATCCACATAGAAAAGCAGGGTGACTTCAGGGTGCATAGTTCTGAAGTTGTTGAGATCTCTGTGGAGGGCTTCATCAAAGAGAGTGGGGGAGTTTTTGAACCCCTGTGGGAGTCTAGTTCAAGTTAGTTGACCAGACTTTCTGGTTTCTGGGTCTACCCACTCGAAAGCAAACAGCAACTGACTATCTTTATGCAGAGGCAAGCAAATGAAAGCATCTTTTAAGTACAGAACAGTATACCATTTTCACTCAGCAACAGCAAAGGGTTTATTGGGGGTCCAGCATGTTGGGGGTCAGAGCTCACTTGAATAGAGCAGAGAGCCCTGAGAACAGCTTTAACAGAGCTTTTATACTTTCCTTGGCGAGGGCAGGGAGGGAAATTTATTGATGGGTCAGGGTGAGTGGGCGGTTTGCGTCCAACCGGGTGAGGGAGTACATTCTGCAGTTTGTCAGTTGGGGAGAGCACATTCTGGGAACAAAATGAGCAAACAGTTCTCCAGATTTCAACAGTGTTTTGTTAAGCATACAGAAAAACAGGAAGTGACAAATACCTATTAACCTTTAACCAAAGCAAAATGGAAAGTGAGCATGGATTACTTAAAACAACCATGTCCAGGTTGCCTAATGCTCTCAAATGTCAATCCTATTGGTGACTACACATTTCTTTCTTTCTAAGATTATATATTCAACCTCAAACATGTTGAAAGTGTCTAATCCTATCACTCACATTATACTTTGCTGATTTCCTAAAGTCTCTATTGATATCTGCTTTCCTACATAATTTCCCCAGTTCATAATTGTGACTGACTCTTCATATGTGCTCAAATTTATGTTCACTCTCTACCTGAAACCCTATTGCTAATGAACGTTTTGTCCACATCCTATACTCACTCTTTTTTCTAAACCTACTGACTATCTTCCTAATCCTACCAACTATTTCTTTCTGACTGGATGTTCTCTTGGACATTCAATCTTCCAAGGTACAAGGTCCTATGCCTTTGCATATTGATTCATCTGAGACATCTGTGCAGAACAAAATTCAAAGCTAAGTATCCCACTAAAGGGCCCAATGTCCTTCTGGGCTTCAAATCATTCCTATATTTCTGGTTTCATACTTATATTTTACGAATATATTCTTGTGAATATCGCAGGTTCCCAATATCATTATTTATCCTGCAGAATGATTTCTAACCCAAATAGAATATATTATTAACCTTAACCATACACTCTTCCCTCGATCTAAGTTTACAGAAGAGCAGGGACAGAGTTGGTCTTACAATACAGGAATGTAGGGGATCTTCCACCTGCTGAGAACATCAAAGGTCCATGCAGAAATGATCCCTGGAGAAGATGTAGGCAGCTATGAAGGACCTGAGAGAGCAAAAGTCATCTTCCAATGCAAACAACCTGATCAGGATGAAGGTATGTGTCTGAATCAGCCTCTCTCCTCATGATATAAAAATATGGACCAAACCAACCCTGTGTGGAGAGCTTCTCCTTGGTGCCTGTGGTTGATATACCATTGTAACTTGTGACAGTGTCACAGGAAGTAGGGGCAGCCTCCATCTCAAGGGACCCTTGGAAGCAATTGTTAGGACAAAGTGGTTGCCAAGGCAGTGACCTCATTCCCTTCCTGAAGGAATTGACCTACCTCACTTCTTTGGTGATGGAACTCGCTGAACTTGGGATCCAGGAAGCCAGGCACACAGAGCCAGTCCCAGTCCCATTCCCAGTGGTCTCACTTGTTTGGATTTACCTAGGACAGAGTCTGTCTTTCTTGGTACCTAGTGATTTGAGGATGGCCAAATGCAAGTAGAGCTCTGAAGAGGGCCCTTTCCTGAGAAAGCAGGTAGTGGTCAGCACAGGCTCCTGACAACTTCACAGACTTGGACAAGGAGACCAGATCTGAGACAGGACAGGCCAATTTAGGGGAACACAGTATGGCCCATGAGTCAGAGGACACTCTGGATAGTCACAGACCTACTTGGGGAGGAGGTTCCTTTTTGAGTGTGGGAGTGGGTTTGTGGTTTTGTCTCATGTTCTGAGAATAGGTAGGAAAGGCGGTTTGTTCAGTTTGGAGTGGACTCTTTCTAGACAGTCCTTTGACAACGTGAGTGTTTCTGTGTCTGTGTATCCCACTGAGTCCATGGTTGTACACATTAGAAATTAGAATCTATCAGTGAATGTGTCCTGTCTAGTAGAAAGATTCCCAGCATTAACCCTGCCCATTTTAGGAATGGACTGCAGCTTGCCTTATCCATGGGAAACACCTACTCTTTTCCTAAGTTTCTGTTTTCTTTCTGAATTCTGGCCACTTTCCAGAATAGGCTCATAGTTTTGTGTCCAAGATATGTACCACCTTCGAGCTCTGTGACATGGCCATGTACTGGATAGCTGAAGGGAATGGCGAGCATCTCAGAGAACTCAGATATCAGTGTGACCAGGAAAGTCTCAGTGGAGAAACCCTGCTTTGGGCCTTTTGCAAACCTATTGTTTTGTTGCCCTGAATGTTAGGAAGTTCTTTGCCTCAGGCCACTCCTTTGTGAAGCATGAAGAAAACAGTTTTCAAATGGAAATGAATGGGCATCACCTGTGGCTCTTTGCTTTATTGCTTTGAAAATGGTTGTGGCTGAATCAGCCTCTTGGCTCTGTGTGAGGCTGTGGCTTAGATTATCAGCACCTGATGGATCTAAAGAGAGATCTAATGTGTGCATCCAAAACCAAAATGACAAAAAGATCAGTCATTGTGGATGAAGTCTCTCACCTTCCTCTGTTAGGTTCCTGACCTCCATCAAGTGATAGTAGGGATCCTTTGAGTCAAATGAGTTCTTCCAAGCCCTGCAGAGGTGCTTGGGTTTCCTCATGACTCCAAATCACATAAGGAAACAATACCTGACATTCAGTAGGCTTCAAACTGGAGTAGCAGAGCAGCATTAACATCAGACCTATGTGATCAATCCTGGTTCACAGGAAGGGTGTCCAGGCCACCCTGAGGTTAGGCTAATGAGGGGCAAGGGAGATTATTTTGGACACTCTTTGGCTGTGCCATTCATGGAAACATCCAGCGAGAGGGAATGATGAGTGTCTATATGGAAGAAGATGAGGGCCTTGGGGGAGTGTTTTGGTTTTAATTGTGGTCATTTGTGTGGCGGTTGGAAGAGATGACTGGGTCCACCTGGGCTTGAACTCTGGTGTGATTCCGCTCAGAGACTGAGTTCTGTAACTGACCTAAGAAAAGTAATTGCTTTGGAAATGGGTGTGTCTTAATCAGCCTCTAGGCTCTGAGTGATGCTGTGGCTTAGAATATCACCACCATATGGATCTAAATAAAGATCCCATGCATGCACCCATAACCAAAATGGCCAAAAGAGCAGTCATTGTGGATGAAGTCTCACACCTTTCTTTGTAAGGTTCTGAAAGTATAAAAGAAATTAAAATTCAAACAAAAGAACCAGGTTTTGTAAAGTTTGCAAGCTGCACTCAGAACCTGAAAATCTGTGGCAGTTAAGACATTTCCCAGACCTGCCCATTAGATGTGTGTTGAAATCTTCCCTGACCACCTAGTTACTTAACAACCCCTTACCAGAAACCGTGCAGCTCAGCACATATACATCTCAGGTCTTCAACCAATCATTTTAAACGTATACCCCTTCTCATGGCTGACCAATAACCCCTGCCCGATGTGTTCCCACCAATGAAGGTGCTAATCATGTTTTAGAGTTGTCATTTGATTTTCCCGTGGTATATGATGATTTGCTAAAGGAGGCTATGATGTATGTAAAGTCCCTGCCCTCTCTAAAGAATGTATATAAACCCTGCTCAAGTTGTTCTCGGGGCTCTTTGTTCTTTGCATCTCTGAAGTGAGCTCTGAACCCCAGCATGCTGGACCCCCAATAAACCCTTTGCTGTTGCATGAGACAGTCTCTTGGTGGTCTTTTCCTCCGAAATTCGCCCCGTCTTTTCATCTGGAGGCCCCACGTGAGACATCTGGCAGCGGCGGACGAAAGACCCCACATTACTTACCCCAACTCTTGGGGTAAGTAAGGTGCCTCTTTCTGGTTTCAGGTTTCAGGTCAGGGCTTGGCTAAGGGGCTGTCAGTGAAGAGCGTAAGCTCTCTCTGAAGGTGGCTGACAGATGTTTAACAGAGCCACAGGCCACGTCCCTGGGGGACGCTCCAGAGGACTCGGGAATTCGAGGAATAGTAGGTTCCTCAACTCAGTTATATTTTGCTTCAGGATTCGGTTTGACAGCCCATCTGGTTTTGCCGGCTACTCAGTTTTGTTCATTGTCAGTCTGTCTTTATTGTCTAACCCATCAGGTTTTGCCAGTTACTCAGTTCTAATCTTTATCTTGGACTCATGTTAAACGTTTACTGTTTGTCTTTGTCTGTGTCTTGTTTGTGTATTCACTGTCCCTGATTGAATAATTCCCATTATGGGACAAAGTACTTGCACACCTCTGTACCTTACCCTTGATCATTGGACTGATGTCCGCTCAAGGGCCCAGAATCTTTTTTTTTTCAGTAAAACGCTGTACCTGGCAGACTCTCTGTGCTTCAGAATGGCCCATTGCCGCAGTCCGGCTGCAGCAAAATATCCGGGGGGTGACGAATGACTTGTGTACGTTGATACAGCAGGAATAGGAGCCGTTTATTGTAGGATCTGAGCGATATTTATACATTTTACACAGCTTATCTAATTAGCATAAAATAGATACAGCAGTCAACCAATAAGGAATCTCCAAACTTAATGGCTCGCTTTTGTTACTTCACAAACCACTCCCTCTGGCATTTTGCCAGGCACCATGCAGACTTGTTTACAGACTGTAACATTTCTCTGGCAAAATAACAGGTGCCATCCTGACTTGTTTACAGACCTTAACATTTCCCCCTTTTGTTTAATTTAAATAACGACCATAGTGTTTTTTACAGAAACACCATAAATAACCTGCTAGAAACAGAAAGGGAGGATACAAAATGTTACAATTCCAAGCCAATTGATGGCTCCATGCAAGAAGCCCTTGGAAAAATTATACCAGCAATGACACCATTAGCAAAGATATTGAGTTACAATTTGTTGTAGATTACAGTTTGTTATCTCAGTCGAGATAAAGCAGTGTCTCAATAGATTAACTCACAGTCCAGGTAAATCACAGTCCAGGTAAGTTCTGCAGGCAGCTAGCTTAAGTTGTAGCAGCAGAAACAGCAATACTCCGAAGTATCCTCGGGTTCTCAGCCGAAGTTTCCTCTGGTTCTCAGCAACAATGTAAATTCTTTCACCTTTGTTTTCACCAGCACTGGAACGAAGGCAGGAACTCCAGATGGCTAAAGAAAATTCTGTAGCATTTCACTAAGAAACCAACCTTTGGAACAATTTAGTACATTATCTCAAGGTTTTTTTACATTTGAAATAAGCCTTAATAGTACTCATTACTCATCAGTCTTCTGGTGTGGGAGACCCATTGTAGTTACTGGCCTTGGAAATGATCAAACTTCAGGGATACCAGTAGCGTCTTCTGCCAGCTGTAGCATCCTGGGCAGCCCCAGATGGCCCTGGGGAGAGTCCCAGACTCAAACTTCTTCCAGGCACATGGAGCAAGAGCCTGCGAGACTGTGCCTCCAGGTCAGGTCTACATTTGGGCTCCTAGTGGCCATCCGCTCCCCCGGGCAGGGGGGCGGGGAAGAGCCAGCAACTGCCACTTGGAAAATTCTTGCTGCGCCATGATCGGCTTGGGCAGGTGGCAGCCACCTTGTCGTTTCACGCACCCTCCGGTAACGAAAAGAATTCAGTAATAGCCTTTTGTTGCAACTTTCGTCCTGATAATCTTTGTTCTTCTGAACTTTCTTTTTCTTTCTGACTAGAGTTTCTGGGCTTTTATCAACACATGCCCTAATTATTCTTGGTTCCACTGGGGTGCCTTTATCCCTTATCAATTTACTTCTCACCCCTTCCATAATTTTCGTCACAAAGACAATACAACATTTCAAGACAAAACAAGACACAAACATACTGCATCAATCTTCTCCATTTTCTCAAAATGGCCATTTTTCCTCTTGCCCTATCTGCCTAGGGACGAGCAGATTGCTCCCGTCCTATCTATGGACGGGCAGCTTTTTTTTGTCACTTTCCCCCGAGTGTCCCGGGGCTCCCCGTAACGGGCCACCATCTGCCGCAGTCCGGCTGCAGCAGAATAACCGGGAGGGTGATGAATAACTTGTGTACGTTGATGCAGCAGGAATGAGAGCCGTTTACTGTAGGATCTGAGCGATATTTATACATTTTACACAGCTAATCAAATTAGCATAAAATAGATACAGGAGTCAACCAATAAAGAATCTCCAAACTTAATGGCTCACTTTTGTTACTTCAGAAACCACTCCCTCTGGCATTTTGCCAGGCACCATGAAGACTTGTTTACAGACTCTAACATTTCTCTGGCAAAATAACAGGTGCCATCCTGACTTGTTTACACTCCTTAACAGCCGATCCTCGGAGTTGGATGTCCCCCAGAATGATCCTTCCACTTCCCTCTAACCCAAAAAGTCAGAGATATTGTCTTTCAGCCGGGGCCACGTGTCCACCCAGATCAACAGCCATATAACCCTTCCCCCACGATCCTATAATTCAAAACTTCCACTCCTCCCCCTCTTCCCTTCATTCTCCCTGAGTCACAAGACTGGACACTCCTCCCCCTCCTTATCCTCTACCCTTGCTCCACAACCCCCAACATGATCTTGATGATCTTCCCGATGCTGACTCAGCCTCTCCACCACTAGAGGCATTTAGTCCGGACCCAAGCCCTCCAGGGGACTTCCCTGGAGTAGCAGCTGCCCCTACGACCCTGGAGGAAGCTGGGCCAACTAAAGAAAACCACCAGCAATGGATAATAGAAAACTCGGAAGCCCCTGTGATGCTCCCTCTCCATCCTTACGGGCCAATGAAACGACACAACTGGGACCCCAACACCTTTGAAGGTAGGTAGCATCTTTCCACTTATCGCCAGGCTCTAATAGCAGGTCTCCGAGCGGCCGCCAGAGGGCTGTCTAATTTGGCCAAGGTAAGAGCGATTATCCAAGGGCCTAATGAGTCTCCCTCTATGTTTCTTGAGAGAATTATGGAAGCATTAAGAAATATACTCCTTTTGACCCTCAGGCAGAGGACCAAAGAGCATCTGTTGGAATGGCCTTTATCGAGCAGGCTGCCCCAGATACTAGGAGAGATTTACAAGGTCTAGATGGATTACAACATATGACTTTAAGAGATTTATTCAGAGAGGTTGAGAAAGTATATTATAAGAGAGAAACTGAGGAGGAGAGGAAACAGAGGAGAGAGAAGGAAAGAGAACAAAAGGAGGATGAAATGAGCAAAAGGCAGACTAAAGCATTGGCTAAGGTTTTGTTCACAGCAGCAAATACGCCAGAAGTTAAAAAGCAGGAAGACAGGAAGGGATACCTGGTCCCATGCCAAAGGCTGCCCCTGGCCTCAGATCAATGTGCCTACTTTAAAGAAAAAGGACACTGGGCCATAGAGTGCCCCAAAAAGAAGCAGCCACCCCAGCCCGCCATGCTGACTCTAGAAGAGGACTAGGAATGTCGGGGCTCAGATCTCCTCCCCGAGCTCAGGGTAACATTTGAAGTGGAGGAGACTCTAGTGAACTTTGAAGTGGATACAGGAGCAGTATACTCAGCCCTTAAGACCCCACTTGGCCCCCTATCAAATAAAGGGTCTCTTGTTCAAGGGGCTAATGGCAGTAGATATCGGGCTTGGACAACTAAGAGTATTATGGATGTAGGAAAGGGAAAAGTCTACCACTCTTTCCTAGTAGTCCTAGAATGCCCAGCCCCATTGATGGGCAGGGAACTGCTTACCAAACTCCGGGATAGAATAACCTTTAACTCTGATGGTCCCCAAGTGAAGTTTCTAAAGCCTTCAGTAAAAACTCCCATAGTCACGGCTTTGACTATGTCCACAGAAGATGAACAACAACTCTTCTCGCTCCCTAGGACTGATCAAACAGGCAAACTAGCACAGAAATGTATAAAAGATTATCGTAATACCTGGGCAGAAACTGCTGGATTAGGTCTTGCCATAAAACAACCTCCAATAGTAGTAGAATTAAAAGCCTCTGTCTCTCTAATCAGTGTTAAACAATATCCTCTAAGCAAAGAAGCTAAGGATGGGATAAGGCGCCATATTCAGAAATACCTGGCTCTTGGTATCCTAAGGCCCTGTAAATCAGCCAGGAATACCCCCCTGTTACCAGTAGGAAAGCCAGGAACTGGGGACTACCGTCCTGTTCAAGACCTAAGAGAATTAACAACAGAGTGCAGGACATTCACCCCACAGTACCCACTCCATATAATTTGCTTAGCACTCTGAATCTGGAGCGGGAATGGTACACTGTGGTGGACTTAAAAGATGCTTACTTCTGCTTTCCACCTACATAAGGACAGTCAGTTCCTGTTTGCTTTCAAGTAGATAGACCCAGAAACTGGAACATCTGGCCAAGTAACCTGGACTAGACTCCCACAGGGGTTCAAGTACTCCCCCACTCTCTTTGATGAAGCCCTCCACAGGGACTTCAATGACTTCAGAACTGTACACCCCGAAGTCACCCTACTCCAATATGTGGATGATCTCCTACTGTCAGCCGACACCAAGGAGAACTATGAGTCTGGGGCCCAAGCACTATTATCTGAGCTTGCTCGGCTTGGATATAGGGCTTCTGCCATAAGGTCCAAATTTGTCAGCAAGAAGTAATCTTCCTTGGTTATTCTCTTAGGGGTGGCAAACAATGGCTCACTGAGCGCAGAAAACAAACTGTTGTGCAGATACCGCCCCCATATAATAAGAGACAACTTAGAGAGTTTCTTGGGACTGCCGACTCTTGCAGGTTATGGATTCCTGGGTTTGCATCTCTGGCTGCCCCTTTATACCCGCTGATAAAGGGGGATGCCTACTTCCAATGGAACCCTGAGCACAATAAGCTTTTTATAATGTCAAAAAAAGGTGCTGCTATCTGCTCCGGCCTTAGCACTCCCAGATGTAGAAAAACCCTTCACTCTCTACATCGAGGAAAAGAAAGGAATAGCACTGGGAGTGATCACTCAGACTTTGGGACCTTTGAAAAGGCCCGTAGCATTCTTATCAAAAAAATTGGACCCAGTGGCTAGCGGGTGGCTCCATTGCTTAAGAGCTATAACAGCGGCAGCCCTTCTAATAAAAGATGCTCGTATATGAACTTGGGACAGAAGCTAACCATTATAGCCCCCCATGCCCTGGAGAGCATCATCTGTCAGCCTCCAGAAAGGTGGCTATCAAACTTCAGAATAAACCACTACCAGAGCCTCTTGCTTGACAAAGGCAGAATAATGTTGGGACCCCCTGCTCCACTCAACCCGGCTACACTGCTGCCAGAAGTATCATCAGGACCCGTCGCTCATGAGTGTAAACACATACTGGCAGAGGAAAACAGTATACGACAAGACTTGAAGGATCAGCCACTGCCTCGCCCTGAAGTCGTATGGTTTACGGAGGGCACCAGCTTCCTCCAAGACAGTAAGCAGCGGGCTGGAGCAGCAGTAGTTAGCGAAACTAATGTCATCTTGTTCTCTGGTCTCCCAGAAGGGACATCAGCCCAAAAAGCAGAACTGATTGCCCTTACGAAACCATTGGAACTAGCAACAGGCAAAAGGGCCACCATATACACATTTGTCACTGCAAATGTGCAGGGGGCTACTTACCAGCAAAGGTGGCTATTAACCTCCACTGGGAAAGAAATAAAGAACAAAGATGAGATCCTCCAACTTCTCTCAGCAGTGCAGGGCCCTAAGGACCTAGCTATAGTGCAATGTCCAGGGCACCAGAAGGAAAACAACCCGGTGGCGGTTGGAAACAGAAGAGCAGATTAGGAAGCTTAATTGGCAGCCCTAAATGGAGTGACTCTTTTAACTTTTTCCACAACGGGGACAACAAAAAGTGGTCAAAAAGATCCTAGAAGACATTTTCCAAGGTTCGGCCTGCCTAAGGTACTAGGGTCTGATAACGGACCAACATTCGAAGCCCAGGTAAGTCAGGGATTCACCAGGACCCTGGGGATTAATTGGAAGTTACATTGTGCTTATAGACCCCAGAGCTCAGGACAGGTTCAAAGGATGAATAGAACCATCAAAGAGAACTTAACAAAATTAAGCTTGGAAACCGGCATAAAAAATTGGATTATGCTCCTACCTTATGCACTGTTTCATGCAAGAAATAACCTCTCTGCCTCTTTGTGTAACTTAACCCCTTATGAAATACTCTATGGTGCCCCTCCTCCAGTAAGGGACCTAATCCCAACTCTGAGACTTAATGATTCCTTTCACAAACCCTTGCTTGACAGACTTAAAGCCCTTGAACAAACCCAACACCCAGCAATACCTGTAGAAACAGTTGACCACTGCTTATCAGCCTGGAGATGAGGGAACCCCACATCAATATCAAGTTGGAGACTTTGTCTACGTGAGACGGCATCAGGGGTCATCCCTGGAACCCCGCTGGAAAGGACCATACCAGGTGCTGCTTATAACACCTACAGTGGTGAAAGTGGATGGGATCACTTCCTGGATCAATGTCTCCCATCTCAAGCCTGCGCCCTGTCCAGACTCCGGCTGGAAATTGGAACAGACTGGTAACCCTCTCAAGTTGCGTGTCCGTCTTGTGGGTAGGGCTATGGATTCTTCCCCTGACCACCAGCAGTCCTAATCCCCATCAGCCTGTTCAGCAACAATGGCAAGTTATAAATCCTACTGGGCAAGTAGTGTGGTCTATTTCACATAGAGCCCCCTTATGGACTTGGTGGCCATCTCTCCACCCGGACATTTGTCAGCTTGCCATAGGCCTCTCTGACTGGGATCTCCCTGACATAGAGGACCCCACACAGATCCCACTCAAACCCAAACCAGGGCAACATAGACCACCTTACCCCATGAATTATGGATGTCATCTCCCCCAGCCCAGGTGTAAACTAGCCAGTCTTGATTTTTACGTGTGCCCAGCTGATTTCCAAAGTCGCAAACAGGCCCAACCCTGTGGAGGACCCAGTGCCTAGATCTACCAGAACCCCTCTATCATCTCATACTTCCCAGTTTCCGTTTTTGCCTACTTCTCCAGTCCAGAGTACAGGTGACTCCTCCCCCTGGGAACTAAATAAAGGAACCTTTATGATACTGAACTCCACATAGTCAGAACTCCTTGCATTTCATCCCAGGTATTGGACAGCTCTCTAAAATATTGTGTATTGGTGCAGAAACTCCCCAGGGTGCTCTATCATGATGCAGAAACATTTGAAGGTCTACTAGGGGGACAAGAAAACCCGATTTCGCTGGGAGCCTGTGTCCCTTACTCTAGCCATCCTATTGGGAATAGGAGCTGCTGCAGGAGTGGGTACAGGAACAGCTGATATGATCCGTGGGTCACAACAAATGGCCCAATTAGAAACAGCAATATCTCAAGACTTGAAGACGTTAGAGACCTGCATCACAGTTTTTCAGAAATCCTTAACCTCTCTCTCTGAAGTGGTTTTACAGAACAGGTGAGGATTAGACCTCCTCTTCATGAGGGCGGGGAGCTTCTGGGCTGCACTGAGAGAAGAATGTTGTTTTTATCCTGACCATACTGGAGTTGTAAAAGAATCCTTGAGTAAATTGAGAAAATGCCTTGAAGAGCACCAGAGAGAAAGGGATATTCAACAAGGGTGGTTTGAGTCATGGTTTACCCAGTCCCCCTGGTTAACTACACTCCTATCAGCCTTGGCAGGACCCCTGATCATCCTTATGGTGTTGCTAGCTGTGGGAACTTGTTTGCTTAATAGCATATTTACCTTTCTCCAGGCTCAGATTGGGCATGTAAAACTCATTGTAATCAGACAGAAATACGCTCCACTGGCAGAAATAGAATGTGAGACCCCGCAATAATTATGATTCATTATTTTTAAGATTAAAAGTTTTCAGAAAACGCAGTGGGAAATTAAATAATAAAAGAAATTGAAATTGAAACGTAAAGAACCAGGTTTTATAAAGTTTACAAGCTGCACTCAGAACCTGAAATTCCTGTGGCAGTTAAGACATTTCCCGGAACTGCCCATTAGATGTGTGTTGAAATCTTCCCTGACGACCTAGTTACTTAACAACCCCTTCCCAGAAACCATGAAGCTCAGCACATATACATCTCAGGGCTTCAACCAATCAGTTTAAATGTATACCCATTCTCAGGGCTGACCAATCACCCCTGCCCGACGTGTGTCCGCCAATGAATGTGCTAATCATGTTTTAGAGTTGTTATTTGATTTTTCCGTGGTATATGATGATTTGCAAAAGGAGGCTAGAATGTATGTAAAGTCCCTGCCCTCTCTAAAGAATGTATATAAACCCTGCTCAAGTTGTTCTCGGGGCTCTTTGCTCTTTGCTCCTCTGAAGTGAGCTCTGAGCCCCAGCATGCTGGACCCCCAAAAAACCCTTGGCTGTGGCATGAGACAGTTTCTTGGTGGTCTTTTCCTCCAACATTCAACCGACCTTTTCACCTATCAAGGACCTGAGAGAGCAAAAGTCAACTCCATGTCAACTTACATATCAAACAACCTGGTCAGAATGAAGGGATGTGTCTGAATCAGCCTCTCTCTTCTTAATGTAGATTAAATGGACCAAACCAGGCCTGTGTGGACAGCTGTTCCCAGGTGCCTATGGTTGATATACCATTATAACTTGTGAAAGTGTCACATGAAGTAGGGGCAGCCTCCATCTCATGGGACCCTTGGAAGCAATTGTTAGAACAAAGTGATTGCCAAGGCAGTGACCTCGTTCAGTTCCTGAAGGAAGTGACCTACCACACTTTCTTGTTGATGGAACTCTCTGAACTTGGGATCCGGGAAGCCAGGCACACAGAGCAAGGCCCAGTCCCAGTCCCTGTGGTCTCAATTGTTTGGATTTACCAAGGACAGAGTCAGTCTTTATTGGTACCTACTTATGTGATGAACGCCAAATGCCAGGAGAGCTTTGAAGAGGGGCCTTTTCTGGGAAAGCAGGTAGTGGCTAAGCCATGACTCCTGACAACTTCAAAGAGTTGGCCAAAAAGACCAGATCTGAGACAGGACACGCAATTTGGGGGGAACATAGTAAGGCCTACCAGTCAGAGGACACTCAAGATAGTCACAGACATACTTGGGGGAAGGAGGTGCCATTGTGGGTGTCTGTGTTAGTGTGTGGTTTTGTCTCAGGTTCTGAGAATAGGTAGGAAAGGCGGTTTATTTGTTTAGACTGGAATGTTTCGAGAAAGTCGTTTGATAACACGAATGTTTCTATGTCTTTGTATCCCACTGTATCCGTGGTTGTAGACATTTGAAAAGCGAATACATCAATGGTTGTGTCCTGTGTAGTAGAAAGCTACCCAGCATTCATCCCACCCAATTTAAGAATGGAGAGCGGCTTGCCTTATGGATGGGCAACACCTACTACCTTCCTAAGCTCCTCTTTTCTTCCTGAATACTGGCCACTCTCCAGGATAGCCTCATGGTTTTGTTTCCAAATATGTACCACCTCCAAACTCTGTGACATGACCATGTACTGGATAGCTGAAGGGAATGGCGAGCATCTCAGAAAACTCAGATATCAGTGTGACCAGTAAAGTCTCAGTGGAGAAACACTGCTTTGGGCCTTTTGCTTACCTATTGTTCTATTGTCCTGAATGTCAGGAAGGTCTTTGCCTCAGGCCACCCCTTTGTGAAGCCTGAAGAAAACAGTTTTTAAATGGAAATGAATGGGCATCACCTGTGGCTCTTTGCTTAATTGCTTTGGAAAGGGATGTGGCTGAATCAGCCTCTTGGCCCTGTGTGAGAGAGTGGCTCAGATTCTCAGCACCTGATGGATCTAAAGAAAGTTTCCAAGTGTGCATCCAAACCAAAATGGCCAAAAGAGCAGTTATTGTGGATGAAGGTTCTCGCCTTCCTCTGTTAGCTTCCTGACCTCCATCAAGTGAGAATATGGATCCTTTGGGTCAAATCAGTTCTTCAAACCCTGCAGAGGCTAGCCGATATGTGCTTAGGTTTTCTCATGACACCAATTCGCATAAAGAATCTATACCAGACAGTCAGTAAGCCTCATTCAGGAGAAGCAGAGCAGTTATATAGCCGGCATATTTGATCACTCTTGGTTCACAGGAAGGGTGTCCAGGCCACCCTCACTTTAGGCAAACAAGGGGCAATGGTGCTTATTTTGGACAATGTCTAAGGCTGCACCCCTCATTGAAAACTTTAGTCAGAGGTTATTATGAGTGTCTATATGGAAGAAGATGAGGGTCATGTGGGACTGTTTTGGTTTTAATTGCGGTCAGATGCTGCAGTCTCTGGCTGGGCACAAATCACGAGTCTCCACACAGCTTGTAGATTCAAACAGCAATTCTTTATTCCCGAACTCACACAGGCCGTCTACAGACACGTTCTGGGGAAATCCACGTTCTCTGCCCAAATCCACTCTCTGCCCAAATCCACTCTCTGCCCAAATCCACTACTCCTGGGCTTCTGTCTCCCAAATATACTGTCTGACCCTAAGAACTCAAGAGGAACTCAGCAGCAGGATACACCCTATTCTAAAGGGGAACACCCTAATCTCCTATTATGCTAAACCACCCTATTCTAAAGGGGGAACACCCTAATCTCCTATTATGCTAAACCAGGAACACCCTAAACATGGATCCGCCCTGGTCCTTGAGCAAGGTCTCCTTACATGCAATGTCCTGCAAAATGTCCTATTTCCATGAGTTCTTCCACTAAGGAAACATGGGGGTACACTGGCAAGGAAATTGTCATACCTACTTGGCTGATGGCTCCCAGCATCTTCCCCCTTCTGATTGATTAAACAACAAGTAATGTGGCTTAAGGACCGTGCCTGGTAGGTTGTCCAGTTCAACATATGGTTCTTTCCCATCATTGTAAACTGACCTTTAGGCATCAGCCTCCTGTCTTAGGTTGATACCACTGCAACTGGATCATACCCGTCACTGACTACTGGTCCAGCATACAGCCATACTTGTGGATAGGTCTATGCACCAGTGGGGGGGTGAGGTTCTTTGCCTCACCTCTGTTGGCCCCCAAATTTGGCCTTGGTGCCAGTGGGGGAGTGAGGTTAATGTGGCTTAAGGACCGTGCCTGGTAGGTTGTCCAATTCAACATATGGTTCTTAACCGTCATCGGAAAACTGACCTTTAGGCAACTGACCTTTAGTCGTCAGCCTCCTGTCTTAGGTTGATACCACTGCAATTGGATCATACCCGTCACTGACTACCGGTCCAGCATATAGCCATTGGCCCCCAAATTTAGACCATCACTAGCAGAAGGGAGGAGGATACAGAAATGCCACGACACCAAGCCAATTGACAGTTCCTTTGGAAAAGTTGCATCATTGGTTACACCATCAGCAAAAATCACTGGTGACACCATCAGCAAAGATATGCCAGCATTACCACAATTCGCTGTACCAAACGATAGTTACATAGTCTAGGCAAGTTCTGTAAGCAGTTCAAAGTGGAGGAATCCTTCTTCTACTGTTTTCTCTTTGTTTTCCACTATACAAAGTCTAATTTGGGACAGAAAAGATCCATTCTTTATAGGACATATTAGAGCACATACAGGATTGCCTGGAGCCCTTAGTTTGGGCAATGATTTAGCAGATAAAACTAAACACGACATACATATTTTCTCTACACTAGAAGAAGACAATTTCCTTGTCAGCGTACCCCCAATTTTCTTTAGTGGAAGGACTCATGGAAATAGGACATTTTGCAGGACATTGCATATAAGGTGACCTTGCTGAGGGACCAGGGCGGATCCATGTTTAGGGTGTTCCTGGTTTAGTATAATAGGAGATTAGGGTGTTCCCCTTTAGAATAGGGCATATCCTGCTGCTGAGTTCCTCTTGAGTACTTAGGGTCAGACAGTATATTTGGGAGACAGAAGCCCAGGAGTAATGGATTTGGGCAGAGAGTGGATTTGGGCAGAGAACGTCGTCGATTTCCCCAGAATGTGTTTGTAGATGGCCGGTGTGAGTTCGGGAATAAAGAATTGCTGTTTGAATCTACAAGCTGTGTGGAGACTCGTGATTTGTGCCCAGCCAGAGACTGCGGCATCTGGTGGCTCGTATGCGGAACGCCTGAAGCTTGGGGGTAAGTGAAATTGCTCGCCCCTGCGGGAAGGCGAGAGAATGTCCATGGCTTTTTAAAGACGAGTTATTAAGTATATCAATGGGACCATCATGGTATCCTGTAGAAGGATTTCTCTTCAAGAAATAGATGGCTAATTCTGTTTACTACATTTGTCTAAGATCTTGGTTTCTACAAAGTTCTAATTAATTTACAAAGCTAAAGTGTTAAAATATCAACCACTAAATATAAAATCAAGTACTCTTTACTTATTAAGTTCCATAAGGTAATATATTTAAAAATTATGTGTGTTTTCATAAATTGGTAAATTGAAAAAAGGTTTAATATTGCTTTGGTCTGTGTCTTTGCCAAAACAAGGTTACTAAGTGTTAAGATTCTATCAGGTGTAATTTATATACAAAGAGTATAATAAGTTTCAGTTGGGTTTCAATTATAGTATTATGGTACCATAAAAAAAAACATGAAAGTATTTCATCCTATTAAAGTGGAGTAATTTGTCTAAATCAGAAATTTTATAAGAGTTGTTTCAAAATTTGAATTTTTAAAAGGGTTAATGGTTAAAAAAGAGATAGAAAAAGATTCAAGATGTGGAAATATATTTTAATATAAGAGGTTAATGGAAAAAGAAGTGTTTCTAGATGAGATAATCTCTGTGTGGTAATGTAAAAAGTTGTAAAATGCCATTTAAATAGATTTTGAGGAAACTAGACTTACTTTAAAATCTTGAGAAAGGAAGAAGGAAGAAAAAGGGTATTTGTACATGGCAGATTAAGACAAAGCTTCTTAATGGAGTAAAAAAGGCCTTTGGTTGAAGGGCAGCCAAGTAAACTAACATTGAGCAATTTAAACAGAATCTAAGCCTCATTTAAAATAGTGAAGCTGTAGGTGGTGAAAAAGTTCATTTAAAAGTACAGTATAGATGATAATTAAAAGGCTTTAAAAGGTTAATTTGAAGGTGGTTAAGATGCCTTCATGACAGAGGAAAAATTGCATCATTGGTGACACCATCAGCAAAAATCACTGGTGACACCATCAGCAAAGATATGCCAGCATTACCACAATTCGCTGTACCAAACGATAGTTACATAGTCTAGGCAAGTTCTGTAAGCAGTTCAAAGTGGAGGAATCTATCAATCTGTCCGTCTCCTCCCAAAGTCCGTTTCCTCCTAAAGTAAGTTGACTCCTTGATTGAGCATACTTGTTGAGTTATATTCATTGGGATGAAGATAGGAATTCTGGCAATGATGCTAAACAGACATTATCCTGAAAAGAATTATTAAATATAATGAAAAGGAAAGGTGAAAGTAAACAAACAGATCTGTTAACCTCCTTAAAAAACAATCTTTAACAGCTGTTTACCTGATTTAAATTAGTAAACAAGCAGATCTGTTAACCACCTTTAAAAACAATCCTTAACAGCTGTTTACCTAATTTAAATTAATCCATTTAAATCACGTGAATAACAAAAATAATTCGGATCCATATTCTAATGAGCACTCCTCATATATGAAATATGGACATACGCACACACAGACATACAACACAAAACACAAATGTGCAAACAAATGTACAACACATAAGATAATAATAAAGGCCTTGTAGCTTTACCTAGGTGAAATCTCCATTGCAATGTTTAAAAACTCCACAGTCAAAAAATGAAACTGATCAGAAAAACATTAACCTAGGTTTGTATGAGCTCAAAACATAAAAATAGAGCCTTATGATGTGGAAAAATGCAATAATAAAATAGGTATTGAAAAAAGAATCCTGGTTAATCACTGTTGCAGATGTAAGAATGGCCAAGCTGGAGTTCTGGATATCAGCTGTTATGGATTTGAGTCAAATCATCTTCTTTTCGATCTGTAGAAATCATTTTAGTCAGTCTTTCAGGAATCCAAATAGGTTGCTGTTCTCCCTGTGGAAACACACAGACAGAGCCCCTACTCCAGACAATCACTGGGTCAGAACCTTTCCATTGTCCTGTTAGAATATCTTTCCAAAGAACTTTAGGCTTATGCACATTTTTTGGATACATATGTCTTTCTGCAGCACTAAGTCCTGATGAATCCAAATTTAAAAAGTTTAGAGTAAAAAGCGTTATTTTAAGTTTATCTTTGGGGGATATATACCCCTTTCCAATTCCCTCTTTTTGCTTTAATAAGTACGTTTTAATAGTTTGATGATCTCTTTCAACTATGCCTTTTCCCTGTGGATTGTATGGAATTCCTGTTATATGAGTAATACCAAATGATGAGCAAAATTGTTTAAAAGAGGTAGAGGTATAGCCAGGACTGTTATCAGTTTTTAACTGTTTAGGAACGCGCACAGTGGCAAAATTTTGTAAGCAATGAGCTATAACATCTTTAGATTTTTCTCCGGCATGAAGGGAGTCCATCAAAAATCCGGAAGAACTATCAACTGTAACATGTAAATATTTTAATTTTCCAAATTCTGGCAAGTGTGTGACGTCCATCTGCCAAATATGGTTAGGTATCAGTCTTCTAGGATTGACTCCAAGATTAACTTGTGGTAAAAAGGTCACACAATTTTGACATTGTTTTATTATATGTCTGGATTGTTCCTTAGTTATTTTAAAACGCTTTTGTAAAGTATTAGCATTAACATGGAATTTTTTATGAAAATTCGTAGCTTCTTCTAGTGTAGAGAAAATATGTATGTCATGTGTAGTTTTATCTGCTAAATCATTGCCCAAACTAAGGGCTCCAGGAAATCCTGTATGTGCTCTAATATGTCCTATAAAGAATGGATCTTTTCTGTCCCAGATTAGACTTTGTATAGTGGAAAACAAAGAGAAAACAGTAGAAGAAGGGGAAATCCTACCAGCATCTTCAAGAGATACTATAGCATTAACTACATACTGAATATCAGAAAATAAATTAAATACAGAATCTTTAAACATTAAAAAGGCTTGTAAAACTGCATTAAGCTCTACCTTTTGAGCTGATTGTTTTGGTACTAAAAATGTAAAAGTTTGATCAGGGGTAACTACTTCTGCTGTACCATTATTTGGCCCATCAGTGAATATATTTGGAGCATTCATAATAGGGGTTTTTCTTGTCATTTTTGGAAAAACTACAGGATGCTTAGACCAAAAAGACAACAAAGGATTAGATGGTAAGTGATTATCAAATCAAACATTAGATTTACACATGATTATTGCCCAAGTATTTAACTCATTAGCTAACTCATCAATTTGATCCATAGTATATGGAGTAATAATTTTATTGGGAAAAATTCCAAACACTCCCTTCGCTGCTTTTATTCCTTTTAGTATTAATTGTCCTACAGCCTCAGGATACCTAGTAAGAATAGTGTTAAGTGAATAAGATAAATGTATCCACAATAATGGACCTTCTTGCCAAAATACTCCTGTAGGAATATTTTTTGTTGGTAGTACAATAAATAATAAAGGCAAACCTATATCGATTCTATCCAAATGTATATTTTCCATATATGTTTCAAGAATTTTCAATGCCTTTCTTGCTTTAGGAGTTAACATGCGAGGTGAGTTTGGATCTGATGGACCTTTTGGAATATCAAATAAAGGTCCCAACTCTCCTGTTGGTATGCCTAGATAAGGCCTTATCCAATTTATGTCTCCCAATAACTTTTGAAAGTCGTTAAGTGACTTGAGTTGATCTACTTGTATTTGAATTTTTGGTGGACGGACCATGGTTGAGGATAATAGAACTCCTAAATAATTAATTGGAAAATTTAATTGTACTTTATCTATTGCTATCTCTAGATTATAATTTTTTAATAAGTTTGTAAGTGTTGCATAACATTCCAGCAATATGTTTTTATATTTATGTGCCAATAATACATCATCCATATAGTGAAATATTTGTAGTTCAGGATTTTGATTTCTAAGTGGCTGGATTGCTTTATTAACATATATTTGACACATAGTTGGACTGTTAGCCATCCCTTGAGGGAGTACTTTCCATTCATATCTCTGATCAGGACCTTCATGATTTAATGCAGGGACAGTAAATGCAAAGCGTGGACTATCCTCAGGATGAATTGGAATTGAAAAAAAAAATCTTTAATATCTATGGCTAAAACATGCCAGGTTTTTGGCAAAGCAGACAATTGAGGAATCCCTGATTGAGCATGTCCCATAATAACCATCTCATTATTAATGGCTCTTAAATCTTGCAATAATCTCCATTTACCAGATTTTTTTTAATGACAAAAATGGGAGTATTATGGGGAGATATGGAAGGTTGTATATGTCCTTCCACTAATTGTTGTTTGACCAGATCATGGGCTACTTGTATCTTTTCTTTAGTCAGGGGCCACTGAGGAACCCACACTGGTCTTTTTGATTTCCAAGTAATTTTTATTGTCTCAGTGGCCATTTCTGAAAATCCAACCCATGTCTTTCTGTTCCTTGATCTATTTGAATTGGTGCTGCTATATATTGTCCTTGTTTTCCTAATCTTTTTTCTTTCCTAAAACCTTGTCTAGCCCTAGTAGTGGGCGCATTAGGATTGATGTTATTTGTTAACGTCAAACCTAATTGATCTAGGTCATCTCGTCCAATACATATGGCTGTATAGTTCCCTCACAACCTTCAGGATCCTTCCAATATAATAACATTGTTCTTCTATGGGGATTAGTAGCCACTCCTAGGCCTCGAAGCATTTGAGTGGCTTGTTGTAATGGCCAATGTTTTGACCATTCCTGACTAGATATGATGCTAAGGTCTGCACCTGTGTCCCGTAGCCCATTAAAGTCGTGTCCTTGAATATTTAGTTTTAACATTGGGCGAGAATCTAAATTTAAAGACAACATAGCCCAATCTACACCTGTGGAGCCTAATCCCCTGGAACCTATTTTTACACTATGACTAGGAAATTTATTATGTAGGATGGGTATTATTAACAACTGTGCTATTCTATCTCCAGGTGAAATTACTGATATACCTCTTGGAGAACTAGCTATAATTTTTATTTCACCTACATAATCGAGATCAATTACCCCAGGACTTATCTTAAGTCCTTTTAATGTAGGTGAACTACGTCCCAATAATAAGCCTACTGTCCCTTGGGGAAGAGGTCCTTTTATTCCTGAAGGAATGATTTGAACTCCCATCTCTGAAGTTAGTACTGCTCTGGCAGAGGCGCTGATGTCCAACCCTGCGCTCCCTCGGGTTTGTCTGATGAGGGATTTAATGGACAATGTGTCCTGGGCACTACTCTAATGGTGTTGCTGGGTTCCTTCACTGCCCCGTATATTTGTGGTTGTGGGCCCCGGAGCATTGGGCCCCTTGGTCCTTTTTTTGGCAATGGAGTCTGATGCCTTTCTCCACGATATCATGGGTAAATACCTGGTCCTTGTCCGTTTTTTGTTAAGGGAGTACCCTCTATGGTAGTTTGAGAACGGCATTCATTAGCCCAATGTCTCCCTCTATGGCATCGTGGGCAAATACCCGGTATTCTATTTCTTTGATAACTAGTTTTGTTAAATCCTCCTCCTATGAGGCAACTCCTTTTAAAATGTACTGTTTTTTCACAATCATAGCATGTTTTTGGCCTGGCATCAAAAGCCTGTTGTACTGCAGCTGCCAAGACTTGCTCTTGTTCATTAATATCTCTACATAATTTAATATATGTGTTTAAATCTTCATGTCTCCATGGTCTAATAACCTCTCTGCAGCAACGATTTGCTTGGCCATAAGCCAGTTGTTTTATTAATGGCATTGCTTGTTCTGTATCCCCCAAAATTTTGGCAGCCATTTGAATTAGCCTGTCTACAAAGTCAGCGTAAGGTTCATTACCACTCTGTATTACCTTAGATAGCTGGCCTTGTAAATCTCCATGTCCTTGTAAAGTCTTCCATGCCCTAACTGCATCTGCAGCAATTTGTGCATATATAGCAGGATCATATTCAATTTGTTGCCGCTGTCCCTCATAAGGTCCTTTCCCTAGCAACATTTCTAGATTTCTTTGAGGGTAACCGGCTGCTGCATTTCGCCTAGCTGTCTCTGCGCATAATTCCTCATTGGCAACCTTCCATAACAAATATTGTCCTCCATTTAGCACAGATTTACACATGCTAGCCCAATCTGCTGGCGTCATGTCCAAGTTAGTAATGGACTCGACCATGCTTACCGTGAAGGGAGCTTGGGGACCATAGGTTGTTACAGCCTCCTTTAACTGCTTCACTGTTTTAAAATCTAAAGCATGGTGAATTCACTGCCCTCCTGCCTGCTCAAGTACAGGGCATGCTAATCTTTGAGGTCCTGTCTCAGAATCCCAATTATCAACTACGGGCTTTGAGGGCCACTCAGCTGTCTCTATCGGTGGGCCTGTTGGTTGAATTAAACCCTCTTGTGATAAAACGGAGTTAGTAACAGCCTCCTGTTGTGGCCTTTTTCCTAACAACCCCTTATCCTTTAAATTTTCTTCCTCTGTCTGACTAGCTCGAGAGACCTTCTCTTTTGCTTGATCTAAAATGTCTTTCTCCATGTTCTGAACCTCTAACAATTTGCTTAACATATTTTCAGTTTGTTTTAATCTACTATAACGATAACGCAACCCAATAAGATAACACAAAACAAAACCGAATCTGAATGAAACAAAAACGGAATAAAAAATCGTTGTATCAATTTTCTCTTCCTCAGGGCCGACAAACATCAAACCTTTAGTCAACCAGTTTGCCTGAGAAATTTCTAGAGATAGGCAGCTTGAAAGAAAAACAAAATAAATCAAAAGAAGAACACATTGTTTTTTGAAATGGTCACCCATTCTCTCGCCTTCCCCAGGGGCGAGCAATTTCACTTACCCCCAAGCTTCAGGTGTTCCGCATACGAGCCATCAAATGCCGCAGTCTCTGGCTGGGCACAAATCACGAGTCTCCACACAGCTTGTAGATTCAAACAGCAATTCTTTATTCCCGAACTCACACCGGCCGTCTACAAACACGTTCTGGGGAAATCCACGTTCCTGCCCAAATCCACTCTCTGCCCAAATCCACTACTCCTGGGATTCTGTCTCCCAAATATACTGTCTGATCCTAAGAATCAAGAGGAACTCAGCAGCAGGATACACCCTATTCTAAAGGGGAACACCCTAATCTCCTATTATGCTAAACCGCCCTATTCTAAAGGGGGAACACCCTAATCTCCTATTATGCCAAACCAGGAACACACTAAACATGGATCCGCCCTGGTCCTTCAGCAAGGTCACCTTACATGCAATGTCCTGCAAAATGTCCTATTTCCATGAGTCCTTCCACTAAGGAAACATGGGGGTACGCTGGCAAGGAAATTGTCATACCTACTTGGCTGATGGCTCCCAGCAGTCATTTGTGTGGTAGTTAGAAGAGATACCTGGGTCCACCTGAACATGAACTCTAGTGTCATTCCCCTTAGAGACTGAGTTATGTAACTCACTTCAGAGAAGTATTGCCATGAATTTTGTTGGGATTTTAGGAGGCCATGCATGAGAGTCGCCCTTGGAAACTGAGATCTAAGCCAATGGTGGCTTTCGTAAGAGCATTGGGAATTTCAGCCAGGATATCACATGATTTTATTCTTATAGACTTGGCAGCCATAGTTGAGAGTCAAATCACACATGGACCTAACATTGTAGACCTCATGGGCCTGGCTTCATGTGTCATTTTGGCCACTCTTTGGGAAGCTTTGCCTCTGCGAGTTCTCCAGAGCATTTCTTGAAATGTGCTACCTCAAAATTTAATGGTTCCTGAATGAATTGAAACCCACAGTTTCTCCAACTTCATCCTTGAAAAATGGCTAGATAAATACCATGAAATTTTTAAAATTCCCATGACCAGGTGGCACTGGAGAATCTTTGGATGTCCTGTTGTTGATCATGAGTATACCAGAGAGTGCCTTGATTGACTGCGTTTCATGAAAATGGTGTAGAACAGAGATGCCAGTATGTTGGAGCCTGCTGAGAAGTGGGCCCAGAGCTGTGGTGTGTAGGTGTGTGATAAAATATCTGTGGTCGGGCCATGTGGATCTGCCATTGACTTCCAAATGGCTGGTGGCTGACATGGTGGAGACAGGAATCACTTATATGTCTGAAACCTCTCCATAAATGGCATCTTGTTATATGGAGATGTTTCAGGGCAATGTTCAGTATCAAGTTGCTATGGTCAACGGGGCAATCTATGTGGGATAGAAGCTTAGTTGGTGCATTGTCCTGCAGACCCTTACCCACCACACGTGAGAGGACTCCCTCCAGCACTGTGTCCCAGTTGAATTCCTTGCATTTCGTGAAGCAAATACCAAACTCCCAGTGCAGCAGCAAGAAAGTCCATGAAAAGTGGAGGATGACCTAATGGCTTCACAATCCACATGCGGAGACAATTAGCTTTCAGTGGCCACAGTTTACTTACAAAGAGAGAAGTCAGCACTTCTGCCTCATGTTCTTTGGAAAATAAGAAACAATGTCCTCTAGGTCACATAGATGCAGACCCAGCTTTGATGGTTTCATTAGAATGGAAGCAAAAGCTCCTGACAACAACATATATGTCAAGTGCCCATCCTCAGAGGCAGTTTCTCAAAAAGTCTTTAGGCCAGCAGAGCTCCATGTTTGTGGAGTGTTTACCTTATAGACCAGGATGCAAGAAATCACCACTGACTCCAATTAAAATCAAATTAAAACAAGCTTATTATTTCCACCACCCTGGTGCCTCTCCTTCCCAAAATGGCGGAAACAAGAGAGAAACCCCACCTTTCTTACAGCCCAGCTTTATAGCCCAGAAAGTTACACAAAAGAGGGGTTACGGATAACAGAACTCTGACAAGCATCACACTAATGGTAGTTTACTTTATTATTATTATTTTTTTTTTTGCTGACACAAACATCAGAATTTATGGGGACCATTAGAGCATCAGAGAGTGTCATCTGACCAGGGAAGGCCAATATTTATGAGGTGTCAACAAAGTTTCAGAGAGGGCTGTTATCTGGTCAGAGAGCCAGGCATGGGTGAGTTCAAGGCACGGGCAGGCATTCCAAACAGGTTCGAAATTTGCTGTAATTAATAGTTAAGAAAAATTATCCTTTCTTGGCTTTGTGGCAAGATGGCTCCAAACTTTAATAAAAGATCAGGTTGGGTCTATCATTCCCCCCTTTTCTAATGTGTCCCTTTCATATCTTTCATACGGTAGGTGAAGAGCACTGAGGGAATTTTATTCTCTGATGCAACAGTCTCCCTATTTTTTCAAATCACCCAAAACCGGTCTCCGTGATTTTACCTGACTTAATTAATTACGTATATTGATAGTCTATTTACTTTTGGCTCCACTGTTGTAAGAAGAGAGGCATTACTCATTTTGGCTTCTTCTGAGCTGAGAGAGGGTGACGTGAGGGGGAACAGCATGAGGGACATGAGTTGCCTTTTAGAGGTCAGTTTGGTTTGAAGTCTCATTGGGGAAGAACAGGTTGTAAAGTCATCTGGGGATGGGTTCTTCTATGAGAGAAACAAAAAACATGAGTACTGAATAAATGTTGCAGCAGCTAGAACATGTCACTGTACAGAAGTTCCCTCACCAGTCTTTAATATCCCCAGTTATCAGGACTGTCAACTTAATACTTAACATTTAGTGTTACAGTTGTCCCTCCCCATAAGATACAGTTTAATAATTTAATGTCATCTGATCTTGCAAAATCAGTTTACTAGAATGACCTCTGTGTCTAATAGAAAAACCTTTAATTCTGTTACTCAGTGCTGGATAATCATACTAGCCAACACCAAGCCTAACCGTGTAGGTTAGAAATATCTGAGGCCTTAAACTAAAAACTTCTGCCTCTGGCAGCTCCTCTTGATAGAGTCTTTTTATAGTTATCAGGCATTCCTGTCTGAGAATCCTTCTTTGTAACCTCCAGTCTTACTTATTTTGGGAGGCTAATATAAAGTGTATACATTAAAATATTATTATTATTATTATTATTATTATTATTATTATTTAAAATGTCCAGGAATGGCTGTATTCTGCTTTCAACTGTCTTTGCTAAGTGTTTAAGATGAAGCAGTCAAACTGACTTTTGTTTCTATCTATTGGTAACAGTCAGCTGAGCTTTTATGATTGCCATTCCTGGGGAGACTTGAGAGCAGCTTCTCAGTTCTGCTAGTGCCTTTTGGGCTAGGTGGGTCCAGGTGTTCCTTGACCATGTGGCTTCCCTCGGCAGCATCAGGGATGTCTCCCTTCTCTGATGACTCTCCTCTTCTTAGCAAATGCACTGATTGGCTTTCTGTTCTCCAGTGGTCTCATTAATCCCCCTGATGGGGAGGTTATATGGCCCAGAGTTGAAAAGCTCTTTAGAGAAGTCCCCTGTTCCCTGGATTCAGACTGACTCAGAGGGCAAGAGCCAAATATTAGTTTTCTTGTCCCTTTTCATTTAACTTTAATTTTAAATCCTAATCTTAAATATCCAGCAAATAAATTTTAACTGCCTTATGTTAAGAGTACTGGGCTTTAATGTCTATAACTTTATAATTATTTATCTTTTTATTAATTGGGATCTGTGTTATTCTTTTTATCTTGTAGGTGATGACTTATTATCTTAAATTAACCCATGTTGTGTTCTTAAAGCAACAATTCTGTAAAACACTAACAGAGAATCTTTAGATCACTTATAAGGAAATTATAAAATAAAATTTTTTAACAAGAGTAAATATACTTAGTTTGCATAATAGCTACCCTGAATTTTTTGCTTAGTTATAAATTATATCCCCTGTTACAGATCCTAGTAATCTTGACAGAAAAAAAAAACAACTTTTGAACAAAACTTTAAATGAAACATAATCTAACCTACTGTTTTCATAGTCATTCTCACATGTAGTAAGATGGGACACAGAGCCTTATCTCAGGTAAGGCAGGTCTCTTTATAAATCTTAAGGGTTTTAGTTCTAAAGCTGATCTTTTTTTTTAAATATCATTTTACAAAGTTTACATAAATTTTTTTAGGTCACATGAACATTAGCTAACACCGTATGATATCACATTTAAAACATGAATTAAAGAAAGGCTGAAAGTTTTTAACCTTTACATAGATTAGGCTCTCATTAACTTAAAAATACATTTAAATTGTTCCCAAATGTAAAAAGTAACATAAAACTTTACTTATCTTTATGATAACAGATAAATAAATTCCCAATATATATTTTTACCATACAACTTAAGAACGCCAGCATGATATAATGCTCTTTTAAGTTTCTACCTTACAGACTTGTACATGTAAGATATGAGCACATTAATAGCATCATAATTACATTGATGTTTCCACATTAACCAAGTTTAGCTTTTAAAGTAATGACAGTACAGTTCTCTAAAATAACAGTTCTTATTTAATCAGTTGTTTAATTTTTATGGTTGCTAGCTCTAGAAAAAATAAAACTTAATAAACACAATGTTATGGGTAAACTTATGTTTTAAGAAATTTTTGTCTCTTTAACACATGACTGATTTTTACAATCTTATACAGAATTTAGTACAAACTTGTACAGACCTTAGTTAATCAATCAGATATCTAACAAAAGTACTCATGAATGAGTAATCTCATATGAAATTTAATTTACTTATTTATCAAAATATTAGACAAATGTATTGAAGATTGTAAACCATTTTTTTGTTGAAGGAAAAGTCCTACAACCAAGTCATATTAGATATTTTGTAGACATTAATATTTTATTAGATATCTGAACACCTAGAAAAACTTGTAAGCTTAAATTTAAAGACATTTATTTTTATCTGTTTATCCAATTTAAACTGAACCATTTAAATAACGTGAATTAAGGATCCTTGGATCCACTTTTTAAAATTTGTTTTTATGAGCATTTTTTTATGAGCGTTCTTTATATATGTAAATTTTTGTATCATATGTTTGATATATGGATATATGTATATATAGACATACAACACATAACAGAAGTGTGCACACATAAAAATAGTAAAGGCCTTATAGCTTTTCGCAGATGAAATCTGCATTGCAATGTTTCAAAAACTCCACAGTTGGTCAAAGATAGAACTGATCAGAAAAACATTAACTTAGGTCTGTAGGATCAAAATCATGAGCTAAAAAAACTAAATAAAATATCTAAGGAAAAAAATAAGAGTCCTAGAAAAAACGACTGGACAGTAATTAGTAAAAACCATACAATTTGCCTTTTTTTTTCTGCTTAGGCCTCAGATCAGTCTCCTACTGAGCTTGCAGGATTCTTTTATTTGCATTTCAAAATAAGTCCTGGCTGAGGTCAGGAAGGAGCAGGAAAAAACTGCTATTCAGAGCAGACACAACAGGCCTAAGGCATTTTAACCATAATTTTCAGGTTAGGATGTTGAAAATTATGAAACAAGTTTAAGATACAATTCACAAAATTTTATATCTTTACATCTTGTTTTGTCAACAGATACCATAAAATGATTTACTATCTTTGTCCAAATTAATGCACTGGTACGCACAGTGACATTTTCCCAGGCTACCCAATTCAAAATAGGTGAAATAATAGACTGAATGATTGGGAAGTTACTTGCCAACTTGGAAGTAGAGTTCTTTAGTTTTCCATCCTAAGTATTTAAGTTCTCTGGCATAAATTATCTGAAATCATAAACTAAACAATTACCTAAACCCGACTTTTACCTGCAAGATTGTGCAATGCTTCAAAAACCCATTCAGATACCAGATTGTTACAATAAAACATCATCATTTAGACACACATTCAGCTAAGATCATTCCCAAGAAACAATTTAAAATATCAACACATTATTGCACATGTCTTAAAGGGCCAGAAACAAAGACACAAGACAGACAGAAGGGAGCTCCAGACTATGGCCGACAGACAGAAGCCTTTAAAACAGAGCAGATAAGAGAAAAATCTCCTACACCAGTGGCACCATAGAAGTCCCCACAAGGGGACCACATGTTTTTACAGAGGGGCAACCTGAAATGTAAAATCAAGGGTCTCCATGGTGACTTTACTGAATTTAGTATCCCCTTTTTCTTTTTCTCTTTTTTAAGAAGACAGACGTTACATAATGCTTACAGTGCAGGGAAGGAAGGAGGGAATTCCCTGAAGTAACAGGGCTTCGGCAGCTGCTGGAAGTCCCTTGGTCCCTCCTTTAACTTACAGGATTAGCTCCTCTGGTTCGGTTCCACCCCAGCCATGCTCCATCTCCTAACATATCAGTAGTCAGCTCTCAAAAAGTTCCGGGTCGGTGGTGGTGTGGTTTATCAAAATTTGAAACTTAAAGTTCAGTTCCTGACCTTGAAGCCAATTAATGCCAATTTAATAATGAGGACAGGGTTTTTGAGAAGAAGAAAAAGGGAGGTTTATTGCTTTGCTAACAAAGGAGAAACACAGGGGACTCTGCCCAAAGGTTGTGACTCTTTTGATCTGGAGGTACAAGTGGTTTTAAAGGAGTTTCACTTCTTAACCTGTGAGATACTCAGTTTTTAGCTCTGCAGCAGGCATTGCCTTGTGCAGTGGGTGTGCTCCAGGCAGCCAGCTAGGGGCTTCTCTTATCCTGCTTAACAAAGGGAGGTAAAGTTCATCGCAGTTCCTTAAAACACAGTCCAAAAAGGTGTCACGCTTACTTGCTTTATTACCCATTTTCACGTCCAATATCTTTAAGTTTTTACCACAGAAATCACACAACAAAACGCACAAAAACAAACAAACAAAAAACATATAGAACACAGAACAAAACAAAAAAAAAAAAAAGCAGAAACCAGGCACCAAAAAAAAAAAAAAAAAGCAGAGGAGCATTGCAATGTCTTGCTAAAGCTCCTGGGTAGGACCGCGTGCATGCCCATCCACACCTCTCTACCCATCCAGAAGAATTCCCTACATAACAGAACAAAGGACAGCATGATTCTCGTTACAGTCCCGGACAGGAGTATATGTGAGCCTCCCCAGGCCTCCTCTCTGTCATCAGAAGAGATCTCCCTTAACCAGATATCAGATGTTATAAAGGTGCCACTTACCTATGGAGGCCTCCTCCACCAGGTGCTTGCTAATAGTTATAGTCCAGTGGTTCATTGCAGTGCTCCCTGGACCAAAGTCTCACTCCAAGTCGTTGAAACATCTCAAGTTGCGCATCCCCTAGAGTGGCTCTGTAGCCAGGGGCCCTGGAGGGAAGGCCAGCTTCAGAATTTCCAACAGTCTTGTCTTGTGATTTGTACTTGCAGGGTCATCTTGCTGCGGAACTGCAAAATGTTAGACCAGGATGAAAGAAAAGACCACTGACTCCAATTAAAATCAAATTAAGGCAAATTTATTATTTCAACCGGCCGGCGGCCTGCCTCTCCCTCACAAAACGGTGGGAACAAGACAGCAACCCCACCTTTCCTACAGCCCAGCTATATAGCCCAGAAAGTTACACAAAAGGGGGATTACAGATAACAGAACTTTGACAAGCATCACACTAAATGTAGTTTACTTTTCTTTTTTTTTTTTGCTGGCCCCAACATCAGAAATAATGATGACCATTAGACCTCAGAGAGGGTCGTTGTCTGGCCAGGGAAGGCCAAAAATTATAATGTGTCACTAAACTTTCAGAGAGGGCTGCTATCAGGTCAGAGAGATAGGCATGGGTGAGTTAAAGGCACGGGCAGACATTCCAAATGGGTTCAGAAATTGCAGTAATTTATAGTAAACCCAAAATTAGCTTTTCATCGCTTTGTGGCAAGATGGCTCCCAATTTTAATAAAAGATCAGGTTGGGTCTATCAACCCTGTCCCTTACTTTTGGAAACTCCTCTTCCACCTCCAAGTTTGTAAACTCCTGAGGATTTTCCAGATATGTATTCACAGATTTTCTAACTCTTCTCCTCTAATTGTGTCTTACTTGGGGGGAAGGCAATGTCAAGTAATCGTTCTGGATGAGAGTGGGAAGATTTTTGTATAGCACATATTTGCATACACATTGGATTCCTTATCTAATTTTCCATTCAAAATACTGAAACCCTGACACTAACCCATACCCTACTAGACTCTGACTACTAATCCTAATATGATGGAGAAACATAACCCAAACAGAATAGAAATACAAGCAGTTCAGAGGAGGCATGGTGTATAGTTGGACTTTCATTTTGCATGATAAAGGGTTGGTGTTATAAATCTAGTCAATTTTTAATTGAAATAGTTCACCATGTGTTTTTAAAGTTAACAAATATGTGAATTCCTGTCTTGCTTTCTCTGTAGCCTATTCAGCACATGTATTTTTGCATGCACATACAGAATCCTACCTATTATCACACGTACGTTCTTGTGAGGTAGCTGACTTGCCAGATACAAATTGTGAGAAGAGATCACTCCTCCTAAACACAGTTGGAACTGTAAATTCAATCTATGGGTGAGGTTCCTAGTTTAACAAAATTATAAATAAATCTATGTTTAGTAAAATAAATAGTTTGGGTCTGTGGATGATATATATTTAATGATGAATTTCAATTGGCATATATATTGCTACTTTTTAATGTCTGTGTGGGTGTTTTGTATATATATATATAATCTCCAGATATTTCAAAATATGAAATATATGTGTCTTATTATACACTCCCTAAATTCATTCATGTTCATGTATTTGGATTTACAATCAACTTTTACATGATTATTATCAGAAATATGCATCCACCTGAAATACATATTTTTTTCCTAGTACTGAAAACTAACTTCGGTGAATGGTGCATACAAATCCTAATATTTCTACAGTAACTTACCCAGTTTAACATCAATGTAAGTAGATTCCTATGATACAAAATGTTTATTTTGACGTTCATTTTTATTCAACACTGGTACATTACTATTTCTTCAGTTTATGCACATAATAGGATATATATTTATCCACAAGTTCACAAATTTATAGGCATTTGTCTCTCTATCAATCACTTCCTGCTTCAGAACACATGTATTCCTCCAGGTTTCCTGGCTGGACTTTTCATGAGACTTCTTTCCAAAGACATTATTTTCGATTTCTCTAATCATTTTGAAGCAAAACTCACACACTCTTCATGATAAACCATTACCCTAATATCACCATTAGATGTATAATGGGTTGGAATGAATGATTGTATATCAATATAAGATTTCCTGTATATTTTCAGATATCAATTCAATCCTTTATTTAAAGTTGGAAGTACTTATATTATTTATTCACAGTATGGTCTATTCATGCATTATCTCTATATTGATAGACAAACGTACACCTCTTTGTATCCCCAATACTAATTTATATGTCTTCAAAATATTGCACCCAGAAATGGTGGAAGAAATACTCATGTCACCTGATCTACATATACATTTTATCACAGTAATATTCTGGACAAAACTACAAAGATCAAACTTATGTTTTTACCAAAGCCTAAATGGAAAGTGAGCATGGATTATGAAAAACATCTATTGCTCTCAAATGTCAATCCTATTGGTGACTACATATTTCTTTCTTCCTAAGATTATATATTCAACCTCAAGGCTGTTGAAAATGTCTAATCCTATCACTCACTTTATAATTGGCCTGATATCCTAAAATCTCTATTGATATCTGCTTTCCTACATATTTTCCCCAGTTCAACATTGTGACAGATTCTTCACATGTGCTAACATTTACATTCACTCTCTACCTGAAACCCTATTGCTAAAGAACTTTTGGTACAATTCCTATCCTCATTCTTCTTTCTAAACCTATTGAGTATCTTCCTAATCATATTGACTATCTCTTTTTTACTGGATGTTCTCTTCTACATTCAATCATCCAAGGTACAAGGACCTATGCCATTGTATATCGATTTATTGGAGACATTTTTGCAGAACATAATTCAAAGCTAAGTATCCCAATCAAGGGCCCCATGCCCTTCTGGTCTCCAAAGCTTACCTAGATTTCTGTTTACCTACTTATATTTCACCTATATATTCTAATAAATATCACAGGTCAGAATAACATTATTCATCCCGAAGAATGATTCCTAACCCAAATTGTACATGTTATTAACCCTAACCATACACTCTTTCCTCAATCTAACTTTACAGAAGAGGAGGTACAGAGTTGGTCTTATAATACAGGAATGGAGGGCATATTCCATCTACTGAGAACCTCAAAGTTCCATGCAGAATTTATCCCTGTAGAAGATGTAGGCTGCTGGGAAGGACCCGAGAGAGAAAAAGTCATCTTTCAAGGCAAACAACCTGGTCAGGATGAAGGGATATGTCTGAATCAACATCTATCTTTTTATTGTAGAGAAGATGGACTAAACCAGGTCTGTGTAGAGAGCTGTTCCTGGGGGACAATGGTTGATATACCATTCTAACTTGTGAAAGTGTCACAGGAAGTAGGGGCAGCCTCCATTTCATGCGAACCTTGGAAGCAACAGTTAGGGCAAAGTGGTTGCCAAGGCAGTGACCTAATACAGTTCCTGATGGAAGTAACCTACCTAACTTCCTTGGTGATGGAACTCTCTGAACATGGGATCCTGAAAGCCAAGCAAACAGAGCAAGCCCCAGTCCCAGTCCAGGTGGGCTCACTTATTTGGATTTACCAACGACAGAGTCAGTCTTTCTTGGTACCTACTGATGTGAGGATGGCTAAAAGCCAGGAGAGCTCTGAAAAGGGGCCTTTCCTGAGAAAGCAGGATGTGGATCACTGCTGGATCCTGACAGAGTTGGCCAACGAGATCAGATCTGAGACAGGACAGGCCATTTTGGGGTAACATTGTATGGCTCACCAGTCAGAGGTCATTCCGGACAGTCACAGACCTACTTTGGGGAAGGAGATGCCTTTGTGGGTGTGGGTGTGAGTTTGTAGTTTTTTCTCATGTTCTGAGAATAATTAGAAAAGGAGGTTTGTTTGTTTTGGAGTGGGCTGATCTAGTAAGTCATTTGAAATGGTGAGTTTTTCCATGTCTGTGTATCCCATTGTGTCCATTGATTTGGACAGTAGAAAAGAGAATGCATCAATGGATGTGCCCTGTTTAGTAGAATGCTTCCCAGCATTCATCCTGCCCAATTTATGAATGGACTGTGGCTTGCCTTAGGGATGAGAACACCTAATATGTTCCTAAGTTCCTGTTTTCTTCCTGAATTCTGGCCAATCTCCAGAATAGGCTCATGGTTTTGTACCACCTCCAAGCTCAGTGACATGGCCATGTTCTGGATAGCTGAAGGGAATGGCCAGCATGTCAGAAAACTCAGATATCAGTGTGACCAGAAATGACTCAGTTGAGAAACCCTGCTTTGGGCCTTTTGCTTACATATAGTTCCGTTTCCCTGAATGTCAGGAAGGTCTTTTCTTCAGGCCAAACTTTTTTGAAGCCTAAAGAAAACAGTTTTCAAATGGAAATAAATGGGCATCACCTGTGGCTCTTTGCTTAATTGCTTTGGAAAGGGATGTGTCTGAATCAGCCTCTTGGTCCTGTGTGAGGCAGTGGGTTAGATTCTCAGCACCTGATGGATCTAAAGAAAGATCCCATGTGGGCATCCAAAACCAAAATGGCCAAAATTGCTGTCATTGTGGATGAAGTCTCTAGCCTTCTTCAGTAAGGTTCCTGACCTCCATCAAGAGAGAATAGGGATACATTGGGTCAAATGAGTTTTTCAAAGCCCTGCAGAGGCTAGCCCATAGGTGCTTGGCTTTTATCATCACTCCAATTCACATAAAGAATCTAAACACCACAATCCGAACGCCTCAAATTGAAGAAGCAGAGTATTATTAACGGTAGGCCTATTTGATCACTCCTGGTTCACAGGAAGGGTGCCCATTCCACCCTGACATCAGGCAAATGAGGGGCAAGGTAGCTTATTTTGTACACTGTCTAGGGCTGCACCCCTCATCGAAAACTCCAGCCAGAGTTTATGATGAGTGTATATATGGACCTATTTGTATATAGGACCATGGTACATGGTCCTATGCCATTGTATATGGATTTATCTGAGACATCTGTGCAGAACATAATTCAAAGCTAAGTATCCCAATCAAGGGCCCAATGCCCTCTGGGCATCAAATAATACTTGGATTTATGTTTTCATACATATATTTCACCTCTATTGTCTTATACATATCGCAGTTCCCAATACCATTTTTCATCCAGTAGAATGATTCCTAACTCAAATTGAAAATGTTATTAATCCAAACCATACACTGTTCCCTCAACCTAACTTTACAGAAGAGCATGAACAGGGTTGGTCTTACAATACAGGAATGTATGGGATCTTTGACTTGCTGAGAACCTCAAAAGTCCATGCAGAAATGATCTCTGCACAAGATATAGTCAGCGATGAAGGACCTGAGTGAGCAAAAGTCTTCTTCCATGGCAAACAACTTGGTCAGGATGAAGAGTTGTGTCTGAATCTGCCTCTCTCTTCTTAATGTAAAGAAGATGGGCCAAATCAGGCCTGTGTGGAGAGCTCTATTTGGGTGCCTATGGTTAATATATCATTCTAACTTGTGAAAGTGTCACAGGAAATATGGGCAGCCTCCATGGGACTCTGGAAGCAACTGTTAGGACAAATTGGTTGCCAAGGCAGTGTGTCCTCATTCAGTTTCTGAAGGAAGTGACTTCACCTCACTCCCTTGGTGATAGAAATCTCTGAACGTGGAATCCAGGAAGCCAGGAACACAGAGACAGTCCCAGTCCCAGTCCCAGTGTTCTCACTTGTTTTGATTTACCAAGAACAGAGTCAGTCTTTCTTGGCACCTACCGATGTGAGAATGGCCAAATGCCAGGATAGCTCAGAAGAGGGGATTTCCTGAGAAAGCAGTTAGTGGCTCAATACTGGCTCCTGACAACTTCACACAGTTGGCCAAGGAGACCAGAACTGAGACAGGACAGTCCATTTCAGGGGAACATAGTATGGCCCACCAGTCTGAGGACACTGCGCCTAGTCACAGACCTACTTTTGGAAAGGAGGTGCCTTTGTGGGTGTGGATGTGGTTTTGTGGTTTTGTCTCATGTTCTGAGGATAGGAAAGGCGGTTTGTTTGGTGTAGAGTCAACTGTTTCTAGTTAGTCCTTTGGCAAGGCGAGTCTTTCTATGTCTGAATATCCCACTGTGTCTGTGGTTGTAGATATTAGAAAAGGAAATGCTTCAATGAATGTGTCCTGTCTTGTAGAACACTTCCCAGCATTCATCCTGCGTAATTTATCAATGGACTGCAGCTTGCCTTATCTTTGGGCAACACCTGCTATCTTTCTATGTTCTGGTTTTCTTCATAAATTCTAGCCACTCTCCAAAATAGGCTCATGGTATTGTGTCCAAGATGTGTACCACCTCCAAGCTCTGTGACATGGCCATGTACTGGATAGCTAAAGGGAATGGCCAGCATGTCAGAAAACTCAGATATCAGTGTGACCACACAAGTCTCAGGGAGAAACCCTGCTTTGGGCCTTTTGCTTACCTACTGATATGTTGACCTGAATGTCAGGAAAGTCTCTTGCCTCAGGCACACCCTTTGTGAACCATACATTTTCAAATGGAAATGAGTGGGCATCACCTGTGTCTCTATGCTTAATTGCTTTGGAAAGGGATGTGTCTGAATCAGCCTCTTGGCCCTGTGTGAGGCTGTGGCTTAGATTCTCAGCACTTGATGGATCTGAAGAAAGATCCAAAGTGTGCATCCAAAACCAAAATGGCCAAAATTGCTGTCATTGTGGATGAAGTCTTAGCCTTTTTCAGAAAGGTTCCTGACCTCCATCAAGTGAGAATAGGGACCCTTTGGGTAAAATGGGTTCTTCAAATCCCGGAAGAGGCTAGCCCATTTATGCTTGGGTATTCTCATGACTCCAATTCACATAAAGAATCTCCACCTCACAGTCTGACCTTCTCCAGAAGTCTTCACCATGGCTGCCTATGGGACTTTCAGGAAAAGAGTCGCTATAAAAGACTTCAGTGTACATAAACTTTCTCTTTTTGTGTTGACCTGGTCTACTTGGCAACTGGCTAAAAAATCAGCACTCCTGAGCTAGACACACCCTCACTAGTTTTTCACAAAATATGTGAACAAGGATCCTGGCCTTGAGCTGGGGCTTCACAGACATTGCTACATTTCTAAGATAAAGAAGTTACAAACTGGGCTCCATGGGAAAAGCTGGCAGGGGGAAAAAAGAAAGGGAAGAAAAAGCTCTCCCCCTCCCAGGTGTTCTTGAAAATTTAACTTGCCCAGACCTAAGGAAAAAACAGAAACAAAAACTGCCTTTTGTGAACTTCTGAAGACTATGAACTTCTGAGCCCCTTCCCTTTCATGTTGGGTACAAAATTCTGAAACTACATAAACTTAGGTTTCATGGGATTAATTGATTACAAGAGAAGCAATGCCCTCTGAATCTGGTTGCAACCAAATAAGACTGTTTCCCTGTCTTTGGTGCTATCTTTGGTGCCTTGCCTTGTCCGTCCCTACAACAGTTTAATTCTATATACTTAAACATTGTTTGTGTTTTAATGAAATTGTCAACAGATGTGATTAAATGTGTAATGGTGCGGATGTTTTCCAGAGTGCTCTATCATGACACAGATTCATTTGAAGTTCAAATAGGGGGGCATACAATCCGGTTCCTCTGAAAACATATATCCCTCACCTTAGCCATTCCATTGCAAATAGCAGTTGCTTCAGGGTTGGGCAGAGGAACCACTGCCGTGGTCCATGGGACACAACGAATGACCCAATTAGGAGCAGGAATATATAAAAACTTAAAGATATTAGTAACCTCCATCACAGCTTTGCAGGAATCTTTAACCTTTCTCTCTGAAGTTGTTTTACAGAACAGTAGAGGGTTGGATCTCTTTTTCACTAGAGAAGGGGGCCTTTGTGCTGCATTGAGGGAAGAATGTTTTTTTAATGTCGACCATAATAGAGTTGTAAAATAATCTATGAGTAAATTAAAAAGATGCCTTGAAGAGAGTCGAGGAGAGAGAGAGGCCCAAAAATGGTGGTTTGAGTCTTGGTTTACACAGTCCCCCTGGTTAACTACGTTTTTATCAACTCTGGCCCGTCCAATAATAATCCTCATATTATTGCTAACTATAAAACCCTGTTTCCTCAACCATGTAATTTATTTTCTCCAAGCTCAAATTGGACAAGTTAAACTTATGGTAATACCCCACTAGCAAACATAGAATGTGACATCCCCCAATGATCATTTTTATGATTAAAAGTTGCCAGAAGAAGTGGGGAATGAAAGGTCAATAAAATATATACTTGTCACTTCCTGTTTTTCTGTACACTTAACAAAACACTGTTGAAATGTTGAGAAATGTTTCCTAATCTTGTCCCAGAATGTGCTGTCCCCAACGGCCAAACTGCAGAATGTACTCCCTCACCCGGTTGAATGCAAACCACCCACTCACCCTGAACCATCAATAAACTTCCCTTTCTGCCCTCTCCAAGAAAAGTATATAAACTCTGCATAAGCTCTTCTCAGGGCTCTCTGCTCTAATTAAGTGAGCTCTGAGCCCCAGCATGTTGGACCCCAAATAAACCCTTTGCTGTTGCATGATGTATTCTCTTGGTAGTCTCTTCCTCCGATGCTCGCACGACCTTTACTTGGATGAATGAATATAGAAGAGAACATCCATTCAAAAACTGATAGTCGGAAGGATTAGGAAGAAGAGTTAATATAGAATTTGGAAAAAAAGTTCTTTAGCAATACGGTTTTGGTTAGACAGTGAATGTAAATGTCAACACAAGTTAAGAGTCAGTCACAATGATGAACAGGGGAAAATATGTAGGAAAGCAGATATCAATAGAGACATTATGAAATCAGGCTAAGTATAAAGTTAGTGAGAGGATTAGACATTTTCAACAGGGTTGAGTTTGAATACACAATCTTAGGAAGAAACAAATATGTACTCACCAATAGGACTGACATTTGAGAGCATTAGGCAACATCACATGGATGATTGTAGTAATCCTTTCTCACTTTCCATTTAGGCTTTGGTACAATCATAAGTGTGACCTTTGTATTTTGTGTCCAGAATATTACTCTGATAAAATGTATATGTAGATCAGGTGACATGAGTATTTCTTCCACCTTTTCTGAGGGCCATATTTTGAAGATGAATAAATTAGTATTGGGGGTACAGAGAGGTGTACACATTGTCTATGAATATAGAGATAATGTATGAATCCACCATACAGTGAATAAATAATATAACTAGTTCCACTTTAAATAATGGATTGAATTGATATCTTAAAATATATAAGAAATCTTATATTGATATACAATCATTCATTCCAACGAGTTATACATCTAATGGTAATATTAGAGTTATGTTTTCTCATGAAGGGTGTGTGAGTTTTGCTTCAAAACTGATTATGGATTTGGAAAATATTGTGTTTGGAAAGAAGTCTTATAAAAATACCAGTCAACAAACACATAGAGGAATTCATGTGTTCTGAATAGGAAGTGATTGAAAGTGAAACAAATGCAAATAATTTTGCTAACTTGTGAATGAAATACATATCCGATGATATGCATAACCTGAAGAAATAGTAATGTACCAGGTTTGAATGAAAATGAACGTCAAAACATACATCATGTCCCATAGTAATCTACTTGGATTGATGTTAAACAGGGTCAGTTACTGTAGAATAATTAGGATTTGTATGCACCATTCACTGAAGTTAGTTTTCAGTACTAGAAAATAAATATGTATTTCAGGTGGATGAATAATTCTGAGAATAATCTTGTGAAAAGTTGATTATAAATCCACATACATGAATATGAGTGAATTTAGGGAGTGTAAAATAAGACATATATATTTCATATTTTGAAAAATCTGGAAAATATATATATATATATATATATATACACACACACACATATATACAAAAAAACCCCACAGATATTAAAAGGTAGAAATATATGCAAATCGAAATTCATTATGAAATATATATCATCCACAGATGCAAAAATATTCATTTTACTGAACATGGATTTATGTATAATATTGTAATTCTAGGAAGCTCACCCATAGGTTGTATTTTCAGTTCCAACTGCGTTTAGGAGGACTGATCTCTTCTCATAAGTTGTATCTTCCATCAGCCACCTCACAAATTGTGCATGTGATACCATGTAGGAATCTAAATGTGCATATAAAAATACATGTGTTGAATTGGCTACAAAGCAAGGGAGACAGGAATTCACATATTTGTTTACTTTAAAAACACATGGAGAACTATTTCAATTAAAAATTGTCTACATATTTAACACCTACCGTTTATCATGCAAAAGGCAAGTCCAACTATGCAGCATGCATCCTCTGAACTGCTTGTATTTCTATTCTGCTTGGGTTATTTTTCTACATCATTTTAGGATTATTAGTCAGAGTCTAGTAGGGTATATGTTCATGTCAGGGATTCTGTATTTCAATGGAAAATAGGAAAATGAATCTATGAGTATGCAAATATGTGCTACACAAACATCTTCTCACTTTCATCCAGAACAAAGCCTTAACATTACCTTGGGCCCAAGTAAGACACAATGAGAGGGGAAGTGTTAGAAAATCTGTGAATACATATCTGGAATGGAAAATGCTCAGGAATTCACAAACTTGGAGGTGGTAGATGAGTTTCAAAAAGTAAGGGACAGGGTAAACTCTCCACAAACATGGAGCTCTGCTGGCCTAAAGACTTCTTGAGTAACTGAATCTGAGGATGGGTCCTTGAAATATATGTTGTTGTCAGGAGCTTTAGCTTCCTTTGTAGTGAGACCATCAGAGCTGGATCTGCATCTATGTGACCTGGAGGACATGTTTTCTTATTTTCCAATGAACATGGTGCATCAGTGATGAGTTCTATTTTTGTAGTTAAACTATGGCCATTGGGGAAAAGTGTCTCCCCGTGTGGACTGTGAAGCCTTTTGGTCATCCTCCAATTTTCATTGTCTTTCTTGCTGCTGCATAGGGAGTTTGTTATTTGTTTAACAAAATACAAGGAGTTCAACTGGGACACGGTGCTGGAGGGAGTTCTGTCACGTGTGGTGGGTCAGGGTCTGCAGGAGAATGCACCAACAGGCTTCTATCCCACAGACATTGCCCCCTTGACCATAGCCACCTGATTCTGGACATTTCCCTGAAACTTCTCCATATAACAAGATGTCTTTACATATAAGGGACTCCTGGCTGCACCATGTCAGTCACAAGCCATTCAGAAGCCAATGGAAGATCCACATGGCCCCGCCACAGATGTTTTATTACACACCTGCACACCACTGCTCTAGGCCCACTACTCAGCAGGTTCCAAGTTACTGGAATCTCTGTTCTACACCATTTTCATGAAACCCAGTCAGTCAAGGCACTGTCTGGTATACTCTTGATTAGCAACAGGACATCCACAGGTTCTCCAGTGCCACCTGGTCATGGGAAATTCAAACATGTCCTGGTATTTATCTAGCCATTTTTCAATAATACAGTTGGAGGCTCTGTGGGTTTCAATTAATTCAGGAACCATTAAATGGTGAGGAAGCTCGTTTCAATGAAAATTCTGCAGAACTATCACAGGCAAGGCTTCCCAAAGAGTGCCCAAATGGTCACATGAATCCAGGCCCATTGAGGTCTACAATGTGAGCTCCATGTGTGTATTGACTCTCACCTATGGCTGCCAAGTCCTTAAGAATAAAATCATATGATATACTGGCTGAGATTCCCAGTGCTCTGTGCAAATCCACCCTGGGCGTAGATCTCAGTTTCCAAGGCGACTCTCATGTGTGGCCTCTTAAAATCCCAACACAATTCATGGCAATACTTCTCTGAGGTCAGTTCCAGAACTCAGTCTCTAAGGGGAATCACACCAGAGAACAAGCCCAGGTGGACCCAGTCATCTCTTCCAACCACCACACAAATGACCAAAATTAAAACCAAAATACTGCCACATGGCCCAAATCTTCTTCCATATCATAACCTCTGACTGGAGGTTACCATGAAGGGTGCAGCCCAAGTTGGTGTCCAAAATAAGCTCCCTTCCCCCTCATTCGCCTAAAGTCAGTGTGGCCTGGACACCATTCCTGTGAACCAAGAGTGATCAAATAGGCCTGCCGTTAATACTGCTCGACTTTTCCATGGGCCTGGTACAGAGGAGGAAGACAGGGAAGCAGGGCTGAGAGCAGCTCCTTGGATCTGAGAATGAGGAAGGAGATATGTAAAAGAATAATGGGCAAGGGTTTTGGGATTTTCCTAGCAACAAAAACATGAGCAGTAAAACATGTAGAACAGAGGGGGAAACGGGAGTGAGTATACCAAAAAGCCTGTGAGGGACTTTAAATTTTTAGTAACCGTTTTCAGTGATGACAAAGCAACATTAAAGGCCATTTTCATTACATCTTGGATACTGGTATGTGGGTTCTCCTCAGCTGGTTTGAGATTTTGTTTAGCTGGTAAGAGGACCTGTTGGGACCCGGTGCGGCCACTGACAAGAAAAGAGAGGAGTGAGTGAGTGGAGGGGTACCTCAGTAGCTGCTACCTCAGGAAGGGGGCAGTGGTCTGAGATCCAGCGGAGGTTTGGGTTTTTGATCTATTAATTGTAGGGGAGAAATCAAGTTGCTGATGTGGGAGTGACAGCAGAGAGTCTGGAGTAGAAGGCTGAGGGTGAGCATCTATTGGAGAAGCATAGTTCAGGATGTGAGCAAATGAGGGAAAAAGCCTCCACATAGGGGAATCTCCTTTCACCCTTTTGAGCACTTGTAGAAGTTAAAAAGGTCACACATAATTTGAGGATCTAGAGACCCCTCTGTGGGAAAACAGGTTTGGTTATCTAATTGGTAATAATACCAATATTGTGTACAAAATTTGATGAGGAGTTTGGGTTCCATCTGGAAGTCCCTGTATGCTGACATCCCCATGACTTACAGAAGAAGTCGGCTTTCCCCCACACAGCTGTGACTGTTTATGGCTTTCACAGTCCGCCAGGCAAACATAGTAATCTAGGCTAGCCAACCTGCATGTGGTTCACCTGTCCCTACAAACATAATGTTTGTTTCCATTATCTATGTATGGAAGGGATTTAATGGAATTTTAGTGTAATCCTCTTCATCAGGGATATCCCAATAGATAAGACTTATAGCCAGCTGAGAAATGTCTGGGTGGAGAGATGGTCATCAGGTCCTTAAGGGGGATGTATGCAAGATAGACCATACTTCCGGTTTTCTTCCTAAATTCTGGCCACTCTCAAGAATAGGCACATGGTTTGGTGTCCAAGATATGTACCACCTCCAAGCTCTGTGACATGGACATGTACTGGATAGCTGAAGGAAATGGCTAGCATCTTATAAAACTCAGATATCAGTGTGACCAGTAAAGTCTCAGTGGAGAAACCGTGCTTTAGGCCTTTTGCTTACCTTTTGTTCTGTTCCCCAGTAAGTCAGGAAGGTTGATGCCTCAGGCCACACCTCTGTGAAGCCTGAAGAAAATATTTTTCAAATGGAAATGAATAGGCCTCACCTGTGGCTCTCTGCTTAATTGCTTTGGAAAGGGGTGTGTCTGAATCAGCCTGTTGGCCCTATGTGAGGCTGTGGCTTACATTGTCAGCACCTGATGGATGTAAAGAAAGATCCCATGTGTGCATCCAAAACCAAAATGGCCAAAATAGCAGTTATTGTGGATGAACTCTCTCACCTTCCACTGTAAGGTTCCTTACCTCCATCAAGTGAGAATCCGTATCCTTTGGGTCAAATGAGTTCTTCAATGCCCTGCAGAGGCTAGCCTAGAGGTGCTTGTGTTTTCTCTGGGCTCCAATTCACATTAAGAATGTAAACCTCACAGTCAGAAGGCATCAAATTGGAGAAGCAGAGCAGTATTAACGGCACACCTATTTGATCACTCCTGGTTCACATGAAGGGTGTCCAGGCCACCCTGACTTAGGCCAATGAAGGGCAAGGGAGCTTATTGTGGACACTGTTTTGGGCTGCATCCCTCATGGAAACCTACAGCTTGAAGTTAAGATGAGTGTCTATATGGAATAAGATGAGGGTGATGTGGGAGTGTTTTGGTTTTAATTGTGGTCATTTGTGTGAGGGTTGGAAGAGAGGTGTAGATAAACCTGGGCTGGAACTCTGGTGTGTTTCCCCTTAGAGACTGAGTTCTGGAACTGACCTCAGAGAAGTATTGCCATGAACTGTGTTATGATTTTAAGGAGGCCACGCATGAGAGTCGCCCTTGGAAACTGAGATCTAGGCCCAGGGTGGCTTTCCACAGAGCACTGGGTATCTCAGCCAGGATATCACATGATTTTATTCTGAAAGACTTGGCAGCCATAGTTGAGAGTCAAAAGACACATAGACCTCACATTGTAGACCTCAATGGGCCTGGCTTCATGTGACCTTTTGGCTACTCTTTGGGAAGACATTCATGTGAGTGTCCTCCAGAGATTTCACTGAAATGAGGTTCCTCACCATTTAATGGTTCCTGAATAAATTGAAACATACAGTGCTTCCAACTTCAACCTTGAAAAATGGATAGATAAATACCATGAAATTTTTGAAATTCTAATGACCAGGTGGCACTGGAGAACATTTGTATGCCCTGTTGCTGATCATGAGTGTACCAGATAATGCCTTGATTTACTGGGTTTTATGAAAATGGTGTAGAACAGAGATGCCAGTAAGTTGTAGACTGCTCAATTGAGGGCACGAGCTGTGGTGTGCAGGTTTGTGATAAAACATTTGTGGTGGGGCCATGTGGATCTGCCATTGCTTCCAAATGGCTTGTGACTGACGTGCTGCAGCCCGTAATCCCTTATATGTTTGATCTCTTCATATAAAAGCATCTTGTTATATGGAGAGGTTTCAGGGCAATGTTCAGAATCAGGTTGCAATGGTCAAGGGGGCAAGCTATGTGAGATAGAAGCCTGGTTGATGTATTCTCCTGCAGACCCTGACCCACCACACCATTAAATTTTGAGGAAGCTCATTTCAATGAAAGCTGTGGATAACTCTCACAGGCAAGGCGTCCCAAAGAGTGCCCAAAACGTCCCATGAAGCTAGGTCCATTGAGGTCTACAATGTGAAGTCTATGTGTGTTTTGAATTTCAACTATGGCTGCCAAGTCTTTCAGAATAAAATCATGTGATATTCTGGCTGAGATACCCAGTGCTCTGTGGAAAGCCACACTGGGCCTAGATCTCAGTTTCCAAGGGCGACTCTCATGCATGGCCTCCTAAAATCCCAACAAAATTTATGGCAATACTTCTCTGAGTTCATTACCAGAACTCATTTTCTAAGGGAAATCACACCAGAGTTCAAGTGGGGAAGTTTTTGAACCCCTGTGGGAGTCTAATCCAGGTTTGTTGGCCAGATGTTCCTGTTTCTGGGTCTATCCACTCGAAAGCAAACAGCAACTGACTGTCCTTATGTAGTGGCAAGCAGAAGTAAGCATCTTTTAAGTCCAGCATAGTGTACCATTACCTCTCCGGATTCAGAGTGCTAAGCAAATTATGTGGATTGGGTACCGTGGGGAGAATGTCCTGCAGTCTGTTGTTGATCTCTTTTAGGTCTTGAACAGGACCGTAGTCCCGAGTTACTGGCTTTCTTACTGGTAGCAGGGGGGTATTCTAGGCCGATTGACAGGGCCTTAGGACCCCAAGAGCCAGGTATTTCTGAATATTGGGCCTTATCCCATCCTTAGCTTCTTTGATTAGAGGATATTGTTTAACACTGATTGGAGAGGTAGAGGCTTTTAATTTTACTACTATTGGAGGTTTTTTTATGGCTAGACCTAACCCAGCAGTTTCTGCCCAGGCATTAGGATAATCTTTTATCAATTTCTGGGATAGTTTTCCAGTTTGATCAGTTCTAGGGCGCGCGAAGAGTTGATGTTCATCTTCTATGGACATAGTCAAAGCCGTGACTATGGGAGTTTTTACTGAAGCGTTTAGAAACACCACTTGGGGACCATCAGGGTTGAAGGTTATTCTAGCCCCGAGTTTTGTAAGCAGATCCCTGCCCATCAACGGGGCCTGGCATTCTGGGATTACTAGAAAAGAGTGGTGGACTTTTCCATTTCCTAGGTCCATTGTCCTCTTAGTTGTCCAAGCTCATTATCTACTGTCATTAGCCCCTTGAACAAGCGACCACTTATTTGATAGGGGGCCCAGTGGGGTCTTAAAGGTTGAGTATACTGGTCCTGTTTTCACTTCAAAGTTCAATGGGGTTTCCTCCACTTAAAATGTTACCCTGAGCTTGCAGAGAAGATCCGAGTCCCGACTTCCCTAGTCCTGTTCTAGAGTCAGCAGGGCGGTCTGGCATCTCTGCTTTTTTGGGGGGCACTCTTTGGCCCAGTGTCCTTTTTCTTTACAGTAGGCACATTGACCTGAGGCCAGGGACAGCCTTTGGCATGGGCCCATGTATCCCTTCCTATCTCCGTGCTTTTTAACTTCTGGCCTATTTACTGCTCTGACCAGAACCTTAGCCAGTGCTTTAGTCTGCCTTTTGCTCCTTTCATCCTCCTTTTGTTCCCTTTCCTTCTGTCTCCTCTGTTCCCATTCCTCCTCAGTTTCTTTCTTATAATATATTTTCTCAGCTTCTCTGACTAAATCTCTTAAGGTCATATCTTGTAATCCATCTAGACGTTGCAACTTTCTCTTAATATCTAGGGCAGCCTGCTGGATAAAGGCCATTGCAACAGATGTCTTTTCGTACTCTGTCTGAGAATCAAAAGGAGTATATTTTCTAAATGCTTCCATAATTCTCTCCAAAATCATAGAGGGAGACTCATTAGGCCTTTGGATAATCTCTCTTACCATGGCCAAATTAGTCGGCCTTCTGGCGGCCACTCAGAGACCCGCTATTAGAGGCCGGTGATAAGTGGACAGATGCTACCTAACTTCAATGGTGTTGGGGTCCCAGTTTGGTCGGTTCATCGGCCCATAGGGATGGAGAGGGAGCATCACAGGGGTTTCTGAGTTTTTTATTATCTGTCACTGGCGGGTTCCTTTAGATGGCCCAGCTTCCACCAGAGGTGGAGGGGCTGCTGCTGCTGCTGCTGCGAAGTCCCCTGGAGGGCTTGGGACTGGCCCAATTGCGTCTAGTGGCGGAGAGGCTGTGTCAGCGGCAGGAGGATCATCTGGAACGTGTTCGGTGTTGGGGAGCCAGGGTAGAGGATAAGGAGGGGGAGGAGTGTCCAGTCTTGTGACTCAGGGAGAATGGAGGGAAGCGGGGGGAGCGGAAGGTTTGAATGATAGGATCCTGGGGAAGGGGTATATGGCTATTGATCTGGGTGGCCACGTGGTCCCGGCTGAAAGACAATATCTCTGATTTTCGGATTAGAGGGAAGCGGAAGGATCCTTCTGGGGGCCACCCGACTTTGAGAATGGGCCATTCTGAAGCACAGAGAGGCTGCCAGGTCCGGCATTTTACTGAAAAATAAAGATTCTGGGCCCTTGAGCGGACATCAGTCCAATGATCAACGGTCAGGGACAGAAGCGTGGAAGTGATTTGTCCCATAATGGGAGTTACTCAAAGAGAGACAGTGAAGACACAATCGCAACACAGACAAAGACAAACAGTAAACGTTTAACGTGTGTCCAAGACAAAGATTAGAACTGAGTAACTGGCAAAACCTGATGTGTTAGACAATAAAGACAGACAATAAACTCAACATGAGTTCAGGACAATTAACAAAATTGAGTAGCCGGCAAAACCTGATGGGCTGGCAAACCGAATTCTGAAGCAAAATATAACCAAGTTGAGGAAACTACTATTCCTTGATTTCCCTCGTCCCCTGGAATGTCCCACAGGGACGTGGCCTGCAGCTCTGTGACACGTCTGTCAGCCACTATCAGAGAGAGCTAATGCTCTTCACCAACAGCCACTTTGCCAAGCCCTAACCTGAAACCCGAAACCAGAAAGAGGCGCCTTACTTACCCTGAGAGAAGTCCCTTGGGGTCTTTCATCCGCCATGCCAAATATCTCACCTGGGGCCTCCAGATGAAAAGGTGGGGTGAACATCGGAGGAAAAGACCATCAACAGGCTTTCTCATGCAACTCTAAAGGGTTTATTGGGGGTCCAGCATGCTGGAGCTCAGGACTCACTTCAGAGGAGCAAAGAACAAAGAGCCCCAAGAACAACTTGAGCACAGTTTACATACATTCTTTAGAGAGGGCAGGGACTTTACATACATCATAGCCTCCTTTAGCAAATCATCATATACCAAGAGAAAATCAAATAACAACTCTAAAACATGATAGAACATTCATTGGCGGGAACAGGTCGGGCAGGGGGTGATTGATCAGCCCTAAGAAGGGGTATACATTTAAACTGATTGGTTGAAGCCCTGAGATGTATACGTGGTGAGCTGCACGGTTTCTGGGAAGGGGTTGTTAAGTACCTAGGTGGTCAGGGAAGATTTCAACACACACCTAATGTGCAGATCTGGAAATTGTCTTAACTGCCACCGGAATTTCAGGTGCTGAGTGCAGCTTGGAAACTTTAGGAAACCTGGTTCTTTACATTTCAATTTCAATTTCTTTTATTCTTTCAGAACCTTACAGAGAAAGGCGAGAGACTTCATCCACAATGACTGCTATTTTGGCCATTTGGGTTTTGGATGCACACATGGGATCTTTTTTTAGATCCATCTGGTGCTGATAATCTAAGCCACAGCCTCAAACAGGGCCAAGAGGCTGATTAAGTCATATTCATTTCCAAAGCAATTACTACTCTGAGGTCAGTTACAGAGCTCAGTCTCTGAGGAGAATCAAACCAGTGTTCTAGCGCAGATGAACCCAGTCATCTCTTCCAACAGCCACACAAGTGACCACAATTAGAACCAAACAATCCCACATGGTCCTCATCTTCTTCCATGTAGTCACTCATCATAACCTCTGCCTGGAGGTTTCCTTAAATGGCACAGCCCAAGAGAGTATCCAAAATAAACTCCCTTGCCCTTCATTTGCCTAAACTCAGGGTGGCCTGGACACCCTTGAAGTGAACCAGGATTGATCACATAGTTCTGCCATTAATACTGCTCTTCTTCTACAATTTGAGGCCTACTGACTGTCAGGTATTGATTCCTTATTTGATTTGGAGTCATGATTAAACACAAGCACCTCTGCAGGGATTGGAAGAACTCATTTGACCCAAAAAAATCTCTATACTCCCTTGATGGAGGTCAGGAATCTAATAGAGGAAGGCAAGAGACTTCATCCACAATGACTAATCTTTTTGCCATTTTGGTTTTGGATGCACACATTGGATCTTTCTTTAGATTCATCAGGTGCTGAGAATCTAAGCTACTGCCTCACACAGGGCCAGGAGGCTGATTCAGACACATCCCTTTCCAAAGCAATTAAGCAAAGTTATTGATCTGGGTGGCCACATGGCCACTGGTGAGGCCCATTCATTTCCATTTGAAAACTGTTTTTTTCAGGCTTCACAAAGTGGTGGCCTGAGGCAAAGACCTTCCTGACATTCAGGGCAACAGAACAATATGTAAGCAAAAGGCCCAAAGCAGGGTTTCTCCACTGAGACTTTTCTGGTCACACTGATATCTGAGTTTTCTGAGATGCTTGCCATTCCCTTCAGCTATCCATTACATGGCCATGTCGCAGAATTTAGAAGTGGTACATATTTTGGAAACAAAACCATGAGCCTATTCTGGCGAGTGGCCAGAATTCAGGAAGAAAACAGGAACTTAGGAAGATAGTAGGTGTTGCCCATCGATAAGACAAAAGGCAGTCCATTCCTATAATGGGTAGGATGAATGCTGGGAAGCTTTCCACTAGACAGGAAACATCCATTGATGCATTCTCTTTTCTAATGTCTACAACCACGGACACAGTGGGATACACAGACACAGAAACACTCGCCTTGTCAAAGGACTTTCTAAAAACAGTCCACTCCAAACCAAGCAAACCGCCTTTTCTACCTATTCTCAGAACATGAGACAAAACCACAAACTCACACCCACACTCAAAAAGGCACCTCCTTCCCCCAAGTAAGTCTGTGACTATCCAGAGTCTCCTCTGACTGGTGGGCCATACTATGTTCCCCCAAGGTGGCCTGTTCTGTCTCAGATCTGGTCTTTTTGTCAAACTCTGTGAAGTTGTCAGGAGCCTGCGCTGACCACTACATGCTTTCTCAGGGAAGGCTCTCCTCGCATCTGACCATCCTCACATCAGTAGGTACCAAAAAAGACACACTCTGTCCTTGGTAAATCCAAACAAGTTAGCCCACTGGTACTGGGACTGGGACTGGCTGTGTGTTCCTGTCTTCCTGGAACCCAAGTTAAGAGAGTTCCATCACCAAAGAAGTGAGGTAGGTCAATTCCTTCAGGAACTGAATGAAGTCAGTTCCTTGGCAAACACTATTTTATTAAATTTTCAAAATAATTATGAAAACAGAAATCAAGGTAAGATTTGAAGTCCAGAAGGGCCCTTGATTGGGATACTTAGCATTGAATTAGGTTCTGCACAGATGTCCGAGATAAATCAATATACAATGGCATAGGACCTTGTACCTTGGATGATTGAAGGTAGAAGAGAACTTCCTGTCTAAAAGGGATAGTCGGTAGGATTAGGAAGATAGTCGGTAGGTTCAGGAAAAAAGAGTGAGTATAGGATTTAGACCAAAGGTTCTTTAGCAATCAAGTTTGGGTAGAGAGTGAACAAAATATCAGCACATGTGAAGAGTCAGTCACAATGATGAATGGGGGAAAACATGCAAGAATGCAGATATCAATAGAGACATGAAATCAGGCAAAGTATAAAGTGAGTGATAGGATTAGACATTTTCAACATGGTTGATGTTGAATATATAATCTTTGGAAGAAACAAATATGTAGTCACCAATAGGATTGACATTTGAGAGCATTAGGCAACTGGACATGGTTGTTTTTGTAATCCAAGCTCACGTTCTATTTCGCTTTGGTGAAAGGTTAATAAAATAGGCACTTGTCACTTCCTGTTTTTCTGTATGCTTAACAAAACACTGTTGAAATCTGGAGAACTGTTTGCTAATTTTGTTCCCAGAATGTGCTGTCCCCAACTGCCAAACTGAGGATTGTACTCCCTCACCCGCTTGTACCAAACCTCCCACTTGCTCTGACCCATCGATAAGTTTCCCTCCCTGCCCACTCCAAGAAAAGTATATAAGGTCTGATTAAGCTGTTCTCAGGGCTCTCTGCCGAGAAAAAAACCATTGTGCAGATACCACCCCCATGTAACAAGAGACAACTCAAGAGAGTTTCTTGGGACTGCTGGCTTTTGCAGGTATGGATACCTGGGTTTGTGTTCTTAGCTTCTCCTTTATACCCGCTTTTAAATGAGGATGCCCAATTCCAATGGACCCTTTGAGCACCAGCAAGCTTTTGATAACATCTAAGGACACTGACATTGAATTCCTCAACTTCACTGAGCCCAGCCTTCAATTACAGAAAGCCCTACACTACTTTAAAAATGTACATCAACTCACTCACCTTGGTTAAAAGAAACTGCAGGCATTCCTGAAGGATCAAGAACAGAGTTTTCGATTAACCAACTCACAGCGAAAGGAAATATCTGAACGGGTAACAAAAGCCTGTCGGATATGTCAATTGGTTAATGCTTACCATTCCAAGCTTCCTGCAGAAAAGTACCTATGAGGAACCAGACCAGGACAATTCTGAGAAGTGGACTTTACTGAAATTAAGCCAACATGGTATGGACTTAAATATCTCTTAGTCTTTGTAGATACATTTTCAGGATGGATTTAAGCCTTTCCCACAAAATAAAAATTAACGGCGCAAATGATGGTCAAGAATATCCTAAAAGATATTTTCCAAGATACGGCCGGCGTAAAGTAATAGGTTCTGATAATGGACCGGCGTTCATGGCCCAGGTAAGTCAGGGGTTAGCCAGGACCCTAGAAATTAATTGGAAGTTACATTGTGCTTGTAGACCCCAGAGCGCAGGACAGGTAAAAAATAAATAGAACCATTAAAGAGACCTTAAAGAAATTAAGCTTAGAGACCAGCATAAAAGATTGGACTATGCTCCAGCCTTATGCACTGTTTCATGCAAGAAATTCTCCCTCTGTTTCTTTGTGTAACCTCACCCCCTATGAAATTCTCAATGGTGTCCCTCCTCCAGTAAGGGACCTAACCCCAACTCTAAGACCAAACGATCCCTTCCACACCCCCTTGCTTGACAGACTAAAAGTTCTCGAAAGAACTCAGCGATACCTGTTGAAACACCTGGCCACTGCCTACCAACCTGCAGATGAGGGGACTCCACATCAATATCAAGAGACTTCATTTACATAAGATGACATCAGGTGTCATCCCTGGAACCCCGCTGGAAAGAACCATACCAGGTGCTACTTATAACACCTACAGCGGTAAAAGTAGACGGAATCACTTCCTGGATCCATGCCTCAAGTCTCAAGCCTGTGCCCTGTCCAGACTCTGGCTGGAAACTGGAAAAGACTGGTAACCCTTTCAAATTTTGTATTCGCCATACGGATATGGCTATAGACTCTCCCCTTGGCCACCAGTAGTCCTAACCCTCATCAGCCTGTTCAGCAGCGATTGCTGATCACAAATTCTACTAGACAAAAAGTATGGTCTATCTTGCATACAGCCCACTTAGGTACCTGGTGGCCTTCTCTCCATCCAGACATTTGTCAGCTGGCTATAGGTCTTTCCTATTGAGATATTCCTGATGAAGAGGATCCCACTAAAATTCCATTAAATACCTTCTGTACCATAGATAATGGAAACAAATATTATGGATATAGGGACACGCTAGCCAGATGCAGGTTGGCTAGCCTAGATTACTATGTTTGCCAGGCAGAGTATCAAAGCCACAAACAGCCATAGCTGTGTGAGGGAAAAGCTGACTTCTTCTGTAAGTCATGGGGATGTGAGCATACAGGGGGTGCCTGGTGGAAAACAACTGCTCATCAAATTAAGTACACAGCATTGACCATATTAACAAATAGAGAAAGAAAACTGATGGCCCACAGAGGGGCCTCTAGGTCCTCAAATTCTGTGTGACCTTTTTAACTTCTGCAAGTGCTCAAAAGAGTGAAAGGAGATTCCCCTATGTGGAAGCCTTTTCCCTCCTTTGCTCACATCCTGAACTATTCTTCTCCAATAGATTCTTACCCTCAGCCTTCTGCTACAGACTTTCTGCTGTCACTCCCACCTCAGCAACCTGATTTCTCCCCTCCAATTACTAGATCCAAAACCCAAACCTCCGCCGGTTCTCAGACCATTGCCCCCTTGCTGAGGTAGCAGGCACTGAGGCACCCCTCCACCCACTCCCTCCTCTCTTCTCCTGTCAGTGCCTGCACCCTGTCCCACCAGGTCCTCTTACCAGCTAACCCAAAGCTCAAACCAGCTGAGGAGAACCCTCAGACCCCTATCCAAGATGTAATGAAAATGGCCTTTAAAGTTGCTTTGTCATCACTGAAAACAGTTTACTAAGAATTGAAAAGCCCTCACAGGCTTTTTGGGATACTCACTTCGGTCTTCCCCTTGGCACTATCTGTTCTACTGCTCAAGTTGTTGTTGCTAGGAAAATCACAAACCCCTTTCCTATTATTCTTTTATATCTCTCCTTCCTCATACTCAGATCCACCAACTGGGTCTTACCCCCCGCCTTTCCCATCTTCCCCCTCTGTACCAGGCCCACAGAAAAGTCTGAACTGAATTCTCCAGAAGTTTTCACCATGGCTAACTTTAGGACTTTCAGCAAAAGAGACCCTATAAAAGAGTTCAATGTAGATAAACTTCCTGTTTTCGTGTTGCCTGTTCTACTTGGGCACTGGCTTGAAAAATCAACACTCCTAAGCTAGACACCCCCATACTAGTTTTTAACAAAATATGTGAACAAGGCCCCTGTCCTTGAGCTGGGGCTTCAAAGAGATGGCTACATTTCTAAGATAAAGAAGTTACCAACTGGGCTCCATGGTAACAGCTGGCAGGTAGAAAAAAAAAGAGAAGAAAAAAGCTTAGGTGTCCTTAAAAATGTTACTTGCCCAGAACAGAGGGGGAAAAAAAAACAAATCTTCTTTTTGTGAAATTCTGCAGACTGTGAACTTCTGAGCCCCTTCCCTTACATGTTGGGTACAAAATTATGAAACTAACTAAACTTGAGGTTCAGGGGATTCATTGATTACAACAGAAGCAATGCCTTCTAAATCAGGTTGCAACTAAATATAACTGTTTCCCTGTCTTCCATTCTATCTTAGGTACCTTGCCTTTTCCATACCTAAAACAGTATAATTCTATATACTTAAACATTGTTTATGTTTTCATAAAATGGTCAACAGATATGATTAATAATGTAATGATGCAGATGTTTCCCAGAGTGCTCTATCATGACACAGTATCATTTAAAGTTCAAATAGTGGGGCATACAACCCGGTTCTGCCAGGAACCTGTTTTCCTCACTTTAGCCATCCTTTTGGGAATAGGAATTGCTGCAGGGGTGGGCACAGGAACCACTGCTCTAGTTCATGGGACACAAGAAATGACCCAATTAGAAACAGCAGTATACAAAATCTTAAAGATAGTAAAAACCTCCATCACAGCTTTACAGGAATCTTGAACCTCTCTCTCTAAAGTTGTTTAACAGAACAGGCGAGGGTTGGAACTCCTTTTCATGAGAAAAGGGGGCATTTATGCTACATTGAGGGAACAATGTTGTTTTTATGCCGACCATACTGGTGGTAAAAGAATAAATGAGTAAATTAAGAAGACGCCTTGAAGAGCGTCAACGAAAGAGAGAGGCCCAAAAAGGGTGGTTTGAGTCTTCGTTAACATAGTCCCCCGGGTTAACTACGCTTTTATCAGCCCTGGCTGGTCCATTAATAATCCTCATTAATTGCTAACTGTAGGAACTTGCTTGCTCCACCATGTAGTTTCATTTCTTCAAGCTCAAATTGGACAAGTTAAACTTTTGGTAATCAGACAAAAATATACGCCACTAGCAGGCATAAAATATGACACCGTCCAATGATCACATTTATGATTAAAAGTAACGAGAAGAAGTGGGGAATGAAAGGTTAATAAAAAAGGTATTTGTCACTTCCTGTTTTTCTGTATGCTTAACAAAACACTGTTGAAATCTTGAGAGCTATTTGCTAATCTTATTCCCAGAATGTGCAGTCCCCAACTGCTAAACTGCAGATTGTTCTCCCTCACCCGGTTGCACGCAAACCGGCCACTCGCCCTGAACCATCAATAAACTTCCCTCCCTGACCTCTCCAAGGAAAGTAAATAAGCTCTGCTTAAGCTGTTCTCAGGGCTCTCTTCTCTATACAACTGAGCTCTGAGCCCCAACATGCTGGACCCCCAATAAACCCTTTGCTGTTGCATGAGACAATCTTTTGGTGGTCTCTTCCTCCAACGCTCAAATGACCTTTACATTGGTACAATCATAAGTGTGATATTTGCTTTTTGTGTCCAGAATATTACTGTGATAAAATGTATATGTATATCATGTGACATGAGTATTTCTTCCACCATTTCTGGGAGCAATATTTTGAACATATATAAATTAGTATTGGGGGCACAAATAGGTGTACCCTGTGTCTATGAATATAGAGATATTGTATGAATAGACCATTCAGTGAATAAATAATATAACTAGTTCCAACTTTAAATAGTGGATTGAATTGATATCTGAAAAAATATAGGATATCTAATATTGATATATACATTCATACATTCATTACAAAAAGTTATACATAATTTAGTTTAAAAAGGAAGCTCACACATATGTTGAATTTTCATTTCCAACAGCATTTAGGAGGAGTGATCTCTTCTCACAATTTGTGTCTGAAAATTCAGCCACCTCCCAAGAATGTACGTGTGGGACCAGGTAGGATTCTATATGTGCATATAAAAATACATGTGCTGAATAGGCTACATAGAAAGGGAGACAGGAATTCACATATTTGTTAACTTTAAATTCACATGGAGAACTATTTCAACAAAAAATTGACTTGATTTATAACTCCTACCCTATATAATGCAAAAGGCCCGTCCAACTATACAACATGCCTCCTCTGAACTGCTAGTATTTCTATACTTTTTTGGGTAATTTTTCTCCATCTTATTAGGATTAGTAGTCAGAGTCTAATAGGGTAGGTTTTAGTGTCAGGGATTCAGTATTTTAAACTGTGGCCACTGGGGGCCTAGTGTCTCCCTGTGTAGACTGTGAAACCATTTGGTCATCCTCCACTTTTCCTGGTGTTCCTTGCTCCTGCACTGAGAATTTGATATTTGCTTCACAAAATACAACGAGTTCAACTGGGACACAGTGCTGGAGGGAGTTCTGTCACTTGTGGTGTGTCAGGGTATGCATGAGCATGCACCAAACTGGCCTATATACCGCATAGCTTGCCCCCTTGACCATAGCAACCTGATTCTGTATATTACCCTGAAACCTCTCCATATAACAAGATGCCTTTACTTATAATGGTCTCCTGCCTGCACTATGTCCATCTCAAGACATTTGAAATCTAATGGCAGATCCACATGGCCCCACCACAGATGTTTTATCACACACCTGCCCACCACTGCTCTAGGCCCGCTACTCAGCGGGCTCCATCTTACTGGCATCTCTGTTCTACACCATTTTCATGAAACCCAATGAATCAAGGCACTGTCTGGTACACTCATGATCAGCAATAGGACATCCAAAAGATCTGCAAGCCACCTGGTCATGTGAATTTCAAAAATTTAATGGTATTTTTCTAGCCATTTTTCAATAATGAAGTTGGATGCACTGTGGGTTTCTATTCATTCAGGAACCACTAAATGGTGAGGAAGCTCATTTCAATAAAAACTCTGGAGAACTCTCATAGGCAAGGCTTCCCAAAGAGAGTCCAAAAGGTCAAATGAAACCCGGCCCATTGAGGTCTACAATTGAGGTCCATGAGTGTTTTGATATCAACTTAGCCACCCTGGGACTATATCTCAGTATCCAAAGGCGACACTCATGCGTGGCCTCCTAAAATCCCAACACAATTCATGGCAATACTTCTCTGAGGTCAGTTCCAGAACTCACTGTCTAGGGGGAATCACACCAGAGTTCAAGCCCAGGTGGACCCAGTCATCTCTTCCAACCACAACACAAATGACTACAATTAAAACCAAAACACTCCCACATGGCCCTCATCTTCTTCCATATAGACACTTATCAAAACCTCTGGCTGGAGGTTTTCATAAGGGACACAGCCAAAAAAAGTATCCAAAATTAGCTCCTTGGCCCCTCATTTGCCTAAAATCAGGGTGGCCTAAACACCCTTCCTGTGAACCAGGAGTTATTAAATGAGCCTGCTTTTTATACTGCTCTGTTTCTCCAATTTGAGGACTACTGACTGTCAGGTATAGACTTTTTATGTGATTTGGATTCATGAGAAAACCCAAGCACATCTGCAGGGCTTTGAAGAACTCATTTGACCCTAAAGAATCCCTATTCTCACTTGGAAGAGGTCAGGAACCTAACAGAGGAAGGAAAGAGTCTTTATCCACAATGACTGATCTTTTTTGCCATTTTGGTTTTGTATGCACACATGGGATTTTTCTTTAGATCCATCAGGCGCTGAGAATCTAAGTCACAGCCACACACAAGGCCAAGAGGCTAATTCAGACACACCCCTTTCCAAAGCATTAAGCAAAGAGCCACAGGTGATGCACATTAATGTCCATTTGAAAACTGTTTTCTTCAGGTTTCACAAAGGGGTGCCCTGAGGCAAAGACCTTTCTGACATTCAGTGCTACAGAACAATAGGGAAGCAAAAGGCCCAAAGCAGGGTTTCTCCACTGAGACTTTCCTGGTCACACTGATATCTGAGTTTTCTGAGATGCTCCCCATTCTCTTCAGCTCACCAGTACATGGACATGTCACAGAGCTTGGAGGTGGTACATATCTTGGACACAAAACCATGAGCCAATTCTGGAGAGTGGCCAGAATTCAGGAAGAAATCAGGAACTTAGGAAGATTGTAGGTGTTGCCCATCCACAAGTCAAGCCGCAGTCCATTCATAAATTGGGAAAGATTAATCCTGAGAAGCTTTCCACTAGACAGGACACATCCATTAATGCATTCTCTTTTCTAATGTCTACAACCACGGACACAGTGGTATACACAGACATAGAAACACTCGCCATGTCAAACGACTTACTAGAAACTCTCCACTGAATACCAAACAAACTGCCTTCCCTACATATTCTCAGAACATGAGACAAAACCACAAACTTTCACCCACATCCACAAAGGCACATCCTTCCCCCAAGTAGGTCTGTGACAATCCGGAGTGTCCTCTGACTTGTTGGCCATTCTATGTACCCATGAAATGGCCTGTCCTGTCTCAGATCTGATCTCTTTGTTCAAATCTGTGAAGTTGTCAGGAGCCAGTGGTGAGTCACTAACTGCTTTCTCAGGAACGTCCCCTCTTGAGAGCTCTCCTGGCATTTGGCCATCCTCACATCAGTAGGTACCAAGAGAGACTGACTCTGTCATTGGTAAATCCAAACATGTGAGTCCACTGGAACTGAGACTGAGACTGGTTCTGTGTGCCTGGCTTCCTGGATCCCAAATTCAGAGAGTTCCATCACCAAGGAAGTGAGGTAGGTCACTTCCTTCAAGAATTGAATGAAGTCACTACCTTGGCAACCACTTTGTCCTAACAGTTGCTTCCAAGGGTCCCATGAGATAGAGGATGCCCCTACTTTCTGTGACACTTTCATAAGTTAGAATGGAATATCAACCATAGGAAACCAGGAACAGCTCTCCCCAGAGTCCAGGTTTGGTCCATATTCTCTACATTAAAAAGAGAGAGGCTTATTCAGACACATTCCTTCATCCTGACCAGGTTGTCTGCAATGGAAGATGACTTTTGCTCTCTCAGGTCCTAAAAAGCTGCCTACAAGTTCTCCAGGGATCATTTCTGCTTGGACCATTGAGGTTCTCAGCAGGTTAAAGATGCTCTACATTCCTGTATTGTAAAACCAACTCTGTCCCTGGTCTTCTGTAAACGTAGATTGAGGGAACAGTGTATGGTTAGGGTTAATAACAGGTTCAATTTGGGTGAGGAGTCATTCTGCTGGATTAATAATGGCATTGGGAACCTACAATATTTACAAAAATATATAGGTAAAATATAAGTATGAAAACAGAAATCTATTTAGATTTGAAGCCCAGAAGGGCATTAGGCCCTTCATTTGGGATACTTAGCTTTGAATTATGTTCTGCACAGATGTCTCAGATTAATCGATATACAATGTTATAGGACCTTGTACCTTGGATGATTGAATGTCGAAGAGAACATCCAGGCAAAAAGGAATAGTCGGTAGTATTAGAAAGACAGTTGGTAAGTTTAGAAAGAAGAGTGAGTATAAGATTTGGACCAAAATTTCTTTATCAATAGGTTTTCGGGTAGACAGTGAATGTAAATGTCAGCACGTGTGAAGAGTCAGTCACAATTATGAACAGGGGAAAATATGTTAGAAAGCTAATATCGATAGAGACATTAGGAAATCAGGCAAAGTGTAAAGTGAGAGATAGGATAAGACATTTTCAATAGGATTGAGTTTGAATATATAATCTTAGAAAGAAACAAATATGTAGTCCCCAACAAGATTGACAAGTGGGAGCATTAGGCAACCTGCACATGGATGTTTTTAGTAAGCCATGTTCATTTTCCATTTAGGCTTTGGTACAATCATAAGTGTGCTATTTGCATTTTCTGACCAGAATATTACTGTGATAAAATGTATATGTAGATCAGCTTACATGAGTATTTCTTCCACCATTTCTTGGAGCAATATTTGGAATATGTATAAATTAGTATTGTGGGCAAAAATAGATGTACCCTGTGTCTATAAATATAGAGATAATGCATGAATAGGCCATACTGTGAATAAATAATGCGACTTCTTCCAACTTTAAGTAATTTATTGAGTTGATATCTGAAAATATTCAGGAAATCTTATATTGATATACATACATTCATTCCAACCAGTCATACATCTAATGTTAATACTAGGGTTATGGTTTATCCTGAAGGGCGTGTGAGTTTTGCTTTAATCTTACAATGGAACTAAAAAATATTATTTTTGGAAAGAAGTCTCATGAAAAGACCAGTCAAGAAACATGGAAGAATACATGTGTTCTGAAGCAGGAAGTGATTGACAGTGAAACAAATGCGTACAAATTTGTGAACTTGTGGATGATATATATATATTCTATGATGTGCATAAACTGAAGAAATAGTAATGTACCAGTGTTGAAAAAAATGAACGTCAAAATACACATCATGTCCCATAGGAGTCTACTTGCATTGATGTTAAACTGGGTCAGTTACTCTAGAAATATTAGGATTCGTATGTACCTTTCACTGAAGTTAGTTTTCAGTACTTGGAAACAAATATATATTTCAGGTGTATAAATATTTCTGAGAATAATCTTGTGAAAAATTGATTATAAATCTAAATACATGAACATGGATGAATTTATGGAGTGTATATAAGACACATATATTTCATATTTCGAAAAATCTGGAGAGTGTATATATATATATATATATATATATATATATATATATATATATACAAAACACACACACAGACATTAAAAAGTAGCAATACATATGCTAATCGATATTCATCATGAAATATATATCATTCAAATATGCAAAAATATTTACTTTACTGAACATGCATTTATGTATAATGTTTTCAACTAGGAAGCTCACCCATAAGTTGAATTTTCAGTTTCAACAGTGGTTAGTAGGAGTGATCTCTTCTCACAAGTTGTATCTGCCAAGTCAGACAACACACAAAAATTAACCTGTGATACCAGGTAGGATTCTATATGTGCATATAAATACACATGTGCTGAGTAGTCTATAGAGAAAGGGAGACAGTAATTCACATATTTGACAATTTTAAAAACACATGGAGAACTATTTTAAGCAAAAATTGACTAGATTTATAACACCAACCCTTTATCATGCAAAAGGCAAGTCCAAATATCCACCATGCCTCCACTGAACTGCTTGTATTTCCATTCTGTTTCGGTTATTTTTCTCCATCATATTAGGATTAGTAGTCAGAGTCTAGTAGGGTAGGAGGAGTGATCTCTTCTCACAATTTGAATCTGCCAAGTCAGACAACACACAAAAATTAACCTGTGATACCAGGTAGGATTTTATATGTGCATGAAAAAATACATGTGCTAAATAGTATATACAGAAAGGGAGACAGGAATTCACATATTTGTTAATTTAAAAACACATGAAAAATTGTTTTAAACAAAAATTTACTAGATTTATAACACCTACCCTTTATCATGCAAAAGGCAAGTCCAAATATATACCATGCGTCCACTAAAATGCTTGTATTTCTATTCTGTTTGGGTTTTTTTTCTCCATCATATTAGGATTAGTAGTGAGAGTCTAGTAGGGTACAGGTTAGTGTCATGATTTCGGTATTTTGATTGGAAAATAGGAAAATGAATTCAATGTGTATGCAAATATGTGCCACAGAATAATATTCCAACTCTCATCCAGAACAATGCCATGACATTACCTTCGCCCCAATAAGACACAGTTATAGGAGGAGAGTTAGAAAATCTATGAATACATATCTGGAATGGAAGATGCTCAGGAGTTCACAACCTTGGAGTTGGTAGAGGAGTTTCCAAAGTAAGGATCAGGGTAAACACTCCACAAACATGGAGCTCTTCTTGTCTAAAGACTTCTTGAGAGACTGCCTCTGAGATTTGGCCCTTGAAATATATGTTCTTCTCTCTTTGTAGTGAGACCATCAAAGCTGGGTCTGCATCTATGTGACCTGGAGGACATGGTTTCTTATTTTATAATGAACATGACGGACCAGTTGCTGAATTCTCTCTTTGTAGGTAAACTGTGACCACTGGGGGCTAAGTGTCTCCCCGTGTGGACTGTGAAGCCATTTGGTCATCCTCCACTTTCTGTGGTGTTTCTTGCTGCTTCACTGGGAGTATGGTATTTACTTCACAAAATACAATGAGTTCAACTGGGACAAAGTGCTAGAGGGAGTTCTGTCAGGTGTGGTGGGTCAGGGTCTGCAGGAAAATGCACCAAAATGTCTTCTATTTCACGTAGCTTGTGCCCTTGAACATAGCAACCTTATTCTTAAAATTTCCCTTAAACCTCTCGATATAACAAGATGCCTTTATATATAAGGGTCTGTTGGCTACACTATGTCAGCCACAAGCCATTTGGAAGTCAATGGAAGATCCACATGACCCCACCACAGATGTTTTATGACACACCTGCACACCACTGCTCTAGGCCAACTACTCAGCAGACTCCAACTTACTGGCATCTCTTTTCTACACCATTTTCATGAAACCCAGTCAATCAAGGCACTGTCTGGTACACTCATGATCAGCAACAGGACATCCAAATATTCTCCAGTGCCACCTGGTCATTGGAATTTCAAATATACCGTGGTATTTATCTAGAATTAGGAAGTTAGACGATAGGATTAAAAAGAAGAGTGAATAAAGGATTTGGACAAAATGTTCTGCGTTCCCAATTTGAGGCCTACTGTCATGCGTGGTCGAATCTCATGCTTCTCCTCCTAAAATCCCAACACAATTCATGGCAATACATCTCTAAGGTCATTTCCAAAACTCCATTTCTAAGGGGAATCACACCAGAGTTCAAGCCCAGGTGGACCCAGTCATCTCTTTCAACCACCGCACAAATGACCACATTTAAAACCAAAACACTCCCACATGGCCCTCATCTTCTTCCATATAGACACTCATCATAACCTCTGGCTGGAGGTTTCCATGAGGGGCGCAGCGCAAGACAGTGTCCACAATAAGCTCCCTTGCACCTCATTTGCCTAAAGTCAGGGTGGCCTGGACACCCTTCCTGTGAACCAGGAGTGATCAAATAGGCCTTCAATTAATACTGCTCTGCTTCTCCAATTTGAGGCCTACTGACTGTAGGGTTTAGATTCTTTATGTGAATTGGAGTCATGAGACAACCCAAGCACCTCTGGGCTGCCCTCTGCAGGGCTTTGAAGAACACATTTGAGTGAGTCTAGGAGTTGGACCAAATGTTCTTTAGCAATACGCTTTTGGTGAGAGAGTGAATGTAAATGTCAGCACATTTGAAGGGACATTCCCAATGATGAACTGGAGAAAAGGTGTTTGAAAGCAGATATCAATGGAGACATTAGAAAATTAGGCAAAGTACAACGTGAGTTGTAGGATAAGACATTTTTAACAGGGTTATGGTTCAATATATAATCTTAGGAAGAAACAGATATGTCGTCACCAATAGGAATGATATTTGAGAGCATTAGGGAACCAGGACATGGATGTTGTTAGTAATACATGCTCAAATTCAATTTAGGCTTTGGTACAATCATAAGTGTGACCCTTGCCTTTTGTGTCAGGAATATTACTGTGATGAAATGTATATGTATATCAGGTGACTATAGTATTTCTTCCACCATTTCTGAAAGCAATATTTTAAAGACTTATAAATTAGTATTGGGGATACATTTAGGTGTACCCTGTATGTATGAATATAGAGATGATGCCTTAATAGACCATACTGTGAATAAATAATATAACTGGTTCCACTTTTAATAATAGATTGAATTGATATATGAAAATATATAAGAAATTTTATGTTCATATACAATCATTCATTCCAACAAGTTATACATCAAATGGTAATAATAGGGTTACGGTGTATCATGATGGGTGTGTGAGTTTGCTTCAAAAGTGATTATGGAAATCGAAAATAATGTGTTTGGAAAGATGTCTCATGAAAAAAACTATCAAGAAACCTGGAGGAATACATGTGTTCTGAAGCAGGAAGTGATTGAAAGTGAAACAAATGCCTATAAATTTGATAACTTGTGCAAGAAATATATATCCTATGATGTGCATAAAATGAAGAAAAAGTAATGTACCAGTGTTGAATAAAAATGAACGTCAAAATAGACATCATGGAACATAGGAATGTACTTGCATTGATGTTAAGCTGGGTAAGTTACTGTAGAAATATTAGAATTTGTGTGCAACATTCACTGAATTTAGTTTTCAGTACTAGGAAACAAATATGTATTTCAGGTGGATGAATATTTCTGAGAATAATCTTGTGAAAAGTTGATTAGAAATCCACATAGATGAACATGAATGAATTTAGGCAGTGCATAATAAGACGCATATATTTCACGTTTTGAAAAATCTAGAGCGTATATATATATATATATATATATATATATATATATATATATATACACACACACACAAAACCCACACAGAGACATTAAAAAGTAGCAATATATATGACAATCAAAATTCATCATGATATATATATTGTCCAAAGATCCAAAAAATATTTATATTACTGAACATGGATTTATGTATAATGCTGTTTAACTAGGAAGCTCCCCCATAGGTTGAATTTTCAGTTCCAACAGCGATTAGGAGGAGTGATCTTTTCTCACAATTTGTATCTGCCAAGCTGGCCACCTCACAAGTGTATACGTGTGATACCAGGTAGGATTCTATATGTGCATATACAAAAGCATGTGCTTAATAGGCTACAGATAAACAGAGACAGGGATTCACCTATTTGTTAACTTTAAAAACACACTGAGAACTACTTCAATTAAAAATTGACTAGATTTATAACTCCTACCCTATATATTGCAAAAGGCAAGCCCAACTATACACCACCCCTCCTCTGAACTTCTTTTATTTCTATTCTGTTTGAGTTATTTTTCTCAATCATATTAGGATAAGCAGTCAGAGTCTAGTAGGGTATGGTTTAGTGTCAGGGATTCAGTATGTCGAATGGAAAATTGGAAAATTAATCCAAAGTGTATGCAAATATGTGGTACACAAAAATCTTCTTACTCTCATCCAGAACAATGCATTGTCATTACCTCCACCCCAAGTAATACATAATGAGAAGAGAAGAGGTAGAAAATCTGTGAATACATATCTGGAATGGAATATGCTCAGGAGTTCACAACTTTGGAGGTGTTAGAGGAGTTACCCAAAGTAAGGGACAGGGTAAACTTTCCAAAAACATGAAGCTCTGGTGCCCTAAAGACTTCTTGAGAAACTGCCTATGAGGTTGGGCACTTGAAATATATGTTTTTGTAAGGAGCTTTTGCTTTCTCTCTAGTGAGCCCATCAAAGCTGGGTCTGCATCTATGTGACCTGGAGAATATGGTTTCTTATTTTCCAATGAACATGAGGCAGCAGTGCTGATTTCTCTCTTTGTAGGTCAATTATGGCCAATGTGGGCTAAGTGTCTCCCCATGTGGACTGTGAAGCCATTTGGTCATCCTCCAATTTTCAAGGTGTTTCTTGTTGCTGCACTGGGAGTTTGGTATTTGCTTCATGATATACAAGGAGTTCAACTGGGACACAGTGCTGGAGGGAGTTTTGTCATGTGCGGTGGGTCAGGGTTCTCAGGAGAATGCACCAACCAGGCTTCTATCCCCCATAGCTTGCCCTCTTGTCAATAGCAACCTGGTTCTGAACATTTCCCTGAAACCTCTCCATATAAAAATATGCTTTTACATAGAACATTCTGCTGGTTGCACCATGTCAGTCACAAGCCATTTGGAAGCCAATGGCAGATTCACATTGGCCCACACAGATGTTTTATCATACACCTTCCCACCTCTGCTCTAGGCCCTCGACTCAGCAGGGTTCAACTTACTGGTATCGCTGTTCTACATCATTTTTATGAATCCCTGTCAATCAAGGCACTGCCTGATACACTCATGATCAGACGTAGGACATCCACAGGTTCCCCAGTGTGACCTGGTCATGGGAAATTCAAAAATTTCATGGTATTTATCTGGGCATTTTTCAAGATTGAAGTTGGAAGCACTGTCGGTTTCAATTCATTCTGGAACCATTAAATGGTGAGGAAGCTCAATTCAATGAAATCTTTGGAGAAGACTAACAGGCAAGGCTTTCCAAAGAGTGGCAAAAACGTCACATGAAGCCAGGCTTATCGAGTTCTACACTGTGAGGTCCATGTTTGTTTTGATTCTCAATTATGGCTGCCATGTTTTTAAGAATATAATCATGTATTATCCTGGCTGAGATTGCCAGTGCTCTGTGGAAAGGCAACTTGGGCCTATATCTCAGTTTCCAAGGGCGAATCTCATGCGTGGCCTCCTAAAATCCCAACACAATTCATGGCAATACTTATCTGAGGTGAGTTTCAGAACTCAGTCTCTATGGGTAATCACACCAGAGTTCAAGCCAAGGTGGACCAAGTCATCTCTTCCAACCGCCACACAAATGAACACAATTGAAACCAAAACACTCCCACATGGCCCTCATTTTCTTCCATATAGACACTCATCATAACTCTTGCTAGAGGTTTCCATGAGGGGCACAGTCCAAGACAGTGTCCAAAATAAGCTCTTTTGCCCCTCATTTGCCTAATGTTCGAGTGTCCTGACACCCTTCCTGTGAACCAGGAGTGATCCAATAGGCCTACATTTGATACTGCTCCGCTTCTCCAATTTGAGGCCTACTGATTGTGGGGTTTAGATTCTTTATGTGTATTTGAGTCATGAGAAAAAGCAAGCCGCAATGGGCTAGCCTCTGCAGAGCTTTGAAGAACTCATTTGATCCAATGGATCCCTATTCTCACTTGATGGAGATCAGGAACCTTACAGAGAAAGGCGAGAGACTTCATCCACAATGACTGCTCTTTTGGCCATTTTGGTTTTGGATGCACACATGGGATCTTTCTTTACATCCATCAGGTGCTGACAATCTAAGTCACAGACTCACACAGGGCCAAAAGCCTGATTCAGACACATCCCATACCAAAGCAATTAAGCAAAGAGCCACAGGTGATGCCCATTCATTTCCATTTGAAAACTGTTTTCTTCAGGCTTCACAAAGGGTTGGCATGAGGCAAAGACCTTCCTGACTTTCAGGGCAAAAGAAGATTTTATAAGCAAAAGGCCCAAAGCAGGGTTTCTCCACTGAGAGGTTAGTAGTCACACTGATATCTACGTTTTCTGAGATGCTCACCATTCCCTTCAGCTATTCAGTACATAACCATGTGACAGAGCTTGGAGGTGGTACATATCTTGGACACAAAACCATGAGCCTATTCTGGAGAGTGGCCAGAATTCCAGAAGAAAACAGGAACTTAGGAAGATAGCAGATGTTGGCCATTGATAAGGCAAGCCCTGGTCCATTCATTAATTCATCAGGATAAATGCTGGGAAGCATTCTAGTAGACAGGACACATCCATTGATGCATTCTTTTTTCTAATGTCTACAACCACGGACACAGTGAGGTACACAGATATAGAATCACATGCCTTGTGAAACGACTTAGTAGAAATAGTTCACTGCAAACCAAACAAACTGCCACTGCTACCTATTCTCAGAACATGAGACAAAACCACAAACCCACACCCACACCCACAATGGCATCTCCTTTCCCCAAGTAGGTCTGTGACTATCCGGAGTGTCCTCTGACTGCTGGGCCATACTATGTTCCACCCAAATGGCCTGTCCTTTCTCAGATCTGGTCTCCTTGGCCAACTTTGTGAAGTAGTCAGAAGCCAGCAGTGAGCCACTACCTGCTTTCTCAGGAAAGGCCCCTCTCAGAGCTTTCCTGGCATTTGACCATCCTCACATCAGTAGGTACCCAGAAAGAGTGACTCTGTCCTTGGTAAAACTAAACAAGTGATCCCACTGTGACTGGGACTGGGACAGGTTCTGGATTCCTGGCTTTTTGGATCCCAAGATAAGAGAGTTCCATCACCAAGGAAGTGAGGTGAGGTCACTTCCTTCAGGAAGTGAATGAGGTCACTACCTTAGCAACCACTTTGTCCTAATAGTTGCTTCCATACTTCCTCTGACACTTTCACAAGTTAGATCGGTATATCAACCATAGGAACCCAGGAACAGCTCTCCACACAGGCCTTGTTTGGTCAATCTTGTCTACATTAAGAAGAGAGAGCCTGAATGAGACACAGTTCTTCATCCTGACCAGGTAGTTTGCCATGGAAGATGACTTTTACTCTCCCAGGTCCTTCATAGCTGCCTACATGTTCTCCAGGGATCATTTCTGCATGGACCTTTGAGGTTTTCAGCAGGTGGAAGATCCACTACATTTCTGTATTGTAAGACCAACTCTGTCCCTGCTGTTCTGCAATGTTAGATTGAGGGAACAGTGTATGGTTAGGGTTAATAACATGTTTGATTTGGGGTAGGAATCATTCTGCTGGATGAATAATGGTATTGGGAACCTGCGATATGTATGAGAATATATAGGTGAAATATATGTATGAAAACAGAAATCTATGTAAGATTTGAAGCCCAGAAGAGCATTGGGCCCTTGATTGGGATACTTAGCTTTGAATTAGGTTCTGCACAGTTGTGTCAGATTAATCAATATACAATGGATTTGGACCTTGTACCTTGGATGATTGAATGTCGAAGGGAACATCCAGTCAAAAAGGGTTAGTCGGTAGTGAAAGGTTAATAAAATAGGTACTTGTCACTTCCTGGGAAGAATGTTGTGTTTATTCCGGGCATAATGGAGTTGTAAAAAAATTATGATTAAATTAAAAAGACACCCTGAAGAGCATCAATGAGAGAGTGAGAGGACAAAAAAGGGTGGTTTGAGTCTTGGTTCACATAGTCCCCCTGTTTGACTTCTTTTTAACAACCCTGGCCTGTCCAAAATAATCTCCATAATATTGCTAACTATAAAACCCTCTTTGCTCAACCGTGTAATTTCTTTTCTCCAAGCTCAAATTGGACAAGTTAAACTTATGGTAATACTCCACTAGAAGACATTGAATGTGACACCCCCCAATGATCACTTTTATGATTAAAAGTAGATAGAAGAAGAATTGAGGAATGAAAGGTTAATAAAATAGGTACTTGTCACTTTTTTTCTGTATGCTTAACAAAACACTCTTGAAATCTTGAGAACTGTTTGCTAATCTTGTTTCCAGAATGTCCTGTCCCCAACTGCTAAACTGCAGAATATACTCCTTCACCCGGTTGAACGCAAACCGCCCACTCGCCCTTACCCATCAAAAAACTTCGCTCCCTGCCCTCCCCAAGGAAAGTATATAAGCTCTGCTTAAGCTCTTCTCAGGGCACTCTGCTCTATTCAAGTTAGCTCTGATCCCCCACATGCTGGACCCCCAATAAACCCTTTGCTGTTGCATGAGATAGCCATTTTTCAAGGATGAAGTTGGAGGCACTGTGGGTTTCAATTCATTCAGGAACCATTAAATGGTGAGGAAGCTCATTTCAATGAAATCTCTGGAGAACGCTCACAGGCAAGTCTTCCCAAAGAGTGGCCAAAAGGTCACATGAAGCCAGGCACATTGAACTCTACAATGTGAGGTCCATTTGTGTTTTGGCTCTCCACTATGGCTGCCAAGTTTTTCATAATAAAATCAAGTGATATCCTGCCTGAGATTCCCAGTGCTCTGTGGAAAACCAACCTGGGACTAGATTTCCGAATCCAAGGGTGAATCTCATGCGTGGCCTCCTAAAATCCCAACACAATTCATGGCAATACTTCTCTGAGGTCAGTTCCAGAACTCAGTCTATAAGGGGAATTACCCAAGAGTTCCAGCCCTGGCGGACCCACTCATCTCTTCCAACTGCCACAAAAATGACCACAATTATAGCCAAAACATTCCCACATGGCCCTCATTTTCTTCCATATAGACACTGATCATAACTTCTGGCTAGAGGTTTCCATGAGTGATGCAGCTCAGGACAGTGTCCAATATAAGCTCCCTTGCCCCTCATTTACCTAAAGTCAGTGTGGCCTGGACACCCTTCCTGTGAACCAGAAGTGATCAAATAGGCCTGCCATTATTACTGCTCTGCTTCTACTATTTGAGGCCTACTGACTGTCAGGTATAGATTCTTTATGTGGTTTGTATTCATGAGAGAACACTAGCATATCTGCAGGGCTTTGAAGAACTCATTTGACCCAAGGGTCCATATTCACACTTGATGGAGGTCAGGAACCTAACAGAGGAAGGTGAGAGACTTCATCCACAATGACTGATTTTTTGAATTTTGGTTATGGATGCAAACATGGGATCTTTCTTTAGATCCATCAGGTGCTGACAATCTAAGCCTCAGCTTCACACAGGGCCAAGAGGCTTATTCAGACACATCTCTTTCCAATTAAGCAAAGAGCCACAGGTGATCCCCATTCATTTCCATTTGAATACTGTTTTCTTCAGGCTTCACAAAGGGGTGGCCTGAGCCAAAGACTTTCCTTGCATTCAGGGCAACAGAAAAATAGGTAAGCAAAAGGCCCAAAGCAGAATTTCCCCACTGAGACTTTCCTGGTCACCCGGATATCTGAGTTTTCTGAGATGCTCACCATTCCCTTCAGCTATCCAGTACATGGCCATGTGTCAGAGCTTGGAGGTGGTACATATCTTGGACACAAAACCATGAGCCTATTCTGGAGAGTGTCCAGAATTCAGGAAGAAAACAGGAATTTAGGAAGATAGTAGATTTTGCCCATTGATAAGGCTAGCCGCAGTCCATTCATAAATTGGCAGTATGAATGCAGGGAAGCTTTCTACTAGACAGAACACACCCATTGATGCATTCTTTTTCTAATACTACAACCACGGACAGAGTGGGATACACAGTACTAGAAACACTCACCTTGTCAGAGAACATACTAGAAACAGTCTTCTCCAAACCAAACAAATTGCCTTTGCTACCTATTCTCAGAACATGAGAGAAAACCACAAACTCACACCCACACTCAAAAAGGCACCTCCTTCCCCAAAGTAGGTCTGTGACTATCCGGAGTGTCCTCTGACGGGTGGGCCATACTATATTTCCCCGAAGTGGACTGTGCTGCCTCTGTTCTGGTCTCCTTGGCCAAATCTGTGAAGTTGTCAGAAGCCAGTGGTGAGCCACTACCTTCTTTCTCAGGAAAGGCCCCTCTTCTTAGCTTTCCTGGCATTTGGCCATCCTCACATCACTAGGTACCAAGAAAGACTGACTCTGTCCTTGGTTAACCCAAACAAGTGAGACCACTGGGACTGGGACTGGGCCTGGCTGTGGTTGCCTGACTTCCTGAATCCCAAATTTAGAGAGTTCCATCACCAAGGAAGTCATGTGAGGTAACTTCCTTCATGAAGTTAATGAAGTCACTGCCTTGGCAACCACTTTGTCCTAACAGTTGCTTCCAAGGGTCCCAAGAGGTGCAGGGTACCCCTACTTCCTGTGACATTTTCACAAGTTAGAATGGTATTTCACCATAGGCACCTGGGAACAGCTCTCCACACAAGCCTGGTTTGGTCCATCTTCTCTACATTAAGATGAAAGAGGCTGATTCAGACACATCCTTTCATCCTGACCAGGTTGTTTACCATGGAAGTTGTCTTTTCCTCCCTCAGGTCCTTCATAGCTGCTTACAACTTCTCCAGGGATCATTTCTGCATGGACCTTTGAGGTTCTCAGCAGGTGGAATATCCCCTACACTCCTGTATTGTAAGACCAACTCTGTCCCTGCTTTTCTGTAAAGTTAGATTGAGGGAACAGTGTATGGTTAGGGTAATAACAGGTTAAATTTGGGTTAGGAATCATTCTGTGTGATGAATAATGGTATTGGGAACCTGTGATATTTACAAGAATATATAGGTGAAATATAAGTATAAATACAGAAGTCTGGGTAAGATTTGAAGCCCAGAAGAGCATTGGGCCCTTGATTGGGATACTTAGCTTTGAAATACCTTCTGCACAAATGTCTCAGATAATTTGATAAACAATGGCATAGGACCTTGTAAATTGGATGATTAAATGTAGAAGAAACCATCCACTCAAAAAGGGTAGTCGGTAGGATTAGAAAGATAGTCAGTAGGTTTAGGAAGAAGAGTGAGTATAGGATTTGGACCAAAAGTTCTTTAACAATAGGGTTTCCGGTAGAGAATGAACGTAAATGTCAGCACATGTGAAGAGTCAGTCACAATGATGAACTGGGGAAAATATATAGGGAAGCAGATATGAATAGAGACATTAAGAAATCAGGCAATGTATAAATTGAGTGATAGGATTAGACATTTTCAACAGGGTAGAGGTTGAATACACAATCTTAGGGAGAAACAAATATTTAGCACCAATACGATTGACATTTGAGAGCATTAGGCAATCTGGACTTGGTTGTTTTAGTAATCCATGCTCACTTTCCATTTAGGCTTTGGTACAATCATAAGTGTGAACTTTGCATTTTGTGTCCAGAATATTAGTGTGATAAAGTGTATACGTAGTTCAGGTGACATGAGTATTTCTTCCTCTAATTCTGTGGGCAATATTTTGAAGTTGTATAAATTAGTATTGGGTGTACAAATACGTATACCCTGTGTCTACGAAAATAGATAAAATGAATGAATAGACCATACTGTGAATAAATAATATAACTGGTTCCAACATTAAATAATGGATTGAATTGATATCTGAAAATATACAGGAAATCCTATATTTATATACATACATTTATTACAACCATTTATACATCTAATGGTAATATTAGGGTTATGGTTTGTCATGAAGAGTGTGTGAGTTTTGCTTCAAAAGTGATTATTGAAACCTAAAATAAAAAGAAGTCTCATGAAAAAAACAGTCAAAAACATGTAGGAATACATGTGTACTGAAGCAGGAAGTGATAGAAAGTGAAACAATTGCCTATAAATTTGCAAACTTGTGAATGAAATATATATCCTATGATGTGCATAAACTGAAGAAATAGTCATGTAACAGTGTTCAATAAAAATGAACGTCAAAATACACATCATGTACCATAGTAATCTACTTGCATTGATGTTAAAGTGGGTCAGTTACTGTAGAAAAATTATGACTTCTATGCACCATTCACTGAATTTAGATTTCAGCACTAGGAAACAATATATATTTGAGGTGGATGAATATTTCTGAGAATAATTTTGTGAACATTTGATTATAAATCCACATGCATGAATATGAATGCATTTAGGGATTGTATAATAAGACACATATATTTTATATGCTGAAAAATCTGGAGAGTATATATATATATACACACACACACACACACACACACACGCAAATGCACAGATTAAATGGTAGCAATATATATGCCAATCGAAATTCATCATGAAATATATATCATCCACAGATCCAAAAATATTCATTTTACTGAACATGGATTTATGTATTATCTTGTTCAACTAGGAAGCTCAAGCATAGTTCTAATTTTCAATTCCAAAAACGTTTAGGAGTAGTGATCTCTTTTCACAATTCGTATCTACCAAGTCAGCCACCTCACAAAAATGTACATGTGATACCAGGTAGGATTCTATATGTGCATACAAAAATACATGTGCTGAATAGACTACAGATACAGGGAGACAGGTATTCACATATTTGTTAACTTTAAAACACACGGAGAATTATTTCAATTTAATATTGACTAGATTAATAACACCTACCCTTTATCATACAAAAGGTAAATCCAGCTATACACCATGCCTCCTCCGAACTGCTTGTATTTCTATTCTGTTTTGGTTGTTTTTCTCCATCAATTTATGATTGCCACAGTCTGGCTGGGCACAATTCAGGAGCCACTTGTCAAATAAACTAACTTTATTTTTAGAACTACACACGCCAAAAAAATAGCTCCTCGGGAAATACCCTCAGAGCACAATTGCCACCACCAGCTTCCCACAAGCTCTCAACCTCTCCACTCCTCCTGCTCTTGAGTTCGATTGGCTGGGTCATTTGGGCAGAGCCAAAAAAGTCCCCCAATGAGCAGCTTGGTAGTTTGAAAGGGTGGGGAAACAGCCCAATGGGCATCACCGCAGAGTAGCCAATCAGCTAGATGTTGCTAGGGCCGCTGTGAGCAAACCATCAGCTGGCAGTCTGAAAGTTTTCTTTGGCCCCTCGGGCTGTGGCTCTCAACATCTCCCCCTCTCTGTTTAAACAACAAGCATGTGGCTTAGGGACCATGCCTGCCTTAGGTTGTCCAATAGTACATATGGTCCTTACCCATTATTGAATGAGCTGACCTCAAGGTGTCAGCCTCCAGTCTTAGGTTGGTACCATTGCAACTGGATCTTACCCGTCACTAACTACAGGTCCAGTATACAGCCACACCTATGGAGAGGACTTTGTACCAGTGGGGGGGGTAAGGTTCTTTGTCTCATCTCTGTTGGACCCCAAATTTTAGCTGAACAACCATGACAAGCAGAAGGGAGGAAGATACACCAAGCCAATTGAGGGCTCCTTTTGGAAAAATTGTACCACCGATGACATCATCAGCAAAAATACCCCAACACTACCACAAGTCGATGCACCAACATATTGATCACAATGCATGCAGGTGAGTTCACAATGCATACAAGTGATACATAGTCCAGCCAAGTTCTGCAAGCAGTTCAGTGATGGCTTTTGCAGAAGCTGTAGATTGGTTTTATCTTTGTCTTCACAGGCACTGGGATGAAGATAGGAATTCTGGCAACAATGCCTAAAGAAAAAATTATGTAACATTCCAGAAGGCACTAAAAGAAAACAATTTTCTTAACAATTTACATTGTCTTGAAGAGATTTATTAAATATAATGAAAAGGAAAGGTGAAAGAAAGCAAACAGATCTGTTAACCTCCCTTTTTGTTCACATTTTAAAACAATCCTCAACGGGTGTTTACCCAATTTAAATTAAAATATTTACATCACGTGAATAAAAAAAATATATTTGGATCCATTTTTTCATGAGCGCTCATCACATATGATATATGGTTATGTACATTCAAACATATAACACAAAACACAAGTGTGCACACATAATATAATACATACAACACATAACATAATAGTAAAGGCTTTATAACTTTTTACATGTGAAATCTCCATTGCAAAGTCTAAAAACTCTATAGTCCAAAAATAAAACTGATCAGCAAAACATTAACCTAGGTCTGTATGAGCTCAAAAAACAAAAAAGAACTTCATGATATGGGAAAGGGGAATAATAAAATAGATATTGAAAAAAACATCCTGGTTCTGTCACAGATGTAAGAATAGCCAAACTGGAGTTCTGGATATCAGCTGTAATTGATTTGAGCCAAATCATCTTCTTTTGGGTCTGTAGAAATCTCTTTAGTTAATCTCTCTGGAATCCAAATCGGCTCCTGTTCTCCCTGTGAAAACACACAAACAGGCCCCCGACTCCAGACAATTACTGGGTCAGGACCTTTCCATTGTCCTGTTAGAATATCCTTCCAAAGTACCTTGGGCTTATGTACATTTTTTGGACATATATGCCTTTCTGCAGCACTAAGCCCTGTTGAATCCAAATTTAAAAAGTTTAGAGTAAAAAAGATTATTTTGAGTTTATCTTTGGGGAATATATACCCCTTCCCAATTCCTTCTTTTTGCTTTAGTAAGTACGTTTTAATAGTTTGATGTGCTCTTTCAACTATACATTGTCCCTGCTGATTGTATGGGATTCCTGTTATATGAGTGATGCCAAATGATGAGCAAAATTGTTTAAAATAGGTAGAAGTATAACCAGGGGCATTATCTGTTTTTAACTGTTTTGGAACACCCACAGTGGCAAAATTTTGTAAGCAATGAGCTATAACATCTTTAGGTTCTTTCTCCGACAAGAAGGGAGCCCATCAAAAATCCAGAAGAAGTATCAACTGTAACATGCAAATATTTTAATTTTCCAAATTCTGGCAAGTTTGTGATGTTCATCTGCCAAATATGGTTAGGTATCAATCCTCTAGGATTGACTCGAAGATTAACGTGTGGTAGAAAGGTCACACAATTTTGACATTGTTTTATTATTTGTCTAGATTTTTCCTTAGTTATTTTAAAGCACTTTTGTAAACTATTAGGATTGACATGGAACTTTTTATGAAAATTTGTAGCTTCTTCTACTATAGAGAAAATATGTATGTCATGTGTAGTTTTATCTGCTAAATCATTGTCCAAACTAAGGGCTCCAGGCAATCCTGTATGTGTTCTGATATTTCCTATAAAGAACAGATCTTTTCTGTCCAAGATTAGACTTTGTATAGTGGAAAGCAAAGAGAAAACAGTAGAGGAAGGGGAAATCCTACCAGCATCTTCAAGGGATACTATAGCATTAACTATATTCTGACTATCGGAAAATAAATTAATTACAGAATCTTTAAACATCACAAAAGCTTGTAATACTGCATTAAGCTCTACCTTTTGAGATGATTGTTTGGGTACTAGAAATGTAAAAGTTTGATCAGGTGTAACTATTGCTACTGTACCATTATTTGACCCATCAGTGAATATATTTGGAGCATTCATGATAGGTATTTTTCTTGTCATTTTTGGAAAAATTACAGGATGAAATGATCAAAAAGACAATAAAGGATTAGATGGTAAGTGATTATCAAATGAAATATTAGATTTGCACATGATTATTGCCCAAGTATTTAACTCATTAGCTAACTCATCAATTTGATTCAGAGTATATGGAGTAATTATTTTATTGGGAGAAATTCCAAACACTTCCTTTGCTGCTTTTGTTCTTTTCAGTATTAATTGTCCTACAGCCTCAGTATACCGATTAAGAATATTGTTAGGGGAATAAGATAAATGCATCCATAATAATGGACCTTCTTGCCAAAATACTCCTGTAGTAATATTTTTGTTGGTAGTACAATAAATAATAAAGACAAACTTAAATCAATTCTATCCAAATGCATATTTTCCATATATGTTTCAATAATTTTTAATGCCTTTCTTGTTTCAGGCTTTAACATGCGGGGTGAATTTGGATCTGATGGACCTTTTAGGATATCAAAAAAGTTTCCAACTCTATTGTGCGTATACCTAGATAAGGCCTTATCCAATTTATGTCTCCTAATAACATTTGAAAGTCATTAAGTGATTTGAGTTGATCTATTCGTACTTGAATTTTTGGTGGACAGATCATGGTTGAGGATAATAGAACTCCTAAATAATTAATTGGAAAATTTAATTCTACTTTATCTATTGTTATCTCTAGTTTATATTTTTTAATATGTTTTTAAGTGTGGCATAACATTCTAGCAATGTGTTTTTAGCTTTGTGTGCTAATAATATATCATCCATATAGTGAAATATTTGTAGTTCAGGATTTTGATTTCTAAGTGGCTGGATTACTTTGTTAACATAAATTTGACACATAGTTGGGCTATTAGCCATCCTTTGAGGGAGTACTTTCCATTTGTATCTCTGATCAGGACCTTCATGATTCAGTGCAGGGTTAGTAAATGCAAAACATGGACTATCCTAAGGTTGAATTGGAAATGAAAAAAAAACCTTTAATATCTATACATAAATCATACCAAGTTTTGGCAAAGCAGATAATTGTGGAATCCCCGATTGAGCATGTCCCATAATAACCATCTCATTATTAATGCCTCTTAAATCTTGCAATAATCTCCATTTACCAGATTACTTTTTGATGACAAAACTGGGAGTATTATGGGGAGATACAGATGGTTTTATATGTCTTCTGCTAATTGTTGTTTGACCAGATCATGGGCTGCTGGTACCTTTTCTTTAGTCAGGGTCCACTGAGGAACCCATACTGGTCTTTCTTATTTCCAAGTAATTTTTATTGTCTTAGTGTCCCTTTCTTAAAATCCAACCCATTTCTGTCTTTTCCTTGATCTATTAGTATTGGAGCTGCTATACCTTGATATTGTTTTTCTAATCTTTTTCCTATCCTAAAACCTTGTCTAACCATAATTGTGGGTATATTTTAATTGATGTTTTTTGTTAATTTCAAACCTAATTCATCTAGGACATCTCATCCCCTTAAATTTACGGGAAGATGATCCATACATATGGCTATATAGTTCCTTCACATCCTTCAGGATCCTTCCAATCTAATACCATTGCTCTTCGATGGGGATTAGTCGCCAATTCTAGGCCTTGAAGTGTTTGAGTGGATGGTTGTAATGGCCAATATTTTGGCCACTCTGGACGAGAGATGATGCTAAGTTCTGCATCTGTATCCAGTAGCCCATTTAATTCATGTCCTTGAATATTTAGTGTTAGTATGGGGCAAGAATCTAACTTTAGAGAAAACATAGCCAAATCTACATCTGTGCAGCCTAATCCCTTGGAACCTCTTTCTACAACATGACTGGAAAATTTATCATGTAAGCGTGGTATTATTAGTAACTGTGCTATTCTGTCTCTTGGTGAAATTACTGATATACCCTTTGGAGAACTGGCTATAATTTTTATTTCACCTTCATAATTAGGGTCAATTACCCCAGGACTTATCATAAGTCCTTTTAGAGTAGAAGAACTGCGTCCCAATAATAAGCCTACTGCTCCTTGGGGAAGAGGTTTTTTACCCCTGAGAGAATGATTTGAACTCCCATCTCTGGAGTTAGTACTGCTCTGACAGAGGTGCAGATGTCCAACCCTGCACTCCCTCTAGTTTGTCTGTTGAGGGCTCTGATGGACAATGTGTCTTTGGCACTACCCTGATGGGGTTGCTGGGTTCCTCCAGTGCTCCTTATATTTGTGGTTTGGGGCCCCAGAGCATTGGGTCCCCCTGTCCATTTTCTGGCAACGTAACCTGATGCCTTTCTCCATGATATCATGGATAAACACCTGGTCCTTGTTTGTTTTTTGATAATATACTACCCTCTATGGTGGTTTGAGAATGGCATTCATTAGTCCAATGTCTCCCTCTATGGCATCCTGGGCAAATACCCTGTATTCTACTCCTTTGATACCTAGTTTTGTTAAACCCTCCTCTTATGGGGCAATTCCTTTTAAAATGTCCTGTTTGTTCACAATTGTAGCATGTTCTTGTCCTGGCATCTAAAGCCTATTTTACTGCAGCTGCCACGACTTGCCCTTGTTTTAAAGCCTGTTTTACTGCAGCTGCCATGACTTGCTCTTGTTCATTAATGTCTCTACATAATTTAATATATGGGAATTGGAGCATTTTAGAAAAATCAGACATCAGTGTGTCTTGTAAAGTCTCAGTAGAGAAACTCTACTTTGGCCCATTTGCTTACCTATTGTTAATTTGCCCAGAATGTCAGGAAGCTCTTTGTCTCAGGGCACACCTTTGTGAAGCCTGAAGCACACAGTTTTCAAATGGAAATGAATGGGCATCACCAGTGGGTATTTGCTAAATTGCTTTGGAAAGGGATGTGTCTGAATCAGCCTCTTTGATCTGTGTGAGGCTGTGGCTTACATTCTCATCACCTGATGGATCATTCCGTGTGTGAATCCATAACCAAAATGGCCAAAAGAGCAGTCCCTGTGCATGAAGTCTCTCACCTTCCTCTGTAAGGCTCCTGACCTCCATCAAGTGAGAATAGGGATTTTTTGTGTCAAATGAGTTCTTCAAAGCCCTGGAGAGTCTAGCACATAGGTTCTTGGGTTTTCTCATGACTCCAGTTCACATAAAAATATTTATACCTGACAGTCAGTAGGCCTCAAATTGGAGAAGCCTAGGCGTATTAAGGGCAGGCCTATTTGATCACACCTGGTTCACAGGAAGGGTGTCCAGGCCACCATGACTTTAGGCAATGAGGGGCAAGGGAGCTTATTTTGAACACTCTCTTGGACTTCGCCGCTCATGGAAACCTCCAGACAGAGCTTAGAATGAGAGTGAATATATGGAAGAAGATGAGGGCCATGTGGGAGTGTTTTGATTTTAATTGTCATCATTTGTGTGGTAGTTGGAAGATATGACTGGGTACACCTGGGGTGAAATCTGGTGTGATTCCCCTTAGAGACTGGGTTCTGGAACTGACCTTAGAGAAGTATTATCATGAAATGTGTTGGGATTTTAGTTGGCCACGCATGAGAGTCGCCCTTGGAAACCGAGATCTAGGCCCAGGTTTGCTTTCCACAGAGCACTGGGAATCTCAGCCAGGATATCACATGGTTTTATTCTGAAAGACATGGCAGCCATAGATGAGAGTCAAAACACACATGGACCTCACATTGTAGACAGCAATAGGCCTGGGTTCATGTGACCTTTTGGCCACTCTTTGGGAAGCCTTGCCTCAGAGATTTCACCAGAGCTTTCATTCAAATGAGCTTCATCACCATTGAATGATTCCTGAATGAATTTAAACCACAATGCCTCCAACATCAATCTTGAAAAATGGCTAGATAAATACCATGAAATTTTTGAAATTCCCATGACCATGAAAATGGTGTAAGAACAGAGATGCCAGTAAGTTGGGGCCTGATGAGAAGTGGGCCTAGAGAAGTTGTGTGCAGGTGTGTGAGAAAATATCTGTGGTGGGGCCATGTGGATCTGCCATTGGCTTCCAAATGGCTTGTAACTGACATGGTGCAGCCAGCATACCCTTCTATGTAAAGGCATCTTTTAATATGCAGAGTTTTCAGGGCAATGTTCAGAATCAAATTGCTATGGTCAAGGATGCAAGCTATGTGGGATTGAAGCCTGGGTGGTACATTATCCTGCAGACCCTGAAACACCGCACGTGACAGAACTCCCTTTAGCACTGTGTCCCAGTTGAATTCCTTGTATTGTGTGAAGCAAATACCAAGCTCGCATTGCAGCAGCAAGAAACACCACGACAAGTGGAGGATGACCGAATGGCTTTAGAGTCCACACGGAAAGAGTTAGCCCCCAGTCCCCACAGTTTACCTACAAAGAGAGAATTCAGCACTGCTGCCTCATGTTCATTAGAAAATAAGAAACCATGTCCTCCAGGTCACTTAGATACATACCCAGCTTTGATGGTCTCTCTACAAAGGAAGCTAAAGCTCCTGACAACAACAAATATTTCAAGTGCCCAAACTCAGAGGCAGTTTCTCAAGAAGTCTTTAGTCCAGCAGAGCTCCAATTTTGTCGAATATTTACCTGTTCCTAACTTTTGGAAACTCCTCTACCACCTTCAAGGTTGTGAACTCTTGAGCATATTTCATTCCAGATATGTATTCACAGTTTTTCTAACTCTTTTCCTCTAATTGTGTTTTACTTGGGGCGAAGGTAATGTCAAGGCATTATTCTGGATGAGAGTGGGAAGATTTTTGTGTAGCACATATTTACATACACATTGGATTTATTTTCCTATTTTCCATTCAAAATACTGAATCCCTGAAACTAACCCATACAGTACTAGACTCTGACTAATAATTCTAATATGATGGAGAAAAATAACCCAAAAAGAATAGAAATACAAGCAGTTCAGACAAGGCATAGTGTATAGTTGGACTTGCCTTTTGCATTATGCAGGGTAGGAGTTATAAATCTAGTCAATTTTTTGTTGAAATAGTTCTCCATGTGTTTTTTTTTATTGGTTGTTCAAAATATTACAAAACTCTTGACATCTTGTAATACATATATTAGATTCAAGTGGATTATGAACTCACATTTTTACTCCAAATACAGATTGCAGAATCACATCGGTTGCACATCCACATTTTTACATAATGCCCTATTAGAATCTGTTGTATTCTGCTACCTTTCCTAGCCTCTACTATCCCCCCTCCCCTCCCCTCCCCTCCCATATTCTCTCTCTACTCCATCTTCTGTAATTCATTTTCCTACTTGTTTATTTTCCCCTTCCACTCACAACTTCTTATATATAATTTTGTAAAACATTGAGGGTCTCCCTCCATTTCCATGCAATTTCCCTTTTCTCTCCCTTTCCCTCCCACCTCATGTCTCTTATTAATGTTGACCTTTTCTTCCTGCTATTCCTTCCTGCTCTGTTCTTAGTTGGTCTCATTATATCAAAGAAGACATTTGGAATTTGTTTTTTTAGGGATTGTCTAGCTTCACTAAGCATAATCTACTCTAATACCATCCATTTCCCTGCAAATCCCATGATTTTGTCATTTTTTAGTGCTGCGTAATACTCCATGGTGTATAAATGCCACATTTTTAAAATTATTTTGAAAACCTATATTCCAATAAAATAGAAGAGAGTGAAGACATCGATAAATTTTTTAAATCCTATGATTTGCCCAGACTGAGTCTGGAGGATACACACAATTTGAACAGACCAATATCAATGGATCAGATTGAAGAAGCAATCAAAAGACTACCAACCAAGAAAAGCCCAGGACCAGATGGGTATACAGCGGAGTTTTACAAAACCTTTAAAGAAGAATTAATACCAATACTTTTCAATTTATTTCAGGAAGTGGAAAAAGAGGGAGCTTTGCCAAATTCATTCTATGAGGCCAACATCACCCTGATTCCAAAACCAGACAATGACACCTCAAAGAAAGAAAACTACAGACCAATATCTCTGATAAAACTACATGCAAAAATCCTCAATAAAATTCTGGCGAATCGAACAAAAAGGCACATCAAAAAAATTGTGCACTGTGATCAAGTAGGATTAATCCCTGGGATGCAAGGATGGTTCAATATACGGAAATCAATAAATGTTATTCACCACATAAATAGACTTAAAATAGGAACCATATGATCATCTCAATAGATGCAGAAAAAGCATTCAACAAAGTACAGCATTCCTTTATATTCAAAACATTAGAAAAACTAGGGATAACAGGAACTTTCCTCGAAATTGTGAAAGCTATCTATGCTAAGCCTCAGTCTAGCATCATTCTGAGTGGAGAAAAATTGAAGGCATTCCCTCTAAAATCAGGAACAAGACAGGGATGCCCTCTATCACCACTTCTATTCAATATAGTTCTCAAAACACTGGCCAGAGCAATTAGAAAGATGAAAGAAATTAAAGGCATAAAAATATGAAAAGAAGAACTTAAATTATCACTGTTTGTGGATGACATGATTCTATACCTAGAAGACCCAAAAGGGTCTACAAAAAAACTACTAGAACTAATACATGAATTCAGCAAAGTGGAAGGATAAAAAATCAACATGCACAAATCAAAGGCATTTTGTATATCAGTAACAAAACTTCTGAATCGGAAATGAGGAAAAACACTCCATTCACAATATTTTCAAAAAAAAATAAAATACTTGGGAATCAACCTAACAAAAGAGGTGAAAGACTTATACAATGAAAACTACAGAACCATAAAGAGAGAAATAGAAGAAGATCCATGTGTTTTTAAAGGTAACAAATAGGTGAATTCCTCTCTGCCTTTCTCTGTAGCCAATTCAGCACATGTAATTTCATATGCACATATAGAATCCTACCTGTTATCACATGTACATTCTCGTGAGGTGGCTGACTTGGCAGATACAAATTGGGAGAAGAGATCACTCCTCCTAAACACAGTTAGAACTGAAAATTCAACCTATGGGTGAGCTTCTTAGATGAACAACATGATAAATAAAATCATATTCAGTATAATGAATATTTTTGGATCAGTGGATGATATACATTTCATGAAGAATTTCGATTGGCATATATGTTGCTACTTTTTAATGTGTGTGTATGTGTGTGTGTGTATATATATATATATATATATATATATATATATATATACTCTCCAAATTTTTCAAAATATGAAATATATGTGTCTTATTGTACACTCCCTAAATTCATTCGTATTCATGTATGTGGATTTATAATTAAATTTTCAATAGATTATTCTCAGAAATATTCATCTACCTGAAATACATATTTGTTTCCTAGAACTGAAAACTAACTTCAGTGAATGGTGCAAACGAATCCTAAGATTTCTACAGTAACTGACCCAGTGTCACATCAATGCAAGTAGATTATTATGGAACATAATATGTATTTTGATGTTCATTTTTAGTCAACACTGGTACATTACTATTTCTTCAGTTTATGCCCATCATAAGATATATATTTCATACACAAGTTAGCAAATTTATAGGCATTTGTTTCACTTTCAATAACTTCCTTCTTCAGAACACATGTATCCCTCCATGTTTCTTGATAAGACTTTTCATGAGACTTCTTTCTAAACACATTATTTTTGTTTCCATAATCACTTTTGAAGCAAACCTCACACACTCGTCATGATAAAATATAACCCTAATATTACCATTAGAAGTATAACTGGTTGGAATGAATGATTGTATATCAATATAAGATTTCCTGTATATTTTCAGATATCAATTCAATCCGTTATTTAACGTTTACCAATTATATTATTTACTCTCAGTATGGTCTATTCTTGCATTATCTCTATATTCATAGAGTGATGGTACACCTCTTTGTACTCCCAATACTCATTTATACGTCTCCAAAATATTGCTCCCAGAAATGGTGGAAGAAATACTCATGTCACCTGACCTACATATACATTTTATCACAGTAATATTCTGGAAAATAAAGCAAAGGTCACACTTATAATTGTACCAAAGCCTAAATTTAAAGTGAGCATGGATTTCTGAAAACATCCATGACCAGGTTGCCTAATGCTCTCAAATGTCAATGTAATTGTTGACTACATATTTGTTTCTTTCTAAGATTATATATTCAAACTCAACCCTGTTGAAAATGTCTAATCCTATCACTCACTTTAAACTTTGCCTGATATCCTAATGTCTCTATTGATATCTCTTTTCCTTCATAATTTCCCAGTTCATCATTTTGACTGTGCATTTGTGCTGACATTTACATTCACTCTCTACCTGAAACCCAATTGCTAAACAACTTTTGGTCCAAATACTATACTCTCTCTTCTTTCTGAATCTACTGACTATCTCCCAAATCCTACTGACTATCCTTTTTAGAATGAATGTTCTCTTCAACATTCAATCATCCAAGGTACAAGGTCCGACGCCATTGTGTATTGATTCATCTGAGACATCTGTGCAGGACATGATTCAAAGCTAAGTCTCCCAATCAAGGGCCCAATCCCTTTCTGGGCTTCAAATCTTACTTAGATTTCTGTTTTCATACATATATTTGACCTCTATATTCTTATAAATATCGCTGGTTTTCAATACCATTATTCATCCAGCAAAATGATTCCTAACCCAAATCGAACATGTTATTAACCCAAACCATATACTGTTCCCACATTCTAACTTTATAGAAGAGCAGGGACAGTGTTTGTCTTACAATAAGGAATGTAGGGGATATAACACCTGCTGAAAACCTCAAAGTTCCATGCAGAAATAATCCCTGGAGAAGATGTAGGCAGCTATGAAGGACCAGAGAGTGCAAAAGTCTTCTTCCATGAAAAACAGCCTTGTCTGAATGAGGGGTTGTGTCGGAATCAGCCTCTCTGTTCCTAATGTACAGAAGATGGACAAATCCAGCCCTGTGTGGAGAGCTGTTCACGGGTGCCTATGGGTGATATACCATTCTAACTTGTGAAAGTGTCACGGGAAATAGGGGCAACATCCATCTCATGGGACCCTTGGAAGCAACTGTTAGGACAAAGTGGTTGCAAAGGCAGTGAACTTATTCAGTTCCTGAAGGAAGTGACCTCACCTCTATTCCTTGGTGATGGAACTCTCTGAACTTGCGATATAGGAAGCCAGGCACTCAGAGCCAGTCCCAGTCCCAGTCCCAGTGGGCTCACTTGTTTGGATATTCCAATGACAGAGACAGTCTTTTTTGGTATATACTGATGTGAGGATGGCGAAATGCCAGGAAAGCTTTGAAGACTGGCCTTTCCAGAGAAAGCAAGTAGTGGCTCACCGTGGGCTCCTGACATTTTCAGAGTTCACCAAGGAGACCATATCTGAGACAGGACAGGCCATTTCAGAGGAACATAGTAAGGCTCACCAGTGAGAGTACACTCTGAATAGTCACAGACCTACTTGGGGAAAGGAGATGCATTTGTGGTTTTAGTTGTGTGTTTGTGGTTTTGTCTCATGTTCTGAGAAAATGTAGGAAAGGCGGTTTGTTTGGTTTGGAGTGAACTGTTTCTAGTAAGTCGTTTGACAAGGCAAGTGTTTCTATGTCTGTGTTTCCCAGTGTGTCTGTGGTTGTAGACATTAGAAAAGAGAATGCATCAATGGATGTGTCCTGTCTAGTAGAAAGCTTCCCAGCATCAATCTTGCCCAATATATAAATGGACTGTGGCTTGCCTTATCGAAGGGCAACACCTTCAAACTTCCTAAGTTCTTGTTTCCTTCCTGAATTCTGGCTACACTCCAGAATAGGCTCATGGTTTTCTGTCCAAGATATTTACCACCTCCAAGCTCTGTGATATGGGCATGTACTGGATAGCTGAAGGGAATGGCGAGCATCTCAGAAAACTCAGATATCAGTGTGACCAGTAAAGTTTCAGTGGAGAAACTCTGCTTTGGGGCTTTTGCTTGCCTATTGTTCTTTTGCCCTGAATGTCAGGAAGGACTTTGCCTCAGGCCACCCCTTTGTGAAACCTGAAGTAACCAGTTTTCAAATGGATATAAATGGGCATTACCTGTGGCTCTTTACTTAACTGCTTTGGAAAGGGATGTGTCTGAATCAGTCTCTTGGCCCTGTGTGAGTCTATGGCTTAGATTCCCTACACCTGATGGATGTAAAAAAAAAAATCCCATGTGTGCATACAAAATCAAAATGGCAAAAATTACAGTCATTGTAGATGAAGTCTCTCGCCTTTCTCTGTAAGGTTTCTGACCTCCATCAAGTGAGAATAAGGATCCTTTGGGTCAAATGAATTCTTCAAAGCCATGGAGAGGCTAGCCCATAGGTGCTTCGGTTTTCTCTTGACTACAGTTCACATAAATAATCTAAATGCCACAGTTAAAAGGCCTAAAATTGAAGAAGTTGAAAAGTATTAATGGCAGACCTATTTGATCACTCCTGATTTATGGTAAGGGTGTCCAGGCCACCCTGACTTTAGGCAAATGAGGGTTAAGGGAGCTTATTTTGGACACTGTCTTGGGCTGCACCCCTTATGGAAAACTCCAGCCAAAGGATATGATGAGTGTCTATATGGAAGAAGATTAGGGCCGTGTGGAGTGTTTTGGTTTTAATTGTGGTCATTTGTGTGGTGGTTGGAAGAAATGACTGGGTCTACCTGTGCTTGAACTCTGGTGTGATTCCCCTTAGAGACTGAGTTCTAGAACTTACCTCAGAGAAGTATTGCCATGAATTGTTTTGGGATTTTAGGAAGCCACGCAATGAAAGTCGCCCTTGGAAACTGAGATCTAGGCCCAGGGTGGCTTTCCACAAAGCACTGGGAATCTCAGCCAGGATATCACTTGATTGTATTCTGAAAGACATGGCAGCCATTGTTCAGTGTCAAAAAACACATGGACCTCATATTGTAGACCTCAATAGGACTGGATTCAAGTGACCTTTTGGCCACTATTTTGGAAGCCTTGCCTTTGAGAGTTCTCCAGAGCTTTCATTGAAATGTGCTTCTTCACCATTTAACGCTTCCTGAATATATTGAAACCCATAGTGCTTGCAACATCATCCTAGAAAAATGGCTAGAAAAATACCGTGAAATTTTTGAAATTCCCATGACCTGGTGGCACTGGAGAACCTTTGGATGTGCTGTTGCTGATCTTGAGTGTGCCAGACACTGCCTTGATTGACTGGGTTTCATGAAAGTGGTGTAGAACAGAGATGCCAGTAATTTGGAGCCTGCTGATTAGTGGGCCTAGAACAGTGGTGGGAAGGTTTGTGATAAAACATGTAGTGCGGCAATGTGGATCTGCCCTTGGCTTCCAAATGGTTGTTACTGACATGGTGCAGCCAGCAGACGCTTCTTTGTAAAGGCATCTTGTTATATTGAGTGGTTTCAGGGCAATGTTCAGAATCAGGTTGCTATGGTCAAGGGGGAAAGCAATGTGGGATAGAAGCCTGGTTGGTGCATTATCCTGCAGACCCTGACCCACCACTCCCGACAGAAATCCCTCCAGCACTGTGTCCCAGTTGAACTCCATGTATTTTGTGAAGCAAATACCAAACTCCCAGTGCAGCAGCGAGAAACACCACAAAAATTGGAGGATGCCCAAATGGCTTCACAGTCCACACGGGGATACACTTAGCCCCCAGTGGCCACAGGTTACCTACAAAGAGAGAATTCAGCACTGCTGCCTCATTTTCATTGGAAAATAAGAAACAATTTCCTCCATGTCACATAGATGCAGACCCAGCATTGATGGTCTCAGTACAAAGGAAGCTAAAGCTCCTGACAACCACATATAGTTCAAGGGCCCAACCTCAGAGGCAGTTTCTCAAGAAGTCTTTAGGCCAGCAGAACTCCATGTTTGTGGAGTGTTTACCCTGTCCCTTTCTTTTCGAAAATCATCTACCACCTCGAATTTTTCAAAACTGTGAGCATATTCCATTCCAGATATGTATTCACTGATTTTCTAATTCTTCTCCTCTAATGGTGTTTTAGTTGGAGCGAAGGTACTGTCAAGGCATTTTTCTGTATGAGAGTGGGAGGATATTTGTGGAGCACACATTTACATACACATTGGATTCATTTTCCAATTTTTCTTTCAAAATACTGAATCCCCGACACTAACCCCTACCCTACTACACTTGACTACTAATACTAATAAGATGGAGAAAAATAACTCAAACAGAATAAAAATACAAGCATTTCAGAGGAGGCATGGTGTATAGTTGGACTTGCCTTTTGCATTATATATTGTGGGAGTTATAAATCTAGTCAACTTTTTGTTGAAGTCGTTCTCCATGTTTTTTTTAAAGTTAACCAATATGTGAATTCCTGTCTCCCCTCTCTGTAGCCTATTCACCACCTGTATTTTTATATGCAAACATAGAATCCTACCTGGGACCACACGTCCATTCATGTGAGGTGGCTGACTTGACAGATACAAATTGTAAGGGATCACTCCTCCTAAATGATGTTGGAACTGAAAATTCAAATTATGGGTGAGCTTCCTACTTGATCAATATTATTCATAAATCCATGTTCAGTTAAATAAATATTTTTGCATCTGTCAAAGATATATATTTCATTTTGAATTTTGATTGGCATATATATTGCTATTTTTAATGTCACACACACACACACACACACACATATATATATATATATATATATATATATATATATATATATATATAGATAGATAGATAGATAGATAGACTCTCCAGATTTTTCAAAATATGAAATATGTGTTTTATTTTACACTCACCAAATTCATTCATATTCATATATGTGAATTTATAATCAACTTTTCACAAGATTATTCTTAGAAATATTCATTTACCTGAAAAACGTATTTCTTTCCTAGTACCGAAAAGGAACTTCAGTGAATGGTGCACACAAATCCTAATATTTCTACAGTACCTGACCCAGTTTAACATCAATGCAAGTAGATTCCAATTGGACATGATGTGTATTTTGACGTTCATTTTTATTCAACACTGGTAGATTACTATTTCTTTAATTTATGCACATCATAGGATATGTATTTCATCCACAAGTTAGGAAATTTATAGGCATTTGATTCACTATCAATCACTTCCTGCTTCAGAGCACATGCATTCCTCCATGTTTCTTGACTGGTCTTTTCATGAGAAAAGAAATGGACAATGCAAGGTAAGGCAACTAACATAGCACCGAACACAGCGAAACAGTCCTATTTGGTTGCAACCGGATTTAGAGGGCATTGCTTCTATTGTAATCATTTAATCCCCTGAACTCCAAGTTTAGATTGTTTCAGAATTTTGTACCCAACATGTAAGGGAGGGACTCAGAAGTTCACAGTCTGCAGAAGTTCATTAAAAGCAGTTTTTGTTTCTGTTTTTTTTTTTTTTTTTCTGTTCTGTGCAAGTTAACATTTCAAGGACACCTGGGAGGGGCAGAGCTTTTTTCTTCTCTTTTTTTTCTCCCTGCCAGCTTTTACCATGGAGCCCAGTTGGTAACTTCTTTAACTTAGAACTGTAGCCATCTCTGTCAAGCCCCAGCTCAAGGCCAGAGGCCTTGTTCACATATTGCCAGCATTGTGACTGACTCTTTCCAAACACATTATTTTCGATTTACATAATCACTTTTGTAGCAAAAATAACATATCTTCATGATAAACCATAACCCTAATATTGATATTAGATGTATAAATGGTTGGAATAAATGATTGTATATCAATATAAGATTTCTTATATATTTTCAGATATCAATTCAATCCGTTAATTAATGTGGAACAAGTTATATTATTTATTCACTTATGGTCTATTCATGCATTATCTCTATATTCATTGACACAGTGTATACCTCTTTGTACCCCTATACCCATTTATATGTCTTCAAAAAATTGCTCCCAGAAATGGTGGAATAAACACTCATGTCACCAGATCTATATATACATATTATCACAGTAATATTCTGGACACAAATGCAAACGTCACACTTATGATTGTACCAAAACCTAAATGGAAAGTGAGCATGGATTACAAAAAATATCCATGTCAAGGTTGCCTAATGCTCTCAAATGTCAATCCTATTGGTGACTACATATTTGTTTCTTCCTAAGATTATATATTCTAACTCAACCCGGTTGAAAATGTCTAATCGTATCACACACTTTATACTTTGCCTGATTTCGTAATGTCTTTATTGATATCTGCTTTCCTACGTTCTTTTCCCATTTCATTATTGTGACTGTTCACATGTGCTGACATTTACATTCACTCTCTAACCGAACCCCTATTGCTAAAGAGATTTTGTTCCAAATCCTATACTCACTCTTCTTCCTAAACCTACCGACTATCTTCTTAATCCTACCGACTATCCCTTTTTGACTGGATTTTCTCTTCTACATTCAATCATCCAAGTAATGTTCGTGCAAGCATCGGAGGAAGAGACCACCAGGAGAGTGTCTCATGCCACAGCAAGAGGTTTATTGGGGGTCCAGCATGCTGTGGCTCAGAGCTCACAAGAATAGAGCAGAGAGCCCTGAGAACAGCTTAAGCAGAGCTTATATACTTTCCTTGAAAAGGGTAGGGACGGAAATTTATTGATGGGTCAGAGCGAGTGGGCGGTTTGCGTGTAACCGGATGAGGGAATACATTCTGCAATTTCGAAGTTGGGGACAGCACAATCTGGGAACAAGGTTAGCAAACAGTTCTCAATATTTCAACAGTGTTTTGTTAAGCATACAAAAAAAACAGGAAGTTCCAAGTTACTTTTTTATTAACCTTTCATTCCCCACTTCTTCTTCTGGCTAATTTTAATCATAATAGTGATCATTGGGGGGTGTCACATTCTATGTCTGCTAGTGGGGTATTACCATAAGTTTAACTTGTCCAATTTGAGCTTGGAAAAAAGAAATTACACGGTTGAGCAAACAGGGTTTTATAGTTAGCTATAATATGGAGATTATTATTGGACAGGCCAGGGGTGATAAAAGCGTAGATAAACAGGGGGACTGTGATAACCAAGACTCAAACCACCCTTTTGGGGCGTCTGTCTCTCATTGACACTCTTCAAGGCATCCTTTTATTTTACTCATAGGTTTTTTTACAACTTCATTATGGTCGGCATAAAAACAGCATTCTTACATCAATGCAGCACAAAGGCACCCTTCTCTCATGAAGAGGAGGTCAAACCCTCGACTGTTGTGTAAAACAACTTCAGAGAGAGAGGTTAAAGATTCCTGAAAACTGTGATGGAGGTTTCTAATATCTTTAAGATTTGGTCTATTGCTGCTTCTATTTGGGTCATTTGTTGTGTACCATGGACCAGGGCAGTGGTTCCTGTGACTACCCCTGCAGCAACTCCACTTCCTAATATGATAGGTAAAGTAAGAGATATATGTTCCCAGTGGAACTGGGTTGTATGCCCCCCTGTTTGAACTTCAAATGAACCTGGGTCATTATAGAGCAATCTGGGAAACATCTTCACCATTTCACAATTAATCACATCTGTTGACCATTTCATTAAAACATAAACAATGTTTAAGTATATAGAATTATACTGTTGTAGGGGCAGTCAAGGCAAGGCACCTAAGATAGCACAGAAGACAGGGAAACAGTCCTATTTGGTTGCAACCGGATTCAGCGGGCATTGCTTCTGTTGTAATCAATTAATTCCCTGAACCCCAAGTTTAGGTAGTTTCAGAATTTTGTACCCAACATGAAAGGGAAGGGACTAAGAAGTTCACAGTCTGCAGAACTTCACAAAAAGAAGTTTTTTTCTGTTTTTTCCTCTTTGGTGGGCAAGTTAAACTTTCAAGGACACCTGGGAGGGGGAGAGCTTTTTCTTCCTTTTCTTTTATCCCCCTGCAGCTGTTACCATGGAGCCCAGTTGGTAATTTTATATCTTAAAAATATAGCCATCTCTTTGAAGCCCCAGCTCAAGGCCAGAGGCCTTTTTCACATATTGTGTGAAAAACTATTAAAGGGGTGTCAAGCTTAGGAGTGCTGATTTTTGCAGCCAGTAGCCAAGTAGAGCAGGGCAACAAAAAAACAGGAAGTTTATCTACACTGAACTCTTTTATAGGGACTCTTTTGCTGAAAATCCTAAAGTCATGGTGAAGACTTCTGGAGAAGTTCAGTTAAGATTTTTCTGTGGGCCTGGTACAGAGGGGGAAGACGGGGAAGGCGGAGGGTGAGAGCTGCTCCGTGGATCTGAGAATTAGGAAGGAGAGATATAAAAGAATAATGGGAAAGGGGTTTGGGATTTTCCTAGAAACAAAAACTTGAGCAGTATAACCGGTAGAGCAGAGGGGAAGACGGGAGTGACTATCCCGAAAAGCCTGTGAGGCACTTTAAATTCTTAGTAACCTGTTTTCAGTGATCACAAAGCAACTTTAAAGGTCATTTTCATTACATCTTCCATAGGGGTCTGAGGGATCTCCTAAGCTGGTTTGAGCTTTAGGTTAGCTGGTAAGAGGACCTGGTGCAACCCGGTGCGGGTACTGACAGAGGAAGAGAGGAGTGAGTGGGTGGATGGGTACCTCAGTACCTGCTAACTCAGCAAGGGGGCAATGCTCTGAGAACCAGCGAAGGTTTGGGTTTTGGATCTAGTAATTGGAGGGGAGAAATAAGGTTGCTGAGGTCGGACTGACAGCAGAGAGTCTGGAGCAGAAAGCTGAGGGTGAGGAACTATTGGAGAAGCATCGTTCAGGATGTGAGGGAAACAGGGAAAAGGCCTCCACATAGGGGAATTTCCTTTCACCCTTTTGAGCACTTGCAGAAGGTAAAAAGGTCACACAGAATTTGAGGATCTAGAGACTCCTCTTGGCGCCATCTGTTTTAGATGTCTAAGTAGTAATATGGCCAATGCTGTGTACTGAATTTGATGAGGATTTTACATTCCACCAGGCAGCCCCTGTATGCTCAAATCCCCATGACTTACAGAAGAAGTCATCTTTTCCCACACTCAGCCATGGCGGTTTGTGGCTTTGATAGTCTGCGGGGCAAACATACTAATATAGGCTAGCCAACCTGCATCTGGCTTGCCTGTCTATACAACCATAATGTTTGTTTCCATTATCTATGGTACGGAAATGATTTAATGGAATTTTAGTGGGATACTCTTCATCAAGGATATCCTAATAGGAAAGACCTATATCCAGCTGACAAATGTCTGGGTGGAGAGATGGCCACCAGGTTCCTAAGGGGGCTGTATGCAAGATAGACCATACTTCTTGTCTTGTAGGATTTGTGATCAGCCATTGCTGCTGAACGGGCTAATGAGTGTTAGGTCTACTGGTGGCCAAGGGGAAAGTCTATAGCCTTATCTACGTGGCAAATACACAATTTGAACGGGTTACCAGTCTTTTCCAGTTTCCAGCCAGAGTCTGGACAGGTTGCAGGTTTGAGATGAGAGGCATGGATCCAGGAAGTGATTCCGTCTACTTTTACCGCTGTAGGTGTTATAAGTAGCACCTGGTATGGTCCTTTCCAGCGGGGTTCCAGGGATGACACCTGATGTCCTCTTATGTAGAGGAATTCTCTTACTTGATATCGATGTGGAGTCCCCTCGTCCCCAGGTTGGAAGGCAGTGGCCAGCTGTTTCCACAGGTATAGCTGAGTTCTTTCAAGAGATTTAAGTCTGTCAAGCAAGGGTGTGTGGAAGGGATACTTAGGTCTTAAGAGTTGGGGTTAGGTCCCTTACCAGAGGAGGGGCCCCATAGAGAATTTCATAGGGGGTGATGTTACACAAAGAAACAAACGGAGTATTTCTTTCATGAAACAGTGCATAAGGCAGGAGCATAGTCTACCCTTTTATGACGGTCTCTAAGCTTAATTTATTTAAGGTCTCTTTAATGCTTCTATTTATTTTTTCATGTGTCCTGAGCTTTGGGGTCTAAAAGCACAATGTAACTTCCAATTAATCCCCAGGGTCCTGGCTAACCCCTGGTTTACCTGGCCCATGAACGCCGTTCAATTATCAGACCACATTACATTAGGCAGCCCCTGTCTTTGAAAAATATCTTTCAGGATCTTCTTGACCACCATTTGTGCCGTTTTTTTTTTTTTTTTTTTTTTTTTTTTTTTTTTTTTTTTTGTGGGAAAGGCTTCAATCCATCCTGAGAATGTATCTACAAAGACTAGAAGATATTTAAGTCCATATCTCGCTGGCTTAATTTAGGTAAAGTCCACTTCCCAGAATTGTCCTGGTCTGGTTCCTGTTACGTGCTTTCCTGCAGGAAGCTTGGAATGGTAAGCATTAACCAATTAACAGAACCGACAGGCTTTTGTTACCCATTCAGTTATTTCCATTCACTGTGAGTGAGTTAGTCTAAAACTCTGTTCTTGATCCTACAGGAATGGCTGCAGTTTCTTTGAACTAAGTTGATTGAGTTGATGTACATTTTTAACATAGTGTAGGGCTTTCTGAAATTGCAGGCTGGGCTCAGTGAAGTTGAGGTGTTCAGTGTTAGTGTTCTTAGATGTTATCAAAAGCTTGCTGGTGCTCAAAGGGCCCATTGGAATTGGGCATTCTCATTTAACAGCGGGTATAAAGGAGCAGCTATGAACACAAACCCAGGTCCATAACCTGCAAAAGCCAGCAGTTCCAAGAAACTCTCTATGTTGTCTCCTGTTAAATGGGGGTGGTATCTGCACAACGTTTTGTTTCCTGGGGTCAGTGAGCCATCATTTACAGTGCCTAAGAAAATACCCCAGGAAGATTACTTCTTGCTGGCAAATTTGGGCCTTTTTGGCCAAAGCTCTATACCTGAGTTGAGCAAGCTCAGATAATAGTGCTTGGGTCACAGACTCAAAGTTTTCCTTGGTGTTGGCTGCCAGGAGCAGGACATCCACATATAGAATCAGGGTGACTTCGGGGTGTGTAGTTCTGAAGATGTTGAGATCTCTGTGAAGGGCTTCATCAAAGAGAGTGGGGGAGATTTTGAACCCCTGTGGGAGTCTAGTCCAAGTTAGTTGACAAGACGTTCCTGTTTCTGGGTCTACCCACTCGAAAGTAAACAGCAACTGACTATCTTTATGCAGAGCCAAGCAAAAGAAAGCATCTTTTAAGTACAGAACCGTATACCATTTTCACTCAGCCACAGCAAAGTGTTTATTGGGGGTCCAGCATGCTGGGGCTCAGAGCTCACGTGAATAGAGCAAAGAGCCCTGAGAACAGCTTTAACAGAGCTTATATACTTTCCTTGGACAGGGCAGGGAGGGAAATTTATTTATGGGTCAGGGCGAGTGTGCAGTTTGCATGCAACTGGGTGAGGGAGTACATTCTGCAGTTTGGTAGTTGGGGATAGCACATTCTGGGAACCAAAATAGCAAACAGTTCTCAAGATTTCAACAGTGTTTTGTTAAGCATACAGAAAAACAGGAAGTGACAAGTGACTATTTTATTAACCTTTCACCAAAGCAAATTGAAAGTGAGCATGGATTATTAAAAACAACCATGCCCAGGTTGCCTAATGCTCTAAAATATCAATCCTATTGATGACTACATATGTCTTTCTACCTAAGATTATATATTCATCCTCAACCATGTTGAAAATGTCTAACCCTATCACTCACATTATACTTTGCCTGTTTTCCTAATGTCTCTATTGATATCTGCTTTCCAACATATTTTTCCCAGTTCATCATTGTGACTGACTCTTCGTATGTGCTCATATTTACGTTCACTCTCTACCCGAAACCCTATTGCTAATGAACGTTTTGTCCAAATCCTATACTCACTCTTTTTTCAAAACCTACTGACTACCTTCCTAATCCTGCCGACTATTCCTTTTTGACTGGATGTTCTCTAAGACATTTATTCATCCAAGGTACAAGGTACTCTGCCATTGCATATCGATTTATCTGAGACATCTGTGTAGAACATAATTCAAAGCTAAGTATCGCACTAAAGGGCCCAATTCCCTTCTGGGCTTCAAATCGTACCTAGATTTCAGGTTTTATACTTATATTTCACCTATATATTCTTGTGAATATCACAGGTTCCTAATACCATTATTTATCCCACAGAATGTTTCCTAACCCAAATAAAATATATTATTAACCCTAACCATACACTGTTCCCTCAATCTAACTTTACAAAAGAGCAGGGACAGAGTAGGTCTTACAATACAGGAATGTAGGGAATCTTCCACCTGCTGAGAACCTCAAAGGTTGATGCAGAAATGATCCCTGGAGAAGATGTAGGCAGCTATGAAGGACCTGAGAGAGCAAAAGTCATCTTCCATGGCAAACAAGCTGGTCAGGATGAAGGTATGTGTCTGAATCAGCCTCTCTCCTATTGATATAAAAAAGATGGACCAAAACAACCCTGTGTGGAGAGCTTCTCCTGGGTGTCTATGGTTGATATACCATTCTAACTTCTGAAAGTTTCACAGGAAGTAGGGGCAGCCTCCATCTCAAGGGACCTTTGGAAGCAACTGTAAGGACAAAGTGGTTGCCAAGGCAGTGACCTCATTCCCTTCCTTTAGGAATTGACCTACCTCACTTCTTTGGTGATGAAACTCTCTGAACTTGAGATCCAGGAAGCCAGGCATCCAGAGCCAGGCCCAGTCCCATTCCCAGTGGGCTCACTTGTTTGGATTTACCAAGGAGAGAGTCTGTCTCTCTTGGTACCTAATGGTTTAAGGATGACCAAATGCAAGTAGAGCTCTGAAGACGGGCCTTTCCTGAGAAAGCAGGTAGTGGTCAGCACAGGCTCCATACAACTTCACAGAGATGGACAAAGAGACCAGATCTGAGACAGGACAGGCCATTTCGGGGGAACATACTATGGCCCACAAGTCAGAGGACACTCTGGATACTCACAGACTTACTTGGGGAAAGAGGTGCCTTTTTGAGAGTGGGTGTGAGTTTGTGGTTTTGTCTCATGTTCTGAGAATAGGTAGGAAAGGCAGTTTGTTTGGTTTAGAGTGGACTGTTTCTAGAAAGTCCTTTGACAAGGTGAGTGTTTCTGTGTCTGTGTATCCCACTGTGTTCTTGGTTGTACACATTAGAAAAAGGAATGCATCAATGGATGTATCCTGACTAGTAGAAAGCTTTCCAGCATTCATCCTGCCCATTTTAAAAAAGGACTGCTGGTTGCCTTTTCGATGGGCAACACCTACTAACTTTCTAAGTTCCTGTTTTCTTTCTGAATTCTGGCCACTCTCCAGAATAGGCTCATGGTTTTTTGTCCAAGATATATATACCACCTCCAAGCTCTGTGACATGGCCATGTACTGGATTGTTGAAGGGAATGACAAGCATCTCAGAAAACTCAGATATCATTGTGACTAGTATAGTCTCAGTGGAGAAACCCTGCATTGGGATTTGCTTACTTATTGTTATGTTGCTCTGAAGTCAGGAAGGTCTCTGCCTCAGGCCACCCCTTTGTGAATCTTGAGGAAAACAGTTTTCAAATGGAAATGAATGGGCATCACCTGTGGCTCTTTGCTTAATTGCTTTGGAAAAGGATGTTCTGAATCAGCCTCGTGGCCCTGTGTGTGGCTGTGGCTTAGATTAGCAGCGCCTGATGGATATAAAGAAAGATCCAATGTGTGCATCCAAAACCAAAATGGCAAAAAGATCAGTGATAGTGGATGAAGTCTCTCGCCTTCCTCTGTAAGGTTCCTGACCTCCACCAAGTGACAATAGGTATCCTTTGGGTCAAATGAGTTTTTCCAAGCCTTGCAAATTTACTTTGGTTTCCTAATGACTCCAAATCACATAAAGAATCTATACCTGACAGTCAGTAGGCCTCAAATTGGAGAAGCAGAGCAGTATTACAGGAAGAACTATGTGATCAATCCTGGTTCACAGGAAGGGTGTTCAGGCCACCCTGAGGTTAGGCAAATGAGTTGCAAGGGAGCTTATTTTGGACACTCTCGTGGGCTGCGCCATTCATGGAAGCCTCTAGCCAAAGGTTATCATGAGTGTATGTATGTAAGAAGATGAGTGCCATGTGGGAGTGTTTTGGATTTAATTGTGGTCATATGTGTGGTGGTTGGAAGAATGACTGGGTCCACCTGGGCTTGAACACTGGTGTGATTCCTCTCAGAGACTGAGTTCTGTAACTGACCTCAGAGATGTAATTGCTTTGGAAAGGGATGTGTCTTAATCAGGCTCTTGGCCCTGTTTGAGGCTGTGGCTTAGATTATCAGCAACAGACGGATCTAAGAAAAGATCCCATGTGTGCATCCAAAACCAAAATGGCCAAAAGAGCAGTCATTGTGGATGAAGTCTCTCACCTTCCACTGTAAGGTTCTGAAAGAATAAAACAAATTGAAATTGAAACGTAAACAACCAGGTTTTGTAAAGTTTCCAAGCTGCACTCAGAACCTAAAATTCCTGTGGCAGTTAAGACAATTCCTGAAACTGCCCATTAGATGTGTGTTGAAATCTTCCCTGAACACCTAGTTACTTAACAACCCTTTCCCAGAAACCGTGCAGCTCACCACGTATACATCTCAGGGCTTCAACCAATAAATTTAAACGTATACCCCTTCTCAGGGCTGACCAATCACTCCCTGCCTGACCTTTTCCCGCCAATGAATGTGCTAATCATGTTTAAGAGTTGTTATTTGATTTTCCCGTGGTACATGATGATTTCCTAAAGGAGGCAATGATGTATGTAAATCCCTGCTCTCTCTAAAGAATGTATATATACTCTGCTCAAGTTGTTCTCGGGGCTCTTTGATTTTTGGTCCTCTGAAGTGAGCTCTGAGCCCCAGCATGCTGGACCCCCAATAAACCCTTTGCTGATGCATGAGAAAACCTCTTTGTTGTCTTTTCCTCTGACGTTCGCCGCACCGATTTATCTTGAGGCCCCAGGTGAGATATCCGGCAGCGGTGGACGAAAGACCTCAAGGGACTCCTCTCGGGGTTAGTAAGGAGCCTATTTCTGGTTTCGGATTTCAAGTCAGGGCATGGCAAAGTGGCTGTTGGTGAAGAGCATTAGCTCTCTCCTATGGTGTGACAGACCTGTCACAGAGCCCAAGGTCACGTTTCTGGGGGTCACTCCGGAAGACTAGGGAAATCAAAGAATAGTAGTTTCCTCATCCCAGTTACATTTTGCTTCAGGATTCGGTTTGCCAGCCCATCAGGTTTTGCCGGCTACTCAGTTTGGTTCATTGTCCCTAACTCATGTTGAGTTTACTGTCTGTCTTTATTGCCTAACACATTAAGATTTACCAGTTACTCAGTTCTAATCTTTTTCTTGGAGTCATGTTAAACATTTACTGTTTGTCTTTTTCTGTGTTGCGTTTGTGTCTTCACTGTCCCTGTTTGAGTAATTCCCATAATGGGACAAAGCACATCCTCTTCTCTGTCTCCGACCCTTGATCATTGGACTGATGTCCGCTCAAGGGCCCAGAATCTTTATTTTCCAGTAAAACGCTGTACCTGGCAGACTCTCTGTGCTTCAGAATGGCCCATCCTCGAAGTTGGATGGCCCCCAGAAGGATCCTTCCACTTTCCTCTAATCCGAAAAGTCAGAGATATTGTCTTTCAGCTTTGGCCACTTGGCCACCCAGATAAAGAGCCATATACCCCTTCCCCCATGATCCTATCATTCAAACCATCCACTCCTCCCCCTCTTCCTTCCATTCTCCCTGAGTCACAAGACTGGACACTCCTCCCCCTCCTTATCATCTACTCTCCCTCCCCAACCCCCAACACAGTTCCTGATGATCCTCCAACCGCTGACTCAGCCTCTCCACTGCTATAGGCAATTGGGCCACACCCAAGCCCTCCAGGGGACTTCTCTGCAGCAGCAGCAGCCCCTCCTCCCCTGGAGGAAGCTGGGCAACCTAAAGGAACCCACCGGAGGTGGATAATAGAAAACTCAGAAGCCCCTGTGATACTCTCTTTCCGTCCCTATGGGCCCATGAACCGACCCAACTGGGACCCCAACACCTTTGAAGGTAAGAAGCATCTGTCCACTTATCACCGGGCTCTAATAGCGGGTCTCCGAGTGGCCGCCAGAGGGCTGACCAATTTGGCCAAAGTAAGAGAGATTGTCCAAGGGCCTAATGAGTCTCCCTCTATGTTTCTGGAGAGAATTATGGAAGAATATAGAAAATATACTCCTTTTGATCCTCAGGCAGAGGACCAAAATGCATCTGTTACAATGGCCTGTATTGAGCAGGCTGCCCAAGATATTAAGAGAAAGTTACAATGTCTAGATGGATTACAAGATACGACCTTAAGAGATTTAGTCAGAGAAGCTGAGAAAGTATATTATAAGAGAGAAACTGAGGAGGAGAGGGAACAGAGGATAGAGAAGGAAAGGGAACAAAAGGGGGATGAAAGGAGCAAAAGGCAGACTAAAACATTGGCTAAGGTTTTGTTCACAGCAGCAAATATGCCAGAAGTTAAAAAGCTTGGAGTCAGGAAGGGATACTTGGGCCCATGCCAAAGGCTGCCCCTGGCCTCAGATCAATGTGCCTACTGTAAAGAAAAAGGACACTGAGCCAAAGAGTGCACCCAAAAGAAGCAACCACGCCAGCATGCCATGCTGACTCTAGAAGAGGACTAGGAATGTTGGGGCTCGGATCTCCTCCCCGAGATCAGGGTAACATTTGAAGTGGAGGGGACTCCAGTGAACTTTGGAGAGGATACACGAGCAGTATTCTCAGCCCTTAAGACCCCACTGGGCTCCTATCAAATAAATGGTCCCTAGTTCAAGGGGATAATGGCAGTACATATCGGGCTTGGACAACTAAGAGGATTATGGATGTAGGAAAAGGAAAAGTCCAACACTCTTTCCTAGTAATCCCAGAGTGCCCAGCCCCTTTGATGCACAGGGATCTGCTTACCAAACTCGGGGCTAGAATAACTTTTAACCCTGATGTTCCCGAAGTGGATGTTCTAAAGCCTTCAGTGAAACCTCCCATAGTCACAGCACTGACTATGTCCGTTGAAGATGAACATCAACTCTTCGCGCTCCCTAGGACTGATCAAAGAGGCAAACTACCACAGAAATGGATAAAAGATTATCCAAATGCCTGGGCAGAAACTGCTGGGTTAGGTCTAGCAATAAAACTACCTCCAATAGAACTAGAATTAAAAGCCTCTGCCTCTCCAATCAGTGTTAAACAATATCCTCTAAGCAAAGAAGCTAAAGATGGGATAAGTCCCCATATTCAGAAATAATTGGCCCTTGGGGTCCTAAGGCCCTGTCAATCAGCCTGGAATACCACCCTGCTACCAGTAAGAAAGGCAGGAACTAGGGACTACTGTCCTGTTCAAGACCTAAGAGAGATAAACAACAGAGTGCAGGACATTCACCCAACAATACCCAATCCATATAATTTGCTTAGCACTCTGAATCTGGAGCGGGAATGGTACACTGTGCTGAACTTAAAAGATGCTTACTTCTTCTTGCCCCTACATAAGGACAATCAGTTTCTGTTTGCTTTCGAGTGGATAGACCCAGAAACTTTAACATATGGCCAACTAACCTGTACTAGACTCTCACAGGGGTTCAAAAACTCCCCCACTCTCTTTGATGAAGCCCTCCACAGGCCTCAGAACTGCACACCCCGAAGTCACCCTACTCCAATATGTGGATGATCTGCTACTGGCAGCCAACACCAAGAAGAACTATGAGTCTGGGACCCAAGCACTATTATCCGAGCTTGTTCGGCTTGGATATAGGGCTTCTGCAAAAAGGACCAAATTTGTCAGCAAGAAGTAATCTTCCAGGGTTATTCTCTTAGGGGTGGCAAAAGATGGCTCAGTGAGCCCATAAAACAAACCGTTGTGCAGATACCGCCCACATCTAATAAGAGACTATTCAGAGAGTTTCTTGGGACTGCCGGCTTTTGCAGGTTATGGATTCCTGGGTTCGCATCTCTGGCTGCACCTTTATACCCGCTTATAAATGGGGATGCCCATTTCAAATGGACCCCTGAGCACCAAAAAGCTTTTGATAATGTCAAAAAAAGGCACTGCTATCTGCTCCAGCTTTAGCACTCTCAGAAGTAGAAAAACCCTTCACTCTCTACATCGAGAAAACGAAAGGAATAGAACTGGGAGTGTTCACTCAGACTTTGGGACCTTGAAAAAGGCCGGTAGCATTCTTATCAAAAAAATTGGACCCAGTGGCTAGCGGGTGGCCAAATTGCTTAAGAGCGATAGCAGCGGCAGCCCTTCTAAAAAAAGATGTTCATAAATGAACGTTGGGACAGAAGCTAACCATTATAGCCTCCCATGCCCTGGAGAGCATCATCTGTCAGCCTCCAGAGAGGTGGCTATCAAACTCCAGAATAAACCACTACCAGAGCCTCTGGATTAGCAAAGAGAGAATAACTCTGGGACCCCCTGCTCCACTCAACCTGGGTACACTGCTGCCAGAAGAATCATCAGAACCCATCACTCATGAGTGTCAACACATACTGGCAGAGGAAACCAGTATAGGATGAGACTTGAAAGATCCAGCCACTGCCTCACCCAGAAGTCGTATGGTTTACAGACGAGAGCAGCTTCCTCCAAGATGGTAAGCGGCAGGCTGGAGCAGCAATAGTTAGCAAAACTAATGTCATCTGATCCTCTGGTCTCCCAGAAAAGACATCAATCCAAAAGGCAGAACTGATTGCCCTTCCGAAAGCATTGGAACTAGCAACAGGCAAAAGGGCCACCATATACACTGATAGCCGCTATCCATTTGCCAATGCTAATGTGCACAGGGCTATTTACCAGCAAAGGGGGCTATTAACCTCTGCTGGGAAAGAAATAAAGAACAAAGATGAGATCCTCCACCTTCTCTCAGCAGTGCAGAGCACTAAGGAACTAGGTATAGTGCACTGTCCAGGGCACCAGAAGGGAAACGACCCCATGGCGGTTGGAAACAGAAGGGCAGATGAGGAAGCTTAATTGGCAGCCCTAAACGTAGTGACTCTGGTAACTTTTTCCACACCGGGGGGAACAACAATCAGGAGATTTGGCCGCACTGGAACATTCAGGCAACTTATCATCTGAGGAGACAGATACAGGACTCTGGGACCCTTCAGAGCCAAGTTTACTATTTCAAAAAGCCCACCTTTATGTCAAAGACGTACACCAACTCACCCACTTAGGCTGAAAAAAGTTATAGGCACTTCTAAAGGACCGGAGAAAGGACTTATTATTGACTGACTCACAGAGTAAAGAAATAGCTGAGCAGGTGACTAGAGCTTGTCAAGTCTGCCAGTTAGTTAATCCTTACCCATCCAAGCTTCCTGCAGGAAAGCGCTTACGAGGAACCAGAACAGGACAATTCTGGGAAGTGGACTTTACTGAAATTAAGCCAGCAAGGTACGGACTTAAATATCTTCTAGTCTTTGTAGATACTTTTTCAATATGGTTTGAAGCCTTCCCCATGAAGAAACAAAAGGCTCAGAGGGTGGTCAAAAGATTCTATAAGACATTTTTCCAAGGTTCAGCCTGCCTAAGGTAATAGGGTCTGATAATGGACTGGCATTCGTGGCCCAGGTAAGTCAGGGATTCGCCAGGACCCTGGGGATTAATTGAAAGTTAAATTGTGCTTATAGACCCCAGAGCTCAGGATAGGTAGAAAGGATGAATAGAAACATCAAAGAGACCTTAACGAAAAAAGCTTGGAGACCGGCATAAAAAATTGAACTCTGCTCCTACCTTAAGCACTGTTTCGTGCAAGAAAAACGCCCTCTGCCTCTTTGTGTAAACTCACCCCTTATGAAATTCTCTATGGTCCCCCTCCTCCAGTAAGGGACCTAACCCCAACTCTGAGACTTAATGATTCCTTTCACACACTCTTTCTTGACAGACTTAAAGCCCTTGAACAAACCCAGCACCCAGCGATACCTGTGGAAACAGTTGGCCACTGCTTATCAGCCTGGAGATGAGGGAACCCCACATCGATATCAAGTGGGAGACTTCATCTACATGAGATGGCATTAGGTGTCATCCCTGGAACCCCGCTGGAAAGGACCATACCAGGTGCTGCTTATAACAACCACAGTGGTGAAAGTGGATGGGATCACTTCCTGGATCCATGCCTCCCATCTCAAGCCTGCGCCCTGTCCAGACTCTGGCTGGAAACTGGAACAGACTGGTAACCGTCTCAAGTTGTGTGTCTGTCATGTGGGTAGGGCTATGGATTCTTCCCTTGACCACCAGCAGTCCTAATCCCCATCAGCTTGTTCAGCAACAATGGCAAGTTATAAATCCTACTGGGCAAGTAGTGTGGTCTATTTCACATACAGCCACCATATAGACTTGGTGGCCATCTCTCCACCTGGATATTTGTCAGATTGCCATAGGCCTGTCTGACTGGGATCTCCCTGACATAGAGGACCCCCACAGAGATCCCACTCAAACCCAAACCAGGGCAACATAGACCACCTTACCCCATGAATTATGGATATCATCTTCCGCAGCTCAGGTGTAAACTAGCCAATCTTGATTTTTATGTGTGCCCAGCTGATTTCCAAAGTCGCAAACAGGCCCAAACCTGTACAGGACCCAGTGACTTTTATTGTAGATCTTGGGGTTGTGAACAAACGGGAGCTGCATGGTGGAACCCAAACTCCCCCGACAGTACGATTCAGGAAGAAAGAAATGACACCTTGATTGATCCCAAGAAATGTGCTGCTAGCCAAGTGGTGTCAAAAACTCACTGTGGAAAGAATAGTCTATGTTACCCCCTCATTTTAACTTTCAATTCCAAAGGAAGGGGCTACCTCGGAACCGCATGGCCTATGGGAAATACGTGGGGAATGCGATTCTATATATATGGCCCTCGTTATGACTTTGGTCACTGGTTCACCATCCGGCTGAAAAAGGAAGAAAATATCACAGCAATAGAGCCCAATCCCCTCAACCCAGGAATTAAGCCTCCTAAACCTCCCATGGCTAGATCTACCAGAACCCCTCTACCATCTCATACTTCCCGGTTTCCGTCTTTGCCTACTTCCCCAGTCCAGAGTACAGCTGACTCCTCCCCCTGGGAACTAATTAAAGGAACCTTTATTGTACTGAACTCCAAACAGTCAGAACTCCTTGCATTTCAGCCCAGGTATTTGACATCTCTGTAAATTATTGTGTAATGGTGCAGATACTCCCCAGGGTGCTCTATTATGATGTAGAATCATTTGAAGATCTACTAGGGGGAGAAAGAACCCGATTTTGCGGGGAGCCAGTGTCCCTTACTCCTGCCATCCTATTGGGGATAGGAGCTGCTGTAGGAGTGGGTATGGGAACAGCTGCTACTATATGTGGGTCACAACAAATGGCCCGATTAGAAACAGCAATAGATAAAGACTTGAAGACGTTAGAGACCACCATCACAGCTTTGCAGGAATCCTTAACTTCTCTCCCTGAAGTTGTTTTAAAGAACAGGCGAGGATTAGACCTCCTCTTCATGAGTGAGGGGGGCCTCTGTGCTGCACTGAGAGAAAAATGTTGTTTTTATGCTGACCATACTGGAGTTGTAAAAGAATCCATGAGTAAATTGAGAAAATGCCTTGAAGAGCACCAGAAAGATAGGGAGATTCAACTAGGGTGGTTTGAGTTATGGTTTACCCAGTCCCCCTGGTTAACTACACTCTTATCAGACTTAGCTGGACCCTTGATCATCCTTATGGTGTTGCTAACTGTAGGACCTTGTTTGCTTAACCACATAGTTTCCTTTCTCCAGGCTCAAATTGGGCAGGAAAAACTCATTGTAATCAGACAGAAATACGGTCCACTGGCAGAAATAGAATGTGAGACCCCGCAATAATTATGATTTATTACGTTTAAGATTAAAAGTAGTAAGAAAAAGGAGTGGGAAATGAACGAATAAAAGAAATTGAAATTGAAACATAGAACCAGGTTTTTTAAAGTTTCCAAGCTGCACTCGGAACCTGAAATTCCTGTGGCAGTTAAGACAATTCCCGGAACTGCCAATTAGATGTGTGTTGAAATCTTCCCTGACCACCTAGTTACTTAACAACCCCTTTCCAGAAACCGTGCAGCTCACCACATATACATCTCAGGGATTCAACCAATCAGTTTAAACGTATACCCCTTTTCAGGGCTAACCAATCACCCCCTACCCGACCTCTTCCCAACAATGAATGTACTAATCATGTTTTAGAGTTGTTATTTGATTTCCCCGTGCTATGTGTTGATTTCCTGAAAGAGGATATGATGTATGTAAAGTCCCTGCCCTCTCTAAAGAATGTATATAAACTCTGCTCAAGTTGTTCTTGGGGCTCTTTGTTCTTTGCTCCTCTGAAGTTAGCTCTGAGCCCCAGCATGCTGGACTCCCAATAAACCCTTTGCTGTGACATGAGACAGTCTCTTGATGGTCTTTTCCTCTGACTTTTGACCGACCTTTTCACCTAAGAAGGACCTGAGAGAGCAAAAGTCAACTCCATGTCAACTTCCATGTCAAACAACCTGGTCAGAATGAAGGAATGTGTCTGAATCAGCCTCTCTCTTCTTAATGTAGATGAAATGGACCAAACCAGGCCTGTATACAGAGCTTTTCCTGGGTGCCTATGGTTGATATACCATTCTATCTTGTGAAAGTGTCACAGGAAGTAGGAGCAGCCTCCATCTCATGGGACCATTGGAAGCAACTGCTAGGACAAAGTGGTTTTCCAAGGCAGTGACCTCATTCAGTTGCTGAAGGAAGTGACCTACCACACTTCCTTGGTGATGGAACTCTCTGAACTTGGGACCAGGAAGCCAGCCACCAAGAGCAAGTCCCAGTCCTAGTCCCAGTGGTCTCAATTGTTTGGATTTACCAAGGACAGAATCAGTCTTTCTTGGTACCTACTTATGTGATGATGGCCAAATTCCAGGAGAGCTCTGAAGAGGGACTTTTCTGAGAAAGCACGTAGTGGCTCAACCATGGCTCCTGACCACTTCAAAGAGTTGGCAAAGAAGACCAGATCTGAGGCAAGACAGGCCATTTCAGGGGAACATAGTATGGCCCACCAGTCAGAGGACACTCAGGATAGTCACAGTCCTACTTGGGGGAAGGAGGTGCCATTGTGGGTGTCGGTGTGAGTTTGTGGTTTTATCTCATGTTCTGAGAATAGGTAGGAAAGGCAGTTTGTAGATTTGGACTGGAAAGTTTCTAGAAAGTCGTTTGACAACACGAGTGTTTCTATGTCTGTGTATCCTACTGTATCCGTGTTGTAGACATTTGAAAAGCAAATGCATCAATGGTTGTGTCCTGTCTAGTAGAAAGCTTCCCAGCATTCATCCTGCCCAATTTAAGAATGTAGAGCGGCTTGCCTTATGGATGGGGAACACCTACTATCTTCCTAAGTCCCTCTTTTCCTCCTGAATACTTGCCACTCTCCAGAGTAGCCTTATGGTTTGGTGTCCAAGATATGTACCACCTCCAAGCTCTGTGACATGGCCATGTACTGGATAGTTGAAGGGAATGGGAGCATCTCAGAAAACTCAGATATCAGTGTGACCAGTAAAGTCTCAGTGGAAAAACCCTGCTTTGGGCCATTTGCTTACTTATGTTTCTATTACCCTGAATGTCAGGAAGGTCTTTGCCTCAGGCCACCCCTTTGTGAAGCCTGAAAAAAAACAGGTTTCAAATGGAAATGAATGGTCATTACCTGTGGCTCTTTGCTTAATTGCTTTGGAAAGGGATGAGTCTGAATCAGCCACTTGGCCCGGTGTGACAGCAGTGGCTTAGATTCTCAGCATCTGATGGACCTAAAGAAAGTTTCCAAGTGTGCATCCAAAACCAAAATGGCCAAAAGAGCAGTCATTGTGGATGAAGTCTCTCGCTTTCCTCTGTAAGCTTCCTGAGCTAAATCAAGTGAGAATAGGGATCTTTGGGTCAAGTCAGTTCTTCAAAGCCCTGCAGAGGCTAGCCGATAGGTGCTTGGGTTTTCTCATGAAACCAATTCACATAAAGAATCTATACCAGACAGTCATTAGCCCTCAAATTTGAGAAGCGGAGCAGATATAGAGCAGGCCTATTTGATCACTCTTGGTTCACTGGAAGGGTGTCCAGGCCACCCTGACTTTAGGCAAATGAGGGGCAAGGCTGCTTATTTTGAACAGTGTATTTGTCTGTGCGCTTCATGGAAACCTCCAGCCAGAGTTCATGATGAGTGTCTATGTGGAAGAAGATGAGGGCCATGTGGGAGTGATTTAGTTTTAATTGTGGTCATTTGTGTGGTGGTTGTAAGAGATGGCTGAATCCACCGGGGCTTGAACTCTGGTGTGATTCCTCTTAGAGACTGCGTTATGGAACTGACGTCAGAGAAGTATTGCCATGAATTGTGTTGGAATTTAACGAGGCCACGCATGAGAGTCGCCCTTGGAAACTGAGATCTAAGCCCAGAGTGGCTTTCCACAGCACACTGGGAATCTCAGCAGGATATCACATGATTTTATTCTGAAAAACTTGGCAGCCATAGTTGAGAGTCAAAACACACATGGACCTCACATTGTAGACCTCAATTGGCCTGGCTTCATGTGACCTTTTTTCCACTCTTTGGGAAGCCTTGCCTGTGAGAGTTCTCCAGAGTATTCCTTGAAATGTGCTTCCTCAAAATTTAATGGTTCCTTAATGAATTGAAACCCACAGTTTCTCCAACTTCATCTTAGGAAATGGCTAGATAAATACTCTGAAATTTTTGAAATTCCCATGACCACCTGCAACTGGAGAATATTTGGATGTCCTGTTGCTGATCATGAGTATACCAGAGAGTGCCTTGATTGACTGGGTTTCATGAAAATGGTTTAGAACAGAGATGCCAGTATGTTGGGGCCTGCTGAGTAGTGGGTCCAGAGCTGTTGTGTGCAGGTTTGTGATGAAACATCTGTGGTCGGGCCATGTGTATCTGCCATTGACTTCCAAATGAATTGTGGCTGACATGATGCAGACAGGAATCACTAATATGTCTGAAACCACTCCATTAAAGGCATCTTGTTATATGGAGATGTTTCAGGGCAATGTTCAGAATTCGGTTGCTATGGTCAAGGGGGTTAGCTATGTGGGATAGAAGCCTGGTTGGTGCATTCTTCTGCAGACCCTGACCCACCACAAGTGACAGGACTAACTCCAGCACTGTGTCCCAGTTGAACTCCTTGTATTTCTTTTTTTTAATTAATTTTTATTGTAGGTTGTACAAAACATTACATAGTTCTTGATATATCATATTTCACACTTTGATTCAAGTGGGATATGAGCTCCCATTTTTACCCCATATAGAGATTGCAGAATCACAACAGTTGCAGAACCATTGTTTTACATATTGCCATTCTGGTGTCTGTTGTATTCTGCTGCCTTTCCTACCCTCTACTATCCCCCCTCCCCCATCCCCTCCCCTCTTCTCTCTCTACTGCCTCTACTGTAATTCATTTCTCCCCCTTATATTTTTCCTCCTTTTTCCTCACTTCCTCTTCTATGTAATTTTTTATACCCCTGAGGGTCTCCTTCCATTTACATGCAATTTCCCTTCTCTCTCCCTTTCCCTTTCACCTCTCATCCCTGTTTAATGTTAATCTTCTTCTCATGCTCTTTGTCCCTACTCTGTTCTTAGTTACTCTCCTTATATCAAAGAAGATATTTGGCATTTGTTTTTAAGGGATTGGCTAGCTTCACTTAGCATAATCTGCACTAATGCCATCCATTTTTCTCCAAATTCTAAGATTTTGTCTTTTCTTAATGCAGAGTAATACTCCATTGTGTATAAATGCCACATTTTTTTATCCATTCGTCTATTGAAGGGCATCTAGGTTGGTTCCACAGTCTTGCTATTGTGAATTATGCTGCTATGAACATGGATGTAGCAGTGTCCCTATAGTGTGCTCTTTTTAGGTCTTTAGGGAATAGACCGAGTAGGGGAATAGCTGGATCAAATGGTGGTTCCATTCCGAGCTTTCCAAGAAATCTCCATACTGCTTTCCAAACTGGCCACACCAATTTGCAGTCCCACCAGCAATGTACAAGAGTACCCTTTTCCCCACATCCTCGCCAGCACTTGTTGCTGTTTGACTTCCTAATGGCTGCCAATCTTACTGGAGTGAGATGGTATCTTAGGGTGGTTTTGATTTGCATTTCTCTGACTGCTAGAGATGGTGAGCATTTTTTCATATACTTGTTGATTGATTGTATGTCCTTTTCTGAGAAGTGTCTGTTCAGGTCCTTGGCCCATTTGTTGATTGGGTTATTCGTTATCTCATTGTTTAATTTTTTTAGTTCTTTGTATATTCTGGATATTAGGGCTCTATCTGAAGTGTGAGGACTAAAGATTTGTTCCCAGGATGTAGGCTCCCTATTTACCTCTCTTATTGTTTCTTTTGCTGAGAAAAAACTTTTTAGTTTGAGTACGTCCCATTTGTTGATTCTAGTTATTAACTGTTGTGCTATGGGTGTCCTATTGAGGAATTTGGAGCCCGACCCCACAGTATGTAGATCATAGCCAACTTTTTCTTCTATCAGACGCCATGTCTCTGATTTGATCTCAAGTTCCTTGATCCACTTTGAGTTAACTTTTGTGCATGGTGAGAGAAAGGGATTCAGTTTCATTTTGTTGCATATGGATTTCCAGTTTTCCCAACACCATTTGTTGAAGATGCTATCCTTCTTCCATTTCATGTTTTTAGCCCCTTTATTGAATATAAGATAGTTGTAGTTTTTTGGATTGGTTTCTGTGTCCTCTATTCTGTATCATTGGTCCACCCGCCTGTTTTGGTACCAGTACCATGCTGTTTAGAAGTCAGTTCGGTTTGAAGTCTGGTTGTGGAAGAACAGGTTGTAAAGTCATCTGGGGATGGGTTCTTCTATGAGAGAAACAAAAAACATGAGTACTGAATAAATGTTGCAGCAGCTGGAACATGTCACTGTATAGAAGTTCCCTCACAAGCCTTTAATATCCCCAGTTATCAGGACTGTTAACTTAATATTTAACTTTTAGTGTTACAGTTGTCCCTCCCCATAAGATACATTTTAATAATTTAATGTCATCTGATCTTGCAAAGTCCTTTTAGAATGACCTCTGTGTCTAATAGAGACACCTTTAATTCTCTTACTCAGGGCTGGATAATCATACTTACAAATACCAAGCCTATGTGTTTAGCTTAAGAATATCTGTAGGCCTTAAACTAAAAACTTCTGCCTCTGGCAGATCCTTTTGATAGTCTCATTTTATAGTTATCAGGCATTCCTGTCTGAGAATCCTTCTTTGTAGCCTCCAGTCTTACTTATTTTGGGAGGCTAACATGAAGTGAATACCATAATATATTATTATTACTATTATTATATAAAATGCCCAGGAATGGCTGTATTTTGTTTTTAACTGTCTATTCTAAGTGTTTAATATGAAGCAGTCAAATTGACTTTTGTTTCTCTATATTGTGAACAGTCAGCTGAGCTTTTATGGGAGTCATTCTTGGGGAAAATTGAGAGCAGCTTCTCAGTTCTGCTAGTGCCATTTGCGCTAGGTGGGTCCAGGTCTTCCTTGACCATGTGGCTTCCCTTGGAAGCATCAGGGATGTCTCCCTTCTCTGATGACTATCCTCTTTGTAGCAATGCACTGATTGGCTTTCTGTTCTCCAGTGGTCTTATTAATCTCCCTGATCAGGAGGTTATGTGGTTCAGAGTTGCAAAGCTCTTTAGAGAAGTCCGCTGTTCTCTGGATACAGACTGACTCAGAGGGCAAGAGCCAAATATTAGTTTTCTTGTCCCTTTTCATTTTACTTTAATTTTAAATCCTAATCTTAAACATCCATCAAATAAATTTTAACAGCCTTATATTAAGAGTACTGGGCTTTCATGTCTATAATTTAAAATTATTTAACTTTTTATTAATTGGGATCTGTATTATTCTGTCTGTCCTGTAGGTGATGGGTTATTATCTTAAATTAACCCATGCTGTGTTCTTAAAGCAACACTTCTGTAAAACACTAACAGGAAATCTTTATGTCACCTATAAGGAAATTACAAAATAAAATTAACAAGAGTAAACATACTCAGTTCTTGTAATAGCTACCCTGAATTTTTTGGCTGAGTTATAGATTACATCCCCTTTTTGAGATGCTAGTGATCTTGACCGAAAAAAAAAAAAAAAAAAAAAAAAACTTTTGAACATAACTTTAAATGAAATAACATCTGACCTACTGCTTTCGTAGTCATTCTCACATATAGTAAGATGGGACACAGAGCCTTATCTCAGGTAAGGCAGTGCTCATTATAAATCTTAAGTGTTTTAGTTCTAAAGCTAATCTTTGTTTTGAAAATATCATTTTACAAAGTTTACATAAATTTTTTGAGGTCACATGAACATTAGTTAACACCATATGATATAACATTTAAAACATTAATTAAAGAAAGGCTGAAACTTTTTAACCTTTACATAGATTAGGCTCTCATTAACTTAAAAATACATATAAATTGTTCCCCAATGTAAAAAGTAACATAAAAGTTTACATATCTTATTGATTTCAGGTAAATAAATCCCCAATATATTTTTTTACCATACAACTTCAGAACACCAGCTTGATGTAATGCTGTTTTAAAGTTTCTACCTTACAGACTTGTATACCTGGAAGATATAAGCACATTAATAGCATCACAACTGCATTGATGTTTCTACATTAACCAAGTTTAGCTTTTAAATAAATGGCAGTACAGTGCTTTAAAATAACAGTTCTTATTTAATCAGTTGTTTAATTTTTATGGTTGCTAGCTCTAGAAAAAATAAAACTTAATAAACACAATGTTATGGGTAAACTTATGTTTAAGAAATTTTTGTCTCTTTAACACATGACTGATTTTTACAATCTTATACAGACTTTAGGACAAACTTATACAGACCTTAGTAAATCAACCAGATATCTAACAAAAGTACTCTTGAATGAGTAATCCCATATCAAATTTACATTACTTATTTTTCAAAATATTAGACAAATGTATTGAACAGTGTAAGCGATTTTTTTGTTGAAGGAAAAGTCCTAGAACCAAGGCATATTAGACCTTTTGTCGGCATTAATATTTTATTAGATTTTTGAACACCTTGAAAAACTTGTAAGCTTAAATTTAAAGACATTTATTTTTATCTGTTTATCCAATTTAAATTGAACCAATTAAATCAGGTGAATTTAAGTTCTTTGAATCCACTTTTTAAAATTTGTTTTTATGAGTGCTTTTATGAGTGCTCCATATATATGTTAATTTGTATATCATCAATATGATATACGGATATATGTATATATAGACACACAACACATAACAAATGTGTGCACACATAATAATAGTAAAGGCCTTGTAGCTTTTTGCAGGTGAAATCTCCACTGAAATGTTTCAAAAACTCCACTGTTGGTCAAAGATAGAAATGATCAGAAAAACATTAACCTAGGTCTGTATGATTAAAATCATGAGCTCAAAAAAAATACAGAATCTAAGGAAAAAAATTAGAGTCCTGGAAAAAATGACTGGCCAGTAATTAGTAAATACCATACAATTCAACTTTTTTCACCCCTTAGGCCTCAGATCAGTCTCCTACTGAGCTTTCAGGCTTCTTTCATTTGAATTTCAACATAAGTCCTGGCTGAGGTCTGGAAGGAGGAGGAAAAAACTGCTATTCTGAGCAGACACCACAGGCCTAAGGCATTTTAACCATAATTTTCAGATTCGGATGTTGAAATTTGATACAATTTTAAGATAAAATTCACAAAATTTTATATCTTTACATCTTGTTTTGTCAACAGATACCTTACTATGATTTACTATCCTTGTCCAAATGAATGCACTGGTACACACTGTGACATTTTCCCAGTCTACCCAATTCAAAATTAGTGAAAAACAAAACTGAATGTTTGGGAAGTTACTTGCCAACTTGGAAGTAGAGTTCTTTAGTTTTCCATCATAAGAATTTAAGTTATCTGGCATGAATTATCTGAAATCATAAACTAAACAATTCCCTAAACCCGACTTTTAACTGCAAGATTGAGCAATGCTTCATAAACCCATTCAGATACCAGATTGTTACAATAAAACATCATCATTAAAACACACATTGAGCTAAGATCATTCCCAAGAAACAATTTATAATATCAGCACATTATTCCACATGTCTTAAAGGGCCAGAAACAAAGACACAAGACAGACAGAAAGGAGCTCCAGACTATGGCTGACAAACAGAAGCCTTAAAAACAGAGCAGATAAGAGAAAAATCTCCTACACCAGTGGCACGATAGATGTCCCCACAAGAGGATCAGATGTTTTCACAGAGTGGCAACCTGAAATGTAATATCAAGTGTTTCCATGGTGACTTTACTGCATTTAGTGTCCCTTTTACTTTTTCTGTTTTTTAAGAAGACAGGGGTGGCATAATTTTTACAGTGCAGGGAAGTAAAGAGGGAATTCCCTGAAGCAACAGGGCTTTGGCAGCTGCTGGGAGTCCCTCAGTCCCTCCTTTTACTTACAGGATTAGCTCCTCTTGTTTGGTTCCACCCCAAGCACGCTCCATCTCCTAACATTTCAGTAGTCAGCTTTCAAAAAGTTCCTGGGCGTTGGGGGGGTGTTTATCAAAATTTGTAACTTAAAGTTTGGTTCCTGACCTTGAAGCGAATTAATACCTATTTAATAATGAGGACAGGGTTTGAGAAAAATAAAAAGGGAGGTTTACTGCTTTGCTAACAAAGCATAAACACAGGGAACTCTGCCCAAAATTGTGACTCTCTTGATCTGGAGCGACAAGGGGTTTTAAAAAAGTTTCCATTGTTAACCTGGGAGATACTCTGTTTTTAGGTCACCAGCAGGCATTGCCCTGTGCAGTGGGTGGGCTCCAGGTAGCCAGCTAGGGGCTTCTCTTATCCTGCTTAACAAAGGGGTGTAAACTTCATCACAGTTCCTTAGAGCACAGTCCAAAGGGGTGTCAGGCTTACTTGCTTTATTATCCATTTTTACATCCAATATCCTTAAGTTTTTAACCACAGAAATCACACAACAAGATGCACAAAAACAAACAAACAAAAACATATAAAACACAGAACAAAACACAAAGAAACACAAACCTGGCGAAGATACAGAAAAACAGAGGAGCAATGCAACGTCTTGCTGAAGCTCCGAGGTAGGAGCTCCTGCGTGCCTGGCTGCACCTTTCTACTCTTTCAGAGAAATTCCCTACAGAACAGAACAGAGGACAGGACAATTCTTGTTACTGTCCAGGACAGGAGTATATGTGAGCTTCCCCAGGCCACCTCTCTGTCATCAGAAGACATCTCACTTAACCGGATATCAGATGTTATAATGGCACCACTTACCTATGGAGGCTTCCTCCACCAGGTGCTTGCTAATAGTTTTAGTGTGATGGTTCAGTGCAGTGCTCCCCGGACCAAAGGCTCACTCCAAGGCCTTGGAACTTGGCTTTCCAGATCTGAGTCCTGGAGGAAATGCCAGCTTCATAATTTTTAGCAGTCTGGTCTTGTGATCTGGTTGGGTCATCTCGCTGAGGAACTCCAAAATGTTAGACCAGGATGCAAGAAAAAACCACTGACCCCAATTAAAATCAAATTAAGGCAAGCTTATTAGTTCAACCAGCCAGGCTGACTCTCCTTTTCAAAACGGTGGAAAAAAGACAGCATCCCCACCTTTCCTACACCCCAGCTTTATAGCCCAAAAAGTTACACAAAAAGGAAGTTTCAGAAAACAGAACTTTGACAAGCATCACACTAATTGTAGTTCACATTTTTTTTCGCTGCCCCAGCATCAGAAATTATGAAGATCATTAGAGCCTCAGAGAGGGTCGTTGTCTGGCCAGGGAAGGCCAATATTTATGAGGTGTCACTAAAGTTTCAGAGAGGGCTGCGATATGGTCAGAACTCTAGGCATGGGTGAGTTCAAGGAATGGGCAGGCATTCCAATCAGGTTCAGAATTTGCAGTAATTTATAGTAAAGCAAAAATTATCTTTCCATGGCTTTGTGGCAAGATGGCTCCCAATATTAACAAAAGATCAGGTTGGGTGATCACCCCTGTTCCTTACTTTTGGAAACTCCTCTACCACCTCCAAGGTTGTGAACTCCTGAGCATTTTCCATTCCATAAATGTATTCACAGAATTTCTAACTCTTGTCCTCTAATTGTGTCTTCCTTGGGGCAAAGGTAATGTCAAGGCATTGTTCTGGATGAGAGTGGGAAGATTATTGAATACCCCATATTTGCATAAACATTGGATTCATTTTCCAATTTTCCATTCAAAATACTTTATCCCTGACAATAACCCATACCCTACTAGATTCTAACTACTAATACTAATATGATGGAGAAAAATAACCCAAACAGAATTGAAATACAAGCAGTTCAGAGGAGGCATGGTGTATATTGGACTTGCCTTTTGCAATATAATGGGTAGGTGTTATAAATCTAGTCAACTTTTAATTGAAATAGTTCTCCATGTGTTTTTAAAGTTAATAAATATGTGAATTCCTCTCTCGCTTTCTCTGTAGCCTATTCAGCACATGTATTTTTATATGCACATATAGAATCCTACCTGATAACACGCGTATATCTTTGTGAGGTGCCTGACTTGGCAGATACAAATGGTGAGAAGAGATCACTCCTCCTAAACGCTTTTGGAACTGAAAATTCAAGCTATGGGTGAGCTTCCTAGTTGAACAACATTATACATAAATTTATGTTCAGTAAAATGAATGTTTTTGGATCTGTGAATGATATAAATTTCATGGTGAATTTCGATTGACATATATATTGCTACTTTTTAATGTCTGTCTTTGTTTGTGTGTGTGTGTATATATATACACACACACACACACACTCTCCAGATTTTTCAAAATATGAAATTTATGAGTCTTATATACACTCCCCAAATTCATTCATGTTCATGTATGTGGATTAATAATCAACTTTTTACAAGATTATTCTCAGAAATATTCATCAACCTGAAATACATATTTGTTTCCTAGTACTGAAAACTAACTTTAGTGAAAGGTGCATACAAATTCTAATATTTCTGCAGTAACTGACCTAGTTTAACATCAATGCAACTAGATTCCTGTGGGACATGATGTGTATTTTGACGTTCATTTTTATTCAACACTGGTACATTACTATTTCTTCAGTTTATGCACATCATAGGATATATATTTCATCCACTATTTAGCAAATTTATAGGCCTTTGTTTCACTTTCAATCACTTCCTTCTCCAGAACTCATGTATTTCTCTATGTTTCTTGACTGATCTTTTCATGAGACTTCTTTCCAAACACATTACTTTTGATTTCCATAATCACTTTTGAAACAAAACTCAAACACCATAACCCTAAGATGAACATTAGATATATAACTGGTTGGAATGAATGATATTATATCAATATAACATTTCTTATGTATTTTCAGATATCACTTCAATCAATTATTTAAAGTGGATCCAGTTATACTATTTATACACAGTATGGTCTATTCATGCATTAACTCTATATTCATAAATACAAGGTACACCTATTTCTACCCCCATACTAATTTATACGTCTTCAAAATATTGCTCCTAGAAATGGTGGAAGAAATACTCATGACACCGGATCCACATATACATTATATCACAGAATATTCTGGACACAAAAAGCAAAGGTCACACTTATGATTGTACCAAAGCCTAAATGGAAAGTGAACATGGATTACTAAATACATCCATGTCCAGGTTGCCTAATGCTCTCAAATGTCAATCCAATTGATGACTACATATTTGTTTCTTCTTAAGATTATATATTCAACCTCAAGCCTGTTGAAAATGTCTAATCCTATCACTCTCTTTATACTTTGCTTGATTTCCTAATGTCTCTATTGATATCTGCTTTCCTACATGTTATTCCCAGTTCGTCATTTTGACTGACTCTTCACATGTGCTCACATTTACATTCACTCTCTACCCAAAACCCTATTGCTAAAGAACTTTTGTTCCAAATCCTATACTCACTCTTCTTTCTAAGCCTGTCGACTACCTTCTTAATTCTACTGACTATCTCTTTTTGACTGGATGTTCTCTTCAACATTCAATCATCCAAGGTACAAGGTCCTATGCCTTTGTATATTGATTTATCTGAGACAAATGTGCAGCACATAATTCAAAGCTAAGTATCCCACTAAAGGGCCCAATGCCTTTCTGGGTTTCAAATCTTACCTAAATTTTTGATTTCATACTTAGATGTCACCTATATACTCTTGTAAATACCGCAGGTTGCCAATAACATTATTCATTCCGCAGAATGATTCCTAACCCAAATCAAAGCTGTTATTACACATAACCATAAACTCTACCCTTAATATAACATACCGAAAAGATGGGAGAGAGTTGGTCTTACAATATAGGAATATAGGTGACCTTTCACCTGATGAGAACCTCAAAGATCCATGGAGAAATGATCCTTGGAGATGTAGGCAGCTGTGTAGGACCTGAGGGAGCAATAGTCATCTTCCATGGCAAACAACCTTTTCAGGATGAATTGATGTGTCTGAATAAGCCTCTCTCTTTTTATTGTAGAGAAGATAGACCAAACCAGGCCTGTGTGCATAGCAGTTCCCAAGTTCCTATGGTTGATATACAATTCTAACTTCTGAATATGTTACAGTATGTAGGGGCAGCCGCCATCTCATGGGAACCTTGGATGCAACTGTTAGGACAAAGTGGTTACCAAAGCAGTGACCTCATTCAGTTCCTGAAGGAAGTGACCTTACCTCACTTCCTTGGTGATAGAATTCTCTGAACTTGGGATCCAGGAAGCCAAGCACCCAGAGCCAGTCCCAGTCCAAGTGCCAGTGGGCTAACTTGTTTGCTTTTCCCAAGGACAGAGTCAGTCTTTCTTGGTACCAACTGATGTGAGGATGGACAAATGCCAGCAGAGCTCTGAAGAGAGGCCTATCCTGAGAAAGCAGGTAGTGGCTCACCGCTGGCACCTGACAACTTCACAGAGTTGGCCAAGGAGACCAAATCTGAGACAGGACAGGCCATTTCGTGGGAACATTATATGGTCCACCAGTCAGAAGACACTCCGGATCGTCACAGACCTACTTGGGGGAAGGTGGTGCCTTTGCTGTTGTGGGTGTGAGTTTGTGGTATTTTCTCATGTTCTAAGAATAGGTAGGAAAGGCGGTTTGTTTGGTTTGGAGTGGACTGTTTCTAGAAAGTCTTTTGACATGGTGAGTGTTTCTATATCTGTGTATCCCACTGTATCCGTGGTTGCAGACATTAGAAAAGAGAATGCATTAATGGATGTGTTGTCTCTAGTAGAAAGCTTCCCAGCATTCATCTTGCCCATTTGATGAATGGACTGCAGCTTGCCTTATGGATGGGCAAAACCTACTATCTCCCTAAGTTCCTGTTTTCTTCATGAATTCTGGCCACTCTCCAGAATAGGCTCATGTATCACCAGAAGGCTCTGTGACATGGCCATGTACTGGATAGCTGAAGGAATGGGAGCATCTCAGAAAACTCAGATATCAGTGTGACCAGTAAATTCTCAGTGGAGAAACCCTGCTTTGGGCCATTTGCTTACTTAGGTTTCTATTAACCTAAATTTCAGGAAGGTCATTGCCTCAGGCCACACATTTGTGAAGCCTGATGAAAACTGTTTTCATATGGAAAAGAATGAGCATCACCTGTGGCTCTTTGCTTTATTGCTTTGGAATAGGATGTGTCTGAATCAGCCTCTTGTCCTTGTGTGAGGTTGTGGCTTAGATTCTCAGCACCTGATGAATCTAAAGAAAGATCCCATGTTTTTCCAAAACAAAAATGGCCAAAAGAGAAGTCATTGTGGATGAATTTTTTTGCCTTCTTGTGTTAGGTTCCTGACCTTCATCAAGTGAGAATAGGAATCATTTGGGTCAAATGAGTTCTTCAAATCCCTGAAGAGGCTAGCCCATAGGTGCTTCGGTTTTCTCATGACTCCAAATCAGAAAAAAGAATATATACCTGACAGCACGTAGGACTCAAATTGGAGAAGTGGAACACTTTAACAACAGGAATATTTCATCACTCCTGATTCACAGGAAAAGTGCCCAGGCCACCGTGATTTTAAGCAAATGAGGGGCAATTGAGCTTATTTTGGACACTTTCTTGGGCTGTGACCCTCATAGTAACCTTCAGCAAGACATAATGATGAGTGTCTATATGGAAGAAGATGACGGCCATGTGGGAGTGTTTTGGATTTAATTGTGGTTATTTTTGTGGCGGTTGGAATGGATGACTGGGTTCACCTGGGAACAAACTCTGGTGTGATTCTCCTTAGAGACTGAGTTCTGGAACTGAACTCAGAGAAGTATTTCCATGAAATGTGTTGGGATTTTAAAAGGTCATTCATGAGAGTCGCCCTTGGAAACTGAGATCTAGGCCCAGGGTGGCTTTCCACAGACCACTGGGAATCTCAGCTAGCATATCACATGATTTTATTTTGAAAGACTTGGCAGCCATAGGTGAGAGTTAAAACACACATGGACCTCACATTGTAGATCTCAATTGGCCTGGCTTCATGTGGCATTTTGGTCACTCTTTGGGAAGCCTTGCCTGTGGGAGTTCTCCAGAGCTTTCATTGAAATGAGCTTTCTCAAAACTTAATGGTTCCTGAATGAATTGAAACCCACAGTGCCTCCAACTTCATCCTTGAAAAATGGCTAGATAAATACCATGAAATTTTGGAAATTCCCATGACCAGGTGGCACTGGAGAAACTTTGGATTTCCTGTTGCTGATCATGAGTATACCTGACATTGCCTTGTTTGACTGGGTTTCATGAAAATGGTGTAGAACAGAGATGCCAGTAATTTGGGGCATGCCGAGTAGGGGTGGGCAGGTGTGTGATAAAACATCATGGTGGGGCCATGTGGATCTGCCATTGTCTTCCAAATGGCTTGTGACTGACATGGTGCAGCCCGCAGACCCTTATATGTAAAGGCATCTTGTTATATGGAAAGCTTTCTGGGAAATGTTCAGAATCAGGTTGCTATGGTTATTGGTGCAATTTATGTGGGAAAGAAGCCTTGTTGGTGTATTCTCCTGCAGACCCTCACCCACCACACGTGACAGAACTCCCTCCAGCACTGTGTCCCAGTTAGCTCCTTGCATTTTTTGAAGCAAATACCAAACTCCCAGTGCAGCAGCAAAAATACCACAAAAAGTGGAGGATGACCAAATGGCTTAACAGTCCACACAGGGAGACACTTAGCCCACAGTGACCACAGTTTAACTACAAAGAGAGGATTTAGCACTGCTGCCTCATGTTCATTGGAAAATAAGAAACCATGTCCTTCAGGTCACATAGATGCAGACCCAGCTTTGATGGTCTCACTACAAAGGAAGCCAAATCTCCTGACAACAACATATATTTCAAGTGCCCAAACTCAGAGGCAGTTTTTCAAATAGTTTTTAGGCTCTCAGAGCTCCATGTTTGTGGAGTGTTTACCCTGTCCCTTACTTTTGGAAACTCCTCTACCACCTCCAAGTATGTGAACTCCCGAGCATTTTCATTCCAGATATGTATTCACAGATTTTCACACTTTTCTACTCTAATTGTGTCTAACTTGGGGCGAAGGTAATGTCAAGGCATTGTTCTGGATGTGAGTGGGAAGATTTTTGTGTAGCACATATTTACATACACATTGAATTCATTTTCCAATTTTCCATTTGAAATACTGAATTCCTGACACTAACCCATACCATACCAGACTCTTACTAATAATCCTAATATGATGGTAAAAAATAACCCAAACAGAATAGAAATACAAGCCGTTGAGAGGAGGCATGGTGTGTAGTTGGAATTGCCTTTTGCATTATATAGTATAGGAGTTATAAATCTAGTCAATTTTTTGTTGAAATAATTAAACATGTGTTTTTAAAGTTAACATATATGGGAATCCTGTCTCCCTTTCTCTGTAGCCTATTCAGCAAATGTATTTTTATATGCACATATAGAGTCCTACTGGGTATCACACGTACATACTTGTGAGGTAGCTGAATTGGCAGATAAAAATTGTGAGAAGAGATCACTCCTCCTAAACGCTGTTGGAACTGAAAATTCAACCTATGGGTGAGCTTCCTAGTTGAATAACATTATACATGAATCCATGTTCAGTAAAATGAATATTTTTGCATCTGTGGATTTTATATATTTCATGATGAATTTCGATTGGAATATATATTGCTACTTTCTTTTTCGGTTTTTTGGTTGCTCAAAACATTACATAGCTCTTGACATAGCATATTTCATACATTGGATTCAAGTGGGTTATGAACTCACATTTTTACCCCAATTATAGATTGCAGAATCACATTGGTTACACATTCACATTTTTACATAATGCCCTATTAGTTACTGTTGAATTCTGCTACCTTTCCTATACTCTACTATCCCCCCTCCCTTCCCCTCCCATCTTCTCTCTCTACCCCATATACTGTAATTCTTTTCTCTCCTTGTTTATTTTCCCATTCCCCTCACAACCTCTTATATGTAATTTTGTGTAACAATGAGGGTCTCCCTCCATTATCATGCAATTTCCCTTTTCTCTTCGTTTCCTTCCCACCTCATGTCTCTGTTTAATGTTAATCTTTTCTTCCTGCTCTTCCTCCCTGTTCTGTTCTTAGTTGCTCTCATTATATCCAAGAAGACATTTGGTATTTGTTTTTTAGGGATTGGCTAGCTTCACTAAGCATTATCTGCTCTAGTACCATCCATTTCCCTGAAAATTCCATGATTTTGTCATATTTTAGTGCTGCATAATACTCCATGGTGTATAAATGCCACATTTTTGTTATCCATTCATCTATTAGAGGGCATCGGGGTTGGGTCCACAGTGTAGCAATTGTGAATTGTACTGCTATGAACAACAGCAGTATCCCTGAGGTTTACTCTTTTAAGGTCTTCAGGGAATAGTCCGAAAAGGGCAATAGCTGGGTCAAATTGTGGTTCCATTCCCAGCTTTCCCAAGAATCTCCATACTGCTTTCCAAATTGGCTGCACCAGTTTGTGGGAACAGCTCTCCACATAGGCCTGGTTTGGTCCATCTTCTTGACATTAAGAAGAGAGAGGCTTACTCAGACACACCCCTTCATCCTGACCAGGTTGTTTGCCATAGAAGATGACTTTTGGTCTCTCAGGTCCTTCATAGCTGCCTACATCTTCTCCAAGGATCAAATCTGCAAGGACCTTTGAGGTTCTCAGAAGGTGGAAGATCCCATACATTGATGAAATGCAAGACGAACTCTGTCCATGCTCTTCTGTAAAGTTAGATTGAGGGAACAGTGTATGGTTAGGGTTAAAAACATGTTCGATTTGGGTTAGGAATCATTCTGCTTAATGAATAATGGTATTGGGAACCTGCGATATTTATAAGACTTTAGAAGTGAAATATAAGTATGAAAACAGAAATCTAGGTAAGATTTGTAGCCCAGAAGGGATTAGGCCCTTGATTGGGATTCTTAGCTTTTAATTGTGTTCTGCACGTTTGTCTCAGATAAATTGATAATCAAAGGCATAGGACCTTGTACCTTGGATGATTGATTGTAGAAGAGAACATCCACTCAAATTGAGATAGTCGGTAGGATTAGGAAGACAGTCGTAAGTTTAGGAAAAAGAGTGAGTATAAAATTTGGATCAAATGTTCTTTAGCAATAGGGTTTCATTTATAGAGTGAATGTAAATGTCAGCATATGCGAAGAGTCAGTCACAGTGATGAACTGGGGAAAATATAGAAAAGAAAATATCAATAGAGACATTACAAAATCAGGCAATTATAAAGTGAGTGATAGGTTTAGACATTTTCAACAGGATTGTTATTGAATACATAATCTTAGGAAGAAACAAATATGTAGTCACCAATAGAAATGACATTTGAAAGCATTAGGCTACCTGGACATGGATGTTTTTAGTAATCCATGTTCAATTTTCATTTAGGATTTGGTACAATCATAAGTGTGACCTTTGCATTTTGTGCCCAGAAAATTATTGTGATAAAATATATATGTAGATCATGTGACATGAGAATTTCTTTCACCATTTCCGTGAGCAATATTTGAAGACATATAAATTAGTATTGGGGGTACAAAGTGGTGTACCCTGTGTCTATGAATATAGAGATAATGCATGAATAGAACATACTCTGAATAAATAATATAACTGGTTCCACTTTAAATAATGGATTGAATTGATATCTGAATATATATAAGAAATCATATATTGACATACAATCATTCATTCCAACCAGTTATATATCTAATTGTCATCTTAGGGTTATTGTTTATCATGAAGTGTGTGTGAGTTTTGCTTCAAAATGATTATGGAAATTGAAAATAATGTGTTTGGAAAGAAGTCTCATAAAATTACCAGTCAAGAAATATGGAGGAAGACATGAGTTCTGAAGCAGGAAGTGATTGAAAATGAAACAAATGCCTATAAATTTGCTAAATTGTGGATGAAATATATATCCTTTAATGTGCATAAACTGATGAAATTGTAATGTACCAGTGTTGAATAAAAATAAACGTCAAAATACACATCATGTACCAAAGGAATCTACTTGCATTGATATTAAACTGGATCAGTTACTGTAGAAATATTAGGATTCACGTGCATCATTCACCAAAGTTAGTTTCCTTTTTTTAAATTTTTATTTATGCTTTTTCAAAACATTACATAGTTCTTGATATATCATATTTCTCACTTTGATTCAAGTGCGTTATGAACTCCCATTTTTACCCCATATACAGATTGCAGAATCACATCACTTACACATCCATTGATTCACATATTGCCATACTAGTGTCTGTTGTATTCTGCTGCCTTTCCTATCCTCTACTATCCCCCTCCCCTCCCCTCTCCTCTCCTCTTCTCTCTCTACCCTCTCTACTGTAATAAATTTCTCTCCCTTGTATTATTTTTCCCTTTCTTCTCACTTCCTCTTGTATGTGATTTTGTATAACCCTGAGGGTCTCCTTCCATTTCCATGCAATTTCTCTTCTCTCTCCCTTTCCTTCCCACCTCTCATCCTTGTTTTAATGTTAATCGTCTTCTCATCCTCTTCATCCCTTCTCTGTTCTTAGTTACTCTCTTTATATCAAAGAAGACATTTGGCATTTGTTTTTTTGGGATTGGCTAGTTTAACTTAGCATAATCTGCTCTAGTGCCATCCATTTCCTTGCAAATTCCATGATTTTGTCATTTTTTAATGCAGAGTAATACTCCATTGTGTATAAATGCCACATTTTTTTTTATCCATTCATCTAATGAAGTGCATCTAGGTTGGTTCCACCGTCTTGCTATTGTGAATTGTGCTGCTATGAACATTGATGTAGCAGTGTCCCTGTAGCACGCTATTTTTAGGTCTTTAGGGAATTGACCGAGAAAGGGAATAGCTGGGTTAAATGGTGGTTCCATTCCCCGCTTTCCAAGGAATCACCATACTGCTTTCCAAATTGGCTGCATCAATTTGCAGTCCCTCCAGCAATGTATAAGTGTATCTGTTTCCCCACATCCTCGCCAGCACTTGTTGTTTGACTTCATAATTGCTGCCAATCTTCCTGGAGTGAGATGGTATCTTAGGGTGGTTTTGATTCACCTTTCTCTGACTGCTGGAGATGGTGAGCATTTTTTCATGTATTTGTTGATTGATTATATGTCCTCCTCTGAGAAGTGTCTGTTGAGGTCCTTGGCCCATTTGTTGATTGGGTTATTTGTTATCTTATTGTTTAATTTTTTGAGTTCTTTGTATACTCTGGATATTAGGGCTCTATTTGAAGTGTGAGGAGTAAGATTTGTTCCCAGGATGTAGGCTCCCTATTTTCCTCTCTTATTGTTTCTTTGCTGAGAAAAAAATTTTTACTTTGAGTAAGTCCCATGTGTTGATACAAGTTATTAACTCTTGTGCTATGGGTGTCCTATTGAGGAATTTGGAGCCCGACCCCACAGTATGTAAATCGTAGCCAACTTTTTCTTCTATCAGATGCCATGTCTCTGATTTGATATCAAGGTCCTTGATCCATTTTGAGTTAACTTTTGTGCATGCGAGAGAAAGGGATTCAGTTTCATTTTGTTACATATGGATTTCCAGTTTTCCCAGCACCATTTGTCGAAGATGCTATCCTTCCTCCATTGCATGCTTTTAACTCCTTTATCAAATATAAGATTGTTGTAGCATTGTGGATTAATCTCTGTGTCCTACATTCTGTACCATTGGTCCACCCGCCTGTTTTGGTACCCGTACCATGCTGTCTTTGTTACTATTGCTCTGAAATTTAGTTTGAAATCTGGTATCGCTATACTGCCTTATTCACACTTCCTGGTTAGAATTGCTTTTGCTTTTCGGGTCTTTTATTTTTCCATATGAATTTCATGATTGCTTTCTCTATTTCTACAAGAAATGCCGTTGGGATTTTGATTGGCATTGCGTTAAACCTATAGAGAGCTTTTGGTAATATCACCATTTTGATGATGTTAGTTCTCCCTATCCATGAACAGTGTATATTTTTCCATCTTCTAAGATCTTATTCTACTTCTCTTTATAGGGTTCTGTAGTAAGCATTGTATAAATCTTTCACCTCTTTTGTTAGGTTGATTCCCAAAGATTTTATTTTTATTTTTTGAGGATATTGTGAATGGAGTGTTTTTTTTTTTCTCATTTCTGTTTCAGAAGTTTTGTCGCTGATATACAGAAATGCCTTTGATTTATGCATGTTGATTTTATATCCTGCCACATTGCTGAAATCATTTATTAGTTCTAGTAGTTTTCTTGTAGACCCCTTTGGGTCTTCTATATATAGAATTATGTCAGCTGCAAATAGTGATAATTTAAGTTATTCTTTTCCTATTTTTATGCCTTTAATTTCTTTCATCTGTCTAATTGCTCTGGCCAGTGTTTTGAGAACTATATTGAATAGAAGTGGTGGTAGAGGACATCCGTGTATTGTTCCAGATATTAGAGGGAATGCTTCAATTTTTCTCCATTCAGAATGATGCTAGCCTGAGGCTTAACATAGATAGCTTTTACAATGTCGAGGTAAGTTCCTGTTATCCCTAGTTTTTCTAATGTTTTGAACATAAAGGGATGCTAAGGGTCTATCGATCTTATTTATTTTTCGAAGAACCAAGCTTTACTTTTGTTAATTTTTTCAATAATTTCTTTTGTTTCAATTTTGTTATTTTCCGCTCTGATTTTAATTATTTCTTGCCTTCTGCTACATTTGCTGTTGTTTTGCTCTTCCTTTTCTAGGGCTTTGAAATGAAGTGTTAGCTCATCTATTTGTTGTTCTTTCCTTTTTTTGAGGAATGACGTCCATGTGATGAATTTCCCTGTTAAAACTGCTTTCATTGTGTCCCATAGATTTCGATATGTTGTGTCTGTATTTTCATTTATCTCTAAGAATTTTTTGATTTCCTCATTTATGTCTTCTGTAACCCATTGATCATTCAGTAACATATTGTTCATTTTCCATGTGATGTAGGATTTTTCCTTCCTTCTTTTTCATTGATTTACAGTTTCATTCCATTATGATCAGATAAAATTCATGGTATTAAGTCCACCTCTTTATATTTACTGAGGGTTGCCCTATGGCATAATATATAGTCTATTTTTGAGAAGGATCCATGTGCTGCTGAGAAAAAAGTATATCCACTTGATGATGGTTGATATATTCTATATATGTCAGTTAAGTCTAGGTTATTGATTGTGATATTGAGTTCTATAGTTTCTTTATTCAACTTTTGTTTGGAGGATCTGTCCAATTATGAGAGAGGTGTGTTGAAGTCACCCATAATTATTGTGTTGTGGTCTATTTGATTTTTAAACTTGAGGAGAATTTTTTTTATGAACGTCGCAGCACCATTAAAGGGTGCGTAAATATTGATAATTTTTATGTCTTGTTTGTGAATGGTTCCTTTTAACAGTATATAATGTCCTTCCTTATCCCTTTTGATTAAATTAGTCTTGAAGTCGATTTTATTCGATATGAGGATGGCCACCCCTGCTTGCTTATGAGAACCGTGTGCATGGTATATTTTTTCCCAACCTTTCACCTTCAGCCTTTGTATGTCTTTTCCATTCAGATGTGTCTGCTGGAGGCAACATACTGTTGGATTTGTTTTTTGAATCCAAGCTACAAGCCTATGTTGCTTTATTGGAGAGTTTAAGCCATTAGTGTTTAGAGTTACTATTGATATATGGTTTGTACTGCCAGCCATGTTTGAATATTTATCTTTTTTTTTTATTTAGTTTGTTTCTCCATGATTAGCTTTTCACGTGCCCTCTGTCATTACTGAGGCGCTTCCCACTGATGGTTTTGGTTGTTGTTTTTTATTTTTTCCTCATGTAGTGTTTTGCTGAATACACTTTGCAATGCTGGTTTTCTGACTGAAAATTTTTTTAGCTTTTGTTTATCATGAAAGATTTTTATTTTGTTGTCGTACCTGAAGCTTAATTATGCTGGATACAGAATTCTTGGTTGGCATCCATTGTCTTTCAGTGTTTGAAATACATTGTTCCAGGATCTTCTCACTTTCAGTGTCTGTGATGAAAAATCCGTTGTTAACATTTTTGGTTTACCCCTGAATGTAATCTGCAACTTTTCTCTTTAAGCTTTTAATATTTTCTCTTTGTTCTGTATATTGGATATCTTCATAACAATGTGTCTTGGCTTTGGTCTACTGTAATTTTGTGTGCTCTGTGTCCTGTAAGCATCTACGATTTGTATATCCGTTTCCTTTTTTATTTCTGGAAAATTTTCTGTAATTATTTCATTCAACAGGTTACTCATTCCCATGGTTTGAATCTCTGTACCTTCCTCTATCCAGATGACTCATCAGTTGTTTTTTTTTTATGTTATCCCATATCTCTTGGATGTTTTTCTCGTGATTTTTTACCAGCCTTTCTGTGTTGGCTAGACTCTTTTCAAGATGATATATTTTGTCTTCATTATGTGACATTCTGTATTCTACTTGCTACACTCTGTTAGTGATACTCTCAATTGAGTTTTTAATTTGGTTTATCGTTTCCTTCATTTCTGGAATTATTGTTTGATTTTTTTATAATCTCTATCCCTGATAAAGATGCTTAACTTCTTCTTTTATCTGTTTATGTAATTCATTTTCAATGTGTTCTTTCACTGTATGGATTTGCTGTCTCGTATCCTCTTTAAGGTTCCATTCCATCTCTCTAAGGTATTCCTTGAGTTCTTTATATGACCATTTTTCTGATGATTCTAGGTCCTCCTGAAAATTTAGGTTGTCCTTCATTGTTTGTACTCCTTTTCTTTCTTGCCTTTTTATGCTGCTCATGTTACTTCTTGTTCTGTTTGAGTGCTGAGATACTGCTTACTCTTATAAATTTATTTGAAGCTTGGGAGGAAAGATATCAGAAGGGATGGGAAGAAGTCACTAAAGAGAATGAGAATAGGTAGGTAGAATTCAAGGAAGAGGGAATAAGAAAATTGAAAAGAAATAAAAAGACAAAAGAAAAAAATAGAAAATAAAGAAAAAATAATTTTTTAAAATAATAATGATAATTTAAAAAATGAAAATTAAAATTTAAAATAATAATAATAATAATAAAATTAAAAAAAATAAAAACATTAAAATAAGTTGAAGAACAACAACAAAAAAATGAAAATGAAAGAAAAAGAAAAAAAAAACTAAAAATAAAAAAATAATAAAAATACATGAAGTCATAGACTTCAATTAACTTTTCTTTCAGTAGGTGGAGCTGTACTCACTGGGCCAAGCGTCTCCTCTCAATAGGTGGGAACCAATCACTGTGCAGCAGCTCTTCCTTCCAGATTGGGTGGGTCTCTAATCCTGAGTACCTAGGGCCTTCTCTTGTGTTTCCTCAAGCCAGGCTCCACTCAACTGTGACACTCACCAAAATACTGGCTACATGTCAGGTCTCTGCTCCTGGTAGCCCTGTTTTCATGAACGCCTGGCACACTCTCCCTGTTTGCCCACCTCAGACCCTAAGTTTGTAGAGCTTTGGGCTGACAGCCCCCAGCAAATTTGCTTACCCTCTGGTAGCCATGCCCCCATTAGCTGGTGCTGGTTGTCAGCACTGGTGGGAGCAGTAGCTGGGAATTCCACGCCGCGAGTCCCGAGCCACACCTGATTCCCTTGGTCTGGCTATCTTGCTCATGGGAGAGCTGGGAGGGTCCCTTAAGGGAGAGCTGTGAGGGGCCCTTAAGGTTTCCCAGCTGTGTGGAGAGAGATGGATAGGGGATTACACACCTGTCGTGCTGATTTCAATAAAGTTATCTCCTCTGCCCATGACGTCAGTTCTCTGCCATGGTGTTATCCCATGCAAATGGTGACCGTTCATTCCTTTTGCCAGGTGACCAATGCAACGGTTGGTCCTAACTGTCTCTCCCAAGCCCAATTTCAATCCAGTGGCCACTGCCTATGAAGGCTCAGTTTGCTTTTAACTCTGTAAATTCAGAAGGGCCGACCAGTTATTTCAGCGGGAACGTTAGTTCTGAGTCACGAGAAGCAGGCAAATCTGAGCTTGTATGCAGCTGATCCGGGCTCTGTGTGTGTTCTGAAGGTCCCAGACTGTTCGCCCCAGATCGACGTCAGGTCAGCATTGCCTAGTGATTCTGAGCAAATAGCATTTAGACAGTTTACGACTCCCTATGCCCGCGCATAAGAGGTCAGAGACTTGATTTCTCCATGCCCGCCGCCATGTTGGATCTCCTATATTGTTACTTCTTAATGTCTGTGCATGTGAGTGTGTATATATGAAATATATGTGTCTTATTATACACTCCCCAAATTCATTCATGTTCATGTATGTGGATTAATAATCAACTTTTTACAAGATTATTCTCAGAAATATTCATCAACCTGAAATACATATTTGTTTCCTAGTACTGAAAACTAACTTCAGTGAAAGGTGCATACAAATTCTAATATTTCTGCAGTAACTGACCTAGTTTAACATCAATGCAACTAGATTCCTGTGGGACATGATGTGTATTTTGCGGTTCATTTTTATTCAACACTGGTACATTACTATTTCTTCAGTTTATGCACATCATAGGATATATATTTCATCCAAAAGTTAGAAAACATATAGGCATTTTTTTCATGATCAATCACTTCCTGCTTCAGAACACATGTATTCCTCCATGATTCTTGAATGGTCTTTTCATAAGACTTTTTTCCAATCACAATATTTTCATTTTTTATAATCACTTATGAAGCAAAACTCAAACACCCTTCATGATAAACCATAATCCTAATATTTCCATTAGATGTATAACTGGTTGGAATAAATGATTGTATATCAACATAAGATTTCCTGTATAGTTTCAGATGTCAATTCCATTATTTAAAGTGGAACCAGTAATATTATTTATTCACAGGATGGTCTACTCATGCATTATCTCTATATTCATAGACACAGGGTACACCTCTTTGTACCCCTAACACTACTGTATATGTCTTCAAAATATTGCTCCCAGAAATGGTGGAAGAAATACTCATGTCACCTGATCCACATATACATTTTATCACAGTAAAATTCTGAACAAAAAATGTAATGGTCACACTTATGATTGTACCAAAGCGTAAAAGAAAAGTGAACATGGATAACTAAAAAAATCCATGTCCAGGTTGCCTAATGCTCTCAAATGTCAATCCTATTGGTGACATCATATTTGTTTCTTCCAATGCTTATATATTCAAACTCAACCCTCTTGAAAATGTCTAATCCTATCACTCACTTTATACTTTGCCTGATTTCATATTGTCTCTATTGATGCCTGATTTCCTACATATTTTCCCCAGTTCATCATTGTGACTGACTCTTCACATATGCTGACATTTTCATTCACTCTCTAACCGAAACCCTATTGCTAAAGAACTTTTGGTCCAAATCCTATACTCACTCTTCTTCCTAAACCTACTGACTATCTTCCTAATCCTACCTACTATCGCTTTTTGACTAGATGTTCTCTTCTACATTCAATCTACCCAGGTACAAGGTCCTGTGACATTGTATATCGAATTATCTGAGACATGGTTACAGAACATAATTCAAAGCTAAGTATCCCAACCAAGGGCTCAATGCCATTCTGGGTTTAAAATCATACCTAGATTTCTGTTTCCATACTTATATTTCACCTCTATGTTTTTGTAAATATCGCAGGTTCCCAATACCATTATTCATCACACAGAATGATTCCTAACCCAAATCGAACCTGTTATTAATCCTAAACATACACTGTTCCCTCAATCTCAATTTACAGAAGAGCAGGGACAGAGTTGTTCTTAAAATACAGGAAAGTAGGGGACCTTCCACCTGCTGAAAACCTCAAAGGTGAATGCAGAAATGATACCTGGAGAAGTTGTAGGGAGGTATGAAGGACCTGAGAGAGCAAAAGTCATCTTCCATGGCAAACAACCTGGTCAGGATGAAGGGATGAGTCTGAATCAGCCTCTCTCTCCTAATTGTAGAGAAGATGGACCAAACCAGGCCTGTGTGGAGAACTGTTCCCGGGTGCCTATGGATGATATACCATTCTAACTTGTGAAAGTGTCACAGGAAGTAGGGGCAGCTTCCATCTCATGGGACCCTTGGAAGCAACTGTTAGGACAAAGGGGTTGCCAAGGCAGTGGCCTCATTCAGTTCCAAAGAATGTGACATACCTCATTTACTTGGTGATGGAACTCTCTGAAAATGCTATCCAAGAAGCCAGACACCGAGAGGCAATCCCAGTCCCAGTCCCAGTGGGCTCAGTTGTTTGGATTTTCCAAGGACAGAGTCAGTCTTTCTCGGTACCAACTGAGTTGAGTATGGCCAAATGCCAGGAGAGCTCTGAAGAGGGACTTTTCCTGAGAAAGTAGGTAGTGGCTCATCACTTTTTCCTGACAACTTCACAGAGTTGGCCAAGGAAACCAGATCTGAGAAAGGACAGGCCATTTCGGGGGAACATAGTATGGCCCACCACTCAGAGTAAACTCTGGAGAGACACACACATACTTGAAGGAAGGAGGTGCCTTTGTGAGTGTGGGTTTGTGCTTTTGTCTCATGTTCTGATAATAGGTAGGAAAGGTGGTTTGTTTGGTTTGAAGTGAACTGTTTCTAGTAAGTCGTTTGACAAGATGAGTGTTTCTATGTCTGTGTATCCCACTGTGTCCACTGTTGTAGACATGAGAAAAGAGAATGCAATAATGGATGTGTCCTGTCTAGTAGAAAGCTTCCCAGTATTCATCCTGCCCAATTTATGAATGGAGTGCAGCTTGCCTTATGGATGGGCAATACCTACTACCTTCCTAAGTCGCTGTTTTCTTCCTGAATTCTGGCCACTCTCCAGAATTGGCTCATGGTTTTGTGTCCAAGATATGTACCACCTCCAAGGTCTTTGACATGGCCATGTACAGGATAGCTGAAGGGAATGGCCAGCATCTCAAAAAACTCAGATATCAGTGTGACCAGGAAAGTCTCAGTGGATATACCCTGCTTTGGGCCTTTTGCTTACCTATTGTTCTGTTGCCCAGAATGTCAGGAAGGACTTTGATTCAGGCCACCCCTTTGTGAAGCCTGAAGAATACAGTTTTCAAATGGAAATGAATGGGCATCACCTGTGGCTCTTTGCTTAATTGCTTTGGAAAGGGATGTGTCTGATTTAGCCTCTTGGCCTTGTATGTGGCTGTGACTTTGATTCTCAGCACCTGATGGATCTAAAGAATGATCCCATGTCTGCATCCAAAACCATAATTGCCAAAAGATCAGTCATTGTGGATGAAGTCTCTCGCCTTCCTCTGTTAGGTTCCTGACCTCCATCAAGTAAGAATAGGTATTCTTTGGGTCAAACGAGTTCTTCAAAGCCCTGCAGAGGTGCTTGGGTTTTCGCATGACTTCAAATCACATAAAGAATCTATACCTGAAAGTCAGTAGGCCTCAAATTGGAGAAACAGAGCAGTATTAATGGGAGGCTTAATTGATCACTCCTGGTTCATGGAAAGGGTGTCCAGGCCACTCTGACTTTAGGCAAAATAGGGGAAAGGGAGCCTATTTTGGACACTCTCTTTGGCTGAGACCTCATGGAATCCTCCAGCCAGAGGTTACCAGAGTGGCTATATGGAAGAAGATAAGGGCCATGTGGGAGAGTTTTGGTTTTAATTGTGGTCATTTGTGTGGCGGTTGGAAGAAAGGTCTGGGTCCACCTGGGCTTGAACTCTGGTGTGATTCCCCTTAGTGACTGTGTTGTGGAACTGACCTCAGAGAAGTATTTCCATGAATTGTGATGGGACTTCAGGAGGCCACGCATGAGAGTCGCCCTTGGAAACTGAGACATGGGCTCAGGGTGGCTTTCCACAGAGCACTGGGAATATCAGCCATGATATCATATGATTTTATTGTGAAAGACTTGGCAGCCATATTTGAGAGTCAAAACACACATAGACCTAACATTGTAGACCTCAATTGGCCTAGCTTCATGTGATCTTTTGGCCTCTCTTTGGTAAGCCTTGCCTGTGAGAGTTCTCCAGAACTTTCATTGAAATGAGCTTCCTCAACATTTAATGGTTCTTGAATGAAGTGAAACCCACAGTGCCTCCATCTTCATCCTTAAAAAATGACTAGAAGAACACCATGTAATTATTGAAATTCCCATGACCAGGTGGCACTGGAGAACCTTTGAATGTCCTGTTGCTGATCATGAGTATACAAGACAGTGCCTGATTGACTGGGTTTCATGAAAATGGTGTAGAACAGAGATGCCAGTACTTTGGAGTCTGCTGAGTAGTGGGCCTAGAACAGTGGTGGGCAGGTGTGTGTTAAAATATCCGTGGTAGGGCCATGAGGATCTACCATTGGATTCCAAATGGCTTGTGACTGACATGGTGCAGCCAGCAGATCCTTATATGTAATGTCATCTTGTTATATGGAGAGGTTTCAGGGCAATGTTCAGAATCAGGTTGATATGGACAAGGGGCAATGGGGCAAGCTATGAGGGATAGAAGCCTGGTTGGTGCATTCTCTTGCAGACCCTGACCCACCACACGTGACAGAACTCCCTCCAGCACTGTGTCCCAGTTGGAATCTTTGTATTTCATGAAGCGAATATCAAACTCCCAGTGCAGCAGGAACAACACCACAAAAAGTGGAGGAGGACGAAATGGCTTCACAGTTCACTCAGAGAGACACTAAGTCACCAGTGGTCACAGTTTACCTACAAAGAGATGATTCAGGCCTGCTGCCTCATGTTCATTGGAAAATAAGAAACCAGGTTCTTCAGGTCAAAGAGATGGAGACCCAGCTTTGATGGTCTCACTACAAAAGAAGCTAAAGCTCCTGACAACAACCTATATTTCAAGTGCCCGACCTCAGAGGCAGATTCTCAAAAAGTCTTTAGGCCAGCAGAGCTCCATGTTTGTGGAGTGTTTACCCCGTGCCTTACTTTTAGAAAATCCTCTACCTCCATCAAAGATGTGAAATCTGGAGCATTTTCCATTCCAGATAGGTATTCACAGATTTTCTAACTCTTCTCCTATAATTGTGTCTCACTTGAGGCGAAGGTAATATTAAAGCATTGTTCTGGATGAGAGTGGGAAGATTTTTGTGTAGCATATATTTGAATACACATTGGATTCAATTTCCTATTTTCCATTCGAAATACTGAATCCCTGACACTGATACATACCCGACCAGACTCTGACTACTAATCCTAATAAGATGGAGAAATATAACCCAAACAGAATAGAAATACAAGCAGTTCAGAGGAGGCACGGTGTATATTTGGACTTGCCTATGCATGATACAGAGTAGGAGTTAAATCTAGTCAATTTTTTATTGAAATAGTTCTCCATGTTTTTTTAAAGTAAACAAATATGTGAATTCCTGTCTCCCTTTCTCTGTAGCCTATTCAGCACATGTATTTTTATATGCATATAAAGAATCCTACGTGGTACCACAAATACATTCTTGTGAGGTGGATGACTTGGCAGGTACAAATTGTGAGAAGAGATCACTCCTACTAAACCGTGTTGGAACTGAATATTCAACCTATGGGTGAGCTTCCTAGTTGAACAACATTATGCATAAATCCATGTTCAGTAAAATGAATATTTTTGGATCTGTGGATAATATATATTTTATGATGAATTTTTATTGACATATATATTGCTATTTTTTTCTGTGTGTGTGTGTTTTGTGTCACTCTCCTGTTCTGTAAAACAACTTCAGAGAGAGAGGTTAAAGATTCATGCAAAGCTCTGATGGAGGTATCTAATATCTTTGTTTTGGTCTATTGCTGCTTCAAATTGGGTCATTTGTTGTGTCCCATGGACCAGTGCAGTGGTTCCTGTGCCCAACCCTGCAGCAACTCCTATTCCTAATAGGATGGCTAAAGTGAGGGATATATGTTCCCAGTGGAAACGGGTTGTATGCCCCCCTATTTGATCTTCAAATGAATCTGCATCATGTTAGAGCACTCTGGGAAACATCTGCACCATTACACAATTAATCACATCTGTTGTCCATTTCTTTAAAACATAAACAATGTTTAATTATATAGAATTAGGCTGTTGTAGGTAAGGCTCCTAAGATAGCACCGAAGACAGGGAAACCGTCCTATTTGGTTGCAACCAGATTTAGAGGGCATTTCTTCTGTTGTAATCAATTAATCCCCTGAAACTCAAGTTTAGGTAATTTCAGAATTTTGTACCCAACATGGAAGGGGCTCAGAAGTTCACAGTCTGCAGATGTTCAAAAAACCAGTTTTTGTTTCTGTTTTTTCCTCTGTTCTGGGCAAGTTAACTTTTCAAGGACACGTGGAAGGGGGAGAGCTTTTTCTTACCTTTCTTATTTTTGCCCCCTGCCAGGTGTTATCACGGAGCCCAGTTGGTAACTTCTTTATCTTAGAAATGTAGCCATCTCAGTAAAGCCCCAGCTCACGGGCAGAGGTCTTGTTCACATATTTTGTGGAAAACAAGTAAGGGGGTGTCTAGCATAAGAGTGCTGATTTTTTTAGCCAGTGGCCAAGTAGAACAAGGCAACAATAAAAGAGGAAGTTTATCTACATTGAACTCTTTTATAGGGACTCTTTTGCTGAAAGTCCTAAAGTCATCCATGGTGAAGACTTCTGTAGAAAGTCAATTAAGACTTTTCTGTGGGCCTGGTACAGAAGGGGAAGACAGGAAAGGTGGGGCTGACAGCAGCTCCGAGGATCTGAGAATGAGGAAGGAGAGATGTAAAAGAATAATGGGAAAGGGGTTTGGGATTTTCCTAGCAACAAAAACTTGAGCAGTAGAACAGGTAGAGCAGAGGGGAAGACAAGAGTGAGTATCCCAAAACGCATGTGAGGGACTTTAAATTCTTAGTAAACCCTTTTCAGTGATGACAAGCAACATTAAAGGCCATTTTCATTACATCTTGTATAGGGGTCTGAGGGCTCTCCTCAGGTGGTTTTAGCTTTGGGTTAGCTGGTAAGAGGACCTGGTGGGACCCGGTGTAGGCACTGACAGGAGAAGAGAGGAGTGAGTGGGTGGAGGGGTACCTCAGTACCTGCTACCTCAGCAAGGGGGCAATGGTCTGAAAACCAGCGGAGGTTTGGGTTTTTGATCTAATAATTGGAGGGGAGAAATCTGGTTGCTGAGGTGGGAGTGACAGCAGAGACTCTGGAGCAGAAGGCTGAAGGTGATCATCTATTGTATAAGCATAGTTCATGATGTGAGCGAAGGATTGAAAATTCCTGCCCATAGGGAAACCTCCTTTCACCCTTTTGAGCACTTTCAGAAGTTAAAAAGGTCATGCGGGGCTGGGGATGTGGCTCAACCGATAGCGCGCTCGCCTGGCATGCGTGTGGCCCGGGTTCGATCTTTAGAATCACATACAAAGATGTCGTGTCGGCCAAAAACTAAAATATAAATATTAAAAATTCTCTCTGTCTCTCTCTCTCACTCTCTCTTTAAAAAAAAAAAGGTCACACAGAATTTGAGGATCTAGAGACCCCTCTGGGGGCCATCGGTTTTGGTTATCTAATTGGTAGTATGGCCAATGCTCTGTACTGAATTAGATGAGGAGTTTGGGTTCCATCAGGCAGCCCCTGTATGCTCACATCCCCATGACTTACAGAAAAAGTCGGCTTTTCCCCCACACAGCCGTGACTGTTTGTGGCTTTGATAGTCTGCCAGGCAAACATAGTAATCCAGGCTAGCCAACCTGCATCTGGCTTGCGTGTCCCCACATCAATAATGTTTGTTTCCATTACCTATGGTATGGAGGGTATTTAATGGTATTTTAGTGGGATCCTCTTCATCAGGGATATCCCAATAGGAAAGACCTATAGCCAACTGACAAATGTCTGGGTGGAGAGATGGCCACCAGGTCCCTAAGGTGGCTGTATGCAAGTTAGATTATACTTTTTTTCCAGTAGGATTTGTGATCAGCCATCGCTGCTGAATGGGCTGATGAGGGTTAGGACTATTTGTGGCCAAGGGGTCAGTCTATAGCCTTATCCACATGGCGAATACGCAATTTGAAAGTGTTACTAGTCTTTTACAGTTTGCAGAAAGAGTCTGGACAGGGCGCAGGGTTAAGATGAGAGGCATGGATTCAGGAAGTGATTCCGTCTACCTTTACCACTGTACGTGTTATAAGTAGCACCTGGTATGGTCCTTTCCAGCGGGGTTCCAGGGATGACACCTGATGGTGTCTTACATAGATGAAGTCTCTTAATTGATATTGATGTGGAGTCCCCTCATCCCCAGTTTGGTAGGCAGTGGCCAGCTGTTTTTACAGGTATCGCTGAGTTCTTTCAAGAGGTTTAAGTCTGTCAAGAAAGGGGGTGTGGAAGGGATCGTTAGGTCTTAGAGTTGGGGTTAGGTCCCTTACTGGTGGAGGGGCCCCATAGAGAATTTCACAGGGGATGAGGTTACTCAAGAAACAGAGGGAGTATTTCTTGCATGAAAATTTGCATAAGGCAGGAGCATAGTCCAATCTTTTATGCTGGTCGCTAAGCTGAATTTTGTTAAGGTCTCTTTAATGGTTCTATTCATTCTTTCACCCTGTCCTGTCCTCAACTCTGGGGTCTATAAGCACAATATAACTTCCAATTAACCCCCAGGTTCCTGGCTCACCCGTGACTTACCTGGGCCATGAACTCCTGTGCATTATCAGACCCTGTTACCTTAGGCAGGATGTATCTTGGAAAAATATCTTCCACTATCTTCTTGAGCATCATTTGCGCTGTTTCTTTTCTTCTTTTTTCTTTTTGTGGGGAGGGCTTCAATCCATCCTGAAAATGTATCTACAAAGACTAGGAGATATTTATGTCCATACCTTGCTGGCTTAATTTCAGTAAAGTCCACTTCCCAGAATTGTCCTGGTCTGGTTCCTCGTAGGTGCTTTCCTGCAGGAAGCTTGAAAGGGTAAGCATTAAGCAATTGATGGAAGCAAAAGGGTTTTTATACCCATTCAGTTATTTCATTTTGCTGTGAGTCTGTTAGTGGAAAACTCTGTTTTTGATACTTCAGAAATACCTGCAGTTTCTTTGAACCAAGGTGAGTGAGTTGATATGCATTTTCTACTGACATAGTTAGAGCCATGACTGTAGGAGTTTTTACTGGAAGATTTAGAAATTCCACTTGGGGGCCTTCAGGGTTAAAACTTATTTTGGTCCGGAGCTTGGTGAGCAGATATCTGCCCATCAATGGGGCCAGGCATTCAGGGATTTCTAAAAAAAAGTGATGGATTTTTTCTTTCCCCAGGTCCATGGTCCTCTTAGTTGTCCAAGCCCGACATTTACAGCCATTAGCCCCTTGACCTAGAGACCTTTTATTTGATAGAGGGCCTAATGGGGCCTTAAGGGCTGAGTTTATTGCCCCTGTATCCACTTCAAAGTTTACTGGGGTCCCCTCCACTTCAAAAGTTACGCTGAGTTTGGGGAGGGGATCTGAGCCCCAACCTTTGTAGTCATCCTCAAGAGTCAGAATGGCTGCCTCCCGTGGCTGTCTTTTTCTAGGGCACTCTTGAACCCAGTGTCCTCTTTCTTTACAGTAGGCACATTGATCTGAGGTCAGGGGGGCCTCTGGCGTGGGACCAGGTATCCCTTCCTGTCTCCCTGTTTCTTATTTTCTGGCCCTTTGGTTGTTGTGACCGGGACCTTAGTCAACTCATTAATCTGTCTTTTGTTTCTTTTATCCTCCCTTTGCTCCCTTCTCTTCCTCAGTTTCTCTTTTATAGTATACTTTCTCGGCTTCTCTGACTAAATCTCTCAAAGTCATATCTTGTAATCCATCTAAGCATTGTAACTTTCTTTAAATATCCAGGGCAGCATGCCCAATAAAGGCCATTGTGACAGATGCCTTTTGATCCTCTGCATGAGTATTGAAAGGAGTATATATCCTATGCCTCCATAATTCTCTCTAGAAACATAGAGGCAGATTTATCAGGCCCTTGAATAATCTCTATTGCCTTGGCCAAATTAATTGGTCACCTAGCGGCCGCTCGGATGCCCACTATTAGAACCCGGTGAGAAGTGGACAGATGCTTTCTACCTTCAAAGTTTTGGGGAACCAGTTGGGTTGATTCTAGGGAAAGCCGGCTTTGATTATGTTGGGAAGATATGTCAGTCTCCCATCTGGTCTTAGGATTTTTTTTCTAGCTTCCAGGAGGATTCTCTTTTGTTCCTCTGTCATAAAGAGAGTCCCTAGGAGTTGTTGAAAGTCATCCCAAGTAGGCGGCTCTGAAAACATCAATGACTCAACCAGACATGTGAGCCGGGTAGAATCCTCGAAAAAATGGGGATTGTTATTTTTCCAGTTATATAGGTCTGAAGAGGAGAAAGGCCAATATTGGTAGGCTTGCATTTTCCCCCCATTGCCTTTGTCAATCATTGGCCCGTAGGGACATAGGGGGATCATCACAGGAGTTCCAGGGTTTTCAAACATTTGCCGCCAGCGAGTTCCCTTAGCCAGGCCAGCTTCCTCCTGGGGAGGAGGGGCTGTGTGTGCCGCGGATGAGTTATCTGGAGGGCGCTGGAATAGCTTGGCTTCGTCCAATGGTGGAGAGGCTGAGTCAGCTGCAGGGGAATCATTTAGAGGGTGTTGGTGGTTGGGGGACTAGGGCAGGGAATAAGGAGGGGAGGAGAGTCCAGTAGAGTCAAATCTTGTGACTCAGGGAGAACAGAGGTTGGAGGAGGAGGAGGAGAAGAGGGTTTGAGAGATCGTGGGCGAAGGAGTAGGAGTGCGGGCAGGGGCAAGGAAATGCTTCACCCATGGAGGAGGAGATTTGCAGAGGTCCTGACAAGTTAAGATATATGGCTGTTCATCTGGATGGCTATGTGTGCCCAGTTGAAAGACAATATCTCTGGCTTATTAAATTAGTGGGAAGCAGAAAGATCCTTCTAGAGGTCATCTAAGTCCAAAGGTGGGCCATTCTGAGGCACAGAGAGTCTGGCAGGTCCAGCGTTTCACTGAAAAAGGAAAGATTCTGAGCCCTTAAGTGAAATTTGGTCCAGTGATCAAGGGTCAGGGACATGGGTATTGAAGTACTGTGTCCCATAATGAAAGATACACAAAGAGTGAATGCAAGGACAGACGAAACAGACAAAACAAGTCAATAAAGACATTCAATGGACATCCAAAACAGAGACCAGGACTGAGTAGCCAGCAAAACCCAATGGGCTGGCAATACCGAATCCGATACAAAATATCACTTAGTCGAGAAGACTATTGTTCCTCGATTTTCCGAGTCCTTTGGGGCGTCCCCCAGGGACGTGGCCTGTGGCTCTGTGACATGTCTGTCAGCCACCATTGGAGAGAGCTCACGCTCTTCATTGACAGCCATTTTTCCAAGCCCTAAGATTAACACTTAAACCAGAAAGAGGCGCCTTGCTTAACCCAAGAGGAGCCCGTTAGGGTCTCTTGTCTGCCGCTGCCAGAACTCGGTGGAATCTCCATATGTAAAGGTCGGGCGAGCATTGAAGGAAGAGACCACCAAGAGACTGTCTTATCCAACAGCAAAGGGTTTATTGGGGGTCCAGCATGCTGGGGCTCAGAGCTCACTTGAATAGAGCAGAGAGCCCTGAGAGCAGTTTAAGCAGAACATATATACTTTCCTTGGAGAGGGCAGGGAGGGAAGTTTACTGATGGGTCTTGGCGAGTGGTCGGTTTGCGTGCAACTGGGTGAGGGAGTACATTCTACACTTTGGCAGTTGGAAACAGCACATTCTGGGAACAAGATGAGCAAACAGTTCTCAATATTTCAACAGTGTTTTGTTAAGCATAAGGAAAAACAGGAAGTGACAAGTACCTATTTTATTAACCATTCACTACCGACTATCCTTTTTGACTGGATGTTCTCTTCTACATTCTATTATCCAAGGTACAAGGTCCTATGCCATTGTATATCGATTTATTCAAAGCTAAATATCCCAATCAAGGCCCCAGTGCCCTTCTGGGTTTCAAATGTTAGTTAGATTTCTGTTTTTATACATATATTTTACCTCTATATTTTTATACATATTGCAGGTTCCCAATACCATTATTCATTCAGCAGAATGATTCCTAACCGAAATCAAACATGTTATTAACCCTAAACATACACTCTTACCTCAATCTAACTTTACAGAAGAGCAGGGACAGAGTTGGACTTATAATACAGGAATGTAGTGGATCTTCCACCTGCTGAGAACCTCAAAGGTCCATGCAGACATAATCCCTGGAGAAGATGTAGGCACCTCTGAAGGACCTGAGAGAGCAAAAGTCATTTTCCATTGAAAACAACCTGGTCAGGGTGAAGGGTTGTGTCTGAATCAGCCTCTCTATTCTTAATGTAGAGAAGATGGACCAAATGAGACCAGTGTGGAGAGCTGTTACTGGGTGCCTATGGTTGATATACCATTCTAACTTGTGAAAGTGTCACAGGAAGCAGGGGCAGCCTCCATCTCATGGGAAGCTTGGAAGCAACTCTTAGGACAAAGTGGTTGACAAGGCAGTGAGTTCATTCAGTTTCTGACGGAAGTGACCTCACCTCACTTCCTTGGTGATGGAACTCTCTGAACTTGTGATCCAGGAAGCCAGTCAAACAGTGCCAGTCCTAGTCCCAGTCGCAGTGGTTTCACTTTTTGGATTTCCCGAGGGCAGAGTCAATCTTTCTTGGTACCTACTGATGTTAGGATGGCCAAATGGCAGGAAATCTCTGAAGACGGGCCTTTTATGAGAAAGCAGGTAGTGGCTCACCACTGGCTCCTGACAACTTCAGAGAGTTGGAAAAGGACACAAGATCAGAGACAGGACAGGCCATTTCGGGGGAACCAGAATGTCCCACAGTCAGAGGACACTCCAAATAGTCACAACCTACTTGGGGGAAAGAGGTGCCTTTGTGGGTGTGGGTGTGGGTTTGTGGATTTGGCTCTTGTTCTGAGAATAGGTACAAATGATGTTTGTTTGGTTTGGACTGAATTGTTTCTAGTAAGTCGTTTGACAATGCGAGTGTTTTTGTGTCTCTGTATCCCACTGTGTCCATGGTTATAGATTTTAGAAAAGAGAATGCATCAATTGATGTGTCCTGTCTATTAGAAAGCTTACCAGCATTCATCCTCCCCAATTTGTAAATGAAATGCGGCTTGCCATATTGATGGGCAACACCTACGATCTTCCTAAGTTCCTGTTTTCTTCCTGAAATCTGGCCACTATCCATAATAGGCTCATGGCTTTGTATCCAAGATATGTACCACCTCCAAGCTCTGTGACATGGCCATGTACTGAATAGCTGAAGTGAATGGCGAGCATCTCAGAAAACTCACATACCAGTTTGACCTGTAATGTCTCATTGTGGAAACCCTGCTTTGCGCCTTTTCTTACCTATTGTTCTATTGCCCTAAATGTCAGAATGGTCTTTGCCTCAGGCCAACGCTTTGTGAAGTCTGAAGAAAACCTTTTTCAAATAAAAAGAATGGGCATCACCTGTGGCTCTTTGCTTAATTGCTCTGCAAAGGGATTTGTCTGAATCAGCGTCCTGGCCCTGTGTTAGGCTGTGGCTTAGATTTTCAGCAACTGATGGATCTAAAGAAAGATCCCATGTGTGCATCCAAAACCAAAATGACAAAAAGAGCAGTCATTGTGGATAAGTCTTTCGCCTTCCTCTGTAAGGTTTCTGACATCAATCAAGTGAGAATAGGGATCCTTTAGGTCAAATGAGTTCTTCAAATCCCTGCAGAGGCTAGCACATAGGTGCTTGGGTTTTCTCATGACTCCAATTAACATAAAGAATCTAAACCCAACAGTCAGTAGGTCTCAAATTTGAGAAGTGGATAAGTATTAATGGCAGTCCTATTTGATCACTCCTGGTTCAAAGGAAGGGTGTCCAGGTTACTCAGAATTTAGGTAAACGAGGAGCAAGGGAGCGTATTCTGGACACTGTCTTGGGCTGCATTCCTCATGTAAATCTCCAGCCAGAGGATATGATGAGTGTCTATATGGAAGAAGATGAGGGCCATGTGGGAGTGTTTTGGTTTTAATTGTGGTCATTTTTGTGGCACTTGGAATGGATGGTCTTATAATACAGGAATGAGTCCACCTGGGTTTGAACTGTGGCGTGATTCCCCTTAGAGACTGAGTACAGGAATAGAACTTAGAGAAGTATTGCCATGAATTGGGTTGGGATTTTAGGAAGCCAAGTATGAGAGTCACCCTTGGAAACTGACATCTAGGCCCAGGGTGGCTTTCCAGAGATCACTGGGAATCTCAGGCTGGATATCACATGATTTTATTCTGAAAGACTTGGCAGGCTTAGTTGAGAGTCATAACACACATGGACCTCACATTGTAGACCTCAATGGGCCTGGATTTATGTGACCTTTTGGCCAATCTTTGGGAAACCTTGCCTGTGAGATTTCTCCAGAACTTTCTTTGAAATGAACTTCCAAAACACTTAATGGTCCCTGAATGAATTGAAACCCACATGCTGCCAAATTCATCCTTGAAAAATTGCTAGATAAATACCATGAAATTTTTGAAATTCCCATGACCAGATGGTACTGGAGAAACTTTGGATGTCCTGTTGCTGATCATGAATATGCAGGACAGTGACATGATTGACTGAGTTTCATGAAAATTGTGTAGAACAGAGATTCCAGGAAGTTGGACCCTGCTGAGTAGTGGGCCTAGTGCAGTGATGGGCAGGTGTGTGATAAAAAAAAAAAAAAAAAAAAAAAAAAAAACAAAACAAAACAAAAAAAAAAACATCTGTGGTTGGGCCATGTGGATCTGCCATTGGCTTCCAATTGGCTTGTGACTGACATGGTGCAGCCAGCAGACGCTTCTATGTAAAGGCATCTTGTTATATAAAGAGGATTCAGGCCAATGTTTAGAATCAGGTTGCTATGGTTAAGGAGGCAAGCTATGTGGGATAGAAGCCTGGTTGGTGGATTCTCCTGCAGACCCTGACCCACCACACGTGACAGAACTCCCTCCAGCACTGTGTCCCAGTTGAATTCCTTGTATTTCGTGAAGCAAATACCAAATTCCCAATGCAGCAGCAAGAAACACCAGGAAAACTGTAGGATGACCAAATGGCTTAAGAGTTCAAAAGGGTAGACAATTAGCCCCCAGTGGCCACAGTTTACCTACAAAGAGAGAATTAAGGACTGCTTCCTAATGTTTTTTGGAAAATAAGAAATCATGTATTCCAGGTCACATAGAATCATACCCAGATTTGATGGTCTCACTACAAAGGAAGCTAAATCTCCTGACTACAACATATATTTCAAGTGCCCAAGCTCAGAGGCAGTTACTCAAGAAGTTTTTAGTCCAGCAGAGCTCCATGTTTGTGGAGTTTTTCCCTTTCCCTTACTTTTGGAATCTTCTCTACCACCTCCAAGTTTGTGAACTCCTGAACATATTCGATTCCAGATAAGTATTCACAGATTTTCTAACGCTTCCACTCTAATTGTGTTTTACTTGTAATGAAGGTAAAGTCAAGGCATTGTTCTGGATGAGAGTGGGAAGATATTTTTGTAGCACATATTTGCATAAACATTGGAATCGTTTTCCAAATTTCCATTTGAAATACTGAATCCCTGACACTAACACATGCCCAACTAGACTCTGACTACTAATCCTAATATGATGGGGAAAATTAACCCAAAAAGAATAGAAATACAAGCAATTAAGAGGACGAATGATGTATCATTGGAATTGCCTTTTGCATTATATAGGGTATATGTTATAAATCTAGTCAATTTTTTGTTGAAATGGTTCTCCATGTGTTTTTAAAGTTAACGAATATGTGAATTCCTGTCTCCCTTTTTCTGTAGCCTATTCTGTACATGTATTTTAATATGCACATATAGAATCCTACCTGGTACCACACGTACATTCTTGTGAGGTGGCTGACTTGGCAGATACAAATTGTGAGAAGAGATCACTCCTCCTGAATGCTGTTGGAACTGAAAATTCAGACTATTGTTGATCTTCCTAGTACAACAATATTATACATGAATCCATGTTCAGTAAAACGAATTTATTTCGATCTGTGGATGACATATATTTCATGGTGAATTTCAATTGGCATATATTGCTAGTTTTTAATGTCTGTGTGTGTGTGTGTGTGTGTGTGTGTGTGTGTGTGTGTGTGTTTATGTATATACACACACACTCTAGATTTTTCAAAATGTGAAATATATGTGTCTTACTATACACTCCGTAAATTCATTCATTTTCATGTATGTGGATTAATAATCAACTTTTCACAAAATTATTCTGAGAAATATTCATCCACCTGAACTACATATTTGATTCCAAGTACTGAAAACTAACTTCAGTAAATGGTGCATAGAAATCCTAATATTTCTGCAGTAACTGACCCAGTTTAATATCAATGCAAGTAGATTTCTATGGGACATGATGTGTATTTTGTCATTCATTTTTATTCAATACTGGTAGATTTCTATTTCTTCAGTTAATACACATGATAGGGTATATATTTCATCAACAAGTTAAGAAATTAATAGGCATTTTGTTTTACATTCCATCACTTCCTAATTCAAAATACATGTTTTCCACGAGGTTTCTTCACTGGTCTTTTCATGTGACTTCTTTCACAAAATGCAAATGTCACACTAATGTTTGTACCGAAGTCTAAATGGAAAGTGAGTATGGATTACTAAAAACATCAATGTCCAGGTTGCCTACTGCTATCAAATGTCAATCCTATTGGTGACTAAATATTTGTTTCTTCCTAAGATTATATATTCAACCTCAAGCCTGTTGAAAATGTCTGATCCTATCACTTACTATTGTATATCGATTTATCTGAGACATCTGTGCAGAATATAATTCAAAGCTAAGTATCCCAATCAAGGGCCCGATGCACTTCTGGGCTTCAAATCATAACTAGATTTCTGTTTTCATGCTTATATTTTACCTCTATATTCTTGTAAATATCGCAGGTTCCCAATACCATTATGCATCCCTCAGAATGATTCCTAACCCAAATCGAACCTGTTATTAACCCTAAGCATACACTGTTCCCTCAATCTAAATTTACAATAGAGCAGGGAGAGAGTTGCTCTTACAATACAGGAATGTAGGGGATCTTCCACCTGCTGAGAACCTCAAAGGTTCATGCAGAAATGTTCCCTGGAGAAAACTTAGGCAGCTCTGAAGGACCTGAAATAGCAAAATCATCTTCCATGGCAAAAAACCCGGTCAGTATGAAGTATTCTGTCTGAATCAGCCACTCTGTTCTTAATGTAGAAAAGATGGACCAAAACAGGCCTGTGTGGAGAGCTGTTCCCTGGTGCCTATGGTTGATATACCATTCTAACTAATGAATGTGTCAGAGGAAGTAGGGGCAGCCTCCATCTCATGGGACCCTTGTAAACAACTGTTAGGACAAAGTGGTTGCCAAGGTATTGACCTCATTCAATTCCTGAAGGAAGTGACCTACCTCACTTCCTTGGTGATGGAACTCTCTGAACCTGGGATCCAGGAAGCCAGGCACCCAGAGCCAGTCCCATTCCCAGTCCCAGTGGGCACACTTGTTTGAATTTACCAAGGACAGAGTCAGTATTTCTTGTTACCTCCTTATGTGAGGATGGCCAAATGCCAGGAGAACTCTGAAGAGGGGCCTTCCCTGAGAAAGCTGCTGGCTTCTGACAACTTAACAGAGTTGGCAAAGAAGGCCAGTTCTGATACAAGACAGGCCATTTTGGAAGAACATAGTATGGTCCACCAGTCAGAGGACACTACAGATAGTCACAGACCTACTTGTGGGAAGGAGGTTCCTTTGTGGGTGTGGGTGTGAGTTCATGGTTTTGTCTCATGTTCTGAGAATAGGTAGGAAAGGTGGTTTGTTTGGTTTTGAGTCGACTGTTTCTAGTAAGTCATTTGACAAGGCGAGTTTTTCTATGTCTATATATGCACTGTGTCCGTTGTTGTAGTCTTTAGAAAAGAGAATGCATCAATGGAGGTGTCCTGTCTAGTAGGAAGCTTCCAGGCATTCATTCTGCCCTTTTTATGAATGGACTGTTGCTTGTCTTATGGACAGGCAACACCTACTATCTTCCTAAGTTCCTGTTTTATTCCTGAATTCTGGCCTCTCTCCAGAATAGCCTCATTGTTTTGTGTTCAAGATATGTACCACCTCCAAACTCTGTGAGATGGCCATGTACTGCATAGCTGAAGGGAAAGGGAAGATTTCAGAAACCTCAGATATCATTGTAAACAGAAAAGTCTCAGTGGAGAAACCCTGCTTTGGGCAATTTGCTTACCTATGGTTCCCTTGCCCTGAATGTTAGGAAGGTCTTTGCCTCAGGCCACCCCTTTGTGAAGCCTGAAGAAAACAGTATTCAAATGGAAGGAATGGGCATCACCTGTGGCTCTTTGCTTAATTGCTTTGGAAAGGGATGTGTCTGAATCAGCCTCTTGGCCCTGTGTGAGGTTGTGGCTTTGAATCTCAGAATCTGATAGATCTAAAGAAAGATCCCATGTGTGCATCCAAAACAAAAATGGCCAAAAGAGCAGTCATTGTGGATGAATTCTTTCGCCTTCCTCTGTAAGTTTCCTGACCTCTATCAAACGAGAATAGGGAAGATACACCAAGCCAATTGAGGGCTCCTTTTGGAAAAATTGTACCACTGATGACAGAATCAGCATAAGTATCCAAACACTACCACAATTCGCTGCACCAGCAGATAGTTCACAATGCATACAAGTGAGTTCACAATGCATACAAGTAATACATATTCCAAGCAAGTTCTGCAAGCAGTTCAGTGATGGGTATTGCAGAACCTGTATATTGGTTTTATCTTTGTCTTCACCAGCACTGGGATAAAGATAGGAATTCTGGCAATAATGGCTAAAGAAAAAATTATGTAACATTCCAGAAGGCACTAAAAGAAAACAATTTTCATAACAATTTACATTATCTTGAAGAGAATTATTAAATATAATGAAAAAAAAGGTAAAAGTAAAAAAACAGGTCTGTTAAACTCCTATTTTTTCACATATTAAAACAATCCTGAACAGTTGTTTACCCCATTTAAATTAAACTATTTAATTCACGTGAATTAAAAAAAAATGGACCCATTTTTTCATGAGCACTCATCATATATGATATATGGACATACACACATTCAAACATATAACACAAAACACAAGTGTGCACACATAATAAATACATACAACACATAATATAATAGTAAAGGCCTTATAACTTTTTACAGGTGAAATCATCATTGCAATGTTTAAAAACTCTATAGACAAAAAATAGAACTGATCAGGAAAACATTAACCTAGGTCTGTATGAGCTCAAAAAACAAAAGAGAACTTCATGATGTGGTAAAGGGCAATAATAAAATAGATATTGAAAAAAGCATCCCTGTTCTGTCGCCGATGTAAGGATAGCCAAACTGGAGTTTTGCACATCAGCTGTTATGGATTTGAGCCAAATCATCTTATTTTGGTCTATAGAAATTGCTTTAGTTAATCTCTCTGGAATCCAAATCGGCTGCTGTTCTCCCTGTGGAAACACATAAACAGACCCCCGACTTTAGGCAATCACTGAGTCAGAACCTTAGTTAATCTCTCTGGAATCCAAATCGGCTGCTGTTCTTCCTGTGGAAACCCACAAACAGACACCCAATTCTAGAAAATTAATGGGTCAGGACCTTTCCATTGTCCTGTTAGAATATCCTTCCAAAGTACCTTGGGCTTATACACATTTTTTGGACACATATGCGTTTCTGCAGCACTAAGTCCTGAAAATCCAAATTTAAAAAGTTTAGAGTTAAAAAGGGTTGTTTTAAGTTCATCTTTGGGGAATTTATATCTCTTCCCAATTCCGTCTTCTTACTTTAATAAGTACATTTTAATAGTTTGATGTGCTCTTTCAACTCTGCCTTGTCCCTGTGGATTGCATGGGATTCCTGTTATATGAGTAATGCCAAATGATGAGCAAAATTGTTTAAAAGAGTTAGAAGTATAACAAGGGGCATTATCTATTTTAACTCTTTTGGAATGACCAAGTGGCAAAATTTTGTAAGCAATGAGATAAAACATCTTTAGTTTTTTTCCAGCATGAAGGGAGCCCAACAAAAATCCAGAAGAAGTATCAACTGTAAGATGCAAATATTTTAATTTTCCAAATTCTGGCAAGTGTGTGACGTCCATCTGCCAAATATGGTTAGGTATCAATCTTCTAGGATTGACTCCAAGATTAACTTGTGGTAAAATGGTCACACAATTTTGACATTGTTTTATTATTTGTCTAGCTTGTTACTTAGTTATTTTGAAATGCTTTTGTAAAGTGTTAGCATTGATATGCAACTTTTTATGAAAATTTATAGCTTCTTCTAGTGTAGAGAAAATATGTATGTATGTCATGTGTAGTTTTATCTGCTAAATCATTGCCCAAACTAAGGGCTCCAGGCAATCCTGGATGTGCCCTGATATGTCCTATTAATAATGGATCTTTTCTGTCCCAGATTAGACTTTGTATAGTGGAAAGGAAAGATAAAACAGTAGAGGAAGGGGAAATCCTACCAGCATCTTCAAGGGATACTATAGCATTAACTATATACTGACTATTGGAAAATAAATTAAACACAGAATCTTTAAACATCACAGAAGCTTATAATACTGCATTAAGCTCTACCTTTTGAGCTGATTGTTGGGGTATTAAAAATGTAACAGTTTGATCAGGTGTAACAATTGCTGCTGTACCATTATTTGACCCATCAATGAATATATTTGGAGCATTCATGATAGGTGGTTTCTTGTCATTTTTGGAAAAATTACAGGATGAGATGACCAAAAAGACAATATAAGATTAGATGGTAAGTGGGTATCAAAAGAAATATTAGATTTACACATGATTATTGCCCAAGTATTTAACTCATTAGCTAATTAATCAATTTGATTCATAGTGTATGGAGTAATACTTTTGTTGAGAGAAATTCCAAACACTCACTTTGCTGCTTTTATTCCTATGAGTATTAATTGTCCGTTAGCCTTGGGATACCTATTAATTATAGTGTTAGAAGAATAAGAAAAATGAATCCATTATAATGGAGCTTCTTGCCAACATACTCCTGTAGGAATATTTTTTGTTGGTAGTACAATAAATAATAAAGGCAATATTTTATCAAATCTATCCAGATGCATATTTCCCATATATGTTTCAATGATTTTTAATGCCTTTCTTGCTTCAGGCGTTTACATTCTGGGTGAATTTGGATCAGATGGACCTTTTAGGATATCAAATAAAGGTCCCAACTCTCCTCTTTGTATACCTAGATAAGGCCTTATCCAATTTATGTCTCCTAATAACTTTTGAAAGTCATTAATTGATTGCAGTTGATCTACTCGTATTTGAATTTTTGGTGGACTGACCATGGTTGAGGATAATAGAACTCCTAAATAATTAATTGGAAAATTTAATTGTACTTTATCAATTGTTATCTCTAGATTATAATTTTTAATAAGTTTGTAAGTGTTGCATAACATTCTAGCAATGCGTTTTTACCTTTGTGTGCTAATAATACATCATCCATATAGTGAAATATTTGTATTTCAGAATTTTGATTTCTAAGTGGCTGGATTACTTTGTTAACATAAATTTCACACATATTTGGGCTGTTAGGCATCCCTTGAGTGAGTACTTTCCACTCATACCTCTGATCAGGACCTTCATGATTCAGTGCAGGGATAGTAAATGCAAAACGTGGACTATCCTCAGGAAGAATTGGAATTGAAAAAAAAAATCTTTAATATGTATAACTAAAACATACCAAGTTTTTGGCAAAGCAGACAATTGAGGGATCCCCGACTGAGCAGGTCCAAAAATAACCATCTCATTATTAATGGCTCTTAAGTCTTGCAATAATCTCCATTTACCAGATTTCTTTTTGATGACAAAAATGGGAGTATAATGGGGAGATACAGAAGGTTGTATATGTTCTTCCGCTAATTGTTGTTTGACCAGGTCCTGGGGTGATTGTATCTTTTCTTTAGTCAGGGTCCACTGAAGAACCCATACTGGTCTTTCTGATTTCCAAGTAATTTTTATTGTCTCAGTGGCCCTTTCTGAAAATCCAACCCAAGTCTGTCTGTTGCTTGGTCTATTTGAATTGGTGCTGCTATACCTTGTTCTAGTTTTTCTAATCTTTTTCCTTTCAAAAAACCTTCTCTAGCCATAATAGTGGGTGCATTTTGATTGATGTTATTTGTTAATGTCAAACCTAATTGATCTAGGACATCTCGTCCCCATCAATTTACAGGAAGATGATCCAATACATATGGCTGTATAGTTCCTTCACATCTCTCAGAATCATTCCAATCTAATACCATTGCACTTCTATGGGGATTAGTCGCCACTCCTAGGTCTCAAAGCGTTTGAGTGGCTTGTTGTAATTGCCAATGTTTTGGCCATTCTTGATGAGAGATGATGCTAAGGACTGCACCTGTATCCAGTAGCACATTAAATTCATGTCCTTGAATATTTGGTTTTAGCATGGGGCGAGAATCTAAATTTAAAGAAAGCATAGCCCAATCTAAACCTGTGGAGCCTAATCCCTTGGAACCTCTTTCTACAGCATGACTGGAAAATTTATCATGTAACCTGGGTATTATTAGTAACTGTGTTATTCTATCTCCTGGTGCAATTACTGATATGTCCTTTGGAGAACTTGCTATAAATTTTATTTCACCTTCATAATGAAGCAATCAATTACCCAAGGACTTATCATAAGTCCTTTTAGATTAGAAGAGCTGCGTCCCAATAATAAGCCTACTGTTTTTTTGGAAAGAGGTCCTTTCACCCCTGTGTGAATGATATGAACCCCCATCTTTGCAGTTAGTACTGATCTGGTGGAGGCACAGATGTCCAACCCTGCACTCTCTCTGATTTGTCTGATGAGGCGTATGATGGACAATGTGTCCTGGGCACTACCCTGATGGGGTTGCTGTGTTCCTCCAGTGCTCCGTATATTTGAGGTTTTTGGCCCCAGAGCATTGGGACCCCTGTCCATTTTTTGGCAATCGAGCACAATGCCTTTCTCCATGATATCGTGGGTAAACAGCTGGTCCTTGTTCGTTTTTTGATAATGAGGTATTCTCTATGGGGGTTTGAGAACGGCATTCATTAGCCCAGTGTCTCCCTCTATGGCATCGTGGGCAAATACCAATTATTCTGCTCCTTTGGTATCTAGTTTTGTTAAACCCTCCTCCTATGGAGCAATTCCTCTTAAAATATCCTGTTTGTTGACAATTGTAGCATGTTCCTGGCCTTGCATCTAAAGCCTGTTCTACTGCAGCTGCCACAAATTGCCCTTGTTCATTGATGTCTCTGGCATCTAAAGCCTGTTTTACTGCAGCTGCCACGACTTGCTCTTATTCATTAATGTCTCTACATAATTTAATATATGTGTTTAAATCTTCATGTTTCCATGGTCTAATGATATCTCTACACCAACGATTTGCTTGGTCATAAGCCAGTTGTTTTATTAATGGCATTGCTAGTTCTGTATTCCCAAAAAACTCTGGTAGCGATTTGAATAAGCCTATCTACAAATTCAGCGTAAGATTCATTAGCTCCTTGTATTACCTTAGATAATTGACCTTGTAAACCTCCATGTCCTTGTAAAGTCTTCCATGGCCTAACTGCCTCTGCAGCAATTTGTGTGTATACACCAGGATTATATGCAATTTGTTGCTGCTGATCCTCATAGGGTCCCTTTCCTAACAACATATCTAGATTTCTCTGAGGATAACCAGCTTCTGCATTTCGCCTAGCCGTCTCCTTGCAAAATTCCTCATTGGCAACCTTCCATAACAGGTATTGACCTCCATTTAGCACAGCTTTACACATATTAGCCCAATCTACTGGCGTCATATTCAAGTTGTTAATGGATTCCTCCAAGCTTACAATGAGGGGTGCTTGAGGACCATAGGTTGTTACAACCTCTTTTAGCTGCTTCACTATTTTGAAATTTAAAGCATGGTGAATTTGCTGCCCTCCTACCTCAAATAAAGGGCATGTTAATACTTGAGATCCTGTCTCAGGATCCGAACTATCAACTGCGGGGTTTGGGTGCCTCCCAGCATATGGAGGTGGCCTTGTTATTTGGACATTTACATACTCTGGTGATAGAATGGTGTTAGTAACAGTCTCCTGTAGAGGTGGCACTGTTGGTTGGACACTTACACCCTCTGATGATAGAAAGTTGTTAGTAGCAGTCTCCTTTTGTAACTTTTCCCCTGATGGCATTTTCTGTCCTAAGCTTTGTTCCTCTATCTTTGTCTGAACTAAAGTCTTTGGACTAAGCAAAACAGAAATGAACGTCCTCAATGGCAATGTTTCAACTGGCAGAGTCCCTGGGCTGTTCTTTTCTCCTCTTTTTAATTTTCACCATGATGGTTCCATTATGGTATATTTAACAACTCCTCCTTAAAAAGCCATGGGCTACATTTTTGTATTGTATCAACGTATGCCCTGACTGTTCTTGACTTTAATGAGATGCCTCCTTCCTCTAACAATTTACTTAACAGTCTTTCAGTTTGTTTTTTACTAATTTCTGATCCCGTATTTCTACTATAATACAACCCAACAAGATGATGCCAAACAAAACCGAGACAGAATGAAATAAAAAGAGAACAACAAAAAGTCATTATGGCCTTTCTATCCTCCTGACATGTGAATCAGTCCTTTCTCAGTATCTGTTCCTCAGACGTAAATAATTTTTCCTCAGATGTGAGAGGTTTCTCTTCCATCTCACTCATCTCTATGGACAGGAAAGTTAAAACAAAAGTGAAGCAAAACAAAAGAGGAATCCTAAAATGGCTACCCATCCTCTCACCCTGCCCTCAGGGGAGAGCAGTTTACCTTATCACTTACCCTCAGTCACTCCCCATGCGAGCCACCAAACGCTGCAGTCTTCCTGGGCATGATTCAAAAGCCACTTTTCAAAAGAAACAAACTTTATTTTTAGAACCACAAACGACAAACAAAACAGCTCCTCAGGAAAAAAAACCCTCAGAGCCCAACTGCCACCACTGGCTTCCTTGTAAAGTCTCTGTCACACCCACAAGCCTCTCCACCTCCCACAATCCTCCTCCTCTTGATGCCGTTTGGCTGGGTCACGTGGGTGGAGCCAAAAAAGTCCCACAATGAGCAGCTCTGTGGTCTGAAAGGGCAGGGAAACAGCCCAATGAGCATCACCGCAGAGGAGCCAATCAGCTAGATGTTGCTGGGGCTGCTGTGAGCCAATCATCAGCTGGCAGTCGGAAAGGGCGGGGAAAAAGCTCAATGAGCATCTCCAATGAGCATCACCACAGAGGAGCCAATCAGCTAGATGTTGCTGGGGCCGCTGTGAGCCAACAATCACCTGGCAGGTGGATGTTTCTGGGAGCAGGAAGTTTGCTGGGGCCCCTTCAGCTGTGGCTCTCAACAAATTGGTGTCTCCTTTCTCTGTAGACTGTTCGGCACATGTATTTTTATATGCACATATAGAATCCTACCTGTTATCACACCTACATTTTTGTGAGGTTGCAGACGAGGCAGATACAAGTTATGAGAAGAGATCACTCCTCCTAAATACTGTTGGAATTGAAAACTCAACCTATGGGTGAGCTTTCTAGTAGAACAACATTATTCATAAATCCATTTTCGGTGAAATAAATATTTTTGCACCTGTGGATGATATATATTTCATGATGAATTTCGATTGGCAAATATATTGCTTGTTTTTAATGTCTGTCTGTGTGTGTGTGTGTGTGTGTGTGTGTGTGTGTATATATATATTTATATATATATACACACTCTCTATATTTTTCAAAATATGAAATATATGAATCTTATTATACACTCCTTAAAATCATTCATATTCATGTATGTGAATTTATGATCAACTTTTCACAAGATTATTCTCAGAAATATTCATCCACCTGAAATACATATCTGTTTCCTAGTACTGAAAACTAACTTCTGTGAATGGTGCATACAAATCCTAATATTTCTACAGTAAAACCTAGTTCAACAACAATGAAAGCAGTGTCCCATGGTACATGATGTGTATTTTTAGGTTCATATTTATTAAACAGAGGTACATTACTATTTCTTCAGTTTATGCACAAAATAGGATATATATTTCAACCACAAGTTCACAAATTTATAGACATTTGTTTCAATTTCAATCACCTGTTGCTTCAGAACACATATATTCTTCCAAGGTTCTTGACTGGTCTTTTCATGAGAGTTCTTTCCAAACACATTATTTTCGATTTCCATAATCATAATTGAAGCAAAACTCACACACTTTTCATGATAAACCATAACCCTAATATTACCGTTAGTGTATAACTGGTTATCATGAATGTATGTATATCAATTTAAGATTTCTTGTATATTTTAAGATATCAAATCAATCCACTATTTAAAGTTGGAACCAGTTATATAATTTATTCACAGTATGGTCTATTCATACATTATTTCTATATACATTGACACAGGGTACTATACTTTGTTCCCCAATTACGTCTTCAAAATATTGCTCCCAGTAATGGTGGAAGAAATGCTCATGTCACCTGATCTACATATAAATTTTAACAAAGTAATATTCTGGACACAGAAAGCAAAACTCACTCTTATGATTGTAGCAAAGCCTAAAAGGAAAATGAGCAAGGATTACTAAAAATATCTATGTCCCCGTTGTTTAATGCTCTCAAATGTAAATCCTATTGATAAATTCTATGTATTTGTTTCTTCCTAAGATTATTTATTCAACCTCAAGCCTGTTGAAAATGTCTAATCCTATCCCTCACTTTATACTTTGCTGATTTCTTAATGTGTCTATTGATATCTGCTTTCCTACATATTTTCCCCAGTTCATCATTGTGATTGACTCTTCACATGTGCTGACATTTACATTCACTCTCTTATTGAAAAGAAATTGCTAAAGAACTTTTGGTCCAAATCCTATACTCACTGTTGTTTCTAAACCTAGAGACTATCATCCTAAACCTACGGACTTTCCCTTTATGACTTGATGTACTTTTCGACACTCAATAATCCAAGGTACAAGATCCTATGCCATTGTATATAGATTTATCTGAGACATCTGTGCAGAACATAATTCAAAGCTAAGTAACCCACTCAAGGGCCCAATGCCCATCTGGGCTTCAAATCTTACCTAGATTTCTGTTTTCATACTTATATTTCACCTATATATTCTTGTAAATATTGCAGAATCCCAGTACCAATATTCGTCCTGCAGAATGATTCCTAACGCAAATCGAACGTGTTATTAACCCTAACCATACACTTTTCCCTCAATCTAACATTACGGAAGAGCAGGGACAGTGTGACCAGGAAAGTCTCAGTGCAGAAACCATGCTTTGGGCCTTTTGCTTCCCTATTTTTCTGTTGCCCTGAATGTCAGGAAGGTCTTATCCTCAGGCCACCCCTTGGTGAAGCCTAAAGAAAACAGGTTTCAAATGGAAATGAATGGGCATCACCTGTGGCTCTTTGCTTAATTTCCTTGGAAAGGGATGTGTCTCAATCAGCCTCTTGGCCCTGTGTGAGGCTGTGACTTAGATTATCAGCACCTGATGGATCTAAGGAAAGATCCCATGTGTGCATCCAAAACCAAAATGGCAAAAAGTTCAGTCATTGTGGATGAAGTATCTTCCCTTCCTCTGTTAGATTCCTTGCCGCACTCTCTGGCTGGGCACAAATCACGAGCCACCACACAACTTGTAGATTCAAACAGCAATTCTTTATTCCCGAACTCACACCGGCCATCTACAAACACATTCTGGGGGAATCCACGTTCTCTGCCCAAATCCACTACTCTGCCCAAATCCACTCCACATGGGCTTCTGTCTCCCAAAATATACTGTCTGACCCTAAGAACTCAAGAGGAAATCAGCAGCAGGATACGCCCTATTCTAAGGGGGGAACACCCTAATCTCCTATTATGCTAAACTGCCCTATTCTAAAGTGGGAACACCCTAAACACGGATCCTGCCCTGGTCCTTGAGCAAGGTCACCTTACATGCAATGTCCTGGAAAATGTCCTATTTCCATGAGTCCTTCCACTAAAGAAACATGGGGGTACGCTGGCAAGGAAATTGTCATACCTACTTGGCTGATGGCTCCCAAAAATTCCTGACATCCATCAAGTGAGAATAGGGATCCTTTGGGTCATATGAGTTCTTCAAGACCTGAAGAAGTGCTTGGGTTACTCATGACTCCAAATCACATAAAGAATCTGTACCTATCAGTCAGAAGTAGTCAGTCAATATTGCTCCCAGAAATGGTGGAAGAAATACTCATGTCACCTTATCTACATATACATTTATTCACAGAAATATTCTGGACACAGAATTCAAATTTACATATATGATTGTACCAAAGCCTAAATGGAAAATTAACATGGATTACTAAAATCATCCATGTCCAAGTTGCCTAATGCTCTCAAATGTCAATCCTATTGGTGACTACATATTTGTTTCTTCCTAAGATTGCATATTCAAACTCAACCCTTTGAAATGTCTAAGCCTATCTCTCACTTATTACTTTGCTGATTTCATAATGTCTCTATTGATATCGGCTTACCTACATATTTTCCCCAGTTCATCATTGTGACAGACTCTTCACATGTGCTTACATTTTAATTCATTTTCTAACCGAAATCCTATTGCTAAAGAAATTTTATTCCAAATCTTACACTCACCCTTCTTCCTAAACCTACCTACTATCTTCCTAATCCTACCGACTATCCCTGTTTGACTTGATGTTCTCTTCTACATTCAATCATCCAAGGTACAAGGTCCTATGCCATTGTATATCGATTTATCTGAGACATCTGTGCAGAACGTAATTCAATTCTAAGTATCACAATCAAGAGCCCAATGCTTTTCTGGCCTTCCAATCTTTCTTGGATTTCTGTTTTCATACATACAGTTCACCTCTATATTCTTATTGGTATCGCAGGATGCCAATACCAGTATTCATCCACAAAATGATTCCTAACCCAAACTGAACCTGTTATTAACCCTAAACATACAGTGTTCCCTCAATCTTACTTTACAGAAGAGCAGGGACAGAGTTGGTCTTTTAATACTGGAATGTAGGGGATCTTCTACCTGATGAGAACTTCAAAGGTCCATGCTGAAAGGATCCCTGGAGAATACGTAGGCAGCTATGAAGGACCTGAGAGAGCATAAGTCATCTTACATGGCAAACAACCTGGTCAGGTGAAGGGTTGTGTCTTAATCGGCCTCTCTCTCTTCTTAATGTAGAGAAGATGGACCAAATCAGGCCTGTGTGGAGAGCTGTTCCCAGGTGCCTATGGTTGATATACCATTTTAACATGTGAAAGTGTCACAGGAAGTAGGGGAAGCCTCCATCTCATGGGACCCTTGGAAGCAAATGTTAGAACAAAGTGGTTGCCAAGGCCGTGACCTCATTCAGTTCCTGAAGGAAGTGACCTAACCTCACTTCTTTGGTGATGGAACTTGGCATCCAGGGAGCCAGGCATACAGAGCCAGTCCCAGTCCTACTCCCAGTGGTGTCACTAGTTTTGAATTACCAAAGACAGAGTCAGTCTATCTTGGTACCTACAGATGTGAGGATGTCCATATGCCAGGAAAGCTCTGAAGAGGGCCCTTTTATGAGAAAGCAGGTAGTGGCTCACCACTGGCTTTTGACAAGTCTCAGTGAAAAAAACCCTGCTTTGGGACTTCTAATTACCTATTGTTCTGTTGCTCTGAATGTCAGAAAGTTTTTTGCCTCAGGCCACCTCTTTGTGAAGCCTGAAGAAAACAGTTTTCAAATGGAAATAAATGGGCATCATCTGTGGCTCTTTGCTTAATTGCTTTGGAAACGGATGTGTCTGAATCAGCCTCTTGACCCTGTGTGAGGCTGTGGCTTAGATTCTCAGCACCTGATGGATCTAAAGAAAGATCCCATGTGTCCAATACCAAAATGGCCAAAAGAGCAGTCATTGTGGATGAAGTCTCTCGCCTTCCTCTGTAAGGTTCCTGAATTCCATCAAGTGAGAAGAGGGATCTTTGGATCAAATGAGTTCTTCAAAGCCCTGCAGAGGCTAGCCCATAGGTGCTAGTGATTTCTCATGACACTAATTCACATAAAGAGTCTAAACCCCACAGTCAGAAGACCTCAATTTGGATAATTGAGAAGTATTAATGGCAGGCCTATTTGATCATTCCTGGTTCACAGGAAGGGTGTCCAGGCCACCCTGACTTTAGGCAAATGAGGGGCAAGGGAGGTTATTTTGGACACTGACTAGGGATGCTCCCCTTTTGGAAAACTCCAGCCAGAGTTTATCATGAGTGTCAATATAGAAGAACATGAGGGCCATGTGGGAGTGTTTTGATTTCAATTGTGGTCATTTGTGTGGCAGTTGGAAGAGGTGACTGGGTACACCTTGGCTTGAACTCTGCTGTGATTCCCATTAGAGACTGAGTTCTGGAACTGACCTCAGAAAAGTATATCCATGAATTGTGTTGGGATTTAAGAGGCCATGCATGAGAGTCGCCCTTGGAAACTGAGATCTTCGTCCAGGGTGGCTTTGCATAGAGCACTGAGAATCTCAGCCAGGTTATCACATGTTTTTTTTTTAATGACTTGGCAGCCATAGTTGAGAGTCAGGAAACACATGGACCTCACATAGTACACATCATTGTGCCTGGATTCATGTGACCTTTTGGCCACTTTTTGGGAAGCCTTGCCTGTGAGAATTCTCCAGAGCTTTCATTGAAATTAGCTTCCTCACCATTTAATGGTTCCTGAATTGAAATCCACAGTGCCTTCAATTTCATCCTTGAAAAATGGCTAAACAAGTACCATGAAATTTTTGAAATTCCCATTACCAGATGGCACTGGAGAACCTTTGGATATCATGTTGATGATCATGAGTGTACCAAATAGTGCCTTGATTGACTGGGTTTTGTGAAAATGGTGAAGAACAGAGATACCAGTAAGTTGGAGCCTGCTGAGTAGTGGATGTAGAGCAGTGGACAGTAGGTGTGTAAATAAATATATTTGGTAGGACCACCTGGATCTGACATTGGCTTCAAAAAGCCTTGTCACTGACAAGGTGCAGGCAGCAGACCCTTATATGTAAAGGCATCTTGTTTTATTTAGAGGTTTCAAGGCAATGTTCAGAATCAGGGTGCTATAGTCAAGGAGGAAAGCTATGTGGGATAGAAGCCTGGTTCATACATTCTCTTGGAGACCCTGACCAACCATACGTGACATAACTCCCTCCAGCATTGTGTCCCAGTTGAACTCCTTGTATTTCGTGAAGCCAATACCAAACTCACAGTGTAGCAGTAAGAAACACCACAAAAAGTGGAGGATGACCAAATGGCTTCACAGACCACACGGGGAGACACTTAGCTCCCAGTGGCCACAGTTTACCTACAAAGAGAGAATTCTGAACTGCTGCGTCATGTTCATTAGAAAATAAGGAACCATGTCGTCCACGTCACATAGATGCAGACCCAGATTTGATGGTGTCACTACAAACGAAGCTAAATCTTCTGACAATTACATATATTTCATGTGCCCAACCTTAGAGGAAGTTTTTCACGAAGTCTTTAGACCAGCAGAGCTCGATGTTTGTGGAGTGTTTACCCTCTCCCTTACTTTTGGAAACTGTTCTTCCAACTCCAGTGTTGTGAACTCCTGAGCATTTTCCCTTCCACATATGTATTCACAGATTTTCTAACTCCTTTCCTCTAATTGTGTCTTACTTGGAGCGATGGTTATGTCTAGGCATTGTTCTGGATGAGAGTGGGAAGATTTATGTGTAGCACATGTTTGCATGCACATTAGATTCATTTTCATATTTTCCATTTGAAATACTGAATCCCTGACACTAACCCATACCCTACTAGACTCTGAGTACTAATCCTAATATCCTGGAGAAAAGAAACCTAACTGAATATAAATACAGGCCTTTCATAGGAAGCATGGTGTATACTTGGATTTGCCTTCTGCTTTATCAAGTGTATGTGCTATAAATCTAGTCAACTTTTCATTGTAATATTTCTCCATTAGTTTTTAAAGTTACCACATATGTAAATTCCTGTCTTCCTTACTCTGTAGCCTATTCAGCACATGTATTTTTTTATGCATGTATAGTATCCTACATGGTATCACATGTACATTATTGTGAGCTCACTGACTTTGTAATATAAAAATTATGAGAAGAGATGACTCCCCCTAAATACTGATGGAACTGAAAATTCAACCTATGGGTGAGCTTCCTAGTGAAAAACATTATACATAAATCCATGTTCATCAAAATGAATATTTTTGGATATGTGGATGAATTATATTTCATGATGAATTTCGATTGGCATATGTATTGCTACATATTAATGTGTGTGTGTGTGTGTGTGTGTGTGTGTGTATTCTCCAGATTTTCCAAAATATGAAATATATGTGTCTTATTATACACTCCATAAATTCATTCATGTTCCTGCATGTGTATTTATAAACAACATTTCACAAGATTATTCTCAGAAATACTAAACCAGCTGAAATACATATTGGTTTCCTAGTACTGAAAACTAACTTCATTGAATGGTGCTTACAAATCCTAATATTTCAACAGTAACTGACCCAGTTTAACATCAATGCAAGTAGATTCCTATGGGACATGATGTGTATTTTGAAGTTCATTTTTATTCAACACTGGTACATTACAATTTCTTCAGTTTTTGGACATCATAGGATATATATTTTCATCCACATGTTCACAAATTTATAGGCATTTGGTTCACATTCAATTACTTCCTACTTCAGAACACATGTATTCCTCCTTGTTTCTTTATTGGTCCTTTCACTAGACTTCTTTCTAAAAACATTTTTTCGATTCCATAATTATTTTTGAAGCAAAACTCACACACTCTTCATGATAAACCGTAACCCTAATATTACCATTAGATATATAACTGATTGGAATGAATGTGTATACATCAATATAAGATTTCCTATATATTTTCAGATGTAAATTCAATCCATTATATAAAGTTGGAACCAGTAATATACTTTATTCACAATATGGTCTATTCATGCATCATCTCTATAATCATCAACACAGGGTACACCTATTTGTAGCCCCAGTAATAATGTATAAGTTTTCAGAATATTGCTCCCTGTAATGGTGTAAGAAATACTCATGTCACCTTATCTACATATACATTTACCACAGAAGTACTCTGGACACAAAAGGCAAAGGTCACACTTATGATTGTGCCAGAGCCTAATTGGAAAGTGAGCATGGATTACTAAAAACATCCATGTCCATGTTGCCTAATGCTCTCAAATGTCAATCCTATTGGTGACTACATATTTGTTTCTTCCTAAGATTATATATTCAACCTCACGCCTGTTGACAATATCCAATCCTATCACTCACCTTATACTTTGGCTGATTTCCTAAGGTCCCTATTGATATCTGCTTTCCTACATATTTTCCTCAGTTCATCATTGTGACTGTCCCTTCACATGTGCTGACATTTACATTCTCAAACCAAAACCCTATTGCAAAAGAACTTTTGGTCCAACTCCTAGACTCACTATTCTTCCTAAACATACTGAGTATCTTCCTAATCGTACGGACTATCCCTTTTTGACTGGATGTTCTCTTCTACATTCAATCACCCGAGGTACACAGTCCTATGCCATTGTATATCGATTTATCTGAGACCTTGGTGGAGAACATAATTCAAGCTAAGTATACCAATCAAGGGTACAATGCATTTCTGGGCTTCAAATCTTTCCTAGGTCTCTGATCTCATGCATGTATTTCACGTCTATATTCTTATAAATATCACAGGTTCCCAATACCATTATTCATATAGCAGAATGATTCCTAACCCAAATCGAACACGCTATTAACCCTAACCATACACTGTTCCCTCAATCTCACTTTACAGAAGAGCAGGGACAGAGTTGGTCTTTCAATACAGGAAGGTAGGGGATCCTCCACCAGCTGAGAACTTCAAAAGTCCATGCAGAAATAATCTTTTGAGAAGATGTAGGCAGCAATGAAGGACCTTAGAGAGCAAAAGTCATCTTCCATGGCAAACAACCCAGTCAGGACAAAAGGATGTATCTGAATTATCCTCTCCCCTCTGAATGTAGAGAATATGGACAAAACAAGGCCTGTGTGGAGAGCTGTTCCCGGGTGCCTATGGTTGATATACCATTCTAAATTGTTAAAATGTCACAGAAGTAGGTGCAGCCTCCATCTCATCAGAATCTGGAAGCAACTGTTAGGACAAAGTGGTTGCCAATGTACTGACCTCATTCAGTTCCTGAGGGAAGTGACCTCACCTCACTTCCTTTGTTATGGAACTCTCTGAAATTAGGATCCAAAAAGCCAGGCACCCAGAGCCAGTCCCAGTCCAAGTCCCAGTGGTCAAACTTGTTTGGATTTACCAAGGACACAGTCAGTCTTTCTTGGTACCTACTGATGTGAGGATGGCCAAATCCCAGGAAGGTCTGAAGAGGGGCCTTTCCTGAGAAATCAGGTAGTGGCTCACTGCTGGCTCCTGACAGCATCACAGAGTTGGCCATGGAGACTAGATCTGAGACAGGACAGCCCCTTATGGGGCAATATATTATGGCTCACCAGTCAGAGGACACTCTGGATAGTCACAGACCTACTTGGGGGTCTGTGTGGTTGTGGGTGTGCGTGTGGGTCTGTGGTTTTGTCTCATGTTCTGAGAATAGGTAGGAAAGTTTGATTGATTGGTTTGCTGTGAATTGTTTCTAGTAAGTCATTTCACAAGGCGAGTGCTTCAATGTCTGTGTATCCCACTGAGTCCGTGGTTGTAGACATTAGAAAAGAGAATGCATCGATAGATGTGTCCTGTCTAGTAGAAAGCTTCCCAACATTCAACCTGCCCAATTTATGAATGGTCTGCGGCTTGCCTTGTGGATGGGCAACACATACTACCATCCTAAGTTCTGGTATTCTTCCTGAAATCTAGCTAATCTCAAGAATAAGATCATGGTTTTGTGTCCAAGATATGTACCACCTCCAAACTCTGTGACATGGCCATGTACTGGATAGCTGAAGGGAATGGGAACATCTCAGAAAACTCAATTATCAGTGTGACCAGGAAAGTCTCAGTGGAGAAACCCTGCTTTGGGCCTTTTGTTTACCTATTCTTCTGTTGCCGTGATGTCGCGACCCCTTGCCCGCAAGGAAGACGCAACTCAGGAATCTTCTTTCAGCAGTTTATTCAGGCCCTTGATATTTCTTCTAATTCCTTGTCGGATGCCCCTCCCAGCCTTAATAAAGCATCCCAAGCCCCAATGCGAAGCTGCCACGTGGAACTTTCTCATAGGGTGCTGAAAAACCATGCAACAACTCTCCCAAACAAGGAGTTGTTTGTCACAAACCACAGTGGAGCCAGCACCATCCTGCAATGGCGATCATAATCTGCAGAAGCGGCTCACCACAGTTCCCCCCTTCTGTTTTCTGAAAACAATGCAGGCGAGAGTAGAGGTCCTATCCCACTGTGCAGAAGTGGCTGCATAGTATGGCTCAGACCTAAGGAGGGCCCTTCCCCAGATCCGAAGCCATATCAGCAGACGCCTTTTTTCGTGGGGCGGGGCGTGGACATCAAACCCGCATGCAATAGGACATGCTCTCCTTGAGGTCCACTTCAAGGATCACTCAAGTGCAGTGCCTTGCCTCGCATCCTGTATCGTGACGAAGGTGGACGAAGGGGGACAGCTGAGGCTGAACTGTGGCTGTACACAACGACAAACGAGTTGACAACACCCTGAAAGAAAGGCACGGACTTTAAGGCAATAGAGAAGAATTAGTGTGAAAACCCACCTGCGTGCAATGGCACCAAGACCGGCAGAGTGCAAGGGCTTTCCAACACTAAGAGAATAACGAGGAAAGACTTGCCGATCCCAGTGCAATGTTATAATAACTTGGGGTGCAACGACCATGTCAAAGATTTACTGTTTAAGATGCGCAAGCCAGACTTGAGGTGAATTGCCATTTTCTAAAGCTGCAAGAGCTTGGATGATCATAGCCTTATCGTGAGCATTGCGGGCCTTGAGGCGACAGAGAAACCACAAACAGAGAAACATACCGAAGCAACACATTGCACCAAAAATGCCTACCCCCACCCACTCTTTAAAAAAGGAAAAAGCAGAAGATATCCAATCGGTGAATTGACCCAAAGTCACGGGATCAACACTGGTGTTATTCAAGACAGCTATCTGGGTTAGTTGAGACTGGATCAGGTCTTCCGCTTCCATGGACCAATTTCTGGCCAAATATTCGCCAATGATGCGGGAAGCATTCCTGGAATCATTAAATCTGACAGAGGTTATGCATAAATGTGCACGTTGGTCAACACAACCCAAAAGCACCAAGTCAGCCAATTCTTCTACCTGAGCTTGGAGTAAATCTATTCTTTGATTGGCAGCTAAAATCCCTGACAAAATATGTTGATTAATTGTATTTTGGGATTCAAGTATACTGGAAGTTTGTTGGACAACTTGATTAATGGTGGCAGCAGTTTGTACTTGATTGGCCATAGCCACTCCGGCTGTAACCGCTGCAGCAGCAGATACTGCCACGGCTGTCACTATAGCCGCTGTGATTCCAAAATCTCTGCGGACTCTAAGTAGCTCAACAATATGGAATTTATCAGGATCCGCAGTGACCGGGATTGGGACAAAAGTTGGAATTTTCATAACCACTGCTACAGTCCAGGAACCATTCAAACACTCAGATAAGATACAGGTAGTATGAGAACAATCCAGCATCCCCGAAGAGGTGGCCTTAGCCAAAAGGAATAAGAAGGGGGATTGGACACAGACCATTGCAGGAGGCAATGTGGCATTATACAACAGAGAGTCGACTGAAACAGATGTAAATCTATTACCTCGTTCACTTTCCCTAACAGTACCAGAAACATTAGCCAGCCAACTTTTGGCTCCTACCAACTGAGCCAGTGCAGAAATATCGGCTGAAGCCCCCTTTTCATTGGAAATCTGCCATTGAAACCAGGACCAACCTACTCCTGTAGAGGAGCTGGCACTATTGTTAAAGTTATAAACATACCTCTTAAGAGAGGGGGAAAGGGAGAAACCTTTAGCAACTTGATGCTTCTCCCAAGAATGATCCTGACAAGGCGTAAATGTTGGGGGGAAACCAAGATTAGGGGAACAGTAAGGAGAGGCCTTGAAATGAGTGGCATCATAAATACTACTAGAAGAAGGAGGCACTGGGATTAGTACCTCGGAGATAATAGCCAAGGTAGTGATGTTAAGAGCAGAGCTGCTGTTTGCGGGGGTACCTGAGCCTGATTGCTTCCCCGAAACTACCTTGCTCAATACAGCACTGATAATGCTCTCTGAGACCTGATTGGACCGCAATGGGTCCTCCCAGTTAGTCAAATTTTTGGTCTTAAGGCTAATGCAATTAGCGTTTCTAAGGCTGAAACAAAAAACTCCTGTGAGATTACTTGAGATTGATTAAAAATGCTCTCCATGTCCCCTCTAGGAGAGGCACAGGGAGCAGACATCTCACATGAGGTAGAAAAAAGAGTGGGGAGGACACTAGAATTACCATGAACCGGCATCGGCATTGGCCATGCCCGTGCCACTGCCCACCACCGAATTGGTGTCGCCTGTGCCATCGGCACCAGCACCAGAGCCAGAGCACTTAGCAGAATGAAGATCCACATCACAGGATTGTTGTGGTATTTCTTGTTGCTGGTCAGTTGATGTCGAGACTCTTCTTGTCAAGCGTTCAGGGACCCACAACGGTTCCATACGATCCTGGGGAAAAACACATACAGATCCTCGTGCCCATGTCAGCATGGGGTCAGGGCCGTTCCATTGGCCCGTAAGAACATCCCTCCACTTAACATAGCCAATCACAGAGGGCTGAGGGGACACATGTCTATCGGCCGCAGAGCGACCATGAATATCCAAATTCAAAAAATTAATGGTAAAGAGAGCTAAGGACAGGCGTTCTTTAGGAGTGTGTTCAGCTCCTATTCCCCCCTTTTGTTTTTGTAAAGTTTCCTTTAAGGTGCGATGAGCACGCTCAACAATGCCTTGTCCTTGAGGATTGTAAGGCAAACCATGAGTAAGTTGCACTCCCATAGAACAAAAAGCTGTAAAATGTCTGCCAGTATAAGCAGGTCCATTATCAGTCTTAAGGGATGCAGGTGCATCCCATGCTGCCCATGCCTCTAAACAGTGAGTAATGACATTACGTGCCTTTTCTCCAGATAAAGCAGAAGCATGGATAATTCCAGAGCACGTATCAACGGAAACATGCACATACTTAAGGTTACCAAAGTCAGGTATATGTGTCACATCCATTTGCCAAACAACCAATGGCTTCAATCCCCATGGGTTTACTCCATAATTAGGGGAATGAAGTAATGTGACACAATGGGGACATTGCAATACTATCTGCCGAGCATCCACTCTTGAAATGAAAAAACGCCTGCGCAGCGTTAATGCATTAACATGGAAGTTTTGGTGAAACAACTTAGCCCCCTCTAAGGAGGAAGCCAAGCATATCAATTGACCTCTAGTGGCTAAGTCCGCACAGGCATTACCCTGGGATAACGGACCAGGAAGAGGGGTGTGAGCCCGGATGTGCATTGGATAAAAAGAAGCAGTGCGGTTAGAGATAAGCTGTTGAAGCTGAGTAAAGTAAGCAGACACATTGTGGGCATCACTAATAGCTCCCACGGCCTCCAGGACTTTTAGTGCTTGTACCATATAGCTGGAGTCCGAAGTAAGATTAAAAGGAAAAGAACACTGTTTAAAAACTTCAATAACAATTTGTAGTTCTACCCATTGTGGATTTCCAGGAGCAAATTGATGCTGGATAGGGGGAGAGTCATTAATTACATAGGCTCCCATTCCAGACTTGGAACCATCAGTAAAAATGTTAACAGCCCCCGGAAATGGACTGGATGAAGTTACCTTAGGGAAAATGATGGGATGTTCTTTAACAAAATGGAGTAATGGATGAGAAGGGTAGTGATAATCAATACCCCCTTGAAACGAGCAACACAAAATAGCCCAGTTGGCTAGAGTAGCACATAAAACATTAAGTTGAGCTTTAGTGTAGGGTATGATAAGAGAAGAAGGTGATTGGCCGAAAAATTGAATGCTTTGTTGAATCCCTTTAAGTGCCAACGCTACAACAGCATCAGGATAATATTCTAAGGATTTTCCTGGGGATATATGTGGGTGGATCCATAGTAAGGGCCCATCTTGCCACAGTACTCCAGTAGGCTGCCGCACAGTGGCAAGCACACATAACTGGAAAGGTTTATCACTCTGGAGCCTGCATAGAGTGGCATGCTGTAAAGCTTGTTCTACTTTTATAAAAGCCGCTCTAGCCTCTGTAGTGAGGCTACGAGGGGAAGCAAGATCTGGATCACCCTTAAGAGTAGCATACAAAGGCTGGAGCACAATATTAGGAATATGTAAATATCCTCTTATCCAATTAATATCTCCCAGAAATTTTTGAAAATCATTTAGAGTTTGGAGATCTTGAGTCCTGAGGTAATTTTTTGCGGTTTTAATTTGTCATACCCAATTGTCGCTCCCAAATACCTGATAGAATCCCCCGTTTGAACCTTTTCAGGTGCGATGTGCAGTCCATGTTGAGCCAACAGCATCACGAGTTCTTTATAAGCCTCATTAACTGTCTGTTCTAATTTTGCGGCAAATAACACATCATCCATATAATGAATGATCTTGGTGGAGGAATACTTATGTCTGAGAGGTGTGAGTGCCTTCCCCACATACATCTGGCACATCGTGGGACTATTAGCCATCCCCTGCGGCAACACCACCCACTCAAACCTTTGATCTGGTTCTTCGTGATTACACGAGGGAAGGGTGAAAGCAAAACGTTGTGAATCTTTAGGAGGCAAAGGAATGGAAAACAAACAGTCTTTAATGTCAATAACAATTATATGCCAGCCTTGAGGAACAGAGGAGAGCAGAGGCAGCCCTCTTTGAATGGGCCCCATAAGTTGCATCTGAGCATTAACTGCTCGTAGATCATGCAGTAGGCGCCACTTCCCTGATTTTTTCTTAATGACAAATATGGGATTATTCCATGGAGAATTAGAAGGTTGGATGTGACCCAAATCAAGTTGTTCTTTGACTAGATCATGGGCTGCTGCCTGTTTAGCCGAGGGAAGAGGCCACTGAGGCACCCAAACAAGCTCCTCGGTGAGCCATGTTATGGGTATTGGAGCCCCAGTGGCCCCTAGGAAAAACCCAGAGCAAACCTGTTAAGCTTTTGATGACCTTGCACAGGATGCTTACGCCCCTGTAGGTGCCTTTCTAGTCCTAGACCTGGCCTATACCCCATATTTTGCATGATATGTTGAGACACTGGGGAATAGTCATTAATAAGAGTGAACCCCATGTCTTTCATCAGATCATGGCCCCATAAAGAAATAAGTAAATCAAGTACATAAGGATGAAAGGTACCATCGTGTCCTTCCGAGTCCTTCCAAGATAGATGTCTACAGCTGATTTGAGGGGCTTGGGCATATCCAAGTCCTCTTAGTGATTGATCAGAAGCCTGCACTGGCCATCCCCTAGACCAGTCCTTAAGGGCTATGATAGTACTATCTACTCCTGTGTCCAGCAATCCCACAAAAGATTTACCTTCTATGCTTAATTCCAAGGTGCGGCGACTGCTCATATCCAGTGACAAATAGGCACAATTTCCTCCGGTGGTACCAATCTCATTTCCCGTCCGTGACCTTGAGTCAGCAGGGAAGTGATTATGCAAACTAGGCAAAATTAGCAATTGAGCAATCCGATCCCCTGGGGAGATAGACACAATGCCCCTTGGAGCTTCCACTATAACCTTTACTGCCCCTACAGTATCAGGGTTTATAACTCCGGGGAAAACATGAAGACCTTGTAGGATAGAGGATTCACGTCCAATTAGCAAACCTACAGTGCCAGGTGGTAAAGGCCCTTTGAACTCAGTTTCCACCAATTGGACTCCCATCATAGGTGTTAATACAAGTCTGGAGGTGGAACAGAGGTCCAATCCCGCGGCACCTGTAGTGGCTCTCCGCGTCTCATGGGATGGCGCAGAGAAGGCCATGTCTCGGGTTCGGGTGTGACATTCTCCATTGCCCCATATATTTGTGGGCCCTGGGGTCGGGGACCCCTTCGGCCGTTTTTTGGCCCAGCTGAAATAGGCTGTCCATGGATGTCCCTCACTGATCTACACTCTTTTGCCCAATGCTTCCCCTTTTTGCATTTTGGATACAGCCCCGGTTGACGAGGGCCATTAGAAGGGCCACCGCGAGGAGGTCCAGTAAAATTGTCTTTTTTGCGACAGTCACGTTTGAAATGGCCGAACTGACCACAATGGAAGCATGTTCCAGCACCAGGACCGCCCCCTTTTGCAATCCGAAGGACAGCAGCTGCAAGACCTGCATTAGTTAAAGGTCCTCCAAGCTCTCTACACACTTTTATCCAAGCTTCTATGCCCTTGTTTTTATAAGGAGCGATTGCTGCTTTACACTCCTTGGTGCATTGCTCAAAGACCAATTGCTTGATAAGGGGCATGGCTCTATCAGGGTCCCCAAAAATCTTTCCAGCGGCATCCACCATCCTTGCTACAAAATCTGAAAAGGGTTCTGTAGGGCCCTGCAGAATCTTAGTCAAGTTACCAGACACCTCTCCTCTATTTGGAAGTGACTTCCATGCCCGAATGCAAATGTTGTTAATTTGATCATATGCCTCAGGAGGGAATCCTGTCTGTTGATTAGCAAATCTGCCTTGTCCCAAAAGCATATCCTTGTCCCAATGGGGGTGTCCCGCCGCATGGTTTTGGGCGGCCTGCTCTACCGCGCCCTCTAGCACAAAGGCTCTCCAGTCTAAATATTTACCTAGAGAGACACAAGCCCGAACAAGGCTAGCCCAATCAGAGGGAGTCATACAGTATCTAGACAGACTCTCCACCTGAGTTAGTGTGAAGGCGGCATCCACCCCATAAGTGCGCACAAACTCCGCCAGGGTCTTCACAATTTTGAAATCTAAGGGCTCATGGAATCTTCCCCTATTGTCATCCTGGAAAACTGGATAAGCAAGACCCATCTCAGCGTTAACAGCCCTCCATGTTTGGGCATCGAAAGCTCTCCTCGAAACACCCCCACCGTACGGCGACGGATCCGGAGGATCATTTTCCTTGAGCTCCTGTTTATTTTTGTTCCCTTCTCCTATAGTTAGACTGCCTAGCTGACGAGATAGTCTCCCGAGCTCTTCCTCCTCATCCTCCTCCTCCTCTGACCCACTTTTGCATGGGAGTGTGCGCAGCGTACTGAGATCTGGATACAATCATTTCCTCCCCTGTTTCTCGCTCCGCACACTCCCATCCTCCTGAAATACCTCACTTCGTGCTGGAGACAATCGCCTCCTCCCCTGTGTCTCGCTCCGCACACTCCCATCCTCCTGAATTACCTCACTTTGTGCCGTCTCTGATCTTTCCTCATGTAATTGCTCTAAAACTTCCTGCCCTTTAGTAAGTGCTTCCTGACATCTGCCATCTGCGAGGCAACTACGGATCATCTTCCAAAGGGGTATCACCCCACCCTCTAATATGCCCTGCTCAGAAACAAAGTCAAGATCTGTGCCTAATTTATCCCAGCTAGGTATAGTAAGGCTGCCCGAAAACGCAAACCACGGTGCAGCAATATCTGTCTTCTGTAAAAATCTCTGTAAAGTACTACGTTTCACTTCTAGGCCCTTGGAACGTAACAGGCCATCTAGGGCCAGGAGAAGCGGACTTGAAGATGCAGCACCCATGACACAACAAAAGACGCACAAAAAACAAAAGTGAAAGTAAAAGCGAAAGTACACAGTGCAGCTGCAATAAAATGTACCGCTCTCTCTGGCTTTACAGAGGAGCTACCCCGCTTTGATCGCGGGTCCCGCTTACCTGGGACTAACCCCTGCTTTGATCGCGGGTCCCACTTACCTGGGACTAACTGGTGCACCAACCCTGACTACTGAAAGTTCTGGTTCCCGGGTCTCGGCACCACTTGTCGCGACCCCTTGCCCGCAAGGAAGACGCAACTCAGGAATCTTCTTTCAGCAGTTTATTCAGGCCCTTGATATTTCTTCTAATTCCTTGTCGGATGCCCCTCCCAGCCTTAATAAAGCATCCCAAGCCCCAATCCGAAGCTGCCACGTGGAACTTTCTCATAGGGTGCTGAAAAACCATGCACCAACTCTCCCAAACAAGGAGTCGTTTGTCACAGACCACAGTGGAGCCAGCACCATCCTGCAATGGTGACCATAATCTGCAGAAGCGGCTCACCACACCGTGAATGTCAGGAAGGTCTTCTCCTCAGGCCACCACTTTGTAAAGCCTGAAGAAAACAGTTTTCAAGTGGAAATGAATAGGCATCACCTGTGCCTCTTTGCTTAATTGCTTTGGAAAGAGATGTGTCTTAATCAGCCTCTTGCCCCTGTGTGAGGCTGTGGCTTAGATTCTCACCACCTGATGAATCTATAGAAAAATCCCATGTGTGCATCCAAAACCAAAAGAGCCAAAAGAGCAGTCATTGTGGATGAAGTCTCTCTCCTACCTCTGTATGGTTCCTGACCTTCATCATTGAGATTATGGATGATTTGGGACAAAGGTGTTCTTCAAAGCCCTGCAGAGGCTAGCCCATAGGTGCTTTGGTTTTCTCAATACTCCAATTAACATAAAGAATCTTTACCCCAGAGTCAGTAGGCTTCAAAATGGAGAATCAGAGCAGTATTAACGGCAGGCCTCTTTGATCACTCCTGGTTCACATGAAGGGTGCCCTGGCCACACTGACTTCAGGAAAACGGGGGCAAGGGAGCTTATTTTGGACACTGTCTTTGGCTCCACCCCTCATGGAAACCTACAGCCAGAAGGTATGATTAGTGTCTATATGGAAGAAGATGAGGGCCATGTGGGAGTGTTTTGGTTTTAATTGTGGTCCTTTGTGTGGCCGTTGGAAGAGATGACTGGGTCCACCTGTGCTTGAACACTGGTGTGATTCCTTTTAGAGACTGAGTTGTGGAACTTAACTCAAAGAAGTATTGCCATGAATTGTGTTGGGATTTTAGAAGGGCACACATGAGTGTCGCCCTTGGAAACTGATATCTAAGCCCTGGGTGGCTTTGCACACAGCAATGGGAATCTCAGGAAGGATATCTCATGGTTTTATTGTAAAAGACTTGGCAGCCATAGTTGCAAGTCAAAACACACATGGAGTTCATATTGTAGACCTCAATGGGCCTGGCTTCATGTGACCTTTTGGCCTGTCTTTGGGAAACCTTGCCTGTTAGAGTACTCCAGAGCTTTCATTGCAATGAGCTTCCTCTCCATTTAATGGTTCCTGAATGAATTGAAACCCAGAGTGCCTCCAACTTCATCCTTGAAAAATAGCTAGATGAGTACCATGAAATTTTTGAAATTCCCATAAACAGGTGGCACTGGAGAACCTTTGGATGTCCTATTGATGATCATGAGTGTACCAGACAGTGCCTTGATTGACTGGTTTTTATGAAAATGGTGTAGAACAGAGATGCCAGTAATTTGGAGCCTGCTGAGTAGTGGGCCTAGAGCAGTGGTGTGCAGGTGTGTGTTAAAAAAGCTTTGGTGGGATCATGTGGATCGGGAATTGGCTTCCAAATGGTTTGTGACTGACATGGTACAGCCCCCAGACCCTTGTATGTAAAGGCATCTTGTTATATCTAGAGGTTTCAGGGCAATGTTCAGAATCAGACTCCTATGGTCAAGAGGGCAAGCTATGTGGAATAGAAGCCTGGTTGTTGCATTCTCCTCCAGACCCTTACGCACCACACGTGACAGAACTCCCTCCAGCACTGTGTCCCAGTTGAACTCCTTGTATTTCATGAAGCATATACTAAACTCCCAGTGCAGCTGCAAGAAACACCACAAAAAGTGGAGGATGATCAATTGGCTTCACAGTCTACACTGGGAGACACTTAGCGCTCAGTGGCAACAGTTTACCTACAAATAGAGAATTAAGCACTGCTGCCCCATGTTCATTGGAAAATAAGAAACCATGTCCTTCAGGTCACATAGATGCAGACCCAGCATTGATGGTCTCACTACAGAGATAGCTAAAGCTTCTGACAACAACATATATTTCAAGTGCCCAACCTCAGAGGCAGTTACTCAAGAAGTCTTTAGGCCAGCAGAGCTCCATGTTTGTGGAGTTTTTACCCTGTCTCTTACTTTTGGAAACTCCTCTCCCACCTCCAAGTTTGTGAACTATTGAGCATTTTCTATTCCAGATATGTATTCACAGATTTTGTAACTCTTCTCCTCTAATTATGTCTTACATGGGGTGAAGGTAATGTCAAGGCATTGTTCTGAATGAGAGTGGGAAGACTTTTGTGTAGCACATATTTGCATACACATTGGATTCATTTTCCAATTTTCCTTTTGAAATACTGAATCCCTGTCTTTCATAGGCAGAAGGAATTCTCTTTCATAGAATATCCTGACACTTACAAGAAACAGCCCCCTGGCAGACATCCTGCCTGGGAGACATCCTGTAGCCATCTGTATCTCGAAGACTTCCTGCGGCCATCTGTCTTCCTGAAACATCCTGAGGTTATCTCACCTTGTGAAGACATCCAGGAACTACTGATAAGAGAGCTTTCCCATCTCCAGCATATAAATCCCCTCTGTGAACAATAAAAGTTTGCAGCTTGATCAGAACTACAGTCATGCTGTTATCTCTAGTGTCTTTTGTCCCTTCATTCCTCCCCATCTATGTTCGCTGCCCACGTTGATGTGTCCTGCCGGCCAGAACATCTGGCGCCCACTGACTGGGTCTCAAGCCTTTGACTGAGGGGGAACCCCGTCCTCCTGGAAGACTTGGTCAAGCGGAGCTCGCGATTGCCTCAGCAGACACCACCGAGAGACATATCCAGTAGGAGTGTGGGGATAATGCACAGTGAGTGACCCACCATGGGACAAGCAGTTTCATCACATGATTTGTTTTTGTCAGCCCTGAAGGAGTCCTTCAAGACATGGGGAGCACGTGTTAAGAAAAAGGACTTAAAATTTTTCTGTTCATACATAGGGGAATTGTGTCCATGGTTTTCCCTTGAAGGAACCATTGATGGTAAACCATGACTTAGAGTAGGAGACTGTTTAAAAGATTATTATGAATACTTTGGCACAGAAAAGGTGCCTGTTCCCACCTTTTCTTACTGGAACTTAATTAATGAAATTCTTAAAAGTTCACCCTTTGACAATGGTACCTTAAAATTTGTCAGGATTGGGGAAGAGACTATGCAAATGACCTCTCGTCCCCCATCTGCATGCCCATCAGTTAGTACAGATATAGACCCTTCTCAGTCTCCCCAGGACCCTGGGAACCTTCCTGGTCCACCTCAAAATACCACCCTAATGAATAAGGCTCCAATGGTTACCAACTACCTTTATCCAGTTTTAAATCCCAGAGACACATTGACCCCTGGGGAGGAGGCTACCTTGGAGAAGAAAGAAGCTCACTACCATTCAGAAGACCGACCACCTCTCAGGTCCCTTCCAGAGCCTATAGAACTTACCCATCCACCTCCCTCCTATATCCCTCATGCCTTTTGTGCTCCGGCCCTTCAGGGGCCAACATCGCCCCCCAGGTATTTTTTTTCCACTTCCCTCGCCTAACCTGGCTCCCTTGCGACAGTCTCTCCAGCATAGACGGGAACAGATCCAACTTTTAAAAGAATTAACATCCCTTGACTCTGAGCTCTGCTCATTAGCCTTAGACATGGAGTCAAGGCAAGCTGCCAATCGGTGGTCTAATAAAAAGGCTAACCTGCTCCATCAGCCTGTTCTCACATTCCCAGTAACCCGCAGTCAGATAGATATGCCTGCCCAGTCTGAGGTCAAAGACTTACATGATGATCAAGAGGAGAAAGCGGGGGAAATGGATCAAGGAGATCAGGACTCAGAGGATGAGGAGTTAACCCCCAGGCAGGAAGGAACCCAGAGTGTGTACAAAAAATTAAGCCTGCATTTTCTTGAAAAACTTAAAAAGGCTTGTGCTCACTCTGGCCTCACTGCGCCCTACAGAGTGGCTTTATTAGAAATCCACAGTGCACAATGGCTTACTACCAATGATTGGAAATTTCAAACCCGAGATACCTCAGTGCTGGAGACTTTCTGTTATGGAACGCAATTTCAAAGAGCACTGTTGGGAAACTGCTCAAAAAAATTTAACAAAGGCCTCCTGTAAATCCTGGACTTCTGTTAAGTTAGTGGTCAATGCGCCTTTTGACACTAAAAATAAACAGGCATGTTTCCCTGCTGGACTTTTGGCGCAGATTCAGACGGCTGGCTTACATGCTTGGAGACGCGTCCCTCAAAAGGCCTCAGCTACCACTTCCTTGGCAAAAATACGACAAGGGCCTCACGAGCCTTATAGCGACTTTGTTTCCTGGCTTAACCTAGCCGCAGAATGCTTGCTTGGACCAAGCGAAAGCGAAAGCACCTTTGTAAAACATCTTGCCTTTGAAAACGCCAAGTCAGCATGTCAGGGTGTTCTTCGACCACATAAGGATAAAAGGAAACTTTCTGACTTTATTAGACTCTGTGCAGGGGTGGGTGCAGCCCATGCCATGGGTCTCGCCTTTGGTGCCACCTTTACCAAGGCCTTTCACAATCCTGGCTCAACTAGTTGCTTTACTTGAAAACAACCTGGCCATTTTACACACTAGTGTCTGACAGGCAAACAAAGCCTAGGAATAGTGTCTCCTCAAACTGGGGCTAAACCGCCCCCAGCTACTCTTTGCCCTAGATGTGGCAAAGGTCATCACTGGGCCAGTGAGTGGAGATCTAAAACAAATGCCCTCAGACAGCCTATTTCTTCCTGCTTCTTGGAAAATCACTGCAGGGCCAACCCCTGGCCCCGACTTTCCCAAGACAAACCCAGGGGCAATAAGGTTTGTTCCCTCCCAAACTACCAACCTACTTCAAAATCCTTCTCCACAATTGCCTCGTTCCAACGAGCCACACCAGGCGGCGCAGGATTGGACCTCTGTGCCACCACTGAGAAAATATTAGACACATTGCAAGGGACCCAGTTAATACCCACTAGAATTAGGGGTCCCCCTCCATCTCATACGTCTGCCCTTATTCTTGGAAGAGCCTCTACTACCTTATAAGGTGTTCAGGTCTTCCCTGGCATTATTGATAATGATTTCACTGGAGAAATAAAAATACTGGCCACAGCTATTAATGGAGTTGTGGCCATCCCCGCAGGAACAAGACTTGCACAATTAATACTCCTTTCCTTGGATTCGGGAGGCACTTCCACCACCCAAACCTACCGCGGGGGACTGCCTCCTTGGGCTCCTCTGATGTGTATTGGGTTCAGCCAATTTCTCACAATACACCCCCTTACCTTACTTATTGAAGGAAAGGAATTCCAAGAAATTCTAGATATTGGAGCTGATGCCACAATTATGTCTAAAAAATACTGGCCATCTCGTTGGCCCCTCACCCCACCCTTGAGTGACCTTAAAGAGATAGGACAATCAAAAAATCCTCCAGTCAGCTCTAGGTCTATTAGCTGGACTGATAAAGAGGGTAATAAGTCAACTGTCACTTTTTTCGATGTTCCTGACCTAACCTATTAACCAATGGGGCCGAGATATTTTGAGTCAAATGGAAGTTATTCTTCCCAGTCCCAATTCCATGGTGACTCATCAAATGCTTAGTATGAATTTTGTCCCTGGTACAGGCCTGGGGAGACTGAGACGAAAACTGGTTGAGCCTCTACAACCCATACAAAACACAAATACATATGGCCTTGGGTATTCGGATTTTTAGTGTTGGTCCCTGACCCTCCTGTACCTCATGCAGATAAAATTATTTGGAAGACTCAAACTCCTGTGTGGGTGGATCAGTGGCCCCTTACCTAAGAAAACATTGGAGGCTGCCTCCATGTTAGTGCAGGAACAGCTGGCAGCCGGCCATGTAGGGCCCTCAACCTCACCATTGAATACTCCAATTTTTGTTATCAATAAAAAATCAGGCAAGTGGCACCTTTTACAAGATTTGTGTGCCATTAATAAAGTTATGCTCTCGATGGGAGCACTACAGTCAGGTATTCTCACACCAGTGGCAATTCCCAAAAACAATTGTAAAATGGTTATTGACTTAAAAGATTGCTGTATTACCATTCCTTTAGATCCTGAGGATAGACCCTATTTTGCCTTTAGTCTCCCTCGCATTAATTTTCAGGGCCCTATGCAGAGATTTCAATGAAAGGTTCTTCCCCACGGTATGGCCAACAGCCCTAGTCTTTGCCAAAATTACGTTGCTCAAGCAGTAGACCCTGTGAGAGAGCGATGGCCACAAATTTATATTTTACATTAAAAGGATGATTTGTTAATTGCTGCACCTAACACCCATGACCTTAATAATTGTTACTTGGACCTTTACAAAACCCTCACTACCTTAGGACTACAGATAGCTCCTGATAAGTTTCAAACACAGGACTCTGTTACCTATTTGGGCCTTAAACTTCAAGATAATCAGATCCAAATTCTTAAAATACAACTACGTGTGGACCATCTTCACACCCTTAATAATTTTCAAAAATTACCTGGGGATATTCAATGGATAAGAACATATTTAAAATTGCCCACTTGTGTACTTTTGCCCCTTAATGATATTTTGAGAGGTGATTCCCACCCCTCCTCCTCTCAAAAGCTTACTCCCGAGGCATGACAGGCATTAAACCAAGTCACAGAAGCCATTGCCCAACAGTTTGTTACACAAATTTCTTACAACCTTCCTCTGGTTCTGGTTATTTTACACACTCCTCATACACCCACAGGAGTATTTCGGCAGCAAAATACACATTTCAAAATTAAAGGCCGCCCCTTGCTTTGGGTCCATTTACCCACCACATCCTCCAAGGATATTACTGTTTATCTTGCTCAGGTAGCTTCTATTATTATTAAAGGTCATTTGCTTTCTCGACAACATTTTGGCAAAGACCCTGATAATATTTTAATTACATATACTAAGGACCAAACCCAATGTTTACTACAGACAGTGGATGAATCAGGTATTGCCCTATCAGGCTTTTGGGAACAATTTATAACCACCTCCCCAATGACCCCCTTTTACATTTTGTCCAGTTACATCCATTTATTTTTCCCAAAATTACTCAAAAGGCTCCCATTCCTCAAGCCCTTACTGTCTTCACAGATGGTTCCAATAATGGCCATGCGGTCTTTGTTATCAATAACCAGCCTACCACCTTTGATAGTGTCTATCAGTCAGCACAGTTTTTGGATTGTTTGCCATAACACAAGTTTTTATAACATTTTTTGATAATTCTGTTAATATTTATGCAGAAAGTGCCTGCATTGCTCATTCTGTGCTCCTGCTGGAGATTTCACTCACTATTAAGGCTTCTTCCAATGTGGCCTTTCTGTTTCACCAGCTTCAGCAACTAATTCAGGCCAGACAACACCCATTTTTCTTAGGACAAATCAGGGCACACTCTGATCTTCCCGGCCCTCTAACACAAGGTAATCCCCAAGCTGATGCAGCAACTCGTTCCATCTTTCCAATTTTTGTTGGCTCCATTCAAAAGGCCACGGAGTTACACAATTTTCACCATCTAAATTCCCAGAGCCTTCGATTACTTTGTAAAATTACCAGGCAACAGGCACGAGAGATAGTAAAAACATGCCCTGGTTGCGCTGTCTCCCTCCCCATTCAACAGTTGGGAGTTAACCCCAGAGGATTACTGCTCAATCAGTTTTGGCAAATGGATGTTACTCATTTTCCTGAATTTGGAAAAACCAAATATATACACGTTTCTATAGATACCTTCAGTGGCTTTATTTTTGCATGACCACATTTTGGAGAGGGTACCAAAGATGTCCTTTCTCATCTTGTTTCAGCCTTTTCCGTAATGGGTAAACCAATACATATTAAAACAGATAATTGTTCTGCATATACCAGTGCCAAGTTTAAACAATTTTGTGCTACCTTGCAAATTTGTCGTACTACTGGAATTCCATACAAACCTCAGGGCCGAGGCATTGTGGAACGTGCCCACCTTACCTTAAAGACTTGGCTAACCCTCTTTAAGGCTTCCGCCTTTATATTTACTACTCCCAGGCATCGCCTTAACCATGAATTATTTGCCCTTATTTTTCTTACTCTCGACAGTGAAGGCCATTCAGCCACAGACAGACATTGGCATCCCTCGTCCAATTCTGTTCACCCACCTGTTATGTGGCGCAATCCCCTTACAAATAAATGGAAAGGCCCAGATCCTCTTTTCATCTGGGGACGAGGCTCAGCTTGTGTTTTGGACCAAGAGCAAGCAGCCCCAAGATGGTTACCAGAACACCTGGTTAAACAGGTTAATGACTTACCTCAACCTAGGGACGGAGGTTCTCCCCCTGAGGACAAATTTTCCTCTTTTTCAGATGCAGCCAACAATCTGTGTTTGGATTCTGCTTAAGGCACTTCTGCTGAACAGGGTTGTACACGGAGGCCTTGGCCCTCCACCTTCCAACATCATGTAGTACCTCTTTGGGCCCCCCTGCGAGTGCAAGTGAGGATCTTGAACTCAGGCTCGCACTAGTTGGACCCAGATTGCTGACTGCATGACTAAAGTGGTTTACCTCCTGGCCGAGGTTGACCATAAACTCAGAGTAGTTCATCAGCCTAAATGTGTATGTGTTAACAAGCCAAAGATTATTCCCCCTAGTACAAGTAAAGCTCTCCAAAATTGTTCTGCAACCTGTACGAATACACAGGCGATGTATGGTTCTTGTTATGTGTCGCTCTTAATTTGTGTTAACAAGCAAGGAGAAAAATTTTTTGAAGCCTCCCTAACTAAACCTCATGCAGAAGGGGGGACCACTATTCATTATACCCCCTTTCTCTTTGACTGGGGAGGAGATGGCAAATACACCAAGCTACAGTCACCTGGGTGGCAAGGCAGTGTTGGTAAACCCTCCTGCTGGCCCATTAAGGCCCCTACAGGGGTCTCTTATCGTGGAGGACCCACTGATGCTGTCAAGCATCCTCAGATAATCAAACTTTTGAAACCCCAAATTCCTGAGCTCACATATCATCCCTTAATGTAGCCTAAATCCCAGCTCTGAGGTTTAGATACCAATACATTAGAAATTTTGGAAACTACCTTCTCCTTGCTTAATAATTCAAACCCCACCATTGCTGGTGATTGCTGGCTCTGCATGACAACAGGGACAATCATGCCTATGGCAGTTCCTATTAATTCTATCATAGACAATGATAATACATGCCAACCCGGATTTTTTTATAATTACAGCCTATAGGCACATTTACATTATGTCTTTTAGGCACGATGCAGAATAATACCTATGATATTGATGTTGGAGTTACTTCCTTTGGAAATTGCTCAAAAGTACAAAATTATTCCTCACCCAACCTATCTCTTTGTTACCCAATGGCACAGTTTTCATGTGTGGAGAAAACTCGGCCTTCCCCAGGCTTCCAGTGAATTGGATCAGTGGCTGTGTTCTTACCTTATTCCTCCCTGATATAACTATTGTCCCATGAGACGAACGTCTACCCATTCCTAGCCTAGACATCTTAGTCATAAGACACAGGTGGGCAATACATGCCTTACCACTCATTGCGAGCCTTGGAATAACAGCTGCTGTGGGCACAGGTACACTGGTTTAGGCACGGCTATCGACTCTTACCGTCGCCTGTCTCAACAACTTTATAAATGATGTACAAACTCTATCAGGAACCATTAAAGATTTGAAGGACCAAATAGACTCCCTAGCAGAAGTGTTCCTTCAAAACACACGAGGCTTAGATTTGCTGACAGCTAACCAGGGAAGTATTCGCTTGGCCTTAGGGGAACGATGCTGCATTTATGCCAATTAATCAGGCATAGTATGCACTAAAATTAAGCAGGTTCAAGAAGATGTAAAAGAGAGACGAAGGGAACTATTTGAAAATCCACTCTGGACTGGGCTTAGTGGATTTCTACCCTACGTTCTTCCCCTAATAGGCCCTTTGTTGGGTTTACTTTAAATAGTGTCTATAGGACCCTGCATTATAAACAGGCTGGTACAATTTATTAAAGAACAGATTAATATTTTGGCCTCTAAGCCCATACAGGTGCACTATCATCGTCTGGAGATGGAAGACCTTGCTGCTAACATTTAAAAGGATGTTCTACCCTTCTCACAGGCTTATTTCTTAAGTTTACATCCCCACAGATCTCTCTTTCTTAAATAAAACTATAAGAAATAGCTCTGACTAACAATCTTCTGCCATTGCCATAAGGGTTCGTCCTCAAAGTGCCCCTTCACTTGGGGGAGGATGCACCCATGAAGTGAGGACCTTAGGCCATAATAATGGAGGGTGCAGAAAAGACTGTGGGAGGATGGATCCACGGATACCCAAACACAAGACCTCTGAGTGACACGCTCTGGTGCATGGCGGTTGGCATGCATCCCCCTCAATGCCGTCTCCTCGAAAACATGCCATGGCCACCAAGAAATCTTCTAGTAAACATGCTCTCTCAGATCAGGAGATATTCTAAGGCCTCTTTGAGAAACAAAGCCTCTATCACCCCCTAAAACATTGGCCGGTAAGGTATGGTCAAATATTTTATATAAGAAAGGGGGGAAGGTGAGGGGCTAGAAGGAAGTTCTCCTCAAAGAATAGCCTGACACTTAAAAGAAACAGCCCTCTGGGAGACATCCTGCCTAGGAGACATCCGACAGCCATCTTTCTCCCTGAGACATCCTGCGGCCATGTGTCTTTCTGAAATATCCTGAGGTTATCTCACCCTGTGAAGACATCCAGCAACTGATCATAAGAGAGTTTTCCTATCTGCAGCATATAAATACCCTGTGAAAACTGTAAAAGTTTGCAGCATGATCAGAACTACTGTCTTGCTGTCATCTCTCATTTCTCTTGTCCCTTCATTCCTCCCCAACGAGGTTTGATGCACACTTTGATGTGTCCTGCCGGCCGAGACACCTGACACTAAACCATACCCTACTAGACAATGACTACTAATCCTAATATGATGGAGAAAAATAACCCAAACAGAATAGAAATACAAGCAGTTCAGAGGAGGTATGGTGTATAGTTAGACTTGCCTTTTGCATGATATAGGGTAGATGTAATAAATCTAGTTAATTTTTAATTGAAATAGATCTCCATGTGTTTTTAAAGTTAACAAATATGTGAATACCTGTCTCTCTTTCTCTGTAGCCTATTAAGCACATGTATTTTTATATGCACATATAGAATCCTACCTGGTATCACACATATTTTCTTTTGAGGTGTGCTGATATGGCAGATACAAATTGTGAGAAGAGATCACTCCGCCTAAACGCTGTTGGAACTGAAAATTCAAATGATGGGTGAGCCTCCTAGTAGAACAACATTATACATAAATCCATGTTCAGTAAAATAAATATTTTTTAATCTGGTTGACATATGTTTCATGATGAATTTCAATTGGCATATATATAGCTACTTTTAATTGCCTCTCTGTGTGTTTTGTGTGTGTGTATATCTATCTATCTATCTATCTATCTATCTATCTATCTATCTATCTATCTATCTATATACACACACTCTCTAAATTTTTCAAAATATGAAATATGTGTGTCTTATATACACTACCTAAATTCATTCATGTTCATGTATGTGGATTTATAATCAACTTTTCACAAGATCATTATGAGAAATATTCATCCACCTGAAATAGATATTTGTTTCCTAGTACTGAAAACTAACTTCAATGAATGGTGCATACAATCCTAATATTTCTACAGTAACTGACGCAGTTTAATTCAATGCAAGTAGATTCCTATGGGACATGATGTGTATTTTGAAGTTCATTTTATTCAACACTAGTAAATTGCTACTTCTTCAGTTTATGAACATCATAAAATACATATTTCATACACAGGTTCACAAATTTGTAGGGATTTGATTCACTTCAAATCATTTCCTGCTTCACAACACATGTATTTCTCCAGGTTTCTTGACTGGTCTTTTCATGAGACTTCTTTTCAAACACATTATTTTCGAATTCCATAATCATTTTGAAACAAAACTCACACACTCTTTATGATAAACCATAACCCTAATATTACCATTAGATGAATAATTGGTTGGAATGAATGATTGTATATCAATATAAGATTTCCTGTATATTTTCAGATATCAAATCAATCCATTATTTAAAGTTGGAACCAGTTATATTATTAATTCACAGTATGGTCTATCCATGCATTATCTCTATTTTCATAGACACAGGGTACATCTATTTGTAACCGCAATACTAATTTATTCATCTTCAAAATGTTGCTCCCAGAATTGGTGGTAGAAATACTCATGTCACCTGATCTACATATGCATTTTTTCACAGTAATATTCTGGACACAAAAAGCAGGGGTCACACTTATGATTTTACCAACGCCTAAATGGAGAGTGAGCATGGATTACTAAAAACATCCATGTCCAGGTTGCCTAATGCTCTCAAATGTCAATACTATTGGTGACTACATATTTGTTTCTTCCTAAGACTATATATTCAACCTCAATCCTGTTCAAAATTTCTAATCCTATCACTCACTTTATACTTTTCCTGATTTACATATGTCTCTATTGATATCTTCTTATCTACGTTTTATTCCAGTTCATTATTTTGACTGACTCTTCACATATGCTGACATTTACATTCACCCTCTACCCAAAACTCTAATTCTAAAGAACTTTCGGTCCCACTTCTATACTCACTCTTCTTTCTAAACCTACCAACTATCTTCCAAATCCTACTGACTATCCCTTTTTGACTGGATGTTCTCTTCGACATTCAATCATCCAAAGTACAAGGTTCTATGCCATTGTATCTCGATTTATCTGAGATGTCTGTGCAGAATATAATTCAAATCTATGTAACCAACTCAATGGTGTAATGCCTTAATGGGCTTCAAATCTTACCTAGATTTCTGTTTTCAAACTTATTTCACCTGTATATTGTTGTAAATATCGCAGGTTCCCAATACCATTATTCATCTCGCAGAATGATACCTAACCCAAATCAAACCTGTTATTAACCCTAATCATACACTGTTCCCTCAATATAACTTTATAAAAGAGCAGGGACAGAGTTGGTCTTACAATACAGGAATATAGGGGATCTTCCACCTGCTGAGAACCTCAAAGGTTCATGCAAAAATTATCCCTGGATAAGATGTAGGCAGCTATGAAGGACCTAAGAGAGCAAAATCATCTTCCATGGCAATAACCCTGGTCAGGATGAAGGGATGTGTCTGAATCTGCCTCTCTATTCTTAATGTAGAGAAGATGGACCAAATGAGACATGTGTGGAGAGCTATTTCCGGGTGCCTATGGTTGATATGCAATTCTAACTTGTGAAAGTGTCACAGGAACTAGGGGCAGCCTCTATCTCATGGGACTCTTGGAAGCAACTGTTAGGACAAAGTGTTTGTCAATGCAGTGACCTCATTCAGTTCCTGAAGGAATTGACCTACCTAACTTTCTTGGTGATGGAACTCTCTGAACTTGGGATCCAGGAAGCAGGCACCCTGAGCCATTCCCAGTCCCACTCCCAGTGGGCTCACTTGTTTGGATTTACCAAGGACAGGGTCAGTCATTCTTGGTATTTACTGATTTGAGGATGGGCAAATGCCCGGAAAGCTCTGAAGATGGTCCTGTGCTTAAAAAGCAGGTAGTCGCTCACCGCTGGCTATTGACAACCTCAGAGAGTTGGCCAAAGGACCAGATCTGAGACAGGACAGGCAATTTCAGAGAAAGATAGTATGGCCCGCCGTCAGAGGACATTCCATATAGTCACAGACCTACTTGGGGGAATGAGGTGCCTTTGTGGGTGTGCGTGTGAGTTTGTGGTTTTGTCTCATGTTCTGAGAACAGGTAGAAAAAGCGGTTTGTTTGGTTTGGACTGGACTGTTTCTAGAATGTCGTTTGACAAGGTGAGTGTTTCTATGTCTGTGTATCACACTGTGTCTGTGGATGTAGACATTAAAATAGAGAATGCATCAATGGATGTTTCCTGTCTAGTAGGCAGCTTTCCAGCATTCATCCTGCCTAATTTATGAAAAGAGTGTGGCAGGCTTATTGATGTGCAACACCTGCTATCCTCCTAAGTTTCTGTTTTCTTCCTGAATTCTGGCCCCACTAAAGAATAGGCTCATGGTATTTTGTTCAAGATATGTACCACCTAAATAATATGTCACATGGCCATGTACTGGATAGCTGAAGAGAATAGCGAGCATCTCAGAAAACTTAGATATCAGTGTGACCAGGAAAGTCTCAGTGGAGAAACCCTGCTTTGGGCCATTTGCTAACCTATTGTTCTGTTGCCCTGAATGTTAGGAAGGTCTTTGCCTCAGGCCACCCCTTTCTGAAGTCTGAATAAAAATGTTTTTAAATGGAAATGAATGAGCATCACCTGTGGCTCTTTGCTTAATTGCTTTGGAAAGAGATGTGTCTGAATCAGCCTCTTGGCCCTTTGAGAGGCTGTGGCTTAGATTCTCAGCACCTGATTGATCTAAATAAAGATCCCATGTATGCATCCAAAACCAAAATGGCAAAAAGTGCAGTCATTGTGGGTGAAGTCTCTTGCCTTCCTCTGTTAGGTTCCTGAATTCCATCAAATGAGAATAGGGATCCTTTGGGTCAAATGAGTTCTTAAAAGCCCAGCAGAAGTGCTTGGGTTTTCTCATGACTCCAAATTACATGAAGAATCTATACCTGACCCTCAGTAGGCCTCAAATTGGAGAAGCAGATCAGTATTAATGGCAGGCCAATTTGATCACTCCTGTTTCACACGAAGGGTGTCAAGGCCACCCTGACTTTAGGCAAATGAGTGGCAAGGGAGCTTATTTTCGATACTTTCCTGAGATGCACAACTCATGGAAAACACCAGCCAGAGTTTATGATGAGTGCCTATATGGACGAAGATGAGGGCTACGTGGGAGTGTTTTGGTTTTAATTGTGGTCATTTGTGTGGCAGTTAGAAGTGATGATTTGGTCCATCTGGTCTTGAACTCTGGTGTGATTCCTCTTAGAGACTGAACTCTGGAACTGAACTCAGAGAAGTATTGCCATGAATTGTGTTTGATCTTAGGAGGCCACACATAAGAGTTGCCCTTGCAAACTTTTCTAGGGCCAGAGTGGCTTTCCACAGAGCACTGGGAATATCAGCCAGGATATCACATGATTTAATTCTGAAAAACTTGGCATCTGTACTTGAGAGGAAAAACACACATGGACCTCACCTTGTAGACCTCAAAGCCCCTGCCTTCATGTGACATTTTGGCCACTCATTGGGAAGCCTTGCCTGTGATACCTCTCCAGAGCTTTCTTTGAAATGAACTTTCTCACATTTAATGGTTCCAGAATGAATTGAAACCCACAGTGCCTCCAACTATATCCTTGAAAAATGGCTAGATAAATACCATGAAATTTTTGAAATTCCCATGAACAGGTGGCACTGGAGAACATTTGGATGTCCTGTTGCTGATCATGAGTGTACCAGACAGTGCCTTGATAGACTGGGTTTCATGATATGGTGTAGAACAGAGATGCCAGAAAGTTGGAGCCTGCTGACTAGTGGGCCTAGAGCAGTGGTGTGCAGGTGTGTGATAAAATATCTCTGGTGGGGCCATGGGGATCTGCCATTGGATTCCAAATGGCTTGTGACTGACATGGTGCAGCCAGCACACCCTTATATGTAAAGGCATCTTGTTATATGCAGAGGTTTCAGGGCAATATTCAGAATCCGGTTGCTATGCTCAAGGGGGCAAGCTATGTGAGATTGAAGCCTGGTGGGTGCTTTCTTCTGCAGACTCTGTCCCACCACACATGACAGACCTCCCTACAGCACTGTGTCCTTGTTGATTCCTTGTATTTCGTGAAGCACATACCAAACATCCAGTGCAGCAGCAATAAACACCACAAACATTGGAGGAATTCCAAATGGCTTCACAGTCCACAGAGTGGAGACCACTTAGCCCCCTGTTGCCACAATTGAACTCCAAAGAGAGAATTCAGCACTCTTGCCTCATATTCATTGGAAAATCAGAAACCATGTCCTCTAGGTGACACATAGATGCAGACCCATCTTTGATGGACTCACTAGAAAGGAAGCTAAAGCTCCATACAACAAAATATATTTCAAGTGCCCAACCACAGAAGCAGTTTCTCAAGAAGTCTTTAGGCCAGCAGAGCTCCACGTTTGTGGAGTGTTTACACTATCCCTTACTTTTGGAAACTCCTCTACCACCTCCAAGGTTGTAAACTCATGAGAATTTTCCATTCCACTTATGTATTCACAGATTTTCTAACTCTTTTCCTCTAATTGTGTCTTACTTGGGGCGAAGGTATTGTCAAGGCATTGTTCTTGATGAAAGTGGGAAGATTTTTGTGTAGCACATATTTGCATACACTTTGGATTCATTTTCCAAATTTCCATTCGAAATACTGAATCCCTGACACTAACCTATACCCTACTAGACTCTCACTACTAATCCTAATATGATGGAGAAAAATAACCCAAACAGAATAGAAATACAAGCAGTTCAGAGGAGGCCTGGTGTATTTTTGGACCTGCTTTTTGCATTATATAGGTCAGGAGTTATAAATGTAGTCAACTTTTTGTTGAAATAGTTCTCCATGTGATTTTAAAGTTAACAAATATGTGAATTCCTGTCTCCCTTTCTCTGTAGCCTATTCAGCACATGTATTTTTATAAGCACATATAGAATCCTAACTGGTATCACATGTACATTTTTGTGAGGTATCTGACTTGGAAGATACAAATTGTGAGAATAGATCACTCCTCATAAACACTGTTGGAACTGAAAATTCAACTTATGGGTGAGCTTCCTGGTTGAACAACATTATATATAAATCTATGTTCAGTAAAATGAATATTTTTGGATCTGTGGAGCATATATATTTCACAATGAATTTTGATTGTCATATATATTTTTACTATTTAATTTCTCTATGTGGGTTTTGTGTATATATATATATATATATATATATATATATATATATATATATATTCTCCAAAATTTTCAAAATATGAAATATTTGCATCTTATTATGCACTGCCTAAATTCATTCATGTTCATCTATGTGGAGTTCTAATCAACTTTTCACAAGATTATTCTCAGAAATATTCATCCACCTGAAATACATATTTGTTTCCTAGTACTGAAAACTAAATTCAGTGAATGGTGCACACAAATCCTAATATTTCTACAGTAACTTACCCATCTTAAAATCAATGCAAGTAGATTCCTATGGGACATGATGTGTATTTTGACGTTCATTTATATTCATCACTGGTACATTACTATTTCTTCAGTTTATTCACATCATGGGATATATATTTCACACACTTGTTAGCAAATTAATAGGCATTTGTTTCACTTTCAATCACTTCCTGTTTCAGAACACATGTATTTCTCCATGTTTCTTGACTGGACTTTTTATGAGACTTCTTTCCAAACACATTATTTTCGGTTTCCATAATCACTTTTGAAGCAAAACTCACACACTCTTCATAAAAAACATAACCCTATTATTACCATTAGATGTATAACTGGTTGTAATGAATGATTTTATATCAATATAAGAATTCTTATATATTTTCAGATATCAATTCAATCCATTATTTAATGTGGCACCAGTTATATTATTTATTCACCATATGGTCTCTTCATGCATTATCTCTATATTCATAGAAACAGAATACACCTCTTTTTTTCCCCCCAATTCTAATTCATACGTCTTCAAAATGTTGCTCCCAGAAATGGTGGAAGAAATACTCGTGTCACCTAATCTACATATACATTTTATCACAGTAATATTCTGGAGACTAAACACAAAGATGACACTTATGATGTACCAAAGTCTAAATGGAAAGTGAACATGGATTACTGAAAACATCGATGTCCAGGTTTCCTAATGCTCTCAAATTTCAATTCTACTGGTGACTACATATTTTTTTCTTCCTAAGATTATATATTCAAACTCAACCCTGTTAAAAATGTCTAATCTTGTGACTCACTTTATACTTTGCCTGATTTCCTAAAGTCTTTATTGATATCAGCTTTCCTACATATTTTGCCCAGTTCATCATCGTGACTGACACTTCACATATGCTGACACTTACATTTACTCTCTAACCGAAACCCTATTGCTAAAGAATTTTGTTCCAAATCCTATACTCACTCTTCTTCCTAAAACTAATGACTATCTCCTGATCCTACCGACTATTCCTTTTTGACTGCATGTTCTCTTCTACATTCAATCATCCATGGTACATGGTTCTATGCCATTGTATATCGATTTATCTGAGACATCTGTTCAGAACGTAAATCAAGTGCCCAATGCCCTTCTGGGCTTCAAATCTTACCAAGATTTCTGTTTTCATACTTATATACACCCTATATATTCTTGTAAATATCGCAGGTTCCCAATACCATTATTCAACCCTCAGAATGATTCCTAACTAAAATTGAACCTGTTATTAACCCTAATCATACACTGTTCCCTCAATCTAACTTTTTAGAAGAGCAGGGATGGAGTTGGTATTTCAATACAGGAATGTAGGTGATCTTCCACCAGTTGAGAACCTCGAATGTCCATACAGAAATGATCCCTGGATAAGTTGTAGGCAGCTGTGAAAGACCTGAGAGAGCAAAGGTCATCTTACATGGAAAACAACCTGGTCAGGATGAAGGGATATGTCTGAATCAGCCTCTCTTTTCTTAATGTAGAGAAGATGGACCAAACCAGGCCTGTGTGGATAGCTGTCCCTGGGTGCCTATGGTTGACATACCATTCAAACTTGTGAAAGTTTCAGAGGAAGCAGAGCCAGCCTCCATCTCATGGGACTTTTGGAATAAAATATTAGGTCAAAGTGGTTGCCAAGGCGATGAACTCATTCAGTTCCTAAAGGAAGTGACTAAAGTCAATTCCTTGGTGATGGAACTCTCTGAACTTGGTATCTAGGAAGCCAGGAACCCAGAGCCAGTCCCAGTCCCAGTCCCAGTGTTCTCAATTGTTTGGATTTTCCAAAGACAGAGTCATTCTTTCTTGATTCCTACTGATGTGAGAAAGGCCAAATACCAGGAGAGCTCTGAAGAGGGGCCTTTCCTGAGCAAGTAGGTAGGAGCTCACCTCTGGCTACTGACAACTTCACAGAGTTGGCCAAGGAGACCTAATCTGATAAAGGACAGGCCATTTCAGGGGAACACAGTGTGGTCCACCAGTCAGAGAACACTTCGGATAGTCACAGACCCATTTTGGCGAAGGAGGTGCCTTTGTGGGTGTGGGTGTGGGTTTTTGGTTTGTCTCATGTTCTGAGAATATGTAGGAAAGGTGGTTTGTTTGGTTTGGAGTGAACTGTTTTTAATAAGTCATTTCACAAGGTGAGTGTTTCTATGTCTGTGTATCCCAATGTGTCCGTGGTTGTAGACTTTAGAAAAGAGAATGATTCAATGGATGTATCCTGTCTAGTAGAAAGCTTCCCAGCATTCATCCTGCACAATTTATGAATGGACTGTGGCTTGCCTTATCAATGGGCAACACCTGCTAATTTCCTAAGTTGCCGTTTTCTTCCTGAATTCTGGCCACTCTCCAGAAGAGGCTCATGGTTTTGTGTCCAAGATATGTACCACCTCCAAGCTCTGTGACATGGCAATGTAATGGATAGCTGAAGGGAATGGCAAACATCACAGAAAACTCAGATATCAGTTTGAAATGTAAAGTCTCAGTGGAGAAATCCTACTTTGGGCCTTTTCCTTAACTGTTGTTCTGTTTCCCTGAATGTCAGGATGTTCTTTGCCTCAGGACACCCCTTTGTGAAACCTGAAGAAAACAGTTTTCAAATGGAAATGAATGGGCATCACCTGTGGCTCTTTGCTTAATTGCTTTGGAAAGGGATGTGTCTGAATCAGTGTCTTAGCCCTGTGTGAGGCTGTTGATAATATTCTCAGCACCTGATGGATCTAAGGAAAGATCCCATGTGTGCATCCAAAACCAAAATGGCCAAAAGAGCAGTCATTGCGGATGAAGGCTTTCGCCTTCCTCTGTAAGGTTCCTGACCTCTATAAAGTGAGAAAAGGGAAGATACACCAAGCCAGTTGATGGCTCCTTTTGGAAAAATTGTACCACCAATGACAGCATAAGCATAAATACCCCAACACTACCACAAGTCGCTGCACCAACAGATAGTTCAAAATGCACACAAGTGATACATAGTCCAGGCAAGTTCTGCAAACAGTTCAGTGATGGCTATTGCACAATCTGTAGATTGGTTTTATCTTTGTCTTCACCGACACTGGGATGAAGATAGGAATTCTGGCAATAATGGCTAAAAAAATTATGTATCATTCTAAAAGGTACTAAAAAAACCATTTTCTTAACAATTTACATTATCTTGAAGAGAATTATTCAATATAATGAAAAGGAAAGGTGAAAGTAAACATACAGTTCTGTTAACGTCCTTTTTTGTTCACATATTAAAACAGTCCTCAACAGATATTTACCCAATTTAAATTAAAACATTTAAAACACGTGAATAAAAAAAAAAATATTTGGATCCATTTTTTCATGAGCGCACATCATATATGATGTATGGACATATGTACATTCAAACATATGACACAAAACACAAGTGTGCAAACATAATATAATACATACAACACATTACATAATAGTAAAGGCCTTATAACTTTTTACAGGTGAAATCACCATGGAATGTTTAAAAAATTATAGTCAAAAAATAGAAATGATCAGCAAAACAGTAACCTAGATCTGCATTAGCTCAAAAACACAAAATAGAACTTCATGTTGTGGGAAAGGGCAATAATAAAATTGATATTGAAAAAAGCATCCTGGTTCTGTCGCAGATGTAAGGATAGCCAGACTGGAGTTTTGGATACCAGCTGTTATGGATTTGAGCCAAATCATCTTCTTTTTGGTCTATACAAATCAGTTTAGTTAATCTCTCTGGAATCCAAATCGGTGCTGTTCTTCCTGTGGAAACACACAAACAGACCCTCGACTCCAGACTATCACTTGGTCAGGACTTTAGTTAATCTCTCCGGAATCCAAATCGGCTGCTGTTCTTCCTGTGGAAACACACAAACAGACCCTGGACTCCACACAATTACTGGGTCAGGACCTTTCCATTGTCCTGTTAGAATAGCCTTCCAAAGTACCTTGAGCTTATGCACATTTTTTGGACACATATGCCTTTCTGCAGCACTAAGTCCTCATGAATCCAAATGTAAAAAGTTTAGAGTGAAAATGGTTATTTTAAGTTTATCTTTGGGAAATATATACCCCTTCCCAATTCCGTCTTTTTGCTTTAATAAGTACATTTTAATAGTTTGATGTGCTCTTTCAACTATGCCTTTTCCCTGTGGATTGTATGGGATTCCTGTTATATGAGTTATGCCAAATGATGAGCAAAATTGTTTAAAAGAGGTAGAAGAATAACCAGGGGCATTATCTGTTTTTAACTGTTTTGGAACGCCCACAGTGGCAAAATTTTTTAAGCAATGAGCTATAACATCTTTAGTTTTTTTCCGGCATGAAGGGAGCCCATCAAAAATCCAGAAGAAGTGTCAACTGTAACATGCAAATATTTTAATTTTCCAAATTCTGGCAAGTGTGTGACGTCCATCTGCCAAATATGGTTAGGTATCAATCCTCTCGGATTGACTTCAGGATTAACTTGTGGTAAAATGGTCACACAATTTTGACATTGTTTTATTATTTGTCTAGCTTGTTCCTTAGTTATTTCAAAACGCTTTTGTAAAGTATTAGCATTGACACGGAACTTTTTTGAAAATTTGTAGCTTCTTCTAGTGTATAGAAAATATGAATATATGTCATGTGTAGTTTTATCTGCTAAATCATTGCACAAACTAAGGGCTCCAGGCAATCCTGTATGTGCCCAGATACGTCTTATAAAGAATGGATCTTTTCTGTCCCAGATTAGACTTTGTATATTGGAAAGCAAAGAGAAAACAGTACTGAAGGGGAAATCCTACCAGCACCTTCAAGGGATACTATAGCATTAAATATATACTGACTATTGGAAAATAAATTAATTACAGAATAGAAAGGTGTTAGTAACAGTCTCCTTTAGAGGTGGCACTGTTGGTTGGACACTTACACCCTCTGATGATAGAAGGTTGTTAGTAGCAGCGTCCTTTTGTAACTTTTCCCCTGATGGCTTTTTCTGCTCCAAGCTTTGTTCCTTTATCTTTGTCTGAACTGAAGGCTTTGGACTAAGCAAAACAGATATGAAAGACCACAATGGCAATGTGCCAACTGGCAGAGTCCCTGGACTGTTCTTTTCTATTCTTTTTAAATCTTCACCATGATGGTTCCATTGTGGTAAATTTAATAACTCTTACTTTAAAAGCCATGGGCTACATTTTTATATTGTATCAACGTATGCCCTGACTGTCCCTGATTTTAGTGAGATGCCTCCTTCCTGTAACAATTTCCTTAACACTATTTCAGTTTGTTTTTTACTAATTTCTGATCCCGTATTTCTACTTTAATGAAACCCAACAAGATAACGCAAAAAAAAAAAAAAAAAAAAAAAACGAGACAGAATGAAATAAAAAGTGAACAACAAAAAGTCATTATGGCCTTTCTATCCTCCTGACATGTGCATCCGACCTTTATCCCAATCTGTTCCTCAGACATAAATAGTTTTTCCTCAGATTTGAGTGGTTTTTCTTTCGTTTAACTCATCTCCAGGGACAGGCAACTTAAAATAAACGTGAAGCAAAACAAAAGAGGAATCCTAAAATGGCTACCCATCCTCTCGCCCTGCTCTCAGGGTCGAGCAGTTTACCTTATCACTTACCCTCAGTCAATCCCCGTTCGAGCCACCAAATGCTGCAGTCTGGCTAGGCACGATTCAGCAGCCACTTGTCAAAAGAAACAAACTTTATTTTTAGAACCACACACGCCAAACAAAACAGCTCCTCAGGAAAAACTCCCAGAGGCTAACTGCCACAACTGGCTTCCTTGTAAAGTCTCTCTCACACCCACAAACCTCTCCACCTCCCACAAACCTCCTGCGCTTGAGGTCGATTTGCTGGGTCATCGTGGGTGGAGCCAAAAAAGTCCCCCAATGAGCAGCTCCATGGTCTGAAAGGGCAGGGAAACAGCCCAATGAGCATCACCACAGAGTAGCCAATCAGCTAGATGTTGCTGGGGCCTCTGTGAGCCAATAATCAGCAGGCAGCTGGAATTTTTCTGGCATTTGGAAGCTTGCTAGGGCACCTTCAGCTGTGGCTCTCAACAAATTCCTGTCTCCATTCTCTGTAGCCTATTCAGCACATGTTTTTTTTATATGCACATATAGAATCCTACCTGTTATAACACGTACATTTTTGTTAGGTAGCAGATACAAATTGTGAGAAGAGACTACTCCTCCTAAACGCTGTTGGAACTGAAAATTCAACCTATTGGTCAGCTTCGTAGTTGAACAACATTATGCATAAGTCCATGTTTAGAGAAATGAATATTTTTGAATCTGTGGATGATATATATTTCATGGTGAATTTCCATTGCAATATATATTGCTATTTTTAATGTCTCTCTGTGTGTGTGTTTGTGTATATGTGTATATATATATATATATATATATATATATATATATATATATATATATATATATTCTCAAGATTTTTCAAAATATGAAAAATGTTTCTTATTATACACTCTCTAAATTCATTCATATTCATATATTTGGATTTATAATCAACTTTTCACCAGATTATTCTCAGAAATATTCATCCACCTGAAATATATATTTGTTTCCTAGTACTGAAAACTAACTTCAGTGAATGGTGCATACAAATCCTAATATTTCTACAGTAACTGACCCAGTTTAACATCAATTCAAGTAGATTCCTATGGGACATGATGTGTAGTTTGACGTTCATTTTTATTCAACACTGGTACATTAGTATTTCTTCAGTTTATGCACATCATAGGATATATATACATTTCATCCACTAGTTAGCAAATTTTTAAGCATTTGTTTGACTTTCAATCACTTCCTGCTTCAGAACACATGTATTCCTCCATATTTCTTGGCTTGACTTTTCATGAGACTTCTTTCCACACACATTATTTTTGATTTCCATAATCACTTTTTTAGCAAAACTCACACAGCTTCATGATAAACCATAACCCTAATATTACCATTAGTTGTATAACTGGTTGAAATAAATGATTGTATATCAATATAAAATTTCACATAAGTTTTCAGATATCAATTTAAGCCATTATTTAAAGTGGAACCAGTTATATTATTTATTCACAGTAATGTCTATTCATGCATTATCTCTATATTCATAGACTCAAGGTAAACCTCTTTGATTCCCCAATATGAATTATACATCTTCAAAGTATTGCTCCCAGAAATGATGGAAGAAATACTCATGTCACCTGATCTATATATACATTTAATCACAGTAATATTTGGACACAAAATGCAAATGTCAGGCTTATGATTGTACCAAAGCCTAAATGGAAAGTGAACATGGATTACTTAAAACATCCATGTCCAGGTTTCCTAATGCTCTCAAATGTCAATCCTATTGGTGACTACATATTTGTTTCTTCCTAAGATTATGTGTTCAACCTCAACCCTCTTGAAAATGTCTAATCCTATGACTCACTTTATACTTTGCTTGATTTCGTAATGTCTCTATTGATATCTGCTTTCCTACATATTTTCCCCAGTTCATCATTGTGACTGACTCTTCACTTGTGCTAACATTTAACTTCACTCTCTAACTGAAACCCTATTGCTAAAGAACTTTTGTTCCAAATCCTATACTCACTCGTCTTCCTAAGCCTACCCACTATCTTCCTAATCCTACCGACTATCCCTTTTTGACAGGATGTTCTCTTCTACATTCAATCATCCAATAATATTCCGGCAAGCGTAAGAGGAAGAGACCACCAAAAGACTGTACTATGCAACAGCTAAGGGTTTATTGGCAGTCCAGCATACTGGGGCTCAAAGCTCCCTTGAATAGATCAGAGAGCCCTGAGAACAGCTTAAGCTGATCTTTTATACTTTCCTTGGAGGCTGCAGGGAGAGAAGTTTATTGATGGGTCAGGGCGAGTGGTCGGTCTGCGAGCAACCGGGTGAGGGAGTACATTCTGCAATTTGGCAATTGGGGACAGCACATTCTGGGAACAAGATTAGAAAACAGTTGTCAATATTTCAACAGTGTTTTTCTAAGCATACAGAAAAACAGGAAGTGACAAGTACCTATTTTATTAACCTTTCATTCCCCACTTCTTCTTCTGGATCCTTTTAATCATAAAAGTGATCATAGGGAGGTTTAAATTCTATGTCTGCGAGTGGGGTATTGGCATATGTTTAACTTGACCAATTTGAGCTTGGAGAAAAGAAATTACACGGTTGAGCAAACAGGGTTTTATAGTGAGCAATAATATAAGGATTCTTGGATTGGCCAGGGTTGATAAAAGCATAGTTGACCAGGGAGACTGTGTGAACAAAGACTCAAACCACCCTTTTGGGCCTCTATCTCTCTCTTTGATGCTCTTCAAGGCGTCTTTTTAATTTACTCATAGATTTTTTTTTTTACAACTCCCGTATGGTCGGCATAAAAGCAACATTCTTCCCTCAATGCAGCACAAAGGCCCTCTTCTCTCATGAAGAGGAGATCCAAGCCTCGACTGTTCTCTAAAACAACTTCAGGTAGAGAGGTAAAAGATTCCTGCAAAGCTGTGATGGAGGTTTCTAATATCTTTATTTATTGGTCTATTGCTGCTTCTAATTGGGTCACTTGTTGTGTCCCATGGACCAGGGAAGTTGTTCCTGTACCCACCACTGCAGAAACCCCTATTCCTAATATATGGCTAAAGTGAGGATATATGTTTTCAGCTTAACCGGGTTGTATGCCCCCCTATATGATCTTTAAATGAACCTGCGTCATGACAGTGCACTCTGTGAAACAACTTCAATTAATCACATCGGTTAACCATTTCATGAAAACATAAACAATGTTTAAGTATATAGAATTATACTGTTGTAGGAAAGGACAAGGCAAGGCACCTAAGATAGCATGGAAGACAGGGAAACAGTCCTATTTGGTTGCAAATGGATTCAGAGGGCACTGCTTCTGTTGTAATCAATTAATCCCCTGAACCCCAAGTTTAGATAGTTTCAGAATTTTGTACCCAACATATAAGGTAAGGGGCTCAGAAGTTCACAGTCTGCAGAAGATAAAAAAAGCAGTTTTTTTTTTTTCCTCTGTTCTGGGCAAGTTAACTTATCAAGGACACCTGGGAGAGGGAGAGATTTTTCTTCCCTTTCTTTTTTCCACCTGCCAGCTGTTACAATGGAGCCCAATTTTAACTTCTTTATTGTAGAAATGTAGCCATTTCTGTGAAGCCCCACCTCAAGGCCAGAGGCCTTTTTCTCATATTTTGTGAAAAACTAGTAAGGGGGTGTCTAGCTGAGAAGTGCTGAGTTTTTTAGGCAGTGGCCAAGTAGAACAGGGCAACACGAATAAAGAAAATTTATCTACATTGAACTCTTTTATAGGGACTCTTTTGCTGAATGTTTTAAAGTCAGCCATGGTGAAGACTTCTGGAGAAGGTCATTTAAGACTTTTCGGTGGGCCTGGTACAGCGGGGGAAGACGGGGAAGGTGGGGCTGAGAGCACCTCCGAGGATCTGAGAATGAGGAAGGAGAGATGTAAAAGAATAATGGGAAACGGGTTTGGGATTTTCCAGGCAACAAAAATGTGAGCAGTAGAACAGGTAGAGTAGAGGGGAAGACGGGAGTGAGTATCCCAAAATCCTGTGAGGGACTTTCAAAAACTTAGAAACCTGTTTTCAGTATTGACAAAGCAACATTAAAGGCCATTTTTATTACATCTTGGATAAGGGTCTGAGAGCTCTCCTCAGCTGGTTTGAGCCTTTGGTTAGCTGGTAAGAGGACCTGGTGGGACCCGGTGTGGCACTGACAGGAGAAGAGAGGAATGAGTGGGTGAAGGGGTACCTCAGTACCTGCTACCTCAGCAAGGGGGCAGTGGTCTGAGAACCGGCGGAGGTTTGGGCTTTTCATCTAGTAATTGGAGGGGAGAAATCAGTTTGCTGAGGTGGGAATGAAAGCAGAGAGTCTGGAGCAGAAGGCTGATGGTGAGGATCTTTTGGAGAAGCATAGTTCAGGATGTGAGTGAAGGAGGGAAAAGGCTTCCACATAGGGGAATCGCCTTTCACCCTTTTGAGCACTTGCAGAAGTTAAAAAGTTCACGCAGAATTTGAGGATCTGGAGACCCCTCTGGGGGCCATCGGTTTTGGTTATCTAATTGGTAGTATGGCCAATGCTCTGTACTGAATTTGATGAGGAGTTTGGGTTCCATCAGGCAGCCCCTGTATGCTCACATTCCCATGACATATAGAAGAAGTCAGCTTTTCCCCCACACAGCCGTGACTGTTTGTGGCTTTGATAGTCTGCTGGGCAAACATAGCAATCTAGGCTAGCCAACCTGCATCTGGCTCACGTGTCCCTACATCCATAAGGTTTGTTTCCATTATCTATGGTACAGAAGGCATTTAATGGAATTTTAGTGGGATCCTCTTCATCAGGGATATACCAATAGGAAAGAGCTATAGCCAGCTGACAAATGTCTGTATGGAGAGATGGCCACCAGATCCTAAGGGGGCTGTATGCGAGATATATTATACTTATTTTCCAGTAGGATTTGTGATCACCCATCTCTGCTGAACGGACTGATGAGGGTTAGGACTACTGGTGGTAAATGGGAGAGTATAGAGCCTTATCCACATGGCGAATACGCAATTTTAAAGGGTTACCAGTCTTTTTCAGTTTCTAGCCAGAGTCTGGACAGGGCACAGGCTTGAGATGACAGGCATGGATCCAGGAAGTGATTCCGTCTACCATTACTACTTTAGGTGTTATAAGTAGCACCTGCTATGGTCCTTTCCAGCGGGGTTCCAGGGATGACACCTGATGTCGTCTTACGTCGATGAAGTCTGTTACTTGATATCGATGTGGAATCCCCTCCTCCCCAGGTTGGTAGGCAGTGTCCAGCTGTTTTCACAGGTATTTCTTAGTTCTTTCAAGAGCTTTAAGTCTCTCAAGCAAGGGGGTGTGGAAGGGATCGTTAGGTCTTAGAGTGGGGTTAGGTCCCTTACGGGAGGAGGTGCACAATAGAGAATTTCAAAGGGGGTGTGATTACACAAAGAAACAGAGGGAGTATTTCTTGCATGCAACATTGCAGAAGGCAGGAGCATAGTCCAATCTTTTATGCTGGTCTCTAAGCTTAATTTTGGTAAGGTCTGTTTAATGGTTCTATTCACTCTTTCTACCTGTCCTGAACTCTGGGGTCGATAAGCACAATGTAACTTCCAATTAATCCTCAGGGTCCTGGCTAACCCTTGACTTACCGGGGCCATGAACACCAGTCCATTATCAGACCCTATTACCTTACGCAGGCCGTATCTTGGAAAAATATCTTCTAGGATATTCTTGGCCATCGTTTTTGCTGTTTCTTTCTTTCTTTCTTTTTTTTTTTTTGTGGGGACTGCTTCAATCCATCCTGAAAATGTATCTACAAAGACTAGGAGATATTTAAGTCTATACCTTGCTGGCTTAATTTCAGTAAAATCCACTTCCCAAAATTGTCCTGGTCTGGTTCCTCATAGGCGCTTTCCTGAAGGAAGCTTGTAAGGGTAAGCATTAACCAATTGATGGAACTGACAGACTTTTGTTAACCATTCTGTTATTTCCTTTTCCTGTGAGTCAGTTAGTTTAAAACTCTGTTCTTGATCCTTCAGGAATTCCTGCAGTTTCTTTGAACCAAAGTGAGTGAGTTGATGTACAGTTTCTACTGACATAGTTGGAGCCATGACTATAGGAATTTTTACTGAAGGATTTAGAAATTCCACTTGGGGGCTTTCAGGGTTAAAGGTTATTTTGGCGTGGACCATGGTGAGCAGATCTCTGCCCATCAATGGGGCTGGGCATTCTGGGATTACTAGGAAGGAGTGATGGATTTTTTCTTTTCCCCAGGTCCATTGTACTCTTAGTTGTCTATGCCCAATATTTACTGCCGTTAGCCCCTTGAACTAGAGACCTTTTATTTAATAGAGGGCCAAATGTAACCTTGAGGGCTGAGTATATTGCCCCTGTTTTCACTTCAAAGTTTACTGGGGTCCCCTGCACTTCAAGTTACGCTTAACTCAGCGAGGGGATTGTAGCCCCTACTTTCGTAGTCATCCTCCAGAGTCAGAATGCCTGGCTGGTGTGGCTGTCTATTTCTGGGGCACTCTTTGGCCCAGTGTCCTTTTTCTTTACAGTAATCACATTGATCTGAGGCCAGGGGTGGTCTCTGGCGTGGGCCCAGGTATCCCTTCCTGTCTCCCTGTTTCTTAATTTCTGGCCTATTTTTTGTTGTGACCAGGACCTTAGTCAATGCCTTAGTCTGTCTTTGTTTCTTTTATCCTCCCTTTTCTCCCTTCTCTTCCTCAGTTTCTCTCTTATAGTATGCCTTCTCGGCTTCTCTGACTAAATCTCTCAAAGTCATATCTTGTAATCCATCTAAGCATTGTAACTTTCTTTTAGTATCCAGGGCACCTTGCCCAATAAAGGCCATCATGACAGATGCCTTTTGATCCTCCCCCTGAGAATCGAAAGGAGTATATCTCCTATATGTCTCCATAATTCTCTCTAGAAACATAGAGAGGGAGATTCATCAGGCCCTTAGTAATCTCTGTTACCTTGGCAAAATTAGTTGGTCGCCTAGCAGCCACTTGGAAACCCACTATTAGAGCCCGGTAATATTGGACAGTTTCTCCCTACCTTCAAAGATGTTGGGGTCCCAGTTGGGTCGGTTAAAGAGAATGCTGGCTTTGATTAAGTTGGGAAGTTGTGTTGGTCGCCCATCTGGTCTGAGGATACTTTTTTCTAGCTTGCAGGAGGATTCTCTTTTGTTCCTCTGTCATAAAGATAGTCCTTAGGTGTTGTTGGCAGTCATCCCAAGTAGGCTGGTGGGAAAACATCAATGACTCAACCAGACCTATGAGCCGGGTGGGTTCCTCAGAAAATGGGGGATTGTAATTTTTTAAGTTGTATAGGTCTGAAGAGGAGAAAGGCCAGTACTAGTAAGCTTGCATTTTTCTCCCATGGCCATCATCAATCATTGGCCCATGGGGACGGAAGGGGTGCATCATGGGAGTTCCAGGGTTTCAATCATTTGCCGCCTGTGAGTTCCTTTAGCCGGGCCAGCTTCCTCCAGGGAAGGAGGGGATGTGTGTGCCACGAGGGAGTTATCTGGAGGGTGCTGGGCCGGCTTTGCTTCCTCCAATGGCAGAGAGGCTGAGTCAGCAGAAGTAGAATCACTTAGAGGGTGTTGTGGATTAGTGGACGATGGCAGGGGATAAGGAGGGGGAAGAGATTCCAGTAGAGTCAAATCTTGTGACTCAGGGAGAACAGAGGGTGGAGGAGGGGGAGGAGCAGAGGGTTTGAGAGATCATGGGGGAAAGAGTAGGAGCGGGGGGCAGGGGCAAGGAAAAGCTTCACCCATGAAGAAGGAGATTTGCAGAGGTCATGCCAAGTTAAAATATATGGCTGTTGATCAGGATGGCTATGTGGCCCCGGCTGAAAGACAATATCTCTGACTTTTTAAATTAGTAGGAAGTAGAAAGATCCTTTTACGGGCCATCCAACTCCAAACGTGGGTCATTCTGAGGAACAGAGAGTCTGCCAGGTCCAGCGTTTTACTAAATAAGAAAGATTCTGAGCCCTTAAGCGGATTTTGGTCCAGTGATCAAGGGTCAGGGACAGAGGCATTGAAGTGCTCTGTCCCATAATGAAAGGTACACTAACAGTAAAAGCAACGACACATGACACAGACAAGACAAGACAATAAAGACATGCAATGGACCTCCAACACTGAGACCAGGAATGAGTAGCTGGCAAAATCTGATGGGCTGGCAATACCGAAACTGAAAATATCACTGAGTTGAGGAGACAATTGTTCCTTGATTTCCCGAGTCCTCTGGGGCGTACCCCAGGGACGCGGCCTGTGTCTCTGTGACACATCTCTCAGTCACTGTGGGAGAGAGCTCAGGCTCTTCATCGCCAGTGATTTTGCCAAGCCCTAAGCTGAAACATGAAACCAGAAAGAGGCCCCTTACTTGCCCCGAGAGGTGCCTGTTGGGGTCTCTCGTCCCCTGCTGCTGGAACTCTGTGGAACCTCAATATGTAAATGTCGTGTGAGTGTCGGAGGAAGAGACCACCAAGAGACTGTCTCATGAAACAGCAAAGGGTTTATTTGGGGTCCAGCATGCTGGGCCTCAGAGCTCACTTGAATAGAGAAGAGAGCCCCAAGCACAGCTTCAGCAGAGCTTATATACTTTCCTTGGAGAGGGAAGGGAGGAAAGTTTACTGATGGGTAAGGGCGAGTGGGTGGTTTGCGTGACACCGAGTGAGGGAGTACATTCTGCAGTTTGGCGTTTGGGAACAGCACACTCTAGGAAAAGATTAGCAAATTTTTCACAAGATTGCAACAGAGTTTTGTTAAGCATACAGAAAAACAGGAAGTGATAAGTACCTATTTTATTAACCTTTCACTACCGACTATTTCTTTTTGACTGGATGTTCTCTTCTACTTTCAATCATCCAAGGTACAAGGTCCTATGCCATTGTATATCGATGTATCTGAGACATCTGTGCAAAACATAATTCAACAATGCCTATCCCAATCAAGGCCCCAATGCCTTTCTGGGCTTCAAATCTTACTTAGATTTCTATTTTCATACATTCATTTCACCTATATATTCTTATACATATCGCAGGTTCCTTATACCATTATTCATATAGCAGAATGATTTCTAACCCACACCGAACATGTTATTAATCATAACCATACACTGTTCCCTCAATCTAATTTTACAAAAGAGCAGGGAAAGAGTTGTTCATGCAATACAGGAATGTAGGGGATATTAGACCTAATGAGAACCTCAAAGGTCCCTGCAAAAATGATCCCTGGAGAAGATATAGGCAGCTATGAAGGACCTGAGTGAGCAAAAGTCATCTTCCATGGCAAACAACATGGTCAGGATAAAGGGTTATGTCTGAATCAGCTTCTCTTCTTAATGTAGAGAAGATGGACCAAACCAGGACTGTGTGGAGATCTGTTCATGGGTGACTATGGTTGATATATCATTCTAAATTGTGAATGTGTCACAGGAAGTAGGGGCAGCCTCCATATAATGGGACCCTTGAAATCAACAGTTTGGATAAATTTGTTGCCAACAAAGTGACCTCATTCAGTTCCTGAAGGAAGTGACCTCACCTCACTTGCTGGGTGATGGAACTCTCTGAACTTGGGATCCAGGAAGCCAGGCACCCAGAGCCAGTCCCAGTACCAGTCCCAGTTGTCTCACTTCTTTGGATTTACCAAGGACAGAGTCAGTCTTTCTTGGTACTTACAGATGTGAGGAAGGCCAAATGCAAGAAAGCTCTAAAGTGGGGCTTTACCTGAGAAAGCAGGTAGTGGCTCACCAGTGGCTCCTAACAACTTCACAGTGTTGGCCAAGGAGACCAGATCTTAGGACAGGCCATTTCGGGGGAACATTGTATGCCCCACCAATCAGAGGACACTCCAGATAGTCACAGACCTACTAGGGGTAAGAAGGTGCCTTTGTGGGTGTGGTTGTGGGTTTGTGGTTTTGTCTCATGTTCTGAGAATAGGTACTAAAGTCGGTTTGTTTGGTTTGGAGTGGACTGTTACTAGAAAGTTGATTGACAAGGCGAGTATTTCTATGTCTGTGTATCCCAGTGTGTCTGTGGTTGTAGACATTAGAATAGAGAAAGCATCAATGGATGTCTCCTGTCTATTAGAAAGCTTCCCAGCATTCGTCCTTCCCCATTTAAAATGGACTGTAGCTGACCTTATTGGTTGGCAACCAGTGATAACTTCCTAAGTTTTCCTGTTTTCTTCCTGAATTCTGGCCACTCTCCAGAATAGGCCCATGGTTTTGTGTCCAAGATATATACCACCTCCAAGCTCTGTGACATGGCCATGAACTGGATAGCTGAAGGGAATGACGAGCATCTCAGAGAACTCAGATATCAATGTGACCAGGAAAGTCTCAGTGGAGAAACTCTGCTTTGGGCTTTTTGCTTACCTATTTTTCTTTTGACCTGAATGTCAGGAAGGTCTTTGACTCAGGCTACCCCTTTGTGAAGCCTGAAGAAAAGAGTTTTCAAATAAAAAAGAATGGGCATACCTATGGCTCTTTGCTTAATTTCTTTGAAAGAGATGTGTCTGAATCAGCCCTTTCGCCCTGTGTGAGGCTGTGGCTTAGATTTTCAGCACCTGATGGATCTAAAGAAAGTTCCCATGTGTGCATCGAAAACCAAAATGGCCAAAAGAGCAGTAATTGTGACGAAGTATCTCGCCTTCCTCTGTAAGGTTCTTGACCTCCATCAAGTAAGAATAGGGATGCTTTGGATCAAATGAGTACTTCAAAACCTACAGAGGCTAGGCCATAGGTGCCTGGGTTTTCTCATGACTCCAATTCACATAAAGAATCTAAACCCCACAGGCAGTGGCCTCAAATTGGTAAAGTGGAGCAGTATTAAGGTCAGGCCTATTTGTTCACTCTTAGTTCGCAGGAAGTGTGTCCAGGCCACCCTGACTTTAGGCAAATGAGGGGCAAGGGAGATTATTTTGTACACTGTCTTGGTCTGCGCCCTCATGGAAACCTCCAGCCAGAGTTTATGATGAGTGTCTATGTGGTAGAACATGAGCGCCATGTGGGAGTGTTTTGGTTTTAATTGAGGTCATTTGTGTGGCTGTTGGACGAGATGACTGGGTCCACCTGGGTTTGAACTCTGGTGTAATTCCCCTTAGAGACTGAGTTCTGGAACTGACCTCAGAGAAGTATTGCAATAAATAGTCTTGGGATTTTAGGAGGCCACACATGAGAATCGCCCTTGGAAACTGAGATCTAGGCCCAGGATGGCTTCCAACAGAGCTCAGGGAATCTAAGCCAGGATATCACATGATTTTATTCTTAAAGACTTCGTAGCCATACTTGAGAGTCTAAAGACACATGGAACTCACATTGTACACCTCAATGGGCCTGGCTTCATGTGACCACTTGGCCACCTTTTGGGAAGGCTTGCCTGTGAGTGTTCTCCAGAGCTTTCTTTGAAATGAGCTTCCTCACCATTCAATGGTTCCTGAATTTACCCACAGTGACTCCAACTTCATCCTTGAAAAATGGCTACATAAATACCTTGAAATTTTTGAAATTCCCATGACCAGGTGGCACTGGAGAACATTTGGATATCCTTTTGCTGATCATGAGTGTACCAGACAGTGCCTTGATTCACTGGGTTTCGTGAAACTGGTGTAGAACAGAGATGCCAGTAAGTTGGAGCCTGCTGAGTAGTGGACATAGAGCAGTGGACTGTAGGTGTGTGAATAAATATTTTTGGTAGGACCACCTGGATCTGCCATTGGCTTCCAAAAGCCTTGTGACTGACAAGGTGCAGGCAGCAGACCCTTATATGTAAAGGCATGTTCTTATATGCAGAGCTTTCAGGGTAATGTTCAGAGTCAGGTTGCTATAGTCAAGGGGGAAAGTATTGTTGGATAGAAGCCTGGTTCGTACATTCTCTTGGAGACCCTGACCAACCACACGTTACAGAACTCCCTCCAGCATTGTGTCCCAGTTGTACTCCTTGTATTTCATGAAACCAATACCAAACTGCCAGTGCAACTGCAAGAAACACCAGGAAAAATGGAGGATGACCAAATGGCTTCACAGACTACATGGGAAGACACTTAGCTCCCAGTGGCCACAGTTTATCTACAAAAAGAGAATTCAGAACTTCTGCCTCATGTTCATTAGAAAATAAGGAACCATGTCCTTCAGGTCACATAGATGCAGACACAGGTTTGATGGTGTCACTCCAAAACCAAGCTAAATCGTGTGAAAATTACATATATTTCACGTGCCCAACCTTAGAGGAAGTTTCTCAAGAAGTCTTTAGGCCAGCAGAGCTCTAGGTTTCTGGAGAGTTTACCCTCTCCCTTACTTTTGGAAATTGTTCTACCACCTCCAGTGTTGTGAATTCCTGAACAATTTTTATTCCACATATGTATTTACAGATTTTCTAACTCCTCTCCTCCAATTGTGTCTTACTTGGATCGATGGTTGTGTCAAGGCTTTGTTCTGAATGGGAGTGGGAAGAATTTTGTGTAGCACATGTTTGCATGCACATTAGATTCATTTTCCTATTTTCCATTTGAAATACTGAATCCCTGACACTAACCAATACCCTACTAGACTCTGACTACTAATCCTAATATTATGGAGAAAAAGAAACGTAACTGAATAGAAATGCAAGCCTTTCATATGAAGCATGGTGTATACTTGGATTTGCCTTCTGCTTTATCAAGAGGATGTATTATAAATCTAGTCAACTTTTCTTTGTAATATGTCTTCATGAGTTCTTAAAGTTAACACATATGAAAATTCCTGTCTCCCTTTCTCTGAAGCCTATTCAGCACATGTATCTTTTTATGCATATATAGTATCCTACCTGATATCACACGTACATTCCTGTGAGCTCACTGACTTTGGTATATAAAAATTGTGAGAAGAGATGACTCCCCCTAAATACTGATGGAACTCAAAATTCAACCTGTGGGTGAGCTTTCTAGTGAAAAACATTAGACATAATTAACATAAATCCATGATCAACAAAATGAATATTTTTGGATATGTGGATGAATTATAATTCATGATGAATTTCGATTGGCATATATATTGCTGCATATCAATGTGTGTGCGTGTGTGTGTGTGTGTGTGTGTGTGTGTGTGTGTGTGTATATATATATATATATATATATATATATTCTCCAGATTTTCCAAAATATGAAATATGTGTGTCTTATTATACACTCCTTAAATTAATTCATGTTCCTGTATGTGTATTTATTAACAACATTTCACAAGATTAATCTCAGAAATACTCAACCACCTGAAATACATATTGGTTTTCTAGTACTGAAAACTAATTTCAGTGATAGGTGCTTAGAAATCCTAATATTTCTACAGTAACTGACCCAGTTTAACATCAATGCAAGTAGATTCCAATGAAACATGATGTGTATTTTGATGTTCATTTTTATTCAACATTTGTACATTACAATTTCTTCAGTTCATGGACATCATAAGATATACTTTCTTATCCACAAGTTCACAAATGTATAGGTATTTATAGGCACTTGGTTTACTTTCAATCACTTCCTACTTCAGAACACATGTATTTCTCCATGTTGCTTTACTGGTCTTTTCACTAGACTTTTTTCAAAACACATTATTTTCGATTGCATGATCATTTTTGAAACAAAACTCACACACTCTTCATGATAAACTGTAACCAGAATATTACCATTTGATATATAACTCGTTTGAATGAATGTATATATATAAGATTTCCTATATATTTTCAGAGGTAAATTCAATCCATTATTTAAACTTGGAACCAGTTATATACTTTATTCACAATATGGTCTATTCATGCATCATCTCTATAATCATCAACACGGGGGTACACCTATTTGTATCCTCAGTACTAATTTATAAGTTTTCAGAATTTTGCTCCACGTAATGGTGGAAGAAATACTCATGTCACCTGATCTACATATACATTTTATCACAGTAGTATTCTGGACACAAAATGCAAAGGTCACACTTATGATTGTGCCAAAGCCTAAATGGAAAGTGAACATGGATTACTAAAAACATGCATGTCCATTTTGCCTAATGCTCTCAAATATCAATCCTATTGGTGAGTACATATTTGTTTCTAAGATAATATATTCAACCTCAACCCTCTTGAAAATATCTAATACTATCACTGACTTTATACTTTGCATGATTTCCAAATGTCCCTATTGATATCTGCTTTCCTACATATTTTCCCCAGTTCATCATTTTGATGGTCTCTTCACATGTGCTGACATTCACATTCACTCTCTAACTGAAACCCTATTGTTAAAGAACTTTTTTTCCAATTCCTAGACTCACTCTTTTTCTTGAACATACTGACTATCTTCCTAATCCTACAGACTATCCCTTTTTGACTCGATGTTCTCTTCTACATTCAATCATCCGAGGTACCCGGTCCTATGCCATTGTGTATCGATTTATCTGAGACCTCGGTGCAGAACATAATTCAAGCTAATTATCTCAATCAAGGGCCCAATGCCTTCCTAGGCTTCAAATCGTTCCTAGATCTCTGTTTTCATACATATATTTCACGTCTATATTCTTCTAAATATCACAGATTCCCAATACCATTATTCATCCAGCAGAATGATTCCTAACTCAAATCAAACATGCTTTTAACCCTAACCATACACTGTTCACTCTATCTCACTTTACAGAAGAGCAGGGACAGAGTTGGTCTTACAATACAGGAAGCTAGAGGATCTTCCACCAGCTGAGAACCTCAGAAGTCCATGCAGAAATAATCCCTTGAGAAGATGTAGTCAGCTATGAAGGACCTGAGTGAGCAAAAGTCATCTTGCATGGCACACAACCCGGTCAGGATGAAAGGATGTGTCTGAATCAGCCTCTCTCTTCTTAATGTAGTGAAGAAGGACAAAACCAAGCCTGGGTGGAGTGCTGTTCCCAGGTACTTATGGTTTCTATACCATTCTAACTTGTGAAAGTGTCACAGGCAGTAGGCAAAGCCTCGATCTCAGAGAGCATACGAAGCAACTGTTAGGACAAAGTGGTGGCCAAGGCAGTGACCTCATTCAGTTCCTGAAGAAAGTGACCTCACCTACTTCCTTGGTGATGAGACTCTCTGAATTTAGGATCCAGGAAGCCAGGCCCCCATTACCAGTACCAGTCCCAGTCCCAGTGAGCTCACTTGTTTGGATTTACCAAGGAGAGAGTCAGTCTTTCTTGGGACCTACTAATGTGAGCGTGGCCAAATGCCAGGATAGCTCTTAAGAGGGGCCTTTCCTAAGAGGACAGATAGTGGCTCACCGCTGGCTCCTGACAACTTCACAGAGTTGTCAAAGGAGACCAGATCTATGACAGGAAATGCCATTGTTGAGAAATATGGCCTACCAGTCAGAGGACACTCCGGATAGTCACAGACCTACTTGGGGGAAAAGGTGCCTTGGTGTGTGTGGACGACAGTTTGTGGTTTTGTCTCATGCTCTGAGAATAGGTAAAAAAAAAAATGTCGGTTTGTTTGTTTTGGAGTGGAATGTTTCCAATAAGTCTTTGACAAGGCGAGTGTTTCTATGTCTGTGTATCCCCCTGTCTTCATGGTTGTAGACATTAGAAAAAAGAATGCCACAATGGGTGTGTCCTGTCTAGGACAAAGCTTCCCAGCATTCATCTTGCCCAATTTATGAATGGACTGCAGCTTGCCTTATCCATTTGCAAGACCTACTATGATCCTAAATTCCTGTATTCGTCCTGAATTCTGGCCACTCTCCATAATAGTCTCATGGTTTTGTGTCCAAGATATGTATCACCTCAAAGCTCTGTGACATGGCCATGTACTGGATAGCTGAAGGGAATGGCGAGCATCTCAGAAAACTCAGATATCAGTGTGACCAGGGAGTCTCAGTGGAAAAACCCTGCTTGGGCCTTTTGCTTACCTATTCTTCTGTTGTCCTGAATGTCAGGAAGGTCTTTGCCTAAGGCCAACCCTTTGTGAAGCCTGATGAAAACAGTTTTCAAATGGAAATGAATGAGCATCACCTGTGGCTCTTTGCTTAATTGCTTTGGAAAGGTATGTGACTGAATCAGCCTCCTGGCCCTGTGTGAGGCTGTGGCTTAGATTCTCTGCACCTAATCGATCTAAAGAAAGATCCCATGTGTGCATCCAAAACCAAAATGGCCAAAAGAGCAATCATTGTGGATTAAGTCTCTCACCTTCCTCTGTAAGGTTCCTGAGTTACATCAGTGAGAATAGGGATCCTTTGGGTCAAATGAGTTCTTCAAAGCCCTGCAGATTCTAGCCCATAGATGCTTGGGTTTTCTCATGACTCCAATTCAAATAAAGAATCCAAACGCCACAGTCATTAGGCCTCAGATTGGAGAAGTGGAGCAGTATTAAACACAAGTCTATTTGATCACTCCTGGTTCACAGGAAGGGTGTCCAGACCACCCTGACTTTAGGCAAATTAGGGGCAAGGGAGCTTTTTTTGGACACTGTCTTGGACTGCGCCCCTCATGGAAACTTCCAGGCACAGGTTATGATGAGTGTATATATAGAAGAAGATGAGTGCCATGTGGGAGTGTTTTGGTTTTAATTGTGGTCATTTGTGTGGCAGTTGGAAGAGATGCCTGGGTCAACCTGTGCTTGAACTCTGGTGTGATTCCAATTAGAGACTGAGTTCTGGAACTGACCTCAGAGAAGTATTGCCATAAATTATGTTGGTATTTTAGGAGGCCACGCATGAGATTTGCCCTTGGAAACTGAGATCTACGCCCATTTTGGCTTTCCACAGATCACTGGGAATCTCAGCAAGGATATCACATGATTTTATTCTGAAAGTCTTGGCATGTATAGTTGAGAGTCTTAACACATATGTACCTCACATTGTAGACCTCAATGGCCCTGGCTTCATGTGACCTTTTGGCAACTCTTTGGAAAGCCTTGCCTGTGAGAGTTCTCCAGAGATTTTATTGCAATGAGATTCCTCACTATTTACAGGTTCCTGTATAAATTGAAACCCCCAGTGCCTCCAACGTCATCCTTGAAAAATGGCTAGATAAATATCATGAAATTTTTAAAATTCCCATGATCAGGTGGCACTGGAGAACCTTTGGATGTCCTGTTGCTGATCATGAGTGTACCAGACCCTGCCTTAATTCACTGGGTTTCATGAAAATGGTGTAGAACATAGATGCCAGAAATTTGGACCCTGTCGAGTAGGGGGCCTAGAGCAGTGGAGTGTAGGTGTGTGAAAAAACATCTGTGGTGGGGCCACGTGGATCTGCCATTGGCTTTCAAATGACTTGTGACTGACATGGTGAACCCAGCAGACCCTTATATGTAAAGGCATCTTGTTATATGGAGAGGGTTCAGGGCAATGTTCAGAATCAGGTTGCTTTGGTCAAGGTGGAAAGCTATGTGGATAGAAGCGTGGTTGGTGCATTCTCCTGCAGACCCTGACCCACCACACGTGAGAGTCCTCCCTCCAGAACTGTGTCCCAGTTGTACTCCTTGTATTTCGTGAAGCCAACACCAAACTCCCAGTGCAGCAGTAAGAAACACCATGAAAAGTGGAGGATGACCAAATGGCTTCACAGTCCACACAGGTAGACACTTAGACACCAGTGGCCACAGTTTCCTAAAAAGAGAAAATTAAGAACTGCTGCCTCATGTTCACTAGAAAATAAGGAAGCATGTCCTCCATGTCACATAGATGCAGACCCAGAATTGGTAGTCTCACTACCAAGGACGCTAAAGCTCCTGACAACAACGTATATTTCAAGGGCCCAACCTCAGAGGCAGTTTATCAAAAAGTAATTAGGCCAGCAGAGCTCAAAGTTTGTGTAGTGTTTACCCTCTCCCTTACTTTTGGAAACTGTTCTACCACCTCCAAGTTTGTGAACTCCTGATCATTTTCCTTTCCACATATGTAATCACAGATTTTCTAACTCTTCTCCACTAATTGTGTCTTAGTTGCTGCGAAGGTAATGTGAAGGCATTGTTCTGGATGAGAGTGGGAAGATTTTTGTGTAGAACATAATTGCATACACATTAGATTCATTTTGCTATTTTCCATTTGAAATACTGAATCCCTGACACTAACCCATACCCTACTAGACTCTGACTACTAATCCTAATATGAGAAAAAGAAACCTAACAGAATACGAATACAGGCCATTCATAGGAAGCATGGTGTATACTTTAATTTGCCTTATGCTTTATCAATGGTATGTGTTATAAATCTAGTCAATTTTTCATTGTAATATTTCTCCATGAGTTTTTAAAGTTAACCCATTTGTAAATTTCTGTCTCCCTTTCTCTGTAGCCTATTCAGCACATGTATTATTTTAGGCATATTTAGAATCCTACCTGGTATCACATGTACATTCTTGTGAGCTCACTGATTTTGGAAGATACAAATTGTGAGAAGAGATCACTCCCCCTAAATACTGATGGAACTAGAATTCAACCTGAGGGTGAATTTCCTAGATGAACAACATAATACATAAATCCATGTTCATTAAAATGAATATATTTGGATATGTGGATGATATATATTTCATGATGAATTTCGATTGTCATATATATTGCTACATTTTAATGTCTTTGAATGTGTGTTTCTATCTATGTATCTATCTATATATCTATTTCTCTCTCTCTCTCTCTCTCTCTCTCTCTCTATATATATATATATATATATATATATATATATATATATACTCTCCAGATTTTTCAAAATATGAAATATATGTGTCTTATTATGCACTTCCTAAATTCACTCATGTTTCTATATGTGGATTTATAATCAACATTTCACAAGATTTTTCTCAGAAATATTCATCCACCTGAAATACATATTTATTTCCTAGTACTGAAAACTAACTTCGGTGAATGGTGCTTACAAATCCTAATATTTCTACAGTAACTGACCCAGTTTAACATGAATGCAAGTAGAACCCTATGGGACATGATGTATATTTGAAGGTCATTTATATTCAACACTTGTACATTACTATTTCTTCAGTTTATGGACATCAAAGGATATATCATTTCATCCACAAGTTCAAAAATTTGTAGGCATTTGGTTCACTTTCAATCACTTCCTGCGTCAGAACACATGTATTCCTCCATGTTTCTTGACTGGTCTTTTAATGAGACTTCGTTCCAAACACATTATTTTCAATTTCCATAATCATTTTTGAAGCAAAACTCACACACTCTTCGTGATAAACCATAATGCTAATATCAAAATTAGATGTATAACTGGTTGGAAGGAATGTACATATATCAATATAAGATTTTCTATATATTTTCAGATATCAATTCAATCCATTATTTAATGTTGGAACCAGCTATGTTATTTATTTACAGTATTTTCCATTATGGCATCTTATCCATATTCATAGACACAGGGTACACCTTTTGTATCCCCAATACTAAAGTATAAGTCTTTAAATTATTGCTTCAGAAACGTTGGAAGAAATACTCTACTCACCTGATATACATATACATTTCATCTCAGTGATATTCCTGACACAAAATTCAAGGGTCACACTTATGATTGTTCCAAAGCCTAAATTGAATGTGACCATGTATTACTAAAAACATTCATGTCCTGGTTCTCTAATGCTCTCAAATATCATTCCTATTGGTGACTACATATTTGTTTCTTCCTAAGATTATATATTCAACCTCAACCCTGTTAAAAATGTCTTTTCCTGTCACACACTTTGTACTTTGCCTGATTTCCTAATGTCTCTATTGATACCTGCTTTCCTACACCTTTTTTCCAGTTCATCATTGTGAATGACTCTTCAGATTTGCTGACATTTACATTCAATCTCTAATAAAACCCCTTTGCTAAAGAACTTTTTGTCCAACTCCTAGACTCAATAAAATGGGTTGCTCAAAGCCCTGCAAAAGGTAGCCCATAGGTGCTTGTGTTTTCTCATGACTCCAATTCACATAAAGAATCTAAACCCCACAGTCAGTAGGCCTCAAATTGGAGAAGCGGAGCAGTATTAATGGCAGGCCTATTGATCACTCCTGGTTAACAGGAAGGGTGTCCAGGCCACCTTGACTTTGGGCAAATGAGGGGCAAGGGAGCTTGTTCTGGACACTGTTTGGGCTGTGCCCATCATGGAAAGCTCCAGCTAGAGGTTATAATGAGTGTCTATATGGAAGCAGATGAGGGCCATGTGGGAGTGTTTTGGTTTTAATTGTGGTCATTTGTGTTGTGGTTGGAAGAGATGACTGGGTCCACCTGGGGTTGAACTCTGGTGTGATTCCCCTAAGATACTGAGTTTTGGAAATGACCTCAGAGAAGTATTTCCATTAATTGTGTTGGGATATTAGGAGGCCACACATGAGCGTCACCCACGCATGAAAGTAGGCCTCAAATTGGAGAAGCATAGCTTTTTGTCCAAATCCTTTACTCATTCTTCTTTCTAATCCTACAGTCTATATTCCTAATCCTACTGACTATACCTGTTTGACTGGATGTTCTCTTTGACATTCAATCATCCAAGGTACAAGGTCCTGTACCATTGTATATCGATTTATCTGAGACAACTCTGCAGAACATAATTCAAATCTAAGTATCACAATCAAAGGCCCAGTGTTCTTCTGGGCTTCAAATCTTACCTAGGCTTCTGTTTGCATACTTATATTTCACCTATATATCCACGTTAAGTAAAATGAATATTTTTGGTCCTGTGGATGATATATATTTCATGATGAATTTTCTACTCACCTAATATACATATACATTTCATCTCAGTAATATTCCTGACACAAAATGCAAGGGTCACACTTATGATTGTACCAAAGCCCAAATTGAATGTGACCATGTATTACTAACAACATCCATGACCTGGTTCCCTAATGCTCTCAAATATCATTCTTAATGGTATAATAAGACTACATATTTGTTTCTTCCTAAGATTATATATTCAACCTCAACCCTGTTAAAAATGTATTTTCTTATCACACACGTTGTAATGTACCTGATTTCCTAATGTCTCTATTGATATCTGCTTTCCTACACCTTTTCTCCAGTTAATAATTGCGAATGACTCTTCACATGTGCTGACATTGACATTCACTCTCTAACTGAATCCCCATAGCTAAAAAACTTTTGGTCCAAATGCTTTACTCCCTATTCTTTTGAAACCTACGAACTATCTTCCTAATCCTACCGACTATCCCTGTTTGAGTGGATGTTCTCTTTTACATTCAATGATCAAAGGTACAAGGTCCTAGGCCATTGATTATCTATTTATCTGAAACATCTGTGCAGAACGAAATTCAAAGCTAAGTATACCAATTGAGTGCCCAATGACCTTCTGGGCTTCCAATCGTTCCTAGATTTCTGTTTTCATATTTATGTTTCACCTCGATAGTCTTATAAATATCACAGGTTCCGAATACCATTATTCATCCAGCAGAATGATTCCTAACCCATATCGAACATGTTATTAACCCTAACCATACGCTGTTCCCTCAATCTAACTTTACATAAGAGCAGGGAAAGAGTTGGTCTTACAATACAGGAATGTAGGGGATCTTCCACCTGCTGAGAACCTATAACGTCCATGCAGAAATGATCTCTGTACAAGATGTTGGCAGCTATGAAGGACCAGAGAGAGTAAGAGTCTGGTCAGGATGAAGGGTTGTGTCTGAATCAGTCTCTCTCTTCTTAATGTAGAGAAGATGGACCAAAGAAGGCCTGTGTGGAGAGCTGTTCCCGAGTGCCTATGGTTGATATAGCATTCTAACTTGTGAAAGTGTCACAGGAAGTAGGGGCAGCCTCAATCTCATGGGACCCTTGGAAGCAAGTGTTAGGACAATGTGGTTGCCAAGGCAGTGACCTCATTCAGTTTCTGATGGAAGTGACCTCACATCACTTCCTTGATGATGGAACTCTCTGAACATGGGATCCAGGAAGCCAGGCACCCAGAGCCAGTCCCAGTTTCAATCCCAATGGTCTCACTTGTTTGGATTCATCAAGAACAGAGTTAGTCTTTCTTGGTACCTACTGATGTGAGGATGGCCAAATTCCAGGAAAGCTCTGAAGAGCGGCCATTCCTGAGAAACCAGGTAGTGGCTCGTCACTGGCTCCTGTCAACTTCATAGAGTTGCACAAGGAGAACAGATCTGAGACAGGACAGGCCATTTCGGAGGAACATAGTATGGCCCATCAGTCAGAGGACCTCCGGATAGTCACAGACCTTCTTGGGGGAAGGATTTGCCTTTGTGGGTGTGTGTGTGTGGGTTTGTGTTTTTTTGTCTCATGCTCTGAGAATATGTAAGAAAGGTGATTTGTTTGGTTTGGAGTGAACTGATTCTAGTAAGTCGTCTGACAAGGCAAGTGTTTCTGGGTCTGTGTATTCCACTGTGTCCGTGGTTGTAGACATTAGAAAAGAGAATGCTTCAATGGATGTGTCCTGTCTAGTAGAAAGCTTCCCAGCATTCATACTTCCCAATTTATGAATGAACTGTGGCTTTCCTTATCCATGGGCAATCCTGATATCTTCCTAAGTTCCTGTTTTCTTTCTGAATTCTGGCCACTCTCCCGAATAGGCTCATGTTTTTGTGTCCAAGATATGTACCACCTCCAAGCTCTGTGACATGGCCATGTACTGGATAGCTGAAGGGAATTGGAGCATCTCAGAAAACTGAGATATCAGTGTGATCAGGAAAGTCTCAGTAGAGAAACACTGCTTTGGGCTGTTTTCTTACCTATTGTTCTGTTGCCCTGATTGTCAGGAAGGCCTTTGCCTCAGGCCCCAATTTGGGAAGCCTGAAGAAAACAGTTTTCAAATGGAAACTAATGGGAATCACCTGTGGCTCTGTGCTTAATTGCTTTGGAATGGGATGTATCTGAATCAGGCTCTAGGTCCTGTGTGAGGCTGTGGCTTAGATTCTCAGCACATGATGGATGTAAAAAAAGATCCCATGTGTGAATCCAAAACTAAATTAGCCAAAAGAGCAGTCATTGTGGAAGAAGTCTCTCGCCTACCTCTGTAAGGTTCCTGACCTCAATCAAGGGTGAATAGGAACCTTTGGTTCAAATGAGTTCTTCAAAGCCTTGCAGAGGCTAGCCCATAGGTGCTTGGGTTTTCTGCAAAATCCAAATCACATAAAGAATTTATAACTGACTTTCAGTAGGACTCAAACTGGAGAAGCAGAGCAGTATTTACAGCAGGCCTATTTTATCACTCCTGCTTCCCCGGACGAGTTTCCAGGCCACCCAGACTTTAGGCAAATGAGGGGCAAGGGAGTGTATTTTGGACACTGTCTTGGGCTGCGCCCCTCATTGAAACCTCCAGCCAGAGGTAATAATGAGTGTCTATATGGAAGAAGATGAGGGCCATGTGGGAGTGTTTTGGTTTTAATTGTGGTCATTTGTGTGGCGGTTGGAAGAGATGACTTGGTCCACCTGGGCTTGAACTCTGGGGTCATTTCCCTTAGAGAATGAGTTCTTCAACTGACCTCAGAGAAGTATTGCCAAGAATTGTCTTGGGATTTTAGGAGGCTTCGCAAGAGAGTGGCCCTTGGACACTGAGATATAGACACAGGGTGGCTTTTCACACAGCACTGGGAATCTGAGCCAGGATATCACATGATTTTATTGTGAAAGACTTGGCAGCCATAGATGAGAGTCAAATCACACATGGACGGCAAATTGTAGACATCAATGGGCCTGAATTCATGTGATCTTTTGGCCACTATTTGGGAAGACTTGCCTGTGAGAGTTCTCCAGAGATTTCATTGAAATGAGCTTCCTCACCATTTAATGGTTCCAGAATGAATTGAAACACACAGTGCCTCCAACTTCATCCTTGAAAAATGGCTAGATAAATACCATGAAATTTTTTAAATTCCCATCACCAGGTGGCACTGGAGAAACTTTGGATGTCCTGTTTCTGATCATGAGTATATAATACAGTGCCTTGATTGACTGGTTTTCATGAAAATGGTTCAGAACAAAGATGTCAGAAAGTTGAAGACTGCTGAGGAGTGGGCCCAGAGCTGTGGTGGGAAGGTGTGTGATAAAACATCTGTGGTGGGGCCATATGGATCTCCCATTGGCGTCCAAATTGCTTGTGACTGACGTGGTGCAGCCAGCAGACCCTTATATATAAAGGCATCTTGTTATATGGAGACGTTTCAGGGCAATGTTTAGAATCAAGGTGCTATGGTCAAGGGGGCAAGCTATGTGGGATAGAAGCCTCGTTGGTGCATTCTCCTGCAGACCCTGACCTACCACACATGGCAGAACTCCCTCAAGCACCGGGTAACAGTTGAATTCTATGTATTTCATGAAGCAATACCAAAATCCCCGTGCAGCAGCAAGAAACACCACGAAAAGTGGAGGATGACCAAATGGCTTCACAGTCCACATGTGGATACACTTAGCCCCCCGTTTCCACAGTTTACCTACCAAGAGAGAATTCAGCACTGCTGCCTCATATTCAGTGGAAAATAAGAAACCATGTCCTCCAGGTCAGATAGATTCAGACCCAGCTTTGATGGTCTCATTACAACGGAAGCTAAAGCTCCAGACAATAATATATATTTCAAGTGCCCAACCTACGAGGCAGTTTCTCAAGAAGTCTTTAGGCCAGCAGAGCTCCATGTTTGTGGAGTGTTTACTCTGTCCCTTACTTTTGGAATCTCCTCTACAACCTCCAAGTTTGTGAACTCCTGAGCATATTCCATCCCAGTTATTTATTCACAGATTTTCTAACTCTACTCCTCTAATTGTGTCTTTCTCTGGGTGATGGTAATGTCAAGGCATTGTTCTGGATGAGAGTGGAAAGATTTTTGTGTACCACATATTTACATACACATTGTATTCATTTTCCAATTTTCCATTCGAAATACTGAATACCTGACACTAACACCTACCTTGGTACACTCTGACAACTAATCCTAACAAGATGGAGAAAAATAACCCAAAAAGAAAAAAATACAAGCAGTTCAGAACTGGAGGCATGGTGTATAGTTGGAATTGTCTTTTGCATTATATAGGATAGGAGATATAAATGTAGTCAATTATTTGTTGAAATAGTTCTCCATGTGTTTTAAAGTTAACAAATATGTGAATTCCTGTCTCCCTTTCTCTGTAGCCTATTCAGCACATGTATTTTTACATGCAATTATAGAATCTTACCTTATACCACACGTACATTCTTGTGACGTGGCTGACTTGGCAGATACAAATTTTAAGAGATCACTCTTCCTAAATGCTATTGGAACTGAAAATTCAACCTATGAGTGAGCTTCCTTGTTGAATAACATTATACATAAATCCAGGTTCAAGAAAATATGTATTTTTGGATCTCTGGATGATATACATTTCACGGTGAATTTCAATTGGTATATATTATGTTATTTTTAATGTCTGTGTATGTTTGTTTGTGTGTGTGTGTGTGTATATATATATATATATATATATATATATATATATATATATATATATATACTCTCCAGATATTTTAAAATATGAAATATGTGTCTTATTATACACTTCCTTAACTCATTCATATTCAAGTATGTGGATTTATAATCAAATTTTCTCAAGACTTTTCTCAAAATATTCATTCTCCTTAAATACATATTTGTTTCCTAGTACTGAAAATTAACTTTAGTGAATGGTGCATAAAAATCCTAATATTTCTACAGTAACTGACCCAGTTTAACATCAATGCAAGTAGATTCCTATGGGACATGATGTGTATTTTGATGTTCATTTTTATTCAAGACTGCTACATTACTGTTTCTTCAGTTTATGCACATCATAGGATATATTTTCATCCACAAGTTCGCAAATTTATAGGCATTAGTTTCACTTTCAATCACTTTCTTCGTCAGAACACATGTATTCCTCCATGTTTCTTGACTGGTCTTTTGATGAGACTTCTTTTTAAACACATTATTTTCAATTTCCATGATCACTTTTGAAGCAAAACTCACATATTTTTCATGATAAACTATAATCCTAATATTACCTTTAGATGTATTGCTGGTTGGAATGAATGATGTTATATCAATATAAGATTTCTTATAAGATTTCAGATATCAATTCAATCTGTTATTTAAAGTGGGACCAGTTATATTATTTATTCAAAATGTAAGCTATTCATGCATTATCTCTATATTCATACACACAGGGTACACCTCTTTGTACACCCAATACTAATTTATAGGACTTCAAAACATTGCTCCCAGAATTGCTGGAAGAAATATTCATGTCACCTGATCTACATATACATTCTATGACTGTAATATTCTGGACAAAAAATGCAAAGGTCACACTTGTGATTTTACCAAAGCCTAAAGGGAAAGTGAACATGGATTACTAAAAGCATTCAAGGCCAGGTTGTCTAATGCTCTCAAATGTCAATCCTACTGGTGACTGAATATTTGTTTCTTCTTAAGATTATATATTCAAACTCAACCCTGTTCAAAATGTCTAATCCTATCACTCACTTTATACTTTGCCTGATTTTGTAATATCTCTATTATTAACTGCTTTCCCACATATTTTTCAAAGTTCATCATTGTGACTGAATCTTCATATGTGCTGACATTTACATTCACTCTCTAACTGAAACCCTATTTTTAAAGAAGTTTCGGTCCAAATTCTAAACTCACTCTACTTCCTAACCTACCGACTATCTTTGTAATCCTACCAACTATCCCTTTTTGACTGGATGTTCTCTTCCTCATTCAATCATCCAATTTACAAGGTCCTATGCCATTGTATATGGATTAATCTGAGACATCTGTGCAGAACGTAATTCAACACTATGTATCCCAATCAAGGGCCCAATGCGCTTCTGGGCTTCAAATTTTAGATTTCTGTTTTCATACATATATTTCACCTATATAATCTTATAAATATCGCAGGTTCCCAATACCATTATTCATCCAGCAGAATGAGTCATAACACAAATCGAACATGTATTAACCCTAACCATACACTCTTCTCTCAATCTAACTTTACAGAAGAGCAGGGACAGAGTTGGTCTTACAATACAGGAATGTAGGGGATCTTCCACTTGCTGAGAATCTTAAAGGTCCATGCAGAAATGATCCCTGGAGAAGATGTAGGCAGCAATGAAGGACCTGAAAGATTAAAAGTAATCTTCCATGGCAAACAACCTGGTCAGGATGAAGGGTTGTGTCAGAATCAGCCTCTCTCTTCTTAATTTAGAGAAGATGGACCAAACCAGGCCTTTGTGGAGAGCTGTTCCCGGGTGCCTATGGGTGATATACAATTCTAACTTGTGAAAGCGTCACGGGAAATAGGGGCAGCATCCATCTCATGGGACCCTTGGAAGCAACTGTGAGGACAAAGTGGTTTCCAAGGCAGTGACCTCATTCAGTTCCTGAAGGAAGTGACCTCAACTAACTTCCTTGGTGATGGAACTCTCTGAACTTGGGATACAGGAAGCCAGGCACCCAGAGCCAGTCCAAGTCCAACTCCCAGTGGTCAAACTTGTTTGGAATTTCCAAGGACAGAGACAGTCTTTCTTGGTACCTACTGATGTGAGGATGGCCAAATGCCAAGAAGGTCTGAAGAGGGGCTTTTTCTGAGAAAGAAGGTAGTGGCTCACCACTGGCTCCTGACAGCTTCATAGAGTTGGACACAGAGACCAGATCTGAGACAGGACAGCCCATTATGGGGGAATATATTAAGGCCCACCAGTCAAAGGACACTCCGTATTTTCACAGACCTACTTGGGGGTCTGTGTGGGTGTGGGTGTGGGTTTTTGGTTTTTCTCATGTTCTGAGTATAGGTAGGAAAGTTGTTTGGTTTGGTTTGGTGTGAATTGTTTCTAGTAAGTCTTTTGACAAGGCGAGTGTTTCTATGTCTGTGTATCCCACTGTGTCCAAGGTTGTAGACATTAGACAAGAGAGCGCATCAATACATATGTCCTGTCTAGTAGAAATCTTTCCAGGATTTATCCTGCCGTATTTATGAATGATCTGCGGCTTACCTTATGGATGGGCCACTCCTAATATCTACATAAGTTGCTGTTTTCTTTCTGAATTCTGGACAATCTCCAGAATAGGCTCATGGTTTTGTGTCCAAGATATGTACCACCTCCAAGCTCTGTGACACGGCTATGTACTGGATAGCTGAAGGGAATGGTGAGCATCTCAGAAAACTCAGATATCAGTGTGACCAGGAAAGTCTCAGTAGAGAAACTCTGCTTTGGGCCTTTTGCTTACCTATTGTACTGTTGCCCTGAATGTCAGGAAGGTCTTTGCTTCAGGCACCCCTTTGAAAAGACTGAAGAGTTTTCAAATGGAAATGTATGGGCATCAGCTGTGGCTCTTTGCTTAATTGCTTTAGAAAGGGATGTGTCTGAATCAGCTTCTTGGCCCTGTGTGAGGTTGTGGCTTAGATTCTCAGCACCTGATGGATCTAAAAAAATCCCATATGTGCATCTAAAACCAAAATAGCCAAAAGAGCAGTCATTGTGGATGAAGTCTCTTGCCTTGCTCTGTAAGGTTCCTGACCTCCATCTTTGAGGATAGGGATCTTTTGGGTCAAATGAGTTCTTCAAATCACTGCAGAGGTTAGGCAATAGGTTCTTGGGTTTTCTCATGACTCCAATTAACAAAAAGAATCTAAACCCCTCAGTCATTAGGCCACAAAATGGAGAATCAGAGCCATATTAACGCCAGGCCTCTTTGATCACACCTGGTTCACATGTAGAGTGTACCTGCCACACTGACTTTAGGCAAATGGGGGCAAAGGACCTTATTTTGGATACTGTCTTTGTCTGTGGCCCTCATGGAAACCTACAGCCTGAGGTTATGATGAGTGTCTATATGGAAGAAGATGAGGGCCATGTGGAAGTGTTTTGGTTTTTATTGTGGTCATTTTTGTGGCCGTTGGAAGAGATGACTGGGTCCACCTGGGCTTGAACACTGCTGTGATTCCCCTTAGAGACTGAGTTCTGGAACTAACCTCAAAGAAGTATTGCCATGTATTGTGTTGGGATTTTAGGAGGCCAGGCATGAGAGTCGCCCTTGGAAACTGAGATCTAGGCCCAGGGTAGCTTTTCACAGAGCACTGGGAATCTCAGGAAGGATAGCAAACGATTTTATTCTAAAAGAATTGGCAGCCATAGTTGCAAGTCAAAACACACATGGACCACACATTGTAGACCTCAAATGCCTGGCTTAATGTGACCTTTTAGCCTGTCTTTGGGAAGCCTTGCCTGTTAGAATTCTCCTGAGCTTTCATTGAAATGAGCTTCCTCTCCATTTAATGGTTCCTGAATGAATTGAATCCCACAGTGCCTCAAACTTCATCCTTGAAAAATGGATAGATAAATACCATTGAATTTTTGAAATTCCCATGACCAGGTGTCACTGGAGAACCTTTGGATGTCCTATAGATAATCATGAGTGAACCAGACAGTGCCTTGATTGACTGGGTTTCATGAAAATGGTGTAGAACAGAGATGCCAGTAATTTGGAGCCTGCTGAGTAGTCAGCCTAGAACAGTGGTGTGCAGGTGTTTGTTAAAACATCTGTGGTATGGTGATGTGGATCTGCCATTGGCTTCCAAATGGTTTGTGACTGACATGGTGCAGCCCCCATACCCTTGGATGTAAAGGCATCTTGTTATATGGAGAGGTTTCAGGGCAATGTTTAGAATCAGACTGCTATAGTCAAGGGGGCAATCTATGTGAAATAGAAGCCTGGTTGGTGCACTCTCCTGCAGATCCTTAACCACCACACGTGACAGAACTCCCTCCAGCACTCTGTTCCAGTTGACCTCCTTGTATTTCGTGAAGCAAATACCAAACTCCCAGTGCAGCTGCAAGAAACACCACAAAAATTAGAGAAAGACCAAATGGCTTCACAGTCCACACTGGGAGACAATTAGCCCCCAAATGGCAACAGTTTACCTACAAAGAGAGAATTCAGCCCTGCTGCCTCATGTTCATTGGAAAAAAAGAAACCATGTGCTCTAGGTCACATAGATGCAAACACAGCTTTGATGGTCTCACTACAAAGGAAGCAAAAGCTCCTAACAACAACATATTTTTCAAGTGCCCAACCTCAGAGGCAGTTTCTCAAGAAGTGTTTAGGCCAACAAAGCTCCATGTTTGTGGAGTTTTCACCATGTACCTTACTTTTGGAAACACCTCTACCATCTCCAAGGTTGTTAACTCCTGAGCATTTTCCATTCCAGATGTGTATTCAGAGATTTTCTAACTCTTCTCCTGTTATTGTGTCTTACTTGGGGTGAAGGTAATGTCAAGGCATTGTTCTGAATGAGAGTGGGAAGACTTTTGGGTAGCACATATTTGCATACACATTGGATTCATTTTCCAATTTTCCATTCGAAATACTGAATCCCTGACTGTCAGAGGTAGAAGGAATTCTCCTTCAAAGAATAGCCAGACACTTACAAGAAACAGCCACCAGGAGACATCCTGTCTGTGAGACATCCTGTAGCCATCTGTCTCCCTGAGACATCCTGCGGCCATCTGTCTTCCTGAAACTTTCTGAGGTTATCTCACCTTGTGAAGACATCTAGAAATAAGAGAGATTTCCCACATCCAGCATATAAATACCCCTGTGTTAACAATAAAAATTTGCAGCTTGATCAGAACTCCTGTCTTGCTGTCATCTCTCGTGTCTCTTGTCCCTTCATTCCTCCCTATCTAGGTTCGCTTCCCACGTTGATGTGTCCTGCCGGCCGGGACATCTGGCGCCTAACGACTGGGTCTCGAGCCTTTGACTGAGGGGGACCCCGACCTCCTGGAAGACTTTGTCATGCGGAGCTCGCGATCACAGCAGAAGACACCACCGAGAAACAGATCCAGGAGGAGGGTGGGGATGACGCACGGTGAGTGACCCACCATGGGACAAGCAGTTTCGTCACATGATTTGTTTTTGTCAGCCCTCAAGGAGTCCTTCAAGACCTGGGGGCGCGTGTTAAGAAAAAAGACTTAAATTTTTTCTTTTCACACAAAGGAGAACTGTGTCCATGGTTTCCCCTTGAAAGGATCATTGATGATAAAAGATGGCTTAGAGTAGGAGACTGTATAAAAGATTATTATGAATCCTTTGCCCAGAAAATGTGCCTGTTCCCACCTTTTCTTACTGGAACTTAATTAATGAAATTCTTAAAAGTTCACCCTTTGACAATGGTACCTTAAAACTTGTCAGGATTGGGGAAGAGACTATGCAACTACCTCTCATTCCCCCTCAGCATGCCCCTCAGTTAGTATAGACATAGACCCTTCTCAGGCTCCCCAGGACCGTGGGACCCTTCCTGATCCCCCTAAAAATACCACCCTAATGAATAAGGCTCCAATAATTACCAACTGCCTTTATCCAGTTTTAAATCCCGGAGACACATTGACCCCTGTGGAGGAGGCTACCTGGGAGAAGGAAGCAGCTTGCTACAATTCAGAAGACCCTCCACCTCTCAGGACCCTGCCACAGCCTATAGGACTTACACATCCACCTCCCTCCTATTTCCCTACTGCCTTTTGTGCTCTGACCCTTCAGGGTAAAAATGCCCCCCCCCCAGATATTTTTTCCCACTTCCCTTGCCTAACCTGCCTCCCTTGAAAGCATCCTTACAATATAGAAGGGAACAGATCCAACCTTTAAAAGAATTAAGATCGCTTCAATCTGAGCTATGTTCATTAGCCTTAGGTACGGAGTCAGTGCAACTGTCCCACAGCGGTCTAATACAAAGGTGAAGCCACTCCATCGGCCTGTGCTCGCATTCCCAGTCACCACCAGTCAGATAAGCCTGCCCAGGCTGAGGTCAAAGACTTAGATGAGTATCAAGAGGAGGAAGCGAGGAAGTGAATCAAGGAGATCAAGACTCAGAGGATGAGAAGTTCACCCCTAGGCAGGAAGGAACCCAGAGTCTACAAAAAATTAAGCCTGCATTTTCTTGAAAAACTTAAAAAGGCTTGTGCTCACTATGGCCCCACTGCGTGCTACATGTTGCCTTTATTAGAAATCCACAGCACACAATGGCTTACTCCCAATTATTGGAAATTTTTAGACCAAGCTACCCTCAGTGCCAGAGACTTCCTGTTATGGAATGCAGATTTCAAAGAGCACTGTCGGGAAACTGCTCAAAAAATATTAACTAAGGCCTCCTCTAAATCCGGGACTTATGTTAAGCTAGTGGGCAATGAGCCTTTTGACACTAAAACTAAACAGGCACATTTCCCTGCTGGACTTTTGACGCAGATTCAGATGGCTTTCTTATATGCTTGGAGACACCTCCCTCAAAAGGCCTTGGCTACCACTTCCCTGGCAAAAATTTGACAAGGGCCCGGAGAGCCTTATAGCTACTTTGTTCCCTGGCTTAACCTAGCTGCAGAATGCTTGCTTGGACCAAGCCAAAGCGAAAGCACCTTTGTAAAACATCTTGCCTTTGAAAACTTCAACCCGGCATGTCAGGATGTTTTTTGACCACATAAGGATAAAGGGAAACTTTCTGACTTTATTAGACTCTGTGCAGGGGTGGGTGCAGCCCATGCCATGGATCTTGTCCTAGGTGCCGCTTTTACCAAGAACTTTCACAATCCTGGCTCAAATACTTGCTTTACTTGTAAACAACCTGGCCATTTTGCACGCAAGTGTCTGACAGGCAAACAAAGCCTAGGAATAGTGTCTCCTCAAACTGGGGCTAAACCGCCCCAAGCTACCCTTTGCCCTAGATGTGGTAAAGGTCATCACTGGGGCAGTGAGTGTAGATCTAAGACAAATGCCCTCAGACAGCCTATTTCTTTCCTCTTCTTGGGAAACTCCCTGCGGGGCCAGCCCCTGGCCATGACATCTCCCAGGACAAACCCAGGGGCAATAAAATTTGTTCCCTCCCAAACTCCCAACCTACCTCAAAATCCTTCTCCAAAATTGCCTCCCTCAAACTAGCCACCCCTGGCAGTGCAGGATTGGACTTCTGTGCCACCACCGATACTATATTAGACTCAATTCAAGGGCCCCAGATAATACCCACTGGAATTATGGGTCCCCCTCCATCTCATATGTGTGCCTTTATTCTTGGAAGAGCCTCTACTAACTTACAAGGTGTTCATTTCTTCCCTAGCAATAATGATTATGATTTCACTGGAGAAATAAAAATACTGGCCACAGCTATTAATGGAGTTGTGGCCATCGCAGCAGGAACAAGACTTGCAAATTAATACTCCTTCCCTTTTATCCAGCAGGCACTTCCACCGCCCTAACCTACTGAGGGGGACTGAATCCTTGGGCTCCTCTGATGTATATTGGGTTCAACCCATTTCTCACAATAGACCCACCATATCCTTACTTATTGAAGGAAAAGAATTCCAAGGAATTCTAGGTACTGGAGCTGTTGCCACAATTATTTCTCCAAAATACTGGCCATCACCTTGGCCCCTCACCCCATCCTTGACTGACCTTAAAGGGATAGGACAGTCAAAAAATCCTCTGGTCAGCTCTAGGGCTCTTCGCTGGACTGATAAAGAGGGTAATAAAGGAATGGTGACTACTTTCGTTGTTCCTGACCTCCCTGTTAACCTATGGTGCCGAGATATTTTGAGTCAAATGGAAGTTATTCTGGCCAGTCCCAATTCCATAGTGACTCATCAAATGCTTCATATCAATTTTGTCCATGGTACAGGCCTTGGGAGACTGAGACAAGAACTGGTTGAGCCTATACAACCCATACAAAAAACAAATACATAGGGACTTGGGTATTCGGATTTTTAGTGTCGGTCCCTGACTCTCCTGTACCCCATGGAGATAAACTTATTTGGGAGACTCAGACTCTTGTGTGGGTGGATCAGTGGCCCCTTACCCAAGAAAATTTGGAGGCTGCCTCCATGTTAGTGCAGAAAGAGCTGGCAGCCGGCCATGTAGAGCCCTCAACCTCACCATCGAATACTCCTATTTTTTTTATCAAGTAAAAATTAGGCAAGTGGTGCCTTTTACAATATTTGTGTGCCATTAATAAAGTTATGCACCCGATGGGAGCACTACAGCCAGGCATTCACACACCAGTGGCTATTTCCAAAAACTATTGTAAAATGGTTATTGACTTAAAAGATTGTTTTTTTACCATTCCTTTACATCCTGAGGATAGACCCTATTTTGCCTTTAGTCTCCCTTGCATTAATTTTCAGGGCCCTATGCAGAGATTTCAGTGGAAGGTTCTTCCCCAAGGTATGGCCAACAGCCCTAGTCTTTGCCAAAAATACGTTGCTCAAGCAGTACACCTTGTGAGAGAGTGATGGCCACAAATTTATATTTTACATTATATGGATGATTTGTTAATTGCTGCACCTAATACACATGACCATAATAATTGTTACTTGGACCTTTACAAAATCCTCACTAGCTTGGGACTAGAGATAGCTCCTGATAAGGTACAAACACAGAACCGTTATAGCTATTTGGGCCTTAAACTTCAAGATAATCAGATCCAAATTCCTAAGATACAACTACGGTTGGACCATCTTCACATCCTTAATGATTTTCAAAAATTACTGGGGGATATTCAATGGCTATGAATATATTTAAAATTACCCACTTGTGTACATTTGCCCCTTAATGATATTTTGAGAGGTGATTCCCACCCCTCCTCCCCTCAAAAGCTTACTCCTGAGGCATGGCAGGCATTAAATCAAGTCACAGAAGCCATTGCCCAAAAGTTTGTTACACAAAATTCTTATAACCTTCCTCTGGTTCTGGTTATTTTACACACTCCTCATACAACCACAGGAATATTTTGGCAGTGAAATACACATTTTAAAAATAAAGGCTACTCCTTGCTTTGTGTCCATTTACCCACCACATCCTCCAAGGTTATTACTGTTTATCTTGCTCAGGTAGCTTCTATTATTTTTAAAGGTCGTTTGCTAACTCGACAACATTTTGTCAAAGACCCTGATAATATTTTAATTCCATTTACTAAGGACCAAAACCAATATTTACTACAGACAGAGGATGAATGGGGTATTGTCCTATCAGGCTTTTTGGGAACAATTGATAATCACCTCCCCAAAGACCCCCTTTTACATTTTGTCCAGTTACATCCATTTATTTTTCCCAAAATTACTCAAAAGGCTCCCATTCCTCAATTCCTTACTGTCTTTACAGACGGTTCCAGTAATGGCCGAGCAGTCTTTGTTGTCAATAACCAGCCTACCACCTTTGATGCTGTCTATCATTCAGCACAGTTTGTGGAATTGTTTGCCATAACACAAGTTTTTAAAACATTTTTTTGATAATCCTGTTAATATTTATACGTACAGTGCCTGCATTGCTCATTCTGTGCCCCTGCTGGAGATTTCACCCACCATTAAGCCTTCTTCCAATGTGGGCTTTCTGTTTCACCAGCTTCAGCAGCTAATTCAGGCCAGACAACACCCATTTTTCTTAGGACACATCAGGGAACACTCTGATCTTCCGAGCCCTCTAATACAAGGTAATGCCCAAGCTGATGCAGCAACTCGTTTCATCTTTCCAATTTTTGATGGCTCCATTCAAAAGGCCACGGAGTTACACAATCTTCACCATATAAATTCACAGAGCCTTCGATAACTATGTAAAGAGAGAGAGAGGTTAAAGATTCATGCAAAGCTCTGATGGAGGTTTCTAATATCTTCGTTTTGGTCTATTGCTGTCATATTTTTTGTCATTTGTTGAGTCCCATGGACAAAGGCAGTAGTTCCCGTGTGCACCAGTGCAGCAATTCCTATTCCTAATAGGATGGCTAAAGGGAGGGATATATATTTTCAGTGGAACAGGGTTGTATGCCCCCCTATTTGATCTTCAAATGAACCTGTGTCGTGATAGAGCACTCTGGGAAACATCTGCACCATTACACAATTAATCACATCTGTTGACCATTTCATGAAAACATAAGCAATGTTTAAGTATATAGAATTATGCTGTAGTAGGGACAGACAAGGCAAGGCACCTAAGATAACAGTGAAGACAGGGAAACTGTCCTATTTGGTTGCAACCGGATTCAGAGGGCATTGATTCTGTTGTAATCAAGTAATCCTTTGAAACCCAAGTTGAGGTAGTTTCAGAATTTTGTACCCAACATTTAAGGGAAGGGGCTCAGAAGTTCACAGTCTGCAGAAGTTGAAAAAAGCAGTTTTTGTTTCTGTTTTTTTCCTCAGTTCTGGGCAAGTTAACTTTTCAAGGACACCTGGGAAGGTAAGAGCTTTTTCTTCCCTTTCTTATTTTCCCCCTGCCAGCTGTTACCACGGAGCCCAGTTGCTAACTTCTTTAACTTAGAAATGTAGCCATCTCTCTGAAGCTCCAGGTCAAGGCCCAAGGCTTTTTTCACATATTTTTGTGAAAAACTAGAAAGAGGGTGTCTAGCTAAGGATTGCTGAGTTTTTTAGCCAGTGGCCAAGTAGAACAGGGCAATATGAAAAGAGGAAGTTTAACTACATTGAACTCTTTTACAGGGACTCTTTTCATGAAAGTCCAAAACTCAGCCATGGTGAAGACTTCTGGAGAAGGTCAGTTAAGACTTTTCAGTGGGCCTGGTACAGAAGGGGAAGACAGGGAAGGTGGGGCTGAGAGCAGCTCCGAGGATCTGAGAATGAGGAAGGAGGGATGTAAAAGAATAATTTGAGAAATGGTTTGGGATTTTCCTAGCAACAAAAACTTGAGCAGTAGAACAGGTAGAGCAGAGGGGAAGACGGGAGTGAGTATCCCAAAACGCATGTGAGGGACTTTAAATTCTTAGTAAACTGTTTTCAGTGATGACAAAGCAACTTTAAAGGCCATTTTTATTACATCTTGAATAGGGGTCTGAGGACTCTCCTCAGCTGGTTTGAGCTTTGGGTTAGCTGAAAAGAGGACCTGGTGGCACCCGGTGTGGGCACTGACAGGAGAAGAGAGGAGTGAGTGGGTGGAGGGGTACTTCAGTAACTGCTAACTCAGCAAGGGGGCAATGGTCTGAGAACCAGCGAAGGTTTGGGTTTTTGATCTATTAATTGGAGGGAAGAAATCAGGTTTCTGAAGTGGGAGTGACAGCAGAGACTCTGGAGCAGAAGGCTGAAGGTGAGGATCTATTGGATAAGCAGAGTTCAGGATGTGAGTGAAGGAGGGAAAAGGCCTCCACATAGGGGAATCTCCTTTCACCCTTTTGAGCACTTGCAGATGTTAAAAAGGTCATGCAGAATTTGAGGATCTAGAGACCCCTCTGGGAGCCATTGGTTTTTGTTATCTAATTCGTAATATGGCCAGTGCTGTGCACTGAATTTGATGAGGAGTTTGGGTTCCATCAGGCAGCCCCTGTATGCTCACATCCCCATTACTTACAGAAGAAGTCGGCTTTCCCCCCACACACTCATGGCTGTTTGTGGCTTTGATGGTCGGTCGGGCAAACATAGTAATCTAGGCTAGCCAACCTGCATCTGGCTCGTGTGTCCCTACATCCATAATGTTTGTTTCCATTATCTATGGTACGGAAGAGATTTAATGGAATTTTAGTGGAATCCTCTTCATCAGGAATATCCCAATAGGAAAGACCTATAGCCAGCTGACAAATGTCTGGGTAAAGTGATGGTCACCAGGTACCTAAGGGGGCTGTATGCAAGATAGATTATACATCTTTTGCAGTAGAATTTGTGATCAGCCATCGCTGCTGCACGGGCTGATGAGGGTTAGGACTACTTGTTGCCAAGGGGAGATTCTATAGCCTTATCCACATGGTGAATATGCAATTTGAAAGTGTTACCAGTCTTTTCCAGTTTCTAGCCAGAGTGTGGACAGGGCGCAGGCTTGAGATGAGAGGCATGGATCCAGGAAGTGATTCTGTCTACCTTTACCACTGTAGATGTTATAAGTAGCACCTGGTATTGTCCTTTCCAGCAGGGTTCCAGGGATGACACCTGATATCGTCTTACGTAGATGAAGTCTCTTACTTGATATCGATGTGGAGTCCCCTCGTCCCCAGTTTGGTAGGCAGTGGCCAGCTGTTTCCACAGGTATCACTGAGTTCTTTCAAGAGTTTAAGTCTGTCAAGCAAGGGGGTGTGGAAGGGATCGTTAGGTCTTACAGTTGGGCTTAGGTCACTTACTGGAGGAGAGGCACCCTAGAGAATTTCACAGGGGATGAGGTTACTCAAAAAAACAGAGGGAGTATTTCTTGCATGAAACATTGTATATGGCAGGAGCATAGTCCAATCTTTTATGCTGGTCTCTAAGCTTAATTTCATTAAGGCCTCTTTAATGCTTCTATTCATTCTTTCTACCTGTCCTGAACTCTGGGGTCTGTTAGCACAATATAACTTCCAATTAATCCCCAGGTTCCTGGCTAACCCCTGACTTACCTGAGCCAGGAACGCCGGTGCATTATCAGACCGTATTACCTTAGGCAGGCCGTGTCTTTGAAAAATATCTTCCAGGATCTTCTGGACCACCTTTTGTGCTGTTTCTTTTATTTTTTCTTTTCTTTTTTAGGGGGGAAAGATTCAATCCATCCTAAAAATGTATCTACAAAGACTAGGAGATATTTATGTCCATACCTTGCTGGCTTAATTTTAGTAAAGTCAACTTCCCAGAATTGTCCTGGTCTGGATCCTCATAGGTGCTTTCCTGCAGGAAGCTTGGAAGGGTAAGCATTAACCATTTGATGGACTCGACAGGCTTTTTTTACCCATTCAGCTATTTCTTTTTGCTGTGAGTCAGTTAGTGGAAAACTCTGTTCTTGATTCTTCAGAAATACCTGCAGTTTCTTTTAACCAAGGTGAGTGAGTTGATGTGCATTTTCTACTGATATAGTTAGAGCTGTGATTATAGGAGTTTTTACTGAAAGATTTAGAAATTCCACTTGGGGGCCTTCAGGGTGAAAAGTTATTTTGGCCCGGAGCTTGGTGAGCAGATCTCTGCCCATCAATGGGGCCCGGCATTCTGGGATTACTAGGAAGGAGTGATGGATTTTTCCTTTCCCCAGGTCCATGATCCTCTTAGTTGTCCAAGCCAGATATTTACTGCCATTAGCCCCTTGAACTAGAGACCTTTTATTTGATAGAGGGCCCAAAGTGGTCTTAGGGGTGAGTATATTGCCCCTGTATCCACTTCAAAGTTTACTGGGGTCCCCTCCAATTCAAAAGTTGCCCTGAACTCAGGGAGGGGATCTGAGCCGCGACTTTCTTAGTCATCCTCCAGAGTCAGAATGGCTGACTGGCGTGGCTTTCTCTTTCTACGGCACTCTTTGGCCCAGTGTCCTTTTTTTTTACAGTAGGCACATTGTTCTGAGGCCAGGGGTGGCCTCTGGCATGGGACCAGGTATCCCTTCATGTCTCCCTGTTTCTTAATTTCTGGCCCTTCTGTTGTTGTGACCAGGACCTTAGTCAACACCTTAGTCTGTCTTTTGTTTCTTTTATCCTCCCTTTGCTCCCTTGTCTTCCTCAGTTTCTCTCTTAAGGTATACTTTCTTGTCTTCTGTGACTAAGTCTCTCAAAGTCATATCTTGTAATCCATCTAAGCATTGTAACTTTCTTTTAATATCCAGGGCAGCTTGCCCAATAGAGGCCATCCTGACAGATGTCTTTTGATCCTCTGCCTGAGCATCGAAAGGAGTATATCTCCTATATGCCTCCCTAATTCTCTCTAGAAACATAGAGGGAGATTCATCAGGCCTTTGAATAATCTATCTTACCTTGGCCAAATTAGTTGGTTGCCTAGCGGACACTCAGATGCCCACTATTAGAACCTGGCCATAAGTGGACAGATGCATTCTAACTTCAAAGGTGTTGGTGTCCCATTTGGGTTGTTTCAAGGGAAAACCAGCTTTGATTAAGTTGGGAAGATGTGTTGGTCTCCAATCTGGCCCGAGGATTTTTTTTCTAGCTTCCAGGAGAATTCTCTTTTGTTCCTCTGTCATAAGGAGAGTGTCTAGTAATTGTTGACAGTCATCCCAAGTATTCAGGTGTGAAAACATCAATGACTCAACCAGACCTGTGAGCCGGGTGGGGTCCTCGGAAAAAAAGGGATTGTGATTTTTCCAGTTATATAGGTCTGAAGAGGAGAAAGACCAATATTTGTCAGCTTGCATTTTCCCCCCATGGCCTTCGTCAATCAATGGTCCATAGGGACATAGGGGGAGCATCACGGGAGTTCCAGGGTTTTCAATCATTCGAAGCCAGCGAGTTCCCTCAGCCGGGCCAGCTTCCTCCTGGGGAGGTGGGGCTGTGTGTGCTGTGGGGAAGTTATCTGGAGGGCGCAGGGCCAGCTTAGCTTCCTCCAATGGCGGAGAGGCTGAGTCAGCTGCAGGGGAATCACTTAGAGGGGGTTGGTGGTTGGGGGATGAGGGCAGGGTATGAGGAGGGGGATGAGAGTCCAGTAGAGTCAAATCTTGTGACTCAGGGAGAACAGAGGGTGGTGGAGGAGGAGGAGCAGAGGGTTTGAGAGATCATGGGGGAAGCAGTACCAGCAGGGAAAGGGACAAGGAAAGGCTTCACCGATGGAAGAGGAGACTTGCAGAGGTCCTGCAAAGTTAAGATACATGGCTGTTGATCAGGATGGCTATGTGTGCGCAGCTGAAAGACAATATCTCTGACTTTTTAAATTAGTGGGAAGTATAAAGATGCTTCTAGGGGCAATCCGACTTGAAAGGTGAAACATTCTGAGGCACAGACAGTCTGGCAAGTCTGCAGTTTTACAGAAAAAGAAAGATTCTGAGCCCTTAAGCGAACTTTGGTCCAGTGATCAAGGGTCAGGGACAGAGACATTGAAGTGCTCTGTCCCATATTGAAAGATACACAAACAGTGAATGCAACAACACACAACACAGACAAGACAAGACAATAAAGACAGGCAATGGATATCCAAAACTGAGACCAGGACTGCGTAGCAGGCAAAATCCTATGGGCTGGCAATACAGAATCTGAAACAAAAAATCACTGAGTCGAGGAGACAATTGTTCCTCGATTTCTCGAGTCCTCGGTGGCATCCCCCAATACCATTATTCATGCAGCAGACTGATTCCTAACCCAAATCGAACATGTTATCAACCCTAACCATACATTGTTACCTCAATCTAACTTTACAGAAGAGCACGGACAGAGGTGGTATTACAATCCAGGAATGTAGGAGATCTTCCACCTGCTGAGAACCTCAAAGATCCATGCAAAAATGATCCCTGAAGAAGATGTAGGCAGCTTTGAAGGACCTGATTGAGCAAAAGTCATCTTCCATGGCGAACAACCTGGTCATGATGAAGGGTTGTGTCTGAATCAGCCTCTCTATTCTTAATGTAGAGAAGATGGACCAAATGAGACCTGTGTGGAGAGTTGTTCCCAGGTGCCTATGGTTGATATATCATTCTAACTTGTGAATGTGTCACAGGAACCAGGGGCAGCTTCCATCTCATGGGACCCTTGGAAGCAACTGTTAAGACAAAATGGTTGCCAAGGCAGTGAACTCATTCTGTTCCTGAAGGAAGTGACCTCACCTCACTTCCTTTGTGATGGAACTCTCTGATCTTGGGATCCAGGAAGCCAGTTAAACAGTGCCAGATTTAGTCCCAGTCCCAGTGTTCTCACTTTTTGGATTTCCCGAGGACAGGGTCATTCTTTCTTGCTAACTACTGATGTTAGGATGTCGAAATGGCAGAAAAGCTCTGAAGAGGTGCCTTTCCTGAGAAAGAAGGTAGTGCCTCACTGCTGACTCCTGACAACTTCAGAGAGTTGGCCAAAGACACAAGATCTGAGACAGGACAGGCTATTTTGGAGGAACATTGTATGGCCCTCCAGTCAGAAGACACTCCGGATAGTCACAGACCTACTTGTGGGAAGGAGGTGCCTTTGTGGGTTTGGGTATGAGTTTCTGGTTTTGTCTCATGTTCTGAGAATAGGTAGGAAAGGTGGTATGTTTGGTTTGGAGTGAACTATTTCTAGTAAGTCTTTTGACAAGGTGAGTGTTTCTATGTCTGTAACTCACTGTCCGTGGTTGTAGACATTAGAAAAGATAATGCATCAGTGGATGTGTCCTGTCTATGAGAAAGCTCCCCAGCATTCATCCTACCAAATTTATGAATGGACTGCCGCTTGCCTTATGGATGGCCAACTCCTGCTATGTGTGCATCCAAAACCAAAATGGCTAAAAGAACAGTCATTGTGGATAGAGTCTCTTGACTTCCTCTGTAAGGTTCCTGATCTCAATTAAGTGAGAATAGAGATCCTTTGGGTCAAGTGAATTCTTTAAATCCTACAGAGGCTAGCTCATAGTTGCTTGGGTTTTCTCATGACATTAATTCACATAAATAATCTAAAATGCACAGTCAGTAGGCCTCAAATTGGAGAAGCGGAGCAGTATTAATGGCAGGCCTATTTGATCACTCCTGGTTCACAGGAAGCATGTCCAGGCCACCATGACATTAGGCAAATGAGGCGCACGGGAGCTTATTTTGTACACTGCCTTGGGCTGCACCCCTCAAGGAAACCTCCAGCCAGAGGTTATGATGAGTGTCTATATATAAGAAGATGAGGGCAATGTGGGAGTTTTTTGGTTTTAATTGTGGTCATTTGTGTGGTGGTAGGAAAAGATGACTGGGTCCACCTGGGCTTGAACTCTGGTGTGATTCCCCATAAAGACTGAGTTCTGGAATTGACCTCAAAGAAGTATTGCCATGAATTGTGTTGGCATATTAGGAGGCCACACATAAGATTCCCCCTTGGAAACTGAGATATAGGCCCTGGGTGGCTTTCCACAGAGCACTGGGAATCTCAGCCAGGATATCACATGATTTTATTGTGAAAGATTTGGCAGCCATAGTTGAGAGTCAAAACACACATGGACTTCACATTGTAGACCTCAATGGGTCTGGCTTCATGTGACATTTTGGCCACTCTTTTGGAAGCCTTGACTGTGAGAGTCCTCCAGAGATTTCATTGAAATTAGCTTCCTCACCATTTAATGGTTATTGAAATAATTGAAACACTCAGTGCCTCCAACTTCATTCTTGAAAAATGGCTCCATATATACCATAAAATTTTTGAAATTCCCATGACCAGGTGGCACTGGAGAACCACTGGATATCCTGTTGCTGATCATGAGTGTGCCAGATACTGCCTTGATTTACTGGATTTCACAAAAATGGTGTAGATCAGAGATGCCAGTTAGTTGGAGCCTGCTGAATAGTGGGCCTAGAGCAAAGGTGGGCAGGTGTGAGATAAAACAGATGTGGTGGTTTCATGTGGATCTACCATTGGCATCCAAATGGCTTCTGACTGACATTGTGCAGTCAGCAGACCCTTATATGTAAAGGCATCATGTTGTATGGATAGGTTTCAGGGCAATGTTCAGAATCAGGTTGCTTTGGTCAAGGGGGCAAGCTATGTTCGACAGAAGCCTGGTTGGTGCATAATCCTACAGGCCCTGTCCCACCACACGTGACAAAACGCCCTCCAGCACTGTGTCTCAGTTGAACTCCTTGTATTTTGTGAAGCAAATACCGAACTCCCAGTGCAGCATCAAGAAAAACCACAAAAATTGGAGGATGAGCAAATGGGTTCACAGTCCACACGAGGAGACACTTAGAACCCAGTGGCCACAGTTGACCTACAAAGAGAGATTTCAGCACTGCAGCCTCGTGTTCATTGGAAAATAAGATACCATGTCCTCCAGGTCACATAGATGAAGACACATCTTTGATGGTCTTACTACAAAGGAAGCTAAAGCTCCTGACAACCACTTATATTTCAAGTGCCCAATCTCAGAGGCATTTTCTCCAGAAGTCTTTAGGCCAGCAGAGCTTCATGTTTGTGGAGTGTTTACCATGTCACTTACTTTTGGAAACTCCTCTTCCACCTCCAAGTTTGTGAACTCCTGAGCATATTCAATTCCTGATATGTATTCACAGATTTTCTAACTCATCTCCTCTAAATGTCGTATTTGGTGCGAAGGTAATGTCAAGGCATTGTTCTGGATGAGAGTGGGAAGATTTTTGTGTAGCACATATTTGTATACACATTGGATTCATTTTCCAATTTTTCATTCAAAATACTCAATCCCTGACACTATACCATACCCTACTAGGCTCTGACTACTATTCCTGACATGATGGAGAATAATAACCCAAACAGAATAGAAATACAAGAAAATCAGAGGAGGCATGGTGTACATTTGGACTTGCCTTTTCCATTATATAGCGTAGGAGTTATAAATCTAGTCAATTTTTTGTTTAAAGAGTTCTCCATGTGTTTTTAAATTTATCAAATATGTGAATTCCTTTCTCCCCCATTTCTCTGTATCCTATTCAGTATATGTATTTTTATATGCACATATAAAATCGTATCTTGTATCATACGTACTTTCTTGTGAGGTGGCTGACATGTCAGATACAAATTGTGAGAAGAGATCACTCCTCCTAAACGCTGTTGAAACTGAAAATTCAACTTATGGGTGGGCTTCCTAGTTGAACAACTTTATACATAAATCCATGTTCAGTAAAATGAATATTTTTGGATACGTGGATGATATATATTTCACGATGAATTTTGATTGGTATATATATTGCTAGTTTTTAATGTCTCTGTGTATGTGTGTGTGTGTGTGTATGTATATATTTATATATATATATATATATATATATATATATATATATATATATATATATACTGTCCAGATTTTTAAACATATGAAATATATGTGTCTTTGGCCACTCTTTGGGAAGCCTTACCTGTGAGAGTTCTGTAGAGCTTTCATTGAAATGAGCTTCCTCAACATTTAATGGTTCCTGAATGAATTGAAACCCACAGTGCCACAAACTTCATCCTTGAAACATGGCTTAATAAATACCATGAAATTTTTGAAATTCCCATGACCAAGTGTCACTGGAGAAACTTTGGATGTCTTCTTGCTGATCATGAATGTACCAGACAGTGCCTTGACTGACTCTGTTTCATGAAAATTGTGTAGAACAGAGATGCCAGTAAGTTGGAGCCTGCTGAGGAGAAGTGGGCCCAGAGTTGTGGTGTGCAGGTGTATGATAAAACATCTGAGGTGGGGCCATGTGGATCTGCCATTGACTTCGGAGTGGCTTTTGGCTGACGTGGTGCAGCCAGCAGACCCTTATATGTAAAGGCATCTTTTTATATGGAGAGGTTTCAGGGCAATATTCAGAATCAGTTTGTTATGGACAAGGGGGCAAGCTATGTGGGGTAGAAGCCTGGTTGGTGAATTCTCCTGAAGACCCTAACCCTCCACACATGACAGAACTCCCTCCTGCTCTGTGTCCCAGTTGAACTCCTTGTATTTCATGAAGCAAATACAAAAACCCCAGTGCAGAACCAAGAAACACCACGACAATTGTAGGATGACCAATTGGCTTCACAGTCAATACGAAGAGACACTTAGCCCCCAGTGGCCACAGATTACCTACAAAGAGAGAATACAGCACTGCTGGCTCATGTTCTTTGGAGAATAAGAAACCAAGTCCTCCAGGTCACATAAATGCAGACCCATCTTTGATGGTATCACTACAAAGGACAGTAAATCTCCTGAGAACAACATGTAGTTCAAGTGCCCAACCTCAGAGGCAGTTTCTCAAGAAGTATTTAGGCCAGCAGAGTTGCATGATTGTGGAGTGTTCATCCTGTCGCTTACTTTTGAAAACTCCTTTACAACCCCCAAGGTTGTGGTCTCCTGAGCATTTTCCATTCCAGATATGTATTCACAGATTTACTAATTCTTCTCCTCTAATTGTGTCTTACTTGGGGTGAAGGTAATGTCAAGGCATTGTTCTGAATGAGAGTGGGAAGATTTTTTGTAGCACATATTTCATACACAATGGATTCATTTTCCTATTTTCCATTCGAATTACTGAAACCCTGACACTAACCCACACCCTACTAGACTCTGACTACTAATCCTAATATGATGGAGAAAAATAACCCAAACAGAATAGAAATACAAGCAGTTCAGAGGAGGCATGGTGTATAGTTGGACTTCCCTTTTGCATGATAAAGTGTAGGTGTTATAAATCTGGTCAATTATTAATTGAAATAGTTCTTCATGTGTTTTGAAAGGTATCAATTATGTGAATTCCTGTCTCCCCTTATCTGTTGCCTATTCAGCACATGTATTTTTATATGCACATATAGAATCCTACCTGGTACCACACGTACATTCTTGTGAGGTGGCTGACGTGGCAGATACAAATTGTGAGAAGAGATCACTCCTCCTAAACGCTGTTGGAACTGAAAATTCAACCTATGGGTGAGCTTCCTAGTTGAACAACATTATACATAAATCCATATTCAGTAAAATAAATATTTTTGGATCTGTGTATGATATGTATTTCATGATGAATTTCGATTGTCATATATATTGCTACTTTTTTATATCTCTGTATGTGTTTTGTGAAAAATCTACACTCTCTAGATTTTTCAAAATATGAAATATATGTCTCTTATTATACACTCCCTAAATTCATTCATGTTCATGTATGTGGTTTTATAATCAACTTTTCACAAGATTATTTTCAGATATATTCATCCACCTCAAATACATATTTGTTTTCTAGTACTGAAAACTCACTTCAGTGAAGGGTGTATACAAATCCTTATATTTCTACAGTAACTTACCCAGGTTAACATCAATACAAGTAGATTCCTATGGGAAATGTTGTGCATTTTGATGTTCATTTTTATTCAACACTGGTACATTACTATTTCTTCAGTTTATGGACATCTTAGAAAATAGATTTCTTCCACATTTCACAAATTTAAATGCATTTGGTACACTTTCTATCACTTCCTACTTAAGATTCCTCCTTTTTTTTGACTGGTTTTTTCATGATAGTTCTTCCTAACGCATTATTTTTGATTTCCATAATCTTTTTGAAGCAAAACTCACACTCTCTTTATGATAAACCATAACACTTACATTACCATTAGATGTATAATTGGATGGAATGAATGATTGTATATCAATGTAAGATTTCCTGTATATTTTCAGATATCAATTTATTCCAATTTCCAAATTTGATACCAGTTATATTATTTATTCCCAGTATGGACTATTCATGCATTATCTCTATATTCATAGAAAAAGCATACACCTATTTTTATCCCCAATACTATTTAATGAGTTTTCAAAATATAGCTCCCCTTAATGGTAGAAGAAATACTCATGTCACCAGAACTACATATATATTTTATCACAGTAATATTTTGGAAAAAAATGCAAAGATCACACTTATGTCTGTACCAACTCCTAATTTGAATGTGAGTATGAATTACTAAAAACATCCATGTCCAGGATGCCTAAGGCTCTCAAATGTCAATTCTATTGGTGAGTACATATCTGTTTCATCCTAAGATTATATATTCAATCTCAACCCTGTTGAAAATGTCTAAACCTATCACTCACTTTATACTTTGCCTGATTTCCTAATGTCACTATTGATATCTATTTTTCTACATATTTTGCCCAGTTCATCATAGTGACTGATTCTTCAGATTTGCTGACATTTACATTCACTCTCTAACGAAAATCCTATTACTAAAAAAGTCTTGGTCCAACTCCTAGACTCACTCTTTTTCCTAAACTTACTAACTTCCTAATCCTCCTGACTACCACTTTTTGACTGGATGTTCTCTTTTACATTCAATCATCTGAGGTACAGTGTTTTAGCCTACAGATGTTGCACATCGTAGGATATATATCTTATTCACAAATTCACAAATTTATAGGCATTTGCTTCACTTTTAATCACTTCCTGCGTCAGAACACATGTATTCCTCCAGGTTTCTTGACTGTTTTTTTCATGAGACTTCTTTCAAAACACATTATTTTCGATTTCCAAAAACACTTTTGAAGCAAAACTCACACATTCTTCATGATACATCATAACGCTAATATTACCATTAGATGTATTACTGGTTGGAATGAATGATTGTATATCAATATACGATTTCCTGTACATATTCAGATATCAGCTCAATCCATTACTTAAAGTTGGAACAAGTTTTATTATTTATTCACAGTATGGTCTATTCATGCTTTATCTCTATATTTATAGACACAGGGTACACCTCTTTGTACCCCTAATACTAATTTTACATCTTTAATATATTGCTCCGAGAAACGGTGGAAGAAATACTCATGTCACCTGATCTACATATACATTTTATCACAGAAATATTCTGAAAAAAAATGTAAAGGTCACACTTATGACTGTATCAAAGCCTAAATGGAAAGTGAACATGGATTACTAAAAACATCCATGTATAGGTTGCCTTTTGCTCTCAAATGTCAATTCAATTGGTGACTACATATTTGTTTCTTCCTAAGATTACGTATTCAAACTCAACCCTGTTGAAAGTGTCTAATCCAGTCACTCACTTTATACTTTGCCTGATTTTGTAATGCCTCTATTGATATCTGCGTTGCTACATATTTTCCCCAGTTCATCATACTGAGTGACTCTTCATATGTCCTGACATTTACATTCACTCTCTAACCGAAACCCTATTGCTAAAGACCTTTTGTTCCAAATCCTATATTCACTCTTGTTTTTAAACCTATGGAATATCTTCCTAATCCTACTGACTATCCCTTTTTGATTGGATGTTCTCTTCTACATTCAATCATCCAAGGTAAAAGGTTCTATGCCATTGTATATCGTGTTATCTGAGACATCTTTGCAGAACATAATTCAAATCTAAGTATCCCAATCAAGGGCCCAATGCCCTTCTGGGCTTCAAATCATACCGAGATTTCTGTTTTCATACTTATATTTCACCTCTGTATACTTGTAAATATCGCAGGAAATGATTACTAACCCAAAATGAACCTGTTACTATCCCTAAACATACACTGTTCCCTCAATCTCATTTTACAGAAGAGCAGGGACAGAGTGGTTCTTACAATACAGGAAAGTAGTGGACTTTCCACCTGCTGAGAACCTCAAATGTCCATGCAGAAATGATACCTGGAGAAGTTGTAGGTATGTATGTAGGACCTGAGAGAACAAAATTCATCTTCCATGGCAAACAACCTGGTCTGGATGAGGGATGTGTCTGAATCAGCCTCTCTATTCTTATTTTAGAGAAAATGGACCGAACCAGGCCTGTGTGGAGAGCTGTTCCCGGGTGCCAATGGTTGATATACCATTCTAACTTGTGAAATTGTCACGGGAAGTAGGGGCAGACTCCATCTCATTGGACCCTTGGAAGCAACTGTTAGGACAAAGTTGTTGCCAAGGCAGTGACCTCATTCAGTTCCAAAGAAAGTGGCAAACCTCATTTTCTTGGTGATGGAACTCTCTGAACTTGGTATCCAAGAAGCCAGGCACCGAGGGGCAGTCCCAGTCCCAGTCCCAGTGGGCTCACTTGTTAGGATTTACCAAGGACAGTGTGAGTCTTTCTTGGTAACTACTGATTTGAGGATGGCCAAAAGCCAGGAAAGCTCTGAAGTGGGACCTTTCCTGAGAAAGCAGGCAGTGGCTCACCACTTTTTCCTGACAACTTCACAGAGTTGGCCAAGGAAACCAGATGTGAGAGAGGACAGGCCATTTCAGGGGATCATAGTATGGCCCACCATTCAGAGGACACTCCAGATAGTCACAGACCTACTTGGGGGAAGGAGGTGCCATTGTGGGAGTGGGTGTGGATTTTTGGTTTTGTCTCATGTTCTGAGAATAGGTTGGAAAGGCGGTTTGTTTGGTTTGGAGTGGACAGTTTCTAGTATGTTGTTTGACAAGGTGAGTGTTTCTTTGTCTGTGTATCCCAGTATGTCCGTTGTTATAGACATTAGAAAAGAGAATGCATTAATGGATGTGTCCAGTCTAGTATAAATCTTCCCCTAATTATTTCTGGCCAATTTATGAATGGACTGCAGCTTGTCTTATCGATGGGCAACACCTGCTATCTTCCTAAGTTGAAGTTTTCTTCCTGAATTCTGGCCACTCTCCAGAATAGGCTCATGGTTTTGTGTCCAAGATATGTACCACCTCCAAGCTCTGTGACATGGCCATGTACTGGAGAGCTGAAGAGAATGGCGAGCATCTCAGAAAACTTGGATATCATGGTGATCAGGAAAGTCTCAGTGGAGAAACCCTGCTTGGGGCCTTTTGCTTACTTATTGTTGTGTTGCACTGAATGTCAGGAAGGTCTTTGCCTCAGGCCACCTCTTTGTGAAGCCTGAAGAAAACTGTTTTCTTTCCAAATCCTATATTCAAATGGAAATGAATGGGCATCAACTGTGGCTCTTCGCTTAATTGCTTTGGAAAGGGATGTGTCTGAATTAGCCTCTTGGCCCTGTGTGTGGCTGTGGCATAGATTCTCACCACCTGATGGATCTATAGAATGATCTCATGTGTGCATCCAAAACCATAATAGCAAAAAGTCAGTCATTGTGGATGAAGTCTCTCCCCTTCCTCTGTGAGGTTCCTGACCTCCATCAAGTGAGAATAGGTTTTCTTTGGGTCAAATGAGTTCTTCAAAGCCCTGCAGAGGTGCTTGGGTTTTCGCATGACTCCAAATCACATAAAAAATCTATTCCTGAAATTAGTAGTCCTCAAATGGGAGAAACAGAGCAGTATTAATGGCAGGCTTATTTGATCACTTCTGGTTTACAGGAAGGATGTCCAGGCCACCCTGACTTCAGGCCAATAAGGGGCAAGCGAGCTTAATTTGGACATTGTCTTAGGCTGCGCCCCAAATGGTAAACTCCAGTCAGAGGTGAAGATAATTGACTATATGGAAGAAGATGAGGGCCATGTGGGAGTGTTTTGGTTTTAATTTTGGTCATTTGTGTAGCGGTTGGAAGAAATGACTGGGTCCACCAGGGCTTGAACTCTGGTGTGATTCCCTTTAGAGACTGAGTTGTGGAACTCACCTCAGAGAAGTATTGCCATGAAATATGTTGGAATTTTAGGAGGCCACGCATAAGAGTCACCCTTGAAAACTGAGATCTAGGCCCAGGGTGGATTTCCACAGAGCACTGGGAATCTCAGCCAGGATATCACATGATTTTATTCTTAAAGATAAGGCAGCCATAGTTGAGAGTCAAAACACACATGGTCCTCACATTGTAGACCTCAATGGGCCTGGCTTCCTGTGACATTTTAGCCACTCTTTGGGAAGCCTTGGCTCTGAGATTTCTCCAGAGCTTTCATTGAAATGAGCTTCCTCAACTTTTAATGGTTACTGAATGAATTGAAACCCACAGTGCCTCCAACTTCATGCTTGAAAAATGGCTAGATAAATACCATGAAATTTTTGAAATTCCCGTGACCAGGTGGCACTGGAGAACCTTTGGATGTCCTGTTGCTGATCATGAGTATAGCAAACAGTGCCTTTATTGACTGAGTTACAAGAAAACGGTGTAGAACAGAGATGGCAGTAAGTTGGAGCCTGCTGACTAGTGGGTCTACAGCAGTGGTGGGCAGTTGTGTGATAAAACATCAGTGGTAGGGCCATGAGGATCTACCATTGGATTCCAAATGGCTCTTGACTTACATGATGCAGCAAGCAGACCCTTATATGTGAAGACATCTTGTTATATGATGAGGATTCAGGCCAATGTTCAGAATCAGGTTGATATGGACAAGGGGGCAATGGGGCAAGCTATGATGGATAGAAGCATGGTTGGTGCATTCTCCTGCAGACCATGACCCACCACACGTGACAGAACTCCCTCAAGTACTGTGTCCCAGTTGAGCTCCTTGTATTTTGTTAGGCAAATACCAAACTCCCAGTGCAGCTGCAAAAAACACCACAAAAAGTGGAGGAGGACCAAATGGCTTCACAGTTCACATGGGGAGACACTTAGTCCCCAGTGGACACAGTTTACCTATAAAGAGAGAATTCAGCACAGCTGCCTCATGTTCATTGGAAAATAAGAAACCATGTCCTCCAGGGCACAGGGATGCAGACCAAGCTTTGATGGTCTCACTACAAAAGAAGCCAAATATCCTGACAACAACATATATTTCAAGTACCCAACCTCAGAGGCAGTTTCTCAAAAAGTTTGAAGGCCAGCATAGGTCCATGTTTGTGGAGTGTTTACCCTGTCCCTTACTTTTGGAAACTCCTCTACCACTTCCAAGGTTGTGAACTCCAGAGCATTTTCCATTCCAGATATGCATTCACTGATTTTCTAACTCTTCTCCTCTAATTGTGGCTTACTTGGGGAGAAGGTAATGTGAAGGCATTGTTCTGGATTAGAGTGCTAGGATATTTTTGCAGCACATATTTGCATACACATTGGATTACTTTTCCAATTTTCCTTTTGAAATACTGAATCCCTGACACTAACACACACCTACTAGACTCAGAATACTCTTCCTAATATAATGGAGAAAAAAACCCAAACAGAAAAGAAATACAAGCAGTTCAGAGGAGGCATGTTGTATAGTTGGACTTGCCTTTTGCATTATATAAGGTAGGAGTTATAAATCTATTCAATTTTTAATTGAAATAATTTTCCATGTGTTTTTAAAGTTAAGAAATATGTGATTTATTTTTTCCCTTTCTCTGTAGCCAATTCACACATGTATATTTATATGCACATATAGAATCCTAACAGGTATCACACGTACATTTTTGTGAGGTGGCTGACTTGGAAGTTAAAAATTGTGAGAAGAGATCACTCCTCTTAAACGCTGTTGGAACTAAAATTCAACATATCGCGTAGCTTCCTCTTTGAACAACATTATACATAAACTTATGTTCAGTAAAATAAATATTTTTGCATCTGTGAATGATATATATTTAATGATGAATTTGGATTGGAATATATATTGCTACTTTTTAATGTCTCTCTTTGTGCGTGTGTGTCTATATACATATATATAGACACACAGATTTTTCAAAATATAAAATATATGTGTCCTATATACACTCTCTAAATTCATTCATGTTCATGTATGTGGATTTATAATGAAATTTATACAAGATTATTCCCAGAAATATTCATCCACCTGAAATACATATTTGTTTCCTAGTACGGAAAACTAACTTCAGTGACTGGTGCATACAAATCCTAATAATTCTAGAGTAACTGACCCCGTCTAACATCAATGCAAGTAGATTCCTATGGGACATGATATGTAATTGGACGTTCATTTTTATTCAACACTGGTACAATATTATTTCTTCAGTTTTTGCACATCATAGGATATGAATTTCATCCACAATTCACAAATTGATAGGCATTTGTTTCAAATTTAATCACTTCCTGCTTCAGAACGCATGTATTGTCAGGGTTTCTTGACAGGTCTTTTCATGAGAATTCTTTCCAAACACATTATTTTCAATTTCCATAATCACTTTTGTAGCAAAACTCACAAACTCTTCATGATAAACCAAAAAACTAATATTATCATTACATGTATAACTGGTTGTAATGAATGATTGTATATCAATATAAGTATGGTCTATTCATGCTTTATCTCCATATTCATAGACACAGGGTACACCTCTTTGTACCCCCAATACGAATTTTATGTCTTCAATATATTGCTCCCAGAAATGGTGGTAGAAATACTCATGTCACCTGATCTACATATACATTTTATCATAGTAATAATCTGGACAAAAATGTAAAGGTCACACTATGATTGTACCAAAGCCTAAATGTAATGTGAACATGAATTACTAAAAACATCCATGTCCAGGTTGCCTAATGCTCTCAAATGTCAATCCTATTGGTGACTACATATTTGTTTCTTGCAAGGATTATGTATTCAAACTCAACCCTGTTGAAAATGTCTAATCCTATCACTCACTATATACTTTGCCTGATTTCGTAATGTCACTATTGATATCTGCTTTTCTACATATTTTCCACAGCTCATCATAGTGACTGACTCGTCATATGTGCTGACATTTACATTCACTCTCTAACTAATACCCTATTACTAAAGAACTTTTGGTCCAAATCCTATACTCACTCTTCTTCCTAAACCTACCAAATATCTTCCTAATCCTACCTACTATCCCTTTTTGACTAGATATTCTCTTCTACATTCAGTCATCCAAGGTACAAGGTCCTATGCCATTGTATATCGATTTAACTTAGACAACTGTGCAGAACATAATTCAAAGCTAACTATCCCAATCAAGGGCCCAATGACCTTCTGGGCTTCAAATCATACCTAGATTTCTGTTTTCATACTTCTATTTCACCTCTATATTCTTGTAAATATCGTAGGTTCCCAATACCATTATTCATCACACAGAATGATTCCTAACAAAAATCAAACCAGTTATTAACCCTAAACATACACTGTTCCTTCAATCTCATTTTACAGAAGAGCAGGGACAGAGTGGTTCTTACAATACAGGAAAGCAGGGGACCTTCCACCTGCTGAGAACCTCAAAGGTCCATTCAGAAATGATACCTGGAGAAGTTGTAGGCAGGTATGAAGGTCCTGAGAGAGCAAAATTCATCTTCCATGGCGAGCAACCTGGTCAGGATGACGGGATGTGTCTGAATCAGCCTCTCTCTTCTTATTGTAGAGAAGACTGACCTGACCAGGCCTGTGTGGAGAGCTGTTCCCGGGTGCCTATAGTTGATATACCATTCTAACTTGTGAAAGTGTCACAGAAAGTAGGGGCATACTCCATCTCATGGTAGCCTTGGAAACAACGGTTAGGACAAAGTGGTTTCCAAGGCAGTGACCTCATTCAGTTCCAAGAAAGTGACATACCTCATTTCCTTGGTGATGGAACTCTCTGATCTTGGTATCAAAGAAGCCAGGCAGCCAAAAGTAGTCCCAGTCCCAGTCCCAGTGGGCTCATTGTTTTGATTTTCCAAGGACAGAGTCAGTCTTTCTTGGTACCTACTGATGTGAGGAAGGCAAATGCCAGGAGAGCTCTGGAGAGGAACTTTTCTTGAGAAAGCAGGTAGTGCCTCACCACTTTTTCCTGACAACTTCACAGAGTTGGCCAAGAAAACCAGATCTGAGAGAGGACAGGCCATTTTCGGGAATCATAGTATGGCCCACCATTCAGAGGACACCCCGGATAGTCACAGACCTACTTGGGGAAAGGATGTGCCTTTGTGGGAGTTGGTGTGTGTTTGTGGTTTTGTCTCATGTTCTGAGAATAGGTAGGAAAGGTGGTTTGTTTGGTTGGATAGGACTGTTTCTACTAAGTTTTTGACAAGCCAAGTCTTTCTATGTCTGTGTCTGTTGTTATTGACATTAGAAAAGAGAAGGCATTAATGGATGTGTCCTGTCTAGTATAAATCTTCCCAAAATTTATCCTGCCCTATTTGTGAATGGACTGCAGCTTGTCTTATCGATGGGCAACACCTGCTATCTTCCTAAGTTGGTGTTTTCTTCCTGAATTCTGGCCACTCTCCAGAATAGGCTCATGGTTTTGTGTCCAAGATATGTACTGTAGTAAGCCATTGTTGTAAATTGTGGCCGCCATTAGAAGATGGCGCCGGCTTCCACTGTGGCCTGTGATAAATCAAATTCCTTTGTGGAGAGTTGGCGCGCTATCTCTTGCCACCCTATAAGAAAGACCCACGCGGCAGCTTAAGATTGGTACGTGGGAGGCTTTATTAGGCTGTGCTTGGGCCCTCGGGAGGGAGGAGAAAGGAATAAGAAAGAAAGTGAGTCACTATAAGATACTTAAATCAAGGCCTGAATAAACTGCTGAAAGAAGATTCCTGAGTTGCGTCTTCCTTGCGGGCAAGGGGTCGCGACAAGTGGTGCCGAGAGACCCGGGAACCAGAACTTTCAGCAGTCAGGGGTGGTGCACCAATTAGTCCCAGGTAAGGTGGGACCCGCAGGTAAAGCGGAGATCAGTCCCAGATTAATTGGGACCCGCTGTTAAAGCGGAGATTAATCCTAGGTAATTTAGGACTCGCTGTCAAGGCGGCAGCTCCTCTGTAAAGCCAGAGAGAGCATTAAATCTTATTGCAGCTGCACTGTGTACTTTTGCTCTTACTTTCACTCTTGTTTGTTGTGTGTCTTTTGTTGTGTCATGGGTGCCGTATCTTCAAGTCCGCTTCTCCTGGCCCTAGATGACCTGTTACATTCCAAGGGCCTAAAAGTGAAACGTAGTACTTTACAGAGATTTTTACAGAAGACAGATATTGCTGCATCGTGGTTTCCGTTCTGGGGCAGCTTTACTCTGCCTAGCTGGGATAAGTTAGGCAGAGACCTTGACTTTGCTTCTGAGCAGGGCATATTAGAGGGTGGGGTGATACCCCTTTGGAGGATGATTTGTAGTTGCCTCACAGATAGCAGATGTCAGGAAGCACTTACTAAAGGACAAGAAGTTTTAGAGCAATTACATGAAGAAAGATCAGAAGTGGCAGGCAGTGAGGTATTTCAGGAGGGTGGGAGTGTGCGGAGCGAGAAACAGGGGAGGAAACAATTATCTCCGGCAGGCAGTGACGTATTTCAGGAGGATGGCAGTGTGCGGAGCGAGAAACAGGGGAGGAGGCGATTGTCTCTGGCACGGAGTGAAATATTTCAGGAGGAGGGGAATGTGCAGAGCGAGAAACGGGGGAGGAAACGCCTGTATCCAGATCTCAGTACACTGCGCACACTCCCATGCAAAAGTGGGTCAGAAGAGGAGGAGGAAGAACAGGAGGAGCTCGGGAGACTGTCTCGGCAGCTAGGGAATTTAACTATGGGAGAAGGGAACAAAAATAAACAGGAGCTCAAGAAAAATGATCCTCCAGACCCGCCGCCGTACGGTGAGGGTGTTTCGAGGAGAGCTTTCCATGCCCAAACATGGAGGGCTGTTAATGCTGAGATGGGTCTTGCTTATCCAGTTTTCCAGGATGACAATAGGGGAAGATTCCATGAGCCTTTAGATTTCAAAATTGTGAAGACCCTGGCAGAGTCTGTGCGTACTTATGGGGTGGATGCCGCCTTCACATTAACTCAGGTGGAGAGTCTGTCTAGATACTGTATGACTCCCTCTGATTGGGCTAGCCTTGTTCGGGCTTGTGTTTCTCCAGGCAAATATTTGGACTGGAGAGCCTTTGTGCTAGAGGGTGCTGTAGAGCAGGCTGCCCAAAACTATGCGGCGGGACACCCCCATTGGGACAAGGAAATGCTTTTGGGACAAGGCAGATATGCTAATCAACAAACAGGATATCCCCCTGAGGTATATGAACAGATCAATAACATTTGTATCCGTGCATGGAAATCACTCCCAAATAGAGGAGAAGTGTCTGGCAATTTAACAAAAATCATGCAAGGCTCCACAGAACCTTTCTCGGACTTTGTTGCTAGGATGGTGGATGCCGCAGGAAAAATCTTTGGTGACCCTGATAGAGCAATGCCCTTGATTAAACAACTTGTTTTTGAGCAATGCACCAAAGAATGTAAAGCAGCAATCGCTCCTTATAAAAACAAGGGCATAGAATCTTGGATGAAAGTGTGTAGAGAGCTTGGAGGACCTTTAACTAATGCAGGTCTTGCAGCTGCTGTCCTTCGGATTGCAAAAGGGGGCGGTTCTGGTGCCGGAACATGCTTCCATTGTGGTCAATCCGGCCATTTCAAACGTGACTGTCCCAAAAAAGGCAATTTTACTGGACCTCCTCGCGGTGGCCCTTCTAATGGCCCTCGTCAACCGGGGCTGTGTCCAAAATGCAAAAAGGGGAAGCATTGGGCAAGAGAGTGTAGATCAGTGAGGGACATCCATGGACAGCCTATTTCAGCTGGGCCAAAAAACGGCCGAAGGGGCCCCCGACCCCAGGGCCCACGAATATATGGGGCAATGGAGAATGTCACACCCGAACCCGAGACATGGCCTTCTCTGCGCCATCCCACGAGATGCGGAGAGCCACTACAGGTGCCGCGGGATTGGACCTCTGTTCCACCTCCAGACTCGTATTAACACCTAAGATGGGAGTCCAATTGGTGGAAACTGAGTTCAAAGGGCCTTTACCCCCTGGCACTGTAGGTTTGTTAATTGGACGTGCATCCTCTATCCTACAAGGTCTTCATGTTTTCCCCGGAGTTGTAAACCCTGATACTGTAGGGGCAGTAAAGGTTATGGTAGAAGCTCCAAGGGGCATTGTGTCTATCTCCCCAGGGGATCGGATTGCTCAATTGCTAATTTTGCCTAGTTTGCATAATCACTTCCCTGCTGACTCAAGGTCACGGACAGGAAATCAGATTGGTACCACCGGAGGAAATTGTGCCTATTTATCACTGGATATGAGCAATCGCCCCACTTTGGAATTAAGCATAGAAGGTAAATCTATTGTGGGATTGCTGGACACAGGAGCAGATCGTAGTATCATAGCCCTTAAGGACTGGTCTAGGGGATGGCCAGTGCAGGCTTCTGATCAATCCTTAAGAGGACTTGGATATGCCCAAGCCCCTCAAATCAGCTGTAGACATCTATCTTGGAAGGACTCGGAAGGACATGATGGTACCTTTCAGCCTTATGTACTTGATTTACCTATTTCTTTATGGGGCCGTGATCTGATGAAAGACATGGGGTTCACTCTTAGTAATGACTATTCCCCAGTGTCTCAACATATCATGCAAGATATGGGGTATAAGCCAGGTCTAGGACTAGGAAGGCACCTACAGGGACGTAAGCATCCTGTGCAAGGTCATCAAAAGCTTAACAGGTTTGGTCTGGGTTTTTCCTAGGGGCCACTGGGGCTCAAATACCCATAACATGGCTCACCGAGGAGCCTGTTTGGGTGCCTCAGTGGCCTCTTCCCTCGGCTAAACTGGCAGCAGCCCATGATCTAGTCAAAGAACAACTTGATTTGGGTCACATCCAACCTTCTACTTCTCCATGGAATACTCCCATATTTGTCATTAAGAAAAAATCAGGGAAGTGGCGCCTACTGCATGATCTACGAGCAGTTAATGCTCAGATGCAGCTTATGGGGCCCATTCAAAGAGGGCTGCCTCTGCTCTCTTCTGTTCCTCAAGGCTGGCATATAATTGTTATTGACATTAAAGACTGTTTCTTTTCCATTCCTTTGCATCCTAAAGATTCCCAACGCTTTGCTTTCACCCTTCCCTCGTGTAATCATGAGGAACCAGATCAAAGGTTTGAGTGGGTGGTGTTGCCACAGGGGATGGCTAACAGTCCCACGATGTGCCAGATGTATGTGGGAAAGGCACTCGCACCTCTCAGACATAAGTATTCCTCCACCAAGATCATTCACTATATGGATGATGTGTTATTGGCCGCAAAATTAGAACAGACAGTTTATGAGGCTTATAAAGAACTCATGATGCTGTTGGCTCAACATGGACTGCACATCGCACCTGAAAAGGTTCAAACGGGGGATTCTATCAGGTTTTTGGGAGCAACAATTGGGTATGACTAATTAAAACCACAAAAAATTACCATCCGGACTCAAGATCTCCGAACTTTAAATGATTTTCAAAAATTGCTGGGAGATATTAATTGGATAAGAGGATATTTACATATTCCTAATATTGTGCTCCAGCTTTGTATGCTACTCTTAAGGGTGATCCAGATCTTGCTTCCCCTCGTAGCCTCACTACTGAGGCTAGAGCGGCCCTTATAAAAGTAGAACAAGCTATACAGCATGCCACTCTATGCAGGCTCCAGAGTGATAAACCTTTCCAGTTATGTGTGCTTGCCACTATGCGGCAGCCTACTGGAGTACTGTGGCAAGATGGGCCTTTACTATGGATCCACCCACATGTATCCCCAGGAAAATCCTTAGAATATTATCCTGATGCTGTTGCAGCATTGGCACTTAAAGGGATTCAACAAAGCATTCAATTTTTCGGCCAATCACCTTCTTCTCTTATCATACCCTACACTAAAGCTCAACTTAATGTTTTATGTGCTACTCTAGACAACTGGGCTATTCTGTGTTGCTCGTTTCAAGGGAGTATTGATAATCACTACCCTTCTCATCCATTACTCCATTTTGTTAAAGAACATCCCATCATTTTCCCTAAGGTAACTTCATCCAGTCCAATTCCGGGGGCTGTTAACATTTTTACTGATGGTTCCAAGTCTGGAATGGGAGCCTACGTAATTAATGACTCTCCCCCTATCCAGCATCAATTTGCTCCTGGAAATCCACAATGGGTAGAACTACAAATTGTTATTGAAGTTTTTAAACAGTGTTCTTTTCCTTTTAATCTTATTTCGGACTCCAGTTATGTGGTACAAGCACTAAAAGTCCTGGAGGCCGTGGGAACTATTAGTGATGCCCACAATGTGTCTGTTTACTTTACTCAGCTTCAACAGCTTATCTCTAACCGCACTGCTTCTTTTTATCCAATGCACATCAGGGCTCACACCTCTCTTCCTGGTCCGTTATCCCAAGGTAATGCCTGTGCGGACTTAGCCACTAGAAGTCAATTGATATGCTTGGCTTCCTCCTTAGAGAGGGCTAAGTTGTTTCACCAAAACTTCCATGTTAATGCATTAACGCTGCGCAGGCGTTTTTCCATCTCAAGAGCGGATGCTCGGCAGATAGTATTGCAATGTCCCCATTGTGTCACATTTCTTCATCCCCCTAATTATGGAGTAAATCCACGGGGATTAAAGCCATTGATTGTTTGGCAAATGGATGTGACGCATATACCTGACTTTGGTAACCTTAAGTATGTGCATGTTTCCGTTGATACGTGCTCTGGAATTATCCATGCTTCTGCTTTATCGGGAGAAAAGGCACGTAATGTCATTACTCACTGTTTAGAGGCATGGGCAGCATGGGGTGCACCTGCATCCCTTAAGACTGATAATGGACCTGCTTATACTGGCAGACAATTTACAGCTTTTTGTTCTACTATGGGAGTGCAACTTACTCATGGTTTGCCTTATAATCCTCAAGGACAAGGCATTGTTGAGCGTGCTCATCGCACCTTAAAGGAAACTTTACAAAAACAAAAAGGGGGAATAGGAGCTGAACACACTCCTAAAGAACGCCTGTCCTTAGCTCTCTTTACCATTAATTTTTTGAATTTGGATATTCATGGTCGCTCTGCGGCCGATAGACATGTGTCCCCTCAGCCCTCTGTGATTGGCTATGTTAAGTGGAAGGATGTTCTTACGGGCCAATGGAATGGCCCTGACCCCGTGCTGACATGGGCACGAGGATCTGTATGTGTTTTTCCCCAGGATCGTACGGAACCGTTGTGGGTCCCTGAACGCTTGACAAGAAGAGTCTCGACATCAACTGACCAGCAACAAGAGATACCACAACAATCCTGTGATGAGGATCTTCATTCTGCTAAGTGCTCTGGCTCTGGTGCTGGTGCCGATGGCACAGGCGACACCAATGCAGTGGTGGGCAGTGGCACGGGCATGGCCAATGCCGATGCCGGTTCATGGTAATTCTAATGTCCTCCCCACTCTTTTTTCTACCTCATGTGAGATGTCTGCTCCCTGTGCCTCTCCTAGAGGGGACATGGAGAGAATTTTTAATCAATCTCAAGTTAATCTTACAGGAGTTTTTTGTTTCAGCCTTAAAAACGCTAATTGCATTAGCCTTAAGACCAAAAATTTGACTAACTGGGAGGAACCATTGCGGTCCAATCAGGTCTCAGGAAGCATTATCAGTGCTGTATTGAGCAAAGTAGCTTCGGGGAAGCAATCAGGCTCAGGGACCCCCGCAAACAGCAGCTCTGCTCTTAACATAACTACCTGGGCTATTATCTCCGAGGTACTAATCCCAGTGCCTCCTTCTTCTAGTAGTATTTATAAGGCCACTCATTTTAAGGCCTCTCCTTACTGTTCCCCTAATCTTGGTTTCCCCCCAACATTTACGCCTTGTCAAGATCATTCTTGGGAGAAACATCAAGTTGCTAAAGGTTTCTCCCTTTCCCCCTCTCTTAAGAGGTATGTTTATAACTTTAACAATAGTGCCAGCTCCTCTACAGGAGTAGGTTGGTCCTGGTTTCAGTGGCTGATTTCCAATGAAAAGGGGGCTTCAGCCGATATTTCTGCATTGGCTCAGTTGCTAGGAGCCAAAAGTTGGCTGGCTAATATTTCTGGTACTGTTAGGGAAAGTGAACAAGGTAATAGACTTACATCTGTTTCATTCAACTCTCTGTTGTATAATGCCGCATTGCCTCCTGCAATGGTCTGTGTCCAATCCCCTTTCTTATTCCTTTTGGCTGAGGCCACCTCATCGGAGATGCTGGATTGTTCTCATACTACCTGTCTCTTATCTGAGTGTTGGAATGGTTCCTGGACTATAGCAGTGGTTATGAAAATTCCAACTTTCGTCCCAATCCCGGTCACTGCGGATCCTGATAAATTCCCTATTGTTGAGCTACTTAGAGTCCGCAGAGATTTTGGGATCACAGCGGCTATAGTGACAGCCGTAGCGATATCTGCTGCTGCAGCGATTACAGCCGGAATGGCTATGGCCAATCAAGTACAAACTGCTGCCACCATTAATCAAGTTGTCCAACAAACTTCCACTATACTTGAATCCCAAAATACAATTAATCAACATATTTTGTCAGGGATTTTAGCTGCCAACCAAAGAATAGACTTACTCCAAACTCAGGTAGAAGAATTGGCTGACTTAGTACTTTTGGGTTGTGTTGACCAACGTGCACATTTATGCATAACCTCTGTCAGATTTAATGATTCCAGGAATGCTTCCCGCATCATTGGCGAATATTTGGCTGGAAATTGGTCCATGGAAGCGGAAGACATGATCCAGTCTCAACTAACCCAGATAGCTGTCTTGAATAACACCCGTGTTGATCCCGTGACTTTGGGTCAATTCACCGATTGGATATCTTCTGCTTTTTCCTTTTTTAAAGAGTGGGTGGGGGTAAGCATTTTTGGTGCAATGTGTTGCTTTGGTATGTTTCTCTGTTTGTGGTTTCTCTGTCGCCTCAAGGCCCGCAATGCTCACGATAAGGCTATGATCATCCAAGCTCTTGCAGCTTTAGAAAGTGGCAATTCACCTCAAGTCTGGCTTGCGCAGCTTAAACAGTAAATCTTTGACATGGTCGTTGCACCCCAAGTTGTTATAACATTGCACTGGGATCGACATGTCTTTCCTCGTTATTCTCTTAGTGTTGGAAAGCCCTTGCACTCTGCCGGTCTTGCTGCCATTGCACGCAGGTGGGTTTCCACACTAATACTTCTCTATCGCCTTAAAGTCCGTGCCTTTCTTTCAGGGTGCTGTCAACTCGTTTGTCATTGTGTACAGCCACAGAACAGCCTCAGCTGTCCCCCTTCGTCCACCTTCATCACGATGCAGGATGCGAGGCAAAGCACTGCACTTGAGTGATCCCTCAAAGGACCTCAAGGAAAGCATGTCCTATTGCATGCGGGTTTGACGTCCACACCCCCGCCCTACGAAAAAAGGCGTCGGCTGATATGGGGTCAGGTCTGGGGAAGGGCCCTCCTTAGGACTGAACCATACATTGCAGCCACTTCTGCACAGTAGGATAGGACCTCTACTTTCGCCTGCATTGTTTTATAAATTAGAAGGGGGAACTGTAGTAAGCCATTGTTGTAAATTGTGGCCGCCATTAGAAGATGGCGCCGGCTTCCACTGTGGCCTGTGATAAATCAAATTCCTTTGTGGAGAGTTGGCGCGCTATCTCTTGCCACCCTATAAGAAAGACCCACGCGGCAGCTTAAGATTGGTACGTGGGAGGCTTTATTAGGCTGTGCTTGGGCCCTCGGGAGGGAGGAGAAAGGAAGAAGAAAGAAAGTGAGTCACTATAAGATACTTAAATCAAGGCCTGAATAAACTGCTGAAAGAAGATTCCTGAGTTGCGTCTTCCTTGCGGGCAAGGGGTCGCGACAATGTACCACCTCCAAGCTCTGTGACATGGCCATGTACTGGAGAGCTGAAGAGAATGGCGAGCATCTCAGAAAACTCAGATATCAGGGTGACCAGGAAAGTCTCAGTGGAGTAACCCTGCTTTTTGCCTTTTGCTTACTTATTGTTCTGTTGCACTGAATGTCAGGAAGCTCTTTGACTCAGGCCACACCTTTGTGAAGCCTGGAGAAAACAGTTTTCAAATGGAAATGAAGGGAATCACCTTTGGCTCTTTTCTTAATTGCTTTGGAAAGGGATGTGTCTGAATCAGCCCCTTGGCCATGTGTGCGGCTGTGGCTTAGATTCTCAGCACCTGATGTATCTAAAGAAAGATCCCATGTGTGAATCCAAAACCAAAATGGCCAAAAGAGCAGTCATTGGAATGAAGCCTCTCGCCTTTCTCTGTAAGGTTCCTGACCTCCATCAAGTGAGAATAGAGATCCTTTGTGTCAAATGAGTTCTTCACAACCTGCAGAGGCTAGCCCATAGGTGCTTGGGTTTTCTCATGACTCCAATTCACATAAAGAATCTAACCCCTAAGTCAGTAGGCCTCAAATTGGAGAATTGGAATTTTATTAACGGCAAGCCTATTTGTTTACTCCTGGTTAACAGTAATGGTGTCCAGGCCACCCTGAAGGTATGCAAATGAGGTGCAAGGATGCTTATTTTGGACACTGTCTTGGGCTGTGCCCCTCATGGAAACCTTCAGGCAGAGTTTATGATGAGTGTTTATATGGAAGAAGATGAGGGACGTGTGGGAGTATTTTGGTTTTAATTGTATTCATTTGTGTCACGGAAGAGTTGAATGGGTCCATCTGGGCTTGAACTCTGGTGTGATTCCCCTTACAGACTGAGATCTGGAACTGAACTCAGAGAAGTATTGCCATGAATTGTGATGGGATTTTAGGAGGCCAGGCATGAGAGGTAACCTTGGAACCCGAGGTCTAGGCCCAGGTTGGCTTTCCAAAGAACACTGGGAATCTCAGCCAAGATATCACATGATTTAATTCTGAAAAACTTGGCAGCCATAATTGAGATTGAAAACACACATGGACCTCGCTTTGTAGACCTCAATGGGCCTGGTTTCATGTTACTTTTGGGGCACTTTTTGGGAAGCCTTGCCTGTGAGAGTGCTCCAGAGTTTACTGAAATTAGCTTCCTCAGCATTTAATTTTTCCTGAATGAATTGAAACCCACAGTGCCTCCAACTTCATCCGTGAAATATTGCTGGAAAATTATCATAAAATTTTTGAAATTCCCATGACCAGCTAAAACTGGAGAACCTTGGGATGTCCTCTTGATGATCATGAGTATACCAGACAGTGCCTTGATTGACTGGGTTTCAAGAAAATGGTGTAGAACAGAGATGCCAGTAAGTTGGAGCCTGGTGAGTAGTGGGACTAGAGCAGTGTTATGAAAGTGTGTGATAAAACATCTGTGGTGGGCCATGTGGATCTTCCATTGGCTTCCAAATGCCTTGTGACTGACATGGTGCAGCCAGTAGACCTTTTATTTGATAGAGGGCCCAATGGAGCCTTATGGGCTGAGTATATTGCCCCTGTATCCACTTCAAAGTTTACTGGGGTCCCCTTCACTTCAAAAGTTACCCCGAACTCAGGGAGGGGATCTGAGCCCCAACTTTTGTAGTCATCCTCCAGAGTCAGAATGGCTGGCTGGCATGGCTGTCTCTTTCTAGGGCACTCGTGGGCCCAGCGTCCTTTTTCTTTAGAATAGGCACATTGATTTGAGGCCAGGGATGGCCTCGGGCATGGGACCAGGTATCTCTTCCTGTCTCCCTATTTCTTAATTTCTGGCCCTTTTGGTGTTCTGACCAGGACCTTAGTCAACGCTGTAGTCTGTCTTTTGTTTCTTTTATCCTCCCTTTGCTCCCTTCTCTTCCTCAGTTTCTCTCTTATAGTATACTTTCTCGGCTTCTCTGACTAAATCTCCCAAAATCATATCTTGTAATCCATCTAAGTATTGTAACTTTCTTTTAATATTTAGGGCAGCTTGCCCAATAAAGGCCATTGTGACAGATGCTTTTTGATCCTCTGCCTGAGGATTGAAAGGTGTATATCTTCTATATGCCTCCATAATTCTCTCAAGAAACATAGAGGGAGATTCATTAGGCCCTCGAATAATCTCTCTTACCTTGGCCAAATTATTTGGAACCCAGCGAAAAGTGGACAGATGCTTTCTTACCTTCAAATTTGTTAAATCCAGTTTGGTCGCTTCAAGGAAAGCTGGCTTTGATTATGTTGGGAAGATCTGTCGGTCTCCCATCTGGTACGAGGATATTTTTTCTAGCTTCCAGGAGAATTCTCTTTTGTTCCTCTGTCATGAAGAGAGTCCCTAAAAGTTGTTGACAGTCATTCCAAGCAGGCGGGTATGAAAACATCAATGATTCAACCAGACCTGTGAGCCGGGTAGGGTCCTCGGAAAAAGGGGGATTGTTATTTTTTCAGTTATATAGGTCTGAAGAGGAGAAAGGCCAATACTGGTAAGCTTGCAATTTTCCCCCATTTTTGTCGTCAATCATTGGCCCGTAGGGACATAGGGGGAGCATCACAGGAGTTACAGGGTTTTCAATGATTCACAGCCAGCGAGTTCCTTTATCCGGGCCATCTTCCTCCAGGGGAGGAGGTCTGTGTGTGCCACGGGGGAGTTATCTGGAGGGCCCTGGGCCAGCTTAGCTTCCTCCAATGGCGAAGAGGCTGAGTCAGCTGCAAGGGAATCACTTAGAGTGTGTTGGTGGTTGGGGGAAGAGGAGAGGGGATAAGGAGGGGGAGGAGAGTCCAGTAGAGTCAAATCTTGTGACTCAGGGAGAACAGAGGGTGGAGTAGGACGATGAGCAGAGGGTTTGAGAGATCGTGGGGGAAGCAATAGGAGTAGGGGAAGGGGCAAGGAAAGGCTTCACCCATGGAGGAGGAGATTTGCAGAGGTCCTACCAATTTAAGGTATATGGCTGTTGATCTGGATGGCTATGTGGGCCCAGCTGAAAGACAATATCTCTGATTTTTTAAATTAGTGTTAAGTAGAAAGATCTTTCTAGTGGCCATCCGACTCCAAAGGTGGGACATTCTGAGGCTCAGAGATTCTGGCCGGTCCGGAGTTTTACTGAAAAAGAAAGATTCTGAGCTCTTAAGCGAACTTTGGTCCAGTGATTAAGGGTCAGGGACAGAGGCATTGAAGTGCTCTGTCCCATGATGAAAGATACACAAACTAAATGCAACGACACCCGACACAGATATAACAAGACCATAAAGACAGGCAATGGATGTACATCACTGAGACCAGGAATCAGTAGACAGCAAAACCCGATGGGATGGCAATACCGAATCCGAAACAAAATATCACTGAATCGAGGAGACAATTGTTCCTTGATTTCCTGAGTCCTCTGCGGCGTCCCCCAGGGAGGTGCCCTGTGTCTCTGTGAGAGGTCTCTCAGCCAAAGTCGGAGAGAACTCAGGCTCTTCATCGCAAGCGATATTGCCAAGCCCTAACATGAATCCTGAAACCACAAAGAGGTGCCTTACTTGCTCCGAGAGGAGCCCTTTGGGGTCTCTCGTCCACCAGTGACGGAACTCGGTGGAACGTCAATATGTATAGGTCCGGCGAGTGTCAGAGGAAGAGACCACCAAGAGACTGTCTCATGCAACAGCAAAGGGTTTATTTGGGGTCCAGCATGCTGGGGCTCAGAGCTCACTTGAATAGAGCAGAGAGCCCTGACAACAGTTTAAGCAGGGATTATTTACTTTCCTTGAGAGGGCAGGGAGGAAGTATACTGATGGGTAAGGGCGAGTGGGCGGTTTACATGCAACCTGGTGAGGGAGCATATTCTACAGTTTGGCAGTTGGGGACAGTACATTCTGGGAACAAGATTAGCAAACAGTTCTCAAGATTTCAACAGTGTTTTGTTAAGCATACAGAGAAACAGGAAGTGACAATTAACTATTTTAATAACCTTTCACTACCGACTATCCTTTTGGACTGGATGTTCTCTTCTACATTCAATTTTCCAAGGTACAAGGTCCTATGCCATTGTATATCGATTTATTCAAACCTAAGTATCCCAATCAAGGGCCCAATGCCCTTCTGGGCTTCAAATGTTACTTAGATTTCTGTTTTCATACATATATTTCACCTATGTATTCTTATACACATCACAGGTTCCCAATACCATTATTCATTCAGCAGAACGATTCCTAACCCAAATCAAACCTGTTATTAACCCTAACCATACACTGTTACCTCAATCTAACTTTACAGGAGAGCAGGGACAGAGTTCGTCTTACAATACAGGAATGCTGGGGATCTTCCACCTGCAGAGAACCTCAAAGCTCCATGCAGAAATTATCACTGAAGAAGATATATGCACCTCTGAAAAACCTGAGACAGCAAAATTCATCTTCCATGGCAAACAACCTGGTCAGGATGAAGGGTTGTATCTGAATCAGCCTTTCTATTGTTAATGTAGAGAAGATGGACCAAATGAGACCTGTGTGGAGAGCTGTTCCCGGGTGCCTATGGTTGATATACCATTCTAACTTGTGAAAGTGTCACAGGAAGCAGGGACAGCATCCATCTCATGGGACCCTTGGCAGCAACTCTTAGTACAAAGTGGTTGCCAAGGCAGTGAACTCATTCAGTTCCTCATGGAAGTAACCTCACCTCACTTCCTTGGGGAAGAAACTCTCTGATCTTGGGATACAAAAAGCCAGTCAAACAGTGCCAGTCCATGTCCCAGTCCCAGTGGTCTCAATTTTTGGAATTCTAGATAACAGAGTCAGTCTTTCTTGGTACCTACTTTGGACCATCCTGTTTGCATGGCCAAATGGAAGGAAAGCTCTGAAGAGGGGCCTTTCCTGAGAAAGAAGGTAGTGACTCACCGCTGGCTCCTGACAACTTCAGAGAGTTGGTTAAGGACACCAGATCTAAGACAGGACAGGCCATTTTGGGGCAACCTAGAATGCCCCACAGTCAGAGAACACTCCAGATATTCACAGACCTACTTGGGGGAAGAAGGGGCCTTTGTTGGTGTGGGTGAGGGTTTGTGGTTTTGTCTCATGTTCTGAGAATAGGTAGGAAATGCGGTTTGTTTTGTTTGGAGTGAACTGTTTCTAGTAAGTCGTTTGACAATGCGAGTGTTTCTGTGTCTGTGTACCCCACTGTGTCCGTGGTTGTAGATATTAGAAAAGAGAATGCATCAATGGATGTGTCCTGACTAGTAGAAAGCTTCCCAGCATTCATCCTGCCCAATTTATAAATGGAATGCAGCTTGCCTTATTGATGGGCAACACCTGCTATCTTCCTAAGTTTCTGTTTTCTTCCTGAAATCTGGCCACTCTCCAAAAGAGGCTCATGGTTTTGTATCCAAGATATGTGCCACCTCCAAGCTCTGTGACATGGCCATGTAGTGGATAGCTGAAGGGAATGGCGAGCATCTCAGAAAACTCAGATATCAGTGTGACTACTAATGTCTCAGTGGAGAAACCCTGTTTGGGCCTTTTGCTTAACAATTGTTCTGTTGCCCTGAATGTCAGGAAGGTCTTTCCCACATGCCACCCCTTTGTGAAACCTGAAGAAAACAGTTTTCAAATGCAAATGAATGGGCATCACCTGTGGCTCTTTGCTTAATTGCTTTGGAAAGGGATGTGTCTGAATCAGCCTCTTGGCCCTGTGTGAGGCTGTTGCTTAGATTCTTAGATGGATGGATCTAAAGAAAGATATCATGTGTGCATCCAAAACCAAAATGGCTAAAAGAGCAGTCATTGTGGATGAAGTCTTTCCCCTTCCTCTGTAAGGTTTCTGACCTCTATCAAGTGAGAATAAGGAAGACACACCAAGCCAATTGATGGCTACTTTTGGAAAAATTGTACCACTGCTGATAGCATCAGCATATATACCCCAACACTACCACAAGTGGCTTCACCAAGAGAGAGTTCACAATGCATAAAAGTGATACATAGTCCTGACAAGTTCTGCAAGAATTTCAGGGATGGCTATTGCAGAAGCTGTAGATTGGTTTTATCTTTGACTTCAACGGCACTGGTATGAAGATAGAAATTCTGGCAATAATGGGTAAAGGAAAATTATTTAACATTCCAGAAGGCACTAAAAGAAAATAATTTTCTTAAAAATTTACATTATTTTGAAAAGAATTATTAAATATAATGAAATGAAAAGATGAAGTAAACAAACAGGTCTGTTAACTTCCTTTTTTGTTCACATATTAAAACAATGCTCAACAGTTGTTTACCCAATTTAAATTAAACCATTTAGATCACGTGAATAAAAAAATATTTGCATACATTTTTTTATGAGCACTCATCATATATGATATATGGACATACGTACATTCAAACATATAACACAAAACACAAGTGTGCATACATAGTATAATACATACAACACATAACATAATAGTAAAGGCCTTATAACTTTTCACAGGTGAAATCACCAGTGCAATGTTTAAAAACTCTATAGTCAAAATATAGAACTGATCAGCAAAACATTAACCTAGGTCTCAATGAGCTCAAAAAAACAAATAAAACTTCATGATACGGGAAAGGGCAATAATAAAATAGATATTGAAAAAAGCATCCCTGTTCTGTCACAGATGTAAGGATAGTGAAACTGGAGTTTTGGATATCAGCTGTTATGGATTTGAGCCAAATCATCTTATTTTGGTCTATAGAAATCGCTTTAGTTAATCTCTCTGAAATCCAAATCGGCTGTTGTTCTTCCTGTGGAAACACACAAACAGACCCCTGACTCCAGACAATCACTGGGTCAGTACTTTAGTTAATCTCTCTGGAATCCAATTTGGCTGCTGTTCTCCCTGTGGAAACACATAAAGAGACTCCCGACTCCAGGCAATCTCTGGGTCAGGACCTTAGTTAATCTCTCTGTTATTTAAATCGGCTGCTGTTCTCCCTGTAGAAACACAGAAAAAGACCCCCGAGTCCAGACAATAATTGGGTCAGGACATTTCTGTTGTCCTGTTAGAATATCCTTCCAAAGTACCTTGAACTTATGCACATTTTTTGGACACATATGCTTTTCCGCAGCACTAAGTCCTGATGAATCCAAATTTAAAAAGTTTAGAGTAAAAAGGGTTATTTTAAGTTTATCTTTGGGGAATTCATACCCCTTCCCAATTGCGTCTTTTTGCTTTAATAAGTACATTTTAATAGTTTCATGTGCTCTTTCACTATGCATTGTCCCTGTGGATTGTATGGGATTCCTGTTATATGAGTAATGCCAAATAATGAGAAAAATTGTTTAAAAGAGGTAGGAGTATAATCAGGGGCATTATCTGTTTTTAACTGTTTTGGAATGTCCAAAGTGGCAAATTTTGTAAGTAATGAGCTATAACATCTTTAGTTTTTTCCCCCGCATGAAGGGAGCCCATCAAAAATCTAGAAGAAGTATCAATGTAACATGCAAATATTTTAATTTTCCAAATTCTGGCAAGTGTGTGACATTCATCTGCCAAATATGGTTAGGTATCAATCCTCTAGGATTGACTCCAAGATTAACTTGTGGTAAAAATGTCACACAATTTTGACATTGTTTTATTATTTTTCTATCTTTTTCCTTAGTTATTTTAAAACACTTTTGTAAAGTATTAGCATTGACATGAAACTTTTTATGAAAATTTGTAGCTTCTTCTAGTGTAGGGAAAATATGTATGTAAGTCATGTGTAGTTTAATCTGCTAAATCATTGCCAAAACTAAGGGCTCCAGGCAATCCTGTATGTGCCCTGATATGTCCTATAAAGAATGAATCTTTTCTGTCCCAGATTAGACATTGTATACTGGAAAGCAAAGAGAAAACAGTAGCAGAAGGGGAAATACTACCAGCATCTTTAAGGGATACTATAGCATTAACTATATACTGACTAAGGGAAAATAAATTAAATACAGAATCTTTAAACATCACAAAAGCTTGTAATACTGCATTAAGCTCTACCTTTTGAGCTGATTGTTTGGGTAGTAAAAATGTAAAAGTTTGATCAGGTGTAACTATTGCTGCTGTGCCATGATTTGTCTCATCAGTGAATATACTTGGAGCATTCATGATACTTGTTTTCTTGTCATTTTTGGAAAAATTACAGGATGCGATGACCAAAAAGACAATAAAAGATTAGATGGTAAGTGGTTATCAAATGAAACATTTGATTTACACATGATTACTGCACAAGTATTTAACTCATTAGCTAATTTATCAATTTGATTCAAAGAATATGGAGTAATAATTTTATTGGGTGAAATTCCACACACTCACTTTGCTGCTTTTAGTCCTATGAGTATTAATTGTCCCTCAGTCTCAGGATACCTAGTAATAATAGTGTGAGAAGAATAAGATAAATGAATCCATAATAATGGACCTTCTTGCCAAAATACTCCTATAGAAATACTTTTTTTTGTTGGTAGTACAATAAATAATAAAGGCAAAATTATATCAACTCTATCCAAATGCATATTTCCCATTTATGTTTCAATGATTTTTAATGCCTTTCTTGCTTCAGGTGTTAACATTCTGGGTGAATTTGGATCTAATAGACCTTTTAGGATATCAAATAAAGGTCCCAACTCTCCTGTTGGTATAATTAGTTAAGGCCTTATCCAATTTATGTCTCCTAATAACTTTGAAAGTCATTAGTTGATTGGAGTTGATCTACTCCTATTTGAATTTTTGGTGGACTGACCATGGTTGAGGATAATAGAACTCCTAAATAATTTATTGGAAATTTTAATTATACTTTATCTATTGCTATCTCTAGATTATAATTTTTTTAATCAGTTTGTAAGTGTGACATAACATTCTAGCAATGTGTTTTTAGCTTTGTGTGCAAATGATACATCATCCATATAGTGAAATATTTGTAGTTAAGGATTTTGATTTCTAAATGGCAGGATTACTTTGTTAACATAAATTTGACATGTAGTTGGGCTGTTAGCCATCCCTTGAGGGAGTAGTTTCCACTCTTACCTCTGATAAGGAGCTTCATGATTCAGTGCAGGAATAGTAAATGCAAAACGTGGACTATCCTCAGGATGAATTGGAAATGAAAAAAAAAAAAACAATCTTTAATATGTATAACTAAAACATACCAAGTTCTTGGCAAAGCAGACAATTGAGGAATCCCTGATGGAGCAGGTCCCGTAATAACCATCTCATTATTAATGGTTCTTAAATCTTGCAATAATCTCCATTTACCAGATTTCTTTTTGGTGACAAAAATGGGAGTATTATGGGGAGATACAGAAGGTTGTATATGTCCTTCCGCTAATTGTTGTTTGATCAGGTCATGGGCTGCTTGTATCTTTTCTTTAGTCAGGGGCCATTGAGGAACCCATACTGGTCTTTCTGATTTCCAAGTAATTTTTATTGTCTCAGTGGCCCTTTCTGAAAATCCAACACATTTTTGTCTGTTCCTTGATCTATTTGTGTTGGTGCTCCTATACCTTCTTCTTGTTTTTCTAATATTTTTCTTTTCCTAAAACCTTGTCTAGCCATAGTAGTGGGTGCATTTTGGTTGACCTTATTTGTTATTGTCAAACCTAATTGATCAAGGACATCTCATCGCCATTAATTAACGGGAAGATGATCCAATACATATGGCTGTATAGTTCCTTCACATCCTTCAGGATCCTTCCAATCTAATACAATTGCACCTTTAAGGGGATTAGTCGCCACTCCTAGGCCTCAAAGCATTTGAGTGGCTTGTTGTAATGGCCAATGTTTTGGCCATTCTTGAGGAGAGATGATGCTAGAGTTTGCACCTGTATCCAGTAGCCCATTAAATTCATGTCCTTGAATATTTAGTTTTAGCATGGGGCGAGAATCTAAATTTAAAGAAAGCATAGCCCAATCTACACCTGTGTAGTCTAATCCCATGGAACCTCTTTCTACAGAATGACTAGAAAATTTATTATGTAGGCTGAGTATTATTAATAACTGTGCTATTCTATCTCCTGGTGAAATTACTGATAAATCCTTTGGAGAACTGGCTATAATTTTTATTTCACCTTCATAATCGGAAACAATAACCCAAGGAATTATCCGAAGTCCTTTTAGAGTAGAAGAGCTGCATCCTAATAATAAGCCTACTGTTCCTTTGGGAAGAGGTACTTTCAGCCCTGTGGGAATTATTTGAACTCTCATCTCTGGAATTAGTACTTATCTGGCGGAGGCGCTGATGTCCAACCCTGTACTCCCTCTGGTTTGTCTGATGAGGGATCTGATAAAAAATGTGTCCTGTGCACTATCCTGATGGGGTTGCTGGGTTCCTCCAGTGCTCCGTATATTTGTGGTTTTGGGACCCAGAGCATTGGGCCCACCTCTCCATTTTTTGGCAGTGGAGCCCGATGCCTTTCTCCATAATATTGTGGATAAACACCTAGTCTTTGTTCATTTTTTGATAATGAAGTACCTTCTATGTGTGTTTGAGAATGACATTCATTAGCCCAATGTCTTCCTCTATGGCATCGTGGGCAAATACACGGTATTCTACTCCTTTGATTCCTAGTTTTGTTAAACCCTCCTCCTATGGGGCAATTCCTTTTAAAATGTCCTTTTCTTCACAATTCTAGCATGTTCTTGGCCTGGCATCTAAAGCCTGTTTTACTGTAGCTGCAACGACTTGCTCTTATTCATTAATGTCTCTACATAATTTAATATATGTGTTTAAATCTTCATGTTTCCATGGTCTAATGATATCTCTGCACCAACAATTCCCTTGGTCATAAGCCAGTTGTTTTATTAATGGAATTGCTTGTTCTGTATTCCCAAAAACTCTGGTAGCTGTTTTAATAAGCCTATCTACAAATTCAGCATAAGATTCATTAGCTCCTTGTATTACCTTAGATAATTGACCTTGTAATCCTCCAAGTCCTTGTGAAGTCTTCCATGCCCTAACCACTTCTACAGCAATTAATTCGTATATACCATGATCATATGGAATTTGTTGCTGCTGATCCTCATTAGGTCCCTTTCCTAACAACATATCTAGATTTCTCTGAGGATAACCAGCTGCTGCATTTCGCCTAGCCATTTCCTTGCAAAATTTCTCATTGGTAACCTTCCATAACAGGTATTGTCCTCCCTTTAGCACAGCTTTACACATATTAGCCCAATCTACTGGCATCACATTTAAGTTGTTAATAGATTGGACCAAGCTTACAATGAAGGGTGCTTGAGGACCATAGGTTGTTACAGCCTCTTTTAGCTGCTTCACTATTTAAAAATTTAAAGCAAGGTGAATTCTCTGCCCTCCTACCTAAAATACCGGGCATGTAAATACTTGAGATCCTGTCTCAGGAACCGAACTATCAACTGCGGGGGTTGGGGGCCTCCCAGCATATGGAGGTGGCCTTGTTAGTTGGACATTTACATCCTCTGGTGATAGAAAGGTGTTAGTAACAGTTTCCTGTAGAGGTGGCGCTGTTGTTGGACACTTATGCCCTCTGGTGATAGAAAGATGTTAGTAGCAGTCTCCTTTTGTAACTTTGCCCCTGATGGCTTTTTCTGCTCTAAGCTTTATTCCTCTATCTGTGTCTTAACTGAATGCTTTGGACTAAGCAAAGCAGATATGAACGTCCACAATGGCAATGTGCCAACTGGCTGAGTCCCTGGGCTGTTCTTTTCTACTCTTTTGAAATCTTCACCATGATGGTTCCATTATGATATACTTAACAACTCCTCCTTAAAAGGCCATGGGGTACATTTTTGTATTTTATCACTGTATGCCCTGACTGTTCTTGATTTTACTGATACACCTCCTTCCTCTAACAATTTACTTAACACTCTTTCAGTTTGTTTTTTACTAATTTCTGACCCCGTATTTCTACTATAATAAAACCCAACAAGATGACTCCAAACAAAACAGAGACAGACTGAAATAAAAAGGGAACAACAAAAAGTCATTATAGCCTTTCTTTCCTCCTGACATGTGTGTCCGTACTTTCTCCCTATCTGTTCCTCAGACGTGAATAGTTTTTCCTCATATGTGAGTGGTTTTTCTTCCGTCTCAATCATCTCCATGGACAGGCAGCTTAAAACAAAAGTGAAGCAAAACTAAAGAGGAATCTTAAAATGGCTACCCATCCTCTTGCCCTGCCCTCAGGGGCGAGCAGTTTACCTTATCACTTACCCTCAGTCGTTCCCTGTGCAAGCGAGGAAATGCTGCAGTCTGGCTGGGAAGAGTTAGGAGCCACTTGTCAAAAGAAATGAACTTTATTTTTAGAAAAACACACGCCATACAAAACAGCTCCTCAGGAAAAACCCTCAGAGCCCAACTGCCACCACTGGCTTCCTTATAAAGTCTCTGTCACTCCCACAAGCCTCTCCACCTTCCACAATTCTCCTGCTCTTGAGGCCCATTGGTTGGGTTGCATGGGTGGAGCCAAAAAAGTCCCCCAATGAGCAGCTCCGTGGTCTGAAAGGGCAGGGAAACTGTCCAATGAGCATCACCACAGAGGAGCCAATCAGCTAGATGTTGCTGGGGCCGCTGTGAGCCAATCATCAGCTTGCAGTCTGAAAGGGCGGGGAAACAGTTCAATGAGAATCTCCAATGAGCTAGATGTTGCTGGGGCCACTGTTAGCCAATAATCATCCAACAGCTGGAAATTTGCTGCCAGCTGGAAGTTTGCTGGGGCCCCTTCATATGTGGCTCTCAACAAATTCCTGTCTCCTTTCTCTGTAGCCTATTCAACACAAGTATTTTTATATGCACATGTAGAATCCTACCTGTTATCACACGTACGTTTTAGTGAGGTTTGTGACTTGGCCAATAGAAGTTATGAGAAGAGATCACTCTTCCTAAACGCTGTTGGAACTGAAAATTCAACCTATGGGTGAGCTTCCTAGTAGAACACCATTATACATAAAAACATTTTTAGTGAAATAATTATTTTTGCATCTGTGGATGGTATATATTTTATGATGAATTTCGATTGGCATATATAATGCTAGATTTTAATTTCTCTGTGTGTGTGTCTGTGTGTGTGTATATATATGTATATGTGTGTGTGTGTGTGTGTATACACACACTCTCCAAATTTTTCTAATTATCAACTATATGAGTCTTATTATACATTCCTTAAAATCATTCATATTCATGTATGTGAATTTATGATCAACTATTCACAGGATTATTCTCAGAAATATACATCCACCTGAAATACATATTTGTTTCCTAGTACTGAAAACTAACTTGAGAGAATGGTGCATACAAATCCTAATATTTCTACAGTAATACCCAGTTTAACCTCAATGCATGCAGTTTCCTATGGGACATGATGTGTATTTTGCAGTTCATTTTTATTAAACAGTGGTATATTAATATTTCTTCAGTTTATGCACATCATAGCATATATATTTCTTCCACAAGTTCACAAATTTATAGACATTTGTTTCAATTTCAATCACCTCCTGCTTCAGAACTCATATATTCCTCCAGGTTTCTTGACTGGTCTTTTCATGAGTCTTCTTTCAAAACACATTATTTTCGATTTCCATAATCATTTTTGAAGCAAAACTCACACACTCTTCATGATAAACCATAACCCTCATATTACTGTTAGATGTATAACTGGTTGTAATGAATGTATGTATATCAATTAAAGATTTTCTGTATATTTTCAGATATCAAATCAATTCATTATTTAATGTTGGAATCATTTTTATTATTTATTCACAGTATGGTCTGTTCATGAATTATTTCTATATTCATTGACACAGAGTACACCGCTTTGTTCCCCTAATATGAATTTATATGTCTTCAAAATATTGCTCCCAGTAATGGTGGAAGAAATACTTATGTCACCTGATCTACATATACATTATACCACAGTAATACTCTGGACACAGAAAGCAAAGGTCACTCTTATGTTTGTACCAAAGCCTTAATGAAAAGTGAGCATGGATTACTAAAAACATCCATGTCCAGGTTGCCAAATTGTCTCAAATGTAATTCCTATTGGTGGCTATATATTTGTTTCTTCCTAAGATTATGTATTCAACCTCAAGCCTGTTGAAAATGTCTAATTCTATCCCTCACTTTATACTTTGCCTGATTTTTAATGTCTCTATTGATATCTCCTAACCTACATGTTTTCCCCAGTTCATCATTGTAACTGACTCTTCACATGTCCTGACATTTACATTCACTCTCTTATTGAAAAGCTATTGCTAAAGAACTTTTGGTCCAAATTCTATACTCACTGTTGTTTCTAAACCTAGCAACTATCTTCCTAATTCTACTGACTTTCCCTTTTTGACTGGATGTTCTCTTCGACATTCAGTCATCCAAGGTACAAGGTATTATGCCATTGTGTATCGATTTATCTGAGACATCTGTGAAGAACATAATTCATAGCTAATAACCCACTAAAGGGCCCAATGTCCTTCTGGGCTTCAAATCTTACGTAGATTTTTGTTTTCATACTCATATTTCATCTATATATTCTTGTAAATATTGCAGGTTCCTGATACCATTATTCATCCTGCAGAATGATTCCTAACCCAAATCGAATGTGCTATTAATTCTAACCATACAATGTTCCCTCAATCTAACTTTACAGAAGAGCAGGGACAGTGTGACCAGGAAAGTCTCAGTGGAGAAACCCTGCTTTGGACCTTTTGCTTACCTATTGTTCTGTTGTCCTGAATGTCAGGAAGGTCTTTGCCTCAGGCCACCCCTTTGTGAAGCCTGAACAAAACAGTTTTCAAATGGAAATGAATGAGCATCACCTGTGGCTCTTTGCTTAATTGCTTTGGAACAGGATGTGTCTGAATCAGCCTCTTGGCCCTGTGTGACTTAGATTCTCAGCACGTGATGGATCTAAAGAAAGATTCCATGTGTGCATCCAAAACCAAAATGGCAAAAAGTTCAGTAATTGTGAATGAAGTCTCTTTCCTTCCTCTGTTAGGTTCCTGACCTCCATCAAGAGAGAATAGGGATCCTTTGGGTCAAATGAGTTCTTGAAACCCTGAAGAGGTGCTTGGGTTTTCTCATGACTCCAAATCACATAAAGAATCTATACCTATCAGTCAGTAGTAGTCAGTCAATATTGCTCCCAGAAATCGTGGAAGAAATACTCATGTCACCAGATCTACATGTACATTTAATCACAAAAATATTCTGGACACAAAATTCAAAGTTCACATTTTTTATTGTACCAAAGCCTAAATGGAAAGTGAACATAGATTACTAAAAACATCCATGTCCAAGTTGCCTAATGCTCTCAAATGACAAACCTATTGGTGACTACATATTTGTTTCTTCCTAAGATTATATATTCAAAATCAACCCTGTTGAAAATATCTAAGCCTATCTCTCACTTTATACTTTGCTTCATTTCATAATGTCTCTATTGATATCTGCTTACCTAAATATTTTCCCAAGTTCATCATTGTGATTGACTCTTCACATGTGCTGACATTTAAATTCATTCTGTAACTATTGCTAAATAACATGTGTTCCAAATCCTACACTCACTCTTCTTCCTAAACCTACCTACTATCTTCCTAATCCTACCGACTATCCCTTTTTGACTGGATGTTCTCTTCGACATTTAGTCATCCAAGGTACAAGGTCCTATGCCATTGTATATGGATTTATCTGAGACATCTGTGCAGAACGTAATTCAATGGTAAGTAACCCAATCAAGGGCCCAATACCCTTCTGGGCATCAAATCTTATTTAGACTTCTGTTTTCATGAGTACATTTCACCTCTATATTCTTATCAATATTGCAGGTTCCCAATACCATTATTCATCCAGCAAAATGATTCCTAACCCAAATCGAACCTGTTATTAACCCTAATTATACAGTGTTCCCTCAATCTTACTTTACAGAAGAGCAGGGACAGAGTTGGTCTTATAATACTGGAATGTAGGCGATCTTCTACCTGCTGAGAACCTCAAAGGTCCAAGATGTAGGCAGCTATGAAGGACCTGAGAGACCAAAAGTCATCTTCCATGGCAAACAACCTGGTCAGGATGAAGGGTTGTGTCTGAATCAGCCTCTCTCTTCTTAATGTAGAGAAGATGGACCAAAGGAGGCCTGTGTGGAGAGCTGATTCCGGTTGCCTATGGTTGATATACCATTCTAACTTGTGAAAGTGTCACAGGACGTAGGGGAAGCCTCCATCTCATGGGACCCTTGGAAGCAACTGTGAGGACAAAGTGGTTGCCAAGGCAGTGACCTCATTCAGTTCCTGAAGGAAGTGACCTGACCTCACTTCCTTGGTGATGGAATGTGGGATCCAGGAAGCCAGGCACACAGAGCCAGTCCCAGTTCCACTCCCAGTGGTCTCACTTGTTTGGATTTACCAAAGCTGAGTCAGGCTATCTTGGTACCTAGAGATGTGAGGATGGCCAAACGGAAGGAAAGCTCTGAAGAGGGGCCTTTTCTGAGAAAGCAGGTAGTGGCACACCACTGGATTTTGAAAAGTCTCAGTGAAGAAACCCTGGTTTGTGCCTTCTAATTACCTATTGTTCTGTTGCCCTGAATGTCAGTAAGGTCTTTGCCTCAGGCCAACCCTTTATGAAGCCTGATGAAAAAGTTTTCAAATGAAAATGAATGGGCTCCAGAATGGCAATATGTAAATCAATGGTTGTGCAACTGAAGTGATTCTGCAATCTGTATATGGGGTAAAAATGAGAGCTCATATCCCACTTGAATCAAAGTGTGAAATATGATATATCAAGAACTATGTAATGTTTTGAACAACCTACAATAAAAATTAATTAAAAAAAAAAGAAAATGAATGGGCATCATCTGTGGCTCTTTGCTTAATTTCTTTGGAAAGGGATGTGTCTGAATCAGCCTCTTTGCCCTGTGTGAGGCTGTGGCTTAGATTCTCAGCACCTGATGGATCTAAAGAAAGATCCCATGTGCGCATCCGAAACCAAAATGGCCAAAAGAGCAGTCACTGTGGATGAAGTATCTCGCATTTCTCTGTAAGGTTCCTGACTTTCATCAAGTGAGATTAGGGATCTTTGGGTCAAATGAGTTCTTCCAAGCCCTGCAGAGGCTAGCCCATAGCTGCTAGGGTTTTCTCATGACACCAATTCACATACAGAATCTAATCCCCACGGTAGGTAGTCCTCAATTTGGAGAAGCCGAGCAGTATTAACGGCAGGCCTATTTGATCATTCCTGGTTCACAGGAAGGGTGTCCAGGCCACCTAGATGTTAGGCAAATGAGGGGCTGGGGAGCTTATTTTGGATACTGACTTGGGCTGCGCCCCTCATGGAAACCTCCAGCCAAAGTTTATGATGAGTGTCTATATGGCAGAACATGAGGGCCATGTGGGAGTGTTTTGATTTTATTTGTGGTCATTTGTGTGGCAGTTGGAAGAGATGACTGCGTCCACCTGGGCTTGCTCTGATTCCCCTTAGAGACTGAGTTCTGGAACTGACCTCAGAGGAGTATTGCCATGAATTGTGTTGGGATTTAAGAGGCCACGCATGAGAGTCGCCCTTGGAAACTGAGATCTAGTTCGAGGGTAGCTTTCCACAGGACACTGGGAATCTCTGCCAGGATATTATATGATTTTATTCTTAAAGACTTGGCAGCCTTAAACACACCCCAAAACACACATGGACCTCACATAGTAGACCTCAATGTGCCTGGCTTCATGTGACCTTTTGGAACTCTTTGGGAAGCCTTGCCTGTGAGAGTTCTCCAGAGATTTCATTGAAATGAGCTTCCTCACCATTTAATGGTTCCTGAATGAATTGAAACCCACAGTGCCTCCAACTTCATCCTTGAAAAATGGTTAGATAAATACCTTGAAATTTTTGAAATTCCCATACCCAGGTGGCACTGGAGAAACTTTGGATGTCCTGTTTCTGATCATGAGTATACCAGACAGTGCCTAGATTGACTGGGTTTCATGAAAATGGTGAAGAAGAGAGATGTCAGTAACTTGGAGCCTGTTGACTAGTGGGCCTAGAGAATTGGTGGGTAGGAGTGTCGTAAAACATCTGTGGTGGGGCCATGTGGATCTGCCATTGGCTTCCAAATGGCTTTTGACTGACATGGTGCAGCTAGCTGACCCTTCTATGCAAAGGCATCTTGTTATATGGAGAGTTTTCAGGGCAATGTTCAGAATCAGGTTGCTATGTTCAAGGTGGTTCAGGTTGCTATGTGTGATAGAAGCCTGGTTTGTGCTTTCTCCTGCATACCCTGATCCACCACAAGTGACAGAACTCCCTCCAGCACTGTGTGCCAGTTGAACTCCTTGTATTTCATGAAGAAAATACTTAACTCCCAGTGCAGCAGCAAAAAAAAAAACCAGGAAAAGTGGAGGATGACCAAATGGCTTCATAGTCCACACGGGGAAACACTTAGCCCCCACTGGCCACAAAGAGAGAATTCAGCACTGCTGCCTCAGGTTCATTGGAAAATAACATACCATGTCCTCCGGGTCACATAGATGCAGACACAGCTTTGTTGGTCTCACTACAAAGGAAGCTAAAGCTCCTGACAACAACATATATTTCAAGTACCCACCCTCAGATGCAGTTTCTCTAGAAGACTTTAGGCCAGCAGCACTCCATGTTTGTGGAGTGTTTACCCTGTCCCTTACTTTTGGAGACTCCTCTACCACCTCCAAGGTTGTGAAATCCTCAGCATTTTCCATTCCATAAATATATTCACAGATTTTCTAACTTTTCTCTAATTGTGTCTTACTTGGGATTGATGGTAATGTCAAGGCGTTGTTCTGGATGAGAGTGGGAAGTTTTTTGGTAGCACATATTAACATACACGTTGGATTCATTTTCCAATTTTCCATTCTAAATACTGAAACCCTGACACAAACCCATTACCTAATAATCTCTGACTACTAATTCTAATATGATGGAGAAAATTAACCAAAACAGAATAGAAATGCAAGCAGTTCAGAGGAGGCATGTTGTATTTTTGCACTTGCCTTTTGTGTTATATAGGGTAGGAGTTATAAATCTAGTCAATTATTTGTTGAAATAGTTCACCATGTGTATGTAAAGTTAAAAAATATGTGAATTCCTGTCTCCATTTCTCTGTAGCCTGTTAAGCACATGCAATTTTATATGCACATATAGAATCCTACCTGGTATCACATGTACATTCTTTTCAGCTGGCTGACTTTGCAGGTACAAATTGTGAGAAGAGATCACTCCTCCTAAATGCTGTTTGAACTGAAAATTCAAACTATGGGTGAGCTTCCTGGTTTAACAACATTATACATAAACCCATGTTCAGCAAAATGAATATTTTTGCATCTGTGGATGATGTATATTTCATGGTGATTGTCCATTGGAATATATATTGCTATTTTTAATGTCTCTCTGTATATATATATATATATATATATATATATATATATATATATATATATATATATATATATATATAATACTCTCCAGATTTTTCAAATTATGAAAAATGGGTTTTACTATACACTCCCTAAATTCATTCATATTCTTGTATGTGGATTTATAATCAACTTTTCACAAAATTATTCTCAGAAATATTCATCCACCTGAAATACATATTTGTTTCCTATTTTTGAAAACTAATTTCAGTGAATGGTGCATACAAATCCTAATATTTCTACAGTAAGTTTAACATCAATGCAAGTAGATTCCAATGGGACATGATGTGTAGTTTAACATTCATTTTTATTCAACACTGGTACATTACTATTTCTTCAGTTCATACATATCATAGGATATATATATTTCAAGCACAAGTTAGAAAATTTATAGACAATTTTTTTCACTTTCAATCACTTCCTGCTTCAGAACACATGTATTCCTCCATCTTTCTTGGCTTGTCTTTTCATGAGACTTATTTCCACACATATTATTTTTGATTTCCATAATCACTTTTGTAGCAAAACTCACACATTCTTCATGATAAACCATAACCCTAATATTACCATTATTTGTGTAACAGGTTGGAATGAATGATTGTATATCAATATAAGATTTCTTAAAAGTTTTCAGATATCAATTCAAATCATTATTAAAAGTGGAACCAGTTACATTATATATTCACAGTAATGTCTACTCATGCATTTTCTCTATATTCATAGTCACAGGGTACACCTCTTTGTTTCCCCAATATGAATTTATACGTCTTCAAATATTGCTCCCAGATATGGTGGAAGAAATACTCATCGCCCCTGATCTAAATATACATTTAATCACAGTAATATTCTGGACACAAAATGCAAATGTCATGCTTATGATTGTACCAAAGCCACAATGTAAAGTGAACATGTATAACTAAAAACTTCCATGTCTAGGTTGCCTAGTGCTCTCAAATGTCAATCCTATTGGTGACTACATATTTGTTTCTTCCCAAGATTATATATTCAAACTCAACCCTCTTGAAAATCTCTAATCCTGTCAATCACTTTATACTTTGCCTGATTTTGTAATGTTTCCATTGATATCTGCTTTCCTACATATTTTGTCCAGTTTGTCATTGTGACTGACTCTTCACGTGTGCTGACATTTAACTTCACTCTCTAACTGAAACCCTATTGCTAAAGAACTTTTTTTCCAAATCCTATTCTCACGCTTCTTCCTAAACCTACCAACTATCTTCCTAATCCTACGAACTATACCTTTTTGACAGGATGTTCTCTTCTACATTCAATCATCCAATAAATGTCGGGTGAGCGGCAGAGGAAGATACCACCAAGAGACTGTCTCATGCAACATCTAAGGGTTTATTGGGGGTCCAGCATGCTGGGGCTCAGTGCTCACTTGAATAGAGCAGAGAGCCCTGAGAACAGCTTAAGCAAATCTTATATACTTTCCTTGGAGAGGGCAGGGAGGAAAGTTTATTGATGGGTCAGGGCGAGTGGGCAGTTTTCATGCAACTGGTGAGGGAGTACATTCTACAATTTGGCAGTTGGGGACAGCACATTCTGGGAACAAGATTAGCAAACAGTTGTCAATATTTCAACAGTGTTTTGTTAAGCATACAGAAAAACAGGAAGTGACAAGTACTAATTTTATTAACCTTTTATTCTCCACTTCTTCTTCTGGCTACTTTTAGTCATAAAAGTGATCACTTTTGGGTGTACATTCTATGTCTGCTAGTGGGGTATTGCCATAAGTTTAACTTGTCCAATTTGAGCTTGGAGAAAAGAAATTACACGGTTGAGCAAACATGGTTTTATAGTTAGCAACAATATGAAGAGTATTATTGGACCGGCCAGGGTTGATAAAAGCATAGTTAACCATGAAGACTGTGTGAACCAAGACTCAAACAACCATTTTTGGGCCTCTATCTCTGGTTGTTTCTCTTCAAGTTGTCTTTTTAATTTACTCATAGACTTTTTTACAACTCCAGTATTTTCGGCATAGAAACAACATTCTTCCCTCAATGCAGCACAAAGGCCTCCTTCTCTCATGAAATGGAGGTCCAACCCCCTACTGTTCTGTAAAATAAGTTCAGAGAGACAGGTAAAAGATTCCTGCAAAGCTCTGATGGAGGTTTCTAATATCTTAGTTTTGGTCTATTGCTGCTTCTAATTGGGTCATTTGTTGTGTCCCATGGACCAGGGCAGTGGTTCCTGTGCCCACCCCTGCAGCAACTCCTATTCCTAATAGGATGGCTAAAGTGAGGGTATATGTTCCCAGGGGAACCGGGTTCTATGCCCCCCCTATTTGATTTCAAATGAACCTGTGTTATGATAGTGCACTCTGGGAAACATCTGCACCATTACATAATTAATCATATCTGTTGACCATTTCATGAAAACATAAACAATATTTAAGTATATAGAATAATACTGTTGTAGGGACGGACGAGGCAAGGCAACCTAAGATAGCACCAAAAACAGAGAAACAGTCCTAATTGGGTGCAACCGGATTCAGAGGGCATTGCTTCTGTTGTAATCAATTCATCCCCTGAACCCCAAGTTTAGATAGTTTCAGAATTTTGTACCCAACATGTAAGGGAAGGGGCTCAGAAGTTCACAGTTTGCAGAAGTTAACAAAAAGCAAATTTTGTTTCTGTTTTTTTCTCTATTCTGTGCAAGTTTACTTTTAAAGGATGCCTGGGAGGGTGAGAGCTTTTTCTTCCCTTTCTTTTTCCCCCCTGCCAGCTGTTACCAAGGAGCCTAGTTGGTAACTTCTTAATCTTAGAAATGTAGGCATCTCTGTGAAGCGCCAGCTCAAGGCCAGAGGCATTGTTCACATATTTTGGGAAAAACTAGTAAGGGGTTGTCTAGCTTAGAAGTGCTGAGTTTTTTAGCCAGTGGCCAAGTAGAACAGGGCAATACAAAAAGTGAAAGTTTATCTACATTGAACTCTTTTATATGGAGCCTTTTGCTGAAAGTTCTAAAGTCAGCCATGGTGATGACTTCTGGAGAAGGTCAGTTAATACATTTCTGTGGGCCTGGCACAGAGGGGAAACACGGGGAAGGTGGGGCTGAGAGCAGCTCCGAGGATCTGAGAATGAGGAAGGAGAGATGTACAAGAATAATGGGAAAGGGGTTTGGGATTTCTTAGCAACAAAAACATGAGCAGTAGAACAGGTAGAGTAGAGGGGAAGATGGGAGTGAGTATCCCAAAACCCTGTGAGACACTTCAAATTCTTAGTAAACTGTTTTCAGTGATGACAAAGCAACTTTAAAGGCCATTTTTATTACATCTTGGATAGGGGTCTGAGGGCTCTCCTCAGCTGGTTTGAGCTTTGGGTTAGCTAGTAAGAGGTCCTGGTGGGACCCGGTGCAGGCACTGACAGGAGAAGAGAGGAGTGAGTGGGTACAGGGGTGCCTTAGTACCTGCTACCTGAGAACCGGCGAAGTTAGGGGGTTTTGATCTAGTAATTCGAGGAGAGAAATCAGGTTTCTGAGGTGGGAGTGACAGCAGAGAGTCTGGAGCAGAAGGCTGAGAGTGAGGATCTATTGGAGAAGCATAGTTCAGGATGTGAGTGAGGGAGGGAAAAGGCTTCCACATAGGGAAATCTCCTTTCACACTTTTGAGCACTTGCAGAAGTTAAAAAGGTCACCCAGAATTTGAGGATCTAGAGACCCCTCTGGGGGCCATCGGTTTTGGTTATCTAATTGGTAATATGGCCAATGCTGTGTACTGAGTTTGATGAGGAGTTTGGATTCCATCAGGCAGCCCCTGTATGCTCACATCCCGATGACATACAGAAGAAGTCAGCTTTTTCCCCACCCATCCGTGACGTTTTGTGTTTTTGATAGTCTGCCAGGCAACCATAGTAATCTAGCCTAGCCAACCTGCATCTGGTTCGCGTGTCCCTACATCCATAATGTTTGTTTCCATTGTCTATGATACAGAAGGGATTTAATGGAATTTTATTTGGATCCTCTTCATCAGGGTTATCTCAATAGGAATGACATATAGCCAGCTGACAAATGTCTGGGTGGAGAGATGGCCACCAGGTCCCTAAGTTGACTCTTTGTGAGATTGATTATACTTCTTTTCCAGTAGAATTTGTGATCAGCCATTGCTGCTGAATGGGCTGATGACGGTTAAGACTACTTGTGGCCAAGGGGAGAGTCTATAACCTTATCCACATGGCGAATATGCAATTTGAAAGTATTACCAGTCTTTTCCAGTTTCCAGCCAGAGTCTGGACAGGGCACAGGCTTGGGATGAGAGGCATGGATCCAGGAAGTGATTCTGTCTACCTTTACCACTGTAGGTGTTATAAGTAGCACCTGGTATGGTCCTTTCCAGCGGGGTTCCGGGGATGACACCTGATGTCGTCATAAGTAGATGAACCCTCTTATTTGATATCGATGTGGAGTCCCCTCATTTCCAGTTTGGTAGGCAGTGGCCAGCTTTTTTCACAGGTATCACTGAGTTCTTTTAAGAGCTTTACGTCTGTCAAGCAAGGGGGTATAAAAGTGATGGTTAGGTCTTAGAGTTGGGATTAGGTCCCTTATTGGAGGAGGGCCACCACAGAGAATTTCACAGGGGGTAAGGTTACTCAAAGAAAGAGAGGGAGTATTTCTTGCATGAAACATTGCATAAGGCAAGAGCATAATACAATCTTTTATGTTGGTCTCTATGCTTAATTTCGTTAAATCTCTTTAATGGTTCTATTCATTCTTTCTACCTGTCCTGAACTCTGGGGTCTATAAGCACAATATAACTTCCAATGAATCCCCTGTTTCCTGGCTAACCCCTGACTTACCTGGACCATGAACACGGGTTCATTATCAGACCCTATTACCCGCTTAGCTTCCTCCAATGGTAGAGAGGCTGAGTCAGCAGCACGGGAATCACTTAGAGGGTGTTGTGGGTTAGAGGACGAGTGCAGCGGATAAGGAGGGGGAGAAGAGTCCAGTAGAGTCAAATCTTGTGACTCAGGAAGAACAAAGTTTGCAGGAGGAGGAGGAGGAGAGGGTTTGAGAGATCATGGGGGAAGGAGTAGGAGCAGAGGCAAGGGCAAAAAAAGGCTTCACCCATGGAGGAGGAGATTTGCAGAGGTCCTGAAAAGTTAAGATATATGGCTGTTGATCTGGATGACTATGTGGCCCCTGCTGAAAGACAATATCTCTGACTTCTTAAATTAGTGGTAAATAGAAAGATCCTTCTAGGGGCCATACGACTCTAAAGGTGGGCCATTCTGAGGCACAGAGAGTCTGCCAGGTCTAGCGTTTTACTAAAAAAAGAAAGATTCTGAGCCCTTAAGCGAATTTTGGTCCAGTGATCAAGGGTCAGGGACAGAGGCATTGAAGTGCTGTGTCCCATGATGAACGATACACAAACTAAATGCAACGACACACGACACAGATATAACAAGACCATAAAGACAGGCAATGGACGTACATCACTGAGACCAGGAATCAGTAGACAGCAAAACCCGATGGAATGGCAATACCGAATCCGAAACAAAATATCACTGAATCGAGGAGACAATTGTTCCTTGATTTCCTGAGTCCTCTGCGGCGTCCCCCAGGGAGGTGCCCTGTGTCTCTGTGAGAGGTCTCTCAGCCAAAGTCGGAGAGAACTCAGGCTCTTCATCGCAAGCGATATTGCCAAGCCCTAACATGAATCCTGAAACCACAAAGAGGTGCCTTACTTGCTCCGAGAGGAGCCCTTTGGGGTCTCTCGTCCACCAGTGATGGAACTCGGTGGAACGTCAATATGTAAAGGTCCGGCGAGTGTCAGAGGAAGAGATCACCAAGAGACTGTCTCATGCAACAGCAAAGGGTTTATTTGGGGTCCAGCATGCTGGGGCTCAGAGCTCACTTGAATAGAGCAGAGAGCCCTGACAACAGTTTAAGCAGGGATTATTTACTTTCCTTGAGAGGGCAGGGAGGAAGTATACTGATGGGTAAGGGCGAGTGGGCGGTTTACATGCAACCTGGTGAGGGAGCATATTCTACAGTTTGGCAGTTGGGGACAGTACATTCTGGGAACAAGATTAGCAAACAGTTCTCAAGATTTCAACAGTGTTTTGTTAAGCATACAGAAAAACAGGAAGTGACAATTAACTATTTTAATAACCTTTCACTACCGACTATCCTTTTGGACTGGATGTTCTCTTCTACATTCAATTTTCCAAGGTACAAGGTCCTATGCCATTGTATATGGATTTATTAAAACCTAAGTATCCCGATCAAGGGCCCAATGCCCTTCTGGGCTTCAAATGTTACTTAGATTTCTGTTTTCATACATATATTTCCCCTGTACATTCTTATACATATTGCAGGTTCCCAATACCATTATTCATTCAGCAGAATGATTCCTAACCCCGAATCGAATATGTTATCAATCCTAACCATACACTGTTACCTCAATCTAACTTTAGAGAAGAGCAGGGACAGAGTTGGTCTTACAATACAGGGATGTAGGGGATCTTCCACCTGCTGAGAACCTCAAAGGTATATGCAGTAATGATCCCTGAAGAAGATGTAGGCACCTCTGAAGGACCGGATTGAGAAAAAGTCATCTTCCATGGTGAACAACCTGGTCATGATGAAGGGTTGTGTCTGAATCAGCCTCTCTATTCTTAATGTAGAAAAGATGGAAAAATGAGACCTGTGTGGAAAGCTGTTCCCGGGTGCCTATGGTTGATATACCATTCTAACTTGTGAATGTGTCACAGTAAGCAGGGGCAGCCTCCATCTAAAGGGACCCTTGGAAGCAACTGTTAGGACAAAATGGTTGCCAAGGCAGTGACCTCATTCAGTTCCTGAAGGAAGTGACCTGACCTCACTTCCTTGGTGATGGAATGTGGGATCCAGGAAGCCAGGCACACAGAGCCAGTCCCAGTTCCACTCCAATTGGTCTCACTTGTTGGATTTACCAAGGACAGAGTCAAGCTATCTTGGTACCTACAGATGTGAGGATGGCCAAATGCCAGGGATGCTCTGAATAGGGGCCTTTCCTGAGAAAGCAGGTAGTGGCACACCAATGGATTTTACATTTCTCAGTGAAGAAACCCTGGTTTGTTCCTTCTAATTACCTATTGTTCTGTTGCCCTGAATTTCAGTAAGGTCTTTGCCTCAGGCCAACCCTTTAGAAAGCCTGAAGAAAGAGTTTTCAAATGGAAATGAATGGGCAACATCTGTGGCTCTTTGCTTAATTGCTTTTGAGAGGGATGTGTCTGAATCAGCCTCTTGGCGTGTGTGTGGCTATGGCTTAGATTCTCAGCACCTGATGGATCTAAAGAAAGATTTTATGTGCGCATCCAAAACCAAAATGGCCAAAAGAGCCGTCACTGTGGGTGAAGTATCTCGCATTCCTCTGTAAGGTTCCTGACTTCCATCAAGTGAGAATAGGAATCTTTGGGTCAAATGAGTTCTTCCAAGCCCTGCAGAGGCCAGCCCATAGCTGCTAGGGCTTTCTCATGACACCAATTGACATTAACAATCTAATCCCCAAGGTAGGTAGTCCTCAATTTGGAGAAGCAGAGCAGTATTAACGGCAGGCCTATTTGATCATTCCTGGTTCACAAGAAGGGTGTCCCGGCCACACAGACTTTAGGCAAATGAGGGGCTGGGGAGCTTATTTTGGATACTGACTTGGGCTGCGCCCCTCATGTAAACCTCCAGCCAGAGTTTATGATGAGTGTCTATATGGCAGAACATGAGGGCCATGTGGGAGTGTTTTGATTTTATTTGTGGTCATTTGTGTGGCAGTTGGAAGAGATGACTGGGTCCACCTGGGCTTGAACTTGCTGTGATTCCCCTTAGAGACTGAGTTCTGGAACTGACCTTAGAGGAGTATTGCCATGAATTGTGTTGGGATTTAAGAGGCCACGCATGAGAGTCGCCCTAGGAAACTGAGATCTAGTTCGAGGGTGGCTTTCCACAGGACACTGGGAATCTCAGCCAGGATATTATATGCTTTTATTCTTAAAGACTTGGCAGCCATAATTAAGATTCAAAACACGCATGGCCTCCATCTCATGGGATTCTTGGAAGCAACTGTTAGGACAAAATGGTTGCCAAGGCAGTGAAATCATTCTGTTCCTGAAGGAAGTGACCTAACCTCACTTCCTTTGTGATGGAACTCTCTGAACTTGGGATCCAGGAAGCCACTTAAACAGTGCCAGTCCTAGTCCCAGTCTCAGTGTTTTCACTTTTTGGATTTCCCGAGGACAGAGTCATTCTTTCCTGCTAACTACTGATGTTAGGATGGCCAAATAACAGGAAAGCTCTGAAGAAGGGCCTTTCCAGAGAAAGAAGGTAGTGCCTCACTGCTGGCTCCTGACAACTTCAGAGAGGTGACCAAAGACACAAGATCTGAGACACACAGGCCATTTTGGGGGAACATTGTATGGCCCTCCAGTCACAGGACACTCCGGATAGTCACAGACCTACTTGTGGGAAGGAGGTGTCTTTGTGGGTGTGGGTGTGAGTTTGTGGTTTTCTCTCATGTTCTGAAAGCATCACGGGAGTTCCAGGGTTTTCAATCATTCGAAGCCAGGGAGTTCCCTTAGCCGGGCCAGCTTCCTCCTGGGGAGGTGGGGCTGTGTGTGCTGTGGGGGAGTTATCTGGAGGGCGTAGGGCCAGCTTAGCTTCCTCCAATGGCGGAGAGGCTGAGTCAGCTGCAGGGGAATAACTTAGAGGGGGTTGGTGGTGGGGGGATGAGGGCAGGGTATAAGGAGGGGGATGAGAGTCCAGTAGAGTCAAATCTTGTGACTCAGGGAGAACAGAGGGTGGTGGAGGAGGAGAAGCAGAGGGTTTGAGAGATCATGGGGGAAGCAGTACGAGCAGGGAAAGGGACAAGGAAAGGCTTCACCCATGGAGGAGGAGACTTGCAGAGGTCCTGCAAAGTTAAGATACATGGCTGTTGATCAGGATGGCTATGTGTGCGCAGCTGAAAGACAATATCTCTGACTTTTTAAATTAGTGGAAAGAAGAAAGATGCTTCTAGGGGCAATCCGACTTGAAAGGTGAAACATTCTGAGGCACAGACAGTCTGGCAAGTCTGGAGTTTTACTGAAAAAGAAAGATTCTGAGCCCTTAAGCGAACTTTGGTCCAGTGATCAAGGGTCAGGGACAGAGACATTGAAGTGCTCTTTCCCATATTGAAAGATACACAAACAGTGAATGCAACAACACACAACACAGACAAGACAAGACAATAAAGACAGGCAATGGACGTCCAAAACTGAGACCAGGACTGCATAGCAGGCAAAACCCTATGGGCTGGCAATACCGAATCTGAAACAAAAAATCACTGAGTCGAGGAGACAATTGTTCCTCGATTTCTCGAGTCCTCGGTGGCATCCCCCAATACCATTATTCATGCAGCAGAATGATTCCTAACCCAAATCTAACATGTTATCAACCCTAACCATATACTGTTACCTCAATCTAACTTTTCAGAAGAGCAGGGACAGAGTTGGTCTTACAATCCAGGAATGTAGGGGATCTTCCACCTGCTGAGAACCTCAAAGATCCATGCAAAAATGATCCCTGAAGAAGATGTAGGCAGCTTTGAAGGACCTGATTGAGCAAAAGTCATCTTCCATGGCGAACAACCTGGTCAGGATGAAGGGTTGTGTCTGAATCAGCCTCTCTGTTCTTATTGTAGAGAAGATGGACCAAATGAGACCTGTGTGGAGAGTTGTTCCCAGGTGCCTATGTTTTATATACCATTCTAACTTGTGAATGTGTCACAGGAACCAGGGGCAGCCTCCATCTCATGGGACCCTTGGAAGCAACTGTTAAGACAAAATGGTTGCCAAGGCAGTGAACGCATTCTGTTCCTGAAGGAAGTGACCTCACCTCACTTCCTTTGTGATGGAACTCTCTGATCTTGGGATCCAGGAAGCCAGTTAAACAGTGCCAGATTTAGTCCCAGTCCCAGTGTTCTCACTTTTTGGATTTCCCGAGGACAGGGTCATTCTTTCTTGCTAACTACTGATGTTAGGATGTCGAAATGGCAGAAAAGCTCTGAAGAGGGGCCTTTCCTGAGAAAGAAGGTAGTGCCTCACCGCTGACTCCTGACAACTTCAGAAAGTTGGCCAAAGACAAAAGATCTGAGACAGGACAGGCTATTTTGGAGGAACATTGTATGGCCCTCCAGTCAGAGGACACTCCGAATAGTCACAGACCTACTTGTGGGAAGGAGGTGCCTTTGTGGGTTTGGGTATGAGTTTGTGGTTTTGTCTCATGTTCTGAGAATAGGTAGGAAAGGCGGTTTGTTTGGTTTGGAGTGAACTATTTCTAGTAAGTCTTTTGACAATGTGAGTGTTTCTATGTCTGTAATTCACTGTCCATGGTTGTAGACATTAGAAAAGATAATGCATCAGTGGATGTGTCCTGTCTATGAGAAAGCTCCCCAGCATTCATTCTACCAAATTTATGAATGGACTGCCGCTTGCCTTATGGATGGCCAACTCCTGCTATGTGTGCATCCAAAACCAAAATGGCTAAAAGAACAGTCATTGTGGATAGAGTCTCTTGACTTCCTCTGTAAGGTTCCTGATATCAATTAAGTGAGAATAGAGATCCTTTGGGTCAAGTGAATTCTTTAAATCCTACAGAGGCTAGCTCATAGTTGCTTGGGTTTTCTCATGACATTAATTCACATAAAGAATCTAAAACGCACAGTCAGTAGGCCTCAAATTGGAGAAGCGGAGCAGTATTAATGGCAGGCCTATTTGATCACTCCTGGTTCACAGGAAGCATGTCCAGGCCACCATGACTTTAGGCAAATGAGGGGCATGGGAGCTTATTTTGTACACTGCCTTGGGCTGCACCCCTCAAGGAAACCTCCAGCCAGAGGTTATGATGAGTGTCTATATATAAGAAGATGAGGGCAATGTGGGAGTTTTTTGGTTTTAATTGTGGTCATTTGTGTGGTGGTAGGAAGAGATGACTGGGTCCACCTGGGCTTGAACTCTGGTGTGATTCCCCATAAAGACTGAGTTCTGGAATTGACCTCAAAGAAGTATTGCCATGAATTGTGTTGGCATATTAGGAGGCCACACATAAGATTGGCCCTTGGAAACTGAGATCTAGGCCCAGAGTGGCTTTCCACAGAGCACTGGGAATCTCAGCCAGGATATCACATGATTTTATTGTGAAAGATTTGACAGCCATAGTTGAGAGTCAAAACACACATGGACTTCACATTGTAGACCTCAATGGGCCTGGGTTCATGTGAACTTTTGGCCACTCTTTGGGAAGCCTCTCCTGTGATAGTCCTCCAGAGCTTTCATTGAAATTAGCTTCCTCACCATTTGATGGTTATTGAATTAATTGAAAAACTCAGTGCCTCCAACTTCATTCTTGAAATATGGCTCAATATATAACATGAACTTTTTGTAATTCCCATGACCAGGTGGCACTGGAGAACCATTGGATATCCTGTTGCTGATCATGAGTGTACCAGACAGTGCCTTGATTGACTGGGTTTCACGAAAATTGTGAAGATCAGAGATGCCAGTTAGTTGGACCCTGCTGAGTAGTGGTCCTAGAACAAAGGTGGCCAGGTGTGAAATAAAACAGCTATGGTAGTTTCATGTGGATCTACCATTGGCTTCCAAATGACTTCGACTAACATTGTGCAGTCAGCAGACCCTTATATGTAAAGGCATCATGTTGTATGCATAGGTTTCAGGGCAATGTTCAGAATCAGGTTGCTTTGGTAAAGGGGGCAAGCTATGTTGGACAGAAGCCTGGTTGGTGCATAATCCTACAGACCCTGTCCCACCACACGTGACAAAACTCCATCCAGCACTGTGTCCCAGTTGAACTCCTTGTATTTCGTGAAGCAATTACCGAACTCCCAGTGCATCAGGAAGAAAAACCACGAAAATTGGAGGATGACCAAATGGCTTCACAGTCCACACGAGGAGACACTTAGACACCAGTGGCCACAGTTGACCTACAAAGAGAGAATTCAGCACTGCTGCCTCATGTTCATTGGAAAATAAGATACCATGACCTCCAGGTCACATAGATGTAGACACAGCTTTGATGGTCTCACTACAAAGAAGCTAAATCTCCTGACAACGTATATTTCAAGTGCCCAACCTCAGAGGCATTTTCTCCAGAAGTCTTTGGGCCAGCAGAGCTCCATGTTTGTGGAGTGTTTACCATGTCACTTACTTTTGGAAACTCCTCTTCCACCTCTAAGGTTGTGAACTCCGGAGCATATTCAATTCCAGATATGTATTCACAGATTTTCTAACTCATCTCCTCTAAATGTGGTATTTGGGGCGAAGGTAATATCAAGGCATTGTTCTGGATGAGAGTGGGAAGATTTTTGTGTAGCACATATTTGCATACACATTGGATTCATTTTCCAATTTTCCATTCGAAATACTCAATCCCTGATACTATCCCATACCCTACTAGACTCTGACTACTAATCCTAACATGATGGAGAAAAATAACCCAAACAGAATAGAAATACAAGCAAATCAAAGAGTCGTGTTGTATAGTTGAACTTGCCTTTTCTATTATATAGCGTAGGAGTTATAAATCTAGTCAATTTTTTGTTGAAAGAGTTCTCCATGTGTTTTTACACTTATCAAATATGTGAATTCCTGTCTCCCCCATTTCTCTGTATCCTATTCAGTACATGTATTTTTAAATGCACATATAGAATCATACCTTGTATCACACGTATTTTCTTGTGAGGTGGCTGACTTGGCAGATACAAATTGTGAGAAGAGATCACTCCTCCTAAATGCTGTTGGAACTGAAAATTCAACCTATGGGTGGGCTTCCTAGTTGAACAACTTATACATAAATCCATGTTCAGTAAAATGAATGAATACTTTTGGATACGTGGATGATATATATTTCACGATTAATTTCGATTGGCATATATATTGCTAGTTTTTAATGTCTCTCTGTGTGTGTGTGTGTGTGTGTGTGTGTGTGTGTATACACACACACTGTCCAGATTTTACTAAATATGAAATATATGTGTCTTTTGGCCACTCTTTTGGAAGCCTTACCTGTGAGAGTTCTGTAGAGCTTTCATTGAAATGAGCTTCCTCAACATTTAATGGTTCCTGAATGAATTGTATCCCACAGTGCCTCCAACGTCATCCTTGAAAAATGGCTCAGTAAATACCATAAAATGTTTGAAATTCCCATGACCAGGTGTCACTGGAGAACCTTTGGAAGTCTTCTTGCTGATCATGAGTGTACCAGACAGTGCCTTGTTTGACTTGTTTTCTTAAAAATTGTGTAGAACAAAGATGCCAGTAAGTTGTAGCCTGCTGAGAAGTGGGCCCAGAGCTGTGGTGAGCAGGTGTATGATAAAACATCTGTGGTGGGGCCATGTGGTTCTGCCATTGACTTCCAAATGGATTTTGGCTGACATGGTGCAGCCAGCAGACCCTTATATGTAAAGGCATCTTGTTATATGGAGAGGTTTCAGGGCAATGATCAGAATCAGTTTGTTATGGACAAGGGGCCAAGCTATGTGGGATAGAAGGCTGGTTGGTGAATTCGTCTGCAGACCCTGACCCTCTACACATGACATAACTCCCTCCAGCACTGTTTCCCAGTTGAACTCCTTGTATTTCATGAAGCAAATACCAAAATACCAGTGCAGAAACAAGAAACATCACGAAAATTGTAGGAGGAACAATTGGCTTCACAGTCAAGAAAGGGAGACACCTAGCCCCCAGTGTCCACAGTTTACCTACAAAGAGAGAATACAGCACTGCTGCCTCATGTTCTTTGGATAATAAGAAACCAAGTCCTCCAGGTCACATAAATGCGGACCCATCTTTGATGGTATCACTACAAAGAAAGCTAAAGCTCCTGACAACAACATATATTTCAAGTGCCCAACCTCAGGGGCAGTTTCTCAAGAAGTCTTTAGGCCAACAAAGTTCCACGATTGTGGAGTGTTCATCCTGTCCCTTACTTTTGAAAACTCCTCTACAACCCCCAAGGTTGTGATCTCCTGAGCATTTTCTATTCCAGATATGTATTCACCGATTTACTAATTCATCTCCTCTAACTGTGTCTTACTTGGGGTGAAGGTAATGTCAAGGCATTGTTCTGAATGAGAATGGGTAGATTTTTTGTAGCACATATTTGCATACACAATGGATTCATTTTCCTATTTTCCATTCGAATTACTGAAACCTGACACCAACCCATACCCTACTAGAGTCTGCCCACTAATCCTAATATGATGGAGAAAAATAACCCAAGCAGAATAGAAATACAAGCAGTTCAAAGGAGGCATGGTGTATTGTTGGACTTGCCTTTTGCATGATAAAGTGTAGGTGTTATAAATCTGGTAAATTTTTAATTGAAATATTTCTCCATGTGTTTTGAAAGGTATCAAATATGTGAATTCCTGTCTCCCTTTATCTGTTGCCTATTTAGCACATGTATTTTTATATGCACATATAGAATCCTACCTGGTACCACACGTAAATTCTTGTGAGATGGCTGACGTGGCAGATAAAGATTGTGAGAAGAGATCACTCCTCCTAAACCCTGTTGGAACTGAGAAGTCAACCTATGGGTGAGCTTCCTAGTTGATCAACATTGTACATAAATCCATGTTCAGTAAAATAAATATTTTTGGATCTGTGGATGATATGTATTTCATGATGAATTTCGATTGTCATATATATTGCTGCTTTTTAATATCTCTGTGTGTGTTTTGTGAAAAATCTACACTCTCTAGATTTTTCAAAATATGAAATATATGTCTCTTATTATACACTCCCTAAATTCATTCATGTTCATGTATGTGGTTTTATAATCAAATTTTCACAAGATTATTTTCAGAAATATTCATCCACCTCAAGTACATATTTTTTTTCTAGTACTGAACACTCACTTCAGTGAAAGGTGCATACAAATCCTTATAGTTCTAAAGTAACTGACCCAGTTTAACATCAATGCAAGTAGATTCCTATGGGAAATGTTGTGTATTTTAATGTTCATTTTTATTCAACACTGGTACATTACTATTTCTTCAATTTATGGACAACTTAGAAAATACATTTCATCCACATTTCACAAATTTAAAGGCATTTGGTACACTTTCAATCACTTCCTGCTTCAGATCACACGTATTCCTCCTTTTTTTTTGACTGGTCTTTTCATGATACTTCTTCCTAACGCATTATATTTGATTTCCATAATTATTTTGAAGCAAAACTCACACACTCTTTATGATAAACCATAACACTAATATTACCATTAGATGTATAATTGTTTGGAATGAATGATTGTATATCAATATAAGATTTCCTGTATATTTTCAGATATCAATTTATTCCAATTTCTAAAGTTGAAACCAGTTATATTATTTATTCACAGTATGGACTATTCATCCATTATCTCTATATTCATAGACACAGGGTACAACTTTTTTATTCCAAATACTAATTTATGAGTTTTCAGAATATAGCTCCCTTTAATGGTGGGAGAAATACTCATGTCACCAGATCTACATATATATTTTATCATAGTAATATTCTGGATAAAAAATTCAAAGGTCACACTTATGTTTGTACCAACGCCTAAATTGAATGTGAGTAAGAATTACTAAAAACATCCATGTCCAGAATGCCTAAGGCTCTCAAATGTCAATCCTATTGGTGAGGAGATATTTGTTTCATGCTAAGATTATATATTCAACCTCAACCCTGTTGAAAATGTCTAATCCTCTCACTCACTTTATACTTTGCCTTATTTCTTAATGTCACTATTGATATCTATTTTCCTACATATTTTGCCCAGTTCATCATAGTGACTGATTCTTCACATATGCTGACATTTACATTCATTCTCTAACAAAAACCCTATTACTAAAAAAGTCTTGGTCCAACTCCTAGACTCACTCTTCTTCCAAAACTTACTATCTTCCTAATCCTCCCGACTACCACTTCTTGACTGGATGTTCTCTTCTACATTCAATCATCTGAGGTATAGTGTTTTATTCCATTCTATATCAATTTATCTCAGACCTCAGTGCAGAATGTAATTCAAAGCTAAGTATCCCAATCAAGGGCCCAATACCTCTCAGCGCTTCAAATCTTACCTAGATTTCTGTTTTCATACTTATATTCACCTATAAATTCTTATAAATATTGCAGGTTTCCAATACCATTATTCATCCAGCAGAATGATTCCTAATACAAATCGAACATGTTATTAATCCTAACTATACACAATTCCCTCAATCTCACTTTACAGAAGAGCTGGGACAGAGTTGATCTTACAATACAGGAATGTAGGGGACCTTCCAACTGCTGAGAACATCAAAGGTCCATGCAAAAATGATTCCTGGAGAAGATGTAGGCAGCAATAAAAGACCTGAGAGAGCAAAAGTATTCTTCCATGGCAAACAACCCAGTCAGGATGAAAGGATGTTTCTGAATCATCCTCTCTCTTCTTAGTGTAGGGAAGATTGACCAAACTAGGCCGGTGCAGACAGGTGTTCCCAGGTGCCTATGGTTTTTAAACCATTCTAACTTGTGAAAGTGTCACAGGAAGATGGGGCATCCTCCATCTTATGAGACCCTAGGAAGCAAATGTTAGGAAAAAGTGGTTGCCAAGGCAGTGACATCATTTAGTTCCTGAAGGAAGTAACCTCACTTCACATCCTTGTTGATGGAACTTTCCGAATTTGGGTTCCAGGAAGCCAGGCACCCAGACCCAGTCCCAGCCCCAATCCCAGTGATTCCAATTGTTTGGATTTACCAAGGACAGAATCAGTCTTTCGTGGTACCTACTTATGTGAGGATGGCCAAATGTCAGGAAAGTTCTGAAGGGGGGCCCTTTCGGAGAAAGCATGTAGAGGCTCACTGCTGGCTCCTGACAACTTCACAGAGTTGTCCAAGGAGACCAGATCTGAGACAGGACAGGCCATTTCTGGGGAACATAGTATGGTGCTCCAGTTATAGGACACTCTGGATAGCTCCAAACAAACATGGGGAAGGAGGTGCCTTTGTGGGTGTGGGTGTGGGTTTGTGGTTTTTTCTCATGTCCTGAGAATAGTTAGAAAAGGTGGTTTGTTTGGTTTCTAGTGAACTGTTTCTAGTTAGTCCTTTGAAAAGGTGAGTGTTTCTATGTCTGTGTATCCCAGTGTGTCCGTAGTTGTAGACATTAAAAAAGAGAATGTCTCAGTGGGTGTGTCCTGTCAAGGAGAAAACTTCCCAACATTCATCCTGCCCAATTCATGAATGGACTGTGGCTTGCCTTATCACTGGGAAACACCTACTATCTTCCTACGTTCCTGTATTCTTCCTGAATTCTGGCCACTCTCCAGAATAGGCTCATGGTTTTGTGTCCAAGATATGGACCCCTTCCAAGCTCTGTGACATGGCCATGTTTTGGATACCTGAAGGAAATGGCAAGCATCTCAGAAAACTCAGATATCAATGTGACCAGTAAAGTCTCAGTGGAGAAACCCTGCTTTGGTCCTTTTGATTACCTATTGTTATGTTGCCCTGAATATCAGGAAAGTCTTTGCCTCAGGCCACCCCTTTGTGAAGCCAGAAGAAAACAGTTTTCACATGGAAATGAATGGGAATTACCTTTGTGTTTTACAATAATACCTTCAGAGTTTAGGCTCTCATAAACTTAAAAATACATTTAGATTGTATCTCAGTGTAGAAAGTATGATGGAACTGTAAATATCTTATTGAAAAGAAGTCCAATTATAGAACACAAATGACAGACATAAATCTCCAACATGTTTTACTTTTAAGCCTAGAATTACCATACAACCTTAGAACACCAGCTTGATACAATGCTCTTTTGAAGCTTCTACCTTACACACTTGTATACCTGGAAGATATGAACACATTAACACCACAATTACATTGATGTTTTTGTATTAACCAAGTTTAGCTTTTCAAAGAAATAACATGGCACAATTTTGTAAAAACAGTACTAGTTTAACCAGCTGTTTAATTTTTTAAGATTCCTTGCTCAAAACTTACACATATAACCAACTTACACAAAACTTTTTTATTATTTACTAAAAACCTTTTAATTACTTAATCATATAGACTCTCTTATCCAGAAACACATTTTCCCTCTATTAAATCTATATCTAGAACCTTTTAGTTTCTCTTTTCCATTTGTTAACCTCTTTCTGTTCACATTTTGAAACAATACATGTAAATTTCTGAATTTAAGCAGATTATTTTATAGACATCAACATTATACTAGGGCGTTTTTGAACACCTAGAAAACTTATAGGCCTATTTTTAAAGACATCTTTATTTTTATCTTTTTACCCAATTTGAATTGAACCATTTGAATCACGTGAATCAAAGATATTTGAATCCATTTTTAAATTTTTCATGAGTGCTCCTCATCTATCAATTGTCATATCACTGCATTATATATTGACTTACACACATACAGGCATACCGACATACAACACATAACACAAATGTAACACATAACACAATAGTAAAGGCCTTGTAGCTTTTTCAGGTGACATCTCCATTGCAATGTTTAAAAACTCCACATTTGATCAAAAATAGATCTGATCCGAAAACATTTACCGATCTGCAGGATAAAGATTATGAGCTCAAAAAAAGAAAAAAAAATACAGAATCTAAGAAAAAGCAAGAGTCCTAAAAAAGATGACTATTCAGTAATTAGTAAATACCATATAATGTACTTATTCGTTGAGTCTAGTTTGAGTTCAGGTACACATAAACTTTTACTCCTTTTTATCTGTCTCTTCCTGATTGCATATCAACTTAAGTCCTGACTGAGGTCTCGAAAACTGGAAAGACGCGAATTTTGAGCAGAAACCTCATGCCTAAGGCATTATAGCTATGTCATAATTTCCAGGTTTGAATGTTGAAAATTATGATGCAAGTTCAAGATGTAATTCTCAAAATTTTATATCTTTAGATTTTTCTACACTAGAAAAATTTGCTCACACAAAACTGAAAATTGGATCATTTTTTGATAATATAAATGGCATCATCACAAAAAAGTTTCTATAAGATAATAACCCACTTTCTTTGTTCTGAAATTTCAAAAGTGGTATTAAGTTACATTAAATTGGCTGAAATTTTTTTTTTAAAAAACCACACACTGCCATGGGTATCCGAAATTAAGCTTTAAATATTTCCAAGATTGTTGCTAATTAATGCCATTTCAATAAGCCAGACGAACCTTTTAATTTAGCACCATTTTTTTTAAATCTTACACACTGAGAGGAACAGATACCATATCATAATTTATTTTCTTTGCCCAAGTTAATGCACTGGTATATCTAGTGGAATTTTCTCAGGCTACCTAGTTAAAAATTTAAACTCTTTAATATTTTTTTTAATCCTAAGTATTTAAGGTTTCTAGCATGAACTATCTGAAATCAAACTAAACAATTGTTTAAACCCAACTTTATACTGTAAGATAGTGCAATGCTTTAGAAACCCATTTAGATACCAGATTGTTACAATAAAAAATCATCTTTTAGATACACATTCAGCCAAGATCATCCCCAAGAAACAATCTATAATATCAACATATTACTGCATTCATTCTCCCTTTTGTTAAGCAAACAGAGGTGGAGTAATCCTTAAAGTGCAGGTAAGGAATAAGGGAGTTCCCCACAGCAAAATGGCTCGGGCAGCTGCTGGGAGTCCCTTAGCCTCACTTTTTACTTACAGGATTAGTTCCTCTGGTTTGGTTTGACCCCAGGCACCAGGCATATTCTATATCTCCCAACTTTTCAGTAGTCAGCTCCCAAATAGTTCATTTTCTGCTTGCAGTTTTTTGAGTTCTAGGCTTCCCCAAGAGGGCAGAGTGGGGACTCCTTTAAAGTCCACTCTGGGGTGTCAAAATTTATGACTGAAGGTTTGGATCCCATCCCCAAATCCAATTAATGCCAATTTAATAATGAGGACAGGGTTTTGAGAAAAGTTTATGCGAGATATCAAAGTTCTTAGACCCCCAGGCATTTCCCTCTGCAGTTGGCGTGCTCAACCCAACTATGGAAAGAAAAGAAAACAGTGCTTCCCTAATCTCGCTTAACAAAGGGGAGTAAAGTACATCAAAGTTCTTTAAAACACAGCTAAGAGAGGTGTAAAAGGTGAGAACAGAAAAGCTGGCGGTTCTATTGACTTTTGGTCCCTCACAGGAGAAGCATTAGGTTAAAATTTAGCTAAAGTTACTTCCACACATCTAAGGCAGGTTGGAACACGGGACTCTGCATCGGTCCACACAATGCCATCACAATTAACAGAAACACAGACAAAAAGACACACAAAGACCATCATGCAGCTCCCGTTTGTTCACAACCCTAAGATCTTCAAACTTGTGACTCAGTGAGAATGGAGGGAAGAGGGGGAGGTGCAGAAGGTTTGAGTGATAGGATCGTGGGCAAAGGGGTCAGGTTGGAGCCAGGGACCAGAAAAGGCTTCAAGGACAGAGGCATGAAATGGCTTTGGCCCGTAATGAGAGTTACTCAAACAGAGACAACGACAATACAAACGTGACACAAACACGGACACACAGTTAACGTTTAACACGAGTTCAGAAGGAGAGATTAGAACCTTGTAACTGGCAAAACCTGATGGGTTAGACCACAAAGACAGACAGTGAATTCAACCTGAGAGACATAAGTAGCCTGCAAGACCTGTCAGGTTGGCAGCAGAGTCACCTAATTAGGACACATCCGTCCCTCCCCGAATCGTCCAAGGAGTCCCTTGCAAGGACGTGGTCTGTGGCTTCAGGACACGTCTGTCCACCACCGCCAGTGGGAACTTACGCTCTCTGCTGGCAGCCACTCTGCCAACAAAAACCGAAAACCGAAAAACCAAACCTGGTAGGGAACATGGCCGCTGCGTACAGGGGTTGCTGAAATGCTGAGTGTGGTGCTCAGTGCAGCGGCTTTAATTGAGATTTCGTGCAGTTGGTTAGAGCTCCTTTTACCGTTAATCTGTAGTAGACCACTTGCCAAGCAGCAGGAAGAACAAAGAGATGGAAAAAGAGACGCTTGGCTGCTCACAGCCATGGGCGCTTTGCGCGCATCTGCTTCCTCTTTCGCTTCACTCCAGGCAGAGAACCTGAATGTGTAATCAGCAGTGGATTGTAAGTACCTGATGCAAAGAAAGCTCAGTTACTTCTGCCCCCTTTTTTAAAATATTTTTATATACAGGGAGAGTTTATGGACTGGGATTGTTCGCTGGGCTGTGGTTTCTGTGCCGAAAATCCACTCCGCAGGAGCCACCATTTGCTTTCTGCTGGCTGTCTTGATGACTCTGTCTAAAATGTCCGGCTTCCGCATCTAGAGGTTGGAGCTGGGCTAAGGGCCGAGTCCTGTCCTCTGAAGGCTGGACCGTGGCCTCGAGCCCCTAGGTCGCCTGTTCGCCGCTGCACCTTTGGGCAGAGCCTGTCTCTGGGGTCATTCTGCATTCCCCTGCTCAGGGACCTGTGCTCTGGAGGAGGGGTCCGGAGAGCCATGGTGGCAGCTGCTTGGGCTCCAGGGGATGGGCACCGGGCTGAGGAGCAATGGAGGCCGCGGTGGTTCCGCTATAGTCACAGTCGAGCGCAGCACCCATGAGCGCGGCTAACGTGAGCATGGTCCAGAGGCAGAGGCAATGGCGGCAAGGATTCATTTCTAGAAATCTGGACTGGAAACAGAAGCAGTAGTGTTACAATCCCAAGAACTTGCTTATGCCAGGAAGCTGTAAGGGTAACATGAATATCATTGAGGAGATCTAACATGGTGGCAGGTGCAGAGAGATCAAGTCTCTGACATCTTCAAATGTGCGGGCATAGGGAGCCGTAAACTGTCTAAATGCTGTTTGCTCAGGATCACTAGGCAATGCTCAGCTGATGTGGATCTGGGGCGTACAATCTGGGCCCCTCAGAACACACACACCGAGTCCGGATAGGCTGCATTCAACCTCCAGTTCGCCTGCTTCTCATGACTCAGCACTAAAGATCCCGCTGAAATAATTGGTCGGCCCTTCTGAATTTACAGAGGTAAAAGCCAACTGAGCCTTCATAGGCAGTGGCCAAAGGACTGAAATGGGGCTTGGGAAAGTCAGTCAGGACTCACCCGTTGCATTGGTCACCCGGCAAAGGGAAAGAACGGTCACCATTTGCACGAGATACCACCATGGCAGAGAACTGACATCACGAGTGGAGGAGATATCTTCATTGAAACCTTTGTGACAGGTGTTTAATCCCCTAGCCATCTCTCTCCACACAGTGGAGAAACCTTAAGAGCCCCTCCCAGCTCTTTCATAAGGGCCCCTCCTAGCTCTCCTGTGAGCTCCATAGCCAGACCGAGGGAATCAGGAGTGGCATTGGACTTGCGTTCAGGAGCTCTCGGCTACCGCTCCCACCAGTGCAGACAACTGAGGTCTCTTGCACCAGCTACCAGGGGCATGGCTCCTGGAGAGCAAGCAAATTTGCTGAGTTTTCTCAGCCCCAAGCTCTACAGACTTAGGGGCTGAGGGAGGCAAACAGGGAGAGTGTGCCCAGGTATTCATGAAAACAGGGCTCCCAGGAGCAGCAGAACTGGCGTGTAGCCAGTATTGTGGTGAGCGGGGCCTGGTTTGAGGAAACACAAGAGAAGGCCCTAGGCACTCAGGATTGGAGACCCACCCAGTCTGGGACTTAGAGCTGCTGCACAGTTAATGGTTCCCACCTTTGAGAGGAGAAGCTTGGCCCAGTGGGCACAGCAACACCTACTTTAAGAGAAGTTAATCGAAATCTATGACTGCATTTATGTTTTTTTTTTCTTTTTCTTTCATTTTTATTTTTTGTTGGTGTAGTTGTTCTTTAACTTATTTTATGTTTTCAATTTTTTTATTTTATTATTAGTAGTATTATTTCTTTAAATTTTAATTTTCATTTTTTTATTATCATTATTATTTTTTTAAATTTCTTCCTTTCTTTATTTTCAATTTTTTTTTTCTTTTTGTTATTTCTGTAGGTGTTATAAGTACCACCTGGTATGGTCCTTTCCAGTGGGGTTCCAGGGATGACACCTGATGTCATCTTATGTAGACAAAGTCTCTTACTTGATATCGATGTGGAGTCCCCTTGTCCCCAGGTTGGTAGGCAGTGGCCAGCCGTTTTCACAGGTATCCCTGAGTTCTTTCAAGAGCTTTAAATCTGTCAAGCAAGGGGTGTGAAAGGGATCGTTAGGTCTTAGAGTTGGGGTTAGGTCCCTTCCTGGAGGAGGGGCACCATAGAGAATTTCATAGGGGGTGAGGTTACACAAAAAACAGAGTGAGTATTTCCTTCATGAAAAAGTGCATAAGGCAGTAGCATAGTACAATCTTTTATTCCGGTCTCTAAGCTTAATTTTTTAAGGTCTGTTTAATGGTTATATTCATTCTTTCCACCTGTCCTAAACTCTGGGGTATATAAGCACAATGTAACTTCCAATTAATCCCCAGGGTCTTGGCTAACCCCTTACTTATCTGGCCCATGAACGCTGGTCCAGTATCAGACCCTTTTAACTTAGGCAGGCCATATCTTGGAAAAATATCTCCTAGGATCTTCTTGACCAAAATTTGCGCTATTTCTTTTCTTTTCTTTTTTCTTTTATTTTTGAGGGGAAGGCTTCAATCCATCCTTAAAATGTACCTACAAAGACTAGGAGATATTTAAGTCTATACCTTGCTGGCTTAATTTAAGTAAAGTTCACTTCCCAGAATTGTCCTGGTTTGGTACCTCGTAGGTGCTTTCCTGCAGGAAGCTTGGAAGGGTAAGCATTAACTAATTGATGGACCCGACAGGCTTTTGTTACCCATTCAGTTATTTCCTTCACTGTGAGTCGGTTAGTGGAAAACTCTGTTCTTGATCCTTCAGGAATGCCTGCAGATTCTTTGAACCATGGTGAGTGAGTTGATGTACATTTTCTACTGACATAGTTAGAGCCGTGACTCTTGGAATTTCTACTGAAGGATTTAGAAATTCCACTTGGGGGCCTTCAGGGTTAAAAGTTATTTTGGCCCAGAGCTTGGTGAGCAGATCTCTGCCCATCAATGGGGCCAGGCATTCTGGGATTACTAGGGAGAAATGATGGATTTTTCCTTTCCCCAAGTCAATGGTCCTCTTAGTTGTCCAAGTCCGATATTTACTGCCATTAGTTTTTTGAACTAGAGACCTTTTATTAGATAGAGCGCCTATTGTGGCTTTAAGGGCTGAGTATATTGCCCCTGTATCCAGTTTACTGGGGTCTCCTCCACTTCAAAAGTTTCCCTGAGCTCGGGGAAGGGATATGAAACCCGACTTTCTTAGTCATCCTCCAGAGTCAGAATGGCTGGCTGGCCTGGATGTCACTTTCTAAGGCAATTTTGACCCAGTGTCCTTTTTCTTTAGAGTAGGCACATTGATCTGAGGCCAGGGGTGGCCTCTGTCGTGGGCCAACTTATCCCTTCTTGTCTCCCTGTTTCTTAATTTCTGGCCTATTTGTTGTTGTGACCAGGACCTTAGTCAACACCTTAGTCTGCCTTTTGCTTCATTAACCTCACTTTGCTCCCTTCTCTTCCTCAGTTTCTCTCTTATAGTATATCTTCTCAGATTCTCTGACGAAATCTCTCAAAGTGATATCTTGTAATCAATCTAAGCTTTGTAAATTTGTTTTAATATCGATTGCAGTTTGCCCATCATGACAGATGCCTTCTGATTCTCTGCCTGAGGATCGAAAGGAATATATCTCCTATATGACTCCATAATTCTCTCTAGAAACATAGAGGGAGATTCATCTGGCCCTTGAATAATCTCTCTTACCTTGGCCAAATTAGTTGGTCACTAGCGGCTGTTTGGAGACCCAGTATTAGAGCCCAGCTATAAGTGGACAGAAGCTCCCTACTTTCAAAGGTGTTGGGGTCACAGTTGGGTCGGTTAAAGGGAAAGCCGGCTTTGATTATGTTGGGTAGTTGTGTCGGATGAACATCTGGTCCGAGGATATTTTTTTCTAGGTTCCTGGAGGATTCCCTTTTGTTCCTCTGTCATGAAGAGAGTTCCTAGGAGTTGTTGGCAGTCTTCTGAAGTAGGCTGTTGTGAAAACATTAATGACTCAACCACACCTGAGAGCTGTGTTGGGTCCTCGGAAAAGGGGGATTGTAATTTTTTAAGTTATATAGGTCTGGAGAGAGGCCAATACTGGTAGGCTTGCATTTTTCCCCCATGGCCATCGATAACCATTGGCCTCTAGGGAAGGAGGGGGAGCATCCCGAGAGTTCCAGGGTTTTCAATCTTTTGCCGCCAGCGCATTCCTTTAGCTGGGCCAGCTTCCTCAATGGAAGAAGGTGCTGTGTGTGCCACAGGGAAATTATCTGTAGGGCGCTGGGCCGGCTTAGCTTCCTGCAATGGACGAGAGGCTGAGTCAGCAGCAGGGGAATCACTTAGAGTGTGTTGGGGGCTGGGGAACACGGGCAGGGGATAAGGAGGGGGAGGAGAGTCCAGTAGAGTAAAATCTGGTGACTCAGGGAGAACAGAGGGTGGAGGAGAAGAAGAAGAAGAGTGTTTGAGAGTTCCTGGGGGAAGAAGTTGGAGCAGGGGCAGCGGCAAGGATAGGCTTCACCAATGGAGGAGGAGCTTTGCAGAGGTCCTGCTGAGTTAAGATACATGGCTGTTGATCCAGATGGCTATGTGGCCCTGGCTAAAAGCCAATATCTCTGACTTTTTAAATTAGTGGGAAGTAGAAAGATCCTTCTAGGGGCCATTCAACTCCAAATGTTGGCCATTCTGAGGTACAGAGAATCTGCAACATCCGGCACTTAACTGAAAAAGAAAGATTCTGAGCCCTTAAGCGGACTTTGGTGCAGTGATCAAGGGTCAGGGAAAAAGGCATTGAAGTGCGCTGTCCCATAATGAAAGATACACAAACAGTGAAAGCAACGACACAGGACACAGACAAGACAAGACAATAAAGACAGGCAATGGACGTCCAACACTGAGACCAGGACTGAGTTGCCAGCAAAACCCGATGGGCTGGCAATACCGAATCCGAATCAAAATATCACTGAGTCGAGGAGACTATTGTTCCTCAATTTCCGGAGTCCTCTGTGGTGTCCTCCAGAGACATGGCTTGAGTTTTGTAACATGACTGTCAGGCATCGTCAGAGAGAGCTCACACTCTTCATTGACAAGCCCTAACCTGAAACCTGAAACCAGAAAGAGGCGCCTTACTTACCTGAGAGGGGTCCTTTGGGATCTCTCGTCCACAACTGCTCGATCTAGGTGGAACCTCCATATGTAAAGGTCGGGCTAGCGTCAGAAGAAGGGACAACCAAGAGACTTTATCATGCATCAGCAAAGGATTTACTGGGGGTCCAGCATGTTTGAGCTCAGAACTCACTTGAACAGAGCAGAGAGCCCTGAGAACAGCTTAAGTAGAGCTTATATACTTTCCTTGGAGAGGGCAGAGAGGGAAGTTTATTGATGAGTCTGGGCGACTGGGCGGTTTGCGTGCAACCAGGTGAGGGAGTACATTCTGCAGTTTGGCAGTAGGGAACGGCACATTCTGGGATCAAGATTAGCAAATATTCTCAAAATTTCAAAAGTGTTTTGTTAAGCATACAGAAAAACAGGAAGTGACAAGTACCTATTTTATTAAGCTTTCACTACTGACTATCCCTTTTTTACTGGATGTTCTCTTCTACATTCAATCATCCAAGGTACAAGGTCCTATGCCCCTGTATATGGATTTATCTGAGACAACTTTGCAGAAAGTAATTCAAAGATATGGATATCAATCAGGGGCCCAATGCCCTTCTGGGCTTCAAATCTTATTTAGATTTCTGTTTTCATACATATATTTCACCTATGTTTTATATATATATATATATATATATATATATATATATATATATATATATATATATATATATATCATAGTATATATATTTCATCCACGATTTCACAAATTTACAGGCATTTGTTTCACGTTCAATCAATTCCTTCTTCAGAACACATGTATTCCTCCAGGTCTCTTGACTGGTCTTTTCATGAGACTTCTTGCCAAACACATTATTATTGATTTCCATAATCACTTTTGAAGCAAAACTCACACACTGTTCACGATAAACCATAACCCTAATATTACCATTAAATGTGGAACTGGTTGGAATGAATGATTGTATATCAATATAAGATTTTCTGTATATTTTCATGTATCAATTCAAAAAATTATTTAAAATTGGAACCAGTTATATTATTTATTCTCAGTATGGTCTATTCATGCATTATCTCTATATCCAAAGACACAGCGTACACCTATTGTACCCCCAATACTAATTTATACGTCTTCAAAATATTGCTCAAAGAAATGGTGGAAGAAATACTCATGTCACCTGATCTCTTTATACATTTTATCACAGTAATATTCTGGACACAAAAAGCAAAGTTTACACTTATGATTGTACCAGAGCTTTCATTGAAATGAGCTTCCTCACCATTTAATGGTTCCTGAATGAATTGTAAGCCACAATGGCTCCAACTTCAACCTTGTAAAATGGATAGATGAATACCATGAAATTTTTGAAATTCGTATGACGAGGTGGCAATGAAGAACATTTGGATGTCCTGTTGCTGATCATTATTATACCAGACAGTGCCTTGACTGATGGGTATAATGAAAATGGTGTAGAACTGAGATGCCGGTTAGTTGAAAACTGCAGAGTAGTTGGCCCAGAGCAGTGATGTGCAGGTGTGTGATAAAATATTTGTGGTGGTGCCATGTGGATCTGCCATTGACTTCCAAATGGCTTTTAGCTGATATGGTGCACCAAGCAGACCCTTATATGTAAAGGCGTCTTGTTATATGGAGAGGTTTCAGGGCAATGTTTAGAATCAGTTTGCTATCGTCAAGGGGGCAAGCATATGGGATAGAAGCATGGTTGGTGCGTTCTCCTGCAGACTCTGAACCACCACATGTCACAAAACTCCCTCCAACACTGTGTCCCAGTTGAACTCCTTGTATTTCGTGAAGCAAATACCAATCTCCCAGTGCAGCAGCAAGAAACACCACGAAAATTGGAGGATGACCAAATGGCTTCACAGTCCACATGGGAGACACTTCGGCCCAGTGGCCTCAATTTACCTACAAAGAGAGAATTCAGCACCGCTGCCTCATGATCATTGGAAAATAAGAAACCATGTTCTCCAGGTAACATAGATGCAGACGCAGCTTTGATGGTTTCATGACAAATGAAGATAAAGCTCCTGACAACAACATATATTTCAAGTGCCACACCTCAGAGGCAGTTTCTCCAGAATTCTTTTGGCCAGCAGAGCTCCATGGTTGTGTAGTGTTTACACTGTCCCGTACTTTTGGAAACTCCTCTACCAGCTCCCAGGTTGGGAACTACTGAGCATTTTCCATTCCAGATTTGTATTCACAGATTTTCAAACTCTTCCCCTCTAATTGTGTCTCACTGGGCCAAAGGTAATGTCAAGGCATTGTTCTGGATGAGAGTTGGAAGTTTATTGTGTAGCACATATTTGCATACACATTGGATTCATTATCCTATTTACCATTTGAAATACTGAATCCCTGACACTAACCCATACCCTAATAGACTCTGACTACTTATCCTAAAATGATGGAGAAAAAGAAACCTAACAGGATAGAAATACAGGCCTTTCATAGGAGGCATGGTGTATACTTGGATTTTCCTTCTGCTTTATCAAGGGTATGTGTTATCATTCTTGTCAACCTTTCATTGGAATATTTCTCCATGAGTTTTTAAAGTTAACACATATGTAAATTCCTGTCTCCTTTTCTGTGTAGCCTATTCAGAACATGTATATTTTTATGCATATATAGACTTCTACCTGGTATCACACGTACATTCTTGTGAGCAAACTGACTTTGGAATTTACAAATTATAAGAATACATCACTGCCCCTAAATACTGATGGAACTGAAAATTCAACCTATGGGTGAGCTTCCTAGTGAACAACATTAAACATAAATCCATGTTCAGTAAAATTAATATTTTTAGGTATGTGGATGATATATATTTCATGATAAATTTCGATTGGCATATATATTGCTACATTTTAATGTGTGTGTGTGTGTGTGTGTGTGTGTGTGTGTATATATATATATATATATATATATATATATATATATATATATATATACTCTCCAGATTTTCCAAAATATGAAATATATGTGTCTTATTATACACTCTGTAAATTCATTCTAGTTCGTGTATGTGGATTTATAATCAACATTTCACATTTCACAAGATTATTCTCAGAAATATTCAACCACCTGAAATACATATTTGTTTCCTAGTACTGAAAACTAACTTCAGTGAATGGTCCTTATATATCTTTATATTTCTGTAGTAACTGACCAGGATTAACATCAATGCAGTTAGATTCCTATGGGACATGATATGTATTTTGAAGTTTGTTTTTATTCAACACTGGTACATTACTTTTTCTTCAGTTTATGGACATCATAGGATATATCCTTTCATCCACAAGTTCACAAATTTATAGGCATTTGGTTCACTTTCAATCACTTCCTCTTTCAGAAAACATGTATTCCTTTATGATTATTTAGTGGTCTTTTCACTAGACTTCTTTCTAAACATATAATTTTCGATTCTTTAATCATTTTTGAAGCAAAACTCACACACACTTCATGATAAACCGTAACCCTAATGTTACCATTAGAAGTACACAAAGTACACCTATTTGTACTCCCAATACTAATTGATACATGTTCAAAATATTGCTCCCAGAAATGGTGGAAGAAATACTCACGTCACCTGATCTACATATACATTTTATCACAGTGATATTCTGGACACAAAATGCAAAGATCACACTGATGATTGTAACAAAGCCTAAATGGAAAGTGAGCATAAATTACTAAAAACATCCATGTCCAGGTTACTTAATGCTCTCAAATGTCAATCCTATTGGTGACTACATGTTTGTTTCTTCCTTAGATTATATATTCAACCTCAACCCTGTGAAAATGTTTAATCCTATTACTCACTTTATAATTTGTCTGATTTCCTAATGTCTCTATTGATATCTGCTTTCCTACATATTTTCCCCAGTTCATCAATGTGACTGACTCTTCACATGTGCTGATATTTACATTCACTCTCTACCCAAAACCCTATTGCTGAAGAACTTTTGGTCCAGATCCTATATTCACTCTTCTTTCTAAACCTTCCGACTATCTTCCTAATCCTACCGACTCTCACTTTTTGACTGGATGTTGTCTTCCACATTCAGTCATCCAAGGCACAAGGTCCTATGCCATTGTATATCGATTTATCAGAGACATCTGTGCAGAACATAATTCAAAGCTAAGTATCCCAATCAAGGGCTCAATAGCCGTCCGGGCTTCAAATCTTACATACATTTCGGTTTTCATACTTACATTTCACCTGTATATTCTTTTAAATATTGCAGGTTCCAAATACCATTATTCATCCCCCAAATTATTTCTAACCCAAATCGAACCTGTTGTTAATCCTAAGCATACACTCTTCCCTCAATCTAACTACAGAAGAGCATGGACAGAGTTGGTCTTACAATAGAGGAATGTAGGTGATCTTCCACCTGCTGAGAACCTCAGAGTTCCATGCAGATATGATCCTTGGAAAAGTTGTAGGCAGCTATGAAGGACCTGAGAGAGCAAAACTTATTTTACATGGCAAACAACCTGGAGAGGATGAAAGGATGTGTCTGAATCAGCCTCTCTCTTCTTAATGTAGAGAAGATGGACCAAAGCAGGCCTGTGTGGAGAGAAGTTCCCCGTTGACTATGGTTGATATACCATTCTGACTTGTGAAAGTGTCACAGGAAGTAGGAGCACCCTCCATCTCATGGGACCATTTGAAGCAACTGTTAGAACAAAGTGGTTGCCAGGGCAGTGACCTCATTCATTTTTGAAGAAAGTGACTTCACCTCACTTACTTGGTGATGGAACTCTCTGAACTTGGGATCCAGGAAGCCAGGCACCCAGAGATAGTCGCAGTCGCTGTCCCAGTGGGATAACTTGTTTCGATTTACCAAGGACAGACAGTCTTTTTTGGTATCTACTGATGTGAAGATGGACAAATGCCAGGAGAGCTCTGTAGAGGGACCTTTCCTAAGAAAGCAGGTAGTCGCTCACAGTTGGTTCCTGACAACTTCACAGAGTTGGCCGAGGAGACCAGATCTGAGACAGGACAGGCCAATTCAGGGTAACATACTATGGTCGACCAGTCCGAGGACACTCTGGGTAGTCAAAGACTTATTGGGGGTAGGAAGTGCCTTTGTGGTTGTTGGTGTAAGTTTGTGGTTTTTATTCATGTTCTCAGAATAGGTAGGAAAGGCAGTTTGTTTGGTATGGAGTGGAGTACTTCTAGAAAGCCGTTTGACAAGGCTAGTGTCTGTGTATCCCACTGTGTCCGTGTTTGTAGACATGAGAAAAGAGAATACATCAATGAATACGTCCTGTCTAGTAGAAAGCTTCCCAGCATTCATCCTACCCAATTTATGAGTGGATTGTAGCTTGACTTATGGATGAGCAACCCCTACTATCCTCCTATGTTCCTGTTTTCTTCCCGAATTCTGGCCACTATCCAGAATAGGCTCATGTTTTTGTGTCCAAGATATGTGCCACCTCCAAGCTCTGTGACATGGCCATGTACTGGATAGCAGAATGGAGTGGCAAGCATCGCAGAAAATGAAGATATCAATGTGACCAGGAAAGTCTCAGTGGAGAAACCCTGCTTTGGGCCTTTTGCTTACCTATTGTTCTGTTGCCCTGAGTGTAAGAAAGTTTCTTGCCTCAGGCCACCCCTTTTTGAAGCCTGAAGAAAACAGTTTTCAAATGGAAATTAATGGGCATCACCTGTAGCTCTTTGGTTAATTGCTTTGGAAAGGGATGTGTCTGAATAAGCCTCTTGTCCCTGTGTCAGGCTATGAGTTAGATTCTCAGCACCTGATGGATCTAAAGTACGTTCCCATGTGTGTATCGAAAACCGAAATGTAAAAATATCAGTCATTCTGGAAGAAGTCTCTTGCCTTTCTCTGTTAGGTTCCTGACCTCCATCAAGTGAGAATAGGGATCCTTTGGTTAAAATGAGTTCTTCAAAGGCCTGCAGAGGGTAGACAATAGGTGCTTGTGTTTCCTCATTACTCCAAATCACATAAAGAATCTATACCTGACAGTCAGTAGGCCTCAAATTGGAGAATCAGAGCAGTATTAACGGCAGGCTTATTTGATCACTCCAGGTTCAGAGGAAAGGGGTCCAGTCCACCCTTACTTTAGGCAAAAGAGGGGCAAGGGAGCATATTTTAGACACTGTCTTGGGCTGCACCCATCATGTAAACCTTCAGCCAGAGGTTTTGATGAGTGTCTCAATGGAAGAAGATGTGGGCCATGTGGGAGTGTTTTGGTTTTAATTGTGGTTGGAAGAGATTACTTGGTCCACCTCAGCTGGAACTCTGGTGTGTTTCCCCTAAGAGACTGAGTTCTGGAACTGAACTCATACAAGTATTGCCATGAATTGCGTTGGGATTTTAGGAGGCCACGCATGAGAGTCGCCATTGGAAACTGAGATCTAGGCTCAGGGCTTTCCACACAGCACTGGGAATCTCAGCCAGGATATCACATGATTTTTTTCTGAAAGTCTTGGCAGACATAGTTGAGAGTCAAAACAAATATGGACCTCACTTTGTAGACCTCAATGGGCCTGGATTCACGTGACCATTTTGCCACTTTTTTGGATGACTTGCCTGTGAGAGTTCTCCAGAGCATTCATTGAAATGAGCTTCCTCACCATTGAATGGTTCCTAAAATAATTGGAACTCACAGTGCCTCCAATATCATCCTTGAAAAATGGCTAGATAAATACCATGACATTTTTGAAATTCCCTTGACCAGGTGGTACAGGAGAACCTTTGGATGTACTGTTGCTGATCCTGAGTGTACCAGACAATGCCTTGATTGACTGGGTTTCATGAAAATGGTGTAGAACAGAGATGCCAGTAAGTTGGAGCCTACTGAGTAGTTGACCAAGAGCAGTGGTGTGCAGTTTTGTGATAAAATTTCTGTCCTGGGGCCTTGTGGATCTGCCTTTGACTTCCAAATGGCTTGTGGCTGACATGGTGCATCCTGCAGACTCTTATATGTAAAGGCATCTTTTTATAAGGAGAGGTTTAACCGAAATGTTCACAATCAGGTTATTATGGTCAAGGGGGCAAACTATGTGGGATAGAAGCCTGGTTGGTGCATTCTCCTGCAGATCCTGACCCACCATAACTGACAGAACTCCCTCCAGCTCTGATTCCCAGTTGAGCTCCTTGTATTCCGTGAAGCAATTACCAAATTCCCAGTGCAGCACCAAGAAACACCACGAAATGTGGAGGATGACCAAATGGACTCACAGTCAACATGTGGATACACTTAGCCCCCGTGGCAACAATTTGCCTACAAAGAGAGAATTCAGCACTACTGCCTCATGTTCATTGGAAAATAAGAAAGCATATCCTCCAGGTCACAGAGAATCAGACCTAGCTTTGATGGTCTCACTAGAAAGGAAGCTAAAGCTCCTGACAACAACATATATTTCAAGTGCCCATCCTTAGAGGCAGTTTATCAAGAAGTCTTTAGGCAGGCAAAGGTCCATGTTTGTGGAGTGGTTTACCCTGTCTCTTACTTTTGGAAATTCCTCTACCATATCCAAGGTTGTGAACTCCTGATAATTTTCCATTGCAGATATGTATTCAAAGATTTTCTAACTATTCTCCTCTAATTGTGTCTTACTTGGGGCGAAGGTGATGTCTAGGCATTGTTCTGGATGAGAGTGGGAAGATTTTGTGTAGCACATATTTGCATACACATTGCATTCATTTTCCTATTTTTCATACGAAATACTGAATCCCTGACACTAACCCACACCCTTCTAGACTCTGAATACTAATCCTAATATGATGGAGGCAAATATCCCAAACACTAGAGAAATACAAGCAGTTCAGGGGAGGCATCATGTATAGTTGGACTGCCTTTTTGCATGATTTTTCGTAGGTGATACAAATCTAGTGAATTTTTAATTGAAATAGTTCTCCATTGATTTTAAAGTTCACTTATGTGTGAATTCCTGTCTCCATTTCTCTGGAGCCTATTCAGCACATGTATTTTTATATGCACAAATAGAATCCTACTTAGTATCACTCATACATTTTTGTGAAGTGGCTGACTTGGCAGAAAGAAATTCTGAGAAGAGATCACTCCTCCTAAATGCTTTTGGAACTGAAAATTCAACCTATGGGTGAGCTTCCTAGTTGAACAACATTATACATAAATCCATGTTCAGTAAAATGAATATATTTGAACCTGTGGATTATGTATATTTCATGATGAATTTTGTTTGGCATATATATTGCTACTTTTTAATGTGTCTGTGTGTGTTTTTTGTATATATATATATATATATATATACACTCTCCTGACTTTTCAAAATATGTAATATTTGTGTCATATATACACTCCCTAAATTCATTCATGTTAATTAATGTGGATTTATAATCAAATTTTCACAAGTTTATGCTCAGATATATTCATCCACCTGGAATATATTTTTGTTTCCTAGTACTGAAAACTAACTTTATTAAATGGTCCTTACAAATCCTATTGTTTCTACAGTAACTGACCCAGTTTAACATCAATGCAAGTAGATTCCAATGGGACATGATGTGTATTTTGACGTTCATTTTAATTAAACACTGTTACATACTATTTCTTCGGTTTTTGCACATCATAGGATATATATTTCATCCACAAGTTAGTAAATTTATAGGCTTTTGTTATACTTACAATCACTTCCTGCTTCAGAACACATGTATTCCTCTATGTTTCTTGACTCGTCTTTTCATGAGACTTCATTCCAAATACATTATTTTCCATTTCCATAATCACTTTTGAAGCAAAACTCACACACCCTTCATGATAAAACATAACCCTAATATTACCATTTGATGTATAACTCGATGGAATGAATGATTGTATATCAATATAAGATTTCTTATATATTTTCAGATATCAATTCAATCCATTATTTAAAGTTGAAACAGTTATATTATTTATTCACAGTATTGTCAATTCATGCATTACTTCTATATTCATAGACACAGGGTACAACTTTTGTACCCCCAATACTAATTTATACGTCTTCAAAATATTGCTCCCAAAATGTTAGAAGAAATACTCATGTCACCTGATCTACATATACATTTTATCCCAGTAATATTCAGATCACAAAATGCAAAGGTCACACTTATGATTGTACCAAAGCCTAAATGGAAAGCAATCTTGGATTACTAAAAACATTCATGTCCAGGTTGCCTATTGCTCTCAAATGTCAATGATATTGGTTAGTACATATTTGTTTCTTCCTAAGTTTATATATTGAAACTCAACACTGTTGATAATGTCTAATCCTATCACTCACTTTATACATTGCCTGATTTCATAATGTCTCTATTGATATCTGCTTTCCTACGTATTTTCTCGAGTTCATCCTATACTCACTCTTCGTCCTAATCCTACCAGCTATATTTCTAATCCTACTGACTATCCCTTTTTGAATGGATGTTCTCTTCAACATTCAATCATCCAAGTAAAGGTCAGGCGAGCGTTGGAGGAAGAGTCCACCAAGAGACTATCTCATGAAACAGCAAAGGGTTTATTGGGGGTCCAGCATGCTGGTACTCAGAGCTCACTTGAATAGAGTAGAGAGCCCTGAGAAAAGCTTAAGCAGAGCTTATATACTTTCCTTTGTGATGGCACGGAGGGAAGTTTATTGATGGGTCAGGGCAAGTGGGCAGTTTGCGTGCAACCGGGTGAGGGAGTACATTCTGCAGTTTGTCAGTTGGGGACAGCACATTATGGGAACAAGATTAGCAAACATTTCTCAAGAATTCAACAGTGTTTTGTTAAGCGTACAGAAAAAAAGGAAGTAACAAGTGCCTATTTTATTAACCTTTCATCCCCCAATTCTTCTTCTGGCTACTTTTAATCATAAAAGTGATCATTGCCGGGTGTCACATTCTATGTCTGCTAGTTGGGTATTACCATAAGTTCAACTTGTCCAATTTGAGCTTGGAGAAAAGAAATTACACGGTTTAGCAAACAGGATTTTATAGTTAGCAATAATATGAGGATTATTATTGGACTGGCCAGGGTTGATAAATTCATAGTTAACGAGGGGACTGTGTGAACCAAGACTCAAACCACCCTTTATGGGCCTCCCTCTCTCGTTGACACTCTTCAAGGCATTTTTTAATTTACTCATAGATTTTTTAACAACTCCACTATGGTCACCATAAACACAACATTCTTCCATCGATGCAGAACAAAGGACCCCTTCTCTCATGAAGAGGAGGATCAACACTCGACTGTTCTGTAAAACAACTTCAGAGAGAGAGGTTAAAAATTCCTGAAAAGCTGTGATAGAGGTTTCTAATATCTTTAAGTTTTGGTGTATTGTTGCTTCTTATTGGGTCATTTGATGTGTCTCATGGACCAAGGCAGTAGTTCTTGTGCCCACCCCTGCAGCAACTCCTATTCCTAATAGGATGGCTAAAGTGAGGGATATATGTTCCCAGTGGAACCGGGTTTTATGGCCACCTATTTGATCTTCAAATGAGCCTGCATCATAATAAAGCACTCTGGGAAACATCTGCACCATTACACAATTAATCCCAGCTGTTGACCATTTGATGAAAACATAAACAATGTTTAAGTATATAGAATTATACTGTTTTAGGCACGGACAAGGCAAGGCACCTAAGATAGTACCAAAGACAGGGAGACAGTTCTGTTTGTTGCAGACGGTTTCAGAGGGCATTACTTCTGTTGTAATCAACTAATCCCCTGAAACCCAAGTTTCGGTAGTATCAGAATTTTGTACCCAACATGTAAGGGAAGGGGCTCAGAAGTTCACAGTCTGCAGAAGTTCACAAAAGGCAGTTTTTTTCCTGCTTTTTCCTCTGTTCTGGGCAAGTTAACTTTTCAAGGACACCTGGGTGAGGGAGAGCTTTTTCTTCCCTTTATATTTTCCCCCTGCCAGCTGTTACCATGGAGCCCAGTTGGTAACATCTTTATCATAAAAATCTAGCCATCTCTGTGAAGCCCCAGCTCAAGGCCAGAGGCCTTGTTCACATATTTTGTGAAAAACTAGTAATGAGGTGTCTAGCGTAGGAGTGCTGATTGTTTTAGCCAGTGGCCAAGTAGAAGAGGGCAACACTAAAAGAGGAAGTTTATCTACTCTGAACTCTTTTATAGGGACTCTTTTGCTGAAAGCCCTAAAGTCAGCCATGGTGAAGACTTCTGGAGAAGGTCAGATAAGACTTTTCTGAGGGCCTGGTACAGAGGGGGAAGACGGGGAAGGTGTGGCTGTGAGCAGCTCCATTGATCTGAATGAGGTAGGAGAGATGTAAAAGAATAATGGGAAAGGGGTCTGGGATTTTCCTAGAAACAAAAAGTTGAGCAGTAGAACAGGTAGAGCAAAGGGGAAGACGGGAGTTAGTATCCCTAAAAAACTGTGAGGGACTTTAAATTCTTAGTAACCTGTTTTCAGTGATGACAAAGAAATTTTAAAGGCCATTTTCATTTCATTTTGGATAGGGGTCTAAGGGCTCTCCTCAGCTGGTTTGAGCTTTGGGTTAACTGGTAAGAGGACCTGCTGGGACCCGGTGCGGGCTCTGACAGGAGAAGAGATTAGTGAGTGGGTGGAGGGGTACCTATGTACCTGCTACCTCAGAAAGAGAGTAATGGTCTGAGAATTGGCGGAGGTTTGGGTTTTTGATCTAGAAATTGGAAGGGAGAAATCATGTTGCTGAGGTGGGAGTGACCGCTGCAGGTCTGGAGCAGAAGGCTGTGTGTGAGGATCTATTGGAGAAGCATAGTTCAGGATGTGAGCAAAGGAGGGAAAAGCCTCCACATAGGGGAATCACCTTTCACCTTTTTGATCATTTGCAGAAGTTAAAAAGGTCATGCAGATTTGAGGATCAAGAGACCCCTCTGTGGGCCATCGGTTTTGGTTATCTAATTGGTAATATGGCCAATGCTTTGTACAGAAATTGATTAGGAGTTTGGGTTCCATCAGGCACTTCCTGTATGCTCACATCCCCATGACTTACAGAAGAAGTCGGCTATCCCCCAACACAGCCGTGAGTTTTGTGTCTTTGATAGACCGCCGGGCAAACAGTAATCTAGGCAAGCCAACCTGCATCTGGCTCACGTGTCGCTACATCCATAATGATTGTTTCCATTATCTATTGTGTAGAAGGGATTTAATGGAATTTTAGTGGGATCCTCTTCATCAGGGATATCCCAATAGGAAAGACCTATACCCAGCTGACAAATATCTGGGGGGAGAGATGGCCACCAGGTCCCTAAATGGGCTGTATGCAAGATAGACCATACTTCTTTTCCAGTAGGATTGTGATCAGCCATCGCTGCTGAACGGGCTGATGAGGGTTAGTACTACTGGTGGTGAAGGGGAGAGTCTATAGCCTTATCCACATGGCGAATACACAATTTGAAAGTGTTACCAGTCTTTTCCAGTTTCCAGCCAGAGTCTGGACAGGCCGCAGGCTTAAGATGAGAGATATGGATACAGGAAGAGATTCTGTCTACCTTTACTGCTGTAGGTGTTATAAGTAGCACCTGCTATGGTTCTTTCCAGCGGGGCTCCAGGGATGACACCTGATGTCATGTTACCTAGACGAAGTCTCTTACTTGATATCGATGTGCAGTTCCCTCGTCCCCAGTTTGGTAGGCAGTGGCCATCTGTTTTCGCAGGTATCCCTGAGTTCTTTTAAGAACTTTAAGTCTTTCAAGCAAGGGGGTGTGGAAGGGATCGTTAGGTCTTAGAGTTGGGGTTAGGTCCCGTCCTGGAGGAGAGGCACCATAGAGAATTTCATAGGGGGTGAGGTTACACAAAGAAACAGAGGGAGTATTTCTTGCATTAAACAGTGCATAAGGCAGGAGCATAGTCCAATCTTTTATGCCGGTCTCTAAGCTTAATTTTGTTATGGTCTCTTTAATGGTTCTATTCATTCTTTCTACCTGTCCTGAACTCGGTGGTCTATAAGCACAATGTAACTTCCAATTAATCCCCAGGGTCCTGGCAAACCCCTGACTTACCTGAGCCACAAACGCCGGTGCATTATCAGACCCTATTACTTTAGGGAGGCCGTTTCTTGAAAAAATATCTTCCAGGATCATTTGACCACCATTTGTGTTGTTTCTTTTTTTTTTTCTTTTTTCTTTTTTTTTTTTTCCTGGGGAGGGCTTCAATCCATCCTGAAAATGTATCTACAAAGACTAGGAGATATTTCAGTCCATCCCTTGCTGGCTTAATTTTAGTTAAGTCCACTTCCCAGAATTGTCCTGGTCTGGCTCCTCGTAGGTGCTTTCCTGCAGGAAGCTTGGAAGGGTAAGCATTAACCAATTGATGGACCCGAAAGGCTTTTGTAACCCGTTTAGTTATTTTCTTTCGCTGTGAGTCGGTTAGTGGAAAACTCTGTTCTTGATCCTTCAGGAATGAATGCAATTTCTTTGAACCAAGGTTAGTGAGTTGATGTACATTTTCTACTGTCATATTTAGAGCCGTGACTATAGGAGTTTTTACTGAAGGATTTAGAAATTCCAATTGGGGGCCTTCAGGGTTAAAAGTTATTTTGGCCCGGAGCTTGGTGAGCAGATCTCTGCCCATCAATGGGGCAGGGCATTCTTGGATTACTAAAAAGGAGTGATGGATATTTTTTCCCCCTGGTCCATGGTCCTCTTAGTTGTCCAAGCTCGATATTTACTGTAATTAGCCCCTTGAATTAGAGACCTTTTATTTGAAAGAGAGCCCAATGGGGCCTTAAGGGCTGAGTATATTGCCCCTGTATCTACTTCATAGTTTACTGGGGTACCCTCTACTTCAAAAGTTACCCTGACCTCTGTGAGGAGATCTGAACCCCGACGTTCTTAGTCATCCCCCAGAGTCAGAATGGCTGGCTGGCATGGCTGTCTCTTTCTAGGGCCCTCTTTGACCCAGAGTCCATTTTCTTTACAGTAGGCACATGGATCTGAGGCCAGGGGTGGCCTGTAGTGTGGGCCCAGATATTCCTTCCTGTCTCCATGTTTCTTATTTCTGGCCTATTTGTTTTTGAGACCAAGACCTTAGTCAATGCCTTATTCTGTCTTTTTCTTTTATCCTCCCTTTGCTCCCTACTCTTCCTCAGTTTCTACCTTATAGTATACCTTCTTGGCTTCTCAGACTAAATCTCTCAAAGTCATATCTTGTAATCCATCTAAGCATTGTAACTTTCTTTTAATATCCAGGGCAGCTTGCCCAATAAAGGCCATCATGCATATGCATTTTGATCCTCTGCCTGAGGATTGAAAGGAGTATATCTCCTATATGCCTCCATAATTCTCTCTAGACACATAGAGGGGGAATCATCAGGCCCTTGAATAATCTCTCTTACCTTGGCCAAATTTGTTGGTCACCTAGTGGCCACTAAAATACCCGCAATTAGAACCCGGTGATAAGTGGACAAATGCTCCCTACCTTCAAAGGTGTTGGAGGCCCAGTTGGGTTGGTTCAAGGGAAAGCTGTGTTGAATATTTTGGGAAGTTGTGTCGGTCACCCATCTGGTCCGAGAATATTTTTTTCTAGCTTCCAGGAGGATTCTCTTTTGTTCCTCTGTCATGAAGAGAGTCCCTAGGTGTTGTTGGCAGTCATCCCAATTAGGCTGGTGTGAAAACATCAATGACTCAACCACACCTGATAGCCGGGTGGGGTCCTCGGTAAAAGGGGGATTGTTATTTTTCCAGTTATATAGGTCTGAAGAGGAGAAAGGCCAATATTGATAGTCTTGCATTTTTCCCCCAAGGACGTCGACAGTCACTGGCCCGTAGGGATAGAGGGGGAGCATCACGGGAGTTCCAGCATTTTCAAATATTCACCGCCGTCGAGTTCCTTTAGCTGGACCAGTTTCCTCCAGTGGAGGAGGGGCTGTGTGTGCAGCGGGTGAGTTATCTGGCGGGCGCTGGGCTGGCTTAGCTTCCTCCAATGGTGGAGAGGCAGAGTCAGCAGCAGAGGAATCACTTAGAGGGTGTTGGGAGTTGGGGGATGTGGGCAGGAGATAAGGAGGGGGAAGAGAGTCCAGTAGAGTCAAATCTTTGACTCAGGGAGAACACAGGGTGGAGGAGGAGGAGGAGCAGAGGGTTTGAGAGATCATGGGGGAAGGAGTAGGAGCAGGGGCAGGGGCAAGGAAAGGCCTCACTCATGAAGGAGGAGATTTGCAGAGGTCCTTCCAAGTAAAGATATATGGCTGTTGATCTGGATGGCTATGTTTCCCTGGCTGAAAGACAATATCTCTTACTTTTTAAATTAGTGGGAAGTAGAAAGATCCTTCTAGGGGCCATCCGAATCTAAAGGTGGGCCATTCTGAGTCACAGAGAGTCTGCTAGGTCCAGGGTTTTACTGAAAAAGAAAGACTCTGAGCCCTTAAGTGTACTTTGGTCCAGTGATCAAGGGTCAGGGACAGAGGCATTGAAGTGCTCTGTCCCATAACGAAAGATACACAAACAGTAAAAGCAACGACACACAACACAGACAAGACAAGAAAATAAAGACACGCAATGGACGTCCAACACTGAGACCAGGACTGAGTAGCCGGCAAAACCCGATGGGCTGGCAATACCGAATCTGAAACTAAATATCACTGATTCGAAGAGACTATTGTTCCTCAATTCCAGAATCCTCAGCGGCGTCCCCCAGGTACGTGGCCTGTGGCTCTGTGACACGTCTGTCAGCCACCATCGGAGAGAGCTCACACTCTTCATTGACAGCCATTTTGCCAAGCCATAACCTGAAACCTGACACCAGAAAGAGGCACCTTACATACCCCAAGAGAAGCCTGTTGGGGTCTCTCATCCGCCGCTGCCGGATCTCGGTGGAACATCCATATGTAAAGGTCGGGTGAGCGTCACGGGAAGAGACCACCAAGAGACTGTCTCATGCAAAAGCAAAGGGTTTATTGGGGGTCCAGCATGCTGGGGCTCAGAGCTCACTTGAATAGAGCAGAGAGCCCTGAGAACAGCTTAAGCAGAGCTTATATATTTTAATTGGAGAGGGCAGGGAGGGAAGTTTATTGATGGGTCCGGGTGAGTGAGATGTTTGCGTGCAAACGAGCGAGGGAGTACATTCTGCAGTTTGGCAGTTGGGGTCAGCACATTTGGGAAACAAGATTAGGAAACAGTTCTCAAGATTTCAACAGTGTTTTATTAAGCATACAGGATAACAGGGAGTGACAAGTACCTATTTTGTTAAACACTCACTACCGAATATACTTTACCAGATTTCCTAATGTCTCTATTGATATCTGATATATTTCCTACATATTTTCAACAGTTCATCATTGTGACTGACTCTTCACATGTGTGGACATTTACATTCACTCTATACAAAAAACCCTATAGCTAAATAACTTTTGGTCCAAATACTATCCTCACTCTCCTTTCTAAACCTACCAACTATCTTTCTAATCCTACCGACTATCCCTTTTTAACTGAAAGTTCTTTTTGACAATCAATCATCCAAGGTACAAGGTCCTATGCAATTGTATATCGATTTATCTGAGACATCAGTGCAGAAAATAAAACAAAGCTAAGTATCACAATCAAGGGCCCAATGCCCTTCTGGGCTTCAAACCTTACCTCGATTTCTGTTTTCATACTTATATTTTACCTGTATATTCTTGTAAATATTGCAGGTTCCCAATACCATTATACATCCAGCAGAATGATTCCTAATCCAAATCAAACCTGTTATTAACTGTAACCATACACTGTTCCCACAATCTAAATTTACAGAAGAGCAGAGACAGAGTTGGTCTTACAATACAGGAATGCAGGGGATGTTCTAACTGCCGAGAAACTCAAAGGTCCATGCAAAAATGATCCCTGAAGAAGTAGTGGCTAACTGGGTAACTATGAAGGAACTGAGAGAGCAAAAGTCATCTTCCATTGCAAACATCCTGGTCAGGATGAAGGGATGTGTCTGAATCAGCCACTCTCTTCTTAATGTAGAGAAGAAGGACCAAACCAGGCCTGTGTGGAGAGCTGTTTCCAGTTGCCTATGGTTGATATACCATTCTAACTTGTGAAAGTGTCACAGGAAGTAGGGGTAGCCTCCATTTCATGGTACCCTTGGAAGCAACTGTTAGGACAACATGGTTGCCAAGGCAGTGACCTCATTCAGTTCCTGATGGAAGTGACCTCACCTCACATCCTTGGTGATGAAAATCTCTGAACTTGGGATTCAGGAAGCCAGGCACCCAAATCCAGTCCCAGTCCCTGTCCCTGTGTTCTCACTTCTTTGGATTTACCAAGGACAGAGTCAGTCTTTCTTATTACCTACTGATGTGTGCATGGCCAAATGCCAGGAAAGCTCTGAAGAGTGGCCTTTCCTGAGAAAGCATGTATTGGCTCACTGTTGGCTCCTGACAACTTCATGGAGTTCACCAAGGAGACCAGATCTGAGAAAGGACAGGACATTTTGGGAACACATTGTATGGCCCACCAGTCAGAGGACACACCGGATAGTCAGAAACCTACTTGGGGAAAAGAGGTGCCTTTGTGGGTGTGGGTGTGTGTTTGTGGTTTTGTCTCATGTTCTGAGAATAGGTAGGAAAGGTGGTTTGTGTGGTTTGGAGTGAACTGTTTCTAATAAGTGATTTGACAAGGTGACTGTTTCTATTTCTGTGTATCCCAATGTGTCCGTGGTTGTAGACATTAGAAAAGAGAATGCATCAATGGATGTGTCCTGTCTAGTAGAAAGCGTTCCAGCATTCATCCTGCCCAATTTATGAATGCAATGCAGCTTGCCTTATCAATGGGCAACACCTGCTATATTCCTAAGTTGCTGTTTTCTTCCTGAATACTGGCCACTCTCCAGAATAGGCTCATGGTTGTGTGTCCAAGATATGTACTACGTCCAAGCTCTGTGACATGGCCATGTACTGGATAGCTGAAGGAATGGCGAGCATCTCAGAAAACTCAGATATCAGTGTGACCAGTAAGTTTCAGTGGAGAAACCCTGCTTTGGTCCTTTTGCTTACCTTTTGTTCTCTTCCCATGTATGTCAGCAAAGTCTTTGCCTCAGACCACAGCTTTGTGAAGCCTGAAGAAAACATTTTTTAAATAGAAATTAATGGGCCTCACCTGTGGCTCTTTGCTTAATTGCATTGGAAAGGGATGTGTCTGAATCAGCCTCTTGGCGCTGTGTGAGCCTGTGGCTTAGATTCTCAGCACCTGATATATCTAAAGAAAGATCCCATGTGTGCATCCAAAACCAAAATGGGCAAAAGAGTAGTCATTGTGGATGAAGTCTTTCGCCTTCCTCTGTAAGGCTCCTGACCTCCATCAAGTGAGAATAGGGATCCTTTGTTTCAAATTAGTTCTTCAAATCCCTGCAGAGGCTAGCCCATAGGTGCTTGGGTTTTCTCATGACTCCAATTCACATAAAAAACCTAAACCCCAGAGTCAGTAGTCCTCAATTTGGAGAAGCAGAGCAGTATTAACAGCAGGTCTTTTGTTCACTCCTGGATTACAAGAAGGATGTCCAGGGCACCCTGACTTTAGGCAAATGAGGGGCAAGGGAGCTTATTTTGGACACTGTCTTGGCCTGCGTCCTTCATGGAAAACTCCAGCCAGAGATAAAAATGAGTGTCTAGATGGAATAAGATGAGGGTCATGTTGGAGTGTTTTGGTTTTAAATTTGGTCATTTGTGTGGGTGTTGGAAGAGATGTGTGGGTCAACATAGGCTTGAACTCTGGTGTGATTCCCCTTAGAGACTGAGTTCTGGAACTGACCTCAGAGAAGTACTGCCATGAATTTTGTTGCAATTTTAGGAGACCACGCATGAGAGTCGCCCTTGGAAACTGAGATATAGGCCCAGGATGGCTTTCCACAGAGCACTGGAAATCTCAGCCAGCATATCACATGATTTTATTCTGAAAGACTTGGCAGCCATAGTTTATAGTCAAAACACACATACACCTCACATTGTAGAACTCAATAGGCCTGGCTTCTTGTGACCTTTTGGCCACTCTTTGGGAAGCCTTGCCTGTGAGAGTTTTTCAGATCTTTCATTGAAATGAGCTTACTCAGCATTTCATGTTTCCTGAATGAATTGAAACCCACAGTGACTCCAACTTCAACCTTGAAAAGTGGATACATAAATATCATAAATTTTTTAAATTCCCATGACCAGTTGGCACTGGAGAAACTTTGGATGTCCTGTTGCTGATCATGAGCATACCAGACAGTGTCTTGATTGTCTGGGTTTGGTGAAAATTATGTAGCACAGAGATGCCAGTAAGTTGGAGCCTGCTGAGTAGTGGCCCTAGAGTAGTGGTGTGCAGGTGTGTGATAAAACATCTGTGTTGTGGCTATGTGAATCTGCCATTGCCTACCAAATTGCTTGTGAGTGACATGGTGCAGGTAGCAGACGCTTGTATGAAAAGGCATCTTGTTATATGGAGAGGATTCAGGGCAATGTTCAGAATAAGTTTGCTATGGTCAAGGGGCAAAGCATTGTGGGATATAAGCCTGGTTAGTGCATTCTCCTGCAGACCCTGACCCACAACACGTGACAGAACTCCCTCCAGCACTTTGTCCCAGTTCAACTCCTTTTATTTCATGGAGCAAATACCAAACTCCTAGTGCAACAACAAGAAACACCACGAAAAGTATAGGATGACCAAGAGGCTTCACAGTCCAAATGGGGAGACACTTAGGCCCCAGCTGCCACAGTTTACCAACGAAGAGAGAATTCAACACTGCTGCCTCATGTTCATTGGTAAATAAGAAACCATGTCCTCCAGGTCACGTAGATGCAGATCTAGCTTTGATGGTCTCACTACAAAGGAAACTAAAGCTCCTGAAAACAACGTATATTTCAAGTGCCCAACCTCAGAGGTATTTTCTGCAGAAGTCTTTAGGCCAGCAGAGCTCCATGTTTGTGGAGTGTTTACACTGTCCCTTACTTTTGGAAACTCATCTACCAACTCCAAGGTTTTGAACTCCTGAGCATATTCCATTCCAGATATGTATTCACAGATTTTCTATCTCTTCTCCTCTAATTGTGTCTTTCTTGGGATGAAGGTAATGTCAATGCATGGCTCTGAATGAGAATGGGAAGATTTTTGTGTGGAACATATTTCCATAAACATTGAATACATTTTTTTTTTTCCATTAGAAATACTGAATTCCTGATACTAACCCAAAACCTACTAGATTCTGACTACTAATCCTAATATGATGGAGAAATATAAACCAAGCTGAATAGAAATACAAGCAGTTGAGAGGGGGCATGGTGTATAGCTGAACTTGCCTTTTGCATGATAAAGGGTAGGTGTTATAAATGTACTTAATTTTTAATTGAAATAGATCTCCATGTGTTTTTAAAGTTAACAAATATGTGAATTCCTGTCTCCCTTTCTCTGTAGCCTATTCAGCACATGTATTTTTATATGCACATATAGAATCCTACCTGGCATCACACGTATACTATTGTGAGATGGCTGACTTGGCAGATACAAATTGTGAGAAGAGAAAACTCCTCCTAAACGCTGTTGGAACTGAAAATTCAACCAATGTTTTAACTTCCTAGTAATACAGTATTATTCATATCCATGTTGAGTAAAATAAATATTTTTGCATCTGTGGACTATATATATTTCATGATGAATTTCGTTTGGCACATATATTGCTACTTTTCAATGCCTGTGTTTGCGTTTTGTATATATATATATATATATATATATATATATATATATATATATTCTCCGGATTTCTCAAAATATTTTATATATGTGTCTTATATACACTCCCTAAATTCATTCATATTCATGTATGTGGATTTATAATCAACTTTTCACTAGATTATTCTCAGAAATATTCATCCACCTGAAATTTATATTATCTTACTAGTACTGAAAACTAACTTCAGTGAATGGTGCATACAAATCCTAATAATGCTACAGTACCTGACCCAGATTAACATCAATGCAAGTAGATTCCTATGGGACATGATGTGTCTTTTGATGTTCATTTTTATTCAACACTGGTGCATTACTATTTCTTCAGGATTGCACATGAGAGGATATATATTTCATCCACAAGTTCACAAATTTATAGGCATTTGTTTCACTTTCAATCACTTCCTGATTCAGAACACATGTATTCCTTCATGATTCTTGACTGGTCTTTTCATGAGATTTTGTTTCAAACACCTTATTTTGATTTCCATAATCGGTATTGAAGCAAAACACACACACTCTTCATGATAAACCATAACTCAAATATTACCATTAGATGAATATCTGGTTGGAATGAATGTTTGTATATCAATATAAGATTTCCTGTTTATTTTCAGATATCAATTCAAACCGTTATTTAAAGTTGGAACCAGTTATATTATTTATTCACAGTATGTTCTATTCATGCATTATCTCTATATTCATATACACATGGTCCACCTATTTGTACTCCCACTAATTTATTCATCTTCAATATATTGCTCCCAGAAGTGTTGGAAGAAATACTCATGTCACCTGATCTACATATATATTTTATCACAGTAATATTCTGGACAAAATGTGCAAAGGTCACACTTATGATTGTACCAAAGCCTAAATGGAAAGTGAATATGGATTGATAAAAACATCCATTTCCAGGTTGCCTAATGCTCTCAAATGTCAATGCTATTGGTGACTACATATTTGTTTCTTCCTAAGATTATATATTGAAACTCAACCCGGTTGAAAATGAATAATCCTATCACTCACTTTATACTTTGCCTGATTTCGTAATGTCGCTATTGATATCTGCTTTCCTATATATTTTTCCCAGGTCATAATTCGACTGACTCTTCATATGTGTTGACATTTACCTTCATTCTCTACCCGAAACCCTTTTGCTAAAGAACTTTTGGTCCAAATCCTAAACTCACTCTTCTTCCTAATCCTACCGACTATCATCCTAATCCTGTAGACTATCGGTTTTGACTGGATGTTATCTTCTACATTCAATCAACCAAGGTACAAGGTCCTATGCCATTGTATATCGATTTATCTGAGACATCTATGAGGAACATAATTCAATGCTAAGTATCACAATCAATGGCCCAATGCCCTTCTGGGCTTCAAATCTTAAATAGATTTCTGTTTTCATACATATATTTCACCTCTATATTCTTATAAATATCGCAGGTTCCCAATACCATTATTCATCCAGCAGAATGATTCCTAACCCAAATCTATCATGTTATTAACTTTAACCCTACACTGTTCCCTCAATCTAACTTTACTGAAGCACAGGGACAGAGTTGGTCTTATAATACAGGAAAGTAGGGGATCTTCCACCTGCTGAGAACCTCAAAGATCCGTTCAGAAATTATATCTGGAGAAGATGTAGGCAGCTATGAAGGACCTGAAAGAGCAAAAGTCATCTTCAATAGCAAGCAACCCTGTCAGGATCAAGGGTTGTGTCTGAATCATCCTCTCTCTTCTTTTTGTAGAGAAGATGGACCAAACCAGACATTTGTGGAGAGCTGTTCCTGGGTTCCTAATGTTGATATACCATTCTAACTTGTGAAAGTGTCACAGGAAGTAGAGGCAGCCTCCATCTAATGATACCCTTTGAAGCAACTCTTAGGACAAAGTCATTGAAAAGGCAGTGACCTCATTCAGTTCCTGAAGGAAGTGACCTACCTCACTTCCTTGGTAATGGAACTCTCTGAACTTGGGATTTAGGAAGCCAGGCACACAAAGGCAGTCCCACTCCCAACCCAGTGGTCTCCCTTGTTTGGATTTACCAAGGACAGAATCTGTTTTTCTTATTACCTACTGATGTGAGGATGGCCAAATGCCAGGAAAGCTCTGAAGAGAGGCCATTCCTGAGAAAGTAGGTAGTGGCTCACCGCTGGCTCCTGACAACTTCACAGAGTTGGCCAAGGAGACCAGATCTGAGACAGGACAGGCCATGATGTGGGAACATAATATGGCCCACCAGTCAGAGGACAGTCCGGAAAGTCACAGACCTACTTGGGGGAAGGAGGTGCCTTTGTGGGTTTGGGTGTGTTTTTGTGGTTTTGTCTGATGTTCTGAGAATAGGTAGGAAAGGCGGTTTGTTTGGTTTGGAGTAAACTGTTTCTAGTAAGTCGTTTGACAAGGCGAGTGTTTCTAAGTCTGTGTTTCCCACTGTTTCCATTGTTTTAGACTTTAAAAAAGAGAATGCATCATTGGATGTGTCCTGTCTAGTAGAAAACTTCCCATCATTCATCCTGCCTAATTTATGAATGGACTGTGGGTTGCCTTATTGAATGGTAACCCCTGCTATCTTCCTAAGTTCCTGTTTTCTTCCTGAATTCTGGACACTCTCCAGAATAGGCTTATGGTTTTGTGTCTATGATATGTACCACATCCAAGCTCTGTGACATGGCCATGTACTGCATAGCTGAAGGGAATGGCGAACATCTCACAAAACACAGATATCAGTGTGACAAGTAAAATCTCAGTGGAGAAACCCTGCTTTTGGCCTTTTTCTTACCTATTATTCTGTTGCCCAAATGTCAGGAATGTCTTGGCCTCAGGCCACCCATTTGTGATGCCTGAAGAAAACAGTTTTCAAATGGAATTGAATGGCCATCACCTGTTGCTAATTGCTTAATTGCATTGGAAACAGATGTGTCTCAATCAGCCTCTGGCCCTGTTTGAGGATGTGGCTTAGATTCTCAGCACCTGATGGATCTAGAAAAGTTCCCATGTGTGCATCTAAAATTAAAATTGCCAAAAGAGCACTCATTTTGGATGAAGTCTCTCGCCTTCCTTTGTAAGGTTCCTGACTTCCATCAAGTGAGAATAGGGATCCTTTGGGTCAAATAAGATATTCAAAGCCATGCAGAGGTGCTTGAGTTTTATCATGACTAAATCACATTAAGAATATATACCCGACAGTCAGTAGGCCCCAAATTGTAGAAGCAGAGCAGTATTAATGGCAGGCCTATTTGATCACTCCTGGTTCACAGGAAGGGTGTCCAGGCCACCCTGACATTAGGCAAATGAGGGGCAAGGGAGCTTATTTTGGACACTGTCTTGAGCTGCACCACTCAAGGAAACCTCCAGCCAGAGGTGATGATGAGTGTATATATGCAAGAAGATGAGGGTCATGTGGGAGTGTTTTAGTTTTAATTGTGGTCATTTTTGTGGCAGTTGGAAGAGATGACTGGGTCCACCTGGGCTTAAACTCTGGTGTGATTCCCCTTAGAGAGTGCGTTCTGGAACTGACCTCAGAGAAGCATGGCCATGAATTGTGTTGGGATATTAGGAGGCCACACATGAGAGTCGCCCTTGAAATCTGAGATCTATGCCCAGGTTGGCTTTCCACAGAGCACTGGGAATATCTGCCAGCATATCACATGATTTTATTCTGAAAAACTTGGCAGAAATAGTTGAGAGTCTAAACACACATGGACCTCACATTGTAGACCTCAATGGGCCTGGCTTCATGTGACCTTTTGGCCACTCTTTGGGGAGACTTACCTGTGAGAGTTCTCCAGAGCGTTTATTGAAATGAGCCTCCTAATCATTTAATGGTTTCTGAATGAACTGAAGCCCACAATGACTCCAACTTCATACTTGAAAAATAGCTAGATAAATACCATGAAATGTTTGAAATTCTCATGACCAGGTAGCACTGGAGAACCTTTGGTTGTCCTGTTGCTGATCATGAGTATGCCAGACAGTGCCTTGATTGACTGGGTTTCATGAAAATGGTGTAGAAAAGAGATGCCAGTAAGTTGGAGCCTGAGTAGTGGGTCTAGAGCAATGATGGGCAGGTGTGTGATAAAACGTCTGTGGTGGGCCCATGTGGATCTGCCATTGGCTTCCAAAAGGCATGTTACTGACATGGTGCAGTCAGCAGACCCTTATATGTAAAGGCATCTTGTTATATGGAGATGTTTCAGGGCAATGTTCAGAATCAGGTTGCTATGGTCAAGGGGGCAAGCTATGTGGGATAGAAGCCTGCTTGGTGCATTCTCCTGCAGACCCTGACCCACTACACGTGACAGAACTTCCTCCAGCACTGTATCCCAGTTGAACTCCTTTTATTTCATGAAGCAAATACAAAACTCCAGTGCAGCAGCAAAAAACACCATGAAAAGTGGTGGACGACCATATGGCTTCACAGTCCACACGGGGAGAAAATTAGCCCCCAGTGGCCACAGTTTACCTACAAAGAGAAAATTCAGCACTGCTGCCTCATGTTCATTGGAAAATAATAAACCATGTCGTCCAGGTCACGTAGATGCAGACCCAGCTTTGATGATGTAACTACAAAGAAAGCTAAAGATCCTGACAACTACATATATTTCAAGTGCTCAATCACAGAGGCAGTTTCTCAAGAAGTCTTTAGGCCAAAGAGCTCCATGTTTGTGGAGTATTTACCCTGTCCCTTACTTTTGGAAACTCCTCTACCTCTTCTAAAGTGTACTCCTGAGCATATTCCATTCCAGATATGTATTCACAGATTTTCTCACTCTTCTCCTGTAAGTGTGTCTTACTTGAGGCGAAGGTAATGTTCTCAAGGAGCGTGGAAAGGTTTTTTGTGTAGCACATATTTACATACACATTTGATTCATTTACCAATTTTCCATTCGAAATACTGAATCCCTGACACTAACCGATAGCCTACTAGACTCTGACTACTAATCCTAATATGATGGAGAAAAATAACCCAAACAGAATTAAATACAAGCAGTTCAGAGGAGGCATGGTGTATAGTTGGATTGCCTTTTGCATTATATAGGGTAGGAGTTATAAATCTAGTCAATTTTTTTGTTGAAATAGTTCTCCGTGTGTTTTTAAAGTTAACACATATATGAATTCCTGTCTCCCTTTCTTTGTAGCCTATTCAGCAAATGTATTTTTATATGCACATATAGAATCATACCTGGTACCACACTTACATTCATGTGAGGTGGCTTACTTGGCAGATACAAATTGTGAGAAGAGATCACTCCTCCTAAACGCTTTTGGAACTTTAAATTCAACCTATGGGTGAGCTTCCTAGTTGAACAACATTATACATAAATCCATATTCAGTAAAATGAATATTTTTGGATCAGTGGATGATATATATTTCATGGTGAATTTCGATTGGCATAATATTGCTGCTTTATAATGTCTCTGTGTGTGTTTGTATATATATATACAGTCTCCAGATTTTTCAAAATATGAAATATATGTGTCTTATTGTTCACTCCTAAAATTCATTATATTCCCCTATGTGGATTTATAATAAACTTTCACAAGATTATTCTCAGAAATATTCATCCACATGAACTGCATATTTGTTTCTTAGTACTGACAACTATCTTCAGAGACTGGTGCTTACAAATCCTAATATTTCTACAGTAACTTTCTCAGTTGAACATCAATGCAAGCAGATTCCAACGGGACGTGAAGTGTATTTTGGCATTCATTTTTATTCAACACTGGTACATTATTATTTCTTCACTTTATGCACATCATAGGATATATATTTCATCCACAAGTTCGCAAATTTATAGGCATTTGTTTCACTTTCCATCACTTCCTGATTCAGAACAAATGTATTCCTCCATGTTTCTTGACTGGTTTTTTCATGAGACTTCTTTCTAAACACATTATTTTCGAATTCCATAATCACTTTTGAAGCAAAACTCACACACCCTTCATGATAAACCATAACCCTAACATTACATTAGAAGTATAAGTGGTTGGAATGAATGATTGTATATCATTATAAGATTTTTAAGATATTTTCAGATATCAATTCAATCCATTATTAAAAGTGGAACTAGTTATATTATTTATTCACAGAATTGACTATTCATGCATTATCTCAATATATATATACAGAGGGTACACCTCTTTGTACCACCAATAATAATTTATACATCTTCAAAATATTGCTCTCAGAAATGCTGGAAGATATACTTATATCACCTGATCTACATATACATTTTATTACAGTAATATTCTGGACACAAAATGCAAACTACACACTTTTGATTGTACAAAACCCTAAATGGAAAGTGAACATGGTTTAATAAAAACATCCATGTCCAGGTTGTCTAATGCTCTCAAATTTCAATCCTATTTGTGACCACATATTTGTTTCTTTTTAAGATTATATATTCAAACTCAACCCTGTTGAAAATGTCTAATCCTATCACTCACTTTATACTTTGCCTGATTTCGTAAGGTCTCTATTGATATCTGCTTTCCTACATATTTTTCCCAGTTCATCATTGTGACAGACTCTTCACATGTGCTGATACTTACATTCAATCTCTTAGCGAAATCCTATGACTAAAGAACTTTTGTTCCAAATTCTATACTCATTCTTCTTCCTAAACCTACTGACACTCTTCCTAATCCTACTGACTATCCCTTTTTTACTGGATGTTCTCTTCTACATTCAATCATCCAAGGTACAATGTCCTATGTCATTGTATATCGATTTATCTGAGATATCTGTACAGAACGTAAATCAAAGCGAAGTATCCCAATCAAGGGCCGAATGCCCTTCTGGGCTTCAAATCTTACCTAGATTTCTGTTTTCATACATATATTTCCCTTCTATATTCTTATAAATATCACAAGTTCCCATATCATTATTCATCCCACAGATTGTTTCTTAACCAAAATCGAACCTCTTATTTACCCTAACCATAAACTGTTTCCTTAATCTAACTTTACAGAGGAGCAGGCACAGAGTTGGTATTACAATACAGGAATGTGGGGGATCTATCACCTGCTGAGAACCACAAATGTCCATGCAGATATGATCCTTGGAAAAGATGTAGGCCGCTATGAAGGACCTGAGAGAGCAAAAGTCAAATTCCATGGTAAACAACCTGGTCAGGAAGAAGGGATGCGTCTGAATCAGCCTCTCTCTTCTTAATGTAGAGAAGATGGACAAAACCAGGCCTGTGTGGAGAGCTGTTCCCGGGTGCTTATGGTTGATATACCATTCTAACTTGTGAAAGTGTCACAGGTAGTAGGGGGAGCCTCCAGTTCATGGGACCCTTGGAAGCAATAGTTAGAACCAAGTTGTTGCCAAGGCAGTGACCTCATTCAGTTCCTGAAGGAAGTGTCCTACCTCATTTCCTTGGTGATGGAACTCTCTGAACTTTGAATCCAAGAAACCAGGCACCCAGAGCCAGACGCAGTCCCAGTCCAAGTGGGCTCACTTGTTTGGATTTACCACAGACAGAGTCAGTCTTTCTTGGTACCTACTGATGTCAGGATGACTACATGCCAGGAGAGCTCTCAAGAGGGGCCTTTCTTGAGAAATCAGGTAGTGTCTCACTGCTGGCTCATGACAACTTCATCAAATTGTCTAAGGAGACCAGATCTGAGACACGACAGGCAATTTTGTGGGAACATAGTATGGCCCACCAGTCAGAGACCTCTCCGGATAGTTACAGTTCTACTTGGGGTAAGGAGGTGCCTTTGTGGGTGTGGGTGTGAGTTTGAGGTTTTGCCTCATGTTCTGAGAATAGGTAGGTAAGGCAGTTTGTTTGGTTTGGAGTGGACTGTGTCTAGTAAGTCGTTTGACAAGACTAGTGTTTCTATGTCTGTGTATCTCACTGTGTCCGTGGTTGTAGACATTAGAAAAGAGAATGCATCAATGGATGTCTCCTGTCTAGTAGAAAGCTTCCCAGCATTCATCATGCCCAGTTGATAATGGACTGTGGCTTGCCTTATGGTTGGGCCAAACCTGCTATCTTCTTAAGTTCCTGTTTTCTTCATGAATTCTGGCCACTCTCCAGAATAGGCTCATGGTTTTGTGTCCAAGATATGTACCACCTTCAAGCTCTGTGACATGGCCATGTACTGGATAGCTGAATTTAATTGGGAGTATCTCAGAAAACTCAGATATCAGTGTGACCAGTAAAGTCTCAATTGAGAAACCCAGCTTTGGGCCTGCTGTTGTCCTGAAAGTCAGGTAGGTCTTTGCCTCAGGCCAAACTTTGTGAAGCCTGAAGAAAACAGTTTTCAAATGGAAATGAATGGGCATCACCTGTGGCTCTTTGCTTAATTGCTTTGGTAAGGGATGGGTCAGCCTCTTGGCCCTGTGTGAGGCTTTGGCTTATATTCCCACCACCTGATTGATCTAAAGAAAGATCCCATGTGTGCATCCTAAACCATAATGGCCAAAAGAGCAGTTATTGTTGATGAAGTCTCTCACCTTCCTCTGTAAGGTTCTTGACTTCTATCAAGTGAGAATAGGGATCCTTTGCATCAAATGAGTTCTTCTAATCCCTGCAGAGCCTGGCCCATAGGTGCTTGGATATTGTCATGATGCCAATTCACATAAAGACTCTAAACCCCAGAGTCAGAAGGCCTCAAATTGGAGAAGTGGAGCAGTATTAAATGCAGGCCTATTTGATCCATCCTGGTTCACAGGAAGAGTGTCCAGGCCACCCTGACTTTAGGCCAATGAGGGGCAAGGGAGGTTATTTTGCACACTGTCTTGGGCTGGGCCCCTCATGGACACCTCCAGCCAGAGGTAATGATGAGTGTGTATATGGAAGAAGATGAGTGACATGTGGGAGTGTTTTGGATTTAATTGTGTTCATTTGGGTGGTGGTTGGAAGAGATGACTGGGTCCACCTGGGCTTGAACTCTGGTGTGATTCCCCTTTGAAACTGATTTCTGATTCTGATCTCAGAGAAGTATTGCCATGAATTTTGTTAGGATTTTAGGAGGCCATGCCTGAGAGTCGCCCTTGGAAACTGAGAGCTAGCCCCAGGGTGGCTTTCCCCAGAGTGCTGGGAATCCAGCCAAGATATCACATGATTTTATTCTGAAAGACTTGGCAGCCATAGTTGACAGTCAAAACACACATGGACCTCATACTGTATACCCCAATGGGCCTGGCTTCATGTGACCTGTTGACCACTCAAGACATTCCATATGCTGCAGATATAACCTCTTCTAACCTTGAGTTGAGCTGCATTGCTTGTGGTCCTGTCTTTCCTTGTCTTTTCATACTGTTCGCATTTCTTTCTGCTTGTTGAAACTGTTTTGTTATTGAAAATTCCCCCATATATTTATATTGCTCTTGTATCCTTGCAAAGTCTCCCTTGCAGGTGCAGTTGAGGGTCTGCCCCTCCTACAATAGGGGCAATGTGCCTACCAACCCGGCAGGCCACTGGGCTTGTTCTGAAGGTCAGTAGCAGGTCCGCCGACCTTACAGGTGTGGGCGGTGGCTCTGCCACTCTGCGGGTGCTGGGCCTGTTCTATGAGTGGGTCAGAGGTCCATCTGCCTTGGAGGCATGGGCGGTGGCTCTGCCCCTCACCCTCTCAATGTGTTTTTAAAGTTAACAAATATGTGAATTCCTGTCTCCATTTCTCTGTAGCCTATTCAGAACATGTATTTTTATATGCACATATAGAATCCTACATGGTATCACACGTACATTCTTGTGAGTTTGGCTGAATTGGCAGATAAAAATTGTGAGAAGAGATCCCTCCTCCTAAACGATTTTGGAACTGAAAAGTCAACATATGGGTTACCTTCCTAGTTGCAAAACATTATACATAAATCCATGTTCAGTAAAATGAATATTTTTGGATCTGTGGATAATATATATTTCATAGTGAATTTCAATTGGGATATATATTGCTACTTTTTAATGTCTGTGTGTGTTTTGTGTGTGTGTGTGTATATATATATATATATATATATATATATATATATATATATATATACTCTACAGATTATTCAAAATATGAAATATATTTGTCTTATTATACACTCCCTAAATTCATTCATGTTCATGTATGTGGATTAATAATCAACTTTTCACAAGATTATTCTCAGAAAGATTCATCCACCTGAAATACATATTTGTTTTCTAGTACTGAAAATTAACTTCAGTGAATGGTGCATAGAAATCCTAATAATTCTACAGTAACTGACCCAGTTTAGCTTCAATGCAAGTAGATTTCTATGGGACATGATGTGTATTCTGACGTTTATTTTTATTCAACACTGGTACATTACTATTTTATTCAGTTTTTTCACATCATAGGATATATATTTCATCCACAAGTTCACAAATTTATAGGAATTTGTTTCATTTTCAATCAATTCCTGCTTCAAAACACATGTAGACCTCCAGGTTTCGTGACTGGGCTTTTAATGAGATTTCTTTCCAAACACATTATTTTCGATTTACATAATCACTTTTGAAGCAAAACTCACACACTCTTCATGAAAACTCATTACCCTAATATTACCATTAGAAGTATAACTGGATAGAATGAATTATTGTATATCAATATAAGATTTCCTGTATATTTTCAGATATCAATTCAGTCCATTATTGAAAGTTGAAACCAGTTATATTATATATTCACATTATGATCTATTCATTCATTATCTCTATATTCATAGACACCGTGTACACATAATTGTACCAAAGTCTAAATGGAAAGTGAGCATGTATTTCTAAAAACATCCATGTCCAGGTTGACTAATGCTCTCAAATGTCAATCCTATTGGTGACTAAATATTTGTTTCTCCTGAAGATTAAATATTCAACCTCAACCCTGTTGAAAATATCTAATCCTATCACTCACTTTATACTTTGCCTGATTTCCTAATGTCTCTATTGATATCTGCTTTCCTACATATTTTCCCCAGTTCATCACTGTGACTGACTCTTCACATGTGCTGACATTTACATTCATTCTCTACCTGAAACCCTATTGCTAAAGAAATTTTAGTCCAAATCCTATACTCACTCTTGATTCTAAACCTAATGACTATCTTCCTAATCCTACCTACTATCCCTTTTTGAATGGATGTTCTCTTCAACATTCAATCATTCAAGGTACATGGTCCTATGCCATTGTATACCAATTGATCTGAAACAACTGTGCAGGACTTAATTCAAAGCTAAGTATTTAAATCAAGGGCCCAATGCCCTTCTGGGATTCAAATCTGACCTAGACTTCTGTTTTCATATTTATATTTCGACTACATACTCTTATAAATATACCAGGTTCCAAATACCATTATTTATCCCACAGAATGATTCCTAACACAAATGGAACATGTTATTAACCCTAACAATACACTGTTCACTCAATCTAATTTTACAGATGAGCAGGGACAGAGTTTATCTTACAATACAGCAATGTAGGGTATCTACCACCTGCTGAAAATCTCAAATGTCCAAGCAGAAATGATCCCTGGAGAAGACGTAGGCAGCTATGAAGGACCTGAGAGAGCAAAAGTTATCTTCCATGGCAAACAAAGATGTCAGGATGAAAGGATGTGTCTGAATCAGCCTCTCTCTTCTTAATGTAGAGAGGATGGTCAAAACCAGGCCTGTGTGGAGAGCTGTTCCCAGGAGCCTATGTTTGATATACCATTCTAACTTGTGAAAGTGTCAGAGAAAGTAGGGGCAGCCTCCATCTCATGGGACCCTTGGAAGCAACTGTTAAGACAAAGTGGTTGTCAAGGCAGTGACCTCATTCAGTTCCATAAAGAAGTGACCTACCCCACTTCTTTGGTGAGGAAACTCTCTGAACTTGGAATCCAGGAAACCAGGCACCCAGAGCCATTCCAAGTCCCAGTCCCAGTGGGCTCACTTGTTTTGATTTACCAAGGACAGAGTCAATCTTTCTTGGTACCTACAGATGTGAGGAAGGCCAAATGCCAAGAGAGCTATGAAGAGGGGGCCTATCCTGAGAAAGCAGGAAGTGGTTCACTACTGGATCCTCACAACTTCACAGAGATGGCCAAGGAGACCAGATCTGAGACGGGACAGGCCATTTCATTGAAACATAGAATGGCCCACCAGTCAGAAGACACTCTGGATCGTCAGAGACCTATTTGGGGAAGGAGGTGCCTTTTTGTGTGTGGGTGTGGGTTTGTGGTTTTATCTCATGTTTTGAGAATAGGTAGGAAAGGCGGTTTGTTTGGTTTGGAGTGGACTGTTTCTAGAAAGTCATTTGACAAGGCGAGTGTTTCTATGTAAATGTATCCAACACTGTCCGTGGTTGTAGACATGTGAAAGAGAATGCAACAATGGATATGTCCTATCTAGTAGAAAGCTTCCCAGCATTCATCCTACCCAATTTGTGAATGGATTGCAGCTTGCCCTATAGATGAGCAACCCCTACTATCTTCCTAAGTTTTGGTTTTCTTCCCACATTCTGGCCACTATTCAGAATAGGCTTATGGTTTTGTGTCCAATATATGTACCACCTGCAAGCTCTTTGACATGGCCATGTAATGGATAGCAGAATGGAATGGCGAGCATCACAGAAAACGCAGATATCAGTGTGACCAGGAAAGTCTCAGTGGAGAAACCCTCCTTTGGACCTTTTGCTTACCTATTGTTCTATTGCCCTGAATCTTAGGAAGGTCTTTGCCTCAGGCCACCCCTTTGTGAAACCTGAAAAAAACCATTTTCAATTGGAAATGAATGGGCATCACCTGTGGTTCTTTGCTTAATTGCTTTGGAAAGGGATGTGTCTGAATAAGCCTCTTGACCCTCTGTCAGGCTATGGCTTAGATTCTCAGCACCTGATGGATCTAAAGAAAGTTCCCACGTGTGTATCTAAAACCAAAATGGTAAAAATATCGGTCATTGTGGATGAAGTCTCTTGCTTTCCTCTGTTAGGTTCCTGATCTCCATCAAATGAGAATAGGGATCCTATGGGTCAAATGTGTTATTCAAAGCCCTGCAGAGCTGCTGGGGTTTTCTCATGACTCCAATTCACATAAAGAATCTAAACCCCACAGTCAGAAAGCCTCAAATTTGAGAAGCAGATCAGTATTAAGGGCAGGCCTATTTGACCACTCCTGGTTCACAGGAAGTATGTCCAGGCCACCCTGAAGTTTGGCAAATGAGGTGCATGGGAGCTCATTTTGGACACTGTCTTGGGCTGTGCCCCTCATGGAATACTCCAGCCAAAGGTTATGATGAATGTCTATATGGAAGAAGTTCAGTGCCATGTGGGAGTGTTTTGGTTTTAATTGTGGTCATTTGTGTGGTGGTTGGAAAAGATGACTTGTTCCAACTGGTCTTGGACTCTGGTGTGATTCCCCATAAGTCTGAGTTCTGAAACTGACTTCAGAGTAGTATTTCCATGAATTGTGTTGGGATTTTAGGAGGCCACACATGAGAGTAACCCTTGTAAACTGAGTTCTAGGCCCATGATGGATTTCAAAATCACACTTGGAATCTCATCCAGGATATCATATGATTTTATTCCTAAATAGTTGGCAGCCATAGTTAAGAGAGAAAACACACATGGATCTCACATTGTAGACCTCAATGGGCCTGGCTTCATGTGACTTTTTGGCCCCTATTTGGGAATCCTTGCCTGTGAGAGTTCTCCAGAGCTTTCTTTCAAATGAGCTTTCTCAAAATTTTATGGTTCCTGGATGAATGGGAAACCCACAGTGGCTCCAACTTCATCCTTGAAAATGGCTAGATAAATATCATGAAATTTTGGACATTCCCATGACCAGGGGGCACTAGAAAACATTTCGATGTTCTATTGCTGATCATGAGTGTACCAGACAGTGCCTTGATTGACTGGGTTTCAAGAAAATGGTGTAGAACAGAGATGCCAGTAAGTTGGAGCCTTCTGAGTAGTGGGCCAAGAGCAGTGGTGTGCGGGTGTGTGATAATACATCTGTGTTGTGGCCATCTGGATCTGCCATTGGCTTTCAAATGGCTTGTGACTGACATGGTGCAGCCAGCAGACCTTTATATGAAAAGGCATCTTGTTATATGGAGACAATTCTGGGCAATGTTGAGAATCAGGTTGCTGTGGACAAGGGGGCAAGCTATGTGGGATAGAAGCCTGACTGGTGCATTCTCCTGTAGACACTGATCCACCAAACGTAACAGAATTCCCTCCAACACAGGGACGATTTCAACTCCTTCTATTTCATGAAACAAATACCAAACTCCCAGTGTATCAGCAAGAAAGACCATGAAAAGTGGAGGATGACCAAAGGGCTTCACAGTCCACACGGGGAGACATTTAGCCCCAATGGCCTTAGTTTACCTACAAAAAGAGAATTAATCTCTGCTGTGCCATGTTCATTGGAAAATAAGAAAACATGTCCTCCAGGTCACATAGATGTAGATCCAGCTTTGATGGTCTCACTACAAAGGAAACTAAAGCTCCTGACAACAACATATATTTCAAGTGCCCAACCTCAGAGGCAGTTACTCAAGAAGTCTTTAGGCCAGCAGAACTCCATGTTTGTGGAAGGTTTACCCTGTCCCTTACTTTTGGAAACTCCTCTACCACCCCCAAGGTTTTGAACTCCTGAGCATTTTCCATTCCAGATATGTATTCACAGATTTTCTAATTCTTCTCCTCTAATTATGTCTTACTTTGGGACAAGGTAATGTGAAAGTATTGTTCTGGATGAGAGTGGGAAGTTTTTTTTGTAGCACATATATGCATACACATTGAATTCATTTTCCTATTTTCTATTCGTAATACTGAATCCCTGACACTAAACCATACCCTACTAGACTCTGACTACTAATCCTAATATGATGGAGAAAAATAACCCAAACAGAATAGAAATACATGCAGTTCAGAGCAGGCATGGTGTATAGTTGGACTTGCCTTTTGCGTGATGAAGGCTTGGTGTTATAAATCTAGTCAATTTTTTATTGAAATAGTTCTCTATGTGTTTTTAAATTTAACAAATATGTGAATTCCTGTCTTCCTTTCTCTGTAGCCTATTCAGCACATGTATTTTTATATGCACATATAGAATCCTTCCTGGTATCACACGTACATATTTGTGAGTTGGCTGACTTGGCAGATGCAAACTTTTAGACGAGATCACTCCTCCTAAATGCTGTTCGAACTGAAAATTCAAACTATGGGTGAGCTTCCTATTTGAACAACATAAATCCATGTTCAGTAAAATGAATATTTTTGCATCTGTGGATGATATATATTTCATGGTGAATTTCGATTGGCATACATAATGCTACTTTTTAATGTCTCTGTGTGTGTGTATTTATATATATATATATATATATATATATATATATATATATATGTATATATGTATTCACTCTCCAGATTTTTCGAAATATGAAGTATATGTGTCTTATTATACACTCCCTAAATTCATTCATATTCACGTACGTGGATTTATAATCATCTTTTCACAAGATTATTCTCAGAAATATTCATCCACCTGAAATACACATTTGTTTTTTCCTAGTACTGACAACTAACTTCAGGGGATCATATGATGGCCCCAATGGGAGTTCATCATCCCCGTGTACCACATCACTGTGTGGAGAATGACGAGTTAGAAAGGCTAAAAGCTATCTTGTTAGGAATTTTCAGCAAAATTGAGGTGCTCCAAAACCTAGAGGAAGGATTTCCATCACTGGCCAATCAGCTACGGGCGCTCAAACTTGAGTGATTTGTCCACAGGGAGGGTCACGCTGCTTATTCAGCAAATCACCCTGTGGCTAGAATCTGCTGTGTGCACCGGGAAACGACCAGATAGCAACGCAAAGATACAGCACTGAAAATTCTGTGGGCTCCTGCCAGCTGTGCAATCACTGTGGTCAGTGATGAATTCTGGGTTTGAGACGGGGGAAGAAAGCAGTCCAATTCGGTTATCCACACCGGTCATACCACAGAGGAAGCCAGCGGCCACCATCTTGGAGAGCTGACATCACCATTGCTGTTTTCGACTGATCGCATCTCATTCAGCTATAGAACAGGTAATTTCAGGCTGCCATTCACCTGCATCTCGCAGACAAATTACTCAGACTCAGTGCTAAAGAACCCACAGAAATTTCTTCTTAGAGCCTGCTCCTATCAAAACATACACCGAGCACGGAGCGGCCAAATTCCGGCTCCTGGAACTGCTCTGGCCCAGGGCTAAAGAACCCGCAGAAACTGCTTCTCGGTCCGGGTCCTGCTGAATACTGTGGAGGTAAATACCAACCGATCCTTCATAGGCAGTGGCAACAGGATTGAGATGGGGCTTGTGAGGGCCAGTCAGGACTCACCCGTTGCTTTGGTCACCCTGCAAATGGAAGTAAATGCTGCCGTTCGCATGGGATACCAACATGGCAGAGATCTGATGTCATCACAAAGCTGTGGAGGAGATAACTTCATCAATACCAGTGACGACAGAAACAGTTGGTCTGTTGGTAAAGAAAGTGACTCACAAACACCCAGGTCTCTCTCACTTTGTCATCAAGCCAGAGGGGCAGAGCAGAGCTGCCGCCTGCACCTGGAAGAGGCCCAGCGACCCACCAGCGTGGTAGTCACGTCACCACAATTCTCGTAGGGGCAGAGCATTGCCGCTGCCTGTGCCCGGAACAGGCCCAGTGACCCGCAGGCGTGGTTGTCACGTCACCCCAATTGGAGTAGGGGCAGAGCAGAGCCGCTGCCCGTGCCCGCAAGGTAGGCAGACCTGCGACTGACTGGAAGAACAGGCCAGGCGGCCTGCCGGCATGGTAGACACGTCACCCCAATTGGAGTAGTGGCAGAGCAGAGTCGTCGCCCACGCCCGGAACAGGCCCAGCGACCCGCTGGCGTGGTAGACACGTCACCCCAATTAAAGTAAGGGCAGAGCAGAGAGGCCGAACGTGCCTGCAAGGTAGCCAGACCTGCGACCGACCGGCAGAACAAGCCCAGGGTTCCAACTACAAATCATAATATGATGGAGAAAAATAAACCAAACAAAATAGAAATACAAGCAGTTCAGAGGAGGCATGTTGTATAGTTGGAGTTGCCTTTTTCATGATATAGCGTAGGAGTTAAAAATCTACTCAAGTATTTCTTGAAATAGATTTCCATGTGTTTTAAAACTTAACAAATATGTGAATACCTGTCTCCCTTTCTCTGTAGCCTATTCAGCACATGTATTTTAATATGAACATATAGAATCCTACCTGGTGCCACACGTACATTCTGGTGAGGTGGCTGACTTGGCAGATACAAATTGTGATAAGAGACCACTCATACAAAACGCTGTTGGAATTGAATATTCAACCTATGGGTTAGCTTCCTAGTTGAACAACATTATACGTAAATCCATTTTCACAAAAATGAATACTTTTGGATCTGTGGATTATATATATTTCATGATGAATTTCGATTGGTGTATATATTGCTACTTTTTAATGTCTCTGTGTGTGTGTGTGTATAAATATACACTCTACAGATTTTTCAAAATATGAAATATATGTGTCTTACTATACAATCCATAAATTCATTCATATTCATGTATATGGATTTATAATCAACTTTCACATGGTTATTCTCAGAAATATTCATCCACCTGAAGTACATATTTGTTTCTTAGTACTGAAAACTAACTTCAGTGAATGGTGCATACAAATCCTAATATTTCTATCATAACTGACCCAGTTTAACATCAATGCAAGTAGATTCCTATGGGACATGATGTGTATTTTGATGTTCATTTTTATTCAACACGGGTACATTACTATTTCTGCAGTTTATGCACATCATAGGATGTATATTTTATTCACAATGTAGCAAATTTATAGGCATTTGTTTCACTTTCAATCACGTCCTGCTTTAGAACCCATGAATTCCTCCATGTTTCTTGCCTGGTATTTTCATAAGAACTCTTTCCATACATATTATTTTCAAATTCCATAATCACTTTTGAAGCAAAACTCACACATCATTCATGATAAACAATAATCCTAATATAACCAATAGATGTATAACTGATTACAATGAATGATTGTATATCAATATAAGATTCCTTATATATTTTCAGATATCAATTCCATCTATTATTTAAAGGGGAACCAGTTATATTATTTATTCACACAATGGTCTATTCATACATTATCTCTATATTCATAGACACAGGGTACACCTCTTTGTACCCCCAATACTAATTTATACGTCTTCAAAATACTGCTCTCAGAAATGGTGGAAGAAATACTCATGTCATTTGATCTACATATACATTTTGTCACAGTAATATTCAGGACACAAAATGCAAAGGTCACTCTTCTGATTGTACCAAAGCCTAAACGGAAATGAGCATGCATTACTAAAAACATCCATGTCCAGGTTGCCTAATGCTCTCAAATGTCAATCCTATTAGTGACTACATATTTGTTTCTTCCTAAGATTATATATTCAACCTCAACCCTGTTGAAAATGTCTAATCCTATCACTCAATTTATACTTTGCCTGATTTCCTAATGTCTCTACTGATATCTGCTTTCATACATATTTACCCCAGTTCAATATTGTGACTGACTCTTCACATGTGCTGACATTTACATTCACTCTAGCCGAAACCCTATTGCTAAAGAACTTTTCCTACAAATCCTATACTCACTCTTCTTTCTGAAGCTACCATCTTTCTTCAAAATCCTACCGACTATCCTACTTTGAATGGATGTTCTCTTCGACATTCATCTTTCAGAATGATTCCTAACCAAAATCGAACATGTTATTAATCCTAACCATACACTGTTCCCTCAATCTAACTTTACATAAGAACAGGGACAGAGTGTTCTTAAAATACAGGAATGTAGGGTATCTTCCACCTGTTGAGAACCTCAAAGGTCCATGCAGAAATGATCCCTGGAGAAGATGTAGGCATCTATGAATGACCTGAGAGAGCAAAAGTCTTCTTCCATTGCAAACAACCTGATCAGGATGAAGGGTTGTGTCTGAATCAGCCTCTCTCTTCTTAATGTAGAGAAGATGGACCAAAGGAGGCCTGTGTGGAGAGCTGTTCCAGGGTGCCAATGGTTGATATACCATTCTAACTTGTGAAACTGTCCCAGGTAGTAGGGGCAGCCTCCATCTCATGGGACTCTTGGAAGCAGCTGTTAGGACAAAGTGGTTGCCCCGGCAGTGACCTCATTCACTTACTGAAGGAAGACACCTCACCTCTCTTCCTAGGTGATGGAACTCTCTGAAATTGGGATCCCGGAAGCCAGGCACCCAGAGCCAGTCCCAGTACCAGTCCCTGTAGGCTCACTTGTTTGGATTTACCAAGGACAGAGTCAGTCTTTCTTGGTGCCTACTGATGTGAGGTTGGCCTAATGCTAGGAGAGCTCTGAAGACAGGCCTTTCCTGAGAAAAAGTCAGTTGCTCACTGCAGTCTCCTGACAAATTCACAGAGTTGGCCAAGGAGACCAGATCTGAGACAGGACAGGCTACTACGAGGGAACATAGTATGGCCCACCAGTCAGAGCACACTCCAAATAGTCACAGACCTACTTGGGGGAAGGAGGTGCCTTTGTGGGTGTGGGTGTGGGTTTGTGGTTTTGTCTCATGTTCTGAGTATTTGTAAGAAAGGCAGTTTGTTTGGTTTGGAGTGAACAGTTTCTTGTACGTCATTTCACAAGGCAAGTGTTTCTATGTCTGTGTATCCCACTGTGTCCGTGGTTCTAGACATTGGAAAAGAGAATGCATCAATAGATGTGTCCTGTCTAGTACAAAGCTTCCCAGCATTCAACCTGCCCAATTTATGAATGGACATCGGCTTAACTTATGGATGGGCAACACCTCTTATTCCAAGGTTCCTGTTTTCTTCCTGAATTCTGGCCACTCACCAGAATAAGTTCATGGTTTTGTGTCCAAGGTATGTACCACCTCCAAGCTCTGTGAAATGGCCTTTTACTGGATAGCTGAAGGAAATGGCGAGCATCTCAGAAAACTCAGATATCAGTGTGACCAGGAAAGTCTCAGTGGAGAAACCCTTTTTTGGCTATTTGCTTACCTATGGTTCTGTTGCCCTGAATGTCAGGAAGGTATTTACCTCAGGCGACACCTTAGTGAAGCCTGAAGAAAACAGTTTTCAAATGGAAATGAATGGGCATCACCTGTGGCTCTTTGGTTAATTGCTTGGGAAAGGAATATGTCTTAATAAGTCTCTTAGCCATGTGAGTGGCTGCAGCTTAGATTCTCAGCATCTGATGGATCTAAAGAAAGATCCCATGTGTGCATCCAAAACCAAAATGGCCAAAAGAGCAGTCATTGTGGATGAAGTCTCTCACCTTCCTCTGTAAGGTCCCTGACTTCCATCAAGTGAGAATAGGGATACTTTGTGTCAAATTAGTTCTTAAAAGCCCTGCAGAGGCTAGCTAATAGGTGCTTGGGGTTTCTCATGACTCCAATTCACATAAAGAATCAATACCTGACTGTCATAGGCCTCAAATTGGAGAAGCAGAGCAGTATTAACGGTATGTCTATTTGATCACTCCTGGTTCACAGAAAGGGTGTGCAGGCCACCCTGACTTTAGGCAAATGAGGGGCAAGGGAGCTTATTTGGACGCTCTCTTGGGCTGCGCCCCTCATTGAAACCTCCATCCAGAAGTTATGATGAGTGTCTTTATGGAAGAAGTTGAAGACCATGTGGGAGTGTTTTGGTTTTAATTGTGGTCATTTGTTTGGCGGTTGGAAGAAATGACTGTGTCCACCTGGGCTTGAACTCTGGTGTGATTCCTCTTAGAGACTGATTTCTGGAAGTGACCTCAGAGAAGTATTGCCATGAATTGTGTTGGAATTTTAGGAGGCCACACAAGAGACTCCCCCTTGGAAACTGAGATCTAAGCACTGGTTGGTTTTCTAGAGAGCACTGGGAATCTCAGCCAGGATATCACATGATTTTATTCTGAAAGACTTGGCAGCCATAGTTGAGAGTCAAAACACACATGGACCTCACATTGTAGATCTCAATGGGCCTTGCTTCATGGGACCTTTTGGCCATTCTTTTGGATGCCTTGCCAGTGAGAGTTCTCCAGAGATTTCATTGAAATGAACTTCCTCACCATTTAATGGTTCCTGAAAGAATTGAAACCCACAGTGCCTCCAACTTCATCGTTGAAAAATGACTAGATAAATACCATGAAATTTTTTTAATTCCCATGACCATGTGGCATGGGAGAAACTTTTGATGTCCTGTTGCTGATCAAAAGTGTACCAGACAGTGCCTTGATTGACTGGGTTTCATAAAAATGGTGTATAACAGAGATGCTAGTTAGTTGGAGCCTGCTGAGTAGTGGGGCCAGAGCTGTGGTGTGCAGGTGTGTGATGAAACATGTGTGGTGGGGCCATGTAAATCTGCCATTGGCTTCCAAATGGCTTGTGAATGACATGGTGCAGCCAGCAGACCCTTGCATGTAAAGGCATCTTGTTACCTGGAGAGTATTCAGGGCAATGTTCAGAATCAGGTTGCTTTGGTCAAGCGGGCAAGCTATGTGGGATAGAAGTCTGGTTGGTGCATTCTCCTGCAGACCCTGACTCACAACACGTGACAGAACTCCCTCCAGCACTGTGTCCCAGTTGAACTCCTTGTATTTCATGAAGCAAATACCAAACTCCTAGTGCAGCAGCTAGAAACACTACGAAAATTTGAGGATGACCAAATGGCTTCACAGTCTACACTGGGAGACTTTTAGCCCCCAGTGGCAACAGTTTACCTACAAAGAGAGATTTCAGCACTTCTGCCTCATGTCCACTGGAAAATAAAAAAACCATGTCCTCCAGGTCACATATATGCAGACCCAGGTCTGATGGTCTCACGACAAAGGAAGCTAAAGCTCCTGACAACAACATATATTTCAAGTGCCAACCTCAGAGGAAGTTTCTCAAGCAGTCTTTAGGATTGCAGAGTTCCATGTTTGTGGTATTTTTACCCTGTTTCTTACTTTTGGAATCTCCTCTACAACCTCCAAAGATGTGAACTCCTGAACATTTTCCATTGCAGATATGTATTCACAGATTTTCTAACTTTTCTTCTCTAATTGTGTCTTACTTGGTGCGAAGGTAATGTCAAGGAATTGTTCTGAATGAGAGTGGGAAGATTTTTGTGTAGCACATATTTGCATACACTTTGGATTCATTTTCCAAATTTCCATTTAAAATACTAAATCCCTGACTGTCAGGGGTAGAAGGAATTTCTCCTTCATAGAATAGCCTGACACTTACAAGAAACAGCCCCCTGGGAGACATCCTGCCTAGGAGATATCCTGTAACCATCTGTCTCCCTGAGACATCATGGGGCCATCTGCCTTACTGAAACATCCTGAGGTTATCTCACCTTGTGAAGACATCCAGGAACTGCCAATAAGAGAGCTTTCCCATACCCAGTATATAAATACCCCTGTGTGAACAATAAAAATTTGCAGCTTGATTAAAACTCCTGTCTTGCTGTCATCTCTCGTGTCTCTTGTCCCTTCATTACTCCCCATCTAGGTTCACCACCCCCGTTGATGTGTCCTGCCGGCCGGGATATCTGGCACCTACCTACTGGGGCTCGAGCCTTTGACTGAGGGGGAAACCTGTCCTCAGGGAAGACTTAAAAAAGCGGAGCTTGCGATTGCCTCAGCAGACACCACCGAAAGACAGATCCAGGAGGAGAGTGGGGATGACACATGGTGAGTGACCCACCATGGGACAAGCAGTTTCGTCACATGATTTGTTTTTGTCAGGCCTCAAGGAGGCCCTCAAGACATAGGGGGCACATGTTAAGAAAAAGGACTTAAAATTATTCTTTTCATACATAGGAGAATTGTGTCCATGGTTTCCCCCTGAAGGGTCCATTGATGGTAGAAAATGGCTTAGAGTAGGAGACTGTTTAAACCATTTTTTTTGTTGTTGTTGAAGAAAAAGTCCTAGAACAAAGGTATATTAGACCTTTTGTAGACATTAATATTTTATAAGATTTTTAAACACCTAGAAAAATTTGTAAGTTTAAATTTAAAGACATTTATATTTATCTGTTTATCCAATTTAAATTGAACCATTTAAATCACGTGAATTAAAGATCTTTGGATCCACTTTGAAATAGTAAGCTTGCCTTAATTTGATTTTAATTGGAGTCAGTGGTCTTTTCTTGCATCCTGGTGTAATATTTTGTAGTTTCCCATCGAGATGACACTGCCCCAATAGATCACAAGACCAGACTACTGGAAATTCTGAAGCTGGCCTTTCCTCCAGGGCTCCGGCATGGAGAGGCAATTTCCAAGGCCTTGGTGTGAGATTTTGGTCCAGGGAGCACTGCAGTGAACCACCGCCCTAAAACTATTAGCAAGCACATGGTGGAGGAGGCCTCCATAGGTAAGTGGCGCCTATATAACATCTGATATCCGGTTAAGGGAGATCTCTTCTGATGACAGAGTGGTGTCCTGGGGAGACACACATATACTCCTGTCTGGTACAGTAACGAGAATCATTCTGTCCTCTGTTATGTTCTGTAGGGAATTCCTCTGAAAGCATAGAGAGGTGCCAATGGGCACGCAGGAGCTCCTATCCCAGAGCTTTAGCAAGACGTTGCATAGTTCCTCTGTTTTTCTGTTTCTGCGCTGGTTTTCTGTTTTTTTTGTGTGTTTTGTTCTGTGTTTCATATATTTTTTTTTTTTGGTTTGTTTTAGTGTGTTTTGTTGTGTGATTTCTGTGGTAAAACTTAACTGAAAATGGGTAATAAAGCAAGTAAACTGACACCCATTTGGACTGTGTTTTAAAGAACTGTGATGAACTTTAATACCCTTTGTTAAGCAGAATGAGAGAAGCCCCTAGCTGGCTGCCTGGAGCACACCCACTGCAGAGGGCAATGCCTGCTGGGGACCTAAGAACTGAGTATCTCCCAGGTTAACACGTGAAACTCCTTAAAACCCCTTGTCCCTTCAGATCGATAGAATCACAACCATTGGGCAGAGACCCCTGTTTTTCTCCTTTGTTAGCAAAGCAGTAAATCTCCCTTTTTCTTTTTCTCAAACCCTGTCCTCATTATTAAATTGGTATTAATTGGCTTCAAAATCAGGAACCAAACTTTAAGTTACAATTTTTGGTACCCCCCACACCCCGGAACTCTTTGAGAGCTGACTACTGAAATGTTAGGAGACGGAGCGTGCTTGGGGTGGAACCGAACAAGAGGAGCTAATCCTGTAAGTGAAAGGAGGGACTGAGGGACTTCCAGCAGCTGCCCAAGCCCTGTTGCTTCAGAGAATTACCTACTTCCTTCCCTGCACTGTAAGGATTTTGCCATCTCTGTTTTCTTAAACAAGAGAAAAAGAAAAAGGGGACACTAAATACAGTAAAGTCACCATGGAGACCCTTGATTTTACATTTCAGGTTGTCCCTCTGAGAAAACATCTGGTTCCCTTGTGGGAAAATCTATGGTGCCACTGGTGTATGAGATTTTTCTCTTATCTGCTCTGGTTTAAAGGCTTCTGTCTGTAAGCCATAGTCTGGAGCTCCTTTCAGTCTGTCTTGTGTCTTTGTTTCTGGTCCTTTAAGACATGTGCAATAATGTGTTGATATTATAAATCATTTCTTGGGAATGATCTTAGCTGAATGTGTATCTAAATGATGATGTTTTATTGTAACAATCTGGCATCTGAATGGGTTTTTGAAGCATTGCACAATCTTGCAGTTAAAAGTCGGGTTTAGGAAATTGTTTAGTTTATGATTTCAGATAATTCATGCCAGAGAACTTAAATACTTAGGATGGAAAACTAGAGAACTCTACTTCCAAGTTGGCAAGTAACTTCCCAATCATTCAGGCTTTTTTTTCACCAATTTTTAATTGGGTAGCCTGGGAAAATGTCACTGTGTGTACCAGTGCATTAATTTGGACAAGGATAGTAAATCATAGTATGGTATCTGTTGACAAAACAAGATATAAAGATGTAAAATTTTGTAAACTGTGTCTTAAACTTGTATCATAAAATTTTGTGAATTTTGTCTTAAAATTGTATTATAATTTTCAACATCTGAACCTGAAAATTATGGTTGAAATGCCTTAGGCCTGAGGTGTCTGCTCAGAATAGCAGCTTTTTCCTGCTCTTTCCAGACCTCAGCCAGGACTTATGTTGAATGGCAAATGAAAGAGGCCTGCAAGCTCAGTAGGAGAGTGATCTGAGGCCTAAAAAAAATAAATTGTATGGTATTTACTAATTAATGGCCAGTCAATTATTCTAGGACTCTTATTTTTTCCTTAGATTCTTTATTTTTTTTTTGAGCTCATGATTTTGATCCTAAAGACCTAGGATGATGTTTTTCTGACCAGTTCTATCTTTGACTAACTGTGTAGTTTTTGAAACATTGCAATGGATATTTCACCTGGAAAAGCTACAAGGCCTTTACTATTATTATGTGTGCACAATTTTGTTATGTGTTGTATGTCTATATAATCATATGTCCGTATATCATATATATGATACACAAATTAACATTTATAAAGAGCACTCATTAAAACAAAAACGCTCATAAAAACAAATTTTAAAAAGTGGATCCAAAGATCTTTAATTCAAGTGATTTAAATAGTTGAATTTAAATTGGATAAAGAGATAAAAATAAATGTCTTTAAATTTAAGCTTACAAGTTTTTCTAGGTGTTCAAAAATCTAATAAAATATTAATGTCTACAAATGTTCTAATATGCCTTGGTTCTAAGACTTTTCCTTCAACAAAAAATGGTTTACACTGTTCAATATATTTGTCTAATATATTGATAAATAAGTAAAGTAAATTTGATATGGGATTACTCATTCATGAGTACTTTTGTTAGATATCTGATTGATTTACTAAGGTCTGTATAAGTTTGTACTAATGTCTGTATAAGATTGTAATAATCAGTCATGTGTTAAAGAGACAAAAATTTCTTAAAACATAAGTTTACCCATAACATTGTGTTTATTAAGTTTTATTTTTTCCAAAGCAAGCAACCATAAAAATTAAACAACTGATTAAATAAGAACTGTTATTTTAGAGCACTGTACTGCCATTTATTTAAAAGCTAAACTTGGTTAATGTAGAAACTTCAATGTAATTGTGATGCTATTAATGTGCTCATATCTTTCAGGTATACAAATCTGTAAGGTAGAAACTTTAAAAGAGCAGTATTTCAAGCTGGTGTTCTGAAGTTGTATGGTAAAAAAATATATTGGGCATTCATTTACCTCTTATCAATAAGATATGTAAAGTTGTATGTTACTTTTTACATTGGGGAACAATTTAAATGTATTTTTATGTTAATGAGAGTCTAATCTATATAAAGGTTAAAAACTTTCAGCCTTTCTTAAATTCATGTTTTAAATGTGATATCATATGGTGTTAACTAATGTTCATGTGACCTCAAATAATATATGTAATCTTTGTAAAATGATATTTAAAAAAACAAAGATCATCTTTAGAAGTAAAACACTTAAGTTTTATAAAGAGCCCTGCCTTACCTGAGATAAGGCTCTGTGTCCCATCTTACTATATATGAGAATGACTACGAAAGCAGTAGGTCAGATATTATTTCATTTAAAGTTATGTTCAAAAGTTGTTTTTTTTTTCTGTCAAGATTTCTAGGATCTCAAACAGGGGATATAATGTATAACTCAGCTTAAAACTTCAGGGTAGCTATTACACGAAATAAGTATTTTTACTCTTGTTAAAAAATTTTATTTTGTAATTTCCTTATAAGTGATCTAAAGATTCCTTGTTAGTGTTTTACAGAAGTGTTGCTTTAAGAACACAACATGGGTTAATTTAAGATAATAAGTCATCACCTACAAGACAGACAGAATAATACAGATCCCAGTTAATAAAAAAGATAAATAATTATAAAGTCATAGACATTAAAGCCCAGTACTCTTAATATAAGGCTGTTAAAATTTATTTGCTGGATGATTAAGATTAGGATTTATATTAAAGTTACATGAAAAGGGACAAGAAAACCAATATTTGGCTCGTGCCCTCTGAGTCAGTCTGAATCCAGGGAACAAGGGACTTCTCAAAGAGCTTTGCAACTCTGGGCCTCATAACTTCCCAATTAGGGAGATTAATGAGACCCCTGGAGAACAGAAAGCCAATCAGTGCATTTGCTAAGAAGAGGAGAGTCATCAGAGAAGGGAGACATCCCTGATGCTTCCAAGGGTAGCCACATGGTCAAGCAAGACCTGGACCCACCTAGCGCAAATGGCACTAGCAGAACTGAGAAGCTGCTCTCAAGTTTCCCCAGGAATGACTCCCATAAAAGCTCAGCTGACTGTTAACAATAGATAGAAACAAAAGTCAGTTTGACTGTTTCATGATAAACACTTAGGAAAGACAGTTAAAACCAAAATACAGCCATTCCTGGGCATTTTAAATAATAATAATAATAATAATAATAATAATAATTTTTTATACACATTATGTTAGCCTCCCAAAATAAGTAAGACTGGAGGCTACAAAGAAGGATTCCCAGAAAGGAATGCCTGATAACTATAAAAAGAGACTATCAAGAGGAGCTGCCAGAGGCAGAAATTTTTAGTTTAAGGCCTACAGATATTCCTAACCTACAGGTAGGGTTGGTGTTTGCTAGTACGATTATCCAGCCCTGAGTAACAGAATTAAAGGTTTCTCTATTACACACAGAGGTCATACTAGTAAAATGATTTTGCAAGATCAGATGATATTAAATCATTAAACTGTATCTTATGGAGAGGGATAACTGTAACACTAAATGTTAAATATTAAGTTGACAGTCCTGATAACTGGGAATATTAAAGCCTGCTGAGGGAACTTCTATACAGTGACATGTTCCAGCTGCTGCAACATTTTTTCAGTACTCATGGTTCTTGTTTCTCACACAGAAGAACCCATCCCCAGATGAATTTACAACCTGTTCTTCCCCAACCAGACTTCAAAACGAACTGATTTCTAAAAGGCAACTCATGTCCCTCAACTGACTTCTAAAAGGCAACTCATGTCCCTTATACTGTGCCCACTCACGTCACTCTCTCTCAGCTCAGAAGAAGCCAAAATGAGTGACGCCTCTCGTCTTACAACTATGCAGCCAAAAATAAATAGAATATCAATATAAGTAATTAATTAAGTCAGGTAAAACCAGGAATCCAATATTGGGTGAGTTCTAAAAATTTGGAGACTGTTACCTGAGGGATTAAAATTCCCTCATTGCTCTTTCCCTACCCTATCAAAAATTTGGAAGGGACACATTAAAAAAGGGGGAATGATTTGCATTTCTCTGACTGCTAGAGATGGTGAGCATTTTTTCATATACTTGTTGATTGATTGTATGTCCTCCTCTGAGAAATTTCTGTTCAGGTCCTTGGCCCATTTGTTGATTGGGTTATTCGTTATCTCATTGTCTAATTTTTTTAGTTCTTTGTATATTCTGAATATTAGCGCTCTGTCTGAAGTGTGAGGAGTAAAGATTTGTTCCCAGGACGTAGGCTCCCTATTTACCTCTCTTATTGTTTCTTTTGCTGAGAAAAAAACTTTTTAGTTTGAGTAAGTCCCATTTGTTGATTCTAGTTATTAACTGTTGTGCTATGGGTGTCCTATTGAGGAATTTGGAGCCCGACCCCACAGTATGTAGATCATAGCCAACTTTTTCTTCTATCAAACGCCATGTCTCTGATTTGATATCAAGTTCCTTGATCCACTTTGAGTTAACTTTTGTGCATGGCGAGAGTAAGGGATTCAGTTTCATTTTGTTGCAAATCTCACTCCAGTAAGATTGGCAGCCATTAGGAAGTCAAACAGCAACAAGTCCTGGCGAGGATGTGGGGAAAAGGGTACTCTTGTACATTGCTGGTGGGACTGAAAATTGGTGCGGCCAATTTGGAAAGCAGTATGGAGATTTCTTGGAAAGCTCGGAATGGAACCACCATTTGATCCAGCTATTCCCCTACTCGGTCTATTCCCTAAAGACCTAAAAAGAGCACACAATAGGGACACTGCTACATCCATGTTCATAGCAGCACAATTCACAATAGCAAGACTGTGGAACCAACCTAGATGCCCTTCAATAGACGAATGGATAAAAAAAAATGTGGCATTTATACACAATGGAGTATTACTCTGCATTAAGAAATGACAAAATCATAGAATTTGGAGGGAAATGGATGGCATTAGAGCAGATTATGCTAAGTGAAGCTAGCCAATCCCTTAAAAACAAATGCCAAATGTCTTCTTTGATATAAGGAGAGTAACTAAGAACAGAGTAGGGACGAAGAGCATGAGAAGAAGATTAACATTAAACAGGGATGAGAGGTGAAAGGAAAAGGGAGAGAGAAGGGAAATTGCATGTAAATGGAAGGAGACCCTCAGGGGTATACAAAATTACATAAAAGAGGAAGTGAGGGGAAAGGAGAAAAATATAAGGGGGAGAAATGAACTACAGTAGAGGGGGTAGAGAGAGAAGAGGGGAGGGGAGGGGGGAGGGGGGATAGTAGAGGATAGGAAAGGCAGCAGAATACAACAGACACCATAATGGCAATATGTAAATCAATGGTTCTGCAACTGATGTGATTTTGCAATCTGTATATGGGGTAAAAATGGGAGCTCATATCCCACTTGAATCAAAGTGTGAAATATGATATATCAAGAACTATGTAATGTTTTGAACAACCTACAATAAAAATTAATTTAAAAAATATTAAAAAGCAAAAAAAATGGGGGGGAATGATAAACCCAACCTGATCATTTATTAAAATTGGGAGCCATCTTGCCACAAAGTAATGGAAAGATAATTTTGCTTTCCTATAAATTACTGCAGATTCTGAAACTGCTTGGAATGCCTGTCCGTGCCTTGAACTTACCCATGCCTGGCTCTCTTACCAGATAGCAGCCCTCTCTGAAAATTTAGTGACACCTCATAAATATTGGCCTTCTCTGGCCAGACAACGACTCTCATGAGTCTCTAATGGTCCTCATAAATTCTGATGATGGGGCCAGCAAAAAAAAAAAATTGTAAACTAGCAATAGCGTGATGCTTCTCCGAGTTCTGTTATCTGTAACCCCCCTTTTGTGTAACTTACTGGACTATAAAGCTGGGCTGTAGGAAAGGTGGGGTTGCTGTCTTGTTTCTGCCATTTTGAGAGGGATAGGCAGCTCAGCCAGTGGAAAAATAATAAGCTTGCTTTAATTTGATTTTAATTGGAGTCAGTGGTCTTTTCTCCTGTCCTGGTCAAACAGGTAAACACTCCACAAACATGGAGCTCTGCCGGCCTAAAACTTATTGAGAAACTCTCCCTGACCTTGGGCACTTGAAATATATGTTGTTGTCAGGAGCTTTAGCTTCTTTGTAGTGAGACCATCAGAGCTGGGTCTGCATCTATGTGACCTGGAGGACATGGTTTCTTATTTTCCAATGAACATGAGGCAGGAGTGCAGAATTCTCTCTTTGTAGGGAAACTGTTGTCACTGAAGGCTAAGTGTCTCCCCATGTGGTATGTGAAGCCATTTGCGCATCTTCCACATTTCATGGTGTTTCTTGCTGCTGCACTGGGGGTTTAGTATTTGCTTCATGAAATACAAGGAGATCAACAGGGACTCAGTGCTGGAGGGATTTCTCACACGTGTGGTGGGTCAGGGTCTCCAGGAGAATCCACCAATGAGGCTTATATCCCACATAGCTTGCCCCCTCAACCATTGCAACCTGATTCTGAACACGGCCCTGAAACCTCTCCATATATCAAGATGCCTTTATATGAAGAGATCAGACATATACGGATTACTGGCTGCACCATGTCTGCCACAAGACATTTGGAAGTCAATGGCAGATCCAAATGGCCCCACCAAGATATTTTATGACACAACTGCACACCACAGCTCTGGGTCACTACTCAGCAGGCGCCAACATACAGGATTCTTTCTTCTACACCATTTTCATGAAACCCAGTCAATCAAGGCACTCTCTGGTAAACTCATGATCAGCAACTGCACATCCAAATGTTCTTCAGTGCCACTTGGTCATAAGAATTTCAAAAATTTCATGGTATTTATCTAGCCATTTTTCAAGGATGAAGTTGGAGGCACTGTGAGTTTCAATTCTTTCAGGAACCATTAAATGGTGAGGAATTTTATTTCAATGAAAGCTCTGGAGGACTCTCACAGGCAAGGCTTCCCATGGAGTGGCCAAAAGGTCACATGAAGCCAGGCCCATTGAGGTCTACAATGCTAGGTCCATGTGTGTTTTGAATCTCAACTATGGTTGCCAAGTCTTTCAGAATAAAATCATGTGATATCGTAGCTGAGATTCCCAGTGTTCTGTGGAGAGCCACCTGGGCCTATATCTCAGTTTCCAATGGGGACTCTCATGCGTGGCCTCCTGAAATCCCAACACAATTCATGGCAATTCTTCTCTGAGGTCAGGTCCAGAACGCAGTCTCTAAGGGGAATCACACCAAAGTTCAAGCCATGGTGGACACAGTTATGTCTTCCAACTGCCACACAAATTACCACAATTAAAACCAAAACACTTTCACATAGCCCTCGTCTTCTTCCATGTAGACACTCATCAAATCCTCTGGCTGGACATTTCCAAAAGGGGTGAAGTCCAAGACCCTGTCCAAAATATGCTCCCTCGCCCCTATTTTGCCTAAGGTCAGTGTGGCCTAAACACCTTTCCTGTGAACCAGGAGTGATCAAATAGGCCTGACCTTATTACTGCTCCACTTCTCCAATTTGAGGCCTACTGACTGCCAGGTATAAATTCTTTATATGAATGGGAGTCATGAAAAAACCCAAGCATCTATGGTCTAGCCTTTGCAGGCCAGGATGGAGGTCAGGAACCTTACAGAAAATGGCGAGAGACTTCATACACAATGACTGCTATTTTGACCATTTTGTATTTGTAGCACACATGGAATCTTACCTTAGATCCATCAGGTGTTAAGAATCTAAGCAGCAGCCTCACACAGGTTCACGAGGCTGATTCAGACACATCCCTTTTGGAAGCAATTAAGCAAAGAGCCACAGGTGATGCCCATTCATTTCCATTTGAAAACTGTTTTCTTAAGGCTTCACAAAGGGGTGGCCTGAGGCAAAGACCTTCCTGACATTCAGGGCAATGAAGCAATAGGTAAGCAAATGGCCCAAAGCAAGGATTCTCCACTGAGACTTTACTGGTCACATTGATATCTGAGTTTTCTGAGATCCTCCCATTCCCTTCAGTTATCATGTACATGGCCATGTCACAGTGCTTGGAGGTGGTACATATCTTGGACACAAAACCATGAGCCAATTCTTGAGAGTGGCCAGAATTCAGGAAGAAAACAGAAACGTAGTAAGATAGTAGGTGTTGCCCATCCATAAGGCAAGCCACAGTCCATGCGTTAATTGGGCAGGATGAATGCTGGGAAGCTTTCTACAAGACAGGAAACATCCATTGATGCATTTTCTTTTCTAATGTCTACAACCACGGACACAGTGGGAGAAACAGACATAGAAACACTCGCCTTGTCAAACAATTTACTAGAAAAAGTCCATTCCAATCCAAACAAACCACCTTTCCTACCTATTCTCAGAACATGAGACAAAACCACAAACTCACACCCACACCCACAAAGGCACCTCCTTCCCCCAAGTAGGTTTGTAACTATCCAGAGTGTCCTTTGACTGGTGGGTCATACTATGTTCCCCTGATATGGCCTATCCATTCTCAGATCTGGTCTCCTTGGCCAACTCTGTGACGTTGTCAGGAGCATGTGGAGAGCCACTACCTACTTTCTCAGGAAAGGTCCCTGGCATGTGGCCATGCTCACATCAGTAGGTACCAAGAAAGACTGACTCTGTCCTTAGTAACACCAAACAAGTGAGCCCACTGGGACTGGGACTTGGATTGGCTCTCAGTGCCTGGCTTCCTGGATCCCAAGTTTAAAGTGTTCCATCACCAAGGAAGTGAGGTAGGTTACTTCCTTCAGGAATTTAATGAGGTCACTGCCTTGGCAAACACTTTGTCCTAACAGTTGCTTCCATGGGTTCCATGAGATGGAGGCTGCCCCTACTTCCTGTGACATTTTCACAAGTTAGAATGATATATAAATCAAAGGCACCAAGAAACAGCGCTCCACAAAGGCCTGGTTTGGTCCGTCTCCTGTACATTAAGAGAGAGGCTGATTCAGCCACATCCCTTCATCCTGACCAGGTTTTTTGGCAATGGAAGATGACTTTTGCTCTCTCAGGTCCTTCATAGCTGCCTACATCTTCTTCAGGGATCATTTCTGCATGGACCTTTGAGGTTCTCAGCAAGTGGAAGATCCCCTACATCCCTATATTTTAAGGCCAACTCTGTCCCTGCTCTTCTCTAAAGTTAGATTGAGAGATCACTGTGTGGTTACGGTTAATAACAGTTTCGATTTGGGTTAGGAATCATTCTGCAGGATGAATAATGGTATTGGGAATCTGTGATATTTATAAGAATATAGACGTGAGTTAAAAGTATGGAAACAGAAATCTAGGTAAGATTTGCATCCCAGAAGGGCATTGAGACCTTGATTGGGATACTTAGCAATGTTATACTGTCTGCACAAATGTCTCAGATAAATCCATACACAATGGCATAGGACGTTGTACCTTGGATGATTGAATGTCGAAGAGAACCTCCAGTCAAAAAGGGATAGTCGGTGGAATTAGGAAGATAGTCAGTAGGTTTAGAAAGAAGGGTGAGAATAAGATTTGGAAAAAAGTTCTTTACCAATAGGGTTTCGGTTAGAGAGTGAATATTAATGTCAGCCCATGTTAAGTGTTAGTCACAATAATGAATTTGGGAAAATATGTAGGAAAGGAGGTATCAATAGAGACCTTAGGAAATCAGGCAAATTATTAAGTGAGTCAAAGGATTAGGCATTTTCAACAGGGTTGAGGTTGAATATATAACCTTAGGAAGAAAGAAATATGTAGTCACCAATAGAATTGACATTTGAGAGCATTAGGCAACCTGGACATGAATGTTTTTAGTAATTCATGCTCACTTTCCATTTAGGCTTTGTTGAAAATAAATAAAATAGGTACTTGTCTCTTCCTGTTTTTCTGTATGCTTAAGAAAACACTCTTGAAATCTTGAAAACTTTTTGCTAATCTTGTTCCCAGAATGTGCTGTCCCCAACTGCCAAACTGCAGAATGTACACCCTCACCCGTTTACATGCAAACCGCCCACTTGCCCTGACCCATCAATAAACTTCCCTCCCTGCCCTCTTCAAGAAAAGTATATAAGCTCTGCTTAAGCTGTTCTCAGTGCTCTCTGCTCTATTCAAGTGAGGTCTGAGCCCCAGAATTTTGGACGCTTTGCTGTTGCATGAGACAGTGTCTTGGTGGTCTCTTCCTCCAATGGTCGCCTGACCATTACATCTGAGGGCCCCAGCGAGTTCCAGCAGCGTTGGACGAAAGACCCCCAATAGGCTCATCTCAGGTTAAGTAAGGCGCCACTTTCTTGTTTCAGGTTTCAGGTTAGGGATGGTCAAAATGGCTATTGGTGATGAGCATGAGCTCTCTCTGACGGTGGCTGACAGAAGTGTCACAGAGCCACAGGCCACGTCTCTGGGGGACGCCCCAGAGAACTCGGGAAACCGAGTAACAATAGTCTCCTAAACTCAGTGATATTTTGTTTTGGATTCGGTATTGTCAGCCCATCAGGTTTTCCTGGCTACTCAGTCCTGTTCTCAGTATTGGACGTCCATTGCCTGTCTTTATTGTCTTGTCTTGTCTGTGTCGTGTGTCATTGCTTTCACTATTTGTGTATCTTTCATATGGGACAGAGCACTTCAATGCCTCTGTCCCTGAACCTTGATCACTGGACCAAAGTCTGCTTAAAGGCTCAGAATCTTCTTTTTTTCAGTAAAACGTCAGATCTGGAAGACTCTATGTGTCCCAGAATGACCCACCTTTGGAGTCGGATGGCCCCCAGAAGGATCTTTCTACTTCACACTAATTCAAAAACTCAGAGATATTGTCTTTCAGCCGGGGCCACATAGCCAACCAGATCAACAGCAATATATCTTTAGTTTGCAGGACCTCTGCAAATCTCCTCTTCCATGGTTGAAGCCTTTCCTTGTCCCTGTCCCCGCTCCTACTGGTTCTCCCACTTTTCTATCTCTCAAACCCTCTGCTCCCCCTCCTCCACCCTCTGTTGTCCCTGAGTCTCAAGACTCTACTGGACTCTCTTCCCCCTCCTTATGCCCTGCCCTTGTCCTCCAACCCCAAACACCCTCTAAGTGATTCCCCTGCTGCTGACTCAGACTCTCCACCATTGGAGGAATATAGGCCAGCCCAGCGCCCTCCAGGTGACTACCCCACGGCACACACAGCCCCTCCTTCCTTGGAGGTAGCTGGCCCGGCCAAAAGAACACAAAGTACTCGCCGGGGGGGTTAAACTTTGAAGTGGATACAGGGTAAGTATACTCAGCCCTTAAGGCCCCATTGGGGCATCTATCAAACAAAAAGGACTCTAGTTCAAGGGGCTAATGGCAGTAAATATGGGGCTTAGACAACTAAGAGGACCATGGACCTGGGGAAAGAAAAAATCCATCACTCTTTCCTAGTAATCCCAGAATGCCTGACCCCATTGATGGGCACACATCTGCTCAAAAAGCTCCAGGCCAGAATAACTTTTAACCCTGAAGGCCCCCAAGTGAAATTTCTAAATTTTTCAGTAAAAACTCCTATAGTCACAGCTTTTACTATGTCAGTAGAAGATGAACATCAACTTGTCAAACCCCCCAAGACTGATCAAACAGGCAAGCTACCCTGGAAATGGATAACAGATTACGCAGATGCCTAGGAAAAAAACTGCTGGGTTACACGTAGCCGTGAAACATCCTCCAATAACAGTGGAGTTAAAAACTTCAGCCCCCCCATCAATGTCAAAAAATATCCTCTGAGCAAAAAAGCTAAAGATGGGATAAGGCCCCATATTCAGAAATATCTGGCCTTAAGGGTCCTAAGGCCCTGTCATTTGAACTGGAACACTGCCCTGTTACCAGTATAAAAATCAAGGAACCGGGGACTATCGCACCGTTCAAGACCAAAGAGAGATCTACAACAGAGTGCAGGACATTCACCCCACAGTACATAATATGTACAATCTGCTTAGCACACTGAACCATGAGCGGAAATGGTATACTGTTCTGGACTTAAAAGATGCTTTCTTTTGCTTGCCTCTTCATAAAGATAGTCAGTTGCTATTTGATTTCGAGTGGGTAGACCCAGAAACCGGGACGTCTGGTCAACTAACATGGACTAGACTCCCACAGGGGTTCAAAAACTCCCCCACTCTCTTTGATGAAGCCCTCCACAGAGACCCCAACAACTTCAGAACTATGCACCCTGACGTCACCCTGCTTCAATATGTCGATGACCTGCAACTGGCAGCCAACACCAAGAAAAACTGTGAGTCTGGAACCCAATTATTATTATACGAGCTTGCTCAACTCTGGTATAGTGCTTCTGCCAAAAAAGCCCAAATTTGCCAGCAAGAAGTAATCTTCCTGGACTATTCCCTTAGGGGCAGTAAGCAATGGCTCACTGAGACCAGAAAACAATCCATTGAGCAGATACCACCCCCATCTAACAGCAGACAACTCAGAGAGTTTCTTGGGACTGCTGGCTTATGCAGCTTATGGATACCTGGGTTTGCGTCCATATCTGCTCCTTTATACCCGCTGTAAAAGAGAGATGCCCAATTCTAATGGACCCCTGAGCACCAGCAAGCTTTTGATAACAGCTAAGGACACTGACACTGAAACCCTCAACTTCACTGAGCCCAGCTTGCATTTTCAGAAAGCCCTAAACTAAGTTAAAAATGTACATCAACTCACTCACCTTGGTTCAAAGAAACTGCAGGCATTCCTGAAGGATCAAGAACAGAGTTTTCCACTAACCGACTCAGAGCGAAAGAAATAACTGAACGGGTAACAAAAGCCTGCCGGGTCTGTCAATTGGTTAATGCTTACCCTTCCAACTTTCCTGCAGGAAAGCACCTACAAGAAACCAGACCAGGACAATTCTTGGAAGTGGACATTACTGAAATTAAGCCAGGAAGTTATGGACTTAAATATCTCCTAGTCTTTGTAGATACATTTTCAGGATTAATTAATTGAAGCCTTCCCCCCCCACACACACACACAAAAAAAAACAACAACAACAAAATAAATGGCACAAATGGTGGTCAAGAAGATGCTGAAAGATATTTTTCTAAGATACGGACTGGCTAAGGCAATAGGGTCTGATAATGGACTGGCGTTAATTGCCCTGGTAAGTCAGGGATTAGCCAGGACCCTGGGGATTAATTGGAAATTACATTGTGCTTATAGACCCCAGAGCTCAGTACAGGTAAAAAAAAAATAATAGAACCATTAAAGAGACTTAACAAAATCAAGCTTAGAGATCGGCATAAAAGATCGATCTATTCTCCTGCTTTATGCACTGTTTCATGCAAGAAATACTCATACTCCTCTGTTTCCTTGTGTAACCTCACCCCCTATGAAATTCTCTATGGTCCCTCCTCCAGTAAGGGACCTAACCCAAACTCTAAGACCTAACGATCCCTTCCACACCCCCTTGCTTGACAGACTTAAAGCTCTTGAAAGAAATCAGCAATATCTGTGGAAACATCTGGCCACTGCCGACCAACCTGGGGACGAGGGGACTCCATATCGATACCAAGTAGGAGACTTCGTCTACATTAGACGACATCAGGTGTCATCCCTGGAACCCCACTGGAAAGGACCATTTAAGGTGCTACATATAACACCTACAGTGGTAAATGAAGACGGAATCACTTCATGGATCCATGTCTCTCATCTCTGGCCTGCGCCCTGTCCAAAATCTGACTGGAAACTGGAAAAGACTGGTAACACTTTCAAATTGCGTATTCGCCATGTGGATAAGGCTACAGACTCTCCCCTTGGCCAAGAGTAGTCCTAACCCTCATCAGCCTGTTCAGCAGTTATGGCTGATCACAAATCCTACTGTACAAGAAGTATGGTCTATCTTGCATACAGCCCCCTTAGGGACATGGTGGCCATCTCTCCACCCAGACATTTGTCAGCTGGCTATAGGTCTTTCCTATTGGGATATCCCTGATGAAGGGGATCCAACTAAAATTCCAATAAATCCTTTCCGTATCATAGGTAATAGAAACAAACATTATGGATGTAGGGACACGAGAGCCAGATGCAGGTTGGCTAGCCTAGATTACTATGTTTGCCCAGCGGACTATCAAAGCCACAAACAGACATGGCTGTGTGGGGGAAATGCCGACTTCTTCTGTAAGTCATGGGAATGTGAGCATACAGGGGTGCCTGGTGGAACCCAAACTCCTCATCAAATTCAATACACAGCATTGGCCATATTACCAATTACACAACCAATACCGATGGCCCCCAGAGGGGTCTCTAGATCCTAAAATTCTCCGTGACCTTTTTAACTTCTGCAAGTGCTCAAAGGTTGGAAGGAAATTCCCCTAAGTGGAGGCATTTTCCCTCCTTCGCTCACATCCTGAACTATGCTTATCCAATAGATCCTCACCCTCAGCTTTCTGCTCCAGACTCTCTGCTGTCACTCCCACCTCAGCAACCTGATTTCTTCCCTCCAATTACTAGATCAAAAACCCAAACCGCCGGTTCTCAGATTATTGCCCCCTTGCTGAGGTAGCAGGTACTGAGGTACCCATCCACCCACTCACTACTCTCTTCTCCTGTCAGTGCCCGCACCAGGTCCCACCAGGTCCTCTTACCAGCTAACCCAAAGCTCAAACCAGCTAAGGAGAGCCCTCAGACCCCTATCCAAGATGTAATGAAAATGGCCTTTAAAGTTGCTCTGTCATCACTGAAAACAGGTTACTAAGAATTTAAAGTCCCTCACAGGCTTTTTGGGATACAAACTCCCATCTTCCCCTCTGCTCTATCTGTTCTACTGCTCAAGTTTTGTTGCCTGGAAAATTCCAAACCCCTTTCCCATTATTCTTTTACATCTCTCTTTCCTCATGCTCAGACCCAAGGTGCTGCTCTCAGACCCGCCTTCCCTGTCTTCCCCGTCTATACCAGGCCCACAGAAAAGTCTTAACTGACCTTCTCCAGCAGTCTTCACCATGGCTGACTTTAGGACTTTCAGCCAAAGAGTCCCTATAAAAGAGTTCAATGTAGATAAACTTCCCCTTTTCGTGTTTCCCTGTTCTATTTGGCCACTGGCTGGAAAAATCAGCACTCCTAAGCTAGACTCCCCCTTACTAGTTTTTCACAAAACATGTGAACAAGGCCTCTGGCCTTGAGCTGGGGCTTCACAGACATGGTTACATTTCTAAGATAAATAAGTTACCAAATGAGCTCCATTGTTACAGCTGGCAGTGAGAAAAAAAAAGAGAAGAAAAAAGCTCTCCCCCTCCAGGTGTCCTTAAAATGTTAACTTGCCCAGAACAGATGAAAAAAACAATAGAAACGAAAACTTCTTTTTGTGAACTTATGCAGACTGTGAACTTCTGAGCCCCTTCCCTTACATGTTGGGTACAAAATTCGGAAACTACCTAAATTTGGAGATCAGGTGACTAATTGATTACAACAGAAGCAATGCCCTCTAAATCCGTTGCAACCAAATAGGTATGTTTCGCTGTCTTCGGTGCTATCTTAGGTGCCTTGACTTGTCCGTCCTTACAACAGTATAATTCTATATACTTAAACATTGTTTATGTTTTCATAAAATGGTCAACAGATGTGATTAATTATGTAATGTTCAGATGTTTCCCAGAGTGCTCTATCATGAGGCAGGTTAATTTAAATATCAAATAGGGGGGCATACAACCCGGTTCCTCTGGGAACCTGTATCCCTCACTTTAGCCATCCTATTAGGAAAAGGAACTGCTGCAGGTGTGGGCACAGGAATCACTGTCCTAGTCCATGTGACACAACAAATGACCCGATGAGAAGCAGCAATAGAACAAAATTTAAAGATATTAAAAACCTCCATCACAGTTTTAGAGGAATCTTTAACCTCTCTCTCTGAAATTGTTTTACAGAACATGCGAGGGTTGGACCTCCTCTTCGTGAGAGAAGGGGGCTTTCGTGCTGCATTGAGGGAAGAAAGTTGATTTTATGCCGACCATACTGGAGTTGTAAAAAAATCTATGAGTAAATTAAGAAGACGCCTAGAAGAGCATCAACAAGAGAGAGATGCACAAAAAGGGTGGTTTGAGTCTTTTTTCACACAGTCCCCCTGGTTAACTACGCTTTTATCAGCCCTGGCCAGTCCATTAATAATCCTCATTTCATTGCTAATTGTAGGACCCTGTTTGCTCAACCATCTAGTTTCCTTTCTACAAGCTTAAATAGGATAAGTTAAACTTATGGTAATCAGACAACAATATACCTCACTAGAAGACATAAAATGTGAGACCCCGCAATGCTCATTTTTATGATTAAAATTAACCAGAATAAGAAGTGGGGAATGAAAGGTTAATAAAATATGTACTTTTAACTTCTTGTTTTTCTGTATGCTTAACAAAATACTGATGAAATCTTGAAAACTGTTTGCTAATCTTGTTCCCAGAATGTGCTGTCCCCAATTGCCAAACTGTTGAATGTACTCCCTCTCCCATTGGCATGCAAACCACTCACTCGACCTGACCCATCAATAAATTTCCCTCCCTGCTCTCACCACGTAAATTGCATAAGCTCTGCTTAAGCTGTTCTTGGGGCTCTCTTCTCTATTTATGTGAGCTCTGAGCCCCAGCATGCTGGACCCCCAATAAACCCTTTGCTGTTGCATGAGACAGTCTCTTCGTGGTCTCTTTTCCGACGCTCGCCCGACCTTTACATTGGTACAATCATAAGTGTGAACATTCCTATGTGTGTCCAGAATATTACTATAATAAATAATATATGTAGATCAGGTAATAGGAGTTTTTCTTCCACCATTTCTGGGAGCAATATTTTGAAGATATATGAATTAGTATTTTGGGTAGAAATAGGTGTACCATTTGTCTATGAATATAGAGATAATGCATGAATAGACAATACTGTGAATTAATAATATTACTGGTTCCAACTTTAAATAATGGATTGAATTGATATCTGAAAATATACAGGAAACCTTATATTGATATACTACATTTAATCCTACCCGTTATACATCTGAATGAAATATTAGGGTTATGGATTTTCATGAAGAGTGTTTGAGTTTTGCTTCAAAAGTGATTATGGAAATTGAAAATAATGTGTTTGGAAAGAAGTCTCATGAAAAGACCAGTCCAGAAACCTGGAGGTATGCATGTGTTCTGAAGCAGAAAGTGATTTAAAGTGAAACAAACGCCTATATATTTGCTAACTTGTGGATGATAAATATATACGATGATGTGCAGAAATTGAAGAAATAGTAATGTACCAGTGTTGAATAAAAATGAACGTTAAAATACACATCATGTCCCATAGGAATCTACTTGAATTGATGTTAAACTGCGTCCGTTAATGTAGAAATATTAGAATTTGTATGCACCATTCACTGAAGTTAGTTTTCAGTACTAGGAAACAAATATGTATTTCAGGTAGATGAATATTTCTGAGAATAATCTTGTGAAAAGTTGATTATAAATCCACATACATGAACATGAATGAATTCAGGGAGTGTATAATAAGACTCATACATTTCATATTTTGAAAAATCTGGAGAGTATATATATATATATATATATATATATATATATATATATATATATATACACACACACACACACACACACACACACACAAACTGAGACTATAAAAATGGCAATATATATGCCAATTGAAATTCACCATGAAATATACATCATCCACATATTCAAAAATATTCATGTTACTGAAGATAGATTTATGTATAATGTTGTTTAACTAGGAAGTTTACCCATACATTGAATTTTCAGTTCCAACAGCATTTAGGAGGAGTAATCTCTTCTCACATTTTGTATCTGCCAAGTCAGCCACCTCACAAGAATGTACGTGTGATACCAGGTAGGATTCTATATGTGCATATAAAAATACATGTGCTGAATAGGCTACAGAGAGAGGGAGACAGGAATTCACATATTTGTTAACTTTAAAAACACATGGATAACTATTTCAACAGAAAATTGACTAGATTTATAACACCTACCCTTTTTTATGCAAAAGGCAAGTCCAACTATACACCATGCCTCCTCTGAACTGCTTGGATTTCTATTCTGTTTGGGTTATTTTTCTCCATCATATTAGGAGTAGTAGTCAGAGTCCAGTAGGTTATGAGTTAGTGTCAGGGATCAGTATTTCAAATGGAAAATAGAATAATGAATCAAATGTGTATGCAAATATATGCTACACAAAAATCTTCCCACTCTCATCCAGAACAAATCCTTGACATTACCTTCGCCTGAAGTAAGTCACAATTAGAATAGAAGAGTTAGAAAATCTGTGAATACATATCTTGAGTGGAAAATGCTCAGAGTTCAGAACCTTGGAGGTGGTAGAGGAGTTTCCAAAAGTAAGGGACATGGTAAACACTCCTCTAACATGGAGGTCTGCTGGCGTAAAGACATCTTGAGAAACTGCCTCTGAGGTTGGGCACTTGAAACATACTTTATTTTCAGGAGCTTTAGCTTTCTTTGTAGTGAGACAATAAAATCTGGGTCTGCATCTATGTGACCTGGAGGATATGGTTTCTTATTTTCCAGTGAACATGAGGCAGCAGTGCTGAATTCACTCTTTGTAGGTAAACAGTGGCCACTGGGGTCTAATTGTCTCCCCATGTGGACTGTGGAGCCATTTGGTCATCCTCCAATTTTCGTGGTGTTTCCTGCTGTTGCACTGGGAGTTTGGTATTTGCTTCACAAAATACAAGAAGTTCAACAGGGACACAGTGCTGGAGGGAGTTCTGTCACGTGTTGTGGGTCAGGGTCTGCAGGAGAATGCAACAACCAGGCTTCTTTCCCACATACCTTGCCCCCTTGTCCATAGCAACTTGATTCTGAACATGGCCCTGAATCCTCCCCATATAAAAACATGCTTTTACATATTCGGGTCTCCTGGCTGCACCATGTTAGTCACAAAAAATTTGGAAGCCAATGACAAATCCACATGGCCATAACACAGATGTATTATCACACAACTGCAGACCACTTCTCTAGGCCCAATACTCTGCAGGCTCTAACTTGCTTGCCCCCATGTCCATAGCAACTTGATTCTGAACATGGCCCTGAAATCTTTCAATATAAAAACATGCTTTTACATATACGGGTCTCCTGGCTGCACCATGGCAGTCACAATGAATTTGGAAGCCAATGGCAGAACCACATGGTCACAACACAGATGTATTATCACAAAACTGCACACCATTTCTCTAGGCCCACAACTCTGCAGGCTATAACTCAATGGCATCTCTGTTCTACACCATTTTAATGAAACCCAGTGAATTAAGGCAGGGTCTGGTACACTCAAGATCAGCAACAGGACATCCAAAGGTTCTCCAGTGCCACCTGGTCATGGGAATTTTAAAAATTTCATGTATTTATCTGGCCATTTTTCAAGGATGAAGTTGGAGGCACTGTGGGTTTCAATTCATTCAGGAACCATTAAATGTTGAGGAAGTTCATTTCAAAGAAAGCTCTGGAGAACTCTCACAGGCAAGGCTTCCAAAAGAGTGGCCAAAAGGTCACATGAAGCCAGGCGCATTGAGGTCTCCAATGTGAGGTCCATGTGTGTTTTGACTCAAAACTATCCCTGCCAAGTCTTTCAGAATAAAATCATGTGATATACTGGCTGAGATTCCCAGTACTCTTTGGAAAACCACCCTGGGCCTAGATCTCAGTTTCCAAGGGTGACTTTCATGCGTGGCCTCCTAAAATCCCAACACTTTTCATGGCAATACTTCTCTGAGGTCAATTCCAGAACGCAGTCTCTAAGGGGAATCAAACCAGAGTTCAAGCCCAGGTTGACCCAGTCATCTCTTCACACTGCCAATCAAATGAACACAATTAAAAACAAAACACTATCACATGGCCCCATCTTCTTCCTTATAGACACTCATCATAACCTCTGGTTGGAGCTTTCCATGAGGGGCACATTACAAAAGAGTGTCCAAAATAAGCTCCCTTGCCCCTCATGTGGCTCAAGTCAGGGTGGGAAGGACACCCTTCCTGTGAACCAGGAGTGATCAAATAGGCCTGTCATTAATACTGCTCCGCTTTTCCAATTTGAGGCCTTCTGACTGTAGGGTTTAGATTCTTTATGTGAACTGGAGTCATGAGAAAAGACAAGCACCTCTGCAGAGATTTGAAGAACTCATTTGACCAAAAGGATCGCTATTCTCACTTGATTGATTTCAGGAACCTAACAGAGAAAGGCAATAGAATTCATTCACAATGACTGAAATTTTTTGCGAATTTGGTTTTGGTTTCACACATGGGATCTTTCTTTAGATCCATCAGGTGCTGAGAATCTAAGCCACAGCCTCACACAGGGCCAAGAGCCTGATTCAGACACATCCCTTTCCGAAGCAATTTAGCAAGAGCCACAGGTGATGCCCATTCATTTCCATTTGAAAACTGTTTTCTTCAGGCTTCACAAAGGGGTAGCCTGAGCCCAACATCTTCCTGACATTCAGGGCAACAGAACAATAGGTAAGCAAAAGGCCCATAGCATGGTATCTCCACTGAGACTTTTCTGGTCACACTCATATCTGAGTTTTCTGAGATACTGGCCATTCCCTTCAGGTATCCAGTACATGGACATGTCAAAGACCTTGGAGTTGGTACATATCTTGGACACAAAACAATGAGACTATTCTGGAGAGTTGCCAGAATTCAGGAAGAAAACAGGGACTTAGGAAGGTAGTAGGTTTTGCCAATTCATAAGGCAAGCTGCAGTCCATTCATAAATTGGGCAGGATGAATGCTGGGAATCTTTCTACTACACAGGACACATCCATTGTTGCATTGTCTTTTCTCATGTCTACAACCACGGACACAGTGGGATACACAGACATAGAAACACTCACCTTGTCAAATGACTTACTAGAAATAGTTCACTGAAAACCAAACAAACCGCCTTTCCTACCTATTCTCAGAACAAGAGACAAAACCACACACCCACACTCACAATGGCACCTCCTTCCCCTAAGTAGGTCTGTGACTATCCGGAGTGTCCTCTGACTGGTGGGCAATACTATGTTCCTCCGAAATGGCCTGTATTCTCTCAGATCTGGTTTCCTTGGCCAACTATGTGAAGTTGTCAGGAAAAAGTGGTGAGCCACTACCTGCTTTCTCAGGAAAGGTCCCTCTTCAGAGCTCTCCTGGCATTTGGCCATCCTCACATAAGTAGGTACCAAGAAAGACTGACTCTGTCCTTGGTAAATCCAAACAAGTGAGCCCACTGGGACTGGGACTGGAACTGCATCTGGGTGCCTGGCTTCTTGGATACCAAGTTCAGAGAGTTCCATCACCAAGGAAATGAGGTATGACACTTTCTTTGGAACTGAATGAGGTCACTGCCTTGGCAACCACTTGGTCCTAACAGTTGCTTCCAAGGGCCCCATGAGATGGAGGCTGCCCCTTCTTCCTCTGACACTTTCACAATTTAGAATGGTATATCAACCATAGGCACACACACAGGCCTGATTTGGTATATCTTCTCCACAATAAGAAGAGAGAGGCTGATTCAGACACATCCCTTCATCCTGACCAGGTGGTTTGTCATCGAAGATGACTTTTGCTCTTTCAGGTCCTTCATACCTGTCTACAACTTCTCCAGGTATCATTTCTGCATGGACCTTTGAACATCTCAGCAGGTGGAAGGTCCCCTACTTTTCTGTATTGTAAGAACAACTTTGTCCCTGCTCTTCTGTAAAATGAGATTGAGGGAAAAGTGTATGTTTAGGGTTAATAACAGGTTTGATTTCGATTTGTGTTAGGAATCATTCTTCTGGATGAATAATGGTATTGGGAACCTGGTATATTTACAAGAATGTAGAGGTGAAACATAAGTATGAAAACAGAAATCCAGGTATGATTTTAAACCCATAAGGGCATTGGGCCCTTGATTGGGATACTTAGCTTTGAATTATGTTCTGCACAGATGTCTCAGATAATTTGATATACAATGGCATAGGACCTTGTACCTTGGAAGATTGAATGTAGAAGAGAACATCCCTTCAAAAAGGGATAGTCGGTAGGATTAGGAAGATAGTCAGTCGTTTTAGGAAGAAGAGTGAGTATATGATTTGGAACAAAAGTTCTTTAGCAATAGGATTTCAGTTAGAGAGTGAATGCATATGTCAGCACATATGAAGAGCCAGTCACGATGATGAAGTGGGGAAAACATGTAGAAAAGAAGATATCAATAAAGATATTACGAAATCAGGGAAAGTATAAAGTGAGTGAGAGGATTAGACATTTTCAACAGGCTTGAGGTTGAATCTTAGAAAGAAACAAATATGAAGTCACCAATAATATTGACATTTGAGAGCATTAGGCACCCTGGACATGGATGTTTTTAGTAATCTATGTTCACTTTTCATTTAGGCTTTTCTTGGTTTAATCATAAGTGTAACATTTACATTTTTGTCCAGAATATTATTGTGATAATATGTATATGTAGATCAGGTGACATAAGTATTTCTTCCACCATTTTTGGTAGCAATATACTGAAGACATAAAATTACTATTGGGCGTACAAAGAGGTGTACCCTATGTCTATGAATATAGAGATAAAGCATGAATAGACCATACTGTGAATAAGTAATATAACTTGTTCCAACTTAATATAATGGGATGAACTGATATCTGAAAAATTACTGGAAATCTTATATACATATACAATCATTCATTCCAACCAGTTATTCATCTAATGTCAATTTTAGTGTTTTGGTTTATCATGAAGAGTGTGTGAGTTTTACTTCAAAAGTGATTATGGAAATCGAAAATAATGTGTTTGGAAAGAGTCTCATGAAAAGACCAGTCAAGAAACCCTGACAATACATGTGTTGTGAAGTAGGAAGTGATTAAAGTTTAAAGAAATGCCTACAAATTTGTGAACTTGTGGATGAAATACATATCTTATGATGAGCAAAAACTGAAGAAATAATAATGTACCAGTGTTGAATATAAATGAACATCATATTATATATCATGTCCCATTGGAATCTACTTGCATTGGTGATAGACTGGATCAGTTCCTGTAGAATTATTAACATTTGTATGCACCATTCACTGAAGATAGTTTTCAGTACTAGGAAACAAATATGTATTTAAGGTGGATGAATATTTCTGAGACTAATATTTTGGAAAGTTTATTATAAATCCACATGCATGAACATGAATGAATTTAGAGAGTGTATATAAGACACATATATTTCATATTTTGAAAAATCTGGAGAGTGTATATATATATATATATATATATATATATATATATATATATACACACACACACACACACACACACACACACATACCCACACAAAAAAAAAAACACACACAGACATTTAAAAGTAGCAATATATATGCCAATCGAAATTCATCTTTAAATATATATCATCCACAGATGCAAAAATATTTATTTTACTGAACATGAGTTTATGTATAATGATGTTCTACTAGGAAGTTTCCCTATAGGTGGAATTTTCAGTTCCAACAGCAATTTGGAGGAGTGATCTCTTCTCACAATTTGTATCTGCCAAGTCAGCCACCTCACAAAAATGTACATGTGGTACCAGGTAGGATTCTATAAGTGCATATGAAAATACATGTGATGAATAGGCTACAGAGAAAGGGAGACAGGAATTCATATATTTGTTTAATTTAAAAACACATGGTGAACTATTTCAATTAAAAATTGACTAGATTTATAACACCTACCATTTATCATGCAAAAGGTAAGTCCAAGTATGCAGCATTCCTCCTCTGAACTGCTTGTATTTCTATTCTGTTTGGGTATTTTTCTCCATCATATTAGGATTAGTAGTCAGAGGATAGTAGGGTATGGGATAGTGTCAGGGATTCAGTATTTCGAATAGAAAATTGAAAATGAATGCAATGTGTATGCAAATATGTGCTACACAAATATCTTCCCACTCTCATCCAGAGCAATGCCTTGACATTACCTTCGCCCCATGTATGACACAATTAGAGGAGAAGAGTTAGAAAATCTGTGAATACATATCTGCAATGGAAACTGCTCAATTTTCACAAATTTGGAGAAGGTAGAGGAGTTTCCAAAATTAAGGGACAATGTAAACTCTCCACAAACATGGAGCTCTGCTGGCCTAAAGAGTTCTTAAGAAACTGCCTCTGAGGTTGGGCACATGAAATATATGTTGTTGTCAGGAGCTTTAGCTTCCATTGTAGTGAGACCATCCAAGCTGGGTCTGCATTTTTGTGACCTTTGTGAGCACATGGTTTCTTGTTTTCCAATGAACATGAGGCAGCATTGCTAAATTCTCTCTTTGTAGGTAAACTGTGACCAATGGGGGCTAAGTGTCTCCCCGTGTGCACTGTGAACCCATTTGGTCATTCTCCACTTTTCCTGCTGTTTCTTGCTGCTGCACTCGCAATTTGGCATTTGCTTCATGAAACAAGGAGTTCAACTGGGACACAGTGCTGGAGCGAGTTCTGTCACGTGTGGTGGGTCAGGGTCTGCAGGAAAATGCACCAACCATGCTTCTATTCCACCAGCTTGCCTCCTTGAGCATAGCAACCTGATTCTGAACATTGTCCTGAAACTCCTACATATAACAAGATGCCTTTTCAGAGAAGGGTCTGCTGGCTGCACCATATCAGTCACAATCCATTTGGAAGCCAAAGGCAGATCCACATGGCCAAACCACAGATTTTTTATCACACACCTGCCCACAACTTCTCTAGGTCCACTACTCAGCAGGCTCGAACTTACTTGCATCTCTTTTCTATACCATTTTCATGAAAACCAGTCAATCAAGGCACCTTCTGGTATATTCATAATCAGAAACAGGACATCCAAAGGTTTTCCAGTGCCACCTGCTCATGGGAATTTTAAACATTTTATGGTATTTATCTAACCATTTTTAAAGGATGAAGTTGGAGGCACTGTGGGTTTCAATTCATTCAGGAACCATTAAATTTTGAGGAAACTCATTTTAATGAAAGCTCTCGAGAACTCTCACAGGCAAGGCTTCCAAAAGAGTGGCCAAAAGTTCACATGAAGCCAGGCCCATTGAGGTCTACAATATGAGGTCCATGTTTGTCTTGACTCTCAACTATTGCTGCCAAGTCTTTCAGAATAAAATCATGTGATATCCTGGCTGAGATTCCCAGTGCTCTGTGGAAAGCAACCCTGGGTCAAGACTCATTTTCCAAGGACTACCCTCATGCGTGGCCTCCTAAAATCCCAACACAACTCATTGCAATACTTCTCTAAGATCAGTTCCAGAATGCAGTCTCTAAGGGTAATTACGCCAGAGTTCCAGCCCACGTGGACCAATTCATCTCTTCCAACCGCCACACAAGTGACCACAATTAAAACCAAAATACTCCCACATGGACCTCATCTTCTTCCATATAGACACTCATCATTACCTCTGGCTGGAAGATTCTATGAGGGGCACAGCCCAAGACAATGTCCAAAAGAAGCTTCCTTACCCCTCATATGCCTAAAGGCCCGGACTCCCTTCCTGTGAACCAGGAGTGATCAAATAGGCCTGCCGTTAATACTGCTCCACTTCTGCAATTTGTGGCCTAGTGACTGTGGGGTTTAGATTCTTTTTGTAAATGGGAGTCATGAGAAAACCCAAGCACCTATGGGCTAGACTCTGCAGGGCTTTGAAGAACTCATTTGACCCAAAGGATCCCTATTCTCACTTGATGGAGGCAGGAACATTACAGAGGAAGACGAGAGACTCCATCCACAATGACCGCTCTTTTGGCCATTTTGGTTTTGGATGCACACATGGGATCCTTCTTTAGACCCATCAGGTGCTGAGAATCAAAGCCACAGCCTCACACAGGGCCAAGAGGCTGATTCAGACACATCCCATTCTAAAGCAATTAAGCAAAGAGCCCAAGGTGATGCCCATTCATTTTCATTTGAAAACTGTTTTCTTCAGGCTTCAAAAAGGGGTGGCCTGAGTCAAAGAACTTCCTGACATTCAGGGCAACAGACAAATAGGTAAGCAAAAGACCCAAAGCAAGGTTTCTCCATTGAGACTCTCCTGGTCCCAATGATATCTGTGTTTTCTGACAAGCTCTCATTCCCTTCAGCTATCCAGTACATAGCCATGTCACAGATCTTGGAGGTGGTTCATATGGTGGACATAAAATCATAAGCCTATTCTGAAGAGTGGCCATAATTCTACGAAGAAAACAGGAACTTTGGAAGATAGTAGGTGTTGCACATCCATAAGGCAATCCACAGTCCATTCATAAATTAGGCAGGATGAATGCTGAGAAGATTTCTACTAGACATGACAAATCCATTGATGCATTCTCTTTTCTAATGTCTACAACAACAGACACGGTGGGATACACAGACATAGAAACACTTGCCTTGTCAAAGGACTCAGTAGACACAGTCCATTCCAAACCAAACAAACTGCCTTTCCTACCTATTCTCAGAACATGAGACAAAACCACAAACTCACACCCACAACCACAAAGGCACCTCCTTCCTCCAAGTAGGTATGTGACTATCTGGAGAGCCCTCTGACTGGTGGACCATTTTATGTTCCCCCGAAACGGCCTGTCCTGTCTCAGATCAGGTCTCTTTGGCTAACTCTGTGAAATTGTCCGGGAGCAGCAGTGAGACACTACCTGCTTTCTCAGGAAAGGCCCCTCTTCAGAGCTCACCTGGCATTTGGCCATACTCACATCAGTATTTACCAAGAAAGACGGACTCTGTCCTCTGTAAATCTAAACAAGTGAGCCCACTGGGACTGGAACTGGGACTGCCTCTGGGTGCCTGGATTCCAAGTTTAGAGTGTTCCTTCACCAAGAAAATTAGATGAGGTCACTTCTTTCTGGAACTGATTGAATTTGCTGCCTTTGCAACCACTTTGTCCTAACAGTTGCTTCCAAGGGTCTCATGAGATGGAGGCTGCCCCTATTTCCTGTTACAATTTCACAAGATAGAAAGTTATATCAACCATAGGCAACTGGGAACAGCTCTCTACATAGGCCTGGTTTGGTCCATCTTCTCTACATTAAGAAGATAGAGGCTGATTCAGACACATCCCTTCGTCATGACCAGGTTGTTTGCAATTGAAGATGACTTTTTCTCTCTCAGGTACTTCATAGTTCCCTATATCTTCTCCTGGGATTATATCTGCATAGACCTTTGAGCTTCTCAGCAGGTGAAAGTCTCCCTACATTTTTGTATTGTAAGACCAACTCAGTCCTGCTCTTTTGTAAAGATAGATTGAGGGAACAGTATATGGTTAGGGTTAATAACGGGTTCGATTTGTGTTAGGAATCATTCTGCTGGATGAATAAGAATATTGGGATCCTGTGGTATTTATAAGAATATAGAGGTGAAATATAAGTATGACAATGGAATTCTAGATAAGATTTGAAGCCCAGAAGTGCACTGGGCACTGGAGTGGGAAACTTAGCTTTGAACAATGTTCTGCACAGATATCTCAGATAAATCGATATATAATGGCAAAGGACCATGTACCTTGGTTGATTGAATGTGTAAGAAAACATCCAGTCAAAAAGGGATAGTCGGTAGGATTAGGAAGATAGTGTAGGTTTAGATAGAAGAGTGAGAATAGGATTTGGACCAAAAGTACTTTAGCAATAGAGTTTTGGTTAGAGAGTGAATGTAAATGTCAGCACATGTGAAGAGTTGGTCACAGTGATGAACTGGAAAAAATATGTAGGAAAGCATTTATCAATAGAAACATTAGGAAATCAGGCAAAGTATAAAGTGAGTGATAGGATTAGACATTTTCAACAGGTTGAGATTTAATATATAATCTTAGGAAGAAACAAATATGTAGTCACCGACAGGATAGACATTTGAGAGCATTAGGCAACCTGGACATGGATGGTTTTAGTAATCCATGCTCACTTCCTATTTAGGATTTGGTACAATCATAAGTGTGACATTTGCGTTTTGTGTCCAGAATATTACACTGAAAAAATGTATATTTATATCAGGTGACATGAGTATTTCTTCCACCATTTCTGGAAGCAATATGTTGAAGAAATATAAATTAGTATTGGGGGTACAAATACATGCACCCTGTGTCTCTGAATATAGAGAAAATGTATGAATAGACAATAGTGTGAATAGAGAATATAATTGGTTTCAACTTTAAAAAATGGATTGAAGTGATATCTGAAAATATAAAGAAAATTTTATATTGATAAACATACATTCATTCAAACCAATTATACATCTATTTGTAATATTAGGGTTATGGTTTATCATAAAGGGTGTGAGTTTTGCTTCAAAATTGATTATGGAAATCGAAAATAATGTGTTTGGGTAGAAGTCACATGAAAAGACCAGTCAAGACACCTGGAGGAATACATGTGTTCTGAAGCAGGAATTGATTGAAAGTGAAACAAATGCCCATAAATTTGTGAATTTGTGGATGAAATATATATCCTATGATGTCCATAATACGAATAAATATTAATGTACCAGGGTTTAATAAAAATGAACGTCAAAATGCACAGCTTGTCATATCGGAATCGAGGTGCATTGATGTTAAACTTGGTCAGTTACTGTAGAAATATTAGTTAAATCTGTTTTTCAGGTGGATGAATATTTCTGAGAATAATCTTGTGAAAATTTGATTATAAATCCAAGTCCATGAACATGAATAAATTTAGCGAGTGGAAATAAGACACATATATTTCATATTTTCAAAAATCTGGAGAGTATATATATATATATATATATATATATATATATATATATATATATATATATATATTTACACAAAACACACACACAGACATTAAAAAGTAGCAATATATATGGCACTCAAAATTCATCTATAAATATATATCATCCAAAGATGCAAAAATATTTATTTTACTGAACATGAGTTTATGTATAATGTTTTTCTACTAGGAAGCTCCCCTATAGGTGGAATTCTCAGTTCCAACAACGATTTGGAGGAGTGATCTCTTCTCACAATTTGTATCTACCAAGTCAGCCAACTCACAAAAATGTACATGTGATACCAGGTAGGATACTATAAATGCATATAAAAATACATGTGATGAATAGGCTACAGAGAAAGGGACAGGAATTCATATATTTGTTAATTTTAAAAACACATGGAGAACTATTTCAATTGAAAATTGACCAAATTTATAACACATACCATTTATCATGCAAAAGGCAAGTCCAAATATACAACATGCCTCCTCTGAAATGCTTGTATTTCTATTCTGTTTGCGTTACTTTTCTCCATCATATTAGGATTAGTAGTCAGAGTCTAGTAGGGTATGTGAATATTTCTGAGAATAATCTTGTGAAAAGATGATTATAAATCCACATTCATGAATATGAAAAATTTAGGATGTGTAAAATAATACACATATATTTCATATTTTGAAAAATCTGGAGAGTGTGTGTATATATATATATATATATATATATATATATATATATATATACACACACACACACAAACATTCACAGACATTAAAAAGTAGCACTATATGCCAATTTAAAATCACCATGAAATATATATCATCCACAGATCCAAATAAATTCATTTTACTGAACATCGATTTATGTATAATGTTGTTCAACTAGGAAGCTCACCCACAGGTTGAATTTTCAGTTCCAACAGCGTTTAGGAGGAGTGATCCCTTTTCACAATTTGTATCTGCCAATTCAGCCACCACACAAGAATGTACGTGTGGTAACAGGTAGGATTCTAAATGTGCATATAAAAATACAGGTGCTGAATAGGCTTCAGAGTAAGGGAGACAGGAATTCACATATTTCTTAACTTTTAAAATACATGGAGAACTATTTCAAAAAAAATTGACAAGATTTAAAACTCCTACACTATATAATTCAAAAGGCAAGCCCAACTATCCACCATGCCTCCTCTGAACTGCTTGTAGTTCTATTCTTTTGAGGGTATTTTTCTCCAACATATTAGGATTAGTAGTCAGAGTCTAGTATGGTATGTGTTAATGTCAGTGATTCAGTATTTTGAATGGAAAATAGGAAAATGAATCCAATGTGTATGCAAATATGTGCTTCAGAAAAATCTTCCCACTCTCATCCAGAACAATCCCTTGACATTACCTTCGCCCCAAGTAAGACACAATTAGAGGAAAAGTGATAGAAAATATGTGAATACATATCTGAAATGGAATTTGATCAGGAGTTCACAACCATGGAGGTGGTAGAGGAGTTTTCAAAAGTAAGGGACAGGGTAAGCACTCCACAATCACAGAGCTCTGCTGGCCTAAAGACTTCTTGAGAAACTGCCTCTGAGTTTGGGCACTTGAAATATATGTTGTTTTCAGGAGCTTTTGCTTCCTTCTAGTGAGACGATCAAAGCTGGGTCAGCATCTATGTGACCTGGAGGACATAAATTGTAATATTCCAATGAACATGAGGGAGCAGTGCTGAATTCTCTCTTTGTAGGTATACTATGGCCACTTGGGGCTAAGTGTGTCCCCGCGTGGACTGTATATTCATTTGTTCCTCTTCCACTCTTCATTGTGTTTCTTGCTGCTGCACTGCGACTTTGGTATTTGCTTCACGAAATACATGGAGTTCAACTGGGACACAGTGGTCTAAGTGTCTGCCCGTGTGGACTGTGAAGCCATTTAGTAATCCTCCACTTTTCCTGGTGTTTCTTGCTGCTGCACTGCGAGTTTTGTATTTGCTTCATGAAATACAAGGAGTTCAACTGGGACACAGTGCTGGAGGGAGTTCTATCACATGTGGTGGCTCACACATGAGCATTCATGAAACCGGCCTCTATACCACATAGCTTGCTCCCTTGACCATAGCAACCTGATTCTGTAAATTACCCTAAAACCTCTCCATATAACAAGATGTGTTTACTTATAATGGTCTCCTGGCTGCACCATGTCCGTCTCATGACATTTGGAATCCAAAGGCAGATCCACATGGCCCCATCACAGATGTTTTATCACACACCTGCCTACCGCTGCTCTAGGCCCTCTACTCATCAGGCTCCAAATTACTGGCATCTCGGTTCTACACCATTTTCATTAAACCCAATCAATCAAGGCACTGTCTGGTACACTCATGATCAGAAATAGGACATCCAAAGGTTCTGTATGCCACCTGTTCTTGGGAATTTCAAAAATTTAAACTATTTATCTAGCCATTTATCAAGGATGAAGTTGGAGGCACAGTGGATTTCAATTCATGCAGGAACCATTAAATGGTGAGTATGATCATTTCAATGAAAACTCTGGAGAACTCTCACAGGCAAGGCTTCCCAAAGAGTGTCCAAAAGGTCACCTGAAGCCAGGCTCATTGAGGTCTACAATTGAGATCCATGAGTGTTTTGATCTCAACTATGGCTGCCAAGTCTTTCAGAATAAAATCTTGTGGTATCCTGACTGAGATTCCCAGTGCTCTGTGGAAAGCTACCCTGGGCCTACATCTCAGGTTCCAAGGGCGACTCTCATGCATGGCCTCCTCAAATCCCAACACAACTCATGGCAATACTTCACTAAGCTCAGTTCCAGGACAGAGTGTCTAAAAGGAGTCACACCAGAGTTCAGGCCCAGGAGGACCCAGTAATCTCTTCCAGCTACCACACATATGACCACAATTTAAATCAAAACACTCCCACATGGGCCTCATCTTCTTCTACACAGACACGCATCATAACCTCTGGCTGGAAGTTTCCATGAGGGGTGCAGCCCAAGACAGTGTCCAAAATAAGCTCCATTGCCCCTCATTTGCCAAAAGTCAGGGTGGCCTAAACACCCTTCCTTTGAACCAGGAGTGATCAAATAAGCCTGCCTTTAATACTGCTCTGTTTCTCCAATTTGAGGCCTAATGACTGTCAGGTGTAGATTTTCTATGTGATTTGGAGTCATGAGAAAACCCAAGCACCTATGGGCTATCCACTGTAGGGCTTTGAAGAACTCATTTGACCCAAATGATCCCTATTCTCACTTGACGGAAGTCAGGAACTGAAAAGGTCGGGCGAACTTCGGAGGAAAAGACCACCAAGAGACTGTCTCATGCCACAGCAAAGGGTTTATTGGGGGTCCAGCATGCTGAGGCTCAGAGCTCACTTCAGAGGAGCAAAGAACAAAGAGCCCCGAGAACAACTTGAGCAGAGTTTATATACATTCTTTAGAGAGGGCAGGGACTTTACATACATCATAGCCTCCTTTAGAAAATCATCATATACCGCGGGAAAATCAAATAATAACTCTAAAACATGATTAGCACATTCATTGGCGGGAACAGGTTGGGCAGCGGGTGATTGGTCAGCCGTGAGAAGGAGTATACATTTAAACTGATTGGTTGAAGCACTGAGATGTATACGTGCAGATCTGCATGGTTTCTGGGAAGGGGTGGTTAAGTAATGAGGTGGTCAGGGAAGATTTCAACACACATCTAATGGGAAGATCCGGGAATTGTCTTAAGTGCCACAGGAATTTCAGGTTCTGAGTGCAGCTTGGAAAATGTACAAAACCTGGTTCTTTACGTTTCAATTTCAATTTCTTTTATTCTTTCATTTCCCACCCCTTTTTCTGACTACTTTTAATCTTAAAAGTAATGAATCAAAATTATTGTGGGGTTTCACATTCTATTCCTACCAGTGCAGCATATTTCTGTCTGATTATCATGAGTTTCACCTGCCTAATCTGAGCCTGGAGAAAGGAAACTATGTGGTTAAGCAAACAAGGTCCCACAGTTAGCAACACCATAAGGATGATCAGGGGTCCAGCTAAGTCTGATATTAGTGTAGTTACCAGGGGTACTGGGTTAACCATGACTCAAAGCACCCTTGTTGAATCTCCCATTCTCTCTGGTGCTCTTCAAGGTATTTTCTTAATTTACTCATGAATTATTTTGCAACTCCAATATGGTCAGCATAAAAACAACATTCTTCTCTCAGTGCAACACAGAGGCCCTCTCCCTCATCAAGAGGAGGTCTAATCCTCACCTGTTCTGTAAAACAACTTCAGAGAGAGAGGTTAAGGATTCCTGCAAAGCTGTGATGGAGGTCTCTAACGTCTTCAAGTCTTGATTTATTGCTGTTTCTAATTGGGCCATTTGTTGTGAACCACGCATCATAGAAGCTGTTCCCATACCCACTCCTGCAGCAGCTCCTATCCCCAATAGGATGGCTAGAGTAAGGGACAATGGTTCCCCTTGATATTGGGTTGTTTGTCCCCCTAGTAGACCTTCAAATGATTAGGCATTATGATAGAGTACCCTGGAGAGTATCTGCACCATTACACAATAATTTACAGGGCTGTCAAAGACCTGGGCTGAAATACAAGGAGTTCTGACTGTGTGGAGTTCAGTACCATAAAGGTTCCTTTAATTAGTTCCCAGGGGGAGGAGTCAGATGTACTCTGGACTGGGGAAGTAGGCAAAGACGGAATCCAGGAAGTATTAGATGGTAGAGGGGTTCTGGTAGATCTAGGCATGGAAGGTTTAGGAGGCTTAATTCCTGGCTTGAGGGGATTGGGTCCTATTGCTGTGGGATTTTCTTTCTTTTTAAGCCAGACGGTGAACCAGAGACCAAATTCATCACCTGGGCCATAAATATAGAATCGCATTCCCCACGTATTTCCCATAGGCCAGGTTTTTCTGAGGTAGCCCCTTCCTTTGGAAGTGAAAGTTATATTGAGGGGGTAACATAGAGTATTCTTTCCACAGCGAGTTTTTGACACCACTGGGCTAGCAGCACATTTCTTGGGATCAATCCAGGTGTCATTTCATCCTACCGGAATCATACTTTCTGGGGAGTTTGGGTTCCACCATGCAGCTTTCGTTTGTTCACAACCCCAAGATCTACAATAAAAGTCACTGGGTCCTCCACAGGTTTGGGCCTGTTTTATGACTTTGGAAATCAGGTGGGCACACATAATAGTCAAGACTGGCTAGTTTACACCTGAGCTGGGGGAGATGACATCCATAATTCATGGGTTAAGGTGGTCTATGTTGCCCTGGTTAGGGTTTGAGTGGGATCTGTGTGGGGTCCTCTATGTCAGGGAGATCCCAGTCAGGGAAGCCTATGGCAAGCTGACAAATGTCCGGGTGGAGAGATGGCCACCAAGTCCATAAGGTGGCTGTTTGTGAAATAGATCACACTACTTGCCCATTAGGATTCATTACTTGCCCTTGTTGCTGAGCACGCTGATGGGGATTAGGGCTGCTGGTGGTCATGGGAAGAATCCATAGCCCTACCCACATGACGGACACGCAACTTGAGATGGATACCAGTCTGTAGAAGTTTCCAGCCAGAGTCTGTACAGGGCTCAGGCATGAGATGGGAGGCATTGATCCAGGAAGTGATCCCATCCACTTTCACCACTGTGGGTGTTATAAGCAGCACCTGGTATGGTCCTTTCCAGTGGAGTTCCAGGGATGACATCTGACGCCATCTCACGTAGACGAAGCCTCCCACTTGATATCAATGTGGGGTTCCCTCGTCTCCAGTCTGATAAGCAGAGGCCAAATGTTTCCACAGGTATCGCTGTGTGCTGGGTTTGTTAAAGGGCTTTAAATCTGTCAAGCAAGGGGGTGTGAAAGGAATCATTAAGTCTCATAGTTGGGGTTAGGTCCCCTACTGGAGGAAGGGCACCATTGAGAATTTCATAAGAGGTGAGGTTACACAAAGAGGTGGAGGGGGTATTTCTTTCACAAAACAGTGCATAAGGTTGGAGCATAGTCCAATTTTTTATGCCAGTCTCCAAGCTTAATTTTGTTAAGTACTCTTTGATGGTTCTATTCATCCTTTCTACCTGTCCTGAGCTCTAGGGTCTGTAAGCACAATGTAACTTCCAATTAATCCCCAGGGTCCTGGCAAATCCCTTACTTTCCTGGGGCATGAATGCCGGTCCGTTAGCGGACCCTATTACCTTAGGCAGGCCGAACCTTGGAAAAATGTCTTCTACGATCTTTTTGACTACCATCTGAGCTGTTTCTTTCTTCATGGGGAAGGCTTCGACCCATCCTGAAAAAGTATCTACAAAGACTAGGAGATATTTAAGTTCATACCTTTGCTGGCTTAATTTCAGTAAAGTTCAATTCCCAGAATTGTCCTTGTCTGGTTCCTCGTAAGCGCTTCCCTGCAGGAAGCTTGGATGGGTAAGCATTAACTACTTGGCAGACTTGACAAGCTCTAGTCACCTGCTCAGCTATTTCTTTCCTCTGTGAGTCAGTCAATAATAAGTCCTTTCTCCGGTCCTTTAAGAGTGCCTATATCTTCTCTGAGTCTAAGTGGGTGAGCTGGTGTACGTCTTTGACATAAAGGTGGGCTTTTTGAAATTGTAAACTTGGCTCTGTAGGATCCCAGAGTTCTGTATCTGTCTCCTCAGATGATAAGTTGCCTGAATGTTCCGGTGCGGCCAAGTCTCCTGATTGTTGATCCCCCTGGTGTGGAAAAAATTAACACAGTCACTCCATTTAGGGCTGCCAATTAAGCTTCCTCATCTGCCCTTCTTTTTCCAACCGCCACGGGGTCGTTTCCCTTCTGGTGCCCTGGGCAGTGCACTATAGCTAGTTCCTTAGGGCCCTGCACTGCTGAGAGAAGTTGGAGGATCTCATCTTTGTTCTTTATTTCTTTCCAGGTGGAGGTTAATAACCCCCTTTGCTGGTAAATAGCCCCGTGCACATTTGCAGTGGCAAATGCATAGCGGCTATCAGTGTATATGGTGGCCCTTTTGCCTGTTGCTAGTTCCAATACTTTCGTAAGGGCAATCAGTTCTGCTTTTTGGGCTGATGTCAGTTCTGGGAGACCAGAGGAACACATGACATTAATTTTGCTAACTACTGCTTCTCCAGCCCACCGCTTACCATCTTGGAGGAAGCTGCTGCCATCCATAAACCATACAACTTCAGGGCAAGGCAGTGGCTGATCCTTCAAGTCTCGTCGTATACTGGTTTCCTCTGCCAGTATGTGTTGACACTCATGAGCGACGGGTCTTGATGATTCTTCTGGCAGCAGTGTAGCCGGGTTGAGTGGAGCAGCGGGTCCCAGCGTGATTCTGTCTTTGTCAAGCAAGAGGTTCTGGTAGTGGGTTATTCTAGAGTTTGATAGCCACATCTCTGGAGGCTGACAGATGATGCACTCCAGGGCATGGGGGATTATAATCGTTAGCTTCTGTCCCAACGTTAATTTATCAGCATCTTTTATTAGAAGGGCTGCCGCTGCTATAGCTCTTAAGCAATGGGGCGACCCACTAGCCACTGGGTCCAGTTTATTTGATAAGTATTCTACCGGCCTTTTCCAAGGTCCCAAAGTCTCAGTGAGCACAACCCGTGCTATTCCTTTCTTTTCCTCGATGTAGAGACTGAAGGGTTTTTCTATATCTGGGAGTGCTAAGGCCGGAGCAGATAGCAGCACCTTTTTTCTGACATTATCAAAAGCTTGTTGGTGCTCAGGGGTCCATTGGAAGTGGGCATCCCCCTTTATCAGTGGGTATAAAGGGGCAGCCAGAGACGCGAACCCAGGAATCCATAACCTGCAAAAGCCGGCAGTCCCAAGAAACTCCCTGAGTTGTCTCTTATTAGATGGGGGTAGTATCTGCACAAAGGTTCGTTTTGTGGGCTCAGTGAGCCATCCTTTGCCACCCCTAAGAGAATAACCCAGGAAGATTACTTCTTGCTGACAAATTTGGGCCTTTTTGGCAGAAGCCCTATATCCAAGCCGAGCAAGCTTGGAAAATAATGCTTGGGTCCCAGACTCATAGTTCTCTTTGGTGTCGGCTGCCAGTAGCAGACCATCCACATATTGGAGTATGGTGACATCGGGGTGTGCAGTTTTGAAGTCATTGAAGTCCTTGTGGAGGGGTTCATCAAAGAGAGTGGGAGAGTTTTTGAACCCCTGTGGGAGTCTAGTCCAGGTTAGTTGGACAGATGTTCCTTTTTCGGGGTCTATCCACTCAAAAGCAAACAGCAACTGACTGTCCTTATGTACTGGCAAGCAAAAGTGAGCATCTTTTAAGTCTAGCACAGTGTACCATTCCTGCTCCAGATTCAGAGCGCTAAGCAAATTATATAGATTCGGTACAGTGGGGTGAATGTCCTGCACTCTGTTGTTGATCTCTCTTAGGTATTGAAGCGTCCGGTAGTCCCCAGTTCCTGGCTTTCTTACTGGTAGCAGGGGGATATTCTAGGACAAATGACAGGGCCTTAAGACCCCAAGAGCCAGGTATTTCTGAATATGGGCCCTTATCCCATCCTTAGCTTCTTTGATTAGAGGATATTGTTTAACACTGATTGGAGAGATAGAGGCTTTTAATTCTACTACTATTGGAGGTTGTTATATTGCTAGACCTAACCCAGAAGTTTCTGCCAAGGCATTAGGATAATCTTTTATCCATTTCTGGGGTAGTTTGCCTGTTTGATCAGTCCTAGGAGGCGCGAAGTGTTGATGTTCATCTTCTACGGATGTTGTCAAAGCCATGACTATGGGAGTTTTTACTGAAGCCTTTAGAAACTCCACTTGGGGACCATCAGGGTTAAAGGTTATTCTAGCCCAGAGTTTGGTAAGCAGATCCCAGCCCATCAATGGGGCTGGGCATTCTTGGATTACTTGGAAAGCGTGGTGGACTTTTCCATTTCCTAGGTCCATAGTCCTCTTAGTTGTCCAAGCCCAATATCTACTGCCATTAGTACCTTTAACAGGGGACCATTTATTTGATAGGGGGCCCAGTGGGGTCTTAAAGGTTGATTATACTGCTCCTGTATCCACTTCAAAGTTCACTGGGGTCCCCTCCACTTTAAATGTTACCCTGAGCTCGGAGAGGGGATCCGAGCCCCGACTTTCCTAGACCTCTTCTAGAGTCAGCACGGCGGACTGGCATCTCTGCTTCTTTTGGGGGCACTCTTTGGCCTAGTGTCCTGTTTTCTTTACAGTAGGCACACTGATCTGAGGCCAGGGACATCCATTGGCGGGGGCCCAGTTATCCCTTTCTGTCTCCCTGCTTTTTAACTTCTGGCATATTTGGTGCTCTGACCAGAACCTTAGTCAATGCTTTAGTCTGCCTTTTGCTCCTTTCATCCTCCTTTTGTTCCCTTTCCGTCTCTCTCCTCTGTTCCCTTTCCTCCTCAGTTTCTCTCTTATAATATACTTTCTCAGCATCTCTTACTAAATCTCTCAAGGTCTTATCTTGTAATACATCTAGACGTTGTAACTTTCTCTTAATATCTAGGGCAGCCTGCTCGATAAAGGCCATTGCAACAGATGCTTGTTCATCCTCTGCCTGAGGATCAAAAGGAGTATATTTCCTATATGCTTCCATAATTCTCTCCAGAAACATATAGGGAGACTCATTAGGCCCTTGGATAATCTTTCTTACCTTGGCCAAATTAGTCGGCCCTCTGGCGGCCACTCGGAGACCCGCTATTAGAGTCTGGCGATAAGTGGACAGATGCTACCTACATTTAAAGGTGTTTGGGTGCCAGTTGGATCGGTTCATTGGCCCGTAGGGACGGAGAGGAAGCATCATAGGGGCTTCCGAGTTTTCTATTATCCGTCACCGGCGGGTTCCTTTAGGTGGCCCAGCTTCCTCCAGGGGAGGAGGGGTTGCTGCTGCTGCAGAGAAGTCCCCTGGAGTGCTTGGGTCTGGCCCAATTGCCTCAAGCGGCGGAGAGGCTGAGTCAGCGGCGAGAATATCATCTGGAACGTGTTGGGGGTTGGAGAGCGAGGGTAGAGGATAAGGAGGGGGAGGAGTGTCCAGTCTTGTGACTCAGGGAGAATGGAAGGAAGAGGGGGAGGAGTGGAAGGTTTGAATGATAGGATGCTGGGGGAAGGGGTATATGGCTGTTGATCTGGGTGGCCACGTGGCCCCGGCTGAAAGACAATATCTCTGACTTTTCGGATTAGAGGGAAGTAGAAGGATCCTTCTGGGGGGCCACCTGACTCCGAGAATGGGCCATTCTGAAGCACAGAGAATCTGCCAGGTACGGCATTTTACTGAAAAAGAAAGATTCTGGGCCCTTGAGCGGACATCAGTGCAATGATCAAGTGTCAGGGACAGAGAAGTGGAAGTGCTTTGTCCCATAATGAGAGTTACTCAAACAGGGACAGTGAAGACACAAACGCAACACAGACAAAGACAAACAGTAAACGTTTAACATGAGTCCAAGACAAAGATTAGAACTGAGTAACTGCCAAAACCTGATGGGTTAGACAATAAAGATAGCCCGTAAACTCAACATGAGTTCAGAACAATGACCAAAACTGAGTAGCCGGCAAAACCTGATGGGCTGGCGAACCGAATCCTGAAGCAAAATATAAACGAGTTGAGGAAATTAGTATTCCTTGATTTCTCTAGTCCTCTGGAGTGTCCCCCAGGAACGTGGCCTGTAGCTCTGTGACACATCTGTCAGCCACCATCAGAGAGAGCTAATGCTCTTCACTGACAGCCACTTTGCCAATACATAACCTGAAACCCAAAACCAGAAAGAGGTGCCTTACTTACCCCGAGAGGAGTCCATTGGGGTCTTTCTTCCGCCGCTGCCGGATATCTCACCTGGGGCCTCCAGATGAATAGGTGGGGCGAACGTCAGAGAAAAAGACCACCAAGAGGCTTTCTCATGCAACAGCAAAGGTTTTATTGGGGGTCAAGCATGCTGGGGCTCAGAGCTCACTTTAGAGGAGCAAAGAACAAAGAGCCCTGAGAACAACTTGAGCAGAGTTTATATACATTCTTTAGAGAGGGCAGGGACTTTACATACATCATAGCCTCCTTTAGCAATTCATCATATACCATGGGAAAATCAAATAACAACTCTAAAGCATGATTAGCACTTTCATTTGCGGGAACAATTCGGACAGGGGGGTGATTGGTCAGCCCTAAGAAGGGGTATACATTTAAACTGATTGGTTGAATACCTGAGATGTATACTTGCTGAGCTGCAGGGATTCTGGGAAAGGGTTGTTAAGTAACTAGGTAGTCAGGGAAGATTTCAACACACATCTAGGGGAGATCCGGGAATTGTCTAAACTGCCACAGGAAAGTGCAGCTTGGAAAATTTACAAACCTGGTTCTTTACATTTCAATTTCAATTTCAATTTCTTTTATTCTTTCAGAACCTTACAGAGAAAAGCAAGAGACTTAATCCATAATGACTGCTCTTTTGGCCATTTTGGTTTTGGATGCACACATGGGATCTTTCTTTCGATCCATCTGGTGCTGATAATCTAAGTCACAGCCTCACACAGGGCCAAGAGGCTAATTAAGACACAACCATTTTCAAAGCAATTACTACTCTGAGGTCAGTTACAGAACTCAGTCTCTGAGGCGAATCACACCAGTGTTCAAGGCTAGGTGCACCCAGTCATCTTTTCCAACCACCACATAAATGACCACAATTAAAACCAAAACAATCCCACATGGCCCTCATCTTCTTCCATAGAGTCACTCATCATAACCTCTGGCTAGAGGATTCCTTGAATGGCGCAGCTCAATAGAGTGTCCAAAATAAGCTTTCTTGCCCCTCATTTGCCTAAACTCATGGTGGCCTGGACACCCTTCCTGTGAACTAGGATTGATCACATAGGTCTGCCGCTAATACTGCTCTACTTCTCCAATTAGAGGCCTACTGACTGTCAGGTATAAATCCCTTATGTGATTTGGATTCATGATTAAACCCAAGCACCTCTGAAGAGCTTGGAAGAACTCATTTGACCCAAAAAATCCCTATACTCCCTTGAAGAAGGTGAGGAACCTAACAGAGGAAGACAAGAGACATCATCCACAATGACTTATGTTTTTGCCATTTTGGTTTTGGATGCACACATTGGATGTTTCTTTAGATCCATCAGGCGCTGAAAATCTAAGCCATAGCCTCTCACAGGGCCAAGAGGCTGATTCAGACACATGGCTTTCCAAAGCAATTAAGCAAAGAGCCACAGGTGATGCCCATTCATTTCCATTTGAAAACTGTTTCCTTCAGGCTTCACAAAGGGGTGGCCTGAGGCAAAGACCTTCCTGACATTCAGGGCAAAAGATCAATAGGTTAGCAAAAGGCCCAAAACAGGGTTTCTCCACTGAGGCTTTTCTGGTCACACTGATATCTGAGTTTTCTGAGATGCTCCAATTCCCTTCAGCTATCTAGAACATAGCCATGTCACAGAGTTTGGAGGTGGTACATATTTTGGACACAAAACCATGAGCCTATTCTGGAGAGTGGCCAAAATTCAGGAAGAAAACAGAAACTTAGTAAGATAGTAGGTGTTGCCCATCGATAAGGCAACCTGCAGTCCATTACTAAAATGGACAGGATGAATGCTGGGAAGCTTTCTACTAGACAGGACACATCCATTGATGCATTCTCTTTTCTAATGTCTACAACCATGGACACAGTGGGAGACACAGACACAGAAACACTTGCCTTGTCAAAGTTCTTTCTAGAAATAGTCCACTCCAAACCAAACACACCGCCTTTCCTACCTATTCTCAGAACATGAGACAAAACCACAAACTCACACACACACTCAAAAAGGCACCTCCTTCCCCCAAGTAAGTCTGTGACTATCCAGAGTGTCCTTTGACTGGTGGGCCATTTTATGTTCCCCCGAAAAGGCCTGTCTTGTCTTAGATCTGGTCTCCTTGTCAAACACTGTGAAGTTGTCAGGAGCCTGTTCTGACCACTACATGCTTTCTCAGGGAAGGCCCGTCTTCAGAACTCTCCTCGCATTTGGCCATCCTCACATCAGTAGGTACCTAAAAAGACAGACTCTGTCCTTGGTAAATCCAAACATGTGAGCCCACTGGGACTGAGACTGGGACTGGCTCTGTGTGCCTGGCTTCCTGGATCCCAAATTCAGAGAGTTCCATCACCAAGGAAGTGAGGTAGGTCACTTATTTCAAGAATTTAATGAGTTCACTGCCTTGGCAACCACTTTGTTATAACAGTTGCTTCCAAGGGTCCCATGAGATGGAGGATACCCTACTTCCTCTGACACTTTCACTAGTTAGAATGGTATATCAACCATATGGAACCAGAAACAGCTCTCCACATTGTCCTGGTTTGGTCCATATTCTCTCCATTAAGAATAGAGAGGCTGATTCAGACACAACCCTTCATCCTGACAAGGTTGTTTGCCATGGAAGATGACTTTTGCTCTCTCAGGTCCTACATAGCTGCCTAATACTTCTCCAGGGATCATTTCTGTTTGGACCATTGAGTTTCTAAGCAGGTTGAAGATCCCCTACATTCCTGTATTGTAAGACAAACTCTGTCCCTGCTCTTCTGTAAAGGTAGATTGAGGGAACAGTGTATGGTTAGGGTTAATAACAGGTTCGATTTTGGTGAGGAGTCATTCTGTTGGATGAATAATGGTATTGGGAACCTGCGATATTTACAAGAATATATAGGTAAAATATAAGTATGGAAACAGAAATCTAGGTATGATTTGAAGCCCAGAAGGACATTGGGACCTTCATTGGGATACGTAGCTTTGAATTATGTTCTGCACAGATGTCTCAGATAAATCGATATACAATGTTATAGGACCTTGTACCTTGGATGATTGAATGTCGAAGAGAACATCCAGGATAAAAGGGATAGTTGGTAGTATTAGGAAGACAGTTTGTAAGTTTAAAAAGAAGAGTGAGTATAAGTTTTGGACCAAAAATTCTTTAGCAATAGGGTTTCGGGTAGAGAGTGAATATGAATGTCAGAACGTGTGAAGAATCAGTCACAATGATGAACTGGGGAAAATATGTAGGAAAGCAGATATCCATAGAGACATTAGGAAATCATGCAAAGTGTAAAGTGAGTGATTGGATGAGACATTTTCAATATGATTGATTTTCAATATATAATCTTAGGAAAAAACAAATATGTAGTCCCCAAAAAGATTGACAAGTGGGAGCATTAGGCAGCCTGGACATGGATGTTTTTAGTAATCCATGTTCATTTTCCATTTAGACTTTGGTACAATCATAAGTGTGATGTTTGCATTTTCTGACCAGAATATTGCTGTGATAAAATGTATATGTGGATCAGGTAACATGAGTATTTCTTCCACCATTTCTTGGAGCCATATTTTGAAGATGTATAAATTAGTATTGTGGGTAAAAATAGATGTACCCTGTGTCTATGAATATAGAGATAATGCATGAATAGAGCGTAGTGTGAATAAATAATATTACTTGTTCCAACTTTAAATAATGGATTAAATTGATATCTAAAAATATTCAGGAAATCTTATATTGATATACATACATTCATTTCAACCAGTAATACATCTAATGGTAATATTAGGGTTGTGGTTTATCCTGAAGTGTGTGTGAGTTTTGCTTCAAACTGATTATGGAAATCAAATATAATATTTTTGGAAAGAAGTCTCATGAAAAGACCAGTCAAGAAACATGGAGGAATACTTGTGTTCTGAAGCAGGAAGTGATTGACATTGAAACAAATGTCTAAAAATTTGTGAACTTGTGGATAAAATATATATCCTACGATGTGCATAAACTGCAGAAATAGTAATGTACCATTGTTGAATAAAAATGAACGTCAAATTATATGTCATGTCCCATAGGAGTCTACTTGCGTTGATATTAAACTGGGTCAGTTACTCTAGAAATATTAGGATTTGTGTGCAGCTTTCACTGAAGTCAGTTTTCAGTACTAGGAAACAAATATATATTTCAAGTTGATGAATAATTCTGAGAATAATCTTGTGAAAAATCGATTATAAATCTAAATACATCAACATGAATAAATTTAGGGAGTATATATAAGACACATATATTTCATATTTTGAAAAATCTGGAGAGTATGTATATATATACATATATATATATATATATATATATATATATATATATATATATATAAATATATATACACAAAACATACACACAGACTATAAAAAGTAGCAATATATATGCTAATCGAAATTCATGATTAAATATATATAATTCACATATGCAAAAATAATTATTTTACTGAACATGGATTTTTGTATAATGTTTTTCTATTAGGAAGCTCACCCATAGGTTGAATTTTCAGTTTCAACAGCGTTTAGGAGGAGGGATCTCTTCTCACAATTTGTATCTTCCAAGTCACACAACACAAAAAAATTAACCTGTGATACCAGGTAGGATTCTATATGTGCATATAAATATACATGTGCTGAATAGTCTATAGAGAAAGGGAGACAGGAATTCACATATTAGTTAATTTTAAAAACACATGGAGAATTATTTTAACCAAAAATTGACTAGATTTATAACACCTACCCTTTATCATGTAAAAGGCAAGTCCAAATATACACCATGCCTCCACTGAACTGCATGTATTTCTATTTTGTTTTGGTTATTTTTCCTCCATCATATTAGGATTAGTAGTCAGAGTCTAGTAGGGTATGGGTTAGTGTCATGGTTTCAGTATTTTGATTGGAAAATAAGAAAATGAATCCAATGTGTATGCAAATATGTGCCACACAAAAATATTCCCACTCTCATCCAGAACAATGAATTGCCATTACCTTCACCCCAAATAAGACACAATTAGAGGAGAAGAGTTAGAAAATCTGTGAATACATATATGGAATGGAACATAATCGGGAGTTCACAACCTTGGAGGTGGTAGAGGAGTTTCCAAAAGTTAGGGTCAGGGTAAACACTCCACAACATGGAGCTCTGCTGGCCTAAAAACTTCTTGAGAAACTGTCTCTGAGTTCGGGCACTTGAAATATATGTTGTTGTCAGGAGCTTTAGCTTCATTTGTAGTGAGACCATCAAAGATGGGTCTGCATCTATGTGACCTGGAGAACATGGTTTCTTTTTTTTTAATGAACATAAGGGAGCAGTGCTGAATTCTCTCTTTGTAGGTAAACTGTGGCCACTCGGGTCTAAGTGTCTCCCCGTGTGGACTGTGAAGCCATTTGGTCATCCTCCACTTTTTGTGGTGTTTCTTGCTGCTGCACTGGGAGTATGGTATTTACTTCACGAAATACAATGAGTTCAACTGGGACAAAATGCTAGAGTGAGTTCTGTCATGTGTGGTGGGTCAGGTTCTCCAGGAGAATGCACCAACAAGTCTTCTATCCAACATAGCTTGTCCCCTTGACCATAGCAACCTGTTTCTTAAAATTGACGTTAAACCTCTCCATATAACGAGATGCCTTTACATATAAGGGTCTGCTGGCTACACTATTTCAGTCACAAGCCATTTGGAAGCCAATGGAAGATCCACATGACCCCACCACAGATATTTTATCACACATCTGCACACCACTGCTCTAGGCCCACTACTCAGCAGGCTCCAACTTACTGGCATCTCTGTTCTACACCATTTTCATAAAACCAAGTCAATTAAGCCACTGTCTGGTACACTCATGATCAGAAACAGGACATCCAAAGATTCTCCAGTGCCACCTGGTCATAGGAATTTCAAATATATCATGGTATTTATCTGGGATTAGGAAGATAGACGGTAGGATTAAAAAGAAGGGTGAGTAAAGGATTTGGACATTAAGTTCTGCTTCTCCAATTTGAGGCGTATTGTCATGCATGGGCGACTCTCATGCCTGGCCTCCAAAAATCCCAACACAATTCATAGCAATACATCTCTAATGTCATTTCCAAAACTCCGTTTCTAAGGGGAATCACACCAGAGTTCAAGCCCAGGTGGACCCATTCATCTCTTCCAACCGCCACACAAGTGACCACAATTAAAAACAAAACACTCCCACATGGCCCTCATTTTCTTCCATGTAGACACTCATCATAATCCCTTGCTAGAGGTTTCCATGAGGGACACAGTCCAAGACAGTGTCCAAAATCAGCTCCCTTCCCCCTCATTTGCCTAAAGTCAGGGTGGCCTGGGCACCCTTCCTGTGAACCAGGAGTGATCAAATAGGCCTGCCATTAATGCTGCTCTGCTTCTCGAATTTGAGGCCTACTGACTGTGGGGTTTAGATACTTTATGTGAATTGGAGTCATGAGAAAACCCAAGAATCTCTGGGCTTCCCTCTGCAGGGCTTTGAAGAACCCATTTGAGTGAGTCTAGGAGTTGGACCAAAAGTTCTTTAGCAATAAGGTTTTGGTGAGAGAGTAAATGTAAATGTCAGCACATTTGAAGGGTCATTCCCAATGATGAACTGGAGAAAAGGTATTTGAAAGCAGATATCAATGGAGACATTAGGAAATCAGGCAAAGTACAAAGTGAGTGGTAGGATAAGACATTATTAATAAGACATTATTAACAGGGTTGAGTTTGAATATATAATCTTAGGAAGAAACAGATATGTAGTCACCAATAGGAATAATATTTGAGAGCATTAGGGAACCAGGACATGGATGTTGTTAGTAATACATGCTCACATTCAATTTAGGCTTTGGTACAGTCATAAGTGTGACCCTTGCATTTTGTGTCAGGAATATTACTGTGATGAAATGTATATGTATATCAGGTGACTAGAGTATTTTTTCCACCATTTCTGAAAGCAATATTTTAAAGACTTATAAATTAGTATTCGGGATACAAATACATAGACCCTGGGTCTATGAATATAGAGATGATGCCTTAATAGACCATACTGTCAATAAATAATATAACAGGTTCCACTTTTAATATTGGATTGAATTGATATCTGAAAATACATAAGAAATTTTATGTTGATATACAATCATTCATTCCAAACAGTTATACATCTAATGGTAATAATAGAGTTATGGTTTATCATGATGGGTGTGTGAGTTTGCCCCAAAAGTGATTATGGAAATCGAAAACAATGTGTTCAGAAAGAAGTCTCATGAAAAAACCAGTCAAGAAAGCTGAAGGAATACATGTGTTCTGAAGCAGGAAGTGATTGAAAGTGAAACAAATGCCTATAAATTTGATAAATTGTGGAAGAAATATATATCGTATGATGTGCATAAAATGAAGAAAATTAATATACCAGTGTTGAATAAAAATGAACGTCAAAATAGACATCATGGAACATAGGAATCTACTTGCACCGATGTTAAACTGGGTAAGTTACTGTAGAAATATTAGCATTTGTATATACCATTCACTGAATTTAGTTTTCAGTACTAGGAAACAGATATGTAGTTCAGGTGGATGAATATTTCTGAGAATAATCTTGTGAAAAGTTGATTAGAAATCCAAATATATGAACATTAATGAATTTAGGATTGTATAATAAGACACATATATTTTACATTTTGAAAAATCTGGAGAATATATATATATATATATACACACACACAAAACCCACACAGAGCAATTAAAAAGTAGCAATATATATGCCAATCAAAATTCATCGTGAAATTTATATGATCCACATATCCAAAAATATTTATTTTACTGAACATGGATTTATATATAATGTTGTTCAATTAGGAAGCTCCCCCATAGGTTGAATTTTCTGTTCCACAATTTGTATCTGTCAAGTTGGCCACCTCACAAGTACGTACGTGTGATACCAGGTAGGATTCAATATGTGCATATACAAATACATGTGCTTAATAGGCTACAGAGAAAGGGAGACAGGAATTCACATATTTGTTAACTTTAAAAACACACGGAGAACTACTTCAATTAAAAATTGACTAGATTTATAACTCCAAACCTATATATTGCAAAAGGCAAGCCCAACTATACACCACCCCTCCTCTGAACTGCTTGTATTTCTATTCTGTTTGAATTATTTTTCTCCATAACATTAGGATTAGTAGTCAGAGTCTAGCAATCTATGGGTTAGTGTCAGGGAATCAGTATTTCGAATGGAAAATTGGAAAATGAACACAATGTGTATGCAAATATGTGCTACACAAAAATCTTCCCATTCTCTTCCAGAAAAATTTATTGTAATTAACTCCGCCCCAAGTAATACAGAATTAGAGAAGAAGAGTTAGAAAATCTGTGAATACATATCTGGAATGGAATATGCTCAGGAGTTCACAACCTTGGAGCTGTTAGAGGAGTTTCCCAAAGTAAGGGACACGGTAAACATTTCTCAAATATGGAGCTCTGGTGCCCTAAAGACTTCTTGGGAAACTGCCTATGTGGTTGGGCACTTGAAATATATATTGTTTTCAGGAGCTTTTGATTTCTTTCTAGTGAGACCATCAAAGCTGGGTCTGCATCTATGTGACCTGGAGAACATGGATTCTTATTTTCCAATGTACATGAGGTAGCAGTGCTGAATTCTCTCTTTGTAGGTAAACTGTGGCCATTGTGGGCTAAGTGTCTCCCTGTGGGGACTGTGAAGCCATTTGGTCATCCTCCAATTTTCATGGTGTTTCTTGCTGCTGCACTGGGACTTTGGTATTTGCTTCACGATATACAAGGAGTTCAAATGGGACACAGTGGTGGAGGGAGTTCTGTCTTGTGCGGTGGGTCAGGGTTCTCAGGAGAATGCACCAAGCAGGCTTCTATCCCTCATAGCTTGCCCCCTTGTCCATATAAACCTGGTTCTGAACATTGCCCTGAAACCTCTCCATATAACAATATGCCATTTCATTGAACATTCTGCTGGCTGCACCATGTCAGTCACAAGCAATTTGGAAGCTAATGGCAGATTGACATGGCCTCACAAAGATGTTTTATCATACACCTTCCCACCTCTGCTCTAGGCCCACCACTCAGTAGGCTCCAACTTACTGGTATCTCTGTTCTACACCATTTTTATGAATCCCAGTCAATCAAGGCACTGCCTGATAGATTCATGAATGATGTAGGACATCCAAATGTTTCCAGAGCGACCAGGTCATGGGAAATTCAAAAATTTCATGGTATTTATCTAGGCATTTTTCAAGGATGAAGTTGGAGGCAATGTGGGTTTTAATTCATTCGGGAACCATTAAATGGTGAGGATGCTCATTTCAATGAACGCTATCGAGAACTCTCACAGGCAAGACTTTCCAAAGAGTGGCCAAAAGGTCACATGAAGCCAGGCTCATTGAGGTCTACAATGTGAGGTCCATGTTTGTTTTGATTCTCAACTATGGCTGACATGCCTTTAAGAATGAAATCATGTGATATCCTGGCTGAGATTCCCAGTGCTCTGTGGAAAGGTACCCTGGGCCTATATCTCAGTTTCCATGGGCGACTCTCATGCGTGTCCTCCTAAAATCCCAACACAAGTCATGGCAATACTTCTCTGAGGTCAGTTTCAGAACTCACTCTCTAAGGGGAATCACGCCACTGTTCAAGCCCAGGTGGACCCAGTCACCTCTTCCAACCGCCACACAAATGAAAACAATTGAAACCAAAAAAAATCCCACATGGCCCTCATTTTATTTCATATAGACACTGAACATAACCTCTTGCTAGAGGTTTCCATGAGGAGCACAGTACAAGACAGTATCCAAAATAAGCTCCCATGCCCCTCGTTTGCCTAAAGTTTGAGTGGCCTGGACACCCTTCCTGTGAAACAGGAGTGATCCAATAGGCCTGCATTTAATACTGCTCCACTTCTCCAATTTCAGGCCTACTGACTGTGGGATTTAGATTATTTATGTGAATTGGAGTCATGATAAAACCCAAGCACCAATGGGCTAGCCTCTGCAGGGCTTTAAAGAACTCATTAGACCCAAAGGATCCTTATTCTCACTTGATGGAGGTCAGGAAACTTACAGAGAAAGACAAGAGAATTCACCCACAATGACTGATCTTTTGGCCATTTTGGTGTTGGATGCATACATGGGATCTTTCTTTACATCCATCAGGTGCTGACAATCTAAGCCACAGCCTCACACTGGGCCAAGAGCCTGATTCAGACACATCCCTTTCCAAAGCAATTAAGCAAAGAGACACAGGTGATGCCCATTCATTTCCATTTGAAAACGGTTTTCTTCAGGCTTCACAAACGGGTTGGCCTGAGGCAAAGTCCTTCCTGACTCAGGGGAAAAGAACAATTGTTAAGCAAAAGGGCCAACCACGGTTTCTCCACTGAGATGTTAGTAGTCACACTGATATCTGAGTTTTCTGAGATGCTCGCCATTCCCTTCAGCTATCCAGTATATGGCCATGTGACAGAGCTTGGTGGTGGTACATATCTTGGACACAAAACCATGAGCCTATTCTGGAGAGTGGCCAGAATTCAGGAAGAAAACTGGAACTTAGGAAGATAGCAGGTGTTACCCATTGATTATGCAAGCCCTGGTCCATTCATTAATTGGGCAGGATGAATGCTCGGAAGCTTTCTAATAGACAGGACACATCCACTAATGCATTCTTTTTTTCTAATGTCTACAACCACGGACACAGTGAGATACACAGACATAGAAACACACGCCCTGTGAAACGACTTAGTAGAAACATTTCACTCCAAACCACAAAACCGTCTTTCCTACCTATTCTCAGAACATGAGACAAAACCACAAACCCACACCAACACCCAAAAAGGCACCTGCTTCCCTCAAGTAGGTCTGTGACTATCCAGAGTGTCCTCTGACTTCTGGACCATACTATGTTCTCCCAAAATGGCCTGTCCTTTATCAGATCTGGTCTCCTTGGTCAACTCTGTGAAGTTGTCAGGAGCTAGTGGTGAGCCACTACCTGCTTTCTCAGGAATGGCCACTCTTCAGAGCTTTTCTGGTATTTGGCCATTCTCACATCAGTAGGTACCAAGAAAGATTGACTCTGTCCTTGGTAAATCCAAACAAGTGAGCCCACAGGGACTGGGACTGAGACTGGCTTGGATGCCTGGCTTCCTGGATCCCATGTTCAGAGAGTTCCATCACCACTGAAGTGAGGTGAGGTCACTTCCTTCAGGAACTGAATGAGTTCACTGGCTTGGCAACCACTTTGTCCTAACAGTTGCTTCCAAGGGTCACATGAGATGGTGGCTGCCCCAACTTCCTGTGACACTTTCACAAGTTAGATTGGTATATCAACCATAGGAACCTGGGAACAGCTCTCCACAGAGGCCTGGTTTGGTCCATCTTCTCTACATTAGGACGAGAGAGGCTGATTTGGACACAACCCTTCATCCTGGCCAGGTTGTTTGTCATGTAAGATGACTTTTACTCTCCCAGGTCCTTCATAGCTGCCTACGTCTTCTCCAGAGGACATTTCTGCATGGACCTTTGAGGTTCTCAGCAGGTGGAAGATCCACTACATTCCTGTATTGTAAGACTAACTCTGTCCCTCCTCTCTGTAATGTTAGATTGAGGGGAAAGTGTACGGTTAGTGTTAATAACATTTTCGATTTGGGTTAGGAATCATTCTGCTGGATAAATAATGGTATTGGGAACCTGTGATATGTATGAGAATATATAGGTGAAATACATGTATGAAAACAGAAATCTAGGTAAGTTTTGAAGCCCAGAAGAGAATTGGGCCCTTGATTGGGATACTTAGCTTTGAATTAGGTTCTGCACAGATGTGTCAGATTAATCAATATTCAATGGCCTAGGACCTTGTACCTTGGATGATTGAATGTAGAAGAAGAGAACATCCAGTCAAAAAGGGATAGTCGGTAGTGAAAGGTTAATAAAATAGGTACTTGTCACTTCCTGTTTCTCTGTATGCTTAACAAAACACTTTTGAAATCTTGAGAACTCTTTGCTAATCTTGTTCCCAGAATGTGCTCTCCCCAACTGCCAAACTGCAGAATGTACTCCCTCACCCGTGTGCACGCACACTGCCCACTCACCCGGACCCATCAATAAACTTTCCTCCCTGCCCTCTCCAAGAAAATTATATAAACTCTGCTTAAGGTGTTCTCAGGGCTCTCATCTCTTTTCAATTGAGCTCTGAGCCCCAGCATGCTGGACCCCCAATAAACCCTTTGCTGTTGCATGTGACAATCTCTTTGTGGTCTCTTCCTCCAAGGCTTGCCCGACCTTTTCATATGGAAGTTCCACTGAAATCCAGCAGCGGCGAATGTGAGACCCCATGTGTCGTGGCTTTCACTATTTGTGTATCTTTCATTATGGGACAGAGCACTTCAATGCCTCTGTCCCTGACCATTGATCACTGGCCCAAAGTCCACATAAGGGCTCAGAATCTTTTTTATTTAGTAAAACACTGGACCTGGAAGACGCTCTGTGCCTCAGAATGACCCACCTTTCGAGTCGGATGGCCTCTAGAAGGATCTTTCTACTTCCCACTAATTTAAAAAGTTAGAGATATTGTCTTTTAGCCAGGGCCACATAGCCATCTGGATCATTCCGCCATATATCTTAACTTTGCAGGACCTCTGCAAATCTCCTCCTCCATGGGTGAAGCCTTTCCTTACCGCTGCCCCTGCTCCTACTCCTTCCCCCATGATCTCTCAAACCCTCTGCTCTTCTTCCTTCTCCACCCTCTGTTCTCCCTGAGTCACAAGATTTGACTCTACTGGATTATCCTCCCCCTCCTTATCCCCTGCCCTCTTTCCCCAATCCCCAACACCCTCTAAGTGATTCCCCTGCTGCTGACTCAGCCTCTCTGCAATTGGAGGAGCACAGCACCCTCCAGATAGCTCCCCAGTGGCACACACAGCCCTTCCTTCCCTTGAGGAAGCTGGCCCGGCTATAGGAACTCGCCAGCAGTGAATAGTTGAAAACACTGGAACTCCCATGATGCTCCCCCTCCATCCCTATGGGCCAAAGATTGACGACGGCCATGGGGGAAAAAATGCAAGCCTACCGGTTTTGGCCATTCTCCTCTTCAGACGTACATAATTGGAAATATAACAATCCCCCTTTTTCTGAGCACCCCACCTGGCACACAGGTCTGGTTGAGTCATTGATGTTTTCACACTAGCCTACTTGAGATGACTGCCAACAACTCATAGGGACTGTCTTCATGACAGGGGATCAAAATAGAATACTCCTGGAAGCTGGAAAAAAATATCCTCTGACCAGATGCGTGACTGACACAACTTCCCAAGATAATCAAAGCCAGCTTTCCTTTGAACCAACCCAACTGTGGCCCCCAAATCTTTGAAGGTAGGGAGCATCTGTTCACTTATCACCGGGCTCTAATAGTGGGTTTCCGTGCGGCCGCTAGGCGACCAACTAATTAGGCCAAGGTAAGAGAGATTATTCAAGGGCCTGAAGAACCTCTCTCTATGTTTCTAGAGAGAATTATGGAGGCATATAGAAGATATACTCCTTTCAATCCTCAGGCAGAGGATCAAAAGTCATCTGTCACAATGGCCTTTATTGGGCAAGCTGCCCCAGATATTAAAAGAAAGTTAAAATGCTTAGATGGATTACAAGATATGACTTTGAGAGATTTAGTCAGAGAAGCCAAAAAGGTATACTTTAAGAGAGAAACTGAGGAAGAGAAGGGAACAAAGGGAGGATAAAAGAAACAAAAGACAGACTAAGGCGCTGACTAAGGTCCTGGTCACAACAACAAATAGGCCAGAAATTAAGAAACAGGGAGACAGGAAGGGATACCTGGGCCCACGCCAGAGGCCACTCCTTGCCTCAGATCACTGTGCCTACTGTAAAAAAAAGGACACTGGGCCAAAGATTTCCCTAGAAAGAGACAGCCACTCCTGCCAGCCATTCTGACTCTTGAGGATGACTCCAAAAGTCGGGGCTAACATCCCCTCCCGGAGCTCAGGGTAACTTTTGAAGTGTAGGGGACCCCAGTAAACTTTGAAGTGGATACAGGGGCAATATACTCAGCCCTTAAGGCCCCATTGGGCTATCTATCAAATAAAAGGTCTCTAGTTCAAGGGGCAAATGGCAGTAAGTATCGGGCTTGGACAACTAAGAGGACCATGGACCTGGGAAAAGGAAAATCCATCAATCCTTCCTAGTAATCACAGAATGCCTGGCCCCATTGATGGGCAGAGATCTGCTCACCAAGCTCTGGGCCAAAATAACTTTTAACCCTGAAGGCAACCAAGTGGGATTTCTAAATCCTTCAGTAAAAACTCCTATAGTCATGGCTCTAACTATGTCAGTAGAAAATGTACATCAACTCACTCAACTTTGTTCAAAGAAACTGCAGGCATTCCCAAAGGATCAAGAACAGAGTTTTCCACTAACCAAATCACAGCAAAAGGACTGAATGGGTAACAAAAGCCTGTCGGGTCCATCAATTGGTTTATGCTTACCCTTCCAAGCTTCCTGGAGGAAAGCACCTAGGAGGAAAAAGACCAGGACAATTCTGGGAAGTGAACTTTACTGAAATTAAGCATGCAAGGTATGGACTTAAATATCTCCTAGTCTTTGTAGATACATTTTCAGGATGGATTAAAGCCTTCCCCACCAAAAAAAAAGAAAGAAAGAAAGAAAGAAAGAAAGAAACAGCACAAATGGTGGTCAAGAAGATCCTGGAAGATTTTTTTCCAAGATACGACCTGCCTAAGGTAACAGAGTCTGATAATGGACCTGCATTCATGACCCAGGTACGTTAGGGGTTAGCCAGTACCCTGGGGATTACATTGTGCTTATAGACCACAGAGTGCAGGACAGGTAGCATGAATGAATAGAACCATTAAAGAGACCTTAATGAAATTAATCTTAGAGACCGACATAAAAGATTGGACAATGCTTCTGCCTTATGCAATGTTTCATGCAAGAAATTCTCTCTCTGTTTCTTTGTGTAACCTCACCCACTATGAAATTCCCTATGGGGCCTCTATTCCAGTAAGGGACCTAACCCCAACTCTAAGACCTAACGATCCCTTCCACATCACCATGCTTGACAGACTTACAGCTGTTGAAAGAACTCAGCGATACCTGTGAAAACAGCTGGCCACTGCCTACCAACCTGGAGATGAGGGGACTCCACATCAATATAATGTAGGAGACTTTGTCTATGTAAGACAACATCAGGTGTCATCCCTGGAACCCCACTGGAAAGGACCATACCAGGTTCTACTTATAACACCTACAGTGGTAAAGGTAGACAGAATCACTTCCTGGATCCTGGCCTCTCATCTCAAGCCTGCACCCTGTCCAGACTCTGCCTGGAAACTGGAAGAGACTGGTAACCCTTTCAAATTGTGTATTCGCCAGGTGGATGAAGCTATAGAGTCTCTCCTTGACCACCAGTAGTTCTAACCCTCATCAGCCCTTTCAGCAGCGATGGCTGATCACAAATCCTACTGGAGAAGAAGTATAATCTATCTCACATATAGCCCACTTTGGGACCTGGTGGCCATTTCTCCACCCAGACATTTGTTAGCTGGCTATAGGTCTTTCCTATTAGGATATCCCTGATGAAGAGGATACCACTAAAATTCCATTAAATACCTTTTGTACCATAAATAATGGAAACAAACATTATGGATGTCGGGACAGGTAAGCCAGGTGCAGGTTGGCTAGCCTAGATTACTATGTTTGCCCGGCAGACAATCAAAGCCACAAACAGCAAAAGCTGTGTGGAGGAAAAGCCAATTTCTTCTGTAAGTCATGGGGATGTGAGCATACAGGGGCTTCCTGATGGAACCCGAACTCCTCATCAAATTCTGTACACAGCATTGGCCATATGACCAATTAGATAACCAAAACCCATGGCCCCCAGAGGGGTCTCTAGATCCTCAAATACTGTGTGACCTTTTTAACTTCTGCAAGTGCTCAAAAGGGTAAAAGGAGATTCCCCTATGTGGAGGCCTTTTCCCTCCTTCGCTCACATCCTGAACTATGCTTCTCCAATAGATCCTCACCCTCAGCCTTCTTCTCCAGACTATCTGCTGTCACTCCAAACTCAGCAACCTGATTTCTTCCCTTCAATTACTAGATCAAAAACCCAAACCAACACCGGTTCTCAGACCATTGCCCCCTGGCTGAGAAGCAGGTACTGAGGTACCCCTCCATCGACTCACTCCTCTCCTCTCTTGTCACTGCCCGCACTGGGTCCCACCAGGTCCTCTTTCCAGCTAACCCATAGCTCAAACCAGCTGAGGAGAGCCCTCAGACCCTTATCCAAATGTAATGAAAATGGCCTTTAAAGTTGCTCTTTCATCACTGAAAACAGGTTACTAAAAATTTAAAGTCCCTCACAGGCTTTGTGGATACTCACTCCCTTCTTCCCCTCTGCTCTACCTGTTCTACTGCTCAAGTTTTGTTGCTAGGAATATCCCAAACCCCTTTCCCATTATTCTTTTACATCTCTCCTTTCTCATTCTCAGATCCATGAAGCTGCTCTAAGCCCCGACTTCTCTGTCTCCCCCCTCTGTACCAGGCCCACAGAAAAGTTTTCACTGACCTTCTCCAGGAGTCTTCACCATGGCTGACTTTAGGACTTTCAGCAAAAAAGTCCCTATAAACGATTTCAGTGTAGATAACCTTCCTCTTTTAATGTTGCCCTGTTCCACTTGGCCACTGGCTAAAAATAATCAGCATTCCTAAGCTAGACACCCCCTTACTACTTTTTTACAAAATATGTGAACAATTCCTCTGGCCTTGAACTGGGGCTTCACAGAGATGGCAACATTTCTAAGATAAAGAAGTTACCATCTGGGCTCCATGGTAACAGCTGGCAGGGGGAAAAAAAGAAAGGGAAGTAAAAGCTCTCCCCCACCCAGTTGTCCTTGAAAAGTTAACTTGCCCAGAACAGAGAAAAAAAAAAACAGAAACAAAAACAGCTTTTTGTGAACTTCTGCAGAGTGTGATCTTCTGAGCCACTTCTCTTACATGTTGGGTACAAAATTCTGAAACTACCTAAACTTGGAATTCAGAAGATTAATTGATTACAACCGAAGCAATGCCATCTGAATCTGGGTGCAACCAAATATGACTGTTTCACTGTCTTTGGTGCTATCTTAGGTGCCTTGCCTTGTCCGTCCCTACAACAGTATAATTCTATATACTAAAACATTGTTGATGTTTTCATGAAATGAAAAACGGATGTGATTAATTGTGTAATGGTGCATATGTTACCCAGAATGCTCTATCATGACGCAGGTTCATTTGAAGATCGAATAGGTGGGACATACAACCCGGTTTCACTGGGAACATATGTCCCTCACTTTAGCCATCCTATAAAGAATAGGAGTTGCCACAAGGGTGGGCACAGGAACCACTGCCCTGGTCCATGGGACACAACAAATGACCCAGTTAGAAGCAGAAATAGACCAAAACTTAAATATATTAGAAACCTCCATAACAGCTTTGCAGGAATCTTTAACCTCTCTCTCTGAAGTTCTTTTACAGAACAGTTGAGGGTTGGACCTCCTCTTCATGAGTGAAAGGGACCTTTGTGCTGCATTGAGGGAAGAATGTTGTGTGAAGTTGTCAGAAGCCAGTGGTGAGCTACTACCTGCTTTATCAGGAAAGGCCCCTCTTCTTAGCTTTCCTGTCTTTTGGCCATCCTCACATCAGTAGGTACCAAGAAAGACAGACTCTGTCCTTGGTAAATCCAAAAAAAGTGAGACCACTGGGACTGGGACTGGGACTGGGTGTGCTTGCCTGGCTTTCTGAATCCCACGTTTAGAGAGTTCCATCACCCAGGACGTTATGTGAGGTAACCTCAATCAGGAAGTGAATGAAGTCACTGCCTTGGCAACCACTTTGTCCTAAGAGTTGCTTCCAAGGGTCCAATGAGATGGAGGGTGCCCCTACTTCCTGTGACATTTTCACACGTTGGAATGGTATATCAACCATAGGCACCCGAGAACAGCTCTCCACACAGGCCTGATTTGGTCAATCTTCTCTACATTAAGATGAAAGAGGCTGATAAAGACACATCCCTTCATTCTGACCAGGTTGTTTACCATGGAAGTTGAGTTTTCCTCCCTCAGGTCCTTCATAGCTGCCTACAACTTCTCCAGAAATCATTTCTGCATGGTCCTTTGAGGATCTCAGCAGGTTGAAGATCCCCTACATTCCTGTAGTGTAAGACCAACTTTTTCCCTGCTATTCTGTAAAGTTACATTGAGGAAACAGTGTATGGTTAGGGTAATAACAGGTTTTATTTGGGATAGGAATCATTCTGCTGGATGAATAATGGTATTGGGAACCTGTAATATTTACAAGAATATATAGGTGAAATATAAGTATAAAAACAGAAATCTAGGTAAGATTTGAAGCCCAGAAGAGCATTGGGCCCTTGATTGGGATACTTAGCTTTTAAATATCTTCTAAACAGATGTCTCAGATAAATCGATATACAGTGGCATAGGACCTTGAAAATTGGATGATTGAATGTAGAAGAAAACATCCACTCATATAGGCATAGTTGGTAGGATTAGGAAGATAGTCAGTAGGTTTAGGAAGAAAAGTGAGTATAGGATTTGGACAAAAAGTTCTTTAGCAATAGGGTTTGCGGTAGAGAGTGAATGTAAATGTCACCACATGTGAAGAGTCAGACACAATGATGAACTGGGGAAAATATATGGGGAAGCACATATCAATGGAGATATTAAGAAATCAGGCAAAGTATAAATTGAGTGATAGGATTAGACATTTTCAACAGGGTAGAGGTTGAGTATAAAATCTTAGAAAGAATCAAATATTTAGTCACCAATAGGATTGACATTTGAGAGAATTAGGCAATCTGGACATGGATATTGTTAGTAATCCATGCACACTTTCCACTTAGGCTTTGGCACAGTCATAAGTGTGAACTTTGCATTTTGTTTCCAGAATATTACTGTGATAAAGTGCATATGTAGATCAGGTGACATGAGTATTTCTTCCACCATTTCTGTGGGCAATATTTTGAAGGTGTATAAATTAGTATAGGGTGTACAAATAGGTGTTCCCTGTGTCTAGGAATATAGATAAAATGAATGAATAGACCATACTGTGAATAAATAATATTACTGGTTCCAACTTTAAATATTGGATTGAATTGATATTTACAAATTTACAGGAAATCTTATATTGAGATACATACATTCATTACAACCATTTATACATCTAATGGTAATATTAGGTTTATGGTTTATCATGAAGAGTGTGTGAGTTTTGCTTTAAAAGTGATTATTGAAATCTAAAATAAAATGAAGTATCATGAAAAGACCAGTCAAAAAACATAGAGGAATACTTGTGTACTGAAGCAAGAAGTGATTAAAAGTGAAACAAAAGCCTATCAATTTGCAAAATTGTGAATGAAATATATATCCTATGATGTGCATAAACTGAAGAAATAGTCATGTAACAGTGTTGAATAAAAATGAAGGTCAAAATACACATCATGTCCCATAGGAATCTACTTGCATTGATGTTAAAGTGGGTCAGTTACTGTAGAAAAATTAGGACTTCTATGCACCATTCACTGAATTTTGATCTCAGTACTAGGATACAATATGTATTTAAGGTGGATGAATATTTCTGAAAATAACTTTGTGAACATTTGGTTATAAATCCACATTCATGAATATGAATGCATTTTGGGATTGTATAATAAGACACATATATTTTACATTCTGAAAAATCTGGAGAGTGTGTGTGTGTATGTATATCTATATATATATATATATATATATATATATATATATATATATATATATATAGAGAGAGAGAGAGAGAGAGAGAGAGAGAGATAGAGGCATTAAAAGGTAGCAATATATATGCCAATCGAAATTCATCATGAAATATATAACATCCACAGATCCAAAACTATTCATTTTACTGAACATGGATTTATGTATTATATTGTTCAACTAGGAAGCTCACCCATAGTTTTAATTTTCAATTCCAACAACGTTTAGGAGGAGTGACCTCTTCTAAAAATTTGTATCTGCCAAGTCAGCCATCTAACAAAAATGTACATGTGATACCAGGTGGGATTCTATATGTACATACAAAAATACATGTGCTGAATAGGCTACAGATAAAGGGAGATAGGAATTCACATATTTGTTAACTATAAAACACATGGAGAACTATTTCAATTTAAAATTGACTAGATTTATAACACCTACCCTTTATCATGCAAAAGGTAAATCCAACTATACACCATGCCTTTCTAAACTGCTTGTATTTCTATTCTGTTTGGGTTCTTTTTCTCCATCACTTTAGGATTGCTGCATTCTGGCTGGGCACAATTCAGGAGCCACTTGTCAAAAGAAACTAACCTTACTTTTAGAACCACACATGACTAAAAATTAGCTCCTCGGGAAAAACCCTCAGAGCCCAACTGCCACTACTGGCTTCCCACAAGCTCTCAACCTCCACACTCCTTCTCTTGAGGTCGATTGGCTGGGTCGTGTGGGCAGAGCCCAAAAAGTCCCACAATGAGCAGCTCCGTTGTCTGAAAGGGTGGGGAAACAGCCCAATGGCATTACCACAGAGGAGCCAATCAGCTAGATATTGCTGGGGCTGCTGTGAGCCAATCATCAGCTTGCAGTCTGAAAGGGTGGGGAAACTGCTCAATGAGCATCTCCAATGAGCATCACCGCAGAGGAGCCAATTAGCTTGATGTTGCTGGGGCCGCTGTTAGCCAATCATCAGCTGGCAGTCTGAAAGTTTGTTTGGCCCCTTGGGCTGTGCCTCTCAACACCTCCCCCTCTCTGTTTAAACAACAAGCATGTGGCTTAGGGACCATGCCTGCCTTAGGTTGTCCAATAGTACATATGGTGCTTACCCATTATCGAATGAGCTGACCTCAAGGTATCAGCCTCCAGTCTTAGATTGGTACCATTGCAATTGGATCTTACCCGTCACTAGCTACAGGTCCAGTATACAGTCACACCTGTGGAGAGGTCTTTGTACCAGCGGGGGCTGAGGTTCTTTGTCTCACCTCTGTTGGCCCCCAAATTTTAGCTGAACGACCATGACAGCAGAAGGGAGGAAGATACACCAAGCCAATTGAGGGCTCCTTTTGGAAAAATTGTACCACCGATGACATCATCAGCAAAAATACCCCAACACTACCACAAGTCAATTCACCAACATATTGTTCACAATGCATGCAGGTGAGTTCACAATGCATACAGGTGATACATAGTCCAGGCAAGTTCTGCAAGCAGTTCAGTGATGGCTATTGCAGAAGCTGTAGATTGGTTTTATCTTTGTCTTTACAGGCACTGGGATGAAGATAGAAATTTTGGCAATAATGGCCAAAGAAAAATTATGTAACATTCCAGAAGGTACTAAAAGAAAACAATTTTCTTAACAATTTACATTGTCTTGAAGAGAATTATTAAATATAATGAAAAGAAAAGGTGAAAGTAAACAAACAGATCTGTTAACCTCCTTTTTGTACACATTTTAAAACAATCCTCAACAGGTGTTTACCCAATTTAAATTAAAACATTTACATCAAGTGTATAAAAATATATTTGGATCCATTTTTTCATGAGCGCTCATCATATATGATATATGGACATACGTACATTCAAACATATAACAAAAAACACAAGTGTGCACACGTAATATAATACATACAACACATAACATAAGAGTAAAGGCCTTATAACATTTTACAGGTGAAATCTCCATTGCAATGTCTAAAAACTCTATAGTCCAAAAATAGAACTAATCAGCAAAACATTAACCTAGGTTTGTATGAGCTCAAAAAACAAAATAGAACTTCATGACATGGGAAAGGGTAATAATAAAATAGATATTGAAAAAAGCATCCTGGATTTGTCACAGATGTAAGAATAGCCAAACTGGAGTTCTGGATATCAGCTGTTATGGATTTGAGCCAAATCATATTCTTTTAATCTGTAGAAATTGCTTTAGTTAGTCTCTCTGGAATCCAAATCGGCTGCTGTTCTCCCTGTGGAAACACACAAACAGACCTCCAACTCCAGACAATTACTGGGTCAGGACATTTCCATTGTCCTGTTAGAATATTCTTCCAAAGTACCTTGGGCTTATGTACATTTTTTGGACACATATGCCTTTCCACAGGACTAAGCCCTGATGAATCCAAATTTCCAAAGTTTAGAGTAAAAAGGGTTATTTTAAGTTTAACTTTGTGGAATATATACCCCTTCCCAATTCCTTTTTTTTTTGTTTAATTAGTACGTTTTAATAGTTTGATGAGCTCATTTAACTATGCCTTGTCCCTGCGGATTGTATGGGATTCCTGTTATATGAGTAATGCAAAATGATGAGCAAAATTCTTTAAAAGAGGTAAAAGTATAACCAGGGGCAACATCTGTTTTTAACTGTTTTGGAATGCCCACAGTGGCAAAATTTTGTAAGCAATGAGCTATAACATCTTTAGTTTTTTTTCTCCGGCATGAAGGGAGTCCATCAAAAATTCAGAAGAAGTATCAACTGTAACATGCAAATATTTTAATTTTCCAAATTCTGGCAAGTTTGTGACGTCCATCTGCCAAATATGGTTAGGTATCAATCCTCTAGGATTGACTCCAAGATTAACTTGTGGTAAAATGGTCACACAATTTTGACATTGTTTTATTATTTGTCTAGCTTGTTCCTTAGTTATTTTAAAGCGCTTATGTATAGTATTAGCATTGACATGGAATTTTTTATGAAAATTTGTACCTTCTTCTACTGTAGAGAAAATATGTATGTCATGCGTAGTTTTATCTGCTAAATCATTACCCAAACTAAGGGCTCCAGGCAATCCTGTATATGTCCTGATATGCCCTATAAAGGACAGATCTTTTCTGTCCCAGATTAGACTTTGTATAGTGGAAAGAAAAGAGAAAACAGGAGAGGAAGGGGAAATTTGTTTCTTCCTAAGATTATATATTCAAACTCAACCCTGTTGAAAATGCATAATCATATCACTCACTTTATACTTTGCCTGATTTCATAATGTCTCTAAAGATATGTGGTTTCCTGCATATTTTCACCAGTTCACCATTGTGACTGACCCTTCACATGAACTTATGTTCACTTTCACTCTCTAACCACAACCCTAATGCTCCAGAACTTTTGTTCCAAATCCTATACTCACTCTTCTTCCTAAACCAACTCTGTACCTAATTCTACCTACTATCCGTTTTTGACTGGATGTTCTCTTCAACATTCAATCATCCAAGCTACAAGGTCCGATGCCATTGTATATCTATTTATCTGAGACATCTGTACACAATGTAAATCAAAGTTAAGTATCCCAATCAAGGGCCCAATGCCCTTCTGGGCTTCAAAATTACCTAGATTTCGGTTTTCATTAATATATTTAACCTCTATATTTTTATAAATATCTCAGGTTCCCAATACCATTATTCATCCCGCAGGATTATTCCTAACTCAAATCAAGCATTTTATTAGCCCTAAGAATACACTGTTCTATCAACCTAAATTTAAAGAAAAGCAGGGACAGAGTTGGTCTTACAATACAGGAATGTAGGGGATCTTCCACCTGCTGAGAACATCCAAAGTCCATGCAGAAATGAATCCTGGAGAAGATATAGTCAGCTATGAAGGATCTGCGAGAGCAAAAGTCATCTTCCATGGCAATCACCCTGGTCAGGATGAAGGGATGTGTCTGAATCAGCCTCTCTCTTCTTAATGTAGAGGAGATTGACCAAACCAGGCCTGTGTGGATAGCTATTCCTGGGTTCCTAAGGTTGACATACCATTCTAACTTGTGAAAGTTTCAAAGGAAGTAGGGGAAGCCTCCATCTAATGGGACATTTGGAAGCAACTATTAGGACAAAATGGTTTACAAGGCAGTGAATTTATTCAGTTCCTGAATGGAGTGACCTCACCTCACTTTCTTGGTGATGGATCTCTCTGAACTTGGGATACTGGAAACCAGGCACATAGAGCCAGTCCCAGTCCCAGTCCCAATGGGCTCACTTGTTTGGATTTACGAAGGACAGAGTCAGTCTTTCTTTGTACCTACTGATGTTAGGATGGCAAAAGCAAGGAGAGCTCTGAAGAAGGGCCTTTCCTGAGAAAGCAGGTAGTGGCTAAACACTAGCTTCTGACAACTTAACAGAGTTGGTCAAGGAGAACAGACCTGAGACAGGACAGGACTTTTCAGGGGAAAATTGTATGGCCCACCAGTCAGAGGACACTCCCTAGAGTCACAGACCTACTTGGGGGAAGGAGGTGCCAATATGGGTGTGGTTTTGGGTTTATGATTTTGTCTCATGTTCTGAGAATAGGTAGGTAAGGTGGTTTGTTTTTTGGGGTTGAACTGTTTCTAGTAAGACGTTTGACAAGGCGAGTGTTTCTATGTCTGTGTATCCCACTATGTCCGTGGTTGTAGACATTAGAAAAGAGAATGCATCAATGGATTTGTCCTGTCTTGTAGAAAGCTTCCCAGCATTCATCCTGCCCAATTAATGAATGGATTGCAGCTTTCCTTAAGGATGGGCAACACCAACAATCTTAGTAATTTCCAATTTTCTTTCTGAATTCTGGCCAATCTCCAGAATAGGCTCATGGTTTTGTGTCCAAGATATGTACCACCTCCAAGCTCTGTGACATGGCCATGTACTGGATAGATGAAGGGAATGGCGAGCATCTCAGAAAACACAGATATCAGTGTGACCAGTAAACTCTCAGTGGAGAAACCCTTCTTTGAGCCTTTTGCTTACATAATGTTCTGTTGCCTTGAATGTCAAGAAGTTCTTTGTTTCGGACCACCCCTTTGTGAAGCCTGAAGAAAACAGTTTTCAGATGGAAATGAATGGGCATAACCTGTGGCTCTTTGCTTAATTGCTTTGGAAATGGATGTGTCTGAATCCAACTCTATGCCCTGTGTGAGGCTGTGTCTTAGATTCTCTGCAACTGATAGATCTAAAGAAAGATCCCATGTGTGCATCCAAAACCAAAATGGCCAAAAGAGCAGTCATTGTGGGTGAAGTTTCTCTCCGTCCTCTGTTAGGTTCTTGACGTCCATCAAGTGAGAATTGGGATCCTTTGGGTCAAATGAGTTTTTCAAAGCACTGCAGATGTGGTTGGGTTTTCTTATGACTGAAATTCACATAAAGAATCTACACCTGACAGTCAGTAGGCCTCAAATTGCAGAAGAAGATCAGTATTAATGGCAGGTGTATTTGATCAATCCTGGTTCACTGGAAGGGTTTTCAGGCCACCCTGACTTTAGGCAAATTAGCGGCAAGGGAGCATGTTTTGGACACTGTCTTGGGCTATGCCCCTCATGGAAACGTCCAGCCAGAGGTTATGATGAGTGTCTATATGGAAGAAGATGAGGGCCATTGGGGAGTGTTTTGGTTTTAATTGTGGTCATTTGTGTGGCATTTGGAAGAGATGACTGGGTCCACCTGGGCTTGAACTCTGGTGTGATTCCCCTTAGAGACTGAGTTCTGGAACTGAGCTCAGAGAAGTATTGCCATTAATTGTGTTGGGATTTTATGAGACCACGCATAAGAGTCACCCTTTAAACTGAGATCTAGCATTGAAGTGCTCTGTCCCATAATGAAAGATCCACAAACAGTGAAAGCAACGACACATGAAACAGACAAGACAAGACAATAAAGACAGGCAATGGACGTCCAACACTGAGATCAGGACTGAGTAGCCGGCAATAACCAATGGGCTGGCAATACCGAATCCAAAACAAAATATCACTGAGTCGAGGAATCTATTATAACTAAATTTCCCAAGTCCTCTGGGGCGTCCTCCAGGAACGTGGCCTGTGGCTCTGTGACACGTCTGTCAGCCACTGTCGGAGAGAGCTCACACTCTTCATCAATAGCCATTTTTCCAAGTCCTAACCTGAAACCTGAAACCAGGAATAGGAGACTTACTTACCCCAAGAGTAGCCCGTTGGGGTCTCTCATCCGCCGCTGCCAGATATCAGTGGAAACTTCATGTGTAAAGGTCGGGCGTGCATTGGAGGAAGAGACCACCAAGAAACTGACTCATGAAACAGCAAAGGGTTTATTGGAGTTCCAGCATGCTGGGGCTCAGAGCTCACTTGAATACAGCAGAGAGCCCTGAGAAGAGCTTGAGCAGAGCTTATATACTTTCCTTGCCGAGGGCAAGGAGGGAAGTTTATTGATGGGTCAGTGGGAGTGGGCAGTTTGCATGCAACCAGGTGAGAGAGTAAATTCTGCAGTTTGAAAACTGGGTACAGCACATTCTGGGAACAAGATTAGCAAACAGTTCTCAAGATTTCAACAGTGTTTTGTTAAGCATAGAGAAAAACAGGAAGTGACAAGTAACTATTTAATTAACCATTCAATAACAACTATACCTTTTTAAATGGATGTTCTCATCTACATTCAATCTTCCAAGGTACAGGGTCCTATGACATTGTATATCAATTTACCTGAGACATCTGTGCAGAACGTAATTCAACGCTAAGTATCCCAATTAAGGGCCCAATGCCATTCTGGGATTCAAATCTTACTTAGATTTCTGTTTTCCTACATATATTTCAACTATATATTCTTATACATATCGCAGCTTCTCAATAGAATTATTCATAAGCAGAAGGATTCATAACCCAAATCAAACATGTTATTAACCCTAACCCTACAGTGTTCCCTCAATCTAACTTTAAAGAAGAGCACGGACAGAGTTGGTCTTATAATACAGGAATGTAGGGGATCTTTCACCTGCTGAGAACCTCAAAGGTCCATGGAGAAATAAGCCATGGAGAAGATGTAGGCAGCTATGAAGGACCTGAGAGAGCAAAAGTCATCTTCCATGGCAAACAACCTGGTCAGGATGAAGGGATGTCTCTGAATCTGCCACTCACACCCTGTGAACTGCGCCACTTCACAGGTGAATAACGAGTTAGAACGACAAAAAATTATCTTGTTAGGATCTTACAGAAAAATGGGTGTGCACCGAAACCTAGAAGAATGATTTCCACCAATGAGGTCCGGTAATTGAGTCTCAAACACGAGCCAAATGTGCGACCGGAGATCCGGGCTGACAAATCTGTGTGGCCTGCCCCGTGGCTAGAGACAGCAGGGCACCACCTAGACGCGACCAGCCGGCAGGGAGAAACGTTGCTGCAGATTCTGTGGAATCCTGCTGGCTGACCTCCAACTGAGCCCCGGGCTGAGTTTGGGATTTCAAACGGGGAAGGAAGTGCTACAGTTCTATCCCCCCACAATAAAAACTCCACCAAGGAAACCAACGGCCACCATCTTGGAGAGCAGAAGTAACCACCGCCACTCTCCAACAGATTGCAACAATAAAACAGGTTTGTGTTACTCAGCTCATCTCCCATACAGCAGGGAATTCACATAAAATCTCTCTTAGGCTTTCCATTGGAGAGATTATCAGAGAGAGCCTGCATAAAGACGTCGGGAAAACTACAGGCACCTGACCTTCAACTTCCCCTCCCATCAGCGGCGAAAACGAAACCTGTCTAGCCAGAGCTGGGAGAGGGGCAAGAGGAAAAAATCAAAACAATAGAGTGCCGGGGTTCCCCATAGACACCATCCACACCCAAGAAACGGCAGGCCCAGAGGACAGTATGAGCTGCCGAGAGGCATCACTCAGGGGAAATCTGGTCTAGCACGAGAAACCAGGACTAGCAGGAGATAACAGGGGACTAGAGGCCAGGCCCGCATGACTGGGCGGCTGGAGAACGCCCGCCCACTGGTCACAAACAGCCCGCTGCTGGTGCGACTGGGTGGCTGGTGCCCGCCTGACTACCAGCGACCAATCGCCCGCTGGCTGCACGTGCAACTGGGTGGCTAGAGATCTCCCGCCCACCAGTGACAGCCCACCCGCTGACTGTGTGACTGGACAGCTGGAGACCGCCTGCCCGCCGGCGACCGGGAGTTGAAAACAAACAGAGACAGATCAGTCCCAGCCCACTCTCATTTGAACACCCTGGCAAGGAGCCTGGGGCCCGCCATAGCAGACAGGTGACATCACTGGAGCTCGGCCATCGCAATTCCTTCCAAGCAGAATTCACTTTAGCAGGCATAGTCTACCAACACAAAGGAGAGACAACAGATATATTAAACCAAAACAAATCTATAGAATAGAGCAGAAAAACAGCAATCAAATAGAGATGGAAAACAACGTGAACATCATGAAAAAACAAAGGAAAAAAATGTGTACAAACAATGCAGGACAACTTAATTCTACAGGAGGACCTAGAATCATCAGAAACAGGGATAGGGAAAAAAACTCAAGGCTTACCTAATTCAGATGGAAAGGGATATTAGAGAATACATGAATCAGCAAGTCCTAGCAATAAAAGTATATTTTGAAAATGAATTAAACAAATTCAAATGGCAAAGAACAAGCTTTACCAGAAGATAGAGATCTTAAAAAAAATCAAACAGTAATCCTAGAAATGCAGGAAACTATTAATTAAAACTCAAACGAGAATATTACAAATAGACTAGATCAAATAGAAGTCAGAACATCAGATAATGACGACAACGTTTATCAACGTGAAAAGAATATAGTCAACACAGAAAAGATGCTTAAGTCCCAAGAGCAGTCTATTCAAAAGATATGGGATGTCATAAAAAAAACAAATTTCACAGTCATCGGGATAGAAGAAGCCATAGAGATTCAAACCGAAAGAATGGACAACATATTAAATGAAATAATTCTAGAAAACTTCCCAGAGATGAAAGATGGAATGGATTGCCAAATCCTTGAAGCCTACAGGACCCCAAACATTCAAAACCATAATAGACCAACTCCAAGACATATAATTATGAAGATAGCCAACATACAGAACAAGGAGAGAATATTAAAAGCTACGAGAGAAAGGAGGCGGATTACATTCAGGGGTAAACCAATTAGATTAACGACTGATTTTTCATCACAAACTTTGAAAGTGAGAAGATCCTGGAACAATGTATTTCAAACACTGAAAAATAATGAATTCCAACAAAGAATACTGTATCCAGCAAAATTAAGCTTCAGATTTGACAATAAAATTAAAGTCTTTCACAATGAATAAAAACTAAAAGAATTCACACCCATAACACCAGCACTGCAAAGGATTTTGGGCAAAATACTACAAGAAGAAGAATTGAAAAATAGTGCCCCAAACTAACAGTGGGAGGTATCTCAGTAAAGGGGGAGGAAAATAACCAAAAAGTAAAAACTAGCCAAACTAAAATAAATAAATAAATTAACATGAATGGATGTACAAATCATATTTCAATTGTAACCTTAAATGTTAATGGCCTAAACTCACCATTCAAGAGACATAGGGTAGTAACCTGGATCAAAAAAACAAATCCAACAATATGCTGCTTTCAGGAGACTCATATGATAGGTAAAGACATACACAGGCTGAAAGTAAAAGGTTGGGAAAAATCATACCACTCACAGGGCACACGGAAGCAAGCAGGAGTGGCCAAACTCATATCAAATACAATCAACTTCAAACCTACGTTAATCAAAAGGGATAAAGAAGGACACTATATAACGTTAAAAGGAACCATCCACCAACATAACATAACATAACAATTACCAATTTGTATGCAGCAAACAAATGAGCTGCCACACTCATAAAACAAACTCTTCTCAAGTTCAAGAGTCAAATAGACTACAACATAATAATTATAGGTGACGTCAACAGACCGCTCTCACCATTAGACACATCCTCTAGACAAAAACTGAATAAAGAAACTATAGAACTCAACAGCACAATCAATAACCTAGACTTAACCGACATATATAGAATGTATCAACCATCATCAAGTGGATACACCTTCTTATCAGCAGCAGATGGATCCTACTCAAAGATAGACCATATATTAGGTCATAGGGCAACTCTTAGTAAATATAAAGGCGTGGAGATAATACCATGCACCATATCAGATCATAATGAAATGAAACTGGAAATCAATGATAAAAGAAGGAAGGAAAAATCCTACATCACATGGAAAATGAACAATATTCTACTGAATGATCAATGGGTTACAGAAGACATTAAGGAGGAGACAAAAAAATTCTTAGAGACAAATGACCATACAGACACAACCTACTGTAATCTATGGGACACAATGAAAGCAGTTTTAAGAGGAAAATTCATTTCTTGGAGTTCTTTCCTCAAAAAAAGAAAAAAACAACAACAAATAAATGAACTCACACTACACCTCAAAAACCTAGAAAAGGAAGAGCAAAACAACAGCAAATGTAGTAGACGACATTAAAATAAGAGCAGAAATCAACGAAATTGAAACAAAAAATCATTGAAAAAATTGATAAACTAAAAGTTGGTTCTTTGAAAAAATAAATAAGATTGACAGGCCCTTAGCCATGATAACGAAGAGAAGAAGAGAGAGAACTCAAATTACTAACATAGGGGGTGAAAAATGCAATACCACAACAGACACTACAGAAATATAGGAGATAATTAGAAAGTATTTTGAAACCCTATATTCCAATAACATAGAAGATAGTGAAGATATCAATAAATTTCTTAAGTCATACGATCTGCCCAGATTGAGTCAGGAAGACACACACAATTTAAACAGACCAATGACAAAGGAAGAAATAGAAGAAGCCATCAAAAGATAACCAACGAAAAAAAGCCCTGGACCGGATGGGTAAACAGCGGAGTTCTACAAAACCTTCAAAGAAGAATTAATACTGATTCTTTTCAAGCTCTTTCAAGAAATAGAAAAAGAAGGAGCTCTTTCAAATTCATTCTATGAGGCCAAAATCACCCTGATCTTGAAATCAGACTAAGACACTTCAAAGAAACAAAACTACAGACCAATATCTCTAATGAACTTGGATACAAAAATTCTCAATAAAATCCTGATGAATCGAATACAAAAGCATATCAAAAAAAAAATTGTGCACCATGATCAAGTAGGATTCACCCCTGGGATGCAAGGCTGGTTCAATATACGGAAATCAATAAATACTATTCACCACATCAATAGACTTAAAGACAAGAACCATATGATCATCTCGATAGATGCAGAAAAAAACATTTGACAAAGTACAGCATCCCTTTATGTTCAAAACACTAGAAAAACTAGGGATAACAGGAACTTACCTCAACATTGTAAAAGCTATATATGCTAAACCTCAGGCTAGCATCATCCTAAATGAAGAAAAACTGAAGGGATTGCCTCTAAAATCTGGAACAAGACAGGGATGCCCTCTATCACCACTTCTATTCAATTTAGTTCTTGAAATTCTAGCCAGAGCAATTAGACAATAGAAATTAAAGGCATAAAAATAGGAAAACAAGAACTTAAATTATCTCTATTTGTGGATGACATGATAATATATATAACAGACCCAAAAGGGTCTACAAAGAAACTGCTAGAGATAATAAATGAATTAAGCAAAGTGGCAGGATATAAAATCAACACGCATAAATCAAAGGCATTTATGTATATCAGGAGCATAACTTCTGAAATGGAAAGGAGGAAAACCACTCCATTCACAATATCCTCAAAGAAAATAAGATACTTGGAAATCAACCTAACAAAAGAGGTGAAAGATTTATATAATGAAAACTACAGAATCCTAAAGAGAGAGATAGAAGAAGATCTTAGAAGATGGAAAAATGTACCCTGTTCATGGATAGGCAGAACTAACATCATCAAAATGGTGATATTACCCAAAGTTCTCTACAGGTTAAAATGGATGCCAATCAAAATCCCAACGGCATTTCTTGTAGAAATGATAAAGCAATCATGAAATTCATATGGAAAAACAAAAGACCCAGAATAGGAAAAGCAATTCTAAGCAGGAATTTGAATCTGGAGGTATAGCAATACCAGAGTTCAAACTGTACTACAAAGCAATAGTTATAAAAGCAGCGTGGTACTGGTACCAAAACAGGCAGGTGGATCAGTGGTAGAGAATAGAGGACACAGAAATCAATCCACAAAATTACAACATTCTTATATATGATAAAGAGGCTAAAAGCATATTGGGAGATGGATAGCATCTTCAACAAATGGTGCTGGGAAAATTGGAAATCCATATGCACCAAAATGAAACTGAATCCCTTTCTCTCGCCATGCACAAAAGTTAACTCAAAATGGATCAAGGAGCTAGTGATGAATTCAGAGACACTGCATGTGATAGAAGAAAAAGATGGCTATGATCTACATACTGTGGGGTCGGGCTCCAAATTCATTAATAGGACACCCATAGCCCAAGAGTTAATAACAACAATAAACAAATGGGACTTACTTAAACTAAAAAGTTTTTTCTCTGCAAGAGAAACAATAAGAGAGGTAAATAGAGAGTCTACATCCTGGGAACAATTTTTTACCCCTCACACTTCAGATAGAGCTCTAATATCCAGAATATACAAAGAACTCAAAAAATTACACAATAAGATAACAAATAACCCAATCAACAAATGGGCCAAGGACCTGAACAGACACTTCAGAGAGGAGGACATACAATCAATCAACAAGTACATAAAAAAATGCTCACCATCTCTAGCAGTCAGAGAAATGCAAATCAAAACCACCCTAAGATACCATCTCACTCCAGTAAGATTAGCAGCCATTATGAGGTCAAACAACAATAAGTGTTGGCGAGGATATGGTGAAAAGGGTACACTTGTACACTACTGGTGGTACTGAAAATTGATAAGGTCAATTTGTAAAGCAGTATGGAGATTTCTTGGAAATCTGGGGATGAATGCACCATTTGACCCAGCTATCACCCTTCTCGGACTAGAGGGCCTTAACAGAGCGTACTATAGGGATACTGCCACATCAATGATCATAGCGCCACAATTCACAATAGCTAGACTGTGGAACCAACCTAGATGTCCTTCAATAGATGAATGGTTAAAAAACTGTGGCATCTATACACAATGGAGTATTACTCAGCACTAAAAAATGGCAAAATCATAGACTTTGCAAGGAAATGGATGGCATTAGAGCAGATTATGCTAAGCTAAGCTAACCAATCCTTTAAAAAATGCCAAATGTCTTCTTTGATATAAAGAGAGCACCTAAGAACAGAACAGGGAGGAAGAGCATGAGAAAAAGATTAACATTAAACAAAGACGAGTGGGGGGATAGAAAGGGGGAGAGAAGGGAAAGCATATGGAAATGGTAGGAGACCCTCAATGTTACACAAAATTACATATAAGAGGTTGTGAGGGGAAATGGGGGGAAAACAATGGAGAGAATTGAACAACAGCAGATGAGGTAGAGAGGAAAGATGGGAGGGGAGGGGAGGGGGGATAGTAGGGGATAGAAAAGGTAGCAGAATACAACATCACTATTATGCCATTATGTACAAATGTGAATGTGTAACCAATGTGCTTCTACAATTCGTATTTGGGGAAAAATGGGAGTTCATAACCCAATTGAGTCAAATGTATGAAAGATAATATATCATGAGTTTTGTAATGTTTTGAACAATCAATAAAAATAAATAAATAAATAAAGGTTTAAAATTGAGTGGCAAGAAATCAGCTAAAAAAGTGTTGAGATGCATTCATTTTGCTAAGCAGAAACTTTGTTTTGTGTAGTTGTATCTATCACAAATTTATTTTACCAGAAAACTGGCTTTTGAAAATACACTTAATTGAGATTAAAGGATAATCCACCTACCTTCATGAAAAATTCATAGCATTTCCTATATTTTTCATATTTCAATTTTTGGTAAATATTTTGTCATGGACCAGGTCTAGTCTTAGGCTATTCTTTCAGAATACTGCCTCATCTGATAAGTTGGTACAATGTGTTGGATTGTTCTTTTCATCTTTTATTTAATAGTTTCTAGCTGATAATGTGTATTTTTCATTATCTTTATTTGGACAAACATACCCAACGATATCTTTGAATTTTATGTTTTACTGGGAAGAGACTCATCAAAAGCTCTGTATTATATGTATCAACAATCAAACATTTAGAGCATGCAATTATTCTTAATTTTGCATGAAAATATCTTTGTACCATTTACTTATAAAAATTTAGAACTATTAATTATGTCCCTACTGTAATAAGTAACTAATTACCAGAAAAATTAAACAATTCACTTTATATCAATTATGAATATGAAAAGTACTAAAATAAGTATTTGGCAATTAATACATAATTGATAGAAATTGAAATCATAAGAAAGCCATTTAAAATGTCAGTGCATATGGTCCTTAAATAATAGGTTGTTCAAAAAAATTTCTCTAATTCATAAGATATAATATGCCATATTACAGCGTAACGTGATAAAAACATTAGATTATCAATATTGATAATAAAGAATGATACCTTTTTTCTTAAATATGTTTATTTGATTTTCATTGTAAGATGTTAATTCTGGAAGACTTCAGAATTAAGAAAGTCTTGGTGTATATTATTTCTAACAGGCTAATCAAAGTACTTTTAAATATATATGTATATATATATATATATATATATATATATATATATATATATATATATATATATATATATGTAATGCATATGCATGGATATAGACACATATGTATAATAAATGTATTGTAATATATCTATCAGGTGATTATAATTATTAAATTTTTTTTTAAAAAAATAGTGACTATAAACCAGTCTCAAATTTAAATTTCATAGCATACAACTGTTTGTAATGCCATGAGAGAAAAATAGATATGGAGGAAAAACGAAAAAGGAAGAGAGAGAAGGGGAAAAATGAGGAAGAAAGTGAGTAAAGAAGAGGGAGAGGCGTGTTCGATGTTAAGACAAAAGTGGAGCGGCTGGGTTTGTGATTCAGTGTTAACATGTTTGCCTAGTATGTGTGAGGAACTGGGTTCTATTCTCAGCACCACATACAAATAAACAAAATGAAGATCCATCAACAACTTAAAAAATAAAAAATAAAAAACTAGAAATATTACTAAAATCCCAAGCATTTATGAATGTTAAATAATAAAATATATGTTACATAGCCTTATGTAATTTCTAGACTCCCCAAAAAAGTCATTAAATGTTAGATTATTAGTGCTATAACTAAAAATCCATTGCTCTTTCCTCTACATTCTGTGGCATTCTAGTGCTAAAATAAATTGTAGTATAACACCAAAAAAAAAAAATCCTAATATTTCTACAGTAACTGACCCAGTTTAACATCAATGCAAGTAGATTCCTATGGGACATGATATGTACTTTGAAGTTTATTTTTATTCAACACTGGTACATTTCTATTTCTTGAGTTTATGCACATTATAGGATATATATTTCATCCACACGTTCACAAATTTATAGGCATTTATTTCACTTTCAATCACTTCCTGCTTCAGAAAACATGTATTCCTCCGTTTCTGACTGGTCTTTTCTTGAAACTTCTTTCCAAACACATTATTTTCGAATTCCATTATCACATTTGAAGCAAAACTCACACACCCCTCATAATAAACCATAACCCTAATATTACCATTAGATGTACAACTGGTTGGAATGAATGATTGTATATCAATATAAGATTTCTTACTTAGTTTCAGATATCAATTCAATCCATTATTTAAAGTGGAACCAGTTATATTATTTATTCACAATGTGGTATTTTCATGCATTATCTCTATATTCATAGACACAGGGTACACCTCTTTGTACCCCCAACACTAATTTATACGTCTTCAAAATATTGCTCCCAGAAATGTTGGAAGAAATACCCATGTCACCTGATCTACATATGCATTTTATCACTGAAATATTCTGGACACAAAAAGCAAAGGTCACACTTATGATTGTATCAAAGCTAAATGAAAAGTGAACATGGATTACTAAAAACATCCATGTCCAGGTTGCCTAATGCTCTCAAATGAAAATCCTATTGGTAACTACAAATTAGTTTCTTCCAAAGATTATATATTCAAACTCAACCCTGTTGAAAATGTCTAATCCTCTCACTCACTTTATACTTTGCCTGTTTTTGTAATGTCTCTATTGGTATCTGCTTTTCCACAGTTCATCATTGTGACTAAATCTTCACATGTTCTGAAACTTACATTCACACTCTAATCGAAATCCTATTGCTAAAGAACTTTTGGTCCAAATCCTATATTCACTCTTCTTCTTAAAACCTACCTACTATCTTCCTAATCCTACCGACTATCACTTTTTGACTGGAGGTTCTCTTCTACATTCAATCATCCAGTTACAAGGTCTTATGCCATTGTATATCGATTTCTCTGAGACATTTTTGCAGAATGTAATTCAACGATAGGTATCCCAATCAAGGGCCCAATGATTTCTGGGCTTCAAATCTTACTTAGATTTCTGTTTATGTACATATATTTCACGTCTGTATTCTAATAAATATCACAGGTTCCAATAACATTATTCATCCAGCAGAATGGTTCCTAACCGAAAATGAAAATGTTATTAACCCTAACCATACACTGTTCCCTCAATCTAACTTTACAGAAGAGCAGTGACAGTGTTGGTCTTACAATACAGGAATGCATGGGATCTTCCACCTGCTGAGAACCTCAAAGGTACATGCAGAAATGATCCCTGGAGAAGATGTAGGCAGCGATGAAGGACCTGAGAGAGCAAAAGTCATCTCAATGGCAAACAACCTGGTAGAATTAAGGAATGTGTCTGAATCAGCCTCATTCTTCTTAATACAGAGAAGATAGACCAAACCATGCCTGTGTGGAGAGCTGTTCCCTGGTCCCTATGTTTGATATACGATTCGAACTTGTGAAAGTGTCACAGGATGTAGGGGCATCCTCCATCTCATGGGAACCTTGGAGGCAAATGTTAGGACAACGTGGTTTCCAAGGCAGTGACCTCATTCAGTTCCTCAAGGAAGTGACTTCACCTCACTTCCTTGGTGATGGAAGTCTCTGAACTTGGGATCCAGGAAGCCAGGCACCCAGAGCCATAACCCGTCCAAGTCCCAGTGGTCTAACTTGTTTGGATTTACGAAGGACAGAGTCAATATTTCTTGGTACCTACTGATTTGAGGATGGCCAAATGCCAGGAAACCTCTGAAGAGGGTCCTATCCTGATAAAGCAGGTAGTGGATCACCGCTGGCTCCTGACTACTTCACAGAGTTGGCAAAGTAGAGCAGATCTGAGACAGGACAGGCCATTTTGGGAGAACATAGTATGGCCCACCAGTCAGAGGACACTCCGGATATGACAGACCTACTTGGGGGAAGGAGGTGCCTTTGCGGGTGTGGGTGTGGGTTTGTGGTTTTGTCTCATGTTCTGAGAATACGAAAGAAAGGCGGTTTGATTGGATTGTAGTGAACTGTTTCTAGTAAGTCGTTTGACAAGGCGAGTCTTTCTATATCTGTGTATCCCACTGTGTCCGTGGTTGTCGACATTAGAAAAGAGAATGCATCAGTTGATGTGTTCTGTCTAGTAGAAAGCTTCGCAGCATTCATCCTGCCCAATTGATGAATGGACTGCGGCTTGCCTCATGGATGGGCAACACCTACTATCTGCCTAAGTTCCTGTTTTCTTCCTGAATTCTGGCCACTCTCCCGAATAGGCACATAGTTTTGTGTTTAAGATATGTACCACCTCAAGCTCTGTTAAATGGCCATGTACTGGACAGCTGAAGGGAATGGGAGAATCTCAGAAAACTCAGATATCAGTGTGACCAGGAAAGTCTCAGTGGAGAAACCCTGCTATGGGCCATTCTCTTACTATGTATCTGTTTCCCTGAATGTCAGGAAGTTCTTTGCCTCAGGCCACCCTCATGTGAAGCCTGAAAAAAAGAGTTTTCAAATGAAAATGAATGGGCATCACCTGTGGCTCTTTGCTTAATTTCTTTGCAAAGGGATGTGTCTGAATCACCCTTTGGCCCTGTGTGCGGTTGTGGCTTAGATTCTCAGCCCCTGATGGATCTAAAGAAAGATCCGATGTGTGCATTCAAAACCAAAATTTCAAAAAGATCAGTTATGATGGATGAAGTCTCTTGCCTTTCTTTGTTAGGTTCCTGAACTACATCAAGTGAGAATAGGGATCCTTTGGTTCAAATAAATTTTTGAAAGCCCTGAAGAAGTGCTTGGGTTTTCTTATGACTCCAATTCACATAAAGAATCTATACCTGACAGTCAGTAGGCCTCAAATTGGAGAAGCAGATCAGTATTAACTGCGGTCTTATTTTATCAATCCTGGTTCACATGCAGGGTGTCCAGGCCACCATGACTTTAGGCAAATGAGCGGCAAGGGAGCTTATTTTGGACACTAACCCATACCCTACTAGACTCTGACTAGTAATCCTAATATGATGGAGAATAATAACCCCAACAGAATAGAAATACAAGAAGTTTTGAGGATTCATGTTGTATAGTTGTACTTGCCTTTTGCATTATATAGGGTAGGAGTTATAAATTTAGTCAATTTTTAATTGAAACAGTTCTCCATGTGTTTTTAAAGTTCACAACCATGTGAATTCCTCTCTCCCTTTCTCTGTAGCCTATTCAGAACATGTATTTTTATATGCACATTTAGAATCCTACCTGGTATCACATGTACATTCTTGAGAGGTTGCTGACTTAGCAGATACAAATTGTCAGAAGAGATCACTAATCTGAATGCTGTTGGAAGTGAAAATTCAAACTATGGGTGACTTCCTAGTTGAACAACATTATACATAAATCCACGTTTAGTAAAATTAATATTTTTGGATCTGTGGATTATATATATTTCATGATATATATATATATATATATATATATATATATATATATATATATATATATATTGCTACATTTTAATGTCTGTTTGAGTGTGTGTGTGTGTGTGTGTGTGTATAGATAGATAGATAGATAGATAGATAGATAGATAGATATACACTCTCCAGATTTTTGAAAATATGAAACATATGTGTCTTATTATATACTCCCTAAATTCATTCATGTACATGTATGTGGATTTATAATCAACTTTTCACAAGATTATTTTCAAAAATATTCATCCACCTGAAATACATATTTGTTTCCTAGTACTAAAAACAAACTTCAGTGAATGGTGCATACAAATCCAAATATTTCTACAGTAACTGTCCCAGTTTAACATCAATGCTTGTAGATTCCTATGGGACATGATGTGTATTTTGACGTTCATTTTTTAACAAAACTGGTACATTATTATTTCTTCAGTTTATGCACATCATAGGATATATATTTCATTAACAAGTTCACAAATTTATAGGCATTTGTTTCGCTTTCAATAACTTCCTTATTCAAAACTCTTGTATTCCTCCAGGTTTCTTGTCTGGTCTCTTCATGAGACTTCTTTCCAAACTCATTATTTCTGAAATCCATAATCACCTTTGAAACAAAATTCACACACTCTTTATGATAATCCATAAGCCTAATATTAAAATAAGATGGATACCTGGTTGGATTGAATGATTGCATATCAATATAAAATTTCCTGTATATTTTCAGATATCAATTCAATCCATTATTTAAATTTAGAACTTGTTACATTGTTTAATCAAAGTTTTGTCTATTCATGCATTATCTCTATATTCCTAGACACAGGGTACACCCATTTGTAACCCCAGTACTAATTTATATATCTTCAAAATATTGCTCCCAGAAACGGTGGAATAAATACTTATGTCATCTGATCTACATATACATTTTATCACAGTAATTTTCTGGACACAAAAAGCAAAGTTCACACTTATGATTTTACCAAAGCCTTAATGGAAAGTGAGTATGCATTACTAAAAACATCCATGTCCAGGTTGCCTAACGCTCTCAAATGTGAATCCTATTGGTCACTACATATTTGTTTCTTCCTAAGATTATATATTTTACCTCAAGCCTGTTGAAAATGTCTAATCCTATCAATCACTTTATCATTTGCCTGATTTACTAATGTCTCTATTAATATCTGCTTTCCTACATATTTTCCACAGTTTATCATTGTGACTGACTCTTCACATGTGCTCACATTTTCATTCACTCTCTACCCGAAACCCTATTGCTAAAGAACTTTTGGTTTAAATCCTATACTCTCTCTGCTTTCTAAACCTACTGACTATCTTTCAAATAATACCGAGTATCCCTTTTTGACTAGAAGTTCTCTTCGACATTCCATCATCCAAGGTACAAGGTCCTATGCCATTGTACATCGATTTATCTGAGACATCTCTGCAGAACATAATTCAAAGCTAAGTATCCCAATCAAGGGCCCAATACCCTTCTGGGCTTCAAATCTTACCTAGATTTCTGTTTTCATTCTAATATTTCACTTTTACATTCTTGTAAATATTACAGGTTCCCAATACAATTATTCATCCTGCAGAATGATTCTTAACCCAAATCGAACCTTTTATTAACCCTAACCATACACTCTTTCCTCAATCTAAGTTTACAGAAGAGCAGGGACAGAGTTGTTTTTACAATACAGGAATGTAGGTCATCTTAAACCTGCTGAGAACCTCAAAGGTCCATGCAGAAATGATACCTGGAGAAGATGTAGGCAGCTATGAAGGAGTTGAGAGAGCAAAAGTCACCTTGCATGGCAAACCACCTGGTCGGGATGAAGGGTCGTGTCTGAATCAGTCTCTCTATTCTAAATGTAGAGAAGGTGGACCAAACCAGGCCTTTGTTGAGAGATGTTCCCGGGTGCCTATGGTTGATATACCATTCTAACTTGTGAAAGTGTCACAGGAAGTAGGGGCAGCCTCTATCTCATGGGACCCTTGGAAGCAACTGTTAGGACAAAGTGGTTGCCAAGGGAGTGAACTCATTCAGTTCTTCAAGGAAGTGTCCTACCTCACTTCCTTGGTATTGGAACTCTCTGAAATTGGGATCCAAGATGCCAGACACCCAGAGCCAGTCCCAGTCCCACTCCCACTGGGCTCAGTTGTTTGGATTTACCAAGGACAGAGTCAGTCTTTCTTGGTACCTACTGCTGAGAGAATGGCCAAATGCCAGGACAGATATGAAGAGGGTCTTTCCTGAGAAAGCAGGTAGTGGCTCACCACTGGATCCTGACAACTTCACAGAGTTGGCCAAGGCAACCAGAACTGAGACAGGACTGGCCATTTCGGGGAACATAGTTTGGCTCAACAGACAGAGGACACACTGGAGAGTCAGAGACTTACTTGTGGGAAGGAGATGCCTTTGTGGGTGTGGGTGTGAGTTTGTGGTTTTGTCTCATGTTCTGAAAATAGGTAGGAAAGGTGGTTTGTTTGGTTTGGAATGGACTGTTTCTAGTAAATCGTTTGACAAGGTGAGTGATTCTAGTTCGGTGTATCCCACTGTGTACGTGGTTTTGGACATTAAAAAACAGAATGCACCAATGGATGTATCCTGTATAGTAGAAAGCTTCCCAGCATTCATCCTGCTCAACTGATGGATGGACTGCGGTGTGTCTTATGGATGGGGAACACCTACTATCTTCCTAAGTTCCTGTTTTCTTCCTGAATTCTGGCCACTCTCCAGAATAGGCTCATGGTTTTGTGTCCAAGATATATACCACCTCCAAGCTCTGTGCCATGACCATGTACTGGACAGCTGAATGGAATGGGAGAATCACAGAAAACTCAGATATCAGTGTGACCAGGAAAGTCTCAGTGGAGAAATCCTGCTTTGGCCATTCTCTTACCTATATTTCTGTTGCCCTGAATGTCAAGAAGTTCTTTCCCTCAGCCCACCCCTTTGTTAAGCCTGAAGAAAACAGTTTTCAAATGGAAATGAAAGGGCATCACCTGTGGCTCTTTGCTTAATTTCTTTGGAAAGGGATGTGTCTGAATCAGCCTCTTGGCCCTGTGTGCGGTTGTGGCTTAGATTCTCAGCACCTCATGGATCTAAAGAAAGATCCCATGTGTGCATCCATAACCAAAATGACAAAAAGATCTTTTATGGTGAATGAAGTCTCTTGCGTTCCTTTGTTAGGTTTCTGACCTACATCAAGTGAGAATAGGAATCCTTTGGTTCAAATGAATTCTTCAATGCCCTGAAAAAGTGGTTGTGTTTTCTCATGACTCCAAATCACATAAAGAATCGTTACCTGACAGTCAGTAGGCCTCAAATTGGAGAAGCAGAGCCGTATTAACTGCAGTCCTATTTTATCACTCCTGGTTCACATGCAGGGTGTCCAGGCCACCATGACTTTAGGCAAATGAGGGGCAAGGGAGCTTATTTTGGACACTAACCCATACCCTACTAGACTCTGACTACTAATCCTAATATGATGGAGATTAATAACCCAAACAAAATAGAAATACAAGCAGTTCAGAGGAGTCATGTTGTATAGTTCGACTTGCCTTTTGCATTATATAGGGTAGGAGTTATAAATCTAGTCAATTTTTAATTAAAATAGTTCTCCATGTGTTTTTAAAGTTAACAAATATGTGAATTCCTCTCTCCCTTTTTGTGTAGCCTATTCAGCACATGTATTTTTATATGCACATATAGAATCCTACCTGGTATCACATGTTCATACTTGAGAGGTTTCTGACTTGGCAGATACTGCCGCGGTCCGGTTGGAGCAAAATAACCGGGGGGTGGGGGTTATGAATAACATGTGTATGTTGATATAGCAGGAGTGGAAGCCATTTATTGTAGGACAATAGAGGTATTTATACATTCCACCTAGCTTATCTAATTAACATAAACTAGATACTGCAGTCAACCAATCAGGAATCTCCACACTTAATGGCTCGCTTTTGTTACATCTCAAACCACTCCCTCTGGCATTTTGCCAGGCATCATCCAGACTTGTTTACACACTCTAACATTCCCCTGGCAAAATGCCAGGTGTTATTTTGACATGTTTACAGACTCTAACATTTCCCCCTTTTATTTAATTTAAATAAAGACCACAGTGGTTTTTACAGAAACACCATAAATAACCTGCTACAAACAGAAAGGGAGGATACAAAATGTCACAATACAAGCCAATTGATGAAGCACTTGGAGAAATAATACCAGCAATGACACTGTTAGCAAAGACACCGAGTTAAAATTTGTTATAGATTACAGTTTGTTGTCTCAGTCCAGGTAAAGCAGTGTCTCAATAGATTAACTCACAGTTCAGGTAAACCACAGTCCAGGTATGTTCTGCAGGCAGCTAGCTTAAATCACAGTCCTGGTAAGTTCTGCAGGCAGCTAGCTTAAATCACAGTCCATGTAAATTCTGCAGGCAGTTAGCTTAAATCACAGCACAGGAAAGTTCTGAAGGCAGCTAGCTTGATCCAAAGTCTCCTCCGTTTCTCAGCCGAAGTCTCCTCCGGTTTTCAGCAACACTGGAAATTCTTCCACCCTTGTCCTCACCAGCACTGGGATGAAGGCAGGAACTCCTACCACTGGCTAAAGAAAATCCTATAGTATTCCACCAGGTGCTAAGAAAACAACCTTCTGAAAAATTTAGTACATTATCTCAAGGTTTTTTACATTTGAAAAAAAGCCTTAATAGTGCTTATTATTTATTATCTTCCGGGTGTGGGAGAACCATTGTAGCTTAGTTATTGGCATTGAAAATGACCAAACATCAGGGAGCCAGTAGCATCTATGGCTGGCTGTAGCATCCTGGGCAGCCACAGATGGCCCTGGGGAGTGTCCAGGACTCAAACTGCCACGGGGCCCCGCTCCCCAGGCTGGGGGCGGGGAATTGCCGGCTGCCACTGCTTGAAAAGCCCTTGCTGCACAGTGACTGGCTTGAGCATGTAGCAGCCGAGGCGCCTATTCACACACACTCCGGAAACGAAAAGTATTCAGTAACAGCCTTTTGCTGAAACTTTTTTCCTGATAATCCTTCTTCTTCTTAACTTTCTTTTTCTTTCTGATTAGACTTCCTGGGCTTCCATCAACACATGCCCTAATTGCTCTTGTTTGCACTGGGGTGCCTCTTTCCATTATCAATTTACTTCTCACCCCTTCCTTATTTTCATCACAAAGACAATACAATACACTGAGATAAAACAAGACACAATCATACTGTATCAATCTTCTCCATTTTTTGAAATGACCGTTTTTCCTCTCCCCCTATCTGCCTAGGGATGAGCAGATTTGCTCCCATCCTATCTATGGATGGGCAGCTTTTATTCGTCACTTACCCCCAAGTGTCCCAGGGCTCCCTGTATGGGCCACCATCTGCAGCAGTCCCACTGCAGCAAAATAACCGGGGCAGGGGGTGATGAATAACTAGTGTATGTTGATACAGTAGGAAAGGCGTGATAGGTAGGAAAGGTTATTTGTTTGGTATTGAGTGGACTGTTTCTAGTAAGTTGTTTGACAAGGCAAGTGTTTCTATATCTGTGTATCCCACTGTATCTCTGGTTGTAGACATTAGAAAAGATAATGCATCAATGGATTTGTCCTCTCCAGGAGAAAGTTTAACAGCATTCATCCTGCCCAATTTATGAAAGGATTGTGGCTTGCCTTATGGATGGGCAACACCTACAATATTCCTAAGTTCCTGTACTCTTCCTGAATTCTGGCCACTCTCCACAACAGGCTCATGGTTTTGAGTCCAAGATATGTACCACCTCCAAGCTCTGTGACATGGCCATGTACTGGATAGCTGAAGGGAATGGCGAGCATCTCAGAAAACTCAGATAACAGTGTGACCAGTAAAATCTCAGTGGAGAAACCTGCTTTGGGCCTTTTCTTACATAATATTCTGTTGCCCTGAATGTCAGGAAGGTCTTTGCCTCAGGCCAACCCTTTGTGAAGCCTGAAGAAAACAGTTTTCAAATGGAAATGAATGGGCATCACCTGTGGCTCTTTGCTTAATTTCTTCCAAAAGGGATGTGTCTGAATCAGCCTCTTGGCCCTGTGTGAGGCTGTGGCTTAGATTCTCAGCACCTGATGGATCTAAAGAAAGATTCCTTTTGTGCTTCCAAAACCAAAATGGCCAAAAGGGCAGTCATTGTGGTTGAAGTCCCTCGCCTTCCTCTGTAAGGTTTCTGACCTACATCAAGTGAGAAGAGGGATCCATTGGGTCAAATGAGTTCTTCAAAACCCTGCAGAGGCTAGCCCGTAATTGCTTGGGTTTTCTCATGACTCCAATTCACATAAAAAATCTATACCAAACAGTCAGTAGGCCTCATATTGGAGAAGCTGGGCAGTACAAATGGCAGGCATATTTGATCACTACTGGTTCACAGGAAGGGTGTCCAGGCCACCCTGATTTTAGGCAAATGAGGGGTAAGGGAGCTTATTTTGGACACTGTCGTGAGCTTTGCCCCTCATGGAAAACCCCAGCCAGAGGTTATGATGAGTGTCTATATGGAAGAAGATGAGGGCCATGTGGGAGTGTTTTGGTTTTAATTGTGGTCATTTGTGTGGTGGTTGAAATAGATGACTGGGTCCACCTGGGCTTGAAGTCTGGTGTGATTCCCCTTACAGACTGAGTTCTGAAACTGACCTCAGAGAAATATTGCCATGAGTTCTCTTGGGATTTTAGGAGGCCACGCATTAGAGTCGCCCTTGGAAACTGAGATCAAGTCCCAGGGTGGCTTTCCACAGAGCATCGGGAATCTCAGCCAGGATATCACATGATTTTATTATGAAAGACTTGGCAGCCATAGATGAGATTCAAAACAAACATGGACCTCACACTCTAGACCTCAATGGGCCTGGGTTCATGTGATCTTTTGGCCACTCTTTGGGAAGCCTTGACTGTGAGAATTCTCCAGAGCTTTCATTGAAATGAGCTTCCATTCCATTTAATGGTTCTTGAAAGAATTGAAACCTACAGTGCCTCCAACTTCATCAGTGAAAAATGCTAGATAAATACCAAGAAATTTTTGAAATTCCCATAACCAGGTGTCAGAGGAGAACATTTGGATGTCCTGTTGCTGATCAGGAGTGTTCCAGACAGTGGTTTGATTGACTGGGTTTCATGAAAATGGTGTAGAACTGAAATGCCAGTATGTTGGAGCCTGCTGAGTATTGGGCCCAGAACTGTGGTGTGCAGGTGTGGGATAAAACATTTGTGTTGGGGCCATTTGGATCTACCATTGACTTCCAAATGGCTTGTGACTGACATGGTGCAGCCAGCAGACCCTTATATGTAAAGGCATCTTGTTATATGGAGAGGTTTCAGGGCAATGTTCCGAATCAGGTTGCTATCTTCAAGTGGGCAAGCTATGTGGGATAGAATCCTCGTTGGTGCATTCTCCTGCAGACTCTGACCGACCACAAGTGACAGAACTACCTTCAGCGCTGTGTCCCAGTTGAACTTCTTGTATTTCGTAGAGCAAATACCAAACTCCCAGTGCAGCAGCAAGAAACACCATGAATAGTGGAGGATGACTAAATGGGTACACAGTCCACACAGGGAGACACTTAGCCTTCAGTGGCCACAGTTTACCTACAAAGAGAGAATTCAGCACTTTGCCTCATTTTCATTGGAAAATAAGAAACCAATTTCTTCAGGTCACATAGATGCAGAGCCAGCTTTTATGGTCTCACAACAAAGGAAGCTAAAGCTCCTGAAAACAACATATATTTCAAGTGCCCAACCTCAGAGGCAGTTTCTCAAAAAGTCGTTAGGCCAGCAGAGCTCCATGTTTGTGGAGTGTTTACCTGTTAGACAAGGATGCAAGAAAAGACCACTGACTCCAATTAAAATCAAATTAAACTAAGCTTATTATTTTCACCAGCCAGGCTAACTCTCCCTCCCAAAACGGCCGGAACAAGACAACAACCCCAACTTACCTACAGCCCAGCTTTAAATCCCAGAAAGTTACACAAAAGGGGGTTAGAGATAACAGAACTCGGACAAGCATCACACTAATGGTAGTTTATATATATATATATATATATATATATATATATATATATATATATATATATATATATATATTTTTTTTTTTTTTTTTTTTTTTTTGCTGGCCCCAACATCAGAATTTGTGAGGACCATTAGACCCTCAGAGATGGTCATTGTCTGTCCAGGGAAGGCCAATATTTATGATGTGTCGCTAATGTTTCACAGAGTGCTGCTATCTGGTCAGAGAGCCAGACATGGGTGAGTTCAAGGCATGGGCAGGCATTCCAAGCAGGTTCAGAATTTGCAGTAATTTATAGTAAAGCCAAAATTATCTTATCATGGCTTTGTGGCAAGATGGCTCCCAATTTTAATAAAAGATCAGGTTGGGCCTATCATTCCCCCCTTTTCTTATGTGTTCCTTTCAAATCTTTGATAGATTAAGGGAAGTGCACTGAGGAAATTTAAATCCCTCAGGTAACAGTCTCCAAATTTCTAGAACTCACCCAAAACGGGTCTCCCTGATTTTACCTGACTTAATTAATTACGTATATTGATAGTCTATTTATTTTTGGCTCCATTGTTGTAAGAAGGGAGGCCTCACGCATTTTGGATTCTTCTGCGCTGAGAGAGGGTGACGTAAGGGTCATGGCATGAGGGACATGAGTTGCCTTTTAGAATTTAGTTGAGGGACATGAGTTGCCTTTTAGATTTTAGCTTGGTTTGAAGTCTGGTTGGGGAAGAACAGGTTGTAAAGTCATCTGGGAATGGGTTCTTCTATGAGAGTAACAAAAACCATGAGTAATGAATAAATGTTGCAGCAGCTGGAACATGTCACCGTATAGAAGTTCCCTCACCATTCTTTAATATCCTCAGTTATCAGGACTGTCAACTTAATATTTAATTTTTTGTTTTACAGTTGTCCCTCCCCATAAGATACAGTTTATTAATTTAATGTCATCTGATCTTGCAAAATCCTTTTTCTAGTATGACCTCTGTGTCTAATAGAGAAACCTTTAATTCTGTTACTCAGGGCTGGATAATCGTACTAGCAAACACAAAGCCTACCTCTGTAGGTTAGGAATATCTGTAGGCCCTAAACTAAATTTTCTGCCTCTGGCAGCTACTCTTAATAGTCTCTTTTTATAGTTATCAGGCATTCCTGTGTGAGAATCCTTCTTTGTAACCTCCAGTCTTACTTATTTTGGGAGGCTAACATAAAGTGTATACATTAAAATATTAATATTTGTTTTCTTGGCCGATTCATTTAACTTTAATTTTAAATCCTAATCTTAAACATCCAGCAAATAAATTTTAACAGCCTTATATTGAGAGTACTGGGCTTTAATATCTATAACTTAATTATTATTTATCTTTTCATTAATCGGGATATGTATTATTGTGTCTTTCTTGTAGGTGATGACTTATTATCTTAAATTAACCCATGTTGTGTTATTAAAGCAACACTTCTGTAAAAGACTAACAGGGAATCTTTAGATCACTTATAAGCAAATTAAAAATAAAATTTTTTAACAAGAGTAAAAATACTTAGTTTCTGTAATAGCTACCCTGAATTTTTTGGCTGAGTTATACATTATATGCCCTGTTTGAGATCCTAGTAATCTTCACAGAAAAACAAAAGAACTTTTGAACATAACTTTAAATGAAATAAAATCTGACCTACTCCTTTTGTAGTCATTCTCACATGTAGTAAGATGGGACACAGAGCCTTATCTCAGGTAAGGCAGGCCTCTTTATAAATATTAAGTGTTTTAGTTCTAAAGCTGATCATTGTTTTTTAAATATCATTTTACAAAGTTTACATAAATTGTTTGAGGTCACATGAACATTATCTAACATCATATGACATCACATTTAAAACATGGATTAAAGAAAGGCTGAAAGATTTTAACCTTTACATATATTAGGCTCTGATTAACTTAAAAATACATTTAAATTGTTCCCCAATGAAAAATGTAACATAAAACTTTACATATCTTATTGATAACAGGTAAATAAATCCCCAGTACATTTTTTTTACCATACAACTTCAGAATACCAGCTTGATATAATGCTCTTTAAATGTTTCTAACTTACAGACTTGTATACCTGGAAGATATGAGCACATTAATAGCATCAAAATTACATTGATATTTCTAGATTAACCAAGTTTAGCTTTTAAAGAAATGGCAGTAGAGTGCTCTAAAATAACAGTTCTTATTTAATCAGTTGTTTAATTTTTATGGTTGCTTGCTCTAGAAAAAATAAAACTTAATAAACACAATGTTATGGGTAAACTTATGTTTTCAGAAATTTTTGTCTCTTTAACACATGACTGATTTTTACAATCTGATACTGACCTTAGTAAATCAATCGGGTATCTAACAAATGTACTCAAGAATGAGAAATTCCACATCAAATTTACTTTACTTATTTATTAAAATATTAGACAAATGTATTGAACAGTGTAAACCATTTTTTTGTTGAAGGAAAAGTCCTAGAATCAAGGCATTTTAGGCATTTTGTAGATTTAATATTTTATTAGATTTTTGAACACCTATAAATACTTGTAAGCTTAAATTTAAAAACATTTATTTTTATCTGTTTATCCAATTTAAATTGAACAATTTTAATCACGTGAATTAAAGATCTTTGGATCCACTTTTTTTAAATTAATTTTTATTGTAGGTTGTTCAAAACATTACATAGTTCTTGATATATTATATTTCACACTTGATTCAAGTGGGATATGAACTCCCGTTTTTACCCCATATACAGATTGCAGAATCACATCAGTTGCACAACCATTGATTTACATATTGCCATTATGGTGTCTGTTGTATTCTGCTGCCTTTCCTATCCTCTACTATCCCCACTCCCTCATCCCCTCCCCTCTTCTCTCTCTACCCCCTCTACTGTAATTCATTTCTCCCCCCTCATATTTTTCCTCCTTTCCCCTCACTTCCTCTTGTATGTAATTTTGTATACCCCTTAGGGTCTCCTTCCATTTACAGGAAATTTCACTTCTCTCTCCCTTTCCCACCCACCTCTCATCCCTGTTTAATGTTAATCTTCTTCTCATGCTCTTCGTCCCTACTCTGTTCTTAGTTACTCTCCTTATATCAAAGAAGACATTTGCCATTTGTTTTTGAGGGATTGGCTAGCTTCACTTAGCATAATCTGCTCTAATGCCATCCATTTCTCTCCAAATTCTATGATTTTGTCATTTCTTAATGCAGAGTAATACTCCATTGTGTAAAAATGCCACATATTTTTTATCCATTCGTCTATTGAATGGCATCTAGGTTTTGCTTCCACAGTCTTGCTATTGTGAATTGTGCTGCTATGAACATGGATGTAGCAGTGTCCCTATAGTGTGCTCTTTTTAGGTCTTTAGGGAATAGACCGAGTAGGGGAATAGCTGGATCAAATGGTGGTTTTATTCCCAGTTTTCCAAGAAATCTCCATACTGTTTTCCAAATTGGCCGCACCAATTTGCAGTCCCACCAGCAATGTACAAGAGTACCCTTTTCCCCACATCCTCGCCAGCACTTGTTGTTGTTTGACTTCCTAATGGCTGCTAATCTTACTGAGTGAGATGGTATCTTAGGGTGGTTTTGATTTGCATTTCTCTGACTGCTAGAGATGGTGAGCATTTTTTCATATACTTGTTGATTGATTGTATGTCCTCCTCTGAGAAATTTCTATTCAGGCCCTTGGCCCATTTGTTGATTGGGTTATTTGTTATCTTATTGTCTAATTTTTTGAGTTCTTTGTATATTCTGGATATTAGGGCTCTGTGTGAAGTGTGAGGAGTAAAGATTTGTTCCCAGGACGTAGGATCCCTATTTACCTCTCTTATTCTTTCTTTTGCTGAGAAAAAACTTTTTAGTTTGAGTAAGTCCCATTTGTTGATTCTAGTTATTAACACTTGTGCTATGGGTGTCCTATTGAGGAATTTGGAGCCCAACCCCACAGTATGTAGATCATAGCCAACTTTTTCTTCTATCGGACGCCATGTCTCTGATTTGATATCAAGTTCCTTGATCCACTTTGAGTTAACTTTTGTGCATGGCAAGAGAAAGGGATTCAGTTTCATTTTGTTGCATATGGATTTCCAGTTTTCCCAACACCATTTGTTGAAGATGCTATCCTTCTTCAATTGCATGCTTTTAGCCCCTTTATCGAATATAAGATAGTTGTAGTTTTGTGGATTGGTTTCTGTGTCCTCTATTCTGTACCATTGGTCCACCCGCCGGTTTTGGTACCAGTACCCTGCTGTTTTTGTTACTATTGCTCTATAGTATAGTTTGAAGTCTGGTATAGCTATCCCGCCTGATTCACACTTCCTGCTTAGCATTGTTTTTGCTATTCTGGGTCTTTTATTTTTCCATATGAATTTCATGATTGCTTTCTCTATTTCTACAAGAAATGCCGTTGGGATTTTGATTGGCATTGCATTAAACCTATAGAGAACTTTTGGTAATATCGCCATTTTGATGATGTTAGTTCTACCTATCCATGAACAGGGTATATTTTTCCATCTTCTAATATCTTCTTCTATTTCTCTCTTTAGGTTTCTGTAGTTTTCATTGTATAAGTCTTTCACCTCTTTTGTTAGGTTGATTCCCAAGTATTTTATTTTATTTGAGGATATTGTGAATGGGGTGGTTGTACTCATTTCCATTTAAGAGGATTTGTGGCTGATATACAGGAATGTCTTTGATTTATGTGTGTTGATATTATATCCTGCCACTTTGCTGAATTCATTTATTAGCTCTAGTAGTTTCTTTGTAGACCCTTTTGGGTCTGCTAGGTATAGAATCATGTCATCTGCAAATAGTGATAATTTGAGTTCTTTTCCTATTTTTATGCCTTTAATTTCTTTCGTCTGTCTAATTGCTCTGGCCAGTGATTCGAGAACTATGTTGAACCGAAGTGGTGAGAGAGGGCATCCCTGAAAATTTGTTTTTATGAGTGCTTTTTTTATTATGAGCGCTCCTTATATATGTTAATTTCTGTATCATATATATGATTAAGAATATATATATATATATAGACATACAACAAATAACAAAAGTGTGCACACATAATAATAGTAAAGGCCTTGTAGCTTTTAGCAGGTGAAATCTCCATTGCCATGTTTTAAAAACTCCACAGTTGGTCAAAGATAGAACTGATCAGAAAAACATTAACCTAGGTCTGTAGGATCAAAATTATGAGTTAGAAAAATTAAAGGATCTAAGGAAAAAAATAAGAGTCCTAGAAAAAATAACTGACCAGTAATTAGTAAATACCATACTATTTACTTTTTTTTTCCTTAAGCCTCATATCAGTCTCCTACTGATCTTGCAGGCTTCTTTCATTTGCATTTCAATCTAAGTCCTGGCTGAGGTCTGGAAGGAGCAGGAAAAAACTGCTATTCTGAGCAGACACCTCAGGCCTAACGCATTTTAACCATAATTTTCCAGATAGGATGTTGAAAATTTTGATACAAGTTTAAGACAAAATTTACAAAATTTTATATCTTTACATCTTGTGTTGTCAACAGATACCATACTATGATTTACTATCCTTGTCCAAATTAATGCACTGGTACACACAGTGACATTTTCCCAGGCTACCCAATTAAAAATTGGTGAAAAAAAAAAGACTGAATGATTGGAAAATTTCTTGCCAACTTGGAAGTAGAGTTCTTTAGTTTTCCATCCTAAGTATTTAAGTTCTCTGGCATGAATTATCTGAAATCATAAACTAAACAATTATCTCAATCTGACTTTTAACGGCAAGATTCTGCAATGCTTCAAAAACCCAATAAGCTACCAGAATGTTACAATAAAACATCATCATTTAGACACACATTCAGGTAAAATCATTCCCAAGAAACAATATATAATATCAACACATTATTGCACATGTCTTAAAGTGCCAGAAACAAAGACACACGACAGACAGAAAGGAGCTCCAGACTATGACTGACAGACAGAAGCCTTTAAAACAGAGCAGATAAGAGAAAAATCTCCTACACCAGTTGAACCACAGATGTCCCCACAAGGGGACCAGATGTTTTCACAGAGGAGCATCCTGAAATGTAAAATCAAGGGTCTCCACAGTGACTTTCCTGCATTTAGTGTCCCCTTTTTTTCCCTCTTTTTTAAGATGACAGAGGTGGCATTATCGTTAAATTGCAGGGAAAGACCTAGAGAATTCTCTGAAAAAATAAGGCTTCAGCAGCTGCTGGGAGTCCCTCAGTCCCTCCTTTTACTTACAGGATTTGCTCCTCTGTTTCAGTTCCACCACAAGCATGCTCCATCTCCTAACATTTCTGTAGTCAGCTCTCAAAAAGTTCCAGGGTGCGGGTGGGTTATCAAAATTTGTAACTTAAAGTTGGGTTCCTGAACTTGAAGCCAATTAATGCCAATTTAAAAATGAGGACAGGGTTTTGAGAAAAAGAAAAACGAAGGTTTATTGCTTTGCTAACAAAGATAAACACAGGGACTCTGCCAAAAGGTTGTGACTCTCTTTATCTGGAGGGACAAGGGATTTTAAAGGAGTTTCACTTATTAACCTGGGAGATACTCAGTTCTTAGGTCCCCCGCAGGCACTGCCCTCTGCAGTGAGTGTGCTCCAGGCAGCCAGCTAGGGGCTTCTCTCATACTGCTTAACAAACGGGTGTAAAGTTCATTGCAGTTCCTTTAAACTCAGTCCAAAGGGTGTCATGCTTACTTGCTTTATTTTCATGTCCGATATCCTTAAGTTTTCACCACAGAAATCACACAACAAAATGCACAAAAACAAACAAACAAAAAAGATATAGAACACAGAACAAAACAACAACAACAACAACAAAAAAAAAAAAAAAACAGAAATCCGGCGCCGAAACAGGAAAACAGAGGAGCAATGCAATGTCTTCCTAAAGCTCCCCGTAGGAGCGCATGCGTGCCCGTTGGCACCTCTCTACCCTTCCAGATGAATTCCCTAGAGAACAGAACAGATGACAGAATGATTCTTGTTACTGTCCCAGACAGGAGTATATGTGAGCCTCCTCAGTCCACCTCTCTGTCATCAGAAGAGATCTCCCTTAACCGGATATCAGATGTTATAAAGGCACCAATTACCTATGGATGCCTCCTCCACCAGGTGCTTGCTAATAGTTTTAATGCGGTGGTTCACTGCAGTGCTCCCTGAACTGAAGGCTAACTCCAAGGCCTTGGACCATCTCAAGTTGCACAAACCCTAGAGTTGCTCTCAAGCTTGGAGCCCTGGAAGGAAGGCCAACTTCAGAATTTACAGCAGTCTGGTCTTGTGATCTTGTCCGGCAGGGTCATCTCACTGGGGAACTCCAAAATATTAGACCAGGAACGCATGTAAAGACCACTGACTCCTAGTAAAATCAAATTAAGGCAAGCTAATTATTTCAAAGGGAAAGGCTACCTCTCCCTCCCAAAATGGCGGGAGCAAGACAGCAAACCCACCTTTCCTATAGCCCAGCTATATAGCCCAGAAAGATGCACAAAAAGGGGGTTACAGATAACAGAACTTTAACAAGCATCACACTAACGGTAGTTTACATTTTTTTTAAGCTCACCCCAACATCAGAAATTATGAGGACCATTAGAGCCTCAGAGACTCGTTGTCTGGCCAGGGAAAGAAAATATTTATGAGGTGTCACTAAAGTTTCAGAGAGGGCTGCAATCTGGTCAGAGAGCCAGGCATGGGTGAGTTTAAGGCATGGGCAAACATTCCAAGCAGGTTCAGAATTTGCAGTAATTTATAATAAAGCCAAAATTATCTTTTCATGGCTTTCTGGCAAGTGGGCTCCCAATTTTAATAAATGATCAGGTTGGGTCTATCAACCCTGTCCCTTACTTTTGGAAACTCCCCTTCCACATCCAAGCTTGTGAACTCCTGAGCATTTTCCATTCCAGATATGTATTCACAGATTTTCTAACTCTTCTCCTCTAATTGTGTATTACTTGGGGCGAATGTAATGTCAAGGCATTGTTCTGGATGAGAATGGGAAGATTTTTTGCATACACATTGGATTCATTATCTAATTTTTCATTCGAAATACTTAATCCCTGACACTAAAACCTACCCTACTGGACTCTGACTACTAATGCAAATATGATGGAGACAAATTACCCCAACAAAATAGAAATACAAGCAGTTCAGAGGAGGCATGGTGCATAGTTGGACTTGCCTTTTGCATTATGTAGTGTAGGAGTTATAAATCTAGCAAATTTTCAATTTAAATAGTTCTCCATGTGTTTTGAAAGTTAACAAATATTTGAATTCCTGTCTCCCTTTCTCTGTAGCCTATTCAGCACATGTATTTTTATATGCACATTTCAAATCCTACCTGGTACCACACGTACATTCTTGTGAGGTGGATGAATTGGCAGATACAATTTGTGAGAATAGATCACTCATTCTAAACGCTGTTGGAACTGAAAATTCAACCTATGGGTGAGCTTCCTAGTTGAACAACATTATACATAAACCCATGTTCAGTAAAATGAATATTTTTGGATCTGTGGATGATATATATTTCATGATTAATTTAGATTGCCATATATATTGCTACTTTTTAATGTCTGTGTGTGTGTGTGTTTTATATATATATATATATATATATATATATATATATATATATATATATACTCTCCAGATTTTTCAAAATATGAAATATATGTGTCTTATTATACACTCCCTAAATTTATTCATATTCATATATGTGGATTTATGATCAACTTTTCACAAGATTATTATCAGAAATATTCATCCACCTGAAATACATATTTGTTTCCTAGTACTGAAAACAAACTTCAGTGAATGGAGCACACAAATCCTAATATTTCTACAGTAACTCACCCAGTTTAACATCAATGCGTATAGATTCCTATGGGACATGAAGTGTATTTTGACGTTCATTTTTATTCAACTCTGGTACATTACTATTTCTTCAGTTAATGCACATCATAGGATAAATATTTCATCCACAATTTATCAAATTGATAGGCATTTGTTTCACTTTCAATCACTTCCTGATTCAGAACACATGTATTCCTTAATGTTTCTTGACTGCTCGTTTCATGAGACTTCTTTCCAAACACATTATTTTCAATTTCCATTATCGCTTTGAAGCAAATCTCACACACCCGTCTTGATAAACCATTAAAGTAATATTACCATTATATGTATAATTGGTTGGAATTAATGATTGTATATCAATATAAGATTTTCTGCATATTTTCAGATATAAATTCAATCGATTATTTAAAGTGTAATCAGTTATATTATTTATTCACAGTATGGTCTCTTCATGCATTATCTCTACATACATAGACACAGGGTACACCTCTTTGTACCCCCAATATTAATTTATATGTCTTCAAAATATTGCTCCCAGAAATGGTGGAAGAAATACTCTGTCAACTGATGTACATAAACATTTTATCACAGTAATATTCTGGACACAAAATGCAAAGTTCACACTTATGATTGTACCAAAGACTAAATGGAATGTAAACATGGATTACTAAAAAAATCCATGTCCAATTTGGCTAATGCTCTCAAATGTCAATCCTATTAATGATTACATATTTGTTTCTTCCTAAGATTATATATTCAAATTCAACCCTGTTGAAAATATCTAATACTATCACTCACTTTATACTTTGTCTGATTTCATAATGTCTCTATAGATATCTGCTTTCCTACATATTTTCCCCAGTTCATCATTGTGACTCATTCTTCACATGTGCTGACATTGACATTCACTCACTAACCGAAACCCTGTTGCTAAAGAACTTTTGGTCCAATTCCTATACTCACTCTTTTTTCTAAACTTACTTACTATCTTCCTAATCCACCTACTGTCCCCTTTTGACTGGATATTCTCTTCGACATTCAATCATCCAAGGTACAAGGTCCTATGCCATTTTATATCGATTTATCTGAGACATCTGTGCAGAACATAATTCAAAGCTAAGTGTCACAATCAAAGGCCCAATTCCCTTCTGGGCTTCAAATCTTACCTAGATTTCTGTTTTCATACTTACATTTCACCTATTTATTCTTGTAAATATCGCAGATTCCCAATACCATTATTCATCCTGCAGAATGATTCCTAACTCAAATCGAATATGTTATTAATCCTAACCATACACTCTTCCATCAATCTAACTTTACAAAAGAGTAGGGACACAGTTTGTCTTACAATACAGGAATGTAGGGGATCTTCCACCTGCTGAGAACCTCAAAGGTCCTTACAGAAATGATCCCTGGAGAAGATGTTGACAGCTATGGAGGACCTGAGAGAGAAAAATTCATTTTCCATGGAAAACAACCAGGTCAAAATGAAGGGATGTGTCTGAATCAGCCTCTCTCTTCTTAATGTAGAGTAGTTGGACCAAATCAGGCATGTGTGGAGAGCTGTTCCCGGGTGCCTATTTTTGATATACAATTCTTAGCTTGAAGTGTCACAGTAAGTAGGGGCAGGCTCCATCTCATGGGAACCTAGGAAGCAACTTTTAGGACAAAGTGTTTGCCAAGGCAGTGACCTCATTCAGTTTCTGAATGAAGTGACCTACCTCACTTCTTTGGTGATGGAACTCTCTGAACTGGGGATCCAAGAAGCCAGGCACCCAGAGTCAGTCCCAGTCCCAGTCCCAGTGGGCTCACATGTTTGTATTTACCAAGGACAGAGTCAGACTTTCTTGGTACCTACTGATGTGAGGATGGCCAAATGCCAGGAGAGCTCTGAAGAGGGCCAGTTCATGAGAAAGCAGGCAGTGTCTCACCACTGGCTCCTGAAAACTTCACTGAGTTGGCCAAGGAGACCAGATCTGAGAGAGTTTCCCAATACTATTATTCATCCCGAAGAATGATTCCTAACCCAAATTGAACATGTTATTAACCCTAACATACACTGTTCCCTCAATCTAACTTTACAGAAGAGCGGGGACAGTGTTGGTCTTACAATACAGGAATGTAGGGGATCTTCCACCTGCTTAGAAACTCAAAGGTCCATGCAGAAATCATTCCTGGAGAAGATGTAGGCAGCTATGAAGGACTTGAGAGAGCAAAAGTCATCTTCCATGGCAAACAACCTGGTCAGGATAAAGGATTGTATCTGAATCAGCCTCTCTCTTATTAATGTAGAGAAGATGGATCAAACCAGGCCTGTGTGGAGAGCTATTCCTGAGTGCCTATGGTTTATATACCATTCTAACTTGTGAAAGTGTCACAGGAAGTAGGGGCATCCTCCATCTCAAGAGACCATAGGAAGCAACTGTTAGGACAAAGTGGTTGCCAAGGGAGTGACCTCTTTCAGTTTCTGAAGGAAGTGACCTCATGTCACTTCCTTGGTGTTGGAACTCTCTGAACTTGGGATCCAGGAAGCCAGGCACCCATTGCCAGTCCCAGTCCTACTCCTAGTGGGCTCACTTCTTTGGATTTACCAGGGACAGAGTCAGTCTTTCATGGTACCTACTGATGTGGGGATGGCCAAATGCCAGAGAGCTCTGAAGAGGGGCCTTTCCTGAGAAAGCAGGTAGTGGCTCATGCTGGCTCCTGAAATCTTCGCAGAGTTGGCCACGAAGACCAGATCTGAGACAAGACAGGCTATTTTTGGGGAACATAGTATGACCCAGCAGTCAGAGAATACTCCAGATAGTCACAGATGTACTTGGGGGAAGCAGGTGCCTTTGTGGGTGTGGGTGTGGGATTCTTTTTTTGTCTCATGTTCTGAGAATAGGTTAACCAGTACCCTGGTTATTAATTGGTAGTTACATTATGCTTATAGACCCCAGAACTCAGGACAGGTAGAAAAAAATAAATAGAACCATTAAATAGACCTTTACGAAATTAATCTTAGAGACCTGCGTAAAAGATTGGACTATGCTCCTGCCTTATGCACTGTTTCATGCAAGAAATACTCCCTCTGTTTCTTTGTGTAACCTCACCACCTGTGAAATTCTCTATGGTGCCCTTCCTCCAGTAAGGGACCTAACCCCAACTCTAAGACCTAAGGATCCCTTCCACACCCCCTAGCTTGACAGACTTAAAGCTCTTGAAAGAACTCATTGATATCTGTTCAAACAGCTGGCCACGGCCTACCAAACTGGGGACAAGGGGACTCCACTTCAATATAATGTAAGAGACTTCATCTACATAAGAAGACATCAGGTTTCATTCCTGGAACCCCGATGGAAAGGAACATACCAGGTACTACTTATAACACCTACATCAGTAAATGTATACGGAATCAATTCCTGGATCCATGCCTCTCATCTCAAGCCTGCGCTCTGTCCAGACTCTTGCTGGAAACTGGAAATGACTAGTAACACTTTCAAATTGTGTATTCACCATATGAATAAGGCTATAGACTCTCCCCTTGGCCACCAGTAGTCCTAAACCTCATCAGGTGGTTCATCAGCGATGGCTGATCACAAATCCTACTAGAGAAGAAGTATGGTCTATCTCGCTTACAGCCCCCATAGGGACCTGGTGGCCATCTCTCCACCCAGACATTTGTCAGCTGGCTATAGGTTTTTTCTATTGGGATATATCTGATAAAGTGGATCCCACTAAAATTCTATTAAATACCTTCTGTATCATCGATAATGGAAACAAACATTATGGATGTAGGGACACGCGAGCAAGATGCAGGTTGGCTAGCCCAGATTACTATGTTTGCATGGCAGACTATCAAAGCCACAAAGAGCCACGGCTGTGAGGGGAAAAAGCCAACTTCTTCTGTAAGTCATGGGGATGTTAGCATACAGGGACTGCCTGGTGGAACCCAAACTCCCCATCAAATTCAGTACACAGCATTGGCCATATTACCAATTAGACAACCAAAACCGATGGACCCCAGAAGGCTCTCTAGATCCTCAAATTATGCATGACATTTTTAACTTCTACAAGTGATCAAAAGGGTGGAAGGAGATTCCCCTATGTGAAGACCTTTTCCCTCCTTCACTCACGTCCTGAACTATGCTTCTCCAATAGATCCTAACCCTCAGCCTTCTGCTCCAGACTCTCTGCTTTCACTCCCACCTCAGCAACCTGATTTCTCCCCTCCATTTACTAGATCAAAAAACCAAACCTCGGCCAGTTCTCAGACCATTGCGCCCTTGCTGAGGTATCAGGTACTGAGGTACCCCTCCACCCACTCAGTCCTCTTTTCTCCAGTAAGTGCCCAGAGCAGGTCCCATCAGGTCCTCTTACCAGCTAACCCAAAGCTCAAACCAGCTGAGGAGATCCCTCAGACCACTATCCAAGATGTAATGAAAGTGACCTTTAAAGTTGCCTTGTCATCACTGAAAACAGGTGACTAAGAATTTAAAGTCCCTCACAGGCTTTTTGGGATACTCACTCCTCTCGTCCCCTCTGCTCTACCTGTTCTACTGCTCAAGTTTTTGTTGCCAGGAAAATCACAAACCCCTTTCCCAATATTCTTTTACATCTCTCCTTCCTAATTCTCAGATAAACGGAGCTGCTCCCAGCCTTGCTTTTCACGTCTTGCCCCTCTTCACCAGGCCCACAGAAAAGTCTTATATGACCTTCTCCAGAAGTCTTCACCATTGCTGACTTTAGGACTTTCAGCAAAAGAGTCCCTATAAAAGAGTTCAATGTAGATAAACTCCGTGTTTTCATGTCGCCCTGTTCTACTTGGCCAGTGGCTGGAAAAATCAGCACTCCTAAGCTAGACACCCCCTTACGAGTTTTTCACAAAATAAGTGAACAAGGCCTCTGGCCTTGAGCTGGGGATTCACAGAGATGGCTACAATTCTAAGTAAAGAAGTTACCAACTAGGCTCCATGGTAACAGCTGGCAGGGAGAAAAAAAAGAGAAAAAAAAAGCTCTCCCTGTCCCAAGTGTCCTTGAAAAGTTAACTTGCCGAGAACAGAGGAAAAAATAACAGAAACAAAAACTGCTTTTTGTGAACTTCTGCAGACTGTGAACTTCTGAGCCCCTTCCCTTACATGTTGGGTACAAATTCTGAAACTACCTAAACTTGGGGTTCAGAAGATTAATTGATTACAACAGAAGCAATACCCTCTAAATCCGTTTGCAACCAAATAGGGTTGTTTCCCTGTCTTCGGTGCTATCTTAGATTCCTTTCCTTTTCCGTACCTACAACAGTATAATTCTACATACTTAAAAATTGTTTGTTTTCATGAAATGGTCAACGGATGTGATTAATTATGTAATGGTGCAGATGTTTCCCAGAGTGTTCTAGGATGATGCATGTTCATTTAAAGATCAAATCGGAGGGCATACAACCTGTTTCCACCGGGAACCTGTATCTCTCACTTTAGCCATCCTATTAGGAATAGGAGTTGCTGCAGGAGTGAGCACAGGAACCCTAGTCCATGGGACACAACAAATGACCCAATTAGAAGCAGCAATAGACCAAAAATTAAAGATAATAAAACCTCCATCACAGCTTTACAGGAATGTTTAACCTCTCTCTCTGAAGTTGTTTTACAGAACAGGCGAGGGTTAAACCTTCTCTTCATGAGAGAAGGGGGACTTCGTGCTGCATTGAGGGAAGAAGGCTGTTTTTATGCCGACCATACTGGAGTTGTATAAGAACCTATGAGTATATTAAGAAAATGCCTTTAAGAGTGTCAACGAGAGAGAGAGGCCCAAAAAGGGTGGTTTGAGTCTTGGTTCACACAGTCCCTCTGGTTAACTATGCTTTCATCAGCCCAGGCCTGTCCATTAATAATCCTCATATTATTGCTAACTGTAGGACCCTGTTGGCTCAACCATCTAGTTTCCTTTCTCGAAGCTCAAATTGGACAATTTAAACTTATGGTAATCAGACAACAATATACCCCACTAGGAGACATAAAATGTGACACCCTTCAATGATCACTTTCATGATTAAAAGTAACCAGAAGAAGAATTGGGGAATAAAAAGTTAATAAAATAGGTACTTGTCACTTCCTATTTTTCTGTATGCTTAATAAAACACTGTTGAAATCTTGAGAACTGTTTGCTAATCTTGTTCCCAGAATGTGCTGTCCCCAACTGCCAATCTGCAGAATGTACTCCATCATCCCGTTGAAAGCAAACTGCCCACTCTCCCAGACGCATCAATAAATTTCCCTCCCTGCCCTCTCCAAGGAAAGTATATAAGCTCTGTTTAAGCTGTTCTCAGGACTCTCTGCTCTATTCAAGTGAGCTCTGAGCCCCAGCATGCTGGACCCTCAATAAACCCTTTGTTGTTGCATGAGACAGTCTCTTGGTGGTCTCTTCCTCCTATGCCTGCCCGACCATTACAATATTCCAACTCTATATTCTTATAAATATCTCAGGTTCCCAATACCATTATTCATCCAGCAGAATAATTCCTAACCCATATCAAACATGTTATTAAACATAACCATACACTCTTCCCTCAATCTAACTTTACAGAAGAGCAGGCACAGTGTTGGTATTACAATACAGGAATGTAGGGGATTGTTCATCTGCTGAGAACCTCAAAGATCCATGCAGATATGATCACTGGAGAAGATGTAGGCAGCTATGAAGGACCTGAGAGAGCAAAAGTCATCTTCCATGGAAAACAACCTGGTCAGTATGAAGGGTTGTGTCTGAATCAGGCTCTCAAATTTTAATGTAGAGAAGATGGACCAAACCAGGCCTGTTTAGAGAGTTGTTCCCGGGTGCCTATGGTTGATATACCATTCTAACTTGTGAAACTGTCACAGGTAGTAGGGGCAGCCTGCATCTCATGGGACCCTTGGAAGCAAATGTTAGGACGAAGTGGTTGCCAAGGCAGTGACCTCATTCAGTTCCTGAAGGAATTGACCTCACCTCACTTCCTTGTTGATGGAACTATCTGAACTTGGGATCCAGGAAGCCAGGCACACAGAGCCAGTCCCAGTCCCAGTCCCAGTGGTCTCACTTGTTTGGATTTACCAAAGACAGAGTCAGTCTTTCTTGGTACCTACTGATGTGAGGATGGCAAAATGCCAAGAGAGCTCTGAAGAGGGGCCTTTCCTGAGAAAAAGGTAGTTGCTCAATGCTGGCTCCTGACAACATTACAGAGTTGGCTAAGGAGGACAGATCTGAGAGAGAACATGCCATTTAAAGGGAACATACTGTGGCCCACTAGTCAGAGGACACTCCAAATAGTCTCAGAATTACTTAGGGAAAGGAGGTGCCTTTATGGGTGTAGGTGTAGGTTTGTGGTTTTCACTTGTTCTGAGAATAGGTATCAAAGGCGGTTTGTTTGGATTGAGTGAATTCTTTCTGGTAAGTACTTTGACAAGGCGAGTGTTTTTATGTCTGTATATAAAACGGTGTTCATGGTTGTAGACATAAGAAGAGAGAATGCATCAATGGATGTGTCCTGTCTAGTAGAAAGCTTGCCAGCCTTCATACTGCCCAATTTATGAATGGACTGCTGCTTGACTTATCGATGGGCAACATCTGCTATCCTCCAAAGTTCCTGTTTTCTTCCTGAATTCTGGCCTCTCTAAAGAATAGGCTCATGCTTTTGTGCCCAAGATATGTACCACCTGCAAGCTCTGTGACATGGACATGTACTGGATACCTGAAGGGAATGACGAGCTTCTTAGAAAACTCAGATATCAGTATGACCAGTAAAGTCTCAGTGGAGAAAGCCTGCTTTGTGCCTTTTGCTTACCTATTGTTTTATTGCCCTGAATGTCAGGAAGGTCTCTGCCTCAGGCCTCCCCTTTGTGAAGCCTGAAGAAAAGAGTTCTCAAATTGAAATGAATGGGCATCACCTGTGGCTCTGTGCTTAATTGCTTTGGAAAGGGATGTGTCTGAATCAGCCTCTTGGCACTGTGTGAGGCTGTGGCTTAGATTCTCAGCACTAGATGGATCCAAAGAAATATCTCATGTGTGCATCCAATACAAAAATTGCTAAAAGAGCAGATATTGTAGATGAAATCTCTCGCCTTCCTATGTAAAGTTCCTGACCTCCATTAAGTGAGAATAGTGATACTTTGGGTCAAATGAGATATTTAAAGCCCTGTAGAGGCTAGCCTATAGGTGCATGGGTTTTCTCATGATTCCAATTCACATAAAGAATCTAAACCGCACAGTAATTAGGCCTCAAATTGGAGAAGCAAAGCAGCATTAACGGCATGCCTATTTGATCACTCTTGGTTAACAGGAAGGGTGTCTAGGCCACAGAGACTTTAGGAAAATGAGGGAAAAAGGGAGCTTATTTTGGACACTGTTGTGGGCTGCGCTCCTCATGGAAACCTGCTACCAGAGGTAATGATTAGTGTCTATATGGAAGAAGATGAGGGCCATGTGGGAGTGTTTTGGTTTTAATTGTGGACATTTGTATCGTGGTTGGAAGAGATGACTGGGTCCACCTGGGCTTGAACTCTGGTGTGACTCCCATTAGAGACTGAGTTCTGGAACTGACCTCAGAGCAGTATTGCCATGAATTTTGTCGGGATTTTATTAGGCCACGCATGAGAGTGACCCTTGGAAACTGAGATCTAAGGCCAGTGTGGATTTCCACAGAGCACTGGGAATCTCAGCCAGGATATAACATGATTTTATTTTTAAAGACTTGGCAGCCATAGTTGAGAGTCAAAACACACATGGAACTCACATTGTAGACCTCAATGGGTCTGGCTTCATGTGACCTTTTGGCCACTCTTTGGGAAGACTTGCCTGTGAGAGTTCTTCAGAGCATTCATTGAAATGAGCTTCCTCACCATTTAATGGTTCCTGAATTAATTGAAACCCATAGTGCCTCCAACTTCATCCTTGAAAAATGGCTAGATAAATACCATGAAATTTTTGAAATTCCCATGACCAGGTGGCACTGGAGAAACTTTGGATGTCCTGTTGCTGATCATGAGTATACCAGACGGTGGCTTGATTGACTGGGTTTCATGAAAATGGTGTATATCAGATATGCCAGTAAGTTGGAGCCTGCTGAGCAGTGGGCCTAGAGCAATGTTGGGCAGGTGTGTGACACAAAATATGCGCTGGGGCCATTTCGATCTGCCATTGGCTTCCAAATGCCTTGTGACTGACAGGATGCAGCCAGCAGACCCTTATTTGTAAAGGCATCTTGTTATATGGAGAGTTTTGACCCTGTCCCTTACTTTTGGAAACTCCTCTACCACCTCCAAGTTTGTGAACTCCTGATCATATTCCATTCCAGATTTGTATTCTCAGAATTCCTAACTCTTTTTCCCTAATTGTGTCTTACTTGGGGTGAAAGTATTGTCAAGGCATTGTTCTGGATGAGAGTGGGAAAAATTTTGTGTAGCACATATTTGCATACACATTGGATTCATTTTCCAATTTTCCATTCAGAATACTAAATCCCTGACACTAACATATACCCTATTAGACTCTGACTACTAATCCTAATATGGTGGAGTAAAATAACCCAAACGGAATAGAAATACAAGCAGTTCAGAGAAGGCATGGTGTGTAGTTGGAATTGTCTTTTGCATTATATTGGGTAGAAGGTATAAACTAGTTAATTTTTTTATTGAAAGAGTTCTCCATGTGTTTTTAAAGTAAACAAATGTATGAATTCGTGTCTCCCTTTCTCCGTAGCATATTCAGCACATGTATTTTTATATGCACATACAGAATCCTACCTGGTACCACTCGTACAATCTTGTGAGGTGGCTTACTTGGCAGATACAAATTGCGAGAAGACATCACAGCTCCTAAACACTGTTGGAACAGAAAATTAAACCTATGGGTGAGCTTCCTAGATGAACAACATTATACATAAATCCATGTTCAGTAAAATGAATATTTTTGCATCTGTGGATGATTTATATTTCATGGTGAATTTCGATTGGCATATATATTGCTACTTTTTAATGTCCGTGTGTATATATATATATATATATATATATATATATATATATATATATATATACAGTCTCCAGATTTTTCAAAATATGAAATATATGTGTCTTATTACACACTTCCTAAATTCATTCATATTAATGTATGTGGATTTATAATCAAATTTTCACATGATTATTCTCAGAAATATTCATCCACCTGAAATACATATTTTTTCCTACTAGTGAAAACTAACTTCAGTGAATGTTGCATACAAATCCTAATATTTCTACAGTAACTGACCCAGTTTAACATCAATGCGAGTAGATTCCAATGGGACATGCTGTGTGTTTTGACGTTCATTTTTATTCAACACTGGTACATTATGATTTCTTCAGTTTATGCACATCATAGGATATATTTTTCATCCACAGTTTCGCAAATTTATAGGCATTTGTTTCACTTTCAATCAATTCCTTCTTCAGAACACATGTATTCATCCATGTTTCTTGACTGGTCTTTTCATGAGACTTCTTTACAAAACACATTATTTTCAATTTTCATAATCATTTTTGAAGCGAAACTCAGACACCGTTCATGATAAACAATAACACTAATATTAACAATAGATGTATAACTGGTTGGAATGAATGATTTTATATCAATATAAGATATCTTAAATATTTTCAGATATCAATTCCATCCATTATTTAAAGTGGAATCAGCTATATTATTTATTCACAGTGTGGTCAATTCATGCATTATCTCTATATTCATAGACACAGGGCACACCTCTTTGTACAACCAATATTTATGTATATGTCTTCTAAATATTACTGCCAGAAATGGTGTAAGAAATACTCATGTCACCAGATCTACATACACATTTTATCACAGTAATATTCGTGACACAAAAAGTAAATGTCACACTTATGATTGTACCGGAGTCTGAATGGAAAGTGAACATGGATTACTAAAAACATTCCTGTCCATGTTGCCTAATCCTCTCAATTATCAATCCTGTTGGTGACTACATATTTGTTTCTTCCAAAGATTATATATTCAAACTCTACCCTGTTGAAAATGCCTAATCATATCACTCACTTTATACTTTGCCTGATTTCATTATGTCTCTATTGATATGTGGTTTCCTACATATTTTCCTCAGTTCATCATTGTGACTGACCCTTCACATGAAGTTATGTTTACTTTCACTCTCTAACCAAAACACTATTGCGATAGAACATATATTCCAAATCCTATATTGACACTTCTTCCTAAACCTACTATCTACCTAATCCTACCGACTATCCGTTTTTGACTGGATGTTCTCTTCGACATTCAATCATCCAAGGTACAAGGTTCTATGCCATTATATATCTATTTTTCTGAGACATCTGTGTACAATGTAAATCAAAGTTAAGTATCCCAATCAAGGGCCCAATGCCCTCTAGGCTTCAAAATTACCTAGATTTCTGTTTTTATTCATATATTTAACCTCTATATTTTTATAAATATCGCAGGTTCCCAATACCATTATTCATCCCGCAGAATGATTCCTAACCCAATTCAAACATTTTATTAACCCTAAGAATACACTGTTCCCTCAATCTAAATTTAATGAAAAGCAGGGACAGAGTTGGTCTTACAATACAGGAATGTAGGGGATCTTCTACCTACATTCACCTGCTGAGAACTTCAAAGATCCATGTAGAAATGAACCCTGGAGAAGATATAGTCATCTATGAAGGACCTGAGAGAGCAAAAGTCATCTTCCATGTCAAACACCCTGGTCAGGATGAAGGGATGTGTCTGAATCAGCCTCTCTCTTCTTAATGTAGAGGAGAAGGACCAAACCAGGCCTGTGTGGATAGCTATTCCCGGGTTTCTAAGGTTGACATACCATTCTAACTTGTGAACATTTCAGAGGAAGTAGGGGAACCCTCCATCTAATGGGACCCTTGGAAGCAACTATTAGGACAAAATGGTTTACAAGAAAGTGAATTCATTCAGTTCCTGAAGGAAGTGACCTCACCTGACTTCCTTGGTGATGGATCTCTCTGAACTTGGGATCCTGGAAGCCAGGCACACAGAGCCAGTCCCAGTCCCAGTGGGCTCACTTGCTTGGATTTACCAAAGACAGAGTCAGTCTTTCTTTGTTCCTACTGATATTATGATGCCAAAAGCAAGGAGAGCTCTGAAGAGGGGCCTTTCCTGAGAAAGCAGGTAGTGGCTCAAAATTCCCTTCTGACAACTTAAAAGAGTTGGCCAAGTAGACCAGATCTGAGACAGGACAGGACATTTCGGGGGAACATTGTATGGCCCACCAGTCAGAGGACACTCCGTAGAGTCACAGACCTACTTGGGGGAAGGAGGTGACTTTGTGGGTGTGGTTGTGGGTTTATGATTTTGTCTCATCTTCTGAGAATAGTTAGGAAAGGCCCTTAGTTTTTTTTTTTTTTGGAGTGTACTGTTTCTAGTAAGTCGTTTGACAAGGCGAGTGTTTCTATGTCTGTGTATTCCACTGTGTCCGTGGTTGTATACATTAGAAACGAGAATGCATCAATGTATTTGTCCTGTCTAGTAAAAAGCTTCCCAGCATTCAACCTGCCCAATTTATGAATGGGTTGCGGCTTTCCTTAAGGATGGGCAACACCTACTATCTTCCTAATTACCAATTTTCTTCCTGAATTCTTTCCAATCTCCAAAATTGGCTCATGTTTTTTTGTCCAAGATATGTACCACCTCCAAGCTCTGTGACATGGCCATGTACTGGATATCTGCAGGGAATGGCGAGCATCTCAGAAAACTCAGATATCAGTGTGACCAGTAAAGTATCAGTGGAGAAACCCTGCTTTGGGCCTTTTGCTTACATAATGTTCTGTTGCCCTTAATTTCAAGAAGTTCTTTGCCTCAGGCCACCCCTTTGTGAAGCCTGAGGAAAACAGTTTTCAAATGGAAATGAATGGGCATCACCTGTGGCCCTTTGCTTTATTGCTTTGGAAAGGGATGTGTGTGATTTAGCCTCTTGGCCCTGTGTGAGGCTGTGGCTTAGATTCTCAGCACCTGATGGATCTAAAGAAAGATCCCATGTGTGCATCCAAAACCAAAATGGCCAAAAGAGCAGTCCTTGTGGATGACGTCTCGCCTTCCTCTGTGAGGTTCCTGACTTCCATCAATAGGGATCCTTTGGGTCAGAGGAGTTCTCCAAAGCCCTGCAGAGGTGCTTGAGTTTTCTCATGACTCCAATTCACATAAAGAATCTTAACCTCTGAGTCAGTTGGCCTCAAAGTAGAGAAGCGGTGTAGTCTTCACAGCATGCCTATTTCATCACGCCTGGTTCACAGAAAGTATGTCCAGGCCACCCTGACTTTAGCAAATGAGTGGCAAGGGAGCTTATTTTGGACACTGTCTTGGACTGCGCTCCTCATGAAAACCTCCAGCCAGAGGTTATGATGAGTGTCTATATGGAAGAAAATGAGGGCCATGTCGAAGTGTTTTGGTTTTAATTGTGGTCATTTGTGTGTCAGTTGGAAGAGATAACTGTGTTCACCTGGGCTTGAACTCTTCTGTGATTCCACTTAGAGACTGCTTTCTGGAACTGACCTCAGTGAGGTATTGCCATGAATTGTTTTGAGATTTTAGGAGGCCACGCATGAGATTCGCTCTTGGTATCTGTGATCTAGGCCCAGGGTGGCTTTGCACAGAAAACTGGGAATCTTTGCAAGGATATCACATGATTTTATTCTGAAAGACTTGGCAGCCATCGATGAGAGTCAAAACACACATGGACCTAAGATTGTAGACCTCAATGGGCCTTGCTTATGTTACCATTTGGCCTCTGTTTCTGTAGCCTTGCCTATGAGAGTTCTCTAGAGCTTTCATTGAAATGAGCTTCCTCACCATTTAATGGTTCCTGAATTAATTGAAACCCAGAGTGTCTCAAATTCATTTTTGAAAAATGGCTAGATAAATACCATGCAAGTTTTGAAATTCCCATGACCAGGTGGCACTGGAGAACCTTTGGATATCTGGTTCCTGATCATGAGTGTACCAGACAATGCCTTGATTGATTGGGTTTCATGAAAATGGAGTAGAACAGAGATGCCTGTAAGTTGGAGCCTGCTGAGTAGTGGGCCTAGAGCTGTGGTGTGAAGGTGTGTGATAAACATCTGTGGTGGGGCCATGTGAATATGTCTTTGACTTCCAAATGGCTTGTGACTGACATGCTGCTGCCAGCAGACCCTTATATGTAAAGGCATCTTATTATATAGAGGGGTTTCAGGGCAATGTTCAGAATCAGGTTGCTCTTGTCAAGGGGGCAAGCTATGTGGGATAGAAGCCTGGTTGGTGCATTCTCCTGTAAACCCTGACCCACCACACCTGACAGAACATTCTCCAGCACTGTGTCCCTGATGAACTCCTTGTATTTTTTGAAGCAACACCAAACTACGAGTGCAGCAGCCAGAAACACCACGAAAAGTGGAGGATGACCAAATGACTTCACAGTCCACGCAGGCAGACACTTAGACCCAGGTGGCCAAAGTTTGCCGACAAAGATAGAATTCATCACTGCTGCCTAATGTTCATTGGAAAACAAGAAACCATGTCCTCCAGGTCACATAGATGCCATTCCAGATTTGATGGTCTCACTACAAAGGAAGCTAAATCTCCTGACAACAACATATACTTTAAGTGCCCAAACTCAGAGGCAGTTTGTCAAGAAGTCTTTAGGCCAAAAGAACTTCATGTTTGTGGAGTGTTTACCCTATCCCTTACTTTTGGATACTCCTCTCCCAACTCCAAGGTTGTGAACTCCTGAGCATTTTCCATTCCGGATATGTATTCACAAATTTTCTAACGCTTCTCCTCTAATTGTGTCTTACTTGTGGTGAAGGAAATGTCAAGGCATTGTTCTGGATCAGAGTGGGGAGATTTTTGTGTAGCACATATTTGAATACACATGAGATTAATTTTCCTATTTTCCATTCGAAATTCTGAATCCCTGACACTTACCCATACCCTACTAGACTCTCACTACTAATCCTAATATGATGGAGAAAAATAACCCAAACAAAATAGAAATACAACCAGTTCAGAGGAGGCCTGTTGTATAGTTGGACTTGCCTTTTGCATGATAAAGGGTAGGTGTTACAAATCTAGTCAATTTTTAAATGAAAAAGTTCTCCATGTGTTTTTAAAGTTAACAAATATGTGAATTCTTGTTTCTCTTTCTCTGAAGCCTATTCAGAACATGTATTTTTAATGCACATATTGAATCCTACCTGGTATCACACTTATATTTTTGTGAGGTGGATGACATGGCAGATACAAATTGTGAGAAGAGATCACTCCTCCTAAACACTGTTGGAACTGAAAATTCAACCTATGGGTGAGCTTCCTAGTTGAACAACATTTTACTTAAATCCATGTTTAGTAAAATAAATATTTTTGCTTCAATGGATGATATATATTTCATGATGAATTTCTATTGACATATGTATTGCCAGTTTTTAATGTCTCTGTGTGTGTTTTTTGTATATATATATATATATTCTCCAGGTTCTTCAAAACATGAAATATATGTGTCTTTTATACACTCCATAAATTTATTCATGTTCATGTACTTGGATTTATAATCAACTTTTCAGAAGATTATTCCAGAAATATTCATCCACCTGAAATTCATATTTGTTACCTAGTACTGAAAGCTAACTTCAGTGAACGGTGCACACAAATCCTAATATTTTTATAGTAACTGACCCAGTTTAATATCAAAGCAAGTTGATTCCTATGGGACATGTTATGTATTTTGACGTTTATTTCTATTCAACACTGGTAAATTACTATTTCTTCTTTTTTTGCACATCATAGGATATATATTTAATCCAAAAGTTATCAAATTTACAGGTATTTGTTTCACTTTCAATCACTTCCTGCTTCAGAACACACGTATTCCTGCAGGTTACTTGACTGGTCTTATCATGAAACTTCTTTCCAAACACATTATTTTTGATTTTCATAATGATTTTTGAAGCAAAATATACACAATTTTCATGATTATCCATAACCCTAATATTTCCATTAGATGTATAAATGGTTGTAATGAATGTATGTGTATCAATATAAGATTTCATGTATATTTTCAGATATCAATTCATTCCATTATTTAAAGTTGGAACCAGTTATATTTTTAATTCTCAGTATGGTCTCTTCATGCATTATCTCAATATTCATAAACACATGGTACACCCATTTGTACCCCCAATACTAATTTATGCATCTTCAAAATATTGCTCCCAGAAACAGTGGAAGAAATACTCCACCTGATCTACATATACATTTTATCACTGTAATAATCTGGACACAAAATGCAAAGTTCACCTTTATGATTGTACCAAAGCCTAAATGGAAATTGACCATGGATTACTAAAACATCTATGTCTAAATTGCCTAATGCTCTCAAATGTCAATGTATTTGTGACTCCATATTTATTTTTCCCTAAGATTATACAGTCAAGTTCAACCCTGTTGAAAATGTCTAATATTATCACTCACTTTGTACTATACCTGATTTCCTAATATCTCTATTGATATCTGCTTTGCTACATATTTTCCCCAGTTCATCATTGTGAGTGACCCTACACATGTGCTGATATTGACATTCACTCTCTAACCGAAACCCTATTGTTAAAGAACTTTTGGTCCAAAGTCTATACTCGCCCTCATTTCAACACCTACCGACTATCTTCCTGATCCTACAGACTACCCCTGTTTGATTGGATGTTCTCTTCTACATTCAATCATCCAAGGTACAAGGTCCTATTTCATTGTATATCGATTTATCTGAGACATCTGTGCATAACATAATTCAATGCTAAGTATCCCAATCAAAGGCCCAATGCCCTTCTGGGCTTCAAATCTTACCTAGATTTCTGTTTTCATACTTATATTTCACCTATATATTCTTAAAAATGTCACAGGTTCCCAATACCATTATTAATTGAGCGGAATGATTCCTAACCCAAATCAAACATGTTATTAACCTTAACCATACACTGATCCCTCAATCTAACTTTTCAGAAGAGCAGGGACAGAGTTGGTCTCAAAATACAGGCATGTAGGGGATTCTCCACCTGCTGAGAACCTAAAAGGCCCATGCAGAAATGATCCATGGAGAAGATGTAGGCAGCTATGAAGGACCTGAGAGAGCAAAAGACATCTTCCATGGTGAATAACCTGGTCAGGATAAAGGGTTGTGTCTGAATGAGCCTCTCTTTTTTTCATATAGATAAGATGGACCAAAACAGGCCTATGTGGAGAGCTGTCCCTAGGTGCCTATGGTTGATATACCATTATAACCTGTGAAAGTATCACAGGAAGTAGGGGCAGCCTCCATATCATGGGACCTTTGGAAGCAACTGTGAAGGCAAAGAGGTTGCCAAGATAGTGACCTCATTCAGTTCCTGAAGGAAGTGACCTCATCACACTTCTTTGGTGATGGAACTGTTTGAACTTGGTATCCAGGAAGCCAGGCACTCAGAGCCAGTCACAGTCCCAGTCCCAGGGGTCTCAATTTTTTTGATTTACCAAGGAGAGAGTCAGAGTTTCTTGGTAACTACTGATGTGTGGATGGCCAAATGCCAGGAAAGCTCTGAAGAGGGGCCTTTTCTGAGAAAGCAGGTAGTGGCTCACCACTGGCTCCTGACAACTTCACAGAGTTGGACAAGGAGACCAGATCTGAGAAAGGACAGGCCATTTCAGTGGAACATAGTATGACCCACCAGTCATAGGACACTCTGGATAGTCACAGTCCTACTTGGGGGAAGGAGGTGCCTTTGTATGTGTGTGTGTGTTTGTGGTTTTGTCTCATGTTCTGAGAATAGGTAGTAGCGGCGGTTTGTTTGGTTTTGAGTGAACTGTTTCTAGTAAGTCATTTGACAAGGCGAGTGTTTCTATGTCTCTGAATCCCACTGTGTCCATGGTTGTAGACAGTTGAAAAGAGAATGGATCAATGGATTTGTGTTGTCTAGTAGAACGCATCCCAGCATGTATCCTGCCAAATTTATTAATGGTCTGAGGCTTTCCTTATCGATGGGCAACACCTGCTATCTTTCTAAGTTCCTGTTTTCTTCCTGAATTCTGGCCAATATCCAGAATAGGCTCATGGTTTTCTCTCCAAGATATGTACCACCTCCAAGCTCTGTGACATGGCCATGTACTGGATAGCTGAAGGGAATGGAGAGCATCTCAGAATACTCAGATATCAGAGTGACCATTTAAGTCTCATTGGAGAAACCCTGCTTTGGGCCTTTTGCTTACCTATTGTTCTGTTGACCTGAATGTCAGCAAGGTCTTTGCCTCAGGCCATCTCTTTTTGAAACCTGAAGAAAACAGTTTTCAAATGGAAATGAATGGACATCCCCTGTGGCTCTTTTCTTAATTTCTTTGGAAGGAGATGTGTCTGATTCAGCCTTTTGGCCCTTTGTGAGTCTGTGGCTTAGATTATCAGCACCTGATGGATCTAAAGAATGATCCCATGTGTGCATTCAAACCAAACTGGCCAAAAGAGCAGTCATTATGGATAAAGTTTCTCACCTTCCTTTGTAAGGTTCCTGACCTCCATCAAGTGAGAATAGGGATCCTTTGGGTCAATTGAGTTCTTAAAAGCCCTGCAGAGGCTAGCCCATAGGTGCTTGGGTTTTCTGATTACTCCAATTCACATAAAGAATCTAAACCCCACAGTCAGTAGGCCTCAAATTGGTGAACCGAAGTAGTATTAATGGCAGGCCTATTTGACCACTCCTGGTTCACAGGAAGGTTGTACAGGCCACCCTGACTTTAGGCAAACCAGAGGCAAGGGAGCTTATTTTGGACACTGTCTTGGCCTGCGCCCCTCATGGAAACCTTTAGCCAGAGGATATGATGAGTGTCTATATGGAAGAATATGAGGGCCATGTGGGAGTGTTTTGGTTTTAATTGTGGTCATTTGTGTGGCAGTTGGAAGAGATGACTTGTAAGATTCCAGCAGACGTCGGAGGAAGAGACTGCCAAGAGACTGGCTCATGCAACAGCAATGGGGATTTATTGAGGATCCAATTCAGTTCGCTGGGGCTCTGTGCTCACTCAACAAGCAACAGCGGCCCAGATCCCCGAGAAGAGGTTAAGCAGTGCTTCAGTACACTTTTTGGGTAGGCAGAGGCTTTATATATATCAGAGGAAATCATCTTGATCAGCCGGAAAATCGAACAACAACTCTCAAACTTGATTAGCACATTCATTGGTGGAATCAGGTCGGGCGGGGGTGATAGGTCGATCCTAAGGAGGGGGGTACATTCAAACTGATTGGTTTGGGCCCTGATATGCTTAGGTGCCAAGCTGCACAGGGTCCTAGATTATTAAACAACTGGATGGTCAGGGGGAATATTTAATGGGCAGTGAAAGGAATTGTCCTAACAGCTACAGGAATTTCAGGTTTTAGGTTTAGCATGGGAACTTAACAATACCTGGTCCTTTACATTTTAACTCAGGCTTTGCAGCTTAGAAACTTTACAACACCCGCTATTTTACACTTTAACTTCAATTTCTTTTACCCTAACAGACTGGGTCCACCTGGGTGTGAACTCTGGTGTGATTCCCCTTAGACACTGAGTTATGGAACTGAACTCAGAGAAGAGGTGTCATGAATTGTGTTGGGATTATAAGAGGCCACACATGAGAGTTGCCCTTGGAAACTGAGATCTAGGCCCAGGGTGGCTTTCCACAGAGCATTGGAAATTTCAGCCAGGATATCACATGATTTTATTCTGAATGACTTGGCAGCCATAGTTGAGAGTCAAAACACACATGAAACTCACACTGTAGACCTCAATGGGCCTGGTTTCATGTGACCTTTTGGCCACTCTTTGAGAAGCCTTGTCTGTGAGAGTTCTATAGAGATTTCATTGAAATCAGTTTTCTCAAAACTTAAAGGTTCCTGAATGAATTGAAACCCACAGTGCCTCCAACTTCATCCTTGAAAAATGGCTAGATAAATACCATGAAATTTTTGAAATTCCCAGGACCAGGTACCACTGGAGAAAGTTTGGATGTCCGGTTTCTGATCATGAGTATAACAGACAGTGCCTTGATTCACTGGGTTTCATGCAAATGGTGTAGAACAGAGATGCCAGTAAGTTGGAGCCTTCTGAGTAGTGGGCCTAGAGCAGTGGAGGGCAGGTGTGTGATAAAACATCTGTGGTGGGGCCATGGGGATCTTCCATTGTCTTCCAAATGGCTTGTGACTGACATGGTGCAGCCAGCAGACCCTTATATGTAAAGGCATCTTGTTATTTGGAGAGGTTTCAGGGCAATGTTCAGAATCAGGATGCTATGGTCAAGGGAAAAGCTATGTGGGATAGAAGCATGGTTGGTGCATTCTCTTGCAGACCCTTACCCACCACAGGTGACAGAACTCCCTCCAGCACTGTACCAGGTGAACTACTTGTATTTCGTGAAGCAAATAACAAACTCCCAGTGCAGCAGTAAGAAATACCACGAAAAGTGGAGGATGACCAAATGGCTTCACAGTCCACACAGAGAGAAACTTAGCCCCCAGTGGACACTGTTAACCTACATAGAGAGAAATCAGCACTGCTGCCTCATGTTCAGTGGAAAATAAGAAACTATGTCCTCCAGGTCACATACATGCACACCCAGCTTTGATGGTCTCACTACAAAGGAAGTCCTGACAAATACTTATATTTCAAGTGCGCAACCTCAGAGGCAGTTTCTCAAGAAGTCTTTAGGCCAGCAGAGCTCCATGTTTGTTGAGTGTTTACCCTGTCCCTTACTTTTGGAAACTCCTCTACCACCTCCAAGGTTGTGAACTCCTGAGCGTATTCCATTCCAGATATGTATTCACAGAATTTTTAACTCTTCTCCTCTAATTGTGTCTTACTTCAGGCGAGGGTAATGTCAAGGCATTTTTCTGTATGAGAGTGCAAAAATTTGTGTGCAGCATTTATTTGAAATACTGAATCCCTGACATTAACCCATATCCTAATAGACTCTGACTACTAATCCTAATATGATGGAGAAAAAATAACTCAAACAAAATAGAAATACAAGCATTTCAAAATAGAAATACAAGGAGGCATGGTGTATAGTTGGACTTGCCTTTTGCATTATATAGGGTAGGAGTAATAAATCTAGTCAATTTTTAATTGAAATAGTTTTCCATGTGTTTTTAAAGTTAACAAATTTGTAAATTACTGTCTCCCATTCTCTCTAGCTTATTCAGAACATGTGTTTTTATATGCACATATAGAATCCTACCTGGTTATCACACATACAGTCTCATGAGGAGGCTGATTGGCAGATACAAATTGTGAGAAATGACCACTCCTCGTAAACGCTGTTGGAACTGAAAATACAACCCATGGGTGAGCTTCCTATTTGAACAACCTTATACAAAAATCCATGTTCAGTGAAATTAATATTTTTGGATCTGATGATGATATATATTTCACGATAAATTTCGATTGGCATATATATTGCAATTTTTAATGTCTCTCTCTGTGTGTGTGTGTGTGTATATATATATATGTATGTATGTATATATATATATATATATATATATATATATATATATATATATACATATATATATATGCACTCTGTCTAGATTTTTCAAAATATGAAACATATGTCTTATTGTAGACTCTCTAAATTCATTTATATTCATGTATGTGGATTTATAATCAACTTTTCACAAGATTATTCTCAGAAATACTCATTCACCTAAAATACATACTTGTTTCCTAGTACTGAAAACTAACTTCGTTGAATGGTGCATACATATCCTAACATTTCTACAGTAACTGACCCTGTTTAACATCAATTCAAGTAGATTACTATGGGACATGATGTGTATTTTGAAGTTCATTTTTATTCAACACTGGTACATTGCTATTTCTTCAGTTTATGCACATCATAGGATACATATTTCATCCACAAGTTAGCAAATTGATAGGCATTTGTTTCACTTTCAGTCACTTCCTGCTTCAGAACACATGTATTTCTCCATGTTTCTTGACTGATATTTTCATGAGACTTCTTTCCAAACACATTATTTTCGATTTCCGTAATCACTTTTGAAGCAAAACCCACACACCTTTCATGATAACCCATAACCCTAATATTACCATTAGATGTATAACTCGTTGGAATGAATGACTGTATATCAATATTAGATTTCTTATATATTTTCAGATATCAATTCAATCCATTATTTAAAGTGGAACCAGTTATATTATTTATTCACATGATGGTCAATTGATGCATTATCAATATATTCTATGACACAGGGTATACCCTTTTTACCCCCAATACTAATTTATATTTCTTCAAAATAGTGCTCCCAGAAATGGTGGAAGAAATACCCATGTCACCTGATCTACATATACATTTTATCACAGTAATATTCTGGACACATAAAACAAAGGTCACTCCTATGATTGTACCAAAGCCTAAATGGAAAATGAGCATGGATTACTAAATGCACCCATGTCCAGGTTGCCTAATGCTCTCAAATGTCAATCCTATTGGTGACTACATATTTGTTTCTTTCTAACATTATATATCCAAACTCAACCCTGTTGAAAATGTCTAGTCCTATGACTCAGTTTATACTTTGCCTGATTTCCTAATGTCTCTATTAATATCTGCTTTCCTCCATATTTTCCCCAGTTCATCATCGTGACTGACTCTTCACAAGTGCTAACATTTACATTCACTCTCAACTGAAACCATATTGCTAAAGAACTTTTGGTCCAGATCCTATACTCACTCTTCTTCCTAAAACTACTATCTCCTGTTCCTACCGAGTATTCCTTTTTTGACTTGATGTTCTCTTCTACATTCAATCATTCAAGGTACATGGTCCTATGCCATTGTATATCGATTTATCTGAGACATCTGTTCAGAACGTAATTCAACGCTAAGTATCCCAATCAAGTTCCCATGCCCTTCTCGGCTTCAAATCTTAACTAGATTTCTGTTTTCATACTTATATTTCACCTATATATTCTTGTAAATATCGCAGGTTCCCAATACTGTTATTCAACCCTCAGAATGATTCCTCACCCAAATCGAACCTGTTATTCACCCTAATCATACACTCTTCCCTCAATCTAACTTTACAGAAGAGCAGGGAAGAGTTGGTATTTCAATACAGGAATGTAGGCGATCTTCCACCTGTTGAGAACCTCAAATGTCCTACATAAATGACACCTGGATAAGTTGTAGGCAGCTATGAAAGACCTGAGAGAGCAAAAGTCATCTTCCATGGAAAACAACCTGGTCAGGATGTAGGGATATGTATGAATCAGCCTCTCTCTTATTAATGTAGAGAAGATGGACCAAACCAGGCCTGTGTGGAGAGCTGTTCCTGTGAGCCTATGGTTGATATACCATTCTAACTTGTGAAAGTGTCACAGGAAGCAGGGGCAGCCTCCATCTCATGGGACCCTTGGAGTCAACTCTTAGGACAAAGTGGTTGCCAAGGCAGTGAACTCATTCAATTCCTGAAGGAAGTGACTTACATCACTTCCGTGGTGATCAAACTCTCTGAACTTAGATCCAGTAAGCCAGGCACCCAGAGCCAGTCCAAGTCCCAGTCTTAGTGGTCTCACTTGTTTTGATTTTCCAAGGATAGAGTCAATCTTTCTTGATACCTACCGATGTGGGAATGGCCAAATAACAGGAAAGCTCTCAAGAGGGGCCTTTTCTGAGCAAGCAGGTAGAGGCTCACCCCTGGCTTCTGACAAGTTCACAGAGTTGACCAAGGAGACCTAATCTCATACAGGACAGGCCATCTCAGGGGAACATAGTGTGGCCCACCAGTCAGAGGACACTCCGGATAGTCACAGACCCATTTGAGGGAAGGAGGTGCCTTTGTTATGTGGGTGTGGTTTTTTGGTTTGTCTCATATTCTGAGAATATGTAGGAAAGGTGGTTTGTTTGGTTTGTAGTGAACTGTTTTTAATAAGTCATTTGACAAGGCGACTGTTTTTATGTCTGTGTATCACACTGTGTCAGTGGTTGTAGACATTAGAAAAGAGAATGATTCAATGGATGTGTCCTGTCTGGTAGAAAGCTTCCCAGCATTCATCCTGCCCGATTTACGTATGGACTTTGGCTTGCCTTATCGATGGGCAACACCTGCTAATTTCCTAAGTTGCTGTTTTCTTCCTGAATTCTGGCCACTCTCCAGAAAAGGCTCATGGTTTTGTGTCCAAGATATGAATCACTTCCAAGGTCTGTGACATGGCTATGTTCTGGATAGCTGAAGTGAATGGCGAGAATCTCAGAAAACTCAGATCACTGTGACCAGAAAAGTCTCAGTGGATAAACCCTGCTTTGGGACTTTTGCTTACATATTGTTTTGTTACCCTGAATGTCAGGTAGTTCTTTGCCTCAGGCCACCCCTTTGTGAAACCTGAAGAAAACAGTTTTCAAATGGAAATGAATGGAAATCACCTGTGGCTCTTTGCTTAATTGCTTTGGAAAGGGATGTGTCTGAATCAGCCTCTTAGCTCTGTGTGAGGCTGTTGATTAAATTCTCAGCCCCTTATGGATCTAAAGAAAGATCCCATGTGTGCATCCAAAACCAAAATGGCCGAAAGTACAGTCATTGCAGATGAAGTCTTTCGCCTTCCTCTGTAAGGTTCCTGACCTCTATAAAGTGAGAATAGGGAAGATACACCAAGCCAATTGATGTCTCCTTTTGGAAAAATTGTACCACCAATGAGAGCATCAGCAAAATTACCCCAACACTACCACAAGTCGCTGCACCAACAGATAGTTCACAATGCATACATGTTAGTTCACAATGCATACAAGTGATATATATTCCAGGCAAGTTCTGCAAGCAGTTCAGTGATGGCTATTGCAGAAGCTGTAGATTGGTTTTATCTTTGTCTTCACCAGCACTGGGTTGAAGATTGGAATTCTGGCAATAATGGCTAAAGAAAAAATTACTTACCATTCCAGAAGGCACTAAAAAACCCAATTATCTTAACAATTTACATTATCTTGAAGAGAATTATTAAATATAATGAAAAGGAAAGGTGAAAGTCAACAAACAGTTCTGCTAAACTCCTTTTTTTGTTCACATATTAAAACAATCCTCAACAGTTGTTTACCCAATTTAAATTAAACTATTTAAATCACGTGAATAAAAAAAATTGGATCCATTTTTTCATGAGCGCACATCATATATGATATATGGATATATGTACATTCAAACATAAAACACAAAACACAAGTGTGCACAAATAATATAATATATACAACACATAACATAATAGTAAAGGCCTTATAACTTTTTACAGGTGAAATCACCATTGGAATGTCTAAAAACTCTATAGTCAAAAAATAGAACTGATCAGCAAAACATTAACCTAGGTCTGTATGAGCTCAAAAAAAAAAAAAAAAAAATAGAACTTCATGATGTGGGAAAGGGCAATAATAAAATAGATATTGAAAAAAGCATCCTGGTTCTGTCACAGATGTAAGGATAGCCAAACTGGAGTTTTGGATATCAGCTGTTATGAATTTGAGCCAAATCATCTTCTTTTTGGTCTATAGAAATCACTTTAGTTAATTTCTCTGGAATCCATATTGCCTGCTGTTCTTCCTGTGGAAACACACAAACAGACCCCTGACTAAAGACAATCACTGCGTCAGGACTTTAGTTAATCTCTCCAAAATCCAAATCAGCTGCTGTTCTTCCTGTGGAAACACACAAACAGACGCCCGACTCCAGACAATTACTGGGTCAACACTTTTCCATTGTCCTATTAGAATATCCTTCCAAAGTACCTTGGGCTTATGCACATTTTTTGGAAACATATGCCTTTCCACAGCACTAAGTCCTGATGAATCCAAGTTTAAAAAGTTTAGAGTTAAAAGCGTTAATTTAAGTTTATCTTTGGGGAATATATACCCCTTCTCAATTCCGTCTTTGTGCTTTAATAAGTACATTTTTATTGTTTGATGTGCTCTTTCAACTATGCCTTGTCCCTGTGGATTGTATGGGATTCCTGTTATATGAGTAATGCCAAATGATGAGCAAAATTGTTTAAAAAAGTGAGAAGTGTAACCGGGGGTATTATCTGTTTTTAACTGTTTTGGAATGCCCACAGTGGCAAAATTTTGTAAGCAATGAGCTATAACATCTTTAGTTTTTTTCTCCAGCATGAAGGGAGCCCATTAAAAATCCAGAACAAATATCAACTGTAACATGCAAATATTTTAATTTTCCAAATTCTGGCAAGTGTGTGACGTCCATCTGCCAAATATGGTTAGGTATCAATCCTCTAGAATTGACTCCAAGATTAACTTGTGGTAAAAAGGTCACACAATTTTGACATTGTTTTATAATTTGTCTAGATGTTCCTTAGTTTTTTTGAAATGCTTTTGTAAAGTATAAGCATTGACATGGAACTTTTTAAGAAAATTTATTGCTTCTTCTAGTGTAAAGAAAATATGTATGTATGTCAATTGTAGTTTTATCTGCTAAATCATTGCCCAAACTAAGGGCTTTAGGCAATCCTGTATGTGCCCTGATATGTCCTATAAAGAATGGATCTTTTCTGTCCCAGATTAGACTTTGTATAGTGGAAAGCAAAGAGAAAACAGTAGAGAAAGGGGAAATCCTACCAGCATCTTCAAGGGATACTATAGCATTAACTATATACTGACTATCGGAAAATAAATTAAATACAGAATCTTTAAAAATCACAAAAGCTTGTAATACTGTACTAAGCTCTACCTTGTGAGCTGATTGTTTTGGTACTAAAAATATAAAAGTTGGATCAGGTGTAACTATTGCTGTTGTACCATTATTTAACCCATCGGTGAATATATTTGGAGCATTCATGATAGGTGTTTTCTTGTCATTTTTGGAAAAATTACAGGATGCGATGACCAAAAAGACAATAAAAGATAAGATGGTAAGTGGTTATCAAATGAAACATTAGATTTACACACGATTATTGCCCAAGTATTTAACTAATTAGCTAATTCATCAATTTGATTCATAGTATATGGAGTAATAATTTTATTGGGTGAAATTCCACACACACTCTTTTTGCTGCTTTTATTCCTATGAGTATTAATTCTCCCTCAGCCTCAGGATAGCAAGTAATAATAGTGTTAGAAGAATAAGATAAATGTATCCATAATAATGGACCTTCTTCCCAAAATACTCCTGTAGAAATATTTTTTTTGTTGTTAGTACAATAAATAATAAATGCAAAATTATATCAACTCTATCCAAAAGCATATTTCCCATATATGTTTCAATGATTTTTATTGCTTTTCTTGCTTCAGGCGTTAACATTCTGAGTGAATTTGGATCTCATGGTCCTTTTAGGATATCAAATAAAGGTCCCAACTCTCCTGTTGGTATACCTAGATGAGGCCTTATCCAATTTAAGTCTCCTAATAACTCTTGAAAGTCATTAATTGATTTGAGTTGATCTACTCGTATTTGAATTTTTGGTTGACTGACCATGGTTGAGGATAATAGAGCTACTAAATAATTAATTGGAAAATTTAATTGTATTTTACCTATTGCTATCTCTAGGTTATAATTTTTTAATACGTTTGTAAGTGTGGCATACCATTCTAGCAATGGGTTTTTAACTTTGTGTGCTAATAATACATCATCCATATAGTGAAAAATTTGTATTTCAGGAATTTGATTTCTAAGTGGCTGGATTACTTTGTTAACATAAATTTGACGCATAGTTGGGCTGTTAGCCATCCCTTGAGGGAGTACTTTCCACTCATATCTCTTGTCAGGACCTTCATGATTCAGTGCAGGTATAGTAAATGCAAAACTTGGAATATCCTCAGGATGAATTGGAATTGAAAATAAAACGATCTTTAATATCTACAACGAAAACATACCAAGTTTTTGGCAAAGCACACAATTGAGGAATCTCTGATTGAGCAGGTCCCATAATAACCATCCCATTATTAATGGCTCTTAAATCTTGCAATAATCTCCATTTACCAGATTTCTTTTTAAGGACAAAAATGAGAGTATTATGGGGAGACACAGAAGGTTGTATATGTCCTTCCGCTAATTGTTGTTTGACCAGGTCATGGGCTACTTGTATCTTTTCTTTAGTCAGGGGCCACTGAGGAACCCATACTGGTCTTTCTGATTTCCAAGTAATATTTATTGTCTCAGTGGCCCTTTCTGAAAATCCAACCCATATCTATCTGTTCCTTGATCTTTTTGTATTGGTGTTGCTATACCTTGTTCTTGCTTTTCTAATCTTTTTCCTTTCCTAAAATCTTGTCTAGCCATAATAGTGGGTGAATTTTGATTGATGTTATTTGTTAATGTCAAACCTAATTGTTCTAGGACATCTCATCCTTATAAATTTACGGGAAGATGTTCCAATACATATGGCTGTATAGTTCCTTCACATCCTTCAGGATCCTTCCAATCTAATACCGTTGCACTTTTATGGGGATTAGCCGCCACTCCTAGGCCTCGAAGCGTTTGAGTGGCTTCTTGTAATGGCCAATGTTTTGGCCATTCTTGACGACAGATGATGCTAAGGTCTGCACCTGTATCCAGTAGCCCATTGAATTCATGTCCTTGAATATTTAGTTTTAGCATGGGGCGAGAATATAAATTTAAAGAAAGCATAGCCCAATCTACACCTGTGGAGCCTAATCCCTTGGAACCCCTTTCTACAGCATAACTGTAAAATTTATCATGTGGGCTGGGTATTATTAGTAATTGTGCTATTCTATCTCCTGGAGAAATTACTGATATACCCTTTGGAGAACTGGCTATAATTTTTATTTCACCTTCATAATCGGGATCAATTACCCCAGGACTCATCATAAGTCCTTTTAGAGTAGAAGAGCTGCATCCCAATAATAAGCCTACTGTTCTTTTGGGAAGAGGTCGTTTCACCCCTGTGGGAATGATTTGAACTCCCATCTCTGGAGTTAGTATTGATCTGGCGGAGGCACAGATGTCCAACCCTGCGCTCCCTCTGGTTTGTCTGATGAGGGATCTGATGAACAATGTGTCGTGGGCACTACACTGATGGGGTTGCTGGTTTCCTCCAGTGCTCCATATATTTGCGGTTTCGGGCCCCAGAGCATTTGGCCCCCCTGTCCATTTTTTGGCAATGGAGCCGGATGCCTTTCTTCATGATATCGTGGATAAACACCTGGTGCTTGTTTGTTTTTTGATAATGAAGTACCCTCTATGGTGGTTTGAGAATGGTATTCATTAGCCCAATGTCTCCCTCTACGTCATCGTGGCCAAATACCCGGTATTCTAGTCCTTTGATACCTAGTTTTGTTAATCCCTCCTCCTTTAGGGCAATTCCTTTTAAAAAGTCCTGTTTGTTCACAATTGTAGCATGTTCTTGGCCTGTCTTCTAAAGCCTGTTTTACTAAAGCTGCCACAATTTGCCCTTTTTCATTAATGTCTCTGGCATCTAAAGCCTGTTTTATTGCAGCTGCCACGACTTGCTCTTGTTCATTAATGTCTCTACCAAATTTAATAAATGTGTTTAAATCTTCATGTTTCCATGGTCTAATGATACCTCTGCAGCAATGATTCGCTTGGTCATAAGCCAGTTGTTTTAATAATGGCATTGCTTGTTCTGTATTTCCAAAAACTCTGTAGCTGTTTCAATAAGCCTATCTACAAATCCAGCGTAAGATTCATTAGCTTCTTGTATTACCTTAGATAATTGACCTTGTAAACCTCCATGTCCTTGTAAAGTCTTCCATGCCCTAACTGCCTCTACAGCAATTTGTGCGTATATGCCAGGATCATATGGAATTTGTTGTTGCTGATCCTCATAAGGTCTCTTTTCTAACAACAAATCTAGATTTCTCTGAGGATAACCAGCTGCTGCATTTCGCCTAGACATCTCTTTGCAAATTTCCTCATTGGCAACCTTCCATAATAGGTATTGACCTCCATTTAGCACAGCTTTACACATATTAGCCCAATCTGCTGGCGTCATGTTCAAGGTGTTAATGGATTCGACCAAGCTTACAATGAAGTGTGCTTGAGGACCATATGTTGTTACAGCCTCTTTTAGCTGCTTCACTATTTTGAAATTTAAAGCATGGTGAATTCGCTGCCCTCCTACCTCAAATACAGGGCATGTTAATACTTGAGATCCTGTCTCAGGATCCGAACTATCAACTGTTGGGGTTGGGGGCCTCCCAGCACATGGAGGTGGCCTTGTTAGTTGGACATTTACATCCTCTGGTGACAGAAAGGTGTTAGTAGCAGTCTCCTTTTTTAACTTTGCCCCTGATTGCTTTTTATGCTCTAAACTTGGTTCCTCTATCTTTGTCTGAACTGAAGGCTTTGGACTAAGCAAACCAGATATGAACGTCCACAATGGCAATGTGCCAACTGGCATAGTCCCTCGGCTGCTCTTTTCTAATCCTTTTAAATCTTCACCATGATGGTTCCATTGTGATATATTTAATGACTCCTCCTTCAAAAGCCATGGGCTACATTTTTGTATTGTATCAACAAATGCCCTGACTGTCCTTGATATTTCTGAGATGCCTCCTTCCTCTAACAATTTATTTAACACTCTTTCAGTTTGTTTTTTACTAATTTCTGATCCCGTATTTCTATTATAATACAACCCAACAAGATGACGCCAAACAAAACTGAGACAGAATGAATTAAAAAGGGAACAACAAAAAGTCATTATAGCCTTTCTATCCTCCTGACATGTGCATCCGTCCTTTATACATATCTGTTCCTCAGACGTAAATAGTTTTTTCTCAGATGTGAGTGGTTTTTCTTCCGTCCCACTCATCTCCAGGAACAGGCAACTTAAAACAAAAGTGAAGCAAAACAAAGGAGTCATCTTAAAATGGCTACCCATCCTTTCACCTTGCCCACAGGGGCAAGCAGTTTACCTTATCACTTACCCTCAGTCGTTCCCCATGTGAGCCACCAAATGCTGCAGTCTGGCTGGGCATGATTCAGGAGCCACTTGTCAAAAAAAAAAAAAAAAAAAACTAACTTTATTTTTAGAACCACACACGGCAAACAAAACAACTCCTCAGGAAAAACCCTCAGAGCCCAACTGCCACTACTGGCTTCCTTGTAAAGTCTCTCTCACACACACAAGCCTCTCCACCTGCCACAATCCTACTGCTCTTGAGGCCGATTGGCTGGGTGGAGCCAAAAAAGTTCCCCAAGGAGCAGCTCCATGGTCTGAAAGGGCAGGGAAACAGCCCAATGAGCATCACCACAGAGGAGCCAATCAGCTAGATGATGCTGAGGTCGCTGTGAGCCAATAATCAGCCGGCAGCTGGAAATTTGCTGGCAGCTGGAAGTTTGCTGGGGCCCCTTCAGCTGTGGCTCTCAACAAATTCCTGTCTCATTTCTCTGTAGCCTATTCAGCACATGTATTTTTATATGCACATATAGTATCCTATCTGTTATCACATGTACATTTTTGTGAGGTGGCTGACTTGGCAGATACAAATTATGAGAAGAGATCACTCCTCCTAAACATTGTTGGAACTGAAAATTCAAAATATGGGTGAGCTTCCTAGTAGAACAACATTATACATAAATCCATTTTCAGTGAAATAAATATTTTTGCATCTGTGGATGACATATATATTTCATGATGAATTTTGATTGGAATACACACTCTACAAATTTTTCAAAATATGAAATATATGAGTCTTATTATACACTCCTTAAAATCATTCATATTCATGTATGTGGATTTATAATCAACTTTTCACAAGATAATTCTCAGAAATATTCATCAACCTGAAATACATATTTGTTACCTAGTACTGAAAGATAACTTCAGTGGATGGTGCATACAAATCCTAATATTTCTACAGTAATACCCAGTTTAATATCAATGCAAGTAGTTTCCTATGGGACATGATGTGTATTTTCCGGTTCATTTTTATTCAACAGTGGTACATTACTATTTTCTCAGTTTATGCACATCATAGGATATATATTTCATCCACAAGTTCACAAATTTATAGGCATTTGTTTCAATTTCAATCACTTCCTGCTTCAGAACACATATATTCCTCCAAATTTTTTGACTGGTCTTTTCATGAGACTTCTTTTCAAACACATTATTTTCGATTTCCATAATCACTTTTGAAGCAAAACTCACACATTCTTCTTGATAAACCATAACCCTAATATTACCGTTAGATTTATGACTGGTTATAATGAATGTATGTATATCAATTTAAGATTTCCTTTACATTTTCAGATATTAATTAAATCAATTATTTAAAGTTGGAACCAGTTACATTATTTGTTCACAGTATGGTCTATTCATGCATTATTTCTATATTCATAGACACATGGTACACCTCTTTGTTCCCCCAATACGAATTTATACGTCTTCAAAATATTGCTCCCAGTAATGGTGGAAGAAATACTAATGTCACCTAATCTACATATACATTTTATCACAGTGACATTCTGGACACAGAAAACAAAGGTCACTCTTATGATTGTACCAAAGCCTAAAAGGAAAGTGAGCATGCATTACTAAAAACATCCATGTCCAGGTTGCCTAATGCTCTCAAATGTAAATCCTATTGTTGACTATATATTTGTTTCTTCCTAAGATTATATATTCAATCTCAAGCCTGTTGAAAATATCTCATCCTATCCCTCACTTTAAACTTTGCCTGATTTCTTAAAGTCTCTATTGACATCTGCTTTCCTACATATTTTCCCCAGTTCTCATTGTGACTGACTCTTCACATGTGCTGATATTTACATTCACTCTCTACTTGAAAACCTATTGCTAGAGAACTTTTTGTCCAAATCCTATACTCACTCTTGTTTCTAAACCTAGCAACTATCTTCCTAATCCTACGGACTTTCTTTTTTTAATTGGATGTTCTCTTCAACATTCAATCATCCAAGGTACAAGGTCCTATGCCATTGAATATCGATTTATCTGAGACATCTGGGCAGGACATAACTCAAAGCTAAGTAACCCACTCAAGGGCCCAAGGCCCTTCTGGGCTTCAAATTGTACCTATATTTCTGTTTTCATACTTGTATTTCACCTATATATTCTTGTAAATATCCCAGTCTCCCAATACCATTATTCATCCTTCAGAATGATTCCTAACCAAAATCGAATATGTTATTAACCCTAACCATAGACTTTTCCCTCAATCTAACTTTACACGTGAGCTGGGAGAGTGTGATCAGGAAAGTCTCAGTGGAGAAACCCTGCTTTGGGTCATTTGCTTACCTATTGTTCTGTTGCCCAGAATATCAGGAAGTTCTTTGCCACAGGTCACCCCTTTGTGAAGCCTGAAGAAAGCTGTTTTCAAACGGAAATGAATGAGCATCACTTGTGGCTCTTTGGGTCAAATGAGTTCTTCAAGCCATGAAGAGGTGCTTGGGTTTTCTCATGACGCCAAATCACATAAAGAATCTATACCTATCAGTCAGTAGTAGTCAGTCAATATTGCTCCTAAAAATGGTGGAGAAATACTCATGTCAAATGATCTACATATATATATATATTTAATCACAGAAATATTCTGGGCACAGAATTCAAAGTTCACATTTATGATTGTACCAAAGCCTAAATGGAAAGTGAACATGCATTACTAAAAATATCATGTCCAGGTTGCCTAATGCTCTCAAATGTAAATCCTATTGGTGACTACATATTTGTTTCTTCCTAAGATAATATATTCAACCTCAACCCTGTTGAAAATGTCTAATCCTATCACTCACTATATACTTTGCCTGATTACCTAATGTCTCTATTTATATCTGCTTTCCTACATATTTTCCCAATTTCATCATTGTGACTGACTCTTCACATGTGCTGACATTTAAATTCATTCTCTAACCGAAAACCTATTGCTAAAGAACTTTTGTTGCAAATTCTACATGCACTCTTCTTTCTAATCCTAACTACTATCTTTCTAATCCTACTGACTATCCCTTTTTGACTGGATGTTCTTTTCTACATTCAATCATCCAAGGTACAAGGTCATATGCCATTGTATATCGATTTATCTGAGACATCTGTTCAGAAGTTAATTCAATGCTAAGTATCCCAAGCAAGGGCCCAATGCCCTTCTGGGCTTCAAATCATACTTAGATTTCTGTTTTCATGCATACATTTCACCTCTATATTGTTATAAATATCGCAGGTTCCCAATACCATTATTCACCCAGCAAAATGATTCCTAACCCAAATCGAACCTGTTATTAACCCTAACCATACAGTATTCCCTCAATCTTACTTTACAGAAAAGCAGGGAAAGAGTTGGTCTTATAATACTGGAATGTAATGGATCTTCCACCTGGTGATAACCTCAAATGTCCATGGCGAAATGATCCCTGGAGAATATGTAGGCAGCTATGAAGGACCTGAGAGAGCAAAAGGCATCTTCCATGGCAAACGGCTTGGTCAGGATAAAGGGTTGTGTCTGAATCAGCTTCTATTCTTAAAGCAGAGAACATGAGCCAACCCAGGCCTGTGTGTAGATCTGTTCCTGGGAGATTATGGTTGATATACAATTCAAACTTGTTAAAGTGTCACAGGAATTAGGGCCAGCCTCCATCTCATGGGAACCTTGGAAGCAACGTTTGGACAAAGTGGTTGCCAAGAGAGTGACCTCATTCAGTTCCTGAAGGAGGAACTAAAAACAGTTCCATCACACTTCAGTGGTGATGGAACTCTCTGAACTTGGGATCCAGGATGCCAGGCACCCGTAGCCAGTCCCAGTCCCAGTCCCAGTGGTCTCACTTGTTTGGATTTACAAAGACAGAGTCAGTCTTTCTTGGTACCTACAGATGTGAGGAAGGCCAAATGCAAGAAAGCTCTGAAGCAGAGCTTTTCCTGAGAAAGCAAGTAGAGGCTCACCGCAGGCTCCTGACAACTTCACGGAGTTGGCCAAGGAGACCAGATCTAAGACAGGACAGGCCATTTCGGGGGAACATTATTGGCCCACAAGTCAGAGGACACTCCGGATAGTCACAGACCTACCTGGGAGAAGGAGGTGCCTTTTTTTTTGTGGTTATGAGTTTGTGGTCTTGTGTCATGTTCTTAGAATAGGTAAAAAAGTAGGTTTGTTTAGTTTGGAGTGGACTGTTTCTAGTAAGTCGTTTGACAAGGCGAGTGTTTCTATGTCTGTGTATCACATTGTGTCCGGGGTTGTAGACATTAAAAAAAATGCATCAATGGATGTGTCCTATCTAGTAGAAAGCTTCACAGCATTTATCCAGCCAAATTGATGAATGGACTGTAGCTTGCCTTATGGATGGGCAACACCTACTATCTTTCTAAGTTCCTGTTTTCTTCCTGAATTCTGGCCACTCTCCAGAATAAGCCCATGGTTTTGTGTCCAAGATATGTACCCCCTCCAAACTCTGTAACATGGCAATGAACTGGATAGCTGAAGTGAATGGCGAGCATCTCAGAAAACTCAGATATCAGTGTGACCAGGAAAGTCTCAGTGGAGAAACCCTGCTTTGGGCCTTTTGCTTACCTATTGTTCTGTTGCACTGAATGTCAGGAAGGTCTTTGACTCAGGCCATCCCTTTGTGAAGCCTGAAGAAAACAGTTTTCAAATGGAAATGAATGGGTATACCTGTGGCTCTTTGCTTAATTGCTTTGGAAAGGGATTGTCTGAATCAGCCCCTTGGCCCTGTGTGAGGCTGTGGCTTAGATTCTCAACACCTGATGGATTTAAAGAAATTTCCCATGTGTGCATCCCAAACCAAAATGGCCAAAAGAGCAGCCTTTGGGATGAAGTCTGTCGCCTTCCTCTGTAAGGTTCCTGACCTCCATCAAGTGAGAATAGGGATTCTTTGAGTGAAATGAATTTTTCCAACTTACAGAGGCTAGGCTATAGGTGCTTGGGTTTTCCATGACTCCAATTCAAATAAAGATTCTAAACCCCACGGTCAGTTGGCCTCAAATTGGAGAAGTGGACCTGAATTAATGACAGGAGTATTTGATTACTCCAGGTTCACAGCAAGTGTCCAGGCCACCCTGACTTTAGGCAAATGAGAGGAAAGGGAACATATTTTGGACACTGTCTTGGTCTGCGCACCTCATGGAAACCACCAGCCAGTGGTTATGATGAGTGTCTATATAAAAGAAGATGAGGGCCATATGTGAGTGTTTTTGTTTTAACTGTGGTCATTTGTGTGGTGGTTGGAAGAGATGACTTTGTCCACCTGGGCTTGAACTCTGGTATGATTCCCCTTAGAGACTGAGTTTTAGAACTGACCTCAGAGAAGTATTGCAATAAATAGTGTTGCAATTTTAGGAGGCCATGCATGAGAATCGCCCTTGGAAAATGAGATCTATTCCCAGAATGGCTTTCCACAGAGCTTGGGAAATCTAAGCCACGATATCCCAATATTTTATTCTTAAAGACTTTGCAGCCATAGTTGAGATTCCAAACACTCATGGACCTCACATTTTAGACCTCAATGGTCCTGGATTCATGTGACCTTTTGGCCACTCTTTGGAAAGGCTTGCCTGTGAGAGTTCTCCAGAGCTTTCATTTAAATGAGCTTCCTCACCATTTAATGGTTCCTGAATGAATTGAAACCCACAGTGCCTCAAACTTCATCTTTGAAAAATGGTGATATAAATACCACGAAACTTTTGAAATTCCCATGACCAGGTGGCACTGGAGAACCTGTGGATGTCCGGTTGCTGATCATGAGTGTACCAGACAGGGCCTTGATTGACTGGGTTTCGTGATAATGGTGTAGAACAAAGATGCCAATAAGTTGGAGCCTGCTGAGTAGTGAGTGTAGAGCAGTGGACTGTAGGTGTGTGAATAAATATTTTTGGTAGGACCACCTGGATCTGCCATTGGCTTCCAAAGACATGTGACTTGCATGGTGCAGGCAGCAGATCCTTATATGTAAAGGCATCTTGTTATATGGAGAGGTTTCAGGGCAATGTTCAGAATCAGGTTGCTATAGTCAAGGGGAAAACTATTTGGAATAGAAGCATGGTTTGTACATTCTCTTGGAGACCTTGACAAACCACACGTGACAGAACTCCCTCCAGCATTTTGTCCCAGTTCAACTCCTTGTATTTCGTGAAGCCAATGTCAAACTCCCAGTGCAGCAGTAAGAAACACCACTAAAAGTGGAGGATGACCAACTGACTTCACAGACAACACGGGGAGACACTTAGCTCCCAGTGGCCACAGTTTACCGACAAAGAGAGAATTCATAACTGCTGTCTCATGTTCATTAGAAAATAAGTAACCATGTCATCCAGGTCACATAACTGCAGACCCAGATTTGATGGGGTCACTACAAATGAAGCTAATTCTCCTAACAATTACATATATTTCATGTGCCCAACCTCAGAGGAAGTTTCTCAAGAAGTCTTTAGGCCAGCACAGCTCCATGTTTGTGGAGTTTTTACTCTCTCCCTTACTTTTGGAAACTGTTCTACCACCTCCAGTGTTGTGAACTCCTGAGCATTTTCCATTCCACATATGTATTCACATATTTTCTAACTCCTCTCAACTAATTGTGTCTTACTTGGAGCAATGGTTATGTCAAGGCTTCGTTCTGGATGAGAGTGGGAAGATTTTTGTGTAGCACATGTTTGCATACACATTAGATTCATTTTCCTATTTTCCATTTGAAATACTGAATCCCTGACACTAACCCATACCCTACTAGACTCTGACTACTAATCTTAATATAATGGAGAAAAAGAAACCTAACTAAATAGAAATACAGGCCTTTCATAGGAAGCATGGTGTATGCTTGGATTTGCCTTCTGCTTTATCAAGAGTATGTGTTATAAATCTAGTCAAGTTTTCATTGTAGTATTTTTCCATGAGCTTTTAAAGTTAACATATATGTAAATTCCTGTCTCTCTTTTTCTGTAGCCTATTGAGTACATGTATTTTTTTAAGCATATATAGTATCCTACCTGGTAACACACGTATATTCTTGTGAGCTCACTGACTTTGGATATAAAAATTGTGAGAAGAGATTACTTCCCCTAAATACTGATGGAACTGAAAATTCAACCTATGGGTGAGCTTCCTAGTGAAAAACATTATACATAAATCCATGTTCAGTAAAATGAATATTTTTGGATATGTGGATGTATTATATTTCGTGATGAATTTCGATTGGCATATATATTGCTAAATATTAATGTGTGTGTGTGTGTGTGTGTGTGTGTGTGTGTGTGTATATATATATATATATATATATACTCTCCAGATTTTCCAAAATATGAAATAAGTGTGTCTTATTATACATTCCCTAAATTCATTCATGTTCCTGTATGAGTCAGTCTTTCTTGGTACCTACAGATGTGAGGAAGGCCAAATGCAAGAAAGCTCTGAAGCGGGGCTATTCCTGGGAAAGCAGGTAGTGGCTCACCGCTGGCTCCTGACAACTTCACAGAGTTGGCCAAGGAGACCAGATCTGAGACAGGACAGGCCATTTTGGGGGAACATAGTATGGCCCAAAAGTCAGAGGACACTCTGGATAGTCACAGACCTACTTGGGGGAAGGAGGTGCCTTTGTGGGTGTGGGTGTGGGTTTGTGGTTTTGTCTAATGTTCTGAGAATAGGTAAGAAAGGCGGTTTGTTTAGTTTGGAGTGAACTGATTCTAGTAAGTCGTTTAACACGGCGAGTGTTTCTAGGTCTGTGTATCCCACCGTGTACGTGGTTGTAGACTTTAGAAAACAGAAAGCTTCAATTGATGTGTCCTGTGTAGTAGAAAGCTTCCCAGCATTCATACTTCCCAATTTATGAATGGACTGCGGCTTGCCTTATCAATGAGCAACCCCTGATATCTTACTAAGTTTCTGGTTTTTTTTCTGAATCCTGGCCACTCTCCAGAATAGGCTCATGATATTGTGTCCAAGATATGTACCACCTCCAAACTCAGTGACATGGCCATGTACTTGATAGCTGAAGGGAATGGCGAGCATCCCAGAAAACTCAGATATCTGTGATCAGGAAAAGTCTCAGTGGAGAAACACTGCTTTGGGCCTTTTGCTTACCTATTTTTCTGTTGCCCTGAATGTCAGGATGATCTTTGCCTCAGGCCACCCATTGGGAAGCATAAAGAAAACAGTTTTCAAATGCAAATGAATGGGCATCACATGTGGCTCTTTGCTTAATTGCTTTGGAAAGGAATGTGTCTGAATCAGGCTATAGGTCCTCTGTGAGGCTGTGGCTTAGATTCTCAGCACCTGATGCATCTAAAGAAAGATCCCATGTGTGTGTGCATCATAAACTACATTGGCTAAAAGAGCATTCATTGTGGAAGAATTCTCTCGCCTTTCTCTGTAAGGTTCCTGACCTCCATCAAGTAAGGATACGAACTTTGGTTCAAATAAGATCTTCAAAGCCCTGCAGAAACTAGCCCATAGTTGCTTGGGTTTTCAACTGAATCCAAATCACATGAAGAATCTATACCTGGTGCTGGGGATATGGCTCACGCCCTAGCGTGCTCGCCTGGCATGCGTGCGGCCCGGGTTGGATCCTCAGCACCACATAGAGACAAAGATGTTGTGTTCGCCAAATACTAAAAAAGAAAAGTATTAAAATTCTCTCTCTCTCCCCGTCTTTCTCACTCTCTCACTCTTTCTAAAAAAAAAAAAAAAAAGAATCTATACCTGACAGTCAGTAGGCCTCATATTGGAGAAGCAGAGCAGTATTAACAGCAGGCCTATTTGATCATTCCTGGTTCCCAAGATGGTTGTCCAGGCCAACATGTCTTTATGCAAATGAGGGGCAAGGGAGGTTATTTTGGACACTGTCTTGTGCTGCACCCCTCATGGAAAACTCCAGCCAGAGGTTATGATGAGTGTCTGTATGGACGAAGATGAGGGCCATGTGGGAGTGTTTTGGTTTAAATTGTGGTCATTTGTGTGGCAGTTGGAACAGATGCCTGGGTCCACCTGGACTTGAACTCTGGTGTGATTCCCCTTAGAGAATGAGTTCTGGAACAGACCTCAGAGAAGTACTGGCATAAATTGTGTTGGGATTTTATGAGGCCACGCATGAGAGTCACCCTTGGAAACTGAGATCTTGGCCCAGGGTGGCTTTTCCCAGAGCACTTGGAATCTCAGCCAGGATATCACATGATTTTATTCTGAAAAACTTGGCAGCCATAATTGAGAGTCAAAACACACATGGACATCACATTGTAGACCTCAATAGGCCTGGATTCATGTGACATTTTGGCCACTGTTTGGGAACCTTCCTGTGAGGGTTCTCCAGAGATTTCATTGAAATGAGCTTCCTCACCATTTAATGGTTCCAGAATAAATTGAAACCCACAGTGCCTCCAACTTCCTCCTTGAAAAGTGGCTAGATAAATACCATGAAATTTTTAAAATTCCCATGACCAGGTGGCACTGGAGAATCTTTGGATATCCTGAGGATGATCATGAGTATACCAGTCAGTGCCTTGATTGACTGGTTTTTATGAAGATGGTGCCGAACAGAGATGCCAAGAAGTTGAAGCCTGCTGAGGAGTGGGCATAGAGCAGTGGTGGGCAGGTGTGTGATAAAACATCTGTGGTGGGGCCATGTGGATCTCCCATTGGCTTCCAAATGCCTTGTGACAGACATGGTGCAGCCAGCAGTCCCTTCAATGTAAAGGCATCTTGTTATATGGAGAGGTTTCAGGGCAATGTTTAGAATCGGGTTGCTATGGTCATGGGGGCAAGCTATGTGGAATATAAGCCTGGTTGATGCATTCTTCTGCAGACCCTGACCTACCACACGTCACATACCTCACGCACTGGGTAACAGTTGAATTCTTTGTATTTCGTGAAGCAAATACAAAAATTCCATTTCAGCAGCAAGAAACACCACAAAAAGTGAAGGATGCCCAAATGGCTTCACAGTCCACATGTGGATACACTTAGTCCCCCGTGGCCACAGTTTACCCTAAAAGAGAGAATTCAACATTGCTGCCTCAAGTTCATTGGAAAATAAGAAACCATGACCTCCAAGTCACATAGATGCAGACCCAGATTTGATGGTCTCACTACAAAGAAAGCTAAAATTCCCAACAACAACATATATTTCAAGTGCCCAACGTCAGAGGCAGATTCTCAAGAAGTCTTTAGGCCAGCAGAGCTCCATGGTTGTGGAGTGTTTACCCTGTCCCTTACTTTTGGAATCTCAGAAGGGAGGAAGATACACCAAGCCAATTGACGGCTCCTTTTGAAAAAATTGTACCACCAATGACATCATCAGCAAATATAACCCAACACTACCACAAGTTGCTGCACAAACAGATAGTTTACAATGCATACATGTGAGTTCACAATGTGTCCAGGCAAGTTCTGCAAGCAGTTCAGTGATGGCTATTGCAGAAGCTGTAGATTGGTTTTATCTTTGATTTCACCAGCACTGTGACGAAGATAGAAATTCTGGCAATAATGGCTAAAGAAAAAATTATGTAACATTCCAGAAAACACTGAAAGAAAACAATTTTCTTAACAATTTACATTGTCTTGGAGAGAATTATTAAATATAATGAAAAGGAAATGTGAAAGAAAACAAACAGATCTGTTAACCTCCTTTTTTGTTCACATTTTAAAACAATCCTCAACAGCTGTTTACCCAATTTAAATTAAACCATTTAAATAATGTGAATAAAAAAATATTTGGATCAATTTTTTCATGAGCCCTCATCATATATGATATATGGACATATGAACATTCAAACATATAACACAAAACACAAGTGTGCACACATAATATAATACATACAACTCATAACCTAATAGTAAAGGCCTTATAACTTTTTACATGTGAAATCTCCATTGCAATGTTTAAAAACTCTATTGTCAAAAAATAGAACTGATCACCAAAACATTAAACTAGGTATGTATGAGCTCAAAAAAACAAAATAAAATGTGGGAAAAGGCAATAATAAAATAGATATTGAAAAAAGCATCCTGGTTCTATCTTAGATGTAAGGGTAGCCAAACTGGAATTTTGGATATCAGCTGATATAGACTTGAGTCAAATCATCTTCTTTTTGTTCTGTAGAAATCGCTTCAGTTAATCTCTCTGGAATCCAAATCGGCTGTTGTTCTCTCTGTGGAAACACACAAACAGGCCCCTGGCTCCAGACAATCATTGGGTCAGGACCTTGGTTAATCTCTCTGGAATCCAAATCGGCTACTGTTTTTCCTGTGGAAACAGACAAACAGACCCCCTACTCCAGACAATTACTGGGTCAGGACCTTTCCATTGTCCTGTTAGAATATCTTTCCAAAGAACCTTGGGCTTATGCACATTTTTTGGACACATATGCCTTTCCCCAGCACTAAGTCCTGATGAATCCAAATTTTAAAAGTTTAGAATAAAAAGGGTTATTTTAAGTTTGTCTTTGGGGAATATATACCCTTTCCCAATTGCGTCTTTTTTGCTTTAATAAGTACTTTTTAATAGTTTGATGAGCTTTTTCAACTATGCCTTGTCCCTGTGGATTGTATGGGATTAATGTTATATGAGTAATGCCAAATGATGATCAAAATTGTTTAAAAGAGGTAGAAGTATAACCAGGGGCATTATCTGTTTTTAACTGTTTGGGAACACCCACAGTGGCAAAATTTTGTAAGCAATGAGTGATAATATCTTTAGTTTTTTCTTCGGCATGAAGGGTGCCCATCAAAAATCCAGAAGAAGTATCAACTGTAACATACAAATATTTTAATTTTCCAAATCCTGGCAAGTGTGTGATGTCCATCGGCCAAATATGATTAGGTATCAATCCTCTAGGATTGACTCCAAGATTAACTTGTGGTAAAAAGGTGACACAATTTTGACATTGTTTTTTTATTTGTCTAGCTTTTTCCTTAGTTATTTTAGAAGGCTTTTGTAAGGTATTAGCTTTGACATGGAACTTTTTACGAAAATTTATAGCTTCTTCTAGTGTAGAGAAAATATGTATGTCATGTGTACTTTTATTTGCTAAATCATTGCCCAAACTGATGGCTCCAGGCAATCCTGTATGTGCCCTGATATGTCCTATAAAGAATGGATCTTTTCTGTCCCAGATTATACTTTGTATAGTGGAAAGCAAGGAGAAAACAGTAGAGGAATGGGAAATCCTACCAGCATCTTCAAGGCATACTATAGCATTAACTATATGCTGACTATCAAAAATAAATTAAATACAGAATCTTTAAACATGACAAAAGCTTGTAATACTGCATTAAGCTCTACATTTTGAGCTGATTGTTTGGGTACTAGAAATGTAAAAGTTTGATCAGGTGTAACTATTGCTGCTGTACCATTATTTGATCCATCAGTAAATATATTTGGAGCATTCATGATAGGTGTTTTTCTTGTCAATTTTGGAAAAATTACAGGATGCGATGACCAAAAAGACAATAAAGGATTAGATGGTAAGTGATTATGAAATGAAACATTAGATTTGCACATGATTATTGCCCAAGTATTTTACTCATTAACTAACTCATCAATTTGATTCAGAGTATGTGGAGTAATAATTTTATTGGGAGCAATCCCAAGCACTCACTTTGCTGCTTTTATTCCTTTGGGTATTAATTGTCCTATAGCCTCAGGGTACCTAGTAAGAATAGTGTTAGGAGAATAAGATAAATGTATCTATAATAATGGACCTTCTTGCAAAAATACTCCTGTAGGAATATTTTTTGTTGGTAGACAATAAATAATAAAGGCAAACTTATATCAATTCTATCCAATTGCATATTTTCCATATATGTTTCAATGATTTTTAATGCCTTTCTTGCTTCAGGCGTTAACATGTACGGTGAATTGGGATATGATGGAACTTTTAGGATATCAAATAAATATCCCAACTCTCCTGTTGGTATACCTAGATAAGGCCTTATCCAATTTATGTCTCCTAATAACTTTTGAAAGTCGTTATGTGATTTGAGTTGATCTACTTGTATTTGAATTTTTGGTGGCGGTACATGGTTGAGGATAATAGAACACCTAAATAATTAATTGGAAAATTTAATTGTACTTTATCTATTGCTATATCTAGATTATTTTTTAATAAGTTTGTAAGTGTGGCATAACATTCTAGCAATGTGTTTTTAGCTTTGTGTGCTAATAATACATCATCCATATAGTGAAATATTTGTAGTTCAGGATTTTGATTTCTAAGTGGCTTGATTACTTTGTTAAAATAAATTTGACACATTGTTGGGCTGTTAGCCATCCCTTGAGGCAGTACTTTCCATTCATATCTCTGATCAGAACCTTCACGATTCAGTGCAGGGATAGTAAATGCAAAACGTGGACTATCCTCAGGATGAATTGGAATTGAAAAAAAAAAAAACCTCTAATATCTATAAGTAATTTTGTTAAACCCTCCTCCTATGGGCAATTTCTTTTAAAATGTCCTGTTTGTTCACAATTGTAGCATGTTCTTGGCCTGGCATCTAATGCCTGTTTTAGTGCAGCTGCCACAATTTGCCCTTCTTCATTAATGTCTCTGGCATCTAAAGCCTGTTTTACTGCAGTTGCCACGACTTGCTCTTGTTCATTAATGGCTCTACATAATTTAATATATGTGTTTAAATCTTCATGTTTCCATGGTCTAATTATATCTCTGCACCAACTATTCGCTTGCTCATAAGCCAGTTTTTTTAGTAATAGCATTGCTTGTTCTGTTTTCCCAGAACCTCTGGTACCTGTTTGAATAAGCCTATCGACAAATTCAGCATAAAGTTAATTAGCTCCTTGTATTACTTTAGATAATTGACCTTGTAAACCTCCAAGTCCTTGTAAAGTCTCCCATGACTTAATTGCATCTACAGCAATTTATGCACATACACCAGAATCATATGCAATTTGTTGCTGCTGATCCTCATAAGGTCCCTTTCCTAACAACATATCTAGATTTCTCTGAGGATAACCAGCTGCTGCATTTCGCATAGCCGTCTCCTTGCAAAATTCCTCATTGTCAACCTTCCATAACAGGTATTGTCCTCCATTTAGCACAACTTTACACATATTAGCGCAATCCGCTGGCTTCATGTTCAAGTTGTTAATGGTTTCGACCATGCTTACAGTGAAGGGTGCTTGCGGACCATAGGTTGTTACAGCCTCTTTTATCTGCTTCACTGTTTTGAAATTTAAAGCATGGTAAACTCGCTGCCCTCCTACCTCAAATATAGGGCATGTTAATATTTGAGATCTTGTCTCAGGATCCCAACTATCAACTGTGGGGGTTGGGGGCTTCCCAGCATATGGAGGTGGCCTTGTTAGTTGGACACTTACGTCCTCTGGTGATAGAAAAGTATTAGTAGCAGTCTCCTGTAGAGGTGGTTCTGTTGGTTGGACACTTACACCCTCTGGTGATAGAAAGGTGTTAGTAGTAGTCTCCTGTTGTAAATTTCCCCCTGATGGCTTTTACTGTTTTACACTTTCTTTCTCTGTCTGACTAGCTTGAGAGGCCTTCTCTTTTACATGATTTTTTTCCTCTGTCTGACTGGTTCGAGAGACCTTCTCTTTTACTTGAATTTTTTCCTCGGTCTGACTAACTTGAGAGACCTTCTCTTTTACTTGAATCAATATGTCTTCTCCTTCCTCTACCATTGTCTGAACTAAAGGCTTTTGACTAAACAAACAAGATACGAAAGTCCACAATGGCAATGTGCCAACTGGCAGAGTCCCTGGGCTTTTCTTTTCTATTCTTTTTAAATCTTCACCATGATGGTTCCATTGTGATATATTTAACAACTCCTCCTTAAAAAGCCATGGGCTACATTTTTGTATTGTATCAACGTATGCCCTGACTGCTCTTAATTTTACTGGGATGCCTCCTTCCTCTAACAATTTACTTAACACTTTTTCAGTTTGTTTTTTTTTCTAATTTCTGATGCCATATTTCTACTATAATACAACCCAACAAGATAACACCAAACAAAACAGAGATAGAATGAAATAAAAATGGAAAAACAAAATATCATTATAGCCTTTCTCTCTATCTGTTCCTCAGACACAAATTGTTTTTCCTCAGATGTGAGCGGTTTTTCTTCCGTCTCACTCGTCTCCAGGGACAGGCAATTTAAAGCAAATGTGAAGCAAAACAAAAGAGGAATCTTAAAATGGCTACCCATCCTCTTGTCCTGCCCTCAGGGGCAAGCAGTTTACCTTATCAGTTACCCTCAGTCGCTCCCCATGCGAGCCACCAAATGCTGCAGTCTGGCTGGGCACAATCAGGAGCCACTTTTCAAAAGAAAGCAACTTTATTTTTAGAACCACACACACCAAGCAAAAGAGCCTCTCAGGAAAAACCCTCAGAGCCCCAACTGTCACCACCGGCTTCCCACAAGCCTTTCCCTCCCACACAAGCCTCTCTCCACTTCCCACAATCCTCCTGCTCTTGAGGCCGATTGGCTGGGTCACGTGTGGAGTCAAAAAAGTCCCCAAATGGGCAGCTCTGTGATCTGAAAAGGCAGGGAAGCAGCCCAATGAGCATCACCGCAGAGGAGCCAATCAGCTAGATGTTGCTGGGGCCGCTGTGAGCCAAATATCAGCTGGCAGTCTGAAAGGGTGGGGAAACAGCTCAATGAGCATCTCCAATGAGCATCACCGCAGAGGAGCCAATCAGCTAGATGTTGCTGGGGCCACTGTGAGCCAATCATCAGCCGGCAGCTGAAAGTTTGCAGGCAGCTGGAAGTTTGCTGGGCCCCTTAGGCTGCAGCTATGAACAGGAGTTGTATGCACCATTCACTGAAGGTAGTTTTCAGTACTAGGAAACAAATATGTATTTCAGGTGGATGAATATTTCTGACAATAATCTGGTGAAAAGTTGATTATAAATCCACATACTTGAACATGAATGAATTTAGGGAGTGCAAATAAGACATATATATTTCATATTTTGAAAAATCTGTAGAGTGTGTGTGCATACACACACACACACACACACACACAGATATTAAAATGTAGCAACATATATGCCAATCGAAATTCACCATGAAATACACATCATTCACAGATCCAAACATATTCAATTTACTTAACAGGGATTTATGCATAATGTTGTTCTACTAGGAGGCTCTCCCATAGTTTGAATTTCAGTTCCAACAGCGTTTACGAGGAGTGATCCCTTCTCAAAATTTGTATCTGCCAAGTCAGCCACCTCACAAGAATGTAGGTGTGATACCAGCTGGGATTCGATATGTGCATATAAAAATACATGTGCTGAATAGGCTACACACAAAGGGAGACAGGAATTCACATATTTGTTAACTTTAAAAACACATGGATATCTATTTCAATTAAAAATAGACTGGATTTATAACACCTAACCTTTATCATGCAAAAGGCAAGTTCAAGAATACACCATGCCTCTTCTGAACTGCTTGTATTTCAATTCTGATTTGGTTACTTTTCTGCATCATATTAGAATTAGTAGTCAGAGTGTAGTAGGGTATAAGTTAGTGTCAGGGATTCAGTATTTCAAATGGAAAATTGGAAAATGAATCCAATGTGTATGCAATATGTGTTACACAAATAACTTCCCACTCTAATTCAGAAAATGGCTTGACATAACCTTCGCCCAAAGAAAGACAAAATTAGAGGAGAAGAGTCAGAAAATCTCTAAATACATATATGGAATGGAAAATTCTCAGAAGTTTAAAACTTTTGAGGCTTTAGAGGAGCTTCCAAAACTTAGGGACAGGGTAAAACTCCACAAACATGGAACTCTACTGGCCTAAAGACTTCTGGAGATACTGACAATGAGGTTGGGCACTTGAAATATACGTTGTTGTCAGGAGCTTTAGCTTCCTTTTTAGTGAGAACATCAAAGCTGAGTCTGCATCTATGTGACCTGGAGGACATGGTTTCCTATTTTTCAATGAACATGAGGCAGCAGTGTTGAATTTTCTCTTTGTAGCTAAACTGTGACCACTTAGGGCTAAGTGTCTCCCCATGTGGACTTGAAAGCCATTTGGTCATCCTCCAGTGTTCGTGTTATTTCTTGCTCCTGCACTGGGTGTTTTGTATTTGCTTCAAGGCATATAAGGAGTTCAACTGAGACACAGTCCTGGAGGGTGTCCAGTAATATGTGGGGGGTCAGGGTCTGCAGGAGAATGCAACAACCAGGCTTCTATCCAACATTGCTTGCCCCCTTGATCATAGCAACCAGATTGTGAACATTGCCCTGAAAACTCTCTATGTAACAATATGCCTTTATATACAAGGGTGTGCTGGCTGCACCATGTCATTCACAAGCCATTTGGAGCCAGTGTAAGATCCACATGACCCCACCACAGATGTTTTATCACACACCAGCACACCACTGCTCTAGGCCTACTACTCAGAAAGCTCCAACTTACTGACATCTCAGTTCTACACCATTTTCATGAAACACAGTCAATCAAGGCACTGTCTGGTACCCTCATGATCAGCAACAGAACATCCTAAGGTTCTCCAGTGCCACCTGGTCATGGAAATTTCAAAAATGAAGTTTTTGAAATTTCATAAATGAAGTTGAAGGCACTGTGGGTTTCAATTCATTCAGGAACCATTAAATGATGAGGAAGCTCATTTCAATGAAAGCTCTGGAGAACTCTCAGAGACAAGGCTTCCAAAAGAGTAGGCAAAAGGTCACATTGTGGTCTACAATGTGAGGTCCATGTGTGTTTTTACTCTCAACTACGGCTGCCAATCTTTCAGAATAAAATCATGGCATATCTTGGATGAGATTCCCAGTGCTCTGTGGAAAGCCCCCCTGGGCGTAGATCTCAGTTTCCAAGGACGACTCTCATGGGTGGACTCCTAAAATCCAAACACAATACATGGCAATACTTCTCTGAGGTCAGTCACAGAACACAGTCTCTAAGGGGAATCACACCTGAGTTCAATCCTAGGTGGACCCAGTCATCTCTTCCAAACGCCAAACAAATGACCACAATTAAAACCAAAACACTCCCACATGGCCCTTATCTTCTTCCAATAGACACACATAATATCCATTGGCTGGGGGTTTTCATGAGGGGCGCTGTGCAAGACAGTGTCCAAAATAAACTTCCTTGCCCCTCATTTGCCTAAAGTAAAGGTGTCCTGGACACCCTTCCTGTTAACCATGAGTGATCAAATAGGACTGCTGTTAATACTGTTCCAATTCTCCAATTTGAGGCCTACTGGCTCTGGGGTTTAGATTCTTTATGTGAATTGGAGTTATGAGAAAACCCACGCATCTCTGGGCTAGCCTCTGCAGGGCTTTGAAGAACTCATTTGACCGAAAGATCCCGATTCACAATTGATAAAGGTCAGGATCCTTAGAGGAAGGCGAGAGACTTCATCCACAATGACTGCTCTTTTGGCCATTTTGGTTTTGGATACAGAAGAGATTTTTCTTTAGATCCCTCAGGTGCTGAAAATCTAACCACAGCATCACAGAGGGCAAAGAGGCTTATTCAGACCCATCCCATTTCAAAGCAATTAAGCAAAGAGCCACAGGTGATGCCCATTCATTACAATTTGAAAACTGTTTGCTTCAGCCTTCACCAAGGGGTGGCCTGAGGCAAAGACCTTCCTGACATTCAGGGCAACAGAACAATAGGTAAGCAAAAGGCCCAAAGCAGGGTTTCCCACTGAGACTCTTCTGGTCACGCTGGTATCTGAGTTTTCTGAGATGCTCGCCATTTCCTTCAGCTATCCAGTACATGGCCATGTCACAGAGTTTGGTGGTGGTACATATCTTGAACACAAAACCATTTGCCCATTCTGGACAGTGCCCACAATTCAGGAAGAAAACAGAAACTTAAGGAGATAGGAGGTGTTGCCAATCGAAAAGTCAAACCGCAGTCCATTCACAAATTGGGCAGAATGAATGCTGGGAAGCTTTCTACTAGACAGGACACATCCATTGATACATTCTCTTTTCTAATGTCGACAACCACGGACACAGTGGGATACACAGACCTAGAAACACTCGCCTTGTCAAATGACTTACTAGAAATAGTCCACTCCAAACCAAACAAACTGCTTTTCCTATCAATTCTCAGAACATGTGACAAAGCCACAAACACACACCCACACCCACAAAGGCAACTTCTTTACCCAAGAAGGTCTGTGAATATCCGGAGTGTCCTCTGACTGGTTGGCCATTATTTGTTCCCCCAAAATGGCCTGTCCTGTCTCAGATCTGGTCTCCTTGGCCAACACTGTGAAGTTGTCAGGAGCCAGGGGTGAGCCACTACCTGCTTTTTCATGAAAGACCCCTCTTCAGAGCTTTCCTGGCATTTGGCCATCCTCATATCAGTAGGTACCAAAAAAGACTTACTCTGTTCTTGGTAAATCCAAATAAGTTAGCCCACTGGGACTGTGACTGGGACTGTCTCTGGATGCCAGGCTTCTTGGATCCCAAGTTCAGAGAGCTCCATCACCAATAAATTAGTTAGTTTACTTCCTTCAGGAACTGAATTATGACACTACCTTGGCAACCACTTTGTTTTAACAGTAGCTTCGAAGGGTCTCATGTGATGGAGGCTGCCTCTACTTCCTGTGACAGTTTCACAAGTTAAAATGGTATATCAACCATAGGCACCTGGGAACAGCTCACCATACAAGCCTCGTTTGGTCCGTCTTCTCTACATAAAGAAGAAAGTGGCTGATTCAGACAAATCCCTTCATTCTGAGCAGGTTGTTTGCCATGGAAGATGACTTTTGCTCTCTCAGGTCCTAAATAGCTGCATACATCTTCTCCAGGGATCATTTCTGCATGGACCTTGAGGTTCTCTGCCGGTGGAAGATCCCCTCTATTTCTGTATTGTAAGACAAACTCTGTCCCTGCTCTTCTGTATAGTTAGATTGAGGGAAAAGTGTATGGTAAGGCTTAATAACAGGTTTGATTTGGCTTAGGAATCATTCTGATTGATGAATAATGGTATTGGGTACCTGTGATATTTACAAGAATATACAAGTGAAATATAAGTATGAAAACAGAAATCTAGGTAAGATATGAAGCCCAGAAGAGCATTAGGCCCTTGATTGGGACACTTAGCTTTGAATTTTGTTCTGCACAGATGTGTCAGATAAATCGATATACCATGGCATAGGACCTTGTACCTTGGATGATTGAATGTTGAAGAGAACATCCAGTCAAACAGGGATAGTCGGTATTATTAGAAAGATAGTTGGTAGGTTTAGGAAGAAGGGTGAGCATAGGATTGGCAGCAAAAGTTTTTTAGCAATTGGGTTTCAGATAGAGAGTGAATGTAAAAGTTAGTATATGTGAAGAGTCAGTCACAATGATGAACTGGGGAAAATATATAGGAAAGCAGATATGAATACAGACATTATAAAATCAGGCAAAGTATAAAGTCAGTGATAGGATTAGGCATTTTTAACAGGGTTGTTGTTGAATATATAATCTAAGGAAGAAACAAATATGTACTCAACAATAGGATTGACATTTGAGAGCATTAGGCAACCTGCACATAGATGTTTTTAGTAATCCATGCTCACTTTCCATTTAGGCTTTCGTACAATCAAAGTGTGACCTTTGCTTTTTTGTCGAGAATATTACTGTGATAAAATGTATATGGACATCAGGTGACATGAGTATTTCTTCCACCATTTCTGTGAGCAATATTTTGAAGACGTATAAATAAGTGTTGGGTGTAAAATTAGGTGTACCTGGAGTCTTTGGATATAGAGATAATGCATGAATTGACCATCCTGAGAATAAATAATATAACTGGTTCCAACTTTAAATAATTTTTTGAATTGATATCTGAAAATATACAGAAAATCTTATATTGCTATACAATCATTCATTCCATCCTGTTACATTCTAATGGTAATATGAGTGTTATGGTTTATCATGAAGAGTGTGTGAGTTTTGCTTCAAAAGTGATTGTGGAAGTCAAAAATAATGTGTTTGGCAAGAAGTCTCATGAAAAGACCAGTCAAGAGACCTGGAGGAATAAATGTGTTCTGAAGAAGGAATTGATTAAACATGAAAAAAAATTCTTATAAATTTGTGAAACTCTGGATGAAATATATATACTATGAGATATATATATATATATTTGAATATATGTAGAATACATAGGTAAAATATATGTATGAAAACAGAAATCTAAGTAAGATTTGAAGCCCAGAAGGGCATTGGTCCCTTGATTGGGACTACTTAGCTTTGAATTACTTTCTGCAAAGTTGTCTCAGATAAATCCATATACAATGACATAGGACCTTGTACCTTGGATGATTGAATGTAGAAGCGAACATCCAGTCAAAAAGGGATAGTTGGTAGTGAAAGTTTAATAAAATAGGTACTTGTCACTTCCTGTGTTTCTGTACGCTTAATAAAACACTGTTGAAATCTTGAGAATTGTTTGCTAATCTTGTTCCCAGAATGTGCTGTCCCCATCTCCCATACTGCAGATTGTACTCCCTCACCCGGTTAAGCGCTAACCGCCCACTGACCCTTACCCATCAATAAACTTCCCTCCCTGCCCTCTCCAAGAAAAGTATATAAGCTCTGCTGAAGCTGTTCTCAGGGCTCTCTGCTCTATTCAAGTGAACTCTGAGCCCCAGCATGCTGGACCCCCAGTAAATCCTTTGCTGTTGCATGTTAAAGTCTCTTGGTTGTCCCTTCCTCTGACACTAGCCCGACCTTTACATATGGAGGTTCCACAGAGATCAAGCAGCGGTGGACGAGAGACCCCCAATGGACCCCCCTCAGATAAGTAAGGCGCCTCTTTCTGGTTTCAGGTTTCAGGTTAGGGTTTGGCAAAATGGCTGTCAATGAAGAGTGTGAGCTCTCTCTGATGGTGGCTGACAGTCGTGTTACAGAACCACAGGCCACGTCCCTGGAGGACGCCTGAGAGGACTCGGGAAATTGAGGAACAATAGTCTCCTTGACTCAGTGATATTTTGTTTCGGATTCAGTATTGCCAGTCCATCGGATTTTGCCAGCTACTCAGTCATGGTCTCAGTGTTGAACGTCCATTGCCTGTCTTTATTGTCTTGTCTTGCCTGTGTCATGTGTCTTGCTTTCACTGTTTGTGTATCTCTCATTATGGAACAGAGCACTTCAATGCCTCTGTCCCTGACCCTTGATCACTATACCAAAGTCCGTTTAAGGGCTCAGAATCTCTTTATTTCAGTAAAGCCCCGGATGTGGCAGACTCTCTGTACCTCAGAATGGCCCACCTTTGGAGTCGGATGGCCCCTAGAAGGATCTTTCTACTTCCCACTAATTTATAATTCAGAGATATTGTCTTTCAGCCGTGGCCAGATAGTCATCTGGATCAACAGCCATATATTTTAATTCAGCAGGACCTCTGTAAATTTCCTCCTCAATGGGTCAAGCCTTTCCTTGCCCCTGCCCCCGCAATGACTCCTTCCCCCAGGAACTCACAAACACTCTGCTCCTCCTCCTCCTCCACACTCTGTTTTCCCTGTGTCACCAGATTTGAGTCTACTGGACTCTCCTCCCCCTCCTTATCCCCTGCCCTCATCCTCTAACCCCCAACACCCTCTAAGTGATACCCCTGCTGCTGACTCAGCCTCTCCTCCATTGAAGGAAGCTAAGCCGGCCCAGCGCCCTCCAGGTAATTCCCCTGCAGCACACACAGCACCTCCTCCCATGGAGGAAGCTGGCCCTGCTAAAGGAACTCGCTGGTGGTGAATGATTGAAAACCCTGGAACTCTTGGGATGCCTCCCCTTCGACCCTATGGACCAATGATTGACAATGGCCATTGGGGGAAAATTCAAGCCTACCAGTATTGGCCGTTCTTCTCTTCAGACCTATGTAACTTAAAAAATAGCAATCCCCCTTTTACCGAGGACCCCACCCGGCTCTCAGGTGTGGTTGAGTCATTGATGTTTTCACACCAGCCTACTTCGGATGACAGCCAACAACTGCTAGGGACTTTCTTCATGACAGAGGAAAAAAAGGGAATTCTCCAGGAAGCTAAAAAAAAATCCTTGGACCAGGTTTGCATCCGACACAACTTACCAACATAATCAAAGCCGGCTTTCCCTTGAACCGACCCAACTGGGACCCCAACTCCTTTGAAGGTAGGGAGCATCTGTCCACTTATCGCCGGGCTCTAATAGTGGGTCTCCGAGCAGCCGCTAGTGACCAACTAATTTGGCCAAGGTAAGAGAGATTATCAGGGGCCTGATGAATCTCCCTCTATGTTTCTAGAGAGAATTATGGAGGCATATAGGAGCTATAATCCTTTTTATCGTCAGGCAGAGAATCAAAAGGCATCTGTCACGATGGCCTTTATTGGGCAAACTGCCCTGGATATTAAAACAAAGTTACAAAGCTTAGATTGATTACAAAATATGACTTTGAGAGATTTAGTCAGAGAAGCTGAGAAGGTATACTATAAGAGAGAAACTGAGGAAGAGAAGGGAGCAAATGGAGGATAAAAGAAACAAAAGGCAGAGTAAGGCGTTGACTAAGGTCCAGGTCACAACAACAAATAGGCCAAAAATTAAGAAACAGGGAGACAAGAAGGTATACGTTGGCCCACGACAGAGGCCACCCTTGGCCTCAGATCAATGTGCCTACTCAAACAAAAAGGACACTGGGCCAAAATTGACATAGAAAGCGACAGCCACGCCAGCCAGCCATTCTGACTCTGGAGGATGACTAAGAAAGTCGGGGCTCAGATCCCCTCCCCGAGCTCAGAGTAACTTTTGAAGTGGAGGGGACCCCAGTAAACTTTGAAGTAGATACAGGGGCAATATACTGAGCCCATAAGGCCACATTGGGCCCTCTATCAAATAAAAAAATCTCTATTTCAAGGGGCTAATGGCAGTAAATATCGGGCTTGGACAACTAAGAGGACCATGGACCTGGGAAAAGGAAAAATCCATCACTCCTTCCTAGTAGTCCCAGAATGCCTGGCCCCATTGATCGGCGGAGATCTGCTCACCAAGCTCTGGGGGAAAATAAATTTTAACCCTGAAGGCCCTTAAGTGGAATTTCTAAATCTTTCAGTAAAAACTCCAAGAGCCATGGCTCTAACTATGTCAGTAGAAAATGTACATCAACTCACTCACCTTGGTTCAAAGAAACTGCAGGCATTCCTGAAGGATCAAGAACAGAGTTTTCCACTAACAGACTCACAGTGAAGAAAATAACTGAATGGTAACAAAAGCCTGTCGGGTTCATCAATTGGTAAATGCTTACCCTTCCAAGCTTCCTGTATGAAAGCACATACGAGGAACCAAACCAGGACAATACTGGGAAGTGAACATTACTGAAATAAAGCCAGCAAGGTATCAACTTAAATATCTCCTAGTCTTTGTAGATACATTTTCAGGATGCATTGAAGCCTTCCCCACAAAAAAAAAAGAAAAAAAAAAGAAAAGAAATAGCGCAAATTTTGGTCAAGAATATCCTAGAAGATATTTTTCCAAGATACAGCCTGCCTAAGTTAATAGGGTCTGATAATGGACCGGCGTTCATGGCCCAGGTAAGTCAGGGGTTAGCCAGTACCCTGGGGATTAATTGGAAGTTACATTGTGCTTATAGACCCCAGAGTTTAGGACAGGTAGAAAGAATGAACCAAACCATTAAACAGACCTTAACAAAATTAAGCTTAGAGACCGGAATAAAAGATTGTACTATGCTCCTGCCTTATGCACTGTTAAATGAAGAAAATACTCACTCTGATTTTAGTGTAACCTCACCCCCTATGAAATTCTCTATGGTGCCCTTCCTCCAGTAAGGGACCTAACACCAACTCTAAGACCTTACAATCCCTTCCACACCAGCTTGCTTGACAGACTTAAAGCTCTTGAAAGAATTCAGTGACACCTGTGAAAACAGCTGGCCACTGCCTACCAAACTGGGGACGAGGGGACTCCACATCGATATCAAGTAAGAGACTTTGTCTTCGTAAGACGACATCAGGTGACATCGCTGGAACCCCGCTGGAAAGGACCATTCCAGGTGCTACTTATAACACCTACAGTGGTAAAGGTAGATGGAATCACTTCCTGGATGCATGCCTCTCATCTCAAGCCTGCGCCCTGTCCAGACATTGACTGGAAACTGGAATTGGCTGGAAACTGGAAAAGACTGGTAACCCTTTCAAATTGCACATTCGCCGTGTGGATAAGGCTATAGACTCTCCACTTGACCACCAGTATTTCTAACCCTCATCACCCCTTTCAGCAGCGATGGCTGATCACAAATCCTACTGGACAAGAAGTTTAATCAATCTTGCATACAGCCCCCTTAGGGACCTGGTGGCCATCTCTCCACCCAGACATTTGTCAGCTGGCTATATGTCTTTCCTATTCAGATATCCCTGAAGAAGAGGATCCCACTAAAATTCCATTAAATCCCTTCCGTATCATATGTAATGGAAACAAACATTATGGATGTAGGGACACGTGAGCCAGATGCAGGTCGGCTAGCCTAGATTACTATGTTTGCCCGGTGAACTATCAAAGCCACAAACAGCCATGGCTGTGTGTGGGAAAAGCCGACTTCTTCTGTAATCAAGGGGATGTGAGCATACAGGGGCTGCACGATGGAACCCAAACTCCTAATCAAATTCAGTACACAGCATTGGCCATATTACCAATAAGATAACCTAAATCGATGGCACCCAGAGGGGTCTCTAGATCCTCAAATTCTGTGGAACCTTTTTAACTTTGGGAAGGACTGAAAGGCGTGAAAAGAGATTCCCCTATGTGGAGGCCTTTTCCGTCCTTCGCTCACATCCTGAACTATGCTTCTCCAATAGATCCTCACCCTCAGCCTTCTGCTCTAGTCTCTCTGCTGTCACTCCCACCTCAACAACCTGATTTCTCCCATCCCGTTACTAGATCAACAACCCAAACATCCGCCGGTTCTCAGACCATTGCCCCCTTGCTGAGGTAGCAGGTACTTAGTTACCACTCTACCCACTCACTCCTCTCTTCTCCTGTCAGCACCCATACGGGGTTTCACCAGGTCCTTTTACCAGCTAACCTAAAGCTCAAAATAGCTGAGAAGACCCCTATCCAAGATGTAATAAAAATGGTCTTTAAAGTTGCTTTGTCATCACTGAAAACAGGTTACTAAGAATTTAAAGTCCCTCACAGGCTTTTTGGATACACACTCCCATCTTCCCCTCTTTTCTACCTGTTCTACTGCTCAAGTTTTTGTTGCTAGAAAATCCCAAACCCCTTTCCCATTATTCTTTTACATCTCTCCATACTCATTCTCAGATCCTCGGAACTGCTCTAAGTCCCGCCTTCCCTCTCTTTCCCCTCTGTTCCACACCCACAGAAAAGTCTTAACTGATCTTCTCCAGATGTCTTCACCATGGCTGACTTTAGGACGTTCAGCAAAAGAGTCCCTATAAAAGAGTTCAGTGTAGACAAACTTCCTGTTTTCATGTGGCCCTGTTCTACTTGGCCACTGGCTAAAACAATCAGTACTTGTAAGCTAGACACCCCCTTACTAGTTTTTCACAAAATATGTGAACAAGGCCTCTGACTTTGAGCTGGGGCTTCAAAGAGATGGCTACATTTCTATGATAAAGAAGTTACCAACTGGCTCCATGGTAACAGCTGGCAAGCGGAAAAAAGAAAGGGATGAAATATCTCTCCCCCTCCCAGGTGTCCTTGAAAAGTTAATTTGCTCAGAACAGAGGAAAAAAAACATAAAAAAACTGCTTTTTGTGAATTTCTGCTGACTGTGAACTTCTGAGCACATTCCCTTACATGTTGGGTACAAAATTCTGAAACTTCCTAAACTTGGGGTTCATGGGATTAATTGATTACAACAGAAGCAATGCCCTCTGAATCCGTTTGCAACCAAATAGGACTGTTTCCCTAGCTTTGGTGCTATCTTCGGTGCCTTGTCTTGACTGTTCCTACAAGAGTATAATTCTATATACTTAAACATTTTTATGTTTTCATTAAATGGTCAACAGTGGTGATTAAATGTGTAATGGTGCAGAGGTTACCCAGAGTGCTCTATCATGATGCAGGTTCATTTGAAGATCAAACAGGGGGGCATACAACCCGGTTCCACAGGGAACATATATCCCTCACTTCAGCCATCCTATTAGGAATACGAGTTGCTGCAGGGGAGGTCACAGGAACCACTGCCTTGGTCCATGGTACACAGCAAAATACCCAATTAGAAGCAGCAATAGACCAAAACTTAAAGATATTAGAAACCTCCATCACAGCTTTGTGGGAATCTTTAACCTCTCTCTCTGATGTTGTTTCATACAACAATCGAGGGTTGGACCTCCTCTTCATGAGAGAATGGTGCCTTTGTGCTGCATTGAGGGAAGAATGTTATTTTTATGGCAACAATACTGGAGTTGTAAAAAATTTATGAGTAAAATAAAAGGATGCCTTGAAGAGTGTCAACGAAAGAGAGAGGCCCAAAAAGGGTGGTTTGAGTCTTGGTTCACACAGTCCCCCTGGTTAACTATACGTTTATCAACCTTGGCCAGTCCAATAATAATACTCACATTCTTGCTAACTATAAAACCCTGTTTGCTCAACCATGTATTTTCATTTCTCCAAGCTCAAATTAGACAAGTTAAACTTATGGAAATACCCCACTAGCAGACATAGAATGTGACACCACTCCAATGATCACTTTTATGATTAAAAGTAGCCAGAAGAAGACGTGGGGAATGAAAGGTTAATAAAATGGTACTTGTCACTTCCTCTTTTTCTGTATGCTTAACAAAACACTGTTGAAATCTTGAGAACTGTTTGCTAATCTTGTTCCCAGAATGTGCTGTCTCCAACTTCCAAAATATATAATGTACTCCCTCTCCCGGTTGCATGCAAACTGCCCACTCGCCCTGACCCATCAATAAACTTCCCTCCCTGCCCTCTACAAGGAAAACACATAAGCTCTGCATAAGATGTCCTCAGGGCTCTCTGCTCTATTCAAGGGAGCTCTGAGCCCCAGCATGCTGGACCCCCAATAAACCCTTTGCTGTTCCATGAGACAGTCTCTTGGTGGTCTCTTCCTCCGACGCTCACCTGAACATTACTTGGATGATTGAATGTAGAAGAGAACATCCAGTCAAAAAGGGATAGTCGGTAGGATTAGGAAGATAGTCGGTATGTTTAGGAAGGAGAGTGAGTATAGGATTTGGAACAAAAGTTTTTTAGCAATAGGGTTTTGGTTAGAGAGTGAATGTAAATGTGAGCACATATGAACCATCACAATGATGAACTGGGGAAAATATGTAGGAAAGCAGATATCAATAGAGACATTATGAAATCAGGCAAAGTATAAAGTGTGTGATAGAATTAGGCATTTTCAACAGGGTTGATTTTGGATATATTATCTTAGGAAGAAACGAATATATTGTCACAAATAGGATTGACTTTTGAGAGCATTAGGCAACCTGGACATGGATGTTTTTAGTAATCCATGTTCACTTTACATTTAGGCTTTGGTAGAAACATAAGTGTGACCTTTTCTTTTTGTGTCCAGAATATTACTGGGTTAAATTGTATATGTAGATCAGGTGACATGAATATTTCTTCCACCATTTCTGGGAGCCATAATTTGAATACGTATAAATTAGTATTGAGTTTACAATGAGGTGTAATCTGTGTCTATGAATATAGAGACAATGCATGAATAGACTATACTGTGAATAAATAATATAACTGGTTCCACTTTAAATAATGGATTGATTTGATATCTGAAAATATATAAGAAATCTTATATTGATATACAATCATTCATTCCATCCAGTTATACATCTAATGGTAATATTAGGGTTATGGTTTATCATGAACGGTGTGTGAGTTTTGCTTCAAAAGGGATTATGGATATCGAAAATAATGGGTTTGGTAAGAAGTCTCATGAAAAGACCAGTCAAGAAACATGGAGGAATACATGTGTTCTGAAACAGAAAATTATTGAAAGTGAAACACATACCCATAATTTTGCTAACTTGTGGATGAAATATATACTCTATTATGTGCATTACCTGAAGAAATAGTAATGTACCAGTGGCGAATAAGAATGAACATGAAAATACACATCATGTCCCATAGGAATCTACTTGCATTAATGAGAAACTGGGTCAATTATTGTAGAAATATTAGGATATGTATGCACCATTCACTGAAGTTAGTTTTCATTACTAGGAAGCAAATATGTATTTCAGGTGGGTGAATATTTCAGAGAATAACCTTTTGAAATGTTGACTATAAATCCACATACATGAATATGAAAAAATTTAGGGAGTGTATAATAAGGCATATATATTTTATATTTTAAAAAAATCTGGAGTGTGTATATATACACAGAGAGAGAGAGAGAGACATTAAAAAGTAGCACTATATATGCCAATCGAAATTCACCGTGATATATATATCTTAAACAGATAGAAAAATATTCAATTTACTGAACATGGATTTATGTATAATATTGTTCAACTAGGAGGCTCACACATAGGATGAATTTTCAAATCCCATAGCGTTTAGGTGGAGTGATCACTTCTCATCATTTGTATCTGTCAAGTCAGACACCTCACAAGAACGTATGTGTGATACCAGGTAGTATTCTATATGTGCATATAAAAATAGATGTGCTCAATAGGTTACATAAAATGGGAGAGAGGAATTCACATATTTGTTAAATTTAAAAATACATGGAGAACTATTTCAATTTAAATCGACTAGATTTATAGCACCTACATTTTGTCATGCAAAAGCCATGTCCAACTATACACCATGCCTCCTCTGAACTGCTTGTATTTATATTCTGTTTGGGTTATTTTTCTCCATCTTATTAGGATTAGTAGTCAGGGACAAGTAGGGTATGGGTTAGTGTCACGGATTCAGTATTTCAAATGGAAAATAGGAAAATAAATCCAATGTGTATGCAAATATGTGCCACAAAAAATATTCCCACTCTCATCCAGAAAAATGCCTTGAAATTATCTTCGCCCCAGGTAAAACACAATTAGAAAAGAAGAGTTAGAAAATCTGTGAATACATATGTGGAATGGAAAATGCTCAGGAGTTCACAACCTTGGAGGTGGTAGAGGAGTTTCCAAAAGTAAGGGACAGTGTAAACACTCCACAATCATGGAGCTATGCTGGCCTAAAGACTTCTTGAGAAACTGCCTCTGAGTTTGGGCATTTGAAATATATGTTGTTGTCAGGAGCTTTAGCTTCCTTTGAAGTGAGACCATCAAACCTGGGTCAGTATCTATGTGACCTGGAGGACATGGTTTCTTATTTTCCGATGAACATGAGGCAGCAGTGCTGAAGTCTCTTTGTAGGTAAACTGTGGCCTCTTCGGGCAAAGTGACTCCCCGTGTGGACTTTGAAGCCATTTGGTCATCCTCCACTTTTCGTGGTGTTTTTTGCTGCTGCACTGGGAGTTTGGTATTTGATTCATGACATACAAGGAGTTCAACTGGGACACAGTGCATGAGGGAGTCGTGTAACGTGTGGTGGGTCAGGCTCTGCAGGAGAATGCACCAAATGGGCTTCTATCCCACATTGCTTGCCGCCTTGACCATAGCAACCTAATTCTGAACATTGCCCTGAAAACTCTGCATATAACAAGATGCCTTTTCATATAATGGTCTCCTGGCTGCATCAAGTCAGTCACAAGCCATTTGGACGCCAATGGCAGATCCACATGGCCACATCACAGATGTATTATCACACACCTGCCTACCACTGCTCTAGGCCCACTACTCAGCAGGCTCCAACTTACTGGCATCTCTGTTCTACACCATTTTCATGAAACCCAGTCAATCAAGGCACTGTCTGTTACACTCATGATCAGCAACAGGACATCCAATGGTTCTCCAGTGCCATCTGGTCATTGGGAATTTCAAAAATTTCATGGTGTTTATCTTTCCATTTTTCAAGAATGAAGTTGGAGGCACTTTGGGGTTTCCATTCATCCAGGAACCATTACATGGGGAGGAAGCTCATTTCAATGAAAGCTCTGAGGAACTCTAACAGGCAAGGCTTCCCAAACACTGGCCAAAAGGTCACATGAAGCCAGGCCCATTGAGGTCTACAACGTGAGGTCCATGTGTCTTTTGACTCTAACTATGGCTGCCAAGTTTTTCAGAATAAAATCATGTGATATCCTTGCTGAGATTTTCAGCTCTCTGTGGAAAGCCATCCTGGGCCTAGATCTCAGGTTTCAAGGGCAACTCTCATGTGTGGCCTCCTACAATGCCAACACAATTAATGGCAATACTTCTCTGAGGTCAGTTCCAGAACTCAGTCTCCAAGGAGAATCACACCAGAGTTCAAGCCCATGTGGACCCTGTCATCTCTTCCAACCGCCACACAAATGACCACAATTAAAACCAAAACATTCCCACATGGCCCTCATCTCCATCCATATAGGCACTCATCATAAACTCTGGCTGGAGGTTTCCATGAGCGATGCAGCCCAAGACAGTGTCCAAAATATCCACCATTGCCCCTCATTTGTCTAAATTTAGGGTGGTCTGGAAGCCCTTTCTGTGAACCAAGAGTGATCAAATAGGCGTGCCGTTAATACTGCTCTGCTTCTCCAATTTGAGGCCTACTGACTGTCAGGTATAGATTGCTAATGTGATTTGGCATCATGAGAGAAACCAAGCACTTATGCAGGACTTTGAATAACTCATTTGACCTATAGGAATCCTATTCTCACTTGATGGACGTCAGGAACCTAACAGAGGAAGGCAAGAGACTTCATCCACAATGACTGATCCTTTTGCTTTTTTGGTTTTGGATGCACACATGGGATCTTCTTTAGATTTATCAGGAGCTGAGAATCTTAGCCACAGCCTCAACCAGGGCCTAGTGTCTGATTAAGACACATCCCTTTCCAAAGAAATTAAGCAATGAGCCACAGGTGATGCCCATTCATTTCCATTTGAAAACTGTTTCTTCAGGCTTCAAAAAGGGGTGGCCTGAAACAAAGACCTTCCTGACATTCAAGGCAACAGAACCATAGGTAAGCAAATGGCCCAAACCAGGGTTTCTCCAATGAGACTTTACTGGTCACACTAATATCTGAGATGTTCCCATTCCCTTCAGCTATCAAGAACATGGCCATGTCACAGAGCATGGAGGTTGTACATATCTTGGACAATAAATCATGAGCTCATTCTGGAGAGTGGCCAGAATTCAGGAAGAAAACCGGAACTTAGGAAGTTAGTAGTTGTTTCCTATCCATAAGACAAGCCACAGTCTATTCATCACTTATGAACGATGAATGCTGGGAAGCTTTCTACTAGACAGGACACCTCCATTGATGTATTCTCTTTTCTAATGTCTAAAACCACGGACACAGTGGATACACAGACATAGAAACACTCGCCTTGTCAAAAGAGTTACTATCAACAGTAGACTCCAAAGCAAACGAACCACCTTTTTTACCTATTCGCAGAATATGAGACTGCTGCGCCCCTCCCCTGACTCAGGCAATGGCAAGGCCCTACTGAGGTGGATGGCGCAAGGCGTCCATCCTCTGGAGGAGCGCAGTATGTTTCTGGGAATGGGCTGATTTGTTTTTGTATTCCTTTAATAAGTATACTTGTGACTTCTCATATGACCATTAAGTATGAAGGAAAAAACATGACTTTCCCAATTAATACAACTACTTCTAAAGAATGGATCTGTTTGCTCTAAATGCAATGATTCAGCTGTGGAGTGTAAATTGTTAATGTCTAATGAAAAACTCCCTGTATTCCTGTCAAGGAAGTTTTTGAGAAATTAAATTAAAATCTAGAGAAGAAAAATTAATGTTAAGAAGACAGATTAGTGCTTAGTACTGGGCAACTTGTTCTTGTTCCTGTGCACAATGGTTTGTGCTCTTACTCTTGTTTGATTAAAACTAATAACAAGTCAACCACTTGCCATAACCATGGCACCGGTTCCAGTCAGTAAGTCAAGAAAGAATAGTCAAGGTATAGGCCAATAGTTTGGGACATTTGTAACTATTATTAAAAGTTAACTAAGCAAAAACAGCTCAAAGCAAAACACGAACTGAAAGTACAAATGTTTGCTTATGTATAAGCCAAGATACATTCTTCTATTCTGATTGTAGCTAGGTAATATTTTGTTTCTTTGAATAATGATTCCTGTTTTGTAACCACAAAGTACTGTGAGCCTGCCAAAATGAAAAGTATATATGATCAAGTTCACAAGTAAAGATTGGGATCAACACCTGCACTTTGGTGTCTGTGTTGTTTCTCCACCCCTCTTTCGCCGACTCCTCACCATCCGTTCGTCTCCTGAGACCCCCTGTTGGAGCTGGTCTCCGACATCTGGCGCCCCCCGAACAGGGACGATCGGTAATCCGTAAGTCTGATGCATTCATTTCATTCAGAAGTTTTCGGGTGAGGATAGGATTCTTACCTAGGGTACTGCAGACCCCTTAGCAAGGTGCTAAGTAAGTGAAGGGTAAGTAATCAGAGAACTTATTTTGAGAAGTCATGGGCCATAAAGAGTCTAAAGAAAGAGGACTCTTTATTGATATAGCTAAGCATATACTCCATAAACGGGGCATTTCAGTTTCTTCTAAGCAGTTAAGACATTTTTTTCATTTTATTCAAGAATGCTCTCCTTGGTTCCCTGAGGAAGGAACCTTAAATTTAGAAACATGGAAAAAACTAGGTAAAGAGATGAAAGTTTATTATGATCATCATGGGCCAGAAAAGATTCCTGTAGATGCTTTTGCATTATGGAATGTTTTTAAAGATGCTTTGGATCCGACCCATGAGGCAGTTTGTTTGGCTCGTCAAGTGACTGAGTCTGAACAAACCCCCTTAATTGGGGCTGCTGCTACATCTAGATTTTATAAAACTACATCCCCTCAAAAACAGTCTCAATCTGATGATGAACAAGGGGATGAAGAGGAGGATAAACAACTTTCTCCTCAAGATCAGGAGGACTTAGAGGAGGCTGCAGCTCGATATCATAACTCTGATTGGCCACCAAATTTGTTAGTCTCTATGTCTCCTGTGCCTCCTACACAGCCCTCTGCTCCTCCTGATTATTCTCAACAATATAAGACACCTAAAAAACAACCTAAAAATCTTCCCTTTCTGGGAGCCATCACTGAAGCAAAAAATCAGGGTGATTATTCTTTATGCTTTCCTGTTATCCCTCAAGGAGAATTTGATGACTCACCTCAATGGGAACCTCTTCCCTTTAAATTAATAAAAGAATTAAAAACCTCTGTTACTAATTTTGGTCCAACTTCCCCTTATACTTTACAATTGGTAGACTCAGTTGCTGCTGAATGGCTTACGCCTTTTGACTGGCAGCAGACAGCCAAATCCTGTCTGCCTCCTGGACAATATTTACTCTGGAAATCTGAATTTGAAGATCAAGCAAAACAATTAATAGGAAGAGGTATTATTAAAAGAGGACAAAAATATACTTTAGGTATGTTACTGGGTACTGGAGATTATGCTTCTCCTCAGAGCCAACTTTCCCTTAACAAAGAAACCTTAACTGAAATCTCAAAGTGTGCTGTTACTGCATGGCGAAGCTTACCCAGTTCTGAAACAAAACAAAATTTTCTTTCTAACATTAAACAACAGGCTACAGAGTTATATGAAGATTTTGTGGCCCGCCTACAGGAAACTGTTTCTAAGATTATTACTAATACTGAAGCTGCTGATATACTTATAAAGCAGTTGGCCTTTGAAAATGCTAATCCCACTTGTCAAGCTTTACTTCGACCCATTAGAAAAACAGGGTCTTTATCTGATTTTATTCGTATATGCATGGATTCTACTCCAGCCCATATTCAGGGGATTGCTATTGCTGCTGCATTACAAGGCAAGACTTACTCACAGTTTTTAAAGGGTTATAGTACTAAAAATAACAATAAAAATTTTCCTTCAAAAAATAATACCCCTAATATTAAAGGTCAATGTTTTTCTTGTGGACAAACAGGACATTTTAGTCGTGATTGCCCAAATAAGCTATCTAATAAAAATCCTTTTATACAAAATAATCCTCCAAAAATTCCCTGCCCCAGGTGTCATAAAGGCTTTCATTGGGCCAAAGATTGTAGATCAAAATTTGACAAGGATGGAAACCCTATAGTCCCTACTTCTCAGAATCCAACGGAATCAAAAAACGGACAATGGGGCTCCCCCCGGGCCCCACAAAACAACAGGGGCTTTCCCAGACAAATCCCTTCTTTCGTGGGCTCTCAATTAGCGACTTGGCCCGAGCAACTCCAGGAAGTGCAGGATTAGACTTGCCCTCTTCAGTTCATGCTATACTTACTCCAGATTCTGAAGTTACTTTGATTCCAACTGGGGTCTATGGACCTCTTCCCCAAGGCTATTTTGGTCTAATATTAGGAAAAAGTTCTCTATCTTCCCAAGGCATTTTTATCTTGCCAGGTATTATTGATTCAGATTTCCAGGGAGAAATTAAAGTTATAATTCAACCTCCAGTTAAAACTGTTCAAATTAGACCTCAGCAAAAAATTGCACAAATTTTAATTATTCCTTATTTAAACAATCCTAATACTGTACTTAAAAGTAATAGAGGAGATCAAAGTTTTGGTTCTAGTAATGTTGTTGCATGGATACAAAAGATTACACAATCTAGACCTATGAAATATATTTCTGTGGAAGGTTTACAAATAAAAGGTATTTTGGATACAGGAGCTGATGTTTCTTGTATAGCTGGAAAAGACTGGCCTCCTTCTTGGCCCACTAGTAAGTCTCCTTCTACTCTTATAGGATTGGGACTTGCCTCCAATGTTGCCAAGAGTACACAAATATTACATTGGCAATGTGAAAAAAAAACTGGGACTTTTCAGCCTTATGTCATCCCCTCTTTGCCTTTTACTTTATGGGGACGAGACATTTTACAACAATTTAATGTTGTTCTGACAAATGATATACCTCAGATTTCAAAACAGCCTTTTTCTTAGGGGCCGCTGTCCTTAAAGAGGCTGATCCTATTGTTTGGAATTCCAACAACCCTGTTTGGGTGGATCAGTGGCCCTTAACTCAGGAAAAACTGGATGCTGCCTCTCATCTAGTTAAAGAGCAATTAGAGTTGGGACATATAGAACCATCTACTAGTCCTTGGAATACTCCTATTTTTGTTATAAAAAAGAAATCTGGCAAATGGAGACTCCTACAGGATTTAAGAGCTATTAACAAAACTATGGAAACCATGGGAGCTCTACAACCAGGCCTCCCTTCTCCTGTGGCTATACCAAAAGGACAATATCTTGCAGTTATAGATCTACAGGACTGTTTTTTTACCATTCCTCTTGCAAAACAGGATTGTAAACGTTTTGCTTTTAGTTTACCATCTTCTAATTTACAAAGACCTTTCCAAAGATTTCAATGGAAAGTTTTGCCTCAGGGAATGAAAAATAGCCCCACCTTATGTCAAAAGTTTGTTGATGCAGCCTTAGTGTCCACGAGAAGTAAGTTTCCATCTGGATATATAATTCATTATATGGATGATATTTTATTAGCTCATGCTGATTATTTGATACTCCAACAAATACTTAATTTTATGATTACAAGTTTACAAGACTGGGGATTAAAAATTGCTCCTGATAAAATTCAAACTCAGGCTCCTTTTTCTTACCTAGGAAGATTAATTAATTCCAACAATATAACTTCTCAAAAAATACAGATTAGGGTTGATTCTTTACATACTTTAAATGATTTTCAAAAACTTCTTGGGGATATTAATTGGATTAGGCCTTACTTAAAATTAACCACTGCTGACCTTAAACCTTTATTTGAAATTTTACAGGGAGATTCAAATCCAAATTCACCTAGACAATTATCTCCTGAGGGAAAGAAGGCTTTATTTAAGGTGGAGAAGGCTATTTCAGATCATTATTTACAACAAATAGACTACAATAAGCCCTGGATGTTAATAATCTTACAGACTTCACACACTCCTACTGGATGCCTATGGCAGGATGATCCTTTAGAATGGATTCATTTGCCTTCTACTCCAAAAAAGATTAATATTTCATATCCCACCCAGGTGTCATCATTGATTTGTAAAGGTAGACTTCGAAGTAGAGAGCTCTTTGGACGAGATCCATCCTCCATTATTATTCCATATAAAAAGGAACAATTAGATTTCTTATTAAATGTTAATGATGAATGGCCTATAGCATTACAGGGATTCTATGGAGAAATATTGTTTCATTTGCCTAACCACCCATTACTACATTTTATGACTAAGGTAAATACTATTTTTCCTAAAAACTTTTCTCATGTGCCCCTTGATGAGGCTTCTCTAATTTTTACAGATGGATCCTCTAATGGAATAGCTGTTACTATTATAGATGACCAAGAGCCAATAGTTCAACAAACAACTGAAACCTCTGCTCAAAGGACGGAATTAATTGCTATTATAACTGCTTTTGAAAAGGTTACACAGCCTTTTAATCTTTATACTGATTCCCAATATATAGTTAATCTCTTTCCAGCCATAGAAACATCTTCTTTGTCCTCTCATTCATCAATTATTAATATATTACAAAAGTTACAAAAATTAATATTACAGAGATCCTATAAATTTTTTATTGGACATATTAGAGGACATTCTGACTTACCTGGACCTTTAGTGGCAGGAAATGCTAAAGCTGATTTATTAACTAGGACTGTTTATAACGTTATTGAACAAGCTACTAAAGATCATCAATTACATCATCAAAATTCTGCTGCTCTTAGAGCACAGTTTCATATAACTAAAGAACAAGCTAGACAAATTGTTAAACAATGTCAAATCTGTCCTACTCACTTTCCTTCTCCACAGATGGGTGTCAACCCTAGGGGTTTATTACCTAACAAATTGTGGCAGATGGATGTTACTCATATTCAAGAGTTTGGAAAGTTATCTTTTGTTCATGTTTGTGTGGATACTTTCTCACATGTTATTTTTGCTACAGCACGTACTGGAGAAGCTTATAAGGATATTGCCCAACATCTTTTTGCCTCCTTTGCATATATGGGATTACCTCTTCATATTAAGACAGACAATGCTCCTGCTTATATTTCAAAAACCTTTAAACACCTATGTCAGACACTTAACATAGTTCATTCCACAGGCATCCCCTATAACCCACAAGGACAAGCCATAGTGGAAAGAGCTCATCAGACCTTAAAATCTCAAATTAATAAATTAAAAGAGGGGGAACTACATTATAGCTCTCCTCATCAAATTCTTCAACATGCTCTATTTGTTATTAATCATTTAAATGTAAATGATTCTAAATTAACTCCAATGCAACGTCATTGGTCTGAGCAAACAGTAACGCAAAAACCTTTAGTTAAATGGAAAGATCTTCTTACTGGACAGTGGAAAGGACCTGATATTCTCTTAACATCGGGTCGAGGATATGCTTGTGTGTTTCCACAGGACGCTACTTCACCTTTGTGGATTCCAGATCGACTCATCAGACATTATGACTCACCCATATCGCAGGCGGAGGTTCCTCCCCAAGCCATACCCAAGGATGCCATCGACCCAGGATGAAGAACTTGCCGAAGACATGACTAATCTTCACCTTCATTCCCCCCGACAGGCACGAGCAACATTGACATCAAAATTACCTTCCTGGGGTCAAATAAAACATCTGACCAGTCAGGCACAAAACTTGGTTGTTAACCAAGGTGCCTCTGCCTCTCCTGAAAAGGTGTTTCTTGCTATGCTAGCACTCTTATCCTGTCAGGTATCACTGATTTCTGCTAATCAATCTTATTGGGCTTATTTTCCTGACCCTCCTCTTTTAAGAGTTACTGATTGGGGAAAACTTAATATTAAGGTGTTTACTGATAATCCTGATTTGTTAGGAGGGATTTCTGACTCCCTTATTCCTCATAAGATGTCCTATAATATTAATTTCAAGGGTTTAATAGAAGAGACTCCTATTTGCTTTGCTACTGATAATAAATTCATCCCTCAAGGATGTATGCCTATTAATTATAGACAATATTTTACTGATTGCCCTCCTGGCTTCCCAGACATGGATGATAAAAAGAGGAGCCTTTGGCTCCTCGAAATGGTTTCTTTAGGATATTATATAGTTAATGAAACCTATGTTAATAAAACATTACCTGAAGCCATTGATCCATGTGGATTAAAGAATAACAAAAAAGATTTTTATTGGAATAATATGATTGATCCTTGGGAAGAATTTCCTCATTGGTTTCAATGTGGATTTATACAAAGGGCACAAGTCTTTCAGCCTAAGTCTTCAGATGTTAAGATCTATGATTGGTCTGCTTCTGCCCCTCATTTTGATTATAAAAATTATTTTAAGACTAAATCTCAAAAATTTAATCATACTGAAGGAATGTATACAAGTTCTCCTATTCATAGATGGTTCTCACCTGGTTGGGTCACTCCCATATTTCAGAGTGAGCTCCCTAATGGAAAGGTTTCATACTTCCCAGATCTTTTTAGATTAATTGCAGCTACTAATATGGTTCTTTTAACCAGACCTGGTAAAACTCCAGAACCTTTCAATGTTCGTGCTTGCATTAATGCTCCTCATGCTATTTTAGTAGGTAATAATAATACCTTGACAATTAATCGTAATAATAGTGTTTATTCTATTTCCTGTGATCAATGTATGTTAACTAATTGTATACATGCTAATCTTCCAAAAAACTACACTACTTTTATAATTATACATCAGCCTTCCTATGTAATGATTCCTGTCCTTCTTAATGATGATTGGTATGATGATGAAGGGTCACAAATTCTTAAAAATTTTAATGAATTAATTAGACCTAAGCGATTTGTTGCAACATTAATTTTAGGAATTACAGCATTAATAGGAATTATTACTTCTTTAGCTTTATCTACTACAGCTTTAGTTAAAGAAATTCATACTGCTCATCATGTTAATGATTTATCTCATAATGTTTCATTAGCATTAGCTATTCAAGAAAAAATAGATAAGAAATTGGAGGCCCGAATTAATGCCTTAGAGGAAGCTTTATTATATGTAGGAAACTAGATTCAAAATATAAAAACTCAAATGACAACCAAATGTCATGCTAATTTCAAATGGATCTGTGTTACTCCCTTAAAATATAATCAAACTAAATATGGATGGAATCAAGTACAAACTCATTTATTAGGGATCTGGAATAAAACTGAAATAGGCCCCAATATACAAGATTTACAACAACAAGTAAAATATATAAGTAAGGCTTATTTATCTACTGACTCTACAGCTGACTTTGCTGCAGATTTATACAAAAATGTACAAAAAACTATTTCCAATAGTACTTGGTGGTCATATATGATTAATATTGGTTTTGGCTTTTTATTCATTGTTCTTGTTTGTCTCATTCTTCCAGTCCTCTTCAGACTTGTCTGGAAATCAATCAGAAGCATCTCCGTCCAAATCGAACACCTCAAATTAAAAAATAAAAAAGGGGGAAATGCTGCGCCCCTCCCCTGACTCAGGCAATGGCAAGGCCCTACTGAGGTGGATGGCGCAAGGCGTCCATCCTCTGGAGGAGCGCAGTATGTTTCTGGGAATGGGCTGATTTGTTTTTGTATTCCTTTAATAAGTATACTTGTGACTTCTCATATGACCATTAAGTATGAAGGAAAAAACATGACTTTCCCAATTAATACAACTACTTCTAAAGAATGGATCTGTTTGCTCTAAATGCAATGATTCAGCTGTGGAGTGTAAATTGTTAATGTCTAATGAAAAACTCCCTGTATTCCTGTCAAGGAAGTTTTTGAGAAATTAAATTAAAATCTAGAGAAGAAAAATTAATGTTAAGAAGACAGATTAGTGCTTAGTACTGGGCAACTTGTTCTTGTTCCTGTGCACAATGGTTTGTGCTCTTACTCTTGTTTGATTAAAACTAATAACAAGTCAACCACTTGCCATAACCATGGCACCGGTTCCAGTCAGTAAGTCAAGAAAGAATAGTCAAGGTATAGGCCAATAGTTTGGGACATTTGTAACTATTATTAAAAGTTAACTAAGCAAAAACAGCTCAAAGCAAAACACGAACTGAAAGTACAAATGTTTGCTTATGTATAAGCCAAGATACATTCTTCTATTCTGATTGTAGCTAGGTAATATTTTGTTTCTTTGAATAATGATTCCTGTTTTGTAACCACAAAGTACTGTGAGCCTGCCAAAATGAAAAGTATATATGATCAAGTTCACAAGTAAAGATTGGGATCAACACCTGCACTTTGGTGTCTGTGTTGTTTCTCCACCCCTCTTTCGCCGACTCCTCACCATCCGTTCGTCTCCTGAGACCCCCTGTTGGAGCTGGTCTCCGACATGAGACAAAACCACAAACTCACACCCACACACATAAAGTCACCTCATTCCCAAAAGTGGATCTGTGACTATCTGGAGTGTCCTCTGACTGGTGGGCCATACTATGTTCCTCTCGAAATGGCCTTTCCTCTCTCAGATTTTGTCTCCTTGGCCAACTCTGTGATGCTTTGAGGAGCCTGCAGTTAGCCACTACCTGCTATCTCAGGAAAGGCCTCTCTTCAGAGCTCAATTGGCATTTGGCCATCCTCAAATCAGTAGGTACCAAGAAGGTCTGAATCTGTACTTGGTAAATACAAACAAGTGAGCCCACTGGGACTGGGACTGGGACTGGCTCTCGGTGCCTGGCTTCTTGCATCACAATTTCAGAGAGTTCCATCACCAAGGAAGTTAGCTAGGACACTTCCTTCAGGAACTGAATGAGGTCACTGCCTTGGCAACAACTTTGTCCTAACCGTTGCTTCCAAGGGTTCCATGAGATGGAGGCTGCTCCTACTTTGTGTGACAATTTGACTTGTTACAATGGTATATCAAAATAGGCACCTGGGAACAGCTCTCCACGCAGGCCTGCTTAGGTCCATCTTCTCTACATTAAGAAGAGAAAGGCTGATGCATACACATCCCTTCGTCCTGTTCAGGTTGTTTGCCATGAAGATGCATTTTGCTCTCTCAGATCCTTCATCGCTGCCTACATCTTCTCCAGGGATCATTTCTGCATCGAACTTTGAGGTTCTCAGCAGTTGGAAGATACCCTACATTCCTGTATTGTAAGGCGAACTCTGTCCCTGCTCTTTTGTAATTTTAGATTGAAGCAACAGTGTATGGTTAGGGTTAATAACAGGTTCGATTTGGGCAAGGAATCATTATGCGGGATGAATAATGGTATTGGGAACCTGCAATATTTATAGGAATATAGAGATGAAATATAAGTATGAAAACAGAAATCTAGGTAAGATTTGAAGCTCAGAAATGAATTGGGCAACTGATTGCGATACGTAGCTTTGAATTACGTTCTAGATACATGTTTCAGAAAAATCGATATACAATGGCATAGGATCTTGTACCTTGGATGATTGAATGTAGTAGAGAACATCTACTCAAAAAGGGATAGTCGATAGGATCAGGAACATAGTCAGTATGTTTCGGAAGAAGAGTGAGTATAGGATTTGGACCAAAGTTCATAAGCAATAGGGTTTCGGTTAGAGAGTGAATGTCAATGTCAGCACATGTGAAGGGTCAGTCACAATGTTGAACTGGAGAAAATATGTAGGAAAGTAGATATCAATAGAGACATTAGGAAATCAGGCAAAGTACAAAGTGAGTGAAAAAATTAGACATTTTCAATGGTATTGAGGTTGAATATATAATCTTAGGAAGAAACAAATATGTAGTCACCAACAGGATGATCATTTGAGAGCATTAGGCAACCTGGACATGGATGTTTTTAGTAATCCATGTTCAGTTTCCATTTAGGCTTTGTCACAGTCATACGTGTGAATTTTGCATTTTGTGTCCAGAATACTACTGAGATAACATGCATATGTAGATCAGGTGACATGAGTATTTCTTCCACCATTTCTGGGAGCAATATTTTGAAGATGTATAAATTAGTATTGGGGGTACAAAGAGGTGTAACCTGTGTCTATGAATATAGAGATAATGCATGAATAGACCATACTGTGAATAGATAATATAACTGGTTCCACTTTACAAAATGTATTGAATTGATATCTGAAAATATATAAGAAATCTTACATTAATATAAAATCATTCATTCCAACCAGTTATACATCTAATGGTGATATTATAGTTATGATTTATCATGCAGTGTGTGTCCGTTTTGCTTCAAAAGTGATAAAGGAATTCGAAAATAATGTGTTTGGATAGAAATCTCATGAAAAGATCAGTCAAGAAACATGGAGGAATCCATGTGTTCTAAAGCAGGAAGTGATTGAAAGTGAAACAAATGCCTATAAATTTGCTAACCTGTGGAGGAAATATATATCCTATGATGTGCATAAACTGAAGAAATTGTAATGTCCCAGTGTTGAATAAAAATGAACATCGATAAACACATCATGTCCCATAGGCATCTACTTGCATTGATGATAAACTGTGTCAGTTACTATAGAAATATTAGGATTTGTATGCACCATTCACTGAAGTTAGTTTTCAGTGCTAGGAAACAAATATGTATTTCAGGTGGATGAAATTTTTTGAGAATAATCTTGTGAAAAGTTGATTATAAATCCACATTCATGAACATGAATAAAATTAGGGAGTGTATATAAGACACATATATTTCATATTTTGAAAAATAGAAGGAGAGAGTGTATATATATATATATATATATATATATATATATATATATATACACACACACACAGACACACACACATACACACCCAGAGACATTAAAAATAGCAATATATGCCAATCAAAATTCACCATGAAATATATATCATCCGAAGATCCAAAAATATTCATTGTACTGAACATGGATTTGTGTATAATTTTGTTCAACTAGGAAGCTCACCCATAGGTTGAATTTTCAGTTCCAACGACATTTAGAAGGAGTGATCTTTTCTCTCAATTTGTATCTGCCAAGTTAGCCACCTCACAAGAATGTACGTGTAGTACCAGGTAGGATTCTCTATGTGTATATAAAAATATATTTGCTGAGTAGGCTACAGAGAAAGAGAGACAAGAATTCACATATTTGTTATCTTTAAAACCACATGGACAACTATTGCAACAAAAAATTGTCTAGATTTATAACCCCTAACCTTTAAAATGCAAAAGGCAAGTCCAACTATACACCATGCCTCCTCTGAACTGCTTGTATTTCTATTATGTTTGGGTTATTTTTCTGCCTCATATTAGGATTAGTAGTCAGAGACTAGTAGGGTGTGGTTTAGTGTCAGAGATAAAGTATTTGAAATGGAAAATTGGAAAATGAATCCAATATGTAATCAAATATGTCCTACACAAAAGTCTTCCCACTCTCATCCAGATAAATCCTTTGATATTACCTTCACCCCATGTAAGATGCAATTCGAAGAGAAGAGTTAGAAAATCTGTGAATACATATCTGGAATGGAAAATGCACAGGAGTTCACAACCTTGGAGGTGGTAGAGGAGTTTCCAAAAGTAAGTGACTGTGTAAACACTCCACAAACATGGAACTCTGCTGGCCAATAGCCTTCTTGTAAAACTGCCTCTGAGTTTGGACACTTGAAATATATCTTGTTGTCTGGAGCTTTAGCTTCATTTCTGGTGAGACCATCAAACCTGGATCTGCATCTATGTGACCTGGAGGACATCGTTTCTTATTTTCCATTGAACATGTGGTACCAGTGTTGATTTCTCTCTTTGTTGGTAAACTTTGGCCACTGGAAGCTTATTGTCTCCCTGAGTGGACTGTGAAGCCATTTGGTCATCCTGCCCTTTTTGTGGTGTTTCTTTCTTTTTTTTTTTAATTTTATTTTTTTATTGGTTGTTCAAAACCCTACAAAGCTCTTGACATATCATATTTCATACATTAGCATACATTAGCTTCAAGTGAGTTATGAACTCCCTTTTTTGCCCCAAGTACAGATTGCAGAATCACATGGGTTACACATCCACATTTTTACATAATACCATAATAGTAACTGTTGTATTCTGCTACCTTTCCTATCCTCTACTATCCCCCCTCCCCTCCCCTCCCATCTTCTCTCTCTACCCCTTCTACTGTAATTCATTTCTCACCTTGTTTATTTTCCCATTCCACTTACAACCTCTTATATGTAATTTAGTATAACAATGAGGGTCTCCCTCCGTTTCCATGCAATTCCCCTTTTCTCTCCCTTTCCCTCCCACCTCATGTCTCTGTTTAATGTTAATCTTTTCTTCCTGCTCTTCCTCCCTGCTTTATTCTTAGTTGCTCTCATTATATCAAAGATGACATTTGGTATTTGTTTTTTAGGGATTGGCTAGCTTCACTAAGCATAATCTGCTCTAGTGCCATCCATTTCCCTGCAAATTCCAAGATTTTGTCATTTTTTAGTGCTGCGTAATACTCCATGGTGTATAGATGCCACATTTTTTTAATCCATTCATCCATTGAAGGGCATCTGGGTTGGTTCCACAATCTAGCTATTGTAAATTGTGCTGCTATGAACATCGATGTGGCAGTATCCCTGTAATACGCTCTTTTAAGGTCTTCAGGGAATAGTCTGAGAAGGGCAATAGCTGGGTCAAATGGTGGTTCCATTCCCAGCTTTCCCAGGAATCTCCATACTGCTTTCCAAATTGGCCGCACCAATTTGCAGCCCCACCAGCAATGTACAAGAGAACCCTTTTCTCACTCCAGTAAGATTGGCAGCCATTATGAAATCAAACAACAACAAGTGCTGGCGAGGTTGTGGTGTTTCTTGATGCTGCAATGGGAGGTTGTTATTTGCTTCATGAAATAAAAGGAGTTCAACTAGGATATAGGGCTGGAGGGAGTTCTGTCACGTGTGTTGGGTCAGGGTGTGCAGGAGAATTCACCAACCAGGGTTCTATCCCACATAACTTGCCCCCTTGACCATAGCAACTTGATTGTGAACATTGCCCTGAAACCTCTCCATATAACAAGATGCCTTTTCATATAATGGTCTGCTGGCTGTACCAAGTCAGTCACGAGCTATTTGGAAGCCAATGGCAGATCCACATGGTGACACCACAGTTGTATTATCACACACCTGCCCACCACTGCTCTAGGCCCACTACTCAGCAGGCTCCAACTTACTGGCATCTCTGTTCTGCACCATTTTCATGAAACCCAGTCAATCAAGGCACTGTCTGTAACACAGCAATCAAGCCACTGTCTGCAACAGAACATCCAATGGTTCTCCAGTGCCACTTGGTCATTGGGAATTTCAAAAATATCATGGTATTTATCTATCCATTTTTCAAGAATGAAGTTGGAGGCACTTTGGGGTTTCCATTCTTCAAGGAACCATTACATGGGGAGGAAGCTCATTTCAATGAAAGCTCTGAGGAACTCTAACAGGCAAGGCTTCCCAAACACTGGCCAAAAGGTCACATGAAGCAAGGCCTATGGAGGTCTACAACGGGAGGTCCATGTGTCTTTTGACTCTTAACTATGGCTGCCAAGTTTTTCAGAATAAAATTATGCGATATCCTTGCTGAGATTTTCAGTTCTCTGAGGAAAGCCATCCTGGGCCTAGATCTCAGGTTTCAAAGGCAACTCTCATGTGTGGCCTCCTACAATGCCAACACAATTAATGGCAATACTTCTCTGAGGTCAGTTCCAGAACTCAGTCTCTAAGAGGAATCACACCTGAGTTCAAGACCATGTGGACCCTGTCATCTCTTCCAACCGCCACACAAATGACCACAATTAAAACCAAAATATTCCCACATGGCCCTCATCTTCAGCCGTATAGACACTCATCATAAACTCTAGCTGGAGGTTTCCATGAGGGATGCAGCCAAAGACAATGTCCAAAATATGCACCCTTGCCCCCCATTTGTCTAAATTCAGTGTGGCCTGGACACCCTTCCTTTGAACCAGGAGTGATCAAATAGGCCTGCTGTTAATGCTGCTCTGCTTCTCCAATTTGAGGCCTACTGACAGTCAGGTATAGATTCATTATGTGATTTGGCATCATGAGAGAACCCAAGTACTTCTGCAGGATTTGAATAACTCATTTGACCCATAGGAATCCTATTCTCACTTGATGGAGTTCCGGAACCTATCAAAGGAAGGCAAGAGACTTCATCTACAATGACTGATCTTTTTGCCATTTTGGTTTTGGATGCACACATGGGATCTTCTTTACATCTATCAGGAGCTGAGAATCTTAGCCACATCCTCAAACAGGGCCTAGTGTCTGATTAAGACACCATCCTTTTCAAAGCAATTAAGCAAAGAGGCACAGGAGATGCCCATTCATTTTCATTTGAAAACTGTTTCTTCAGGCTTCACAAAAGGGTGGCCTGAGGCAAAGACCTTCCTGACATTCAAGGCAATAGAACCATAGTTAAGCAAATGGACCAAAGCAGGGTTTCTCCACTGAGACTTTACTGCTCACACTGATGTCTGAGTTTTCCGAGATGTTCCCATTCCCTTCAGCTATCAAGAACATGGACATGTCACAGAGCTTGGAGGTGGTACATATCTTGCACAATAAATCATGAGCCTATTCTGGAGAGTGGCCAGAATTCAGGAAGAAAACAGGAACTTAGGATGTTAGTAGGTGTTTAAGATCCATAAGGCAAACCACAGTCCATTCATCAATTGAGCAGGATGAATGCTGGGAAGCTTTCTACTAGACAGGACACCTCCATTGATGCATTCTCTTTTCTAATGTCTAAAACCACGGACACAGTGGATACACAGACATAGAAAGTCGCCTTGTCAAAAGACTTACTAGAAACAGTCGACTCCAAACCAAACCAACCACCTTTCCTACCTATTCTCAGAACATGAGACAAAACCGCAAACTCACACCCACACACAAAGGCACCTCCTTCCCAAAAGTAGGTCTGTAACTATCCGGAATGTCTTCTGACTGGTGGGCCATACTATGTTCCCCACAAAATGGCCTCTCCTGTCTCAGATCTTGTCTCCTTGGCCAACTCTGTGATGCTTTGAGGAACCAACCGTTAGCCACTACCTGCTATCTCAGGAAAAGCTTCTCTTCAGAGCTCTACTGACATTTGGCCATCCTCACATCAGTAGGTACCAAGAAGGTCTGATCTGTACTTGGTAAATCCAAACAAGTGAGCCCACTGGGACAGGGACTGGGACTGGCTCTCGGTGCCTGGCTTCTTGCATCAAAATTTCCGAATGTTCCATCACCAAGGAAGTTAGGTAGGTCACTTCCTTCAGGAACTGAAAGAGGTCACTGCCTTGGCAACAACTTTGCCCTAACCGTTGCTTCCAAGGGTTCCATTAGATAGAGGCTGCCCCGACTTCCTTTGAAAATTTGACTAGTTTCAATTGTATATCAAAATAGGCACCTGGGAACAGCTCTCCATGCAGGTCTGGTTAGGTCAATCTTCTCTACATTAAAAAGAGAGAGGCTGATGCATACACATCCCTTTTTCCTGTCTAGATTGTTTGCCATTGAAGATGGCTTTTGCTCTCACAGGTCCTTCATAGCTGCTGACATCTTCTCCAGGGATTATTTCTGCATCGAACTTTGAGGTTCTCAGCAGTTGGAAGATACCCTACATTCCCGTATTGTAAGGCGAACTCTGTCCCTGCTCTTTTTTAATTTTAGATTGAAGCAACAGTGTATGGTTAGGGTTAATAACAGGTTCGATTTGGGTAAGGAATCATTATGCGGGATGAATAATGGTATTGGGAACCTGCAATATTTATAGGAATATAGAGATAAAATATAAGTATGAAAACAGAAATCTAGGTAAGATTTGAAGCTCAGAAATGCATTGGGCAACTGATTGCGATACGTAGCTTTGAATTACGTTCTAGATACATGTTTCAGAAAAATCGATATACAATGGCATAGGATCTTGTACCTTGGATGATTGAATGTAGTAGAGAACATCTACTCAAAAAGGGATAGTCGATAGGATCAGGAAGATAGTCAGTATGTTTCGGAAGAAGAGCGAGTATAGGATTTGGACCAAAGATCTTTAGCAATAGTGTTTTCGTTACAGAGTGAATGTCAATGTCAGCACATGTGAAGTGTCAGTCACAATGTTGAACTGCGGAAAATATGTAGGAAAGTAGATATCAATAGAGACATTAGGAAATCAGGCAAAAGTATCAAGTGAGTGAAAAAATTAAACATTTTCAACAGTTTTGAGGTTGAATATATAATCTTAGGAAGAAACAAATATGTAGCCAGCAATAGTATTGACATTTGAGAGCATTAGGCAACCTGGTCAGGGATGTTTTTAGTGATCCATGTCCAGTTTACCTTTAGGCTTTGGTACAATCATACGTGTGGCTTTTGCATTTTGTGTCCAGAATATTACAGTGATAACATGCATATGTAGATCAGGTGACATGAGTATTTCTTCCACCATTTCTGGGAGCAATATTTCAAATATGTATAGATTAGTATTGGGGGTACAACCAGGTGTACCCTGTGTCTATGAATATAGAGATAATGCATGAATAGACCATACTGTGAATAAATAATATAACTTGTTACACTTTAAACAATGTATTGAATTGATATCAGAAAATATATAAAAAATCTTTTATTGATATATAATCATTCATTCCAACCATTAATACATCTAATGGTCATATTACAGTGATGGTTTATCATGAAGTGTGTGTCCGTTTTGCTTCTAAAGTGATAAAGGAAATCGAAAATAATGTGTTTGGATAGAAGTCTCATGAACAGACCAGTCAAGAAACATGGAGGAATACATGTGTTCTGAAGCAGGAAGTGATTGAAAGTGAAACAAATGCCTATATATTTGCTAACCTGTGGAGGAAATATATATCCTACGATGTGCATAAAATGAAGAAATTTTAATGTCCCATTGTTGAATAAAAATGAACATCAATATACACATCATGTCCTATAGGAATCTACTTGCTTTGATGATAAACTGTGTCAGTTACTGTAAAAATATTAGGGTTTGTAAGCACGATTCACTGAAGTTAGTTCTCAGGACGAGGAAACAAATATGTATTTCAGGTGGTTGAACGTTTCTGAGGATAATCTTATGAAAAGTTGATTTTATATCCACATACATGAATATGAATGAATTTAGATAGTGTTTAATAAGACACATGTTTTTCATATTTTGAAAAATCTAGAGAGTATATATATATATATATATATATATATATATATATATATATATATACATATAAAACTCATGGAGAAATATTACAATGAAAATTTGACAAGATTTATAACACATACCCTTGATAAAGCAGAAGGCAATTCCAAGTATATACCATGCCTCCTATTAAAGGCCTGTATTTCTATTCTGTTAGTTTTCTTTTTATCCATCATATTAGCATTAGTAGTCAGAGTCTATTAGGGTATGTGTTAGTGTCGGGGATCAGTATTTCAAATGAAAATAGGAAAATAAATCTAATGTGTATGCAAATATGTGCTACACAAAAATCTTGCCACTCTCATCCAGAACAATTCCTTTACATTAACTTCACTCCAAGTAAGACACAATTAGTGGAGAGGAGTTCGAAAACCTGTGATTACATATGTGGAACTGAAAATGTTCAGGAGTTCACAACATTGGATGTGGTAGAGCAGTTTCCAAAAGTAAGGGAGAGGTTAAACACTCCACAAACTTGGAGCTCTGCTGGCCTTAGGACTTCTTGAGAAAATGCCTCTCAGGTTGGGAACATGAAATATATGAAGTTGTCAGGAGATTTAGCTTCCTCATTGTGACACCATCAAATGTGGGTCTGCATCTATGTGACCTGGAGGAAATGGTTCCTTATTTTCTAATGAACATGAGGCAGCAGTTCTGAATTCTTTCTTGGTAAACTGTGGCCACTGGGAGTTAAGTGTCTCCCCGTGTGGTCTGTGAAGCCATTTGGTCATCCTCCATTTTTGTGGTGTTTCTTACTGCTGCACTGGGAGTTTGAAATTGGCTTAATGAAATACAAGGAGTTCAACTGGGACACAATTCTGGAGGGAGCTCTGACACGTGTGATTGGTCAGGGTCTTCAGGAGAATGTTCGAAACATGGGTCTATCCCACATAGCTTTCCCCTTGACTATAGCAACCAGATTCTGAACATTGCCCTGAAACCTCTCAATAAAAAAAGATGCCTTTACATATAAGGGTCTGCTGCCTGCACCATATCAGTCACAAGTATTTTGGAAGCCAAAGGCAGATCCACGTGGTCCCACCACAGATATTTATTCACAAACGTATAGTCCACTGCTCTAGCCCCAATACTCAGCAGGCTCCAACTTACTGACATCTCGGTTCTATACCATTTTCATGACAACCAGTCAATCAAGGAACTGTCTGGTACACACATGATCAGCAACAGGACATCCAAAGTTTCTCCAGTGCCACCTGGTCATGGAAATTTCAAAAATTTCATGGTATTTGTGTAACCATTTTTCAAGGATGATGTTGGAGGCACTGTGGGTTTCAATTCATTCAGGAACCATTAAATGGTGAGTAAGCTCATTTCAATGAAAGCTCTGAAGAACTCTCACAGGCAAGGCTTCCCAATGAGTGCCCAAAAGTTCACATGAAGCCAGGCTCATTGAGGTCTACAATATGAGGTACATGTGTGTTTTGAGTCTCAACTATGACTTCCAAGTCTTTCAGTAAAAAAATCATGTGTTACCCTGGCTGAGATTCCCAGTGCTCGGTGGAAAGCCACCCTGGGCCTAGATCTCAGTTTCCAAGGGCTAATCTCATGTGTGGCCTCCTATAATCCCAAAACAATTCATGGCAATACTTCTCTCAATTCAGTTCCAGAACTCAGTCTCTAAGGAGTATCAGAGCAGAGTTCAAGCCCTGGTGGACCAAGTCATCTCTTCCAACCGCCACACAAATGACCACAATTAAAACCAAAACACTCCTACATGACCCTCATCTTCTTCCATAAAGACACTCATCATAACATATGGCTGGAGGTTTCCATGAGGGGCACAGCCCAAGACAGTGTCCAAAATAAGCTCCCTTGCCCCTCATTTGCCTAAAGTCAGGGTGGCTTGGACACCCTTCTTGTGAACCAGGAGTGATCTTTAAGGGTAAAAGAAATTGTAATTAAAGTGTAAAAGTTAAAGTGTAAAAGACCGGGTTTGTAAAGTTTCTAAGATTCAAGGCCTGATTTAAAATGTAAAGGACCAGGTATTGTTAAGTTCCTATGCTACATGAAAAATCTGAAATTCCTGTTACTTGTAGGACAATTTCTGGACTGCCCAGTAAATATTCCCCCTGATCGCCTGGTTGTTTAATAACCTAGGACCCTGTGGGGCTTGGCACATATGCATCGCAGGGCCTAATCTAATCAATTTGAATCTGTACCCCGCTGTAGAACTGACCTATCCCTCCTGCCTGACATGTTCCCACCAATGAATGAACTAATCATGTTTAGGATTTGTTGTTTGATTTTCCCGCAGTGTATGATGATTTGTTAAAAGATACTGTGATATATGTGAAGTCTCGCCCTCCCCAAAAAGTGTACTTAAGCACTGCTCAACCTCAGCTCGGAGATCTGGGCTGCTCTCCCTTCTTGAGTGACCACGGAGCCCTAGCATACTGGATTGGATCCTCAATAAATGTCTTTTGCTGTTGCATGAGCCGTGGTCTCATACATGAACATGAATGAATTTAAGGAGTGTATAATAAGACACATATATTTCATATTTTGAATAATCTATAGAGTGCAGATTTTTCACAAAACACATACAGAGATATTAAAAAGTAGCAATATATATGCCAATCAAAATTCATCATGAAATACATATCATACACAGATCCAAAAATATTTATTTTACTTAACATGGATTTATGTGTAATGTTGTTCAACTAGGAAGCTCACGCATAGGTTGAATTTTCAGTTCCTACAGCGTTTAGGAGGAGTGATCTCTTCTCACAATTTGTATCTGCCAAGTAGGCCACCTCACAATAATGTACGTGTGGTACCAGGTAGGATTCTATTTGTGCATATAAAAATACATGTGCTGAATAGGCAACAGAGAAAGGGAGACAGGAATTCACATATTTGATACCTTTCAAAACACATGGAGAACTATATCGATTAAAAATTAACCAGATTTTTAACAACTACCCTTTATCATGCAAAAGGCAAGTCCAACTATACACCATGCCTCTTCTGAACTGCTTGTATTTCTATTCTGTTTGGGTTATTTTTCTCCATCATATTAGCATTAGTAGTCAGAGTCTAGTAGGGTATGCGTTAGTGTCATGGATTCAGTAATTCAAATGGAAATAAAGGAAAATGAATCCATTGTGTATGCAAATATGCGCTACAAAAGAACTTTCCACTCTCATTCAGAGCAATGCCTTGACATTACCTTCACCCAAGTAAGACACAATTAGAGGACAAGAGTTAGAAAATCTGTGAATACATATCTGGAATGGAAAATGCTCAGGAGTTCACAAGCTTGGACATTTTAGAGGAGTTTTCAAACTTAAGGGACAGGATAAACAGTCCAAATTCATGGAACTCTGCTGGCCTAAAGACTTCTTGAGAAACTGCCTCTGAGGTTGGGCACTTGAAATATATGTTGTTGTCAGGAGCTTTAGCTTCCTTTGTAGTGATACCATCAAAGATGGGTCTTCATTTATCTGACCTGGAGGACATGGTTTCTTATTTTCCAAAAGAACATGAGGCAGCAGTGCTCAATTCTTCCTTTGAAGGTAAACTGTGGCCACGGAGGGGTAAGTGTCTCCCCGTCTTGACTGTGAAGCCAATTGGCCATCCTACAATTTTCGTGGTGTTTCTTGCTGCTGCACTGGGCTTTTGGTTTTTCCTTCATGAAATACAAGGAATTCAACTGGGACACAGTGCTGGAGCGAGTTCTGTCACGTGTGGAGGGTCAGGGTCTACAGGAGAATTCACCAACCAGACTTCTATCCCACATAACTTGCAACATTATCCATAGCAAACTGATTCTGAACATTGTCCTGAAACCTTTACATATAACAAGATGCCTTTACAGATAAGGGTCGGCTAGCTGCACCATGTAAGCCACAAGCCATTTGGAAGTCAATGGCAGACCCAAATGGCCCCACCACAGATGTTTTATCATACACCTGCACACCACAGCTCTGGGCCCACTTCTCAGCACTCTCCAACTTACTGGCATCTCTGTTCTACACAATTTTCATGAAATCGAGTCAGTCAAGGCACTGTCTGGTACACTCATGATCAGCAACAAGACATCCAAAGGTTCTCCAGTGCCACCTGGTCAGGGGAATTTCATGGTATTTATAGAGCCATTTTTCAAGGATGAAGTTGGAGGCACTGTGGGTTTCAATTCATTCAGGAACCATTAAATGTTGAGGAAAATCATTTCAATGAAAGCTCTAGAGAACTCTCACAGGTAAGGCTTCCGAAAGAGTGGCCAAAATACACATATATTTCATATTTTGAAAAATCTTGACAGTATATATATATATATATATATATATATATATATATATATAGATATATATAGATATATATAGATATATATAGATATAGATATATATACAAACACACACAGACATTAAAAACTAGCAATATATATGCCAATCGAAATTCATCATGAAATATATATCATCCACGTATCCAAAAATATTCATTTTACTGAACATGGATTTATGTATAATGTTGTTCAACTAGGAAGCTCACCCATAGGTTGAATTTTCAGTTCCAACAGCGTTTAGGAGGAGTGAACTTTTCTCACAATTTGTATCTGCCAAGTCAGCCACCTCACAAGAATATATGTGTGATACAAGGTACAATTCTATATGTGCATATAAAAATACATGTGCTGAATAGGATACAAAGAAATGGGGGAGACAGGAATTCACATATTTGATAAGTTTAAAAATACATGGACAACTCTTTCAACAAAAATTTGACTAGATTTAAAACTCCTTCCCTATATAATGGAAAAGTTAATTCAATGGTACACCATGCCTCCTCTGATATGTTTGTATTTCTGTTCTGTTTGGGTTATTTTTCTCCATTATGTTAGGATTAGTTGTCAGAGTCTTGTAGGGTATGGGTTAGTTTCAGGGATTCAGTATTTCGAAAGGAAAATTGGAAAATGAATCCAATGTGTATGCAAATATGTGCTACACAAAAATCTTCCGACTCTCATCCACAACAATGCCTTGACCTTAACTTCGTCCCAAGTAACACATGTAGAGGAGATGAGTAAGAAAATCTGTGAATACATATCTGGAATTTAATATGCTCAGGAGTTCACAAACTTGCAGGTAGAAGGCGAGATTCCAAAAGTAAGGGACAATGTAAACACTCCAAAAACATGGAGCTCTGCTAGCCTAAAGGCTTCTGGAAAAACTGGCTCTGATGTTGGGCTCTTGAAATATATGTTGTTGTCAGGAGCTTTAGCTTTTTTTGTAGTGAGACCATAAAAGCTGGGTCTGCATCTATGTGACCTGGAGGAGATGCTTTCTTATTTACCAATGATCATGAGGCAGCATTGCTGAATTCTCTCTTTCGGGGTCAACTGTGGCCACTTGGGGCTAAGTGTCTCCTCATGTGGACTGTGAAGCCATTTGATCATCCTCCAATTTTTGTGATATTTTTTGCTGCTACACTGGGAGTTCAGTATTTGCTTCATGAAATACAAGGAGTTCACCTGGGACACAGTGCTGGAGGGAGTTCTGTCACGTGTGGTGGGACAGGGTCTGCAGGAGAATGCACAAACCAGGCTTCTGTCCAACATAGCTTGACCCCTTGACCATAGGAACCTGATTCTGAACATTGCCCTGAAACTTATCCATATAACAAGAATCATTTACATATAAGGGTCTGCTGGCTGCACCATGTCAGTCACAAGCCATTTGGAAGCCATTGGGAAATCCACATGGAAGCACCACAGATGTTTTATCTCACACATGCCCACCTTTGCTCTAGGCCCACTATTCAGCAGGCTCCAACTTACTGGAATCTCTGTTCTACACCATTTTCGTGAAACCCAGCCAATCAAGGCACTGTCTGGTACACTCATGATCACCAACAGGATATCCAATGGTTCTCCAGTGCCCCCTGGATATGGGAATTTCAAAAATTTCATGGTATTTATCGAGCCCATCTTTCAAGGTTGAAGTTGGAGGCACTGAGTGTTTCATTTAATTCAGTAACCATTAAATGGTGAAGAAGCTCATTTCAAAGAAAGATCTGGAGAACTCTCACTGCCAAGACTTCCCAAAGAGTGGCCAAAAGGCCACATGAAGCCAGGCCCATTGAGGTCTACAATGTGAAGTGCATTTGTGTTTTGACTCTCAACTATTGCTGCCAAGTGTTTCAGAATAAAATTATGTGATACCTTGGCTGAGATTCCCAGTGCTCTGTGGAAAGCCACACTGGGAATAGATCTCAGTTTCCAATGGTGACTCTCATGTGTGGCCTCCTAATATCCCAAAACAATTCATGGCAATACTTCTCTGAGGTCAGTTCCAGGACTCAGTCTCTATAGGGTATCACACCAGAGTTCAAGCCCAGGTGGACCCAGTCATCGCTTCCAACTTCCACACAAATAACCACAATTAAAACCAAAACACTCCCACATGGCCCTCATCTTCTTCCATATAGACACTCCTCATAACCTCTGGCTGGATGTTTCCATGAGGGGCGCAGCCCAACACAGAGTCCAAATAACCTCGCTTGCCCGTCATTTTCCTAAAGGCAGGGTGGCCTGTACACCCTTCCTGTGAACCACAAGGGATCAAAAATGCCTTCCTTTAATACTGCTCTGCTTCTCCAATTTGAGGCCTACTGACTGTCAGGTATAGATTCTTTATGTGATTTGGAGTCATGAGAAAACACAAGCATGTATGGTATAGCCTTTGCTGGGCTTAGAAGAACTCATTTGATTCAAAGGATCTCTATTCTCACTTGATGGTGGTCAGGAACCTAAGAGAGGAAGGCGAGAGACTTCATCAACAATTACTGATCTTTTTCCCATTTTGGTTTTGGATGCACACATGGGATCATTCTTTAGATGCATCAGGTGCTGAGAACCTAAGCCACAGCCTCACACAGGGCCAAGAGACTGATTCCGACACATCCATTTCCAAAGAAATTAACAAAGAGCCACAGGTGATGCCCATTTATTTCCATTTTAAAACTGTTTTCTTCAGGCTTCACAAAGCGGTGTCTTGAGGCCAAGACCTTCCTCACATTCAGGGGAAGAGAAGAATTTGTTAGAAAAAAACCCAAAGCAGAGTTTCTCCACTGAGGCTTTCCTGGTCACACTGATATCCGAGGTTTTTGAGATGCTAGCCATTCCCTTTAGCTATCCATTACATGGCCTTGTCACAGAGCTTGGAGGTGGTACATATCTTGGACACAAAACCATGAGCCTATTCTGGAGAGTGGCCAGAATCAGGAAGAAAAAAGGAACTTAGGAAATTAGTAGGTGTTGCCCATCCATAAGGGAAGCCACAGTCCATTCATCAATTGGGCAGAATGAATGCTGGATAGGTTTCTACTAAACAGGACACATCCATTGATGAATTCTCTTTTCAAATGTCTACAACCACAGACACAGTGGGATACACAGACATAGAAACACTCACTTTGTGAAACGACTTACTAGGAACAGTCCACTCCAAACCAAACAAACCGCCTTTTTTACCTATTCTCAGAAAATGAGACAAAACCACAAACTCACACCCACACCCACAAAGGCACCTCCTTCCCCCAAAGAGGTCTGTGACTATTCGGAGTGTCCTCTGACTTGTGGGCCTTATTATGTTCCCTGAAATGTTCTGTCCTGTCTCAGATCTGGTCTTTTTGGCCAAATCTGTGAAGTGGTCAGGAGCCAGCTGTGAGCAACTTCCTGCTTTCTCAGGAAAGGCCCCTCTTCTGAGCTCTCCTGAAATTTGGCCATTCTCACATCAGTAGGTACCAAGAAAGACTGACTCTGTTCGTGGTAAATCCAAATAAGTGTGCCCACTGGGAATGGTACTGGGACTGCCTCTGGTAGCCTGGCTTCCTGGATCCCAAGTTCAGAGAGTTCTATCACCAAAGAAGTGAGGAAGGTCACCTCCTTTGTGAACTGAATGAGGTCACTGCTTTGGAAACCACTTTGTCCTAAAATTTGCTTCCAAGGTTCCCATGAGATGGAGGCTGCCCATATTTCCTGTGATACGTTCACAACTGAGGATTGTATATCAACCATAGGCAGCCGGGAACAGCTGTCTACACTGGACTGGTTTGGTCCATCTTCTCTACATTAAGAAGAGTGAGGCTTATTCTGACACATCCCTTCATCCTGACCGGGTTGTTTGCCATGGAAGATGACTTTTGCTCTCTCAGGTCCTTCATAGCTGCCTACATCTTTTCCAGGGATCATTTCTGCATGGAACTTTGAGGTTCTCAGCAGGTGGAAGATCCCCTACACTCCTGTATTGGAAGACTAATTCTGTCCCTCCTCTTCTGTAAAGTTAGATTGAGGAAACATTGTATGGTTAAGGTTAATAACAGCTTCCATTTGGGTTAGGAATCATTCTCTTGGATGAATAATGGTATTGGAATTTTGCTATATTTTCAAGAATATATAGGTGAAATATAAGTATGAAAAAAGAAATCTAGGTAATTTTTGAAGCACAAAAGGGAATTGGCCCCACTATTGGGATTCTTAGCTTTGAATTATGTTCTGCACAGGTGTCTCAGATTAATTGATATACAATGGCATAGGACCTTGTCTTTTGGATGATTGAATGTCGAAGAGAAAATCCAGTCCAAAAGGGATAGTTGGTGGATTAGGAAGATATTCGGTAGATTTAGAATGAAGAGTGTGTATAGCATTTGGACCAAAAGATCTTTAGCAATAGGGTTTTGGGTAGAGAGTGAAAGTAAATGTCAGCACATGTGAAGAGTCAGTCATAATGATGAACTGGGGAAAAAATACAGGAAATCAGATTTCAATAGAGACATTAGGAAATCAGGCAAAGTATAAAGTGAGTGATAGGATTAGACATTTTCAACAGGTTGAGGTTGAATATGTAATTTCAGGAAGAAACAAATATGTAGTCACCAATAGGATTCACTTTTGAGAGCATTAAGCAACCTGGACATGGATTTTTTTTTTAATCCATGCTCACTTTCCATTTAGGATTTGGTACAATCATAAGTGTGACCTTGCTTTTTGTTTCCACAATATTACTGTGATTAATGTATATATAGATCAGGTGACATGAGTATTTCTTCCACCATTTCTGGGAGCAATATTTTGAAGACATATAATTTAGTATTGTGGGTACAAATAGGTATACTCTGTGTTATATGAATATAAAGATAATGCATGAATAGACCATACTGTGAATAAATAATATAACTGGTTCCAAATTTAAATAATGGATTGAATTGATATCTGAATATATATTGGAAATCTTATATTGATATTCATACAATCATTCCAACCAGTTATACATCTAATGGTAATATCACTGTTATGGTTTATCATGAAGTGTGTGTGAGCTTTGCTTCTAAAATGATTATGGAAATTGAAAATAATGTGCTTGGAAAGAAGTCTCATTAAAAGAGCAGTCAAGAAACCTGGGGGAATACATATGTTCTGAAGCAGGAAGTAATTGAAAGTGAAAAAAATGCCTATAAATTTGTGAATTTGTGAATGAAATATGTATTCTATTATGTGCAAAAACTGAAGAAATATTAATGTACCAGTTTTGAATAAAAATGAACGTCAAAATACATATCATGTCCCATAGGAATCTACTTGCATTGACGTTAAACTGAGTCATTTACTATAGCAATATTAGGATTTGTATGTACCATTCACTGAAGTTAGTTTTCAGTATTAGGAAACAAATATGTATTTCAGGTGGATTAATATTTCTGAGAACATTCTTATGAAAAGTTGAATATAAATCCACATTCATGAACATCAATGAATTTAGGGAGTATATAATAAGACACATACATTTCATATTTTGAAAAATCTGGAGAGTTTATACATATATATATGCACACACACACACACACACACACACACACACGTATACATTGAAAAGTAGCAATATATATGCCAATCGAAATACATCATGAATTATATATCATCCACAAATCCAAAAATCTTCATTTTTCTGAGCATCGATTTATGTATAATGTTATTCAACTAGGGAGCTCACCCATAGTTTGAATTGTAAGTTCCAACAGCATTTAGGAGGAGTGATCCCTTCTCACAATTTGTATTTGCAAAGTCAGCAACCTCACAAGTATGTACATGTGATACCAGGTAGGATTCTATATGTGAATATAAAAATGCATGTGCTGAATAGGGTACAGAGAAATGGAGACAGGAATTCTCATATTTGTTAACTTTAAAAACACATGGAGAAGGGAGGGGCAGAGCCGCCAACCGTGCCTGTAAGGTAGGCGGACCTGCGAGCCACCCGTAGAACAGGCCTAGCGGCCCGCCATCGTGAAAGACACATCACCCTGGTTGGGGGTTGGGCAGAGCCACTGCACGCCTGCAAGGAACGCGGACATGCGACCCACAGGCAGAACAGGCCCAGACACCCGCGGAGGGGCAGAGACACCCCTTGCGACTTCAAGATAGGTGAACCTGCGACCCACCAGCTGAAGCGGCCCAGCTGCCTTCAGAGGGGCAGAGCCGGCCCCCGCGCCTGCGAAGTAGGTGGACCTGCGAACACCGACAGACCAGGTGCTAGGCCCCGCCAGGGTGCTAGACACATAACCAGGTTTGGGGAGGGGCCGAGCCTCTGCCCGTGCCTGCAAAGCAGGTAGACCTCTCACCCAGAGGCAGAACAGACCCAGCGACCTACCAGCGTGGTAGACACATCGCCCCGGTTTGGGGGGGGCAGAGATGCCACTCACGCCTGCAATGTAGACAGCCCTGCAACCCACAGACAGAAGAGGCCCAGCGGAGCGCGGAGGGGCAAAGCCGACGCCTGTGCCTGCAAGGTAGCTGGACCTGTTACCCACTGGCTGAACAGGACCAGCACCCGCAGAGGGGTAGATCAACTGCCCGCTCCTGCAAGGTAGGCGGACCAGCTACCAAGAGGCAGAACAGGCCCAGCGGCGTGCTGGTGTGGTAGGCACATTGCCCCAATTGGAGGAGGGGCAGAGCCGCTGCTTACGCCTGTGAGGGAGACTTTTCAAGAATACAATAGCAATATAAACATTTAGGGGTAAAATTCAATAACACAAAAGTTTCACCAAGCTGAAAAAAACGTGAACAGTAGGGAAAGACAAGGAAAGAAAGGACCACAAGCAACGCAGGTCAACTCAACATTAGAAGAGGTAATATCTGCAGCATATGGAATGTCAGATAAAGAATCAGGATATACTTGCTTCAGATGATCTGAAGTCTCCAGGGAGACATTAGACAGCAAAATCAGACAATGAAAGATCACTTTGACAATGAATTACATAAACAAATCCAAGAAGCAAAAGATCAACTATACAGGGAGATAGAGGTTATAAAAAACACACAAACAGAAATCATAGAAATGCAGGAAGCAATAAAGCAACTTAAAGACTCAATTGAGAAAACTACCAGCAGAATAGATCACTTAGAAGATAGAACATCAGACAATGAAGACAAAGTATTTCAACTTGAAAAGAACATAGAAAGCTCAGCAAGACTGTTAAGAAACCATGAGCAGAACATCCAAGAAATATGGGATAACATGAAGAGACCAAACTAAAGAGTAATTGGGATACAGGAAGGTATACAGGTCCAAACCACAGGATTGAGCAATCTATTCAATGAAATAATATGAGAAAACTTTCCAGACATGAAGAATGAGACAGAATCCCAAATCCTAGAAGCCTACAGGACGCCAAATGTGCAAAATCATAAGAGATAAACACCTAGACATATTATAATGAAGATGCCAAACATACAGAATAAAGAGAGAATTTTAAAATCTACAAGAGAAAGGAAGCAGATTACATTTAGGGGTAAACCAATCAGGATAACAGCTGATCTTTCAACACAGACTCTGAAAGCTAGAAGATCCTGGAATAACATTTTTCAATCACTGAAAGAAATTGGGTTCCAACCAAGAATTGTGTATCCAGCGATTTTAAGCTTCAGGATGGAAGATGAAATTAAAACCTTCCATGATAAACAAAAGTTAAAAGAATTTGCAGCTAGAAAACCATCTCTTCAAAAGATCCTTGGCAAAACATTATAGGAAGACGAAATGGAAAATAACAATGAAAACCAACAGTGGGAGGTAGTACAGTAAAGGGGTGAAAAATAATCAAAGAGAAAAACAAACCATGTTTAGTAACATAAATAAACAAATATGGCTGGAAGAACAACCCATATTTCAAAAATAACCCTAAATGTTAATGCCTTAAACTCACCAATTAAGAGACACAGGCTAGTAGAATGGATCACGAAAGAAGACCCAAAAATTTTCTGCCTACAGGAGACACATTTGATAGAAAAAGACATATATAGACTAAAGGTGAAAGGTTGGGAGAAATCATATCACTCATATTGACTTCGGAAACAAGCAGAAGTGTCCATACTCATATCAAATAAAATAGATTTCAAGACAAAGTTAATCAAAAGGGATAAAGAGGGACACTACATATTGCTCAAGGGAACCATACACCAACAAGACATAACAATCATAAATATATGTGCCCCAAACAATGGTTCAGCTATGTTAATCAAACAAACTCTTCTCAAGTTCAAGAGTCTGGTAGACCACCATACAACAATCATGGGAGATTTCAACACACCTCTCTCACTACTGGACAGATATTCCAAACAAAAGTTGAATTAGGAAACTATAGAACTCAATAACACAATTAATAACCTAGACTTAATTAACATATATAGAATATAACACCCAACATCAAGCAGTTACACTGTTTTCTCAGCAGCACATGGATACCTCTCAAAAATAGATCATATATTATGTCACAGAACAACTCTTAGACAATATAAAGGAGTATAGATAATACCAGGCATCTTATCTGATTGTAATGGAATGAAACTGAAAATCAACAATAAAAGAAGGAAGGAAAATTCATGCATCACTTGGAGAATGAACAATACGTACTGAATGATCAATGGGTTATTGAAGACATCAAGGAGAAAAATAAAAAAAATTCTTCGACATAAATGAAAAAGACAGACAGAACATATCAGAATCTATGGGACACATTGAAAGCAGTTCTAAGTGGAAAATTCATTGCTTGGAGTTCTTTCCTTAAAAAAAGAAAAAAAAACAACAACAAATAAATGATCTCATAGTTCATTTCAAAATCCTAGAAAAAGAAGAGCAAAACAACAGAAAAAGAAGTAGAAGGCAAGAAATAATTAAAATCAGAGCTGAAATTAATGAAATTGAAACAAAAGAAACAATTGAAAAAATTGAAAATACTAAAAGTTGAAAAATTAATAAAATCGACAGACTCTTAGCCATGTTAATGAAGAGAAGAAGAGAGGGAACTCAAATTACTATCATAAGGGATGAAAAAGGCAATATCACAACAGACACTTCTGAAATACAGAAGATAATCAGAAATTATATTAGAAGATAGTGAAGGCATCAATAAATTTCTTAAGTCATATGATCTGCCCAGATTGAGTCAGGAGGATATAGACAACATAAGCAGACCAATATCAATTGAGAAAATAGAAGAAACCATCCAAAGACTACCAACTAAGAAAAGCCCAGGACCGAATGTGTATACAGCAGAGGAGGCCAATATCACCCTGATTCCTAAACCAGACAAAGACCCTTCAAAGAAACAAATGTACAGACCAATCTCTCTAATGAACCTAGATGCAAAAATCCTCAATAAAATTCTGCCGAATCAGATACAAAAACATATTTAAAAAATTGTGCAACATGATCAAGTAGGATTCATTCCTGGGATACAAGGCTGGTTCAATATACGGAAATCAATAAATGTTATTCACCACATCAATAGACTTAAAAATAAGAACCATATGATCACCCCAATAGATGCAGAAAAAGCATTCAATAAAGTACAGCATCCCATTATGTTTAAAACTCTAGAAAAACTGGGATAACAGGAACATACCTCAATATTGTAAAAGCAATCTATGCTAAGCCTCAGGCTAGTATCATTCTGAATTGAGAAAAAATTGAAGGCATTCCCTCTAAAATCTGGAACAAGACAGGGATGCCCTCTCTCACGATTTCTGTTCAACATAGTTCTCGAACACTGGCCAGAGCAATTAGACAAATGAAAGAAATTAAAGGCATAAAAATAGGAAAAGAAGAACTTAAATTATCACTATTTGCAGATGACATGATTCTATACCTAGTAGACCCAAAAGGGTCTACAAGAAACTATTAGAGATAATAAATGAATTCAGCAAAGTGGCATGATATAAAATCAACAATCATAAATCAAAAGCATTCCTGAATATCAGCAACAAATCCTCTGAAACGGAAATGAGGACAACCACTCCATTGAGAGTATCCTCAAAAAAAATAAAATAAAATATTTGGTTATCAACGTAACAAAAGATGTGAAAGACTTACACAATGAAAACTACAGAACCCTAAAGAGAGAAATAGAAGAATATCTTACAAGATGGAAAAATATACCCTGTTCATGGATAGGCAGAATTAACATCATCAAAATGGCGATATTACCAAAAGTTCTCTATAGGTTTAATGCAATGCCAATCAAAATCCCAACGGCATTTCCTGTAGAAATAGATAAAACAATTATGAAATTCATATGGAATAATACAAGACCCAGTATAGCAAAGACAACTCTAAGCAGGAAGTGTGAATCAGGCGGTATAGCGATACATGTCCTCAAACTATACCACGGAGCAATAGTAACAAAAAGAGCATGGTACTGGTACCAAAACTGGCGGGTGGACCAATGGTACAGAATAGAGGACACAGAAATCAATCCACAAAATTACAGCAATCTTATATTTGATAAAGGAGCTAAAAGTATAAACTGAAGGAAGGATAGCATCTTCAACAAATGGTGCTGGAAAAACTGGAATTACATATGTAAGAAAATGAAACTGAATCCCTTTCTCTCGCCATGCACAAAAGTTAACTCAAAATGGATCAAGGAGCTTGATATCAAATCAGCGACACGGCATCTGATAGAAGAAAACTTTGGCTATGATCTACATACTGTGGGGTCGGGCTCCACATTCCTCAATAGGACACCCATAGCATAAGAGTTAATAATTAGAATCTACAAACAGGACTTACTCAAACTAAATAGATTTTTCTCAGAAAAAGAAACAATAAGAGAGGTAAAAAGGGAGCCTACATCCTGGGAACAAATCTTTACTCTTCACACTTCAGATAGAGCCCTAATATCCAGAGTTATACAAAGAACTCAAAAAATTAAACAATAAGCAAATGAATTACCCAATCAACAAATGGGCCAAGGACCTGAACAGACACTTCTCAGAGGAGGACATACAATCAATCAATAAGTACATCAAAAAATTCTCACCATCTCGAGCATTCAGAGAAATGCAAAACAAACCCACCCTAAGATACCATCTCACTGCAGTAAGCTTGGCAGCCATTATGAAGTCAAACGACAACAAGTGCTGGCGAGGATGTGGGAAAAAGGGTACACCTGTACATTGCTGGTGGGACTGCAAATTGGTGCAGCAAATTTGGAAAGCAGTATGGAGATTTCTTGGAAACTTGGGAATGGAACTGCCATTTGACCCAGCAATTCCCCTTCTCGGTCTAATCCCTATAGACCCAAAAAGTGCATGCTGCATGGACACTGATAAATCTATGTTCATAGCAGCACAATTCACAATAGGAAGACTGTGGAACCAACCTAGATGCCCTTCAATAGATGAATGGATTAAAAAAAATGTGGCATTTATACACAATGGAGTATTACTCTGCATTAAAAAATGACAAAATCATACAATTTGCAGAGAAATGGATGGCATTAGAACGTATTATGCTACGTGAAGATAGCCAATCACTAAAAAACAAATGCCAAATGTTTTCTTTGATATAAGGAGAGTAACTAAGAACAGAGTTGGGAGGAAGAGCATGAGAAGATGATTAATATTAATCAGGGGTGAGAGGTGGGAGGGAAAAGGAAAGAGAAGGAAAATTACATAGAAATGGAAGGAAACCCTCATGGTTATACAAAATTAAATACAAGATGAAGTGAGGGGAAAGGGGACAAAAACAAGTGGAAGAAATGAATTACAATAGATGGGGTAGAGAGAGAGGATTAGAGGGGAGGGGATGGGAGATAGTAGAGGACAGGAAAGGCAGCAGAATACAACAGACACTAGTATAGCAATATGTAAAATAGTGGATGTGTAACTGATGAGATACTGCAATCTGTATACGAAGAAAAATGGAAGTTCATAACCTACTTGAATCAAAGTGTGAAATATGACATGTCAAGAACTATGTAATGTTTTGTAGAACCAACAATAAATATTAAAGGAAAAAAAAACACATGGAGAACTATTTCAATGAAAAATTGACTAGGTTTATAACACCTACACTTTATCATGCAAAAGGCAAGTCCAACTATACACCATGCCTCTTCAGAAGTGCTTGTATTTCTATTCTGTTTGGGTTATTTTTCTTCATCATATTAGGATTAGTAGTCAGAGTTTGGTAGGGTATGCGTTAGTGTCAGGGATTCAGTCTTTGGAATGGAAAATTGGAAAATGAATCCAATGTGTATGCAAATATGTGCTACACAAAAATCTTCCCACTCTCATCCAGAACAATGCCTTGACGTTACCTTCACGCCAAATAAGAAACAATTAGAGGAGAAGAGTTAGAAAATCTGTAAATACATATCTGGAATGGAAAATATTCAGGAGTTCACAAACTTGGAGGTGGTAGAGGAGTATCCCAAAGTAAGGGACAGGGTAAACACTCCACAAACATGGAGGTCTGCTGGCCTAAAGACTTCTAGAGAAACTGCCTCTGAGGATGGGCACTTGAAATATATGTTGTCAGTAGCTTTAGCTTCCTTTGTAGTGAGATCATCAAAGCTGGGTCTGCATCTATGTGACCTGGAGGACATTCTTTCTTGCTTTCCAATACACATGAGGCAGCAGTGCTGAATTCTCTCTTCGTATGTAAACTGTGGCCACTGGGGTCTAAGTGTCTCCCTGTGTGGACTGTGAAGCCTTTTGTTCATCCTCCATTTTCGTAGAGTTTCCTGCTGCAGCACTGAGAGTTTGGTATTTGCCTCACAAAATACAAGGAGTTCAACTGGAACACAGTCCTGGAGGGAGTTCTGTCATTTGTGGTTTTTCAGGGTCTACAAGAGAATGCACCAACCAGGCTTCATTCCCACATAACTTGCCCCCTTCTCCATAGCAACCTGATTCTGCACATTGCCCTGAAAACTATCCATTTAACAAGACACCTTTACATATAAGTGTCTGGTCACTGCACCGTGTCAGTGACAAACCATTTGGAAATCAATGGCAAAACCACATGGCGCAACCACAGATGATTTATCACACACCTGCACACCACAGCTCAGGGCCCACTACTCAGGAGGGTCCAACTTAATGGCATCACTGTTCTACACCATTTTCATAAATCCCAGTCAATCAAGGCACTGTCTGGTACACTCATGATCAGCAAGAGGTGCTGACAATTTAAGCCACAGCCTCACACAGGGCCCAGAGTCTGATTCAGACATAACCATTTCCAAAACAATTCATCAAAGAGGCACAGGTGATGCCCATTCATTTCCATTTGAAAATTGTTTTCTTCTGGCTTTATAAAGGGGTGGCCTGAGGCAAACAGGTTCCTGACATTCAGGGCAACAGAACAATAGTTAAGCAAAAGGCCCTAAGCCAGGTTTCACCATAGAGACTTTCCTGGTCACACCAATATCTGAGTTTTCTGGTGTGCTCGCCATTCCTTTCAGCTAACTAGTACATGGCCATGTCACAGAGCTTGGAGGTGGTACATATCTTGTACAAAAAACCATGAGCCTTTCTGGAGAGTTGCCAGAATTCAGGAAGAATTCAAGAACTTAGGATGATACTAGGTGTTGCCCATGGATAAGTCAAGCCTCAGTCCATTCATTAATTGGGCAGGATGAATGCTGTGAAGCTTTCTACTAGACAGGACACACCCATTGAGCCATTTTCTTTTCTAATATCTACAACTAAGGACACAGTGGGATACACAGACATAAAAACAGTCTCCTTGTCAGATGACTTACTAGAAACAGTCCACTCCAAACCAAACAAACCTCCTTTTTTACCTATTCTCAGAATATGAGACAAATCCACAAACTGACATCCACACACACAAAGTCACCTCCTTCCCCAAGTATGTCTGTGACTATCCGGAGTGTCCTCTGACTAGTAGGCCATAGAATGTTCCCCAGAAATGGCCGGTCCTGTCTCAGATCTGGTCTCCTTGGCCAATTCTGTGAAGTTTTCAGGAGGCAGTGGTGAGCCATTTCCTGCCCTCTCAGGAAAGGACCCTCTTCAAAGCTTTCTTGGCATTTGGCCACCCTCACATCAGTAGGTACCAAGAAAGACTGACTCTTTACTTGGTAAATCCAAACAAGTGAGCCCACTTGGACTGGGACTGGTACTGGCTCTTGGTGCCTGGCTTCCTGGATCACAAAATTCAGAGAGTTCCATCATGAAAAAAGTGAGGTGAGGTCACTTTCTTCAGAAAATGAATGAGGCCACTGTCTTGGCGACCACTTTGTCCTAACAGTTGCTTCCTAGTGTCTCAGGAAAAGGAGGCTGCCTCTATTTCCTGTGACACTTTCACAAGTTAGAATGGTATAGAAACATAGGCACCTGGGAACAGCTCTCCACACATGCCTGGTTTCATACATCTTCCCTACATTAAGAAGAGATAGGATGATTCAGACACATCCTTTCATCCTGATCGGGTTGTTTGCAAAGGAAGATGACTTTTGCTGTCTCAGGTCCTTCATAGCTGCCTACGTCTTCTCCAGGGATCATTTCTGCATGGATTTTGAGGTACTCAGCAGGTGGAAGATCTCCTAACTTCCTGTATTGTAATACTAACTTTGTCCCTGCTCTTCTGTAAAGTGAGATTGAGTGAACAATCTCAGTTTACAGAATGGTTAGGGTTAATAGCATGTTTGATTTGGGTTATGAATCATTTTGCTGGATGAATAATGATATTGGGAACCTGTGATATTTACAAGAACATGGAGGTGAAATATAAGTATGAAAACAGAAATCTAGGTAATATTTGAAGCCCAGAAGGACTTTGGGCCCTTGATTGGGATAATTAGCTTAAATTATGTTCTGTGTGACCTTTGCATTTTGTGTCCAGAATATTAGTGTGATAATATGTATATGTAGCTAAGGTGACATGAGTATTTCTTTCACCATTTCTGTGAGCAATATTTTGAAAACTTATAAATTAGTACTGGGGATACTATTAGGTTTACCCTGTTTTGATGAATATAGAGATGATGCATTAATAGACCATACTGTGAATAAATTATATAACTGGTTCCAAATTTAAATAATGGATTGTATTGATATCTGAAAATATATAGAAAATCTTATATTGATATACATACATTCATTCCAACCAGTTATATATCTAATTGTAATGTTAGGGTTATCATTTATCATGAATAGTGTGTGAGTTTTGCCTCAAAAATGATTATGGAATCGAAAATAATATGTTTAGAAAGAAGTCTAGTAAAAAGACCAGTCAAGAAACATGGAGGAACATATGTCTTCCGAAGGAGGAAGTGATTGAAAGTGAACCAAATGTTTATAAATTTGTGAACTTGTGAATGAAAGGAAATATCTTATGATGTCCATGAACTGAAGAAATAATAACGTACCAGGTTTGAATAAAAATGAACTTTAACAAACACAATAGAGACATTAGGAATTCTGGCAAAGTATAGTTCGCAGTGAAAGGTTAATAAAATAAGTACTTGTCACTTCCTGTTTTTCTGTATGCTTAACAAAACACTTTTGAAATATTGAGAACTGTTTGCTAATCTTATTCCCAGAATGTGCTGTCCCCAATTGCCAAACTGCAGAATGTACTCCCTCAACCGGTTGCACGCAAACCGCTCACTCGCCCGGACCCATCAATAAACTTACCCCCCTGCCCTGTCCAAGGAAAATATATAAGCTCTGCTTAAGCTGTTCTCTGGGCTCTCTGCTCTATTCAAGTGAGCTCTGAGCCCCAGCATGCTGGACCCCCAATAAACCCTTTGCTTTTGCATGAGACAGTCTCTTGGTGGTCTCTTCCCCCGATTGTCACCGGACCTTTACATATGGAGGTTCCACTGAGATCCGGCAGCGGTGGACAAGAGACCCCAACGAACTCCTCTCAGGGTAAGTAAGGTGCCTCTTTCTGGTCCGGTTTCAGGTCAGGGCTTGGCAAAATGGATGTCAATGAAGAGCGTGAGCTCTCTGCAACGATGGCTGACAGTCATGTCACAGAGCCACAGGCCAAGTCCCTGGGTGACGTCATAGAGGACTCAGAAAATTGAGGAACAATAGTCTCCATGACTCAGTGATATTTTGTTTCAGATTCGTTATTGCTAACCGATCGGGTACTGCCAACTACTAAGTCCTGGTCTCGGTGTTGGACTTCCATATCCTGTCTTTATTGTCTTGTCTTGTCTGTGTCGTGTGTTGTTGCTTTTACTGTTTGTGTATCTTTCATTATGGGACAGAGCACTTCAATGCCTCTGTCTCTGACCCTTGATCACTGCACCAAAGTTTGCTTAAGGGATCAGAATCTTTCTTTTTTAGCAAAACGCTGGACCTGGCAGACTCTCTGTGCCTCAGAATGGCTCACCATTGGATTTGGATGGACCCTAGAAGGATCTTTCTACTTCCCACTAATTTAAAAAGTCAGAGATATTGTCTTTCAGCCAGGACCACACAGATACCTGTGAAGACAGATGGCCACTGCCTACCAACCCGGGGACGAGGGGAATCAACATCAATATCAAGAAAGAGACTTGTCTACATTAGACGACATCAGGTGTCATCCATGGAACCCCGCTGAAAGGGACCATAGAAGGTGCTACTTATAACACCTACAGAAGTAAAGGTAGACAGAATCACTTCCTGGATCCATACCTCTCATCTCAAGCCTGTGCCCTGTCCAGACTCTGGCTGGAAACTGTAAAAGACAGGTAACCCTTTCAAATTGTGTATTTGCCTTGTCAATAAGGCTATAGACTCTCCCCTTGACCACCAGTAGTCCTAACCCTCATCAGCCCATTCAGCAGCAATGGCTGATCACAAATCTTACTGGACAAGAAGTATGGTCTATCTCGCATACCGCCCACTTAAGGACATGGTCGCCATCTCTCCACAGAGACATTTGTCAGCTGGCTATAGGTCTTTTCCATTGGGATATCCCTGATGAAGTGGATCCCACTAAAATTCCATTAAATCCCTTCTCTACCATAGATAATGAAAACAAATATTATGGATGTAGGGACACGCGAGCCAGATGCAGTTTGGCTAGCCTAGATTACTATGTTTGCCTGGCGGACTATCAAAGCCACAAACAGTCACGGCTGTGTTGGGGGGAAGCCGACTTCTTCTGTAAGTCATGGGGATGTGAGCATTCAGGGACTGCTTGATGGAACCCAAACTCCTCATCAAATTCTGTACACAACATTGGCCATATCCAATTAGATAACCAAAATTGATAGCCCCCAGAGGGGTCTCTAGATCCTCAAATTCTGCGTGACCTTTTTAACTTTTGCAAGTGCTCAAAAGTGTGAAAGGAGATTTCCCTATGTGGAGGCCTTTTCCCTCCTTTGCTCACATCCTGAACTATGCTTCTCCAATAGATCCTCACCCTCAGCCATCTGCTCCATACTCTCTGCTCTTACTCTCACCTAAGCAACCTGATTTCTCCCCTCCAATTACTAGATCAAAAACCCAAACCTCCGCCCATTCTATGACCATTGCCCCCTTGTTAAGGTAGCAGGTACTGAGGTACACCTTAACCCACTCACTCCTCTCTTCTCTTGTCATTGCCTGCACCGGGTCCCACCAGGTCCTCTTACTAGCTAACACAAAGCTCAAACCAGCTGAGGAGAGCCCTCAGGCCCTTATCGAAGATGTAATGTAAATGGCCTTTAAAGTTGCTTTGTCATCACTGAAAACAGGTTACTAAGTATTTAAAGTCCCTCACAGGCTTTTGGGGATACTAACTCCCATCTTACCCTCTGCTCTACCTGTTGTACTGCTCAAGATTTGTTCCTAGAAAAATCCAAAACCCCTTTCCCATTATTCTTTTACATCTCTCCTACCTCATTCTCAGATCCACGGAGCTGCTCACAGCCACGCCTTCCCCGTCTTCCCCCTCTGTACCAGGCCCACAGAAATGTCTTAACTGACCTTCTCCAGAAATCTTCAACATAGCTGAATTTAGGACTTTCAGAAAAAGAGTCCCTATAAAAAATTTCTAAGTACATAAACTTCCTCTTTTTGTGTTGCCCTATTCTACTTGGCCACTGGCTAAAAAAATCAGCAATCCTAAGCTAGACACCACCTTACTAGTTTTTCACAAAATATGTGAACAAGGCCTTGGCCTTGAGCTGAGGCTTCACAGAGATGGCTACATTTGTAAGATAAAGAAGTTACCAACTGGGCTCCATGGTAACAGTTGGGAGGGGGAAAAATAAAGGGAATATAATGCTCTCCCTCACCCAGGTGTCCTTGAAAAGTTAACTTTCCCACAACAGAGGAAAAAAACAGAATACAAACTGCTTTTTGTGAACTGCTTAAGACTGTGAACTTCTGAGCCCCTTCCCTTATATGTTGGGTACAAATTCTGAAAGTACCTAAACTTGGGGTTCCGGGGATTTAATTGATTACAACAGAAGTAATGCCCTCTGAATCTGTTTGCAAACAAATAGGACTGTTTTCCTGTCTTTGGTACTATCTTAGGTGCCTTGCCTTGTCCGTCCCTACAACAGTATAATTCTATATACTTAAAACATTGTTTATGTTTTCATGAAGTGGTCAACAGATGTGATTAATTGTGTAGTTGTGCAAATGTTTCCCAGAGTGCTCTATCAACACAGGTTCATTTGAAGATCAAATAGGGGGGGCATAAAACCTAGTTCCACTGGGAACATATATCACTCACTTTTGCGATCCTATTAGGAATACATGTTGCTGCAAGGGTGGGCACAAGAACCACTGCCTTGGTCCATGGGACAAAACAAATGACCCAAATAGAAGCAGCTATAGAGCAAAACTTAAAGATATTAGAAACCTCCATAACAGCATTGCAGGAATCTTTAACCTATCTCTCTGAAGTTGTTTTACAGAACAGTCGAGGATTGGAACTCCTCTTCATGTGAGAAGAGGGCCTTTGTTTTGCATTGATGGAAGAATGTTGTTTTTATGCCAACCATATTGGAGTTGTAAAAAAATCTATGAGTAAATTAAAAAGATGACTTGAAGAGCGTCAACGACAGAGAGAGGCCAAAAAAGGGTGTTTTGAATCTTGGTTCACAAAGTTCCCCTGGTTAACTACGCATTTATCAACCCTGGCCGGTCCAATAATAATCCTCATATTATTGCTAACTATTAAACCCTGCTTGCTCAACCATGTAATTTATTTTCTCCTGGCTCAAATTGGACAAGTTAAACTAATGGTAATACCCCACTAGCAGACATAGAATGTGACACCCCCCAATGATCATTTTTATGATTAAAAGTAGCCAGAAAAAGAAGTGTCGAATGAAAGGTTAATAAAATATGTAGTTGTCACTTCCTGTTTTTCTGTACGCTTAACAAAACACTGTTGAAATCTTGAGAAATGTTTGCCAATCTTGTTCCCAGAATGTGCTGTCCCCAACTGTCAAACTGCAGAATGTACTCCTTCACCAGGTTGCATGCAAATTGACCACTCGCCCTGACACATCAATAAACTTCCCTCCCTGCACTCGCAAGGGAAAGTATTTAACCTCTGCTTAAGCTGTTCTCAGGGCTCTCTACTCTTTTCAAGTGAACTCTGAGCCCCAGCATGCTGGACCCCCAATAAACCCTTTGCTGTTACATGAGATAGACTCTTGGTGGTCTCCTCTTCCGACACTCGACCGACCTTTACTTGAATGATTGAATGTAGAAGAGAACATCCAGTCAAAAAGGGATAGTCAGTAGGATTAGGAATATAGTCCGTAGGTTTAGGAAGAAGAGTGAGTATAGGATTTGGACCAAAAGTTCTTTAGTAATAGGGTTTCGGTTAGAGAATGAATGTAAATGTCAGCACATGTGAAGAATGAGTCACAATGATGAACTGGGGAAAATATGTAGGAAAGCAGATATCAATAGAGACATTAGGAAATCAGGCAAAGTATAAAGTGAGTGATAGGATTAGACATTATCAACAGGGTTGAGTTTCAATATATAATCTTAGGAAGAAACAAATATGTAGTCACCAATAGGATTGACATTTGAGAGTATTAGGCAACCTGGACATGAATGTTTTTAATAATACAGGTTCACTTTCTATTTAGCCTTTGGTACAATCATAAGTGTGACTTTTGCATTTTGTGTTCCGAATATTACTGTGATAAAATGTATATGTAGATCAGGGGACATGAGTATTTCTTCCACAATTTCTGGGAGCAATATTTTGAAGACGTATAAATTGAGCACTCTAGGATATGCCAACAAACAATTCTTACACAAACTTTTACCAATGTGGTTCCAAAGGTAGAGGCACATACGCAAGGAATGCAAACTGAACTAATTCTAACCAAAAAAAAAAAAGAAAAAAAAATTGATACTTTATCTTCCACTTCTTGTGCCACTCCTGTTTCAAATTACTTAGTCTTGACTGCATGTCTCCTGCAGAAATAATCAAAATCTCTGGAATACGTCTTTTGTTTGTTTTGCTTTTGCGGTGCTCCAGATAGAACCCAGGACCTCCACATGCTTCGGAAAGCACTTGACTGCTAAACTACATCCATGCTCCCCACCCCCACTACTTTTTTGTTGTTTTGAGAAAGGGTCTTAGTAGCTGGGATTTCAGGCATGCACTATTGCACCAGACTCCTGAATATATCTTGCCACTACATTTAGATGCAGAATTGGCTCAACAATAAGAAATTAAGAGGGTGTGAATAAAATAGTAATAGTGAAGAACCACTAAGAATACAGAGAAAGCACACTAAACAATACCTTTTGTTCAAATGCAATCTCTTTTAAAAGATTTTTTAAATGGATGACAATAAACTTCTGAAAAACAGACACAAATATCTTTCCTATCCTTTGCCTGAATTTCAATACTTTAAATTTTATTTTAATTACAGCTTTACTGAGATACAAATTTATATACCATGCAATCTATTGTATCACATGTGTATCTATTTTATATCCAGTATGGTTATTTCAATAAAATGACACACTAACTTTTCTGAATGAGTAGAATTACTAGTTACTACTAGGGTTCAATTTCTAGCTTTGCAAAAGCAAACAAACAAACAAACAAAGTTGGCTAATGGATCATATATTCTAATATTCCTAGCATTTTTTCAGTACAAAAAACCCACATTATCCCACAAAAAGATATGAAATAGAATTATATTTTTTCATCTGGGTATGCTAAAGACAAGTCTATTTAGAAAATCCTGTTGTTTCAAATGTTGTTGAAAATAATATAAAAATACTTTAAGAAAGAATGCAAAATAAAAAAAATAAATTAGTATTGGGGGTACAAAGAGGTGTACCCTGTGTCTATGAATATAGAAGTAATTCATGAATTGACAATACTGTGAATAAATAATATAACTGATTCCACTTCAAATAATGGATTGATAGAATTGATATCTGAAAATACATAAGAAATCTTATATTGATATAGAATCATTCATTCCAATGAGTTATACATCTAATGGTAATATTACGGTTATATTCTATCATGAAAGGTGTGTGAGATCTGCTTCAAAAGTGAGAATGGAAAAGGAAAATAATGTGTTTGGAAAGAAGTCTCATGAAAAGACCAGTCAAGAAACATAGAGGAATGCATGTGTTCTGAAGTAGAAAGTGATTGAAAGTGACACAAATGCAAATAATTTTGCTAACTTGTGGATGAAATACATATCCTATGATGTGAATAAACTGAAGAAATAGTAAAGTACCAGTGTTGAATAAAAATGAATGTCAAAATGTACATCATGTCCCATAGTAATCTACTTGGATTGATGTTAAACTTGGTCAGTTACTGTAGAAATATTAGGATTTGTATGCACCATTCACTGATGTTACTTGTCAGTACTAGAAAACAAATATGTATTTCAGGTGGATGAATAATTCTGAGAATAATCTTGTGAAAAGTTTATTATAAATCCACATACATGAATATGAATGAATTTAGGGTGTGTAAAAGAAGACAGAAGTATTTCATATTTTTAAAAATTTGGAGAGTGTATATATATATATATATATATATATATATATATATATATATATAAATATAAATATATATATACACACACACACACACACACAAACACATATACACACAGAGACATTGAAATGTAGCAATATATATGCCAATTGAAATTGATGTAGAAATACATATCGTCCAAAGATCCAAAAATATTTAATTTACTGAACATGGATTTGTGTATAATGTTGTTCAACTAGGAAGCTCCCCCTTAGGTTAAATTTTCAGTTCCAACAGCGTTTAGGAGGAGTGATCTCTTCTCATAATTTGTATCTGCCAAGTCAGCCACCTCACAAGAATGTACATTTGATACCAGGTAGGATTCTATATGTGCATATAAAAATGCATGTGCTGAATAGGCTACAGACAAACGGAGACAGGAATTCAAATACTTGTTAAATTTAAAAACACATGGACAACTATGTCAACAAAATATTGATTAGATTTATAACTCCTACACTATATAATGAAAAAGGCAAGTTCAACTATACACCATGCCTCCTCTGAACTTCTTGGATTTCTATTCTGTTTGGGTTATTGTTCTCCATCATATTAGGATTAGTAGTCAGATTCTAGTAGGTTATGGGTTAGTGTCAGGAATTCAGTATTTCGAATGGAAAATTGGAAAATGAATCCAATGTGTATGCAAATATGTGCTACAAAAAAATCTTCCAACTCTCATCCACAACAATGCCTTGAAATTACCTTCACCCCAAATAAGACACAATTAGAAGAGAAGAGGTAGAAAATCTGTGAATATATATCTGTAGTGGAATATGCTCAGGAGTTCACAATTTTGGAGATTGTAGAGCAGTTTCCAAAAGTAAGGGACAGGGTAAACACTCCACAAACATGGAGCTCTGTTGGCCAAAAGATTTCTTGAGAAACTGCCTCTGAGGGTGGGCACTTGAAATATATGTGTTTGTCAGAAGCTTTAGCTTCCTTTCTAGTGAGACCATCAAAGCTGGGTCTGTATCTATGTGACATGAAGATCTTGGTTTCTTATTTTCCAATGATCCTGAGGCAGCAGTGCTGATTTCTCTCTTTGTATGTAAACTGTGGCCACTGGGGCCTAAGTGTCACCCCATGTGGACTCTGAAGCCATTTGTTCATCCTCCAACTTTTGTGGTGTTTCTTGCTGCTGAACTGGGACATTGGTATTTGCTTCACGAAATACAATGAGTTCAACTGGAACACAGTGCTGGAGGAAGTTCTGTCACGTGTTGTGGGTCACGTTCTGCAGGAGAATGTACCAACCAGGCTTCAATACCAGATAGCTTGTCCCCTTAACCTCAGCAACCTGATTCTTAACATTACCCTGAAACCTCTCCATATACAAGATGCCTTTACATAGAAGGGTCTGCTGGCTGCACCATGTCAGTCACAAGCCATTTGGAAGTCAATAGCAGATCCACATGGTCCCACCACAGATATTTTATCACACACTACTGCTCTAGGTCCACTACTCAGCAGGCTCCAACTTATTGGCATCGCTGTTCTAGATAATTTTTATGAAACTCAGTCAATAAAGGCCCTGGCTAGTATACTCATGATCAGCAACAGACCATTTAAGAGTTCTCCAGTGCCACCTGTTAATGGCCTCCACAGGGCTTTGAAGAACTCATTTGACCCAAAGAATGCCTAATCTCACTTGATGTAGGTCAGGAACCTTACAGAGGAAGGCAAGAGACTTCATCCACAATTACTGATCTTTTTGCCATTTTGGTTTTGAATGCACACATGGGATCTTTCTTTAGATCCATCAGGTGCTGAGAATCTAAGCTATAGCCTCACATAGGACCAAGAGGCTGATTCAGACGCATCCCTTTCCAAAGCAATTAAGCACAGAGCCACAGTTGATGCCCATTTATTTCCATTTGAAAACTGTTTTCTTCAGGATTCATAAAGGGATGGCCTGAGGCAAAGACTTTCCTGACATTCAGGGCAACAGAACAATAGCAAAAGGCCCAAAGCAGGGTTTATCCACTGAGACTTTCCTGGACACACTGATATTAGAGTTTTCTGAGATGCTCGCCATTCCCTTCATCTATCTTGTACATGGCCATGTCACTCAGATTGGAGGTGGTACATATCTTGGACACAAAACAATGAGCCTATTCTTGAGAGTGACCAGAATTGAGGAAGAAATCAGGAACTTAGGAAGATTTCAGGTGTTGCCCATCCATAAGGCAAGGGGCAGTCCACTCCTAAATTGGGCAGGATGAATGCTGGGAAGATTTTTACTAGACAGGACACATTGATGCATTCTTTTTTCTAAGGTCTACAACCACGAACACAGTGGGTTACAAAGACATGCAAAAAATCGCCTTGTCAAACGACTTACTAGAAGCAGTCCACTCCAAACCAAACAAACCGCCTTTCCTACCTATTCTCATAAGAAGAGACTAAACCACAAAATCACACACACGCGCGCAAACGCACCTCCTTCATTCAAGTAGGTCTGTGACTATCTGGAGTGTCCTCTGACTGGTGGGCCATACTATGTTCCCCCAAAAGGCCTGTCCTGTCTCAGATCTGGTCGCGGTGAACCACTACCTGCTTTCTCAGGAAAGGCCCCTCTTCAGAGCTCTCCTGGCATTTGAAATCCTCATATCAGTAGGTACCAAGGAATACTTAGTCTATCCTTGGTTTTTCCAAACAATGGAGCCCACTGGCACTGGAACTGTGACAAGGTCTTGGTATTCTCTGTCTTCCTGGAGCCCAAGGTCAGGGAGTTTCTTCACCAAGGAAGTGAGGTAGGTCGCTTCATTCAGGAACTGAGTGACTTTACTGCCTTTGCAACCACTTTGTCCTAACAGGTGATTGCAAGGTTCCCATGAGGTGGAGGCTGCCCCTACTTCCCGAGACAGTTTCAACAGTTAGAATGGTATATTAACCATAGGAATCCGGGAACAGCTCTCCACACAGGCGTGGTTTGGTCCCTCTTCTCTACATTAAGAAAAGAGAGGCTGATTCAGACACAATGCTTCATCCTGAGTACGTTGTTTGCCATGGAAGATGACTTTTGCTCTCTCAGGTCATTCATAGCTGCCTATGTCTTCTCCAGGGATCGTTTCTGCTTAAAACTTTGAGGATCTCAGCATCTGGAAGATCCCCTACATTCCTGTATTGTAAGACCAACTCTGTCGCTGCTCTTCTGTAAAGTTAGATTGAGGGAACAGTGTTTGGTTAGGCTTAATAACAGGTTCGATTTGGATTAAGAATCATTCTGAGCGATGAATAATGGTATTGGGAATGTGCAATATTTACAAGAATATTTAGGTGAAATATAAGTATGAAAACAGAAATCTAGGTAAAATTTGAAGCCCAGAAGGGCATTGGGCCTTTAATTGGGATACTTAGCTTTGACTTACGTTCTGCACAGATGTCTTAAATAAATCCATATACAATGTCATAGGACCTTGTACCTTGGATGATTGAATGTCACGAGAATATCCAGTCAAAAAGCTATAGTCGGTAGGATTAGGAAAAGTGTCGGTAGGTTTAGAAAGAATAGTGATTATAGGTTTTGGAGGAAATGTTTTTAGCAATTGGGTTTCGGTTAGAAAGTGAATTTAAATGTCAGCACATGTGAAGAGTCAGTCAAAATGATAAACTGGGAAAATATTTAGGAAAGCAGAAATCAATAGAGACATTAGGATATCAGGCAAAGTATAAAGTGAGTGATAGGATTACACATTTTCAACAGGCTTGAGGTTGAATATATAATCTTAGGAGGAAACAAATATATAGTCACCAATAGGATTGACATTTGAGAGCGGTAGCAACCTGGACAGGAATATTTTTAGTAATCCATGCTCACTTTTCATTTAGGTTTTGGTACAATCATAACTGTGACCTTTGCATTTTGTTTCCAGAATATTACTGTGATAACATGTACATGTAGATCAGGTGACATGAGTATTTCTTCCACCATTTCTGGGAGCAATATTGTGAAGACGTATAAGTTAGTACTGGGGGTACAAATAGGTGTACCCTGTGTCTATGAATATAGAGATAATGCATGAATAGACCATACTGTGAATAAATAGTATTACTGGTTCCAACTTTGAATAATGGATTGAATTGATAAATGAAAATATAGAGGAAATCTTATATTGATATATATATACATTCATTAAAACCAAATATACATCTAATGGTAATATTAGGGTTATGGTTCATCATGAAGAGTGTGTGAGTTTTGCTTCAAAAATGATTACGGAAATCGAAAAAGAAACCTCATGAAAAGATCAGTCAAGAAACATGGAGTTATACATGTGTTCTGAAGCAGGAAGTGATTGAAAATGAAACAAATGCCTATTAATTTTCGAATTTCTAGATGAAATATATATTTTATGATGTGCATAAACGGAAGAAATTGCAATGTACCAGTGTTGAATAAAAATGAATTTCAAAATACACATCATGTCCCATAGAAATCTATTTGCATTGATGTTAAACTGGGTAAGTTACTGCAGAAATACAAGGATTTGTATGCACCATTCACTGAAGATAGTTCTCAGTACGAGGAAACAAATATGTTTTTCAGGTGTGTGAATATTCCTGGGAATAATCTCGTGAAAAGTTGATTAAAAATCCACATACATGAATTTGAATTATTTTAGGGAGTGTATAATAAGACACATATTTCATATTTTGAAAAATCTGGAGAGTATGTATACACACACACACACAAACAGACTTTAAAAAGTAGGAATATATATGCCAATTGAAATTCACCATGAAATATATATCATCCACAGATCAGAAATATTTATTTTACTGAACATGGGTTTTTGTGTAAAGTTGTTCAACCAGGAAGCTCACCCATTGGTTGAATTTCAGTTCCAGCATCATTTAGGAAGAGTGAACTATTCTAACAATTTGTATCTGCCAAGTGAGCCATCTCACAAGAATGTACGTGTGATTCCAGGTAGGATTCTATATGTGCATATAAAATTACATGTGCTGAATAGGCTGCAGAGAAAGGGAGTCAGGTATTCACATATTTGTTAACTTTAGAAATACATGGAGAAATATTTCAACAGAAAATTGACTAGATTTATAACTCCTACCCTATATAATGCAAAAGGCAAGTCCCACTATACAACATGCATCCTCTGAACTGCTTATATTTCTATTCTGTTTGGGTTTTTATTCTCCATCATATTAGGATTAGTAGTCAGAGTCTAGTAATGTAGTGGTTAGTGTCATGGATTCAGTATTTCTAATGGAAATTTGGAAAATGAATCCAATGTGTATGTAAATATATGCTACACAAAAATCTTCCCACTCTCATCCAGAAAAATGCCTTGACATTACCTTCGCACCAAGAAAGACACAATTAGAGGAGAAGAATTAGAAAATGTGTGAATACATATATTCAATGAAAAATCCTCAGAAATTCACAACCTTGGAGGTGGTAGAGGAGTTTCCAAAAGTAAGGGACAGGATAAACACTCCACAAACATGGAGCCCTGCTGGCCTAAAGACTTCTTGAGAAATGCCTCTGAGTTTGGGCACTTGAAATATATGTTGTTTTCAGGAGCTTTAGCTTCTTTCTAGTGAGACCATCAAAGCTGGGTCTGCATCTATGTGACCTGGAGGACATGGCATCTTATTTTTCAATGAACATGAGGCAGCAGTGCTGGTTTCTCTCCTTGCAGGTAAACTGTGGCCACTGGGGGCTAAGTGTCTCCCCGTTTGGACTGTGAAGCAATTTGGTCATGATCCACTTTTCGTTGTGTTTCTTGCTGCTGCACTGGGAGTTTGGTGTTTGCTTCATGAAATACAAGGAGTTTATCTGGGACACAGTGCTGGAGGGAGTTCTGTCACGTGTGGTGGGTCAGTGTCTGCAGGAGAATGCACCAACCAGGCTTCTATCCAGATAGCTTTCCCCCTTGACCATAGCAACCTGATTCTGAACATTGCCCTGAAACCTCTGCATATAACAAGATGCCTTTACATAGAAGGGTCTGCTGCCTGCACCATGTCAGTCACAAGGCATTTGGAATCCAATGCTAGATCCTCATGGCCGTACCACTGATGTTTTATCACACACCTGCCCACCACTGCTCTAGGTCCACTTCTCAGCAGACTCCAACTTACTGGCATCTGTGTTCTACACCATGTTAAAGAAACCCAGTCAATCTAGGCACTCTCTGGTATACTCATGATCAGCAACAGGACATCCAAAGGTTCTCCAGTGCCACCTGGTAATGGTAATTTTAAAAATTTCATGATATTTATGTAACCATTTTCAAGGATGAAGTTGGAGGCATTGTGGGTTTCAATTATTCAGAAACCATTAAATGGTGAGGAATCTCATTTTAATGAAAGCTCTGGAGAACTCTCACAGGCAAGGCTTCCCAAATAGTGGCCAAAACGTCACTTGAAGCCAGGCCCATTGAGGTCTAAAATGTGAGGTCCATGTGTGTTTTGACTCTCAATTGTGGCTGCCAAGTCTTTCAGAATAAAATTATGTGATTCTCTGCCTGAGATTCCCAGTGAACTGTGGAAAGTCCCCCTGGGACTAGATCACAGCTTCCAATGGCGACTCTCATGCGTTGCCTCCGAAAATCTTAACACAATTCATGGCAATTCTTCTCTGAGGTCAGTTCAAGAACTGAGTCTCTAAGGGGAATCACACCAGAATTCAACCCAGGTTGAACCAGTAATCTCTCACAATTAAAACCTAAACACTCCCACATGACCCTCATCTTCTTCCATATAGACACTCATCATAACCTCTGGCTGGAGGTTTCCATGAGGGCACAGCCCAGGACAGTGTCCAAAATAAGCTTCCTTGTCCCTCATTTGCCTAAAGTCACGTTTGCCTGGACACCCTTTCTATGAACCAGGAGTGATCAAATAGGCCTGACATTTATACTGCTCCACTTCTCCAATTTGAGGCCTACTGACTGAGGGGTTTAAATTCTTTTTGGGAATTGGACGCATGAGAAAACACAAGAACTATGGGCAAGCCACTGCAGAGCTTTGAAGAACCCATTTGACACAAAGGATCCCTATTCTTCCTTGATGGAAGTAAGTGCCCTACCAGAGGAAGGCAAGAGACTTCATCCACAATGACTCTACTTTTAGCCATTTTGGTTTTGGATGCACATATGGAATCTTTCTTTAGATCCATAAGGTGCATAGAATCTAAGCCACAGCCTCACACAGGGCCAAGAGGCTGATTCAGACACATCCCTTTCCAAAGCAATTAAGCAAAGAGCCACAGGAGATGCACATTTATTTCCAATTGAAAAGTCTTTTGTTAAGGCTTCCAAAAGTGTTGGCCTGAGGAAAACACCTTCCTGACATTCAGAGCAACAGAAAAATATGTATGCATAAGGCCCAAAGCAGGGTTTCTCCACTGAGATATTCCTGGTCACACTGCTATCTGAGTTTTCTGAGATGCTCGGCCATTCCATTCAGCTATCCAGTACATGGCCATTTCACAGACCTTTGAGGTGGTACATATCTTGGACACACAACCATGAGTCAATTCTTGAGAGTGACCAGAATTGAGTAAGAAATCAGGAACTTAGGAAGATTGCAGGTGTTGCCCATCCATAAGGCAAGCCGCAGTCCATTCATAAATTGGGCAGGATGAATGCTGGGAAGCTTTCTACTAGACAGGACACATCCATTGATGCATTCTCTTTTCTAATGTCTACAACCACTAACACAGTGGGATACACAGACATAGAAAAACTCGCATTGTCAAAGGACTTAGAAGAATCAGAGAGTTCCAAACCAAACAAACCTCCTTTCCTACCTATTCTGAGAACATGAGACAAAACCACAAACCCCACCCGAACTCACAAATTCAACTTCTTCCCCCAAGTAGGTCTGTGACTATCCGGAATGTCCTCTGACTTGTGGGCCATACTGTGTTCTCCCGAAATGGCCTGTCCTGCCTCAGATCTGGTCACCTTGGCCAACTCTGTGAAGTTGTCAGGAGCCAGTGTTGAGCCACTACCTGCTTTCTCAGGAAAGGCCCCTCTTCAGAGCACTCCTGGCATTTGGCCATCCTCACATCAGTAGGTACCAAGAATGACTGACTCTGTCCTTGGTAAATCCAACAAGTGAGCCCACTGGAACTGTGACTGGGACTGGCTCTGGGTGCCTGGCTTCTTGGATCACAAGTTCAGAGAGTTCCATCACCAAGGAAGTTAGGAAGGTCATTTCTTCGGGAACTGAATGAGGTCACTGCCGTGGCAACCACTTTGTCCTAACACTTGCTTCCAAGGGTCCCATGAGATGGAGGCTGCCCCTAATTCCTGAGACACTTTCAAAAGTTAGAATGGTATACCAACCATAGGTACCCAGGAACAGCTCTCCACACAGGCCCGGTTTGCTCCATCTCCTCTACGTTAAGGATAGAGAGTCTGATTCAGACTCAACCCTTCATCCTGATCAGGTTGTTTTCCATGGAAGATTACTTTTGCTCTCTCCGGTCCTTCATAGCTGCCTACATCTTCTCCAGGGATAATTTCTGCATTGACCTTTGAGGTTTTCAGCAGGTTGACGATCCCCTACATTCCTGTATTGTAAGAACAAATCTCTCCCTGCTCTTCTGAATACTTAAATTGATGGAACAATGTATGGTTAGTGTTATTAACATGTTCAATTAAAACCAAAACACTACCACATGGCCCTTATATTCTTCCATATAGACACTCATCATTACCTCTGGCTGGAGGTTTCCACAAGGGGCGAAGCCCAAGACAGTGTCCAAAATAAGTTCCCTTGCCCCTCATTTGCCTAAAGTCTGGGTTTCCTGGACACCCTTCCTGTGAACCAGGATTGATCAAATAGGCCTGCCATTAATAATGCTCTTTTTCTCCTTTTTGAGGCCTACTGAACGTGAGGTATAGATTCTTTATGTGATTTGGAGTCATGTGAAACCCAAGCACCTTTTCTCGTCTTTGAAGAACTCATTAGACCCAAAGGATCCCTATTCGTACTTGATGGAGGTGAGGAGCCTAACAGAGGAAGCAAGAGACTTTATCCACAATGTCTGATCTTTTTGCCATTTTGGTTTTGGATGCACACATGGGATCTTTCTTTAGATCCATCAGGTCCTGAGATTCTAAGCCACAGCCTCACACAGAGCCGAGAGGATGATTTAGACACATCCTTTTCTAAAGCAATTAATCTAAGAGCCACGGGTGGTGCTCATTCATTTCCATTTGAAAGCAGTTTCTTCAGGCTTCACAAACTGGTGGTCTGAGGCAAAGACCTACCTGACATTCAGGTCAACAGAACAGTAGGTAAGCAAAAGGCACAAAGCAGGGTTTCTCTACTGAGACTTTACTGGTCACACTGATATCTGAGTTTTCTGAGATCCTCCCCATTCATTTCAGGTATCCAGTAAATGGCCATGTCACAGAGCTCGGAGGTGGTACATATCTTGGACAAAAAGAAAATGAGCCTATTCTGGAGAATGGCCAGAATTCAGGAAGAAAACAGGAACTAAGGAAAATATTAGGTGTTGCCCATCGATAAGGCAAGCAACAGTCCATTCATAAATTGGGCAGGATGTGTGCTGGAATGCTTTCTACTTGTCAGGACACATGCATTGATGCATTCACTTTTCTCATATCTTCAACCACCGACAAAGTGGGATACACAGACATAGAATCACTCACCATGTCAAATGACTTATTAAAAACAGTCCACTCCAAACCAAACTGCCTTTCCTACCTATTCTCAGAACATGAGGCAAAACCATAAACTCACATCTACACCCACAAAGGCATATCTTTTACCCACATAGGTCTGTGAGTAACCAGAGTGTCCTCAGACTGATAGGCCATACTATGTTCCCCCGAAATGGCCTTTCCTGTCTCAGATCTGGTCTCCTTTACCAACTCTCTAGAGTTTTCAGGAGCCATCGGTGAGTCACTACCTGCTTTCTCAGGAAAGGCCCCTCTTCAGAGCTTTCCTGGCATTTAGTGATCCACAAGAAAGACTGACTCTGTCCTTGGTAAATCCAAACAAGTGAACCCACTGGGAAAGGGACTGGGACTGGCTCTTGGTGCCTGGCTTCCTGGATCCCAAGTTCAGAGGGTTCCATCACCAAGGAAGTGAGGTAGGTCACTTCCTTCAGGAACTGAATGAGGTCACTGCCTTGGCAACCACTTTGGTCTAACATTTGCTTCCAATGGCTCCATGACATGGAGGCTGCCCCTACTTCCTGTGTCACATTCACAAGTTAGAATGGTATACCAACCATAGGCACCCGGGAACAGTCAGAGTCTACTAGGGTATGGCTTACTGTCAGGAATTCAGTATTTCAAATAGAAAATAGGAAAATGAATCTAATGTGTATACAAATATATGCTAGACAAAAATCTTCCCACTGTCCTCCACAACAATGCCTTGATATTTCCTTCACCACAAGTAAGACACAATTAGTGGAGAAGAGTTTGAAAATCTGTGAATATATATCTGGAAAAAAAATGAATGGAGTTCACAACCTTGGAGGTGGTAGAGGAATTTCCAAATGTAAAAGAAAGGATAAACACTCCACAAACATGGAGCTCTGGTGGCCTAATAAATTTTTGAGAAACTGCCTCTGAGTTTGGGCCCTTGAAATATTTGTTGTTGTCAGGAGCTTTAGCTTCCTTTGTAGTGAGACCATCAAATCTGGGTCAGCATCTATGTGACCTGGATGACATGGTTCCTTATTTTCTATTGAACATGAGGCAGCAGTTCTGAATTCTCTCTTTGTAGGTAAACTGAGGCCACTGGGGTCTAAGTGTCTAACCGTGTGGTCTGTGAAGCCATTTGGTCATACTCGAATTTTTGTGGTGTTATTTACTGCAGTACTCTGAGTTTGGTATTGGCTTCATGAAGTACAAGGAGATAAACTGGGACACAGTCCTAGAGGGAGTACTCTCATGTGTGGTGAGTGAGGGTCTGCAGGAGAATGCACCAACCAGGCTTCTATCCCAAAAAGCTTGCACCCATGTCCATAGCAACCTGATTCTGAACATTGCCATGAAACCTCTCCATATAACAAGATCCCTTTATTTGTAAGGGTCTGCAGGCTGCACCATGTCAGTCACAATCCATTTGGAAGCCAAGGGAAGATCCATGTGGCCCCACGACAGATGTTTTATCATACACCTGCCAACCACTGCTCTAGGCCCACTACTCAGCAGGCTCCAACTTTCTGGCATCTCTGTTCTACAACATTTTCATGAAACCCAGTCAATCAGGGCACTGTCTGGTATTCTCGTGATCAGCAACAGACATCCAAAGATTTTCTAGTGCCACCTGTTCATAGGAATATCAAAAATTTTATGGTGTTTATCTAGCCAATTTTCAAGGATGAAGTTGGAGGCACTGTGGGTTTCAATTCATTCAGGAACCATGAAATAGTGAGGAAGCTCATTTCAATGAAAGCTCGGGACAATTCTCACAGGCAAGGCTTCCCAAGGAGTGGCCAAAAGGTCACATGAAGCCAGGCCCATTGAGGTTTACAATTGAGGTCCATGTGTGTTTTGACTCTCAACTATGGCTGCTAAGTCTTTCTGAATAAAGTCATGTGATATCCTGGCTGAGAATCCCAGTGCTCTTTGGAAAGCCAACCTGGGCCTAGATCTCAGTCTCCAAGGGCAACTCTCATGTGTGGCCTCCTAAGTTCCAAACACAATTCATGCCAATACGTCGCTGAGATCTGTTCCAGAACTCAGTCTCTAAAGGGAATCACACAAGAGTTAAAGCCCAGGTTGACCCTGGAATCTTTTCCAACCATAACACAAATGACCACAATTAAACCAAAACACTCCAACATGGCCCTCATCTTCTTCCATATAGACAGTCATAATAAACTCTGGTTGGAGGTTTCCATGAGGGGCGCAGCCCAAGACAGTGTTCAAAATAAGCTCACTTGCCACTCATTTGCCTAAAGTCAGGGTGGCATGGAAACCCTTCCTGTGAACGAGGGGTGATCAAATAGGCCTGCCATTAATAGTGCTCTACTTCTCCAATTTGAGGCCTACTCTCTGTGGGGTATAGATTCTTTATGAGAATTGGGGTCATGAGAAAACCCAAGCACCTATGGGCTACCCTCTGAAGGGATTTGAAGAACCCATTTGAGTGAACCAAGGAGTTGGATCAAAAGACTTTAGATATAGGGTTTTGGTTAGAGAGTGAATGTAAATTTCAGCATATGTGAAGAGTCAGCCACAGTGATGAACTGGGGAAAATGTGTAGGAAAGCAAATATCAATAGAGATATTAGGAAATCAGGCAAAGTACAAAGAGAGTGATAGGATAAGACATTTTTAACAGGGTTGAGTTTGAATATACAATCTTAGGAAGAAACAAATATGTAGTCACCAACAGGAATGATATTCGAGATCATTAGTGAATCAGGACATGGATGTTGTTAGTAATACATGCTCACTTTCAATATAGGCTTTGGTAAAATCATAAGTGTGACACTTGCATTTTTTGTCAGGAATATTACTGTGATGAAATGCATATGTATATCAGGTGACTAGAATATTTCTTCCACCATTTTTGAAAGCAATATTTTAAAGGCTTATAAATTAGTATTGGGGATACAAATAGGTATACCCTGGGTCTATGAATATAGAGATGATTCTTTAATAGACCATACTGTGAATAAATAATATAACTGTTTCAAAATTTAAATAATGGATTGAATTGATATCTGAAAATATACAAGAAATCTTACATTGATATACATACATTCATTCCGAACAGTTATACATCTAATGATAATATTAGTGTTACGGTTTATTATGAAGAGTGTGGGAGTTTTGTTTCAAAAGTGATTATGGAAATCGAAAATAATGTGTTTGGAAAGAATCTCATGAAAAGAACAGTCAAGAAACATGGAGGAATACATGTCTTCTCAAGTAGGAAGTGATTGAAATTGAACCAAATGCCTATAAATTTGTAAAATTGTGGATGAAATGATATATCCTATATTGCCCATAAACTGCAGAAATAGTAATGTACCAGTGTTGAATAAAAATGAACTTCAAAATACACATCATGTCCCATAGGTGTCTACTTGCATTGATGTTAAACTGGGTGAGTCACTGTAGAAATATTAGGATTTCTTAGCACCATTCCCTGAAGTTAGTTTTCAGTACTAGGAAACAAATATGTATTTCAGTGGATGTATATTTCTAAGAATAATCTTGGGAAAAATTGATTATATATCCCCATACAGGAACATGAATGAATTTAGGCAGTGTATAGTAAGACACTTATATTTCATATTTTGAAAATCTGGAGACTATATATATATAGACACAAACACACACACATTATAATGTAGCAATATATATGCCAATTGAAATTCATCATGAAAAATAACTCATCTGCATATCAAAAAATATTCATTATACTGAACATGGATTATGTATAATGTTGTTCATCTAGGAAGGTCACCCATGGGTTGAATTTTTAGTTCCAACAGCCTTTAGGAGAAGTGATCTCTTCTCACAATTTGTATCTGCCAAGTCAGCCACCTCACAAGAATGTACGTGTGAAACCAGGTAGGATTCTATTTGTGCATATAAAAATACATGTGCTTAATAGGCTAAAGAGAAAGAGAGACAGAAATTCACATATTTCTTAACTTTAAAAACACATGGAGAATTATTTCAACAAATAATTGACTAGATTTATAACTCCTACCTTATATCATGCAAAAGGCAAGTACAACTACACACCATGCCTCTTCTGAACTGCTTGTATTTCGATTCTGTTTTGGTTATTTTTCTCATCATATTAGTATTAGTAGTCAGAGTCTATAAGGGTATGGGCTAGTGTCAAGGATTCAGTATTTCGAATGAAAAATTGAAAAATGAATCCAATGTGTATGCAAATATGTGCTACAAAAAAATCTTCCTTCTCTCATATAGAAGAATGACTTGACATTACCATTGCCCCAAGTAAGTCACAATTAGAGGAGAAGAGTTAGAAAATCTGTAAATATATATCTACAACGAAAATGCTCAGGAGTGCACAACCTTGGAGGTGGTAGAGGAGTTTCCAAAAGTAAGTGACATGGGAAATACTCCACAGACATGAAGATCTGCTGGCCTAAACACTTCTTGAGAAACTGCCTTTGAGGTTGGGCACTTGAAATATATGTTGTTTTCAGGAGCTTTCGCTTCCTTTATAGTGAGACCATCTAAGCTGGGTCTGCATCTATGTGACCTGGAGGACATGGCATCTTATTTTCCAATGAACATGAGGCAGCAATGCTGAATTCTCTCTTTGTAGGTAAACTATTGCCACTGGGGGCTAAGTGTCTCCCCGTGTGGACTGTGAAACCATTTGGTCATCTTCCACTTTTCGTGGTGTTTCTTGCTGCTGCACTGGTAGTTTGGTATTGGCATCACGAAATACAAGGAGTTCAACTGGGACACAGTGCTGGAGGGAGTTCTGTCACGTGTGGTACGTGTACCCTGGTCTACAGTAGAATGCACCAACCAGGCTTCTATCCCACATAGCTTTCCCCCTTGATAATAGCAACCTGATTCTAAACATTACTCTGAAACTTCTCCATATAACAAGATGCCTTTATATACAATGGTCTGATGGCTGCACCATGTCTGTCTCAAGACAATTGAAAGTCAATGGCAGATCCACATGGCCCCACCACAGATGTTTTATCACACACCTTCCCACCACTGCTCTAGGCCCACTACTCTGCAGTCTCCAACTTTCTGGCATCTCTGTTCTAAACATTTTCATGAAGCCCAGTCAATCAAGGCACTGTCTGGTATACTCATGATCAGCAAAAGTACATCAAAAGGTTCTCCAGTGCCATCTGGTCATAAAAATTTCTAAACATTCATGGTATTGATCTAGACAAATTTCAAGGATGAAGGTGGAGGCACTGTGGGTTTCAATTCATTCAGGGACCATTAAATGTTGAGAAAGCTCATTTCAATGAAAGATCTGGAGAACACTCACAGGCAATACTTCCCAAACAGTGGCCAAAAGGTCAAATGAAGCCAGGCCCATTGAGGTCTACAATGTGAGGTCCATGTGTGTTTTGACTCTCAACTATGGGTGCCAAGTCTTTCAGAATAAAATCAAGTGATATCCTAGCTGAGATTCTCAGTACTCTTGGGAAAGCCACCCTGGGCCTAGATCTCATTTTCAAAGGGCGACTCTCATGTGTGGCCTCCTGAAATCGCAACACAATTCATGGCAATACTTATCTGAGGTCAGTTCCAGAACTCATTCTCTAAGGGGAATCACACCAGTGTTCAAGCCCAGTTGGACCCAGTCATCTCTTCCATCTGCCACACAAATGACCACAATTAAAACCAAAACACTCCCACATTGTCCTCATCTTCTTCCACATAGACACTCCTCATAACCTCTGGCTGGAGTTTTTCATGAGGGGCACAGCCCAAGACAGTGGCCCAAATAAGCTTTCTTGCCCCTCATTTGCCTAAAGTCAGGGTGGCCTGGACACCCTTCCTGTGAACCAGGAGTGATTAAATAGGCCTGCCATTAATACTGCTCCACTTCTCCACTTTGAGGCCTTCTTACTGTGGGGTTTAGTTTCTTCTTTAAAAAAAAAAAATTGAAATTTAATTGGAAAGTTAAAAAAAATTGTATTGCAGAATATTAAATTTCTTATGCAAAAGCCTTTATCTTGTTTGTGAGGGAAACCTTGATGCCTTGCCAATCTGGTTATATGGAGACACTGAAAATTTTCTGTTACATACTACATGGATGAATGGCTACAGCACATCGTTTTTTCAAACTGAAAGGCAGATAACAGCAAGTAAGATAACAAATAAAAGCCAATTTTATTAAAAAATAAAGTTGTAAAATGTCTCAAATATTGGAAATTAAATTCCTTTTTTTTTCTTTTTTTTGGTTGTTCAAAAGCTCATGCTATATCATCTTTCATACATTTGACTCATTTGGGTTATGAACTCCCATTTTTACCCCAATACAAATCGCAGAATCACATCAGTTACACACTCACGTTTTTACATAATGGCATATTAGTGATTGTTGTATTCTGCTACCTTTCCTATCCCCTACTATCCCCCTCCCCTCCCCAACCATCTACCCTCTATACCTCATCTGCTATTGTTCAATTCTCTCCCTTGTTTCCCCCCCTTTCCCCTCACAACCTCTTATATGGAATTTTGTGTAACATTTAGTGTCTCCTACCATTTCCATATGCTTTCCATTCTCTCTCCCTTTCTCTCCCCCCACTCATCTCCATTTAGTGTTAATATTTTCCTCATGCTCTTCTTCCCTGTTCTGTTCTTATTTGCTCTCTTTATATCAAAGAAAACATTTGGCATTTGTTTTTTAAGGATTGGCTAGCTTTGCTTAGCATTATATGTTCTAATGCCATCCATTTCCCTTCAAATTCAATGATTTTTGTCATTTTTTAATGCTGCATAATACTCCATTGTGTATAGATGCCCCTTTTTTATCCATTCGCCTATTGAAGGTCATCTAGTTTGGTTCCACAGTTTAGCTATTATGAATTGTGCCGCTATGATCAGTGATGTGGCAGTATCCCTATAGTGCGCTCTTTTAAGATCCTCAGGGAATAGTCCGAGAAGTGAGATAGCTGGGTCAAAAGGTGGATCCTTTCCCTGATTTCCCAGGTATCTCCATACTGCTTTCAAAATTGGCCTCAACATTTTGCAGTCCCACCAGCAGTGTACAAGTGTACCCTTTTCCCCACATCCTCGCCAACACTTACTGTTGTTTGATTTCATAATGGCTGCCAATCTTACTGGAGTGAGATGGTATCTTAGGGTGGTTTTGACTTGAATTTCCCTAGCTGCTAGAGATGGTGGGCATTTTTTCATGTTCTTGTTGATGGATTGTATGTCCTCCTCTGTGAAGTTTCTGTTCAGGTCCTTGGCCCATTTGTGGATTGGTTTATTTGTTATCTTTTTGTTTAATTTTTGAGTTCTTTGTATATTCTAGATATTAGGGCTCTATCTGAAGTGTGAGGGGTAAAAATTTGTTCCCAAGATGTAGGCTCTCTATTTACCTCTCTTATTGTTTCTCTTGTTTCGAAAAAAACTTTTTAGTTTAAGTAAGTCCCATTTGTTGATTCTTGTTATTAACTCTTGTGCTATGGCTGTCCTATTAAGGAATTTGGGGCCCAACCCCACAGTATGTACATGGTAGCCAAATTTTTCTTCTATTAGATGCAGTGTCTCTGATTTTATATCTTTCTCCTTGATCCATTTAGAGTTAAATTTTGTGCATGGCGAGAGAAAGGGATTCATTTTCATTTTGTTGCATATGGATTTCCAATTTTCCCTGGACCACTTGTTGAAGATGCTATCCTTCCTCCATTGCATGCTTTTAGGCCCTTTTTCAAATATAAGAAAGTTGTACTTTTGTGGATTGGTTTCTGTGTCCTCTATTCTGTACCATTGGTCCAGCTGACTTTTGTGATACCAGTACCACGCTGTTTTTGTTACTATTGCTTTGTAGTACAGTTTGAACTCTGTTATCGCTATACATCCTGATTCACACTTCCTGCTTAGAATTGCTATTGCTATTCTGTGTCTATTGTTTTTCCATATGAAATTCATGATTCCTTTATATATTTCTACAAGAAATGCCATTGGGATTTTGATTGGCATTGCATTAAACCTGTAGAGAACTTTGGGTAATATCGCAATTTTGATGATGTTAGTTCTGCCTATACATGAACAGGGTACATTTTTCCATCTTCTAACATCTTCTTCTATCTCTTTCTTTAGAGTTATGTAACTTTCATTGTATAAATCTTTCACCTCTTTTTTTAGGTTGATTCCCAGGTATCTTATTTTCTATGAGGATATTGTGAATGGAGTGGTTTTCCTCATTTCAATTTCAGAAGTTTTGTTGCTGATATACAGGAATGCCTTTGATTTTTTCTTGTTGATTTTATATACTGGCACTTTGCTGAATTCATTTATTAACTCTAGCAGTTTCTTTGCATACCCTTTAGGGTTTGTTAAATATATTATCATGTCATCCTCAAATAGCGAATATTTAAGTTCTTCTTTTTCTATTTTTATGCCTTTAATTTCTTTTGTCTGTCTAATTTCTCTGGCTAGTATTTCAAGAACTAAACTGAATAGAAGTGGTGATAGAGGGCATCTCTGTCTTGTTCCAGATTTTAGAGGGAATGCCTTCAGTTTTTCTCCATTTAGGATGATGCTAGCCTGAGGTTTAGCATATATAGCTTTTACCATGTTGAGGTAAGTTCTTGTTATCCCTAATTTTTATAGTGTTTTGAACATAAAGGAATGCTGTACTTTGTCAAACACTTTATCTACATCTATCGAGATGATCATATGGTTTTTGTCTTTAAGTCTATTGATGTGGTGGATTACATTTATTTATTTCCATAAATTGATCCAGGCTTGCATCCCAGGGATGAATCCTACTTGATCATGAAGCACAATTATTTTGATATGCTTTTGTATTCAATTCACCATGATTTTATTGAGAATTTTTGCATCCAAGTTTATTAGAGGTATTGGTCTGTAGTTTTCTTTCTTTGAAGTGTCTTTGTCTGGTTTTGGAATCAGGGTGATGTTGGCCTCATAGAATGAATTTGGAGGAACTCCTTCTTTTTCTATTTTTTGAAATTTCTTGAAAAGTATTGGTATTAATTCTTCTTTGAGGGTTTTGTAGAACTCCACTGTATACCTATCCGGTCCAGGGCTCTTTTTGGTTGGTTGTCTTTTGATGGTTTCTTATTTTTCTTCCTTTGTTATTGGTCTATTTAAATTGTGGGTGTCTTCCTGACTGAATCTGGGCAGATCATATGACTTAAGAAATTTATCGATATCTTCTTTATCTTCTATTTTATTGGAATATAGGGTTTCAAAATACTTTCTAATTATCTTCTGTGTTTCTGTAGTGTGTGTTGTGATATTTCCATCTTTATTCCATATGTTAGTAATTTGAGTTCTCTCTCTTCTTCTCTTCGTTAGCATGGCTAAGGGCCTGTCGAACATATTTATTTTTTCAAAGAACCAACTCTTATTTATTTCAATTTTTACAATGTAGATTTTTTGTTTCAATTTCATTGATTTCTCCTCTAATTTCAATTATTTCTTCTCTTCTACTACATTTGATGTTGTTTTGCTCTTCCTTTTCTAGGTTTTTGAGGTGTAGTGTGAGTTCATTTATTTGTTGTTGTTTTTTTCTTTTTTTGAGGAAAGAATTACAAGAAATGAATTTCCCTCTTAAAACGGCTTTCATTGTGTCCCATACAAACCGGTATGTTGTGTCTCTATTGTCATTTGTCTCTAAGAATTTTTTTATCTCCTCCTTTATGTCTTCTGTAACCCACTGATCATTCAGTAACATATTGTGCATTTTCCATGTGATGTAGAATTTTTCCTTCCTTTTTTTTTCATTGATTTAAAGTTTCAATCCATTATGATCAGATATGGTGCATGGTATTATCTCCATACCTTTATATTTACTAAGAGTTTCCCTATTGCATAATATATGGTCTATATTGGAGTAGGATCAATGTGCTGCTGAGAAGAACGTGTATCCACTTGATATGGTTGATATATTTTATATATGTTGGTTACGTCTAGGTTATTGATTGTGCTATTGAGTTCTATAGTATTTTTATTCAGCTTTTGTCTGGAGGAAGGCAAGAGACTTCATCCACTATGACTGCCCTTTTTGCCATTTTAGTTTTGGATGCACACATGGGATCTTTCTTTAGATCCATCAGGTGCTGAGAATCTAAACCACAGGCTCACACAGGGCCAAGATGCAGATTCAGAAACATCCCTTTCCAAAGCAATTAAGCAAAGAGCCACAGGTGATGCCAATTTATTTCCATTTGAAAACTGTTTTCTTCAGTCTTCACAAAGGGGTTGCCGGAGGCAAAGACCTTCCTGACATTCAGGGCAACAGACAGGGAAGCAAAAGGCCCAAAGCAGGGATTCTCCACTGAGACTTTCTTGGTCACACTGATATCTGAGTTTTCTGAGATACTCGCCATTCCCTTCAGCTATCCAGTACATTGCCATGTCACAGTGCTTGGGGTGGTACATATCTTGGACACAAAACCATGAGCGTCTTCTAGAGAGTGGGCAGAATTCAGGAAGAAAACAGGAACTTAGGAAAATGGCGAGTGTTGCCCATTTATAAGGCAAGCTGCAGTTCATTCATAAATTGCACAGGATGAATGCTGGGAAGCTTTCTAGTAGACTGGACAAATCCCTTGATGCATTTTCTTTTCTAATGTCTACAACCACGGACACGATGGGATATATAGACACAGAAACACTCGCCTTGTCAAATGACTTACTAGAAACAGTCCACTCCAAAACTAACAAACCACCTTTCCTACCTATTCTGAGAACAGGAGACAAAACAACAAACCCACAACCACACCCACAAAGGCACCTCCTTCCCCCAGTAGGTCTCTGACTATCCAGAGTGTCCTCTGACTGGTGGGCCATGATATATTCCCCCATATTGGAGTGTCCTGTCTCTGATCTGGTCTCCGTGGCCAACTCTGTGATGCTGTCAGAAGCCAGCGATGAGCCACTACCTGCTTTCTCAGGAAAGCCCCCTCTTCAGATCTTCCTGGCATTTGGCCAACCTCACATCAGTATGTACCAAGAAAGACTGACTCTGTCCTTGGTAAATCCAAACAAGTTTGACCACTGGGACTTGCACTGGGACTGGCTTTGGGTGCCTGGCTTCTTGGATCCCATGTTCAGAGTTTCATCACCAAGGAAGTAAGTTGAGTTCATTTCCTTCAGGAACTGAATGAGGTCACTACCCTGGCAACCACATTTTCCTAACAGTTCCTTCCGAGGGTCCCATCAGATGGAGGCTGCACCTACTTGCTCTGACATTTTCACAAGTTAGAATGGTATATCAACCATAGGCACCCGGGATCAACTCTCCACACAGGCCTGGTTTGGTCCATCTTCACTACATTAAGAAAAGAGAGGCTGATTCAGACACATCCTTTCATCATGACCAGGATGTTTTCCATGTAAGATGACTTTTGCTCTCTCAGGTCCCTCATAGCTGCCTACATCTTCTCCAGGGATTATTTCTGCATGGACTTTTGATGTTGTCAGCTGGTGGAAGATCCCCTACCTTCCTGTATTGTAAGACCAACTCTGTTCCTGCTCTTCTGTAAATGAGATTGAGGGAACAGTGTATGGTTAGGGTTAATAGCATGTTCGATTTGGGTTAGGAATAATTATGCTGAATGAATAATGGTATTGGGAACCTGTGATATTTATAAGAATATAGACGTGAAATATATGTATGAGAACAGAGATCTAGGAAAGATTTGAAGCCCAGATAGGAATTGAAACCACGATTGGTATACTTAGCTTGAATTATGTTCTGCACCGAGGTCTCAGATAAATTGATATACAATGGCATAGGACCGTGTACCTCGGATGTTTGAATGTAGAAGAGAACATGCAGTCAAAAAGGGATAGTCTGTAGGATTAGGAAGATAGTCAGTAGGTTTAGGAAGAATAGTGAGTATAGGAGTTGGACCAAAAGTTCTTTAGCAATAGGGTTTCAGATAGAGAGTGAATGTAAATGTCAGCACATTTGAAGTTACAGTCACAATGATGAACTGGGGACAATATGTAGAAAAGCAGATATCAATAGGGACATTAAGAAATCAGGCATAGTATAAAGTGAGTGATAGGATTAGATATTTTCAAAAGGCTTGAGGTTGAATATATAATCTTAGAAAAAAAACAAATATGTAGTAACAAAGAGGATTGACATTTGAGAGCATTACTCAACCTGGACAGATGTTTTTAATAATCCATGCTCACTTTCCATTTAGGCTTTGGTACAATCATAAGTGTGACCTTTGCATTTTGTGTCCAGAATACTACTGTGATAAATGTATATGTAGATCAGGTGACATGAGTCTTTCTTCCACCATTATGGGGAGCAATATCCTGAAAACTTATAAATTAGTACTGGGGATACGAAAAGGTGTACCCTGTGTTGATGATTATTCAGATGATGCATGAATAGACCATATTGTGAATAAAGTATATAACTGGTTCCAACTTTAAATAATGGATTGAATTTGCATCTGAAAAAAATATATGAAATCTTATATTGATATACATAAATTCATTCCAACCTGTTATATATCTAATGGTAATATTAGGGTTACAGTTTATCATGAAGAGTGAGTTTTGCTTGAACAATGATAATGGAATCGAAAATAATGTGTTTAGAATGAAGTCAAGTGAAAAGACCAGTAGAGAAATATGGAGGAATACATGTGTTCTGAAATAGTAAGTAATTGAAAGTGAACCAAATGCCTATAAATTTGTGAAGTTGTGAATGAAAAAAATATATCCTATGTTGTACATAAACTGAAGAAATTTTAATGTACCAGTGTTTAATAAAAATGAACTTCAAAATACACATCATGTCCCATAGAAATCTATTTGCATTGATGTTAAACTGGGTCAGTTACAGTAGAAATATTAGGATTTGTAAGCACCATTCACTGAACTTAGTTTTCAGTAGTAGGAAACCAATATGTATTTCAGGTGGTTGAGTATTTCTTAGAATAATCTTGTGTAAAGTTGATTATACACCCAAATACATGAATACGAATGAATTTAGGGAGTGTATAATAAGATACATATATTTCATATTTTGGAAATTCTGGAGAATATATATATATATATATATATATATATATATATATATATATATATATACACACACAAATACACACACAAACACACACACAAATTAATATGTAGAAATATATATGCCAATTGAAATTCATCATAAAATATAATTCATCCACATATCCAAAAATATTCATTTTACTTAACATGGATTTATGTATAATGTTTTTTACTAGGAAGCTCACCCATAGGTTGAATTTTCAGTTCAATCAGTATTTAGGGGGAGTCATCTCTTTTCACAATTTTTATATTCCAATGTCAGTGAGCTCACAAGAATGTACGTGGGATACCAGGTAGGATAGTATATGTGCATAAAAAATACATGTGCTGAATAGGATACAGAGAAAGGGAGACAGGAATTTACATATGTGATAACTTTAAAAACTCATGAAGAAATATTATAATAAAAAGTTGACTAGATTTAAAACACATACTCTTGATAAAGCAGAAGGCAAATAGAAGTATACAGCATGCTTCCTATGAAAGGACTGTATTTCTATTCAGTTAGGTTTCTTTTTCTCCATCATATTAGGATTAGTAGTCAGATTCTAGTAGGGTATGGGTTGGTGTCAGGGATTCAGTATTTCAAATGGAAAATAGAAAAATTAATCTAATGTGTATGCAAACATGTACTACAGGAACAACTTCCCACTCTCTTCCAGAACAATGGCTTGACATAACCATCACTCCAAGTAAGACACAATTAGAGGAAAGGAGTTAGAAAATCTGTGAATACATATGAGAAATGTAAAATGCTCAGAAGTTCACAACACTGGAAGTAGAAGAACAGTTTCCAAAAGTAAGGGAGAGGGTAAACACTTCACAAACATGGAGCTCTGCTGGCCTAAAGACTTCTTAAGAAACTTCCTCTGTGGTTGGGCACATGAAATATTTGTAATTGTCAGGAAATTTAGTTTCGTTTGTAGTGACACCATGAAATCTGGGTCTGCATCTATGTGACCTGGAGGACATGGTTCCTTATTTTCTAATGAAAATGAGGCAGCAGTTCTGAATTCTCTCTTTGTAGGTAAACTGTGGCCACTGGGAGCTAAGTGTCTTCCCGTGTGGTCTGTGAAGCCATTTGGTCATGCTCCAATTTTCAGGGTGTTTCTTACTCCTGAACTGGGAGTTTCGTATTAGATTCATGAAATACAAGGAGTTCAACTGGGACACAATGATAGAGGGAGTTCTGTCACGTGTGGTTTGTCATGGTCGACAAGAGAATGTACGAACCAGGCTTTAATCCCACATAGCTTTCCCACTTGACTATAGCAACCTGATTCTGAACATTGCCCTGAAACCTCTCCATATAAAAAGATGCCTTTACATATAAGGGTCGGCTGCCTGCACCATGTCAGTCGCAAGTCTTTTGGAAGCCAATGGAAGATCCAGGTGATCCTACCAAAAATATTTATTTACACACCTACAGTCCACTGCTCTATGCCCACTACTCAGCAGGCTCCAACTTACTGGCATCTCTGTTCTACAACATTTTCACGAAACCCAGTCAATCAAGGCACAGTTTGGTACCATCATGATCAGCAACAGGACATTCAAAGTTTATCCAGTGCCACCTGGTCATGGAAATTTCAAAAATTTCATGGTATTTATCTAGCCATTTTTCAAGGATGAAGTTGGAGGCACTGTGGGTTTCAATTAATTCAGGAACCATTAAATGGTGAGGAAGCTCATTTCAATGAAAGCTCTGGAGATCACTCACGGGGAAGGCTTCCCAAAGAGTGGCCAAAAGGTCACATGAATCCAGGCCCATTGAGGTATACAAAGTGAGATCCATGTGTGTTTGTATTCTCAACTAAGGGTCCCAAGTCTTTAAGAATTAAATCATGTGATATCCTGGCTCAGAATCCCCGAGCACTGTGGAAAGCCATCCTGGGCCTAGATCTCAGATTACAAGGGTGATTCTCATGCGTGACCTCCTAAAATCCCAACACTATTTTTTGCAATACTTCTCTGAGGTCAGTTCCAGAACTCAGTCTCTAAGGGTAATCACACCAGAGTTCAAGCTCCGGTGGACACAGTCATCTCTTCCAACTACCACACAATTGACCACAATTAAAACCAAAACACTCCCACATGGCCCTCATCTCCTTCCATATAGACACTCATCATAACCTCTGGCTGGAGGTTTCCATGAGGGGCGCAGACCAAGACAGTATCCACAATAATCTACCTTGCCCCTCATTTGCCTAAAGTCAGGGTGGCCTGGACACGCTTCCTGTTAACCAGGAGTGATCAAATAGGCCTGGTGTTAATACTGTTCTTCTTGTCCAATTTGAGGCCTACTGACTGTCAGATATTGATTCTTTATGTGAATTGGAGTCATGAGAAAACCCAAGCACCTATGGGCTAGCCTCTGCAGGTTTTGAAGAACTCGTTTGACCCAAAGGATTCCTATTCTCACTTGATGGAGGTAAGGAACCTTACAGAGGAAGGCGAGAGACTTCATGCCAATGACTGCTCTTTTGGCCATTTTGGTTTTGAATGCACGCATGGGAAATTTCTTTAGATCCCTCAGGTGCTGAGAATCTAAGCCACTGCCTCATACAGAGCCAAGGGGCTGATTCAGACACATCCCTTTTCAAAGCAGTTAAGGAAAGAGCCACATGTATGCCCAATAATTTCCATTTGAATACTGTTTTCTTCAGGCTTCACAAAAGGGTGGCCTGAGTCAAAGACCTTCCTGAAATTCAGGAAAACAGAACAATAGGTAAGCAAATGGTCCAAAGCAGGGTTGCTCCACTGAGAATTTCCTGGTCACACTGATACTTGAGTTTTCTGAGATGCTTGCCATTTCTTTCAGCTATCCAGTACATGGCCAGTCACAGAGCTTGAAGGTGGTACATATCGTGAACAAAAAACCATGGTCCTATTCTGTAGAGTGGCCAGAATTCAGAAAGAAAACAGGAACTTAGGAATATAGCAGGTATTGCGCATCAATAGGGCAAGCTACAGTCCATTCATAAATGGGGCAATTTGAATGCTGAGAAGCTTTCTACTAGACAGGACACATCCATTGATGCATTCTCTTTTCTAATGCATACAACCACGGACACAGTGAAATACTGAGACATAGAAACACTCGCCATGTCAAAAGACTTACTAGAAACACTAAACTTCAATCCAAACAAACCGACTTTAATACCTATTCTAGGAAAATGAGACAAAACCACAAACCCACAACAACACCCACAAAGGCACCTCCTTCCCCCAAGTAGGTCTGTGACTATCCAGAGTGTCCTCTGACTTGTGGGCCAAAATATGTTCCCCCAAATTGTCCTGTCCTGTCTCAGATCTGGTCTCCTTGGCCAACTCTGTGAAGTTCTCAGTAGCCAGCGGTGAGCCACTACCTGCTTTCTCAGGGAAAGCCCCGCTTCAGAGATTTCCTCTCATTTGGCCTTCCTCACATCTGTAGGTACCAACAAAGACTGACTCTGTCCTTGCTGAATCCAAACAAGTGAGACCACTGGGACTGGGACAGGGACTGGCTCTGGGTGCCTGGCTTCCTGGATCCCAAATTCAGAGAGTTCCATCACCAAGGAAGTTAAGTGAGGTCCCTTCCTTCAGAAATTGAATGAGGTCACTGTCTTGGCAACCACTTTGTCCTAACTGTTGCTTTCAAGGGTCCCATGATACGGAGGCTGCCCCTACTTTCTGTGACACTTTCACAAGTTAGAATGGTATATCAACAATAGGCACCCAGGAATAGATCTCCACACAGGCCTAGTTTGGTCCAACTTCTCTACGTTAAAAAGAGAAGCTGATTCATACACAACCTTTTATCCTGACCAGGTTGTTTGCCATGGAAGATGACTTTTGGTCTCTCAGGTCCTTCATAGCTGCCTACCTCTTCTCCAGGGATCATTTCTGCATGTACCTTTGAGGTTCTCAGGAGGTGGAAGATTCCCTACATTTCAGTATTGTAAGATCAACTCTTTCCCTGCTCTTCTGTAAAGTTAGATTGAGGGAACAGTGTATGGTTATGGTTAATAACATGTTCGGTTTGGGTTAGAAATCATTCTGCTGGATGAATAATGGTATTGGGAACTTGCTATGTGTATAAGAATATATAGGTGAAATATATGTATGAAAACAGAAATCTAAGTATGATTTGAAGTCCAGAAGGGCATTGGGCTCTTGATTGGGATATGCAGCTTTGAATTACGTTCTGCAGAGGTGTCTCAATTAAATTGATATACAATGCCATAGGACCTTGTACCTTGGATGAATTAATGTAGAAGGAACATCTAGTCGAAAAGGGATAGTCCGTAGTGAAAGGTTAATAAAATAGGTACTTGTCACTTCCTGTTTTTCTGTATGCTTAACAAAACACTGTTGAAATCTTGAGAAATGTTTGCTAATCTTGTTTCCAGAATGTTCTGTTCCCAACTGCCAAACTGCAGAATGTACTCCCTCACTCAGTGTCATGCAAACCGCCCACATGCCCTCACCCATTAGTAAACTTCCCTCTCTTCCCTCTCCAAGGAAAGTATATAAGCTGTGCTTAAGGTGTTCTCAGGGCTCTCTGCTCTATTTAAGTGAGTTCTGAGCCACAGCATGCTGAACCCCAAATAAACCCATTGCTGTTGCATGAGACAGACTCTTGGTGGTCTCTTCCTTCGACACTCGCCCGACCTTTACATATTGAGGTTCCACCAAGTTCTGGCAGTGGCAGACGAGAGACCCCAATGGGCTCCTCTCGGAGCAAGTAAGGCGCCTCTTTCTGGTTTCAGGTTTCATGTTAGGGCTTGGCAAAATCTCTGGCGATGAAGAGCCTGAGCTCCCTCCGAAGGTGGCTGAGAGACGTGTCACGGAGACACAGGGCACCTCCCTGGGGGACGCCGCAGAAAACTCGGGAAATTAAGGAACAATAGTCTCCTCAACTCAGTGATATTTTGTTTCAGATTCGGTATTGTCATCCCATCGGGTTTTGCCGGCTACTCATTCCTGGTTTCAGTGTTTGACGTCCATTGCCTGTGTTTATGGTCTTGTCTTATCTGTGTCATGTGTCCTTGCTTTTGCTGTTTGTGTACCTTTCATTATGGGACAGAGCAGTTCAATGCCTCTGTCCCTGACCCTTGATCACTGGAACAAAGTCCGCTTAAGAGCTCAGAATCTTTCTTGTTTTAGTAAAATGCTGGACCTGGCAGACTCTCTGTGCCTCAGAATGGCCCACCTTTGAATTCGGATGGCCCCTAGAAGGATCTTTCTACTTCGCACTAATTTAAAAATTCAGAGATATTATCTCAGCCGGGGACACATAGCCATCTGGATCAACAGCCATATATCTTAACTTGGCAGAACATCTGCAAATCTCCTCCTCCATGGGTGAAGCCTTTCCTTGCCCCTGCCTCTGCTCCTACTCCTTCCCCCATGATCTCTCAAACCCTCTCAACCTCCTCCTTCTCCACCCCCTGTTCTCCCCGAGTCACAGATTTGACTCTACTGGACTCTTCTTCCCTTACTAATCCCCTGCCCTTGTCCCCTAACCCACAACACCCTCAAATGGATTTCCCTGCTGCTGACTCAGCCTCTTTACCATTGGAGGAAGCTAAGCCGGTAATAGGGTCTGATAATGGACCGGTGTTCATGGCCCAGGTAAGTCAGGGGTTAGCCAGGAACCAGGGAATTAATTGGAAGTTATATTGTGCTTATAGATACCCGAGTTCAGGACAGGCAGATAGAATAAATTGAACCATTAAAGAGACCTTAAGAAAATTAAACTTAGAGAACAGCATAAAAGATTGGACTATGCTCCTGCCTTATGCAATGTTTCATGCAAGAAATACTCCCTCTGTTTCTTTGAGTAACCTTAGCCCCTGTGAAATTCTCTATTGTTGCCCTCCTGCAGTAAGGGACCTAAGCCCGACTCAAAGACCTAACCATTCCATTCACACCCCCTTGCTTGACAGACTTAAAGCTCTACAAAGAACTCAGTGATACCTGTGTAAACAGCTGGCCACTGCCTACCAAACTGGGGACAAAGGGACTCCACATTGATATCAAGTAAGAGACTTCATCTACGTAAGACGACATCAGGTATCATGCTTGAAACCCCGCTGGAAAGGACCATAGCCGGTGCTACTTATAGCACCTCCAGTGGTAAAGGTAGACGGAATCAATTTCTGGATCCATGCCTCTCATCTCAAGCCTGCGCCCTGTCCAGACTCTGGCTGGAAACTGGAAAAGACTGGTAAAACCTTCAAATTGCGTATTCGCCATGTGGATAAGTCTGTGGACTCTCTCCTTGGCCACAAGTAGTCCTAAGCCACATCAGCCCATTCAGCAGTGATGGCTGATCACAAATCCTACTGGAAAAGAAGTATAATCTATCTCGCATACAGCCCCCTGAGGGACCTGGTGGCCATCACTCCTCCAAGACATTTGTCAGCTGGCTATAGGTCTTACCTATTGGGATATCCCTGATGAAGAGGATACCACTAAAATTCCATTAAATTACTTCTGTAGCATAGATAATGGAAACAAACATTATGGATGAAGGGACATGCAAGCCAGATGCAGGTTGGCTAGCCTAGATTACTATGTTTGCCGGGCAGACTCTCAAAGCCACAGTCACGGCTGTGTGGGGGGAAGGCCGACTTCTTCTGTAAGTCATGGGGATGTGAGCAAACAGGGGCTGCCTGATGGAACCCAAACTCCTCATCAAATTCAGTACACATCATTGGCCATATTACCAATTAGATAAGAAGAACCGATGGCCCCCAGAGGGGTCTCTAGATCCTCAAATTCTGCGTGACCTTTTCCCTCCTTCACTCACATCCTGAACTATGCTTCTCCAATAGATCCTCACCCTCAGCCTTCTGCTCCAGACACTCTGCTGTCACTCCCACCTCAGCAACCTGATTTCTCCCCTCCAATTACTAGATCAAAAACCCAAACCTCTGCTGGTTCTCAGACCATTGCCTCCTTGCTGAGGCAGCAGTTACTGAAGTACCCCTCCACCCACTCACTCCTCTCTTGTCCTGTCAGTGCCCGCACCGGGTCCCGCCAGGTCTTCTTACCAGCTAAACCAAAGCTCAAACCAGCTGAGGAGAGCCCTCAGTCCCCTATCTAAGATGTAATAAAAATGGCCTTTAAAGTTGGTTTGTCATCACTGAAAACAGTTTACTAATAATTAAACGTCCCTCATATGTGTTTTGAGATACTCACTCCCATCATCCTCTCTGCTCTACCTGTTCTACTGCTCAAGTTTTTGTTGCTAGGAAAATCTCAAACCCGTTTCCCATTATTCTTTTACATCTCTCCTTCCTCATTCTCAGATCCACGGAGCTGATCACAGCCCACCTTCCCCGTCTTCCCCCTCTGCACTAGGCCCACAGAAAAGTCTTAACTGACCTTCTCCAGAAGTCTTCACCATGGCTGACTTTAGGACTTTCAGCAAAAGAGTCCCTATAAAAGAGTTCAATGTAGATAAACTTCCTCTTTTCGTGTTGCCCTGTTCTACTTGGCCAGTGGCTAAAAAAATCAGCACTTCTCAGGTAGACACCCTTTTACTAGTTTTTCACAAAATATGTGAACAAGGCCTCTGTCCTTGAGCTGGGGATTCACAGAGATGGCTACATTTCTAAGATAAAGAAGTTACCACTGGTCTCCATGGTAACAGCTGGCAGGGGTAAAATAAGAAAGGGAAGAAAAAGCTCTCCCCCTCCCAGGTGTCCTTTAAAAGTTAACTTGCCCAGAACAGGGGAAAAACAGGAACAAATACTGCGTTTTTGAACTTCTGCAGACTGTGAGCTTCTGAGCACCTTCCCTTACATGTTGGGTACAAAATTCTGAAACTACCTAAACTTGAGTTTCAGGGGATTAATTGATTACAACAGAAGCAATGCCCTCTGAATCCGGTTGCAACCAAATAGGACTGTTTCCCTGTCTTTAGTGCTATCTTAGGTGCCTTGCCTTGTCCGTCCTTACAACAGAATAATTCTATATACTTAAACCTTGTTTATGTTTTCATGAAATGGTCAACAGATGTGATTAATCGTGTAATGGTGCAGATGTTTCCCAGAGTGCTCTATTATGAAGCAGGTTCATTTGAAGATCAAATAGGGGGACATACAACCAGGTTCCACTGGGAGCATATATCCCTCACTTTAGCCATCATATTAGGAATAGGATTTGCTGCACGGGTGGGCCCAGGAACCACTGCCCTTGTCCATGTGACACAATAAATGACCCAATTAGAAGCAGCAATAGACCAAAACTAAGATATTAGAAACCACCATCAGAGCTTTGCATGAAACTTTAACCTCTCTCTCTGAAGTTGTTTTACGGAACAGTTGAGGTTTGGACCTCCTCTTCATTAAAGAAGGGGGCCTTTGTGCTGCATTGAGGGAAGAATGTTGTTTTTATGCCAAACATACTGGAGTTGTAATAAAATCTATGAGTAAATTAAAAAGACACATTAAAGAGCATCAACAAGAGAGAGAGAGACCCAAAAAGGGTTGTTTGAGTCTTGGTTCACACAGTGCCCCTGGTTAACTACGTTTTTATCAACCCTGGCCGGTCCAATAATAATCCTCATATTATTGCTAACTATAAAACCCTGTTTTCTCAACCGTGTAATTTCTTTTCTCCAGGCTCATATTGGACGAGTTAAACTTATGGTAATACCCCACTAGGAGACATAGAATGTGAAACCCCCCAATGATAATTTTTATGATTAAAAGTAGCCAGAAAAAGAAGTGAGGAATGAAAGGTTAATAAAATAAGTACTTGTCACTTCCTGTATTTCCCTATGCTTAACAAAAAACTGTTGAAATCTTGAGAAATGCTTGCAAAACTTGTTCCCAAAATGTGCTGTCCCCAACTGCCAAACTACAGAATGTACTCCCTCACCCAGTTGCATGCAAACTGCCCACTCGTCGTGACCCATCAATAAACTTCCCTCCCTGCCTTCCCAGGGAAAGTATACAAACTCTACTTAAGCTATTCTCAGGGCTATCTGCTCTATTAAAGTGAGCTCTGAGCCCCAGCATGCTGGAAACCCAATAAACCTCTTGCTGTATCATGAGTACTCTGTTGGTCGTCTCCTTCTCCGAAGCTTGCCCGACATTTACTTGGATGATTGAATGTAGAAGAGAACATCCAGTGAAAAAGGTATAGTTGGTAAGATTAGGAAGATAGTCAGTAGGTTTAGGAAGAAGAGTGAGTATAGAATTTAGAACAAAAGTTCTTTAGCAATACGGTTTCAGTTAGAGAGTGAATGTAAATGTGAGCACAGTTGAAGAGTCAGTCACAATGATGAACTGGGGAAAATATGTAGGAAAGCAGATATCAATAGAGACATTATGAAATCAGGGAAATTACAAAGTGAGTGACAGGACTAGATATTTTGAAAAGGATTGAGTTTGAATATATAATCTTAGAAAAAAACAAATATGTACACACCAATAGGATTGATATTTGAGAGCATTAGGCAAATTTCAGGTGCATGAATATTTCTGAGAATAATCTTGTGAATAGTTGATTATAAATCCAGATACATGAACATGAATGAATTTAGGGAGTGTATATGAGACACATATATTTCATTTTTTGAAATATCTGGAGAGTGTGTGTGTATATATATATATACACACACACACAAAACACACACAGACAAAAAAGTAACAATATATAAGTCAATCAAAATTCATCATATAATATATATTATCCACAGATCTAAAAATATTCATTTTACTGAACATGGATTTATGTACAATGTTGTTCAACTAGAAAGCTCACCCATATGTTGAATATTCAGTTTCAATGGGGTTTAGTAGGAGTGATCTTTTCTCTCAATTTGTATCTGCCAAGTCAGCCACCTCACAAGAATGTACGTGTGGTACCAGGTAGCCAACCTGATTCTGAACATTGCCCATAAACCTATTTATATAACAAGATGCCTTTAAATATAAGGGTCTGCTTGCTGTACCCTGTCAGTCACAAGGCATTTGGAAGCCAATGGCAGATCAACATGGCCCCACCACACATGTTTTATCACACACCTTCACACCACTGCTCTAGGCCCACTAATGAGCAGGCTCCAACTTACTGGCATCAATGTTCTACACAATTTTCATGAAACAAAGTCAGTCAAGGCACTGTCTGGTACACTGATGGTCAGCAACAGGATATCCAAAAGTTCTCCAGTGCCACCTGGTCATGGGAATTTCAAAAATTTCATGGTATTTATCAAGCCATTTTTCGAGGATGAAGTTGGAGGCTCTTTGGGTTTCAATTTATTCAGGAACCATTAAATGTTGAGGAAGCTCATTTCAATGAAAGCTCTAGAGAACACTCACAGGCAAGACTTCCCAAAGTGTGGCCAAAAGGTCACATGAAGCCAGGCCCATTGAGGTCTACAATGTGAGGTCCATGTGTGTTTTGACTCTCAACTGTGGCTGCAAAGTCTTTCAGAATAAAATCATGTGATATCCTGGCTGAGATTCCCAGTGCTCTGGGGAAAGCCACCCTGCACCTAGATCTCAGGTTCCAAGGGCGACTCTCATGCATGGCCTAGTAAAAACCAAACACAATTCATGAAAATACTTCTCTGAGGTCAGTTCCAGAATTCATTCTCTAAGAGGAATCACAACAGATTTCAAGCCCAGGTGGACCCAGTCTTTTCTTCTAAGTGCCACACAAATTACCACAATTCCAAACAAAACGCTCCCACATAACCCTTTTATTCTTCCATATAGACACTCATCATAACCTCTGGATGGAGGTTTCCATGAGGGGCGCAGGACAGGACAGTGTCCAAAATAACCTCCCTTGCCCGTCATTTGCCTAAAGTCAGTGTGGCCTGGAAATCCTGACTGTGAAACAGGAGTGATCAAATCGGCCTGCCGTTAATACAGCTTGGCTTCTCCAATTTGAGGCCTACTGACTGTAGGGTTTAGATTCTTCATGTAAATTGGGGTCATGAGAAAACCCAAGCACCTATGGGATAGCCTCTGCAGGGCTTTGAAGAACTCTTTTGAAACAAAGGATCCCTATTCTCACTTGATGGATGTCAGGAACCTTAGAGAGGAAGGCGAGAGTCTTCATAAACAATGACTGCTCTTTTGGCCATTTTGGTTTTTAATGCACCCATGGGATCTTTCTTTAGATCCATCAGGTGCTGAGAATCTAAGCTACAGCCTAACACAGGGCCAAGAGGCTGATTCAGACACATCCCTTTCCAAAGCAATTAAGCAAAGAGCCACAGGTGTTGCCCATTCATTTCCATTTGAAAACTGTTTTCTTCAGGCTTCACAAAGGGGTGGCCTGAGGCAAAGAACTTCCTGACATTCAGGGCAACAGAACAATAGGTAAGCAAAAGGCCCAAAGCAGGGTTTCTCCACTGAGATTTAATGGTCACACTAATATCTGATTTTTCAGAGATGCTCGCCATTCCTTTGAGCTATCCAGTACATGGTCATGGCACACAGCTTGGAAGTGGTACATACCTTAGACATAAAACCATGAGCCTATTCTGGAGAGGGGCAGAAGTCCAGAAGAAAACTGAAACTTAGGAAGATTGCAGGTGTTACCCATCGAAAAGGCAATCTGAAATCCATTCATAAATTGAACAGGATGAATGCTGGGAAGCATTCTACTAGACAGGACACATCCATTGATGCATTTTCTTTTCTAATATCTGCAACCACGGACACAGTGTGATAGACAGACATAGAAACACTCGCCTTGTCAAATGACTTACTAGAAACAGTTCATTCCACACCAAAAAAAGCGCCTTGCCTACCTATTCTCTGAACATGAGACAAAACCAGAAACCCACCCCCACACCCACAAAGGCACCTCCTTCCCCCAAGAAGTTCTGTGACTATCCGGACTGTCCTCTGACTGGTGAGCCATACTATATTCCCACGGAATGGCCTGATCTGTCTCAGATCTGGTCTCCTTGGCCAACTCTGTGCAGGTGTCAGGACCCAGAGGTGAGCAACTACCTGCTTTCTCAGGAATGACCCCTCTTTAGAGCTTTCCTGACATTTGGCCATGCTCACATTAGTAGGTACCAAGAAAGACTGACACTGTCCTTGGTAAATCCAAACAAGTGAGACCACTGGGACTGGGACTGGGACTGGCTCTGGGTGCCTGGCTTCATGAATCCCAAGTTCAGAGATTTCCATCACCAAGGAAGTGAGGTGAGGTCACTTCCTTTAGGAACTGAATGAGGTCACTGCCTTGGCAACCACTTTGTCCTACCAGTGGCTTCCAAGTGTCACATGAGAAGGAGGCTGCCCCTACTTCCTGTGACACTTTCACAATTTAGAATGGTATACAACCATAGGCACCCAGAAACAGCTACCCACACAGGCCTGGTTTGGTCCATCTTCTCTAAATTAAGATGTGAGAGGCTGATTCAGACAGAACCCTTCATCCTGAACAGGTTGTTTGCCATTGAACATGACTTTTGTTCTCTCAGGTCCTTCATAGCTGCCTACATCTTCTTCAGTGAACATTTCTGCATGGAACTTTGAGGTTCTCAGCAGGTGGAAGATCCCCTACTTTCCTGTATTGTAAGACCAACTCTGTCCCTCCTCTCTGTAAATTTAGAATGAGGGAACAGTGTATGGTTAGGGTCAATAACATATTTGACTTGTGTTAGGAATCATTCTGCTGGATGAATAATGGTATTGGGAACCTGCAAAATTTATAAGAATATATATTTGAAATATAAGTATGAAAACATAAATCTAGTTACGATTTGAAGCCAGAAAGGGCATTGGGCCCTTCTTTGGGATATTTAGCTTTGAATTACATTCTGCATTTTAGTCTCAGATAAATCTATACACAATGGAATAAAACCTTGCAACTCAGATGCCTGAATGTCGAAGAGAACATCCAGTCAAAAATGGATAGTCGGTAGGATTTGGAAGATAGTACGTTTAGGAAGAAGAGTGAGTCTTCGAGTTGGACCAATAGTTTTTTAGCAATAGGGTTTCGTTTAGAGAGTGAATGTAAATGTCAGCACATGTGAAGAGTCAGTCACAATGATGAACTGGGGAAAATATGTAGGAAAGCAGGTCTCAATAGAGATATTAGGAAATCAGACAAATTATAAAATGCGTGATAGGATTAGACATTTTCAACAGGGTTGAGGTTGAATATATAATCATAGGAAGAAACAAATATATAGTCCCCAACAATATTGACACTTGGGAGAATTAGGCATCCTGGACAAGGATGTTTTTAGTAATGTATACTCACTTTCAATTTAGGGTTTGGTACAATCATAAGTGTGACCTTTGCATTTTTGTCCAGAATATTACTGTGATAAAATGTATATGTAGATCAGGTGACATGAGTATTTCTTCCACCATTATGGGAAGCAATATTTTTAAAACCCATAAATTAGTATTGGGTATACAAATAGGTGTACCCTGTGTCAATGAATATAGAGATGATGCATGAATAGATCGTACTGTGAATAAATAATATAACTGGATCCAACTTTAGAAATTGGAATTAGAATAAATTGATATCTGAAAATATACAGGAAATCTTATATTGATATTGGTATACATACATTCATTACAACCAATTATAAGTCTAATGGTAATATTAGGGTTACGGTTTATCATGAAGAGGGTGTGTGAGTTTTCCTTCAAAAGTGATTATGGAAATCGAAAATAATGTGTTTGTTAAGAAGTCTCATGAAACGACCAGTCGAAAAACCTGGAGGACTACATGTGTTCGGAAGCAGGAAGTGATTGAAAGTGAAACAAATGTCTTTAATTTTGAAATTTTGGGTGAAAAATTTATCCATGGATGTGCATAAACTGAAGAAATAGTACTGTACCAGTTTTAAATAAAAATGAACGTCAAAATACACATCATGTCCCATAGGAATCTCCTTGCATTGATGTTAAACTTGGTAAGTTACTGTAGAAATATTAGGATTTGTATGCACCTTTCACTGAAGTTTGTTTTCAGTACTAGGAAACAAATAAGTATTTAAGGTGGATGAATATTTCTGAGAATAATCTTGTGCAAAGTTGATTACAAATCCACATACATGAATATGAATGTATTTAGGGAGTGAATAATAAGACACATATATTTCATATTGTGAAAAATCTGGAGAGTATATATATATATATATACAAAACACACACAGACATTATAAAGTGGCAATATATATGCCAATCGAAATACATGGTGAAATATATATCATCCATAGATCCCGAAATATTAATTTTAATGAACATGGATTTATGAATAATGTTGTTCAACTAGGAAGGTCACCCATAGGTTGAATTTTAAGATCCAACAGCATTTAGCAGGAGTGATCTCTTCTCATAATTTGTATCTGCCAAGTCAGCCACCTCACAAGAATGTATATGTGATACCAGGTAGGATTCTATATGTGCATATAAAAATACATGTGCTGAATAGGCTACAGAGAAAGGGATACAGGAATTCACATATTCATTAACTTTAAAAACACATGGAGAACTATTTCAATTAAAAATTAACTAGATTTATAACACCTAACCTACATAATGCAAACGGCAAGTCCAACTATACACCATGCCTCTTCTGAACTGCTTGTATTTCTATTCTGTTTGAGTTATTTTTCTCCATCATATTAGGAATAGTAGTCAGAGTCTAGTAGGGTATAGTTTCGTGTCAGGGATTCAGTATTTTGAATGGAAAATTGGAAAATGAATCCAATGTGTATGCAAATATGTGCTACACAAAAATCTTCCCACTTTCATCCACAACAATGCCTTGACATTACCTTTGCCACAAGTAAGACACAATTAGAGGAGAAGAGTTAGAAAATACGTGAATACATATCTGGAATGGAATACGCTCAGGATTTCCCAACCTTGGAGGTGATAGAGCAGTTTCCATAAGTAAGGGACATGGTAAACACTCCACAAACGTGGAGCTCTGCTGGCCTAAATACTTCTTGAGAAACTGCCTCTGAGGTTGGGCACTTGAAATATATGTTGTTGTCAGGAGCTTTAGCTTCCTTTATAGTGAGCCCATCAAAGCTGGGTCTGCATATATGTGACCTGGAGGACATGGTTTCTTATTTTCCAATGAACCTGAGGCAGCAGTGCTGAATTCTCTCTTTGTAGGTAAACTGTGGCCACTGGGGGCTAAGTGTCACCCTGTGTGGACTGTGAAGCCATTTGGTCCTCTTCCACTTTCTGTTGTGGTTCTTGCTGCTACACTGGGACTTTGGTATTTGCTTCACGAAATACAACAATTTCAACTGGGACACAGTGCTGGAGAGAGTTCTGTCACTGTGGTGGGTCACGGTCTGCAGGAGAATGCACCAACCAGGCTTCTTTCCAACATAGCTTGCACCATTGACCATGTCAACCTGATTCTGAAAATTGCCCTGAAACCTCTCCATATATCAAAATGCCTTTACAAATAAGGGTCTGCTGGCTGCACCATGTCCTTCACAAGCCATTTGGTAGCCAATGACCAAACCACATGGACGTACCACAGATGTTTTATCACACACCTGCACACCTGCCCACCGCTGCTCTAGGCCCACTACTCAGCAGGCTCCAACTTACTGGCATCTTTTTTCTACATTATTTTTATAAAACCCAGTCAATCAAGGCACCCTCTAGTATACTCATGATCAGCAACAGGACACCCAAAGATTCTCCAGTTCCACCTGGTCATGGGATTTTCAAAAATTTCATGGTATTTATCTAGCCATTTTTCAAGGATGAAGTTGGAGGCACTGTGGGTTTCAAGAACCACTAAATGTTGAGGAAGCTCATTTCAATGAAACTCTGGAGAACTCTCATAGGCAAGGCTTCCCAAAGAGTGGCCAAAAGGTCAAATATAGCCAGGCCCATTGAGGTATACGTTGTGAGTTCCATGTGTGTTTTGACTCTCAACTATGGCTACCAAGTCTTTAAGAATAAAATCATGGGATATCTTGGCTGATATTCCCAGTGCTCTGTGGAAAGCCACCCTGGGCCTTGATCTCAGTTTATAAGAGCGACTCTCATGCGTGGCCTCCTAAAATTTCAACACAATTCATGCAATACTTCTCTGAGGTCAGTTCCAGAACTCAGTCTCTAAGGGGATTCACACCAGACTTCAAGCCCAGGTGGACCCTGTCATCTCTTCCAACCGTCACACAAATGACCACAATTAATACCAAAACAATCCCACATTGCCCTCCTCTTCTTCCATAAAGGCACTCATCATAACATCTGGCTGGAGGTTTCCATGAGGGGCACAGCCCAAGACAGTGTTCAAAATAAGCTCCCTTGGCCCTCATTTGCCTAAAGTCAGGGTGGCTTGGACACCCTTCTTGTGCACCAGGAGTGATCTGTAAGGGTAAAAGAAATTGAAATTAAAGTGTAAAAGTTAAAGTGTAAAAGACCGGGTGTTGTAAAGTTTTTAAGCAGCAAGGCTTGAGTTAAAATGTAAAGGACCAGGTATTGTTAAGTTCCTATGCTACACGCAAAACCTGAAATTCCTGTAGCTTGTAGGACAATTCCCGGACTACCCAGTAAATATTCCCCCTGACCGCCTGGTTTTTTAATAACCTAGGACCCTGTGAGGCCTGGCACATAGGCATTGCAGGGCCTAAACCAATCATTTTGAATGTGTACCCCGCTTTAGAACTGACCTATCACTCCAGCCTTACACGTTCCCACCAATAAATGAACTAATCGTGTTTAGGAATTGTTGTTTGATTTTCCCGTGGTGTATGATGATTTCTTAAAGGAGACTGTAATATATGTAAAGTCCCGCCCTGCCCCAAAAGTGTACTTAATCACTGCTCAACCCCTGCTCGGGGCTCTGGGATGCTCTCCCATCTTGAGTGAGCACGTAGCCCCAGCATGCTGGATTGGATCCTCAATAAACGCCTTTTACTGTTGCATGAGCCGCAGTTTCTTGATGGTCTCTTCCTCCAACATTCGCCGGAACCTTACATTTGGTGCATTGGCCGGGAATCACGCAGCGCAGGACAAGGAGACCTCAACGAACCTTTCTGGGGGTAAGTAAGGCGCCTCTTTCCTTCAAAAATGATTATGGAAATCGAAAATAATGTGTTTGGAAAGAATCTCATGAAAAGAACAGTCAAGAAACATGGAGGAATACATATGTTCTGAAGCAGGAAGTAATTGAAAGTGAACCAAATGCCTACAGATTTGTGAACTTGTGGATGAAAAGTTATATCCTATGGTATCCATCAACTGAAGAAATAGTAATGTACCACTGTTGAATAAAAATGAACTTCAAAATACACATCATGTCCCATAGGATTATACTTGCATTAATGTTAAACTGGGTCAGTTACCATGCAAATATTAGGATTTGTAAGCACAATTCACTGAAGTTTGTTTTCAGTACTGGAAAATAAATATGTATTTTATGTGGATGAATTTTTCTGAGAATAATCTTGTGCAAATTTGATTACAAATCCACATACATGAATATGAATGTATTTAGGGAGTGAATAATAAGACACATATATTTAATATTGTGAAAAATCTGGAGAGTATATATATATATATATATATATATATATATATATATATATATATATTTATTTATAAAGATAAAAACACAGACATTAAAATGTAGCAATATATATGCCAATCAAAATTCATCATGAAATATATATCATCCTCATATCCAAAAATATTCTTTTTACTGAGCATGGATTTATGTATAATGTTGTTCATCTAGGAAATTCACCAATTTGTTGAATTTTCAGTTTCATCAGTATTTAGGGGGAGTGATCTCTTTTCACAATTTGTATCATCCAAAAACAGTGAGCTCACAAGAATGTATGTGTGATACCAGGTAGGATTCTAAATATGCATAATAAAATACATGAGATGAATAGGCTACAGAGAAAAGGAGACAGAAATTTACATATGTGTTAACTTTAAAAACTCATGGAGAAGTACTACAATGAAAAGTTGACTAGATTTATAACACATACACTTGATAAAGCAGAAGGCAAGTCCTAGTATACACCATGCCACCTATGAATGGCCTGTATTTCTATTCTGTTAGGTTTCTTTTTCTCCATCATATTAGGATTAGTAGTCAGAGTCTAGTAGGGTATGGGTTAGTGTCAGGGATTCAGTATTTCAAATGGAAAATAGGAAAATGAATCTAATGTGTATGCGAATATTTGTTAGACAAAAATCTTCCTACTGTCATCCAAAAAAATGCCTTGATAGTTCCTTCACCACAAGTAATACACAATTAGTGGAGAAGAGTTTGAAAATCTGTGAATATATATCTGGAAAAGAAAATGCTCAGGAGTTCACAACCTTGGAGGTGGTAGAGGAATTTCCAAAAGTAAGGTAAAGGGTAAACACTTCACAAACATGGAGCTCTGGTGGCCTAATTAATTTCTGAGAAACTGCCTCTGAGTTTGGGCCCTTGAAATGTTTGTTGTTGTCAGGAGCTTTCGCTTCCTTTGTAGTGAGACCATCAAAGCTGCGTCAGCATCTATGTGACCTGGATGACATGGTTCCTTATTTGCAATAGAACATGAGGCAGCAGTTCTGAATTCTCTCTTTGTAGGTAAACTGAGGCCACTGGGGTCTAAGTGTCTAACCATGTGGTCTGTGAAGCCATTTGGTCATACTTCACTTTTCGTGGTGTTTCTTACTGCTGCACTGGGAGTTTGGTATTGGCTTCACAAAATACAAAAAGAAAAACTGGGACACAGTGCTATAGAGAGTACTCTCACGTGTAGTGGGTGAGGGTCTGCAGGAGAATGCACCAACCAGGCTTCTATCCCCAAAAGCTTGCACCCATGTCCATATCAACCTGATTCTGAATATTGCCCTGAAACCTCTCCATATAATAAGGTCCCTTAACTTGTATGGTTCTGCTGGCTGCACCATATCAGTCACAAGGCATTTGGAAGCCAATGGCAGATCCACATGGCCCCACGACAGATGTTTTATCATACACCTGCCCACCACTGCTCTAGGCCAACTAGTCAGCAGGCCTCAACATTCTGGCATCTCTGTTCTCACCGTTTTCATGAAACCCAGTCAATCAATGCAATGTCTGGTACACTCGTGATCAGCAATAGACATCCAAAGGTTCTCCAGTGCCACCTGTTCATAAGAATTTAAAAAATTTCATGGTATTTATCTAGCCAATTTTCAAAGATAAATTTGGAGGCACTGTGGCATTCAATTCAATTGGGAACCATGAAATGGTGAGGAAGCTCATTTCAATTAAAGCTCGGGAGAACTCTCAGAAGCAAGGCTTCCCAAAGAGTGGCCAAAAGGTCACATTAAGCCAGGCCCATTGAGGTCTACAATTGAGGGCCATGTTTGTTTTGACTCTCAACTATGGCTTCCAAGTCTTTCTGAATAAAGTCATGTGATATCCTGGCTGAGATTCCCAGTGCTCTTTGAAAGCTATCCTGGGCCTAGATCTCAGTCTCCAAGGGCAACTCTCATGCGTGGCCTCCTAAAATCCCAACACAATTCATGCCAATACTTCTCTGATATCTGTTCCAGAACTCAGTCTCTAAGGGGAATCACTCCAGAGTTCAAGCACAGGTGGACCCAGTCATCTCTTCCAACCACCACACAAATGACCACAATTAAACCAAAACACTCCCACATGGCCCTCATCTTCTTCAATTTAGAGACTCATCATAACCTCTGGCTGGAGGTTTCCATGAAGGGTGCAGCTTAAGAAAGTGTCCAATATAAGCTCACATGCCCCTCATTTGCCTAAAGTCAGGGTGGCATGGAAACTCTTCCTGTGAAGCAGGAGTGATCAAATAGGCCTGCCAATAATACTGCTCTACTTCTCCAATTTGAGGCCTATTCTCTGTGGGGTATAGATTCTTTATGTGAATTGGGGTCATGAGAAAACTCAAGCAACTATGGGCTACCCTCTGCAGGGCTTTGAAGAATCCATTTGAGTGAGTCGAGGAGTTGGACCAAATGTTCTTTAGATATAGAGTTTTGATTAGAGAGTGAGTGTAAATGTCAGCATATGTGAACAGTCAGTCACAGTGATAAACTGGGGAAAATGTGTAGGAAAGCAGATATCAATAGAGACATTAGGAAATAAGGCAAAGTACAAAGTGAGTGATAGGATAAGACATTTTTAACAGGGTTCAGTTTCAATATATAATCTTAGGAAGAAACAAATATGTAGTCACCAATAGGAATGATATTTGAGATCATTAGTTAATCAGGGCATGGATGTTGTTAGTAATACATGCTCACTTTCAATATAGGCTTTGATACAATCATAAGTGTGACCCTTGCATTTTGTTTCAGGAATATTACTGTGATGAAATATATATGTATATCAGGTGACTACAGTATTTCTTCCACCATTTCTGAAAGCAATATTTTAAAGATTTAAAAATTAGTATTGGGGATACAAATAGGTATACCATCGGTCTACGAATATAGAGATGATGCCTTAATAGACCATACTGTGAATAAATAATATAACTGGTTCAAACATTAAATAATGGATTGAATTGATATGTGAAAATATATAGGAAATCTTATATTGATATACATACATTCATTCCAACCAGTTATACATCTAATGGTAATATTAGCGTTATGGTTTATCATGAAGAGTGTGTGAGTTTGGCTTCAAAAGTGATTATGGAAATCAATAATACTGTGTTTGGAAAGAATCTCATGAAAAGAACAGTCAAGAAACATGGAGGAATACATGTGTTCTGAAGTAGGAAGTGATTGAAAGTGAACCAAATGCCTATAAATTTGTGAAATTGTGGATGAAAGGATATATCCTATAATGTCCATAAACTGCAGAAATAGTAATGTACCAGTGTCTGAATAAAAATGAACTTCAAAATACACATCATGGTCCCATAGGTGTCTACTTACATTGATGTGAAACTGGTTCAGTCACTGTAGAAATATTACGAATTGTATACACCATTCACTTAATTTACTTTTCAGTACTAGGAAAAAATATGTATTTAAGGTGGATGAATATTTCTAAGAATAATTTTGTGAAAAGTTGATTATAAATCTACATACACACACATGAGTTTACTTAGGGAGTGTATAATAAGACACATATATTTCATATTTTGAAAATCTTAAGAGTAGATATCTATATCTATATAGATAGATAGATAAATAGATAGATACACACATACACAGACATTAAAATGTAGCAATATATATGCCATTCGAAATTCATCATGAAATATATATCATCCACGTATCCAAAAATATTCATTTTACTGAACATTTATTTATACATAATATTGTTCATCTAGGAAATTCACCCATAGGTGGAAATTCCAGTTCCATCTGTATTTAGAGGGAGCGATCTCTTCTCACAATTTGTATCTTCCAAAATAAGCGATCTCACAAGAATGTACATGTGATACCAGGTAGAATTCTAAAAATGCATAAAAAAATACATTTGATGAATAGGCTACAGAGAAAGGGAGACAGAAATTTACATATGTGTTAACTTTAAAAACTCATGGAGAAGTATTACAATGAAAAGTTGACTAGATTTATAACACATACCATTGATAAAGCAGAAGGCAAGTCCAAGTATACACCATGCCTCCTATGAAAGGCCTGTATTTCTATTCTGTTAGGTTTCTTTTTCTCCATCATATTAGGTTTAGTAGTCAGAGTCTAGTAGGGTATGGGTTAGTGTCAGGGATTCAGTATTTCAAATGGAAAATAGGAAAATGAATCTAATATGTATGCAAATATGTGCTACACAAAAATCTTCCCACTCTCAGCCAGAACAATGCTTTGACATTACCTTCGCCCCAAATAAGACGCAATTAGTGGAGAAGAGTTAGAAAATCTGTGAATACATATGTGGAAAGGAAAATGCTCAGAACTTCACAAACTTGTAGGAGGTAGAACAGTTTACAAAAAGGGAGAGGGTAAACACTTCACAAACATGGAGCTCTGCTGGCCTAATGACTTTTTGAGATACTGCCTCTGAGGTTGGGCAGTTGAAATATGTTTTTGTCAGGAGCTTTTGCTTCCTTTGTAGTGAGACCATCAATGCTGGGTCTCCATCTATGTGACCTGGATGACATGGTTCCTTATTTTCTAGTGGACATGAGGCAGCAGTGCTGAATTCTCTATTTGTAGGTAAACTTTGGCCACTGGGGTCTAAGTATCTAACCGTGTTGTCTGTAAAGCCATTTGTTCATGCTCCACTTTCGTGGTGTTTCGTACTGCTGCACTGTGAGTTTGGTATTGGCTTCACGAAATACAAGGAGTTCCACTGGGACACAGTGCTGGAGGATGTACTCTCATATGTGGTGGGTGAGGGTCTGCAGTAAAATGCACCAATGAGGCTTAAATCCCACATAGCTTTTCAACTCGACAATAGCCCCCTTATTCTGATCATTGGCAGGAATCCTCTCCATATAACAAGATGCCTTTACATAGAAGGGTCTGCTGGATGTACCATGTCAGTGACAAGTCATTTCTAAGCCAATGCCAGATCCACGTGGACCCACAACTGATGTTTTTTCACACACCTACACTCCACTGCTTTATGCCCACTAGTCTGCAGGCTCCAACTTACTGGCATCTATGTTCTACAGCATTTTCATGAAACACAGTCAATTAAGGCACTGTCTGGTACAATCATGATTAGCAACAGGACATCCAAATGTTCTCCAGTGCCACCTGGTCATGGTAATTTCAAAAAATTCATGGTATATATCTAGATATTTTTCAATAATGAAGTTGGAGGCACTGTGGGATTCAATTTATACAGGAACCAATAAATGGTTAGGAATCTCATTTCAATGAAAGCTCTGGTGAACTCTCACAGGCAAGGCTTCCCAAAGAGTGGGCAAAAGGTCTCATGAAGCCAGGCCCATTGAGGTCTACAATGTGAGTTGCATGTGTGTTTTGACTCTCAACTATGGCTGGAATCTTTCAGAATAAAATCTTGTGATATCCTGGCTTAGATTCCCAGTGCTCTGTGTAAAGTCACCCTGGGCCAAGATCTCAGATTCCAATGGTGAATCTCATGTGTGGCCTCCTGAAATCCCAACACAATTTATGGCAATACTTCTCTGAGGTCAGTTACACAACTCAGTCTCTAAGGGGAATCACAACAGAGTTCAAGCCCAGGTGGACCCAGGCATCTCTTCCAATTGCTACACAAATGATGACAATTAAAACCAAAACACTCTCACACGGCCCTCTTCATCTTTTATATAGACACTAATCATAACCTCTAGCTGGAGGTTTCCATGAGGGACACAGCCCAAGACAGTGTCAAAAATAAACTCCCTTGCCCCTCATTTGCCTAAAGTCAGGGTGGCCTGGACAACGTTAGTGTGAAACAGAAGTGATCAAATAGGCCTGCAGTTAATACTACTCCACTTCTCAAATTTGAGGCATACTGACTGTGGGGTATAGATTTTTAGTGTGAATTGGAGTTATAAGAAAACCCAAGCACCTATTGTCTCCCCTCTGCAGCCCTTTGAAGAACTTATTTGACACAAATGATCCCTATTCTCACTTGATGGAGGTCAGGAATCTTACAGAGGAAGGCGAGAGGCATCATCCACAATCACTGATCTTTTTTCCATTTAGGTTTTGGATGCCCACATGGGATCTTTCTTTAGATTCATCAGGTGCTGAAAATCTAAACCACAGGCTCACACAGGGCCAAGAGGCTGATTCAGACACATCCATTTCCAAAGCTATGAAGCAAAGAGCCACAGGTGATGCCCATTCATTTCCATTTTAAAACTGTTTTCTTCAGGCTTCACAAAGGGGTGGCCTGAGGCAAAGACCTTTCTGACATTCAGAGCAACAGAACAATAGGTAATCAAAAGGCCCCAAGCAGGGTTTCTCCACGGAGACTTTCCTGGTTACTCTGATATATGAGTTTTCTGAGATGCTCGCCATTCCCTTCAGCTATCCAGTACATGGCCATGTCACAGAGCTTGGAGGTGGTACATATCTTGTACAAAAATACATGATACTAATCTTGAGAGTGGCCAGAATTCATGAAAAAATGGAAAATTAGGTAGATAGCCGGTGTTGCCCATGGATAAGGCAAGCCTTAGTCCATTCATTAATTGGAAAGGATGCATGCTGGGAAGCTTTCTACTAGACAGGACACAACCAATGAGCTATTTTTTTTCTAATATCTACAAAGAAAAATACAGTGGGATACACAGACATAGAAACAGTCTCCTTGTCAAATGACTTACTGGAAACAGTCTACTCCAAACCAAACAAACCTCCTTTTTTACCTATTCTCAGAACATGAGAAAAAAACCACAAACACAAACCAACACCCACAAATGCAACTTTTTCCCACAAGTAGGTCTGTCACTATCTGGAGTGTCCTCTGACTGGTAGGCCATATGATGTTCCCCAGAAATGGCCTTTCTGTCTCACATCTGGTCTCCTTGGTCAACTCTGTGAAGTTGTCAGGAGGCAGTGGTGAGCCAATTCCTGTCCTCTCAGGAAAGACCCCTCTTCAGAGCTTTCTTGGTATTTGGCAACCCTTACATCAGTAGGTACCAAGAAAGACTGACTCTGTCCTTAGTGAATCCAAACAAGTGAGCCCACTGCAACTGGGACTGGGACTGGCTCTGGGTGCCTGGCTTCCTGGATCACAAAATTCAGAGAGTTCCATCACCAAGGAAATGAGGTGAGGTCACTACCTTCAGGAAATAAATGAGGTCCCTGTCTTGGCCACCACTTTGTCCTAACAGTTGCGTCCTAGTGTCTCCTGACATGGAGGCTGCCCTACTTCCTGTGATACATTCACATGTTAGAATGGTATAGAAACCATAGTCACCTGGGAACAGCTCTCCACACAGGCCTGCTTTGGTACATCTTCCCTGCATTAAAAATAGAGAGGATGACTCAGACACATCCTTTCATCCTGACCATGTTGTTTGCCATGGAATATGACTTTTGTTCTCTCAGGTCTTTCATAGCTGCCAACATCTTCTCCAGGGATTATTTCTGCATGGATTTTGAGGTACTCAGCAGGTGGAAGATCTCCTAACTTCCTGTATTTTAATATCAACTTTATCCCTCCTCTTCTGTAAAGTGAGATTGAGGGAACATTGTATGGTTAGGGTTAATAGCATGTTCCATTTGGCTTAGGAATCATTCTGCTGGATGAATAATGGTATTGGGAACCAGCGATATTTAAAAGAATATAGAGGTAAAATATAAGTATGAAAACAGAAATCTAGGTAATATTTTAAGCCCAGAAGGATTTGGGCCCTTGATTGGGATCCTTAGCTTGAGTAATGTTTTGCACCGAGGTCTCAGTTAAATCGATATACAATGGCATAAGACCCTGTACCTCAGATGATTGAATGTAGAAGAGAACATCCAGTGAAAAAGGGATAGTGTGTAGGATTAGAAAGATAGTCAGTAGGTTTAGGAGGAAGAGTGAGTCTAGGATTTGGACTAAAAGTTCTTTAGCAATAGGTTTCGGTTAGAGAGTGAATATTAATGGCACCATATGTGAAAAGTCGGGCACAATGATGAACTGGGAAAAAATATGTAGGAAAGCAGACATCAATAGAGACATTAGGAAATCAGGCAAAGTATAACGTGAGTGATAGGATTAGACATTTTCAACAGGGTTGAGGTTGAATACATAATCTTAAAAAGAAACAAAAATGTAGTCACCAATTGGATTGACATTTGAGAGCATTAGGCAAACTGGGCATGGATGTTTTTAGTAATCCATGTTCACATTCCATTGAGGCTTTATTGCGATCATAACGGTGACCTTTGCATTTTGTGTCCAGAATATTACTGTGATAATATGTATATGTAGATCAGGTGACATGAGTATTTCTTCCACCTTTTCTGGGAGCAATATTTTGAAAACATATGAATTAGTACTGGGGATACTAATAGGTTTACCCTGTGTTGATGAATATAGAGATGATGCATTAATAGACCATACTGTGAAAAAATTATATGACTGGTTCCAAATTTAAATAATGGATTGTTTTAATATCTGAAAATATAGAGGAAATCATATATTGATATACGTACATTAATTCCAACCAGTTATATATCTAATGGTATTATTAGGGTTACCGTTTATCATGAATAGTGTGTGAGTTTTGCTTCAAAAATGATTATTCAATCGAAAATAACGTGTTTAGAAAGAAGTCCAGTGAAAAGACCCGTCAAGAAACATGAAGGAATATATGTGTTCCGAAGGAGGAAGTGATTGAAAGTGAACCAAATATTTATAAATTTGTGAACTTGTGAATGAAGGGATATATTTTATGATGTCCATAAACTGAATAAATAATAACGTACCAAGTTTGAATAAAAATGAACTTTAACAAACACATCATATCAAATAGGAATGTATTTGCATTGATGTTAAACTTGGTCAGTTACTCTAGAAATATTAGGATTTGTAAGAACCCTTCCCTGAAGTTAGTTTTCAGTACTAGGAAACAAATATGTATGTCAGTGGATGTATATTTCTGAGAATAAACTTGTTAAAAGTTAATTATAAATCCACATATATGAATATGAATGAATTCAGGCGGTGTATAAGAAGACATATATTTCATATTTTGGAAAATCTGGAGACTTATATATATATATATATATATATATATATATATATATATATAGACACACAAACACACACACATTATAATGTCACAATATATATGTCAATCGAAATTCATCATGAAAAATAACTCATCCGCATATCCCAAAATATTCATTTTACTGAACATGGATGTATGTAGAATGTTGTTCATCTAGGAAGCTCACCCATGGGTTGAATTTTTGGTACCAACAGCATTTAGGAGGAGTGATCTCTTCTCACAAATAGTATCTGCCAAGTCAGTCACCTCACAAGAATGTACGTGTGAAACCAGGTAGGATTCTATTTGTGCATATAAAAATACATGTGCTTAATAGGCTACAGAGAAAGGGAGACAGGAATTCATATATTTCTTAACTTTAAAAACACATGGAATAGTGTGTAGTGTCCCTCTTTATCCCTTTTGATTAACTTTGGCTTAAAAAAAAAGAATTTTATTGAGAATTTTTGTATATATGTTTGTCAGGAATATTGCTCTGAAGTTTTCTTTCCTTGATGTGTCTTTGTCTGATTTTGGTATGTGAGTGATACTAGCCTCATGAAATGAGTTGGAGGAGTTCCATGCTTTTCTATTTTATGGAATAATTTGAGGAGTATTGTGATGAATGCTTCTTTGAAGGTCTTGTAGAACTTGACTGAGAATCTGTCTGTTCCTGGGCTCTGCTTGATTGGTAGGCTGTTGACAGCAACTTCTATTTCATTGCTTGAAATTGATTTGTTTAAATTGTTCATGTCCTACTAATTCAGTTTGGGAATATCTCTAAAATTTTATTGATGTCATCATTGTATTTTAATTTATTAGAGTATAAATTTTCAAATTAGTTTTCAAATATTCTCTGTATTTTAGTTGTGTACTCTGTAAAAGTTCTTTTACGATCCTTAATTTTAGTAATTTGAGGATTTTTTTCTTCATTAGCTTGGTTAAGGATGTGTCAATTTTATTTAGTTTTCGAAGATTAAATTTTGTTTTGTGTCAAAAAAAATAACACATGGAAAAGTATTTCAGGAAATTGAATAGATTTATAACTCCTACCTTATATCATGCAAAAGGCAAGTCCAACTATACACCATGTCCCTTCTGAAATGCTTGTATTTCTATTCTGTTTGGGATATTTTTCTCCATTATATTAGTATTAGTAGTCAGAGTCTAGTAGGGTATATGAATGTTTCTGAGAATAATCTTGAGAAAAGATGATTATAAATACACATTCATGAATACGAAAAATTTAGGAAGTGCAAAATAAGACAAAAATATTCCATATTTTCAAAAATTTGGAGAGTATATCTATATCTATTATTCTCTATATCTATATCTATATCTATATCTATATCTATATACACACACACACACACACACACACACACAACACTCACAGACATTAAAAAGTACCAATATAAATGCCAATAGAAATTCATCAGTAAATATATATCATCCACAGATGCAAAAATATTTATTTTACTGAACATGAGTTTATGTATAATGTTGTTCTACTAGGACGCTCTCCTATAGGTTGAATTTTCATTTAAAACAGTTTTAGGAGGAGTGAACTCTTCTCACAATTTGTATCTGCCAAGACAGCCACCTCACAAAAATGTACGTGTGATACCTGGTAGGATTCTATATATGCATATAAATATACATGTGTGAATAGGCTACAGAAAAGGGAAACAAGAATTCACATATTTGTTAAATTTAAAAACACATGGAGAATATTTCCATTAAAATTTGACTAGATTTATAACACCTACCTTATATAATGCAAATGTCAAGTCCAACTATACAACATGTCTCCTCTGAAGTGCTTGTATTTCTATTGTGTTGGGTTAATTTTTCCCATTATAATAGGATGAATAGTCTGAGTCTACTAGGTATGGGTTAGTTTCAGGGATTCAGTATTTGAATGGAAAATTGGAAAATGAATCCAATGTGTATGTAAATATATGCTGCACAAATATCCTCCCGCTCTCATCCAGAACAATGCCTTGATATTACCTTCACCCCAAGTAAGACGCAATTAGAGGAGAAGAGTTACAAAATCAGTGAATACATATCTGGAATGGAAAATGCTCAGGAGTTCACAACCTTTGAGGTGGTAGAGGAGTTTCCAAAATTAAAGGACAGGGTAAACACTCCACAAACATGGAGCTCTGCTGGCCGAAAAACTTTTTGAGAAACTGCGTCTGAGCTTCCGCAATTGAAATATATGTTGTTTTCAGATGATTTGGCTTCCTTTGTAGTGAGACCATCAAAGCTGGGTCTGCATCTATGTGACCTGGAGGACATGGTTTCTTATTTTCCAATGAACAAGATGAAGCAGTGCTGAATCCTCTCTTTGTAGGTAATCTGAGGCCACTGGGGACTAAGTGTCTCCCCGTGTGGACTGTGAAGCCATTAGGTCCTCCACCACTTTTTGTGGTGTTTTTCCTGCTGCACTGTGAGTTTGGTATTTGTTTCACGAAATACTAGGATCTAAACTGAGACACAGTGCTGGAGGGAGTTGTGTCACGTGTGGTGGGTCAGGGTCTGCAAGAGAATGGACCAACTAGGCTTCTATCTCTCACAGCTTGCCCCATTGCCCCCTTGTCCATATCAACCTGATTCTTCATTTTCCTCTGAAAACTCTCCATATAACAAGATGCCTTTACATATAAGGGTCTGCTGGCTGCACCATGTCAGTTACAAGCCATTTGGAATCCAATGGTAGATCCACATGGCCCTACCACGGATGTTGTATCAAACACCTCCCCACCACTGCTCTAGACCCACTACTCAACAGGCTCCAACTTACTGGCATCTCTGTTCTACACCATTTTCATGAAACTCAGTAAATCAAGGCACTGTCTGGTATACTCATGATCAGCAACAGGACATCCAATGTTTCTCCAGTGCCACCTGGTCATAGGAATTTCAAAAATTTCATGGTATTTATCTAGCCATTTTTCAAGCATGAAGTTGGAGGCACTGTGGATTTCAATTCATTCAGCAAACATTAAATGGTGAGGAAGCTCATTTCAATGAAATCTCTGGAGAACTCTAAAAGGCAAGGCTTCCCAAAGAGTGGACAAAAGGTCACATTAGGCCAGGCCCATTGAGGTCTACAATGTGAGGTCCATGTGTGTTTTGACTCTCAACTATGGCTGCCATTTCTTTAAGAAGAAAATCATGTGATATCCTTGCTGAGTTTCCAGGCCTCTGTGGAAATCCACCTGGGGCCTAGGTCTCAGTTTCCAAGAGCGACTTTCATGCGTGGCCTCTTAAAATCCCAACAAAATTCATGGCAATGCTTCTCTGAGTTCAGTTCCAAAACCCAGTCTCTAAGGGGAATCACACCAGAGTTCAAGCCCACGTGGACACAGTCATTTCTTCCAACTGTCACACAAATGACCAAAATTAAAACCGAAACACTCCCACATGGCCCTCATCTTATTCCATATAGTAACTCATCTTAACCTCTGGCTGGAGGTTTCCATGAGGGGCGCAGCCCAAGACAGTGTCCAAAATCAGCTCGTTGCCCCTCATTTGCCTAAAGTCAGGGTGGCCTGGACACCGTTTCTGTGAACCAGCAATGATCAAATAAGCCTGCCGTTAATTCTTCTGTGTTTCTCCGATTTGAGGCCTACTGATTTCAGGAATACATTCTTTATGTGATTTAAAGTTATTCGAAAACCCAAGCACCTCTGCAGAGATTTGAAGAACTCATTTGACCCAAAGAATCCCTATTCTCACTTATGGAGTTCAGGATTTTAACAGAGGAAGGCAAGAGAATTCATCCACAATGAAAGATTTTTTGCCCTTATGGTTTTGGATGCACGCAGGGGATCATTTTTAGATTCATTAGGTGCTGAGAATCTAAGTCACAGCCACACACATGGCCAAGAGGCTGATTCAGACACATCCTTTCCCAAAGCAATGAAGCCAGAAGCCACAGGTGATGCCCATTCATTTCCATTTGAAAACTGTTTTCTTCAGGCTTTACAAAGGGGTGGCCTGAGGCAAAGACCTTCCTGACATTCAGTGCAACACAACAATAAGTCAGCAAAAGGCCCAAAGCAGGGTTTCTGCACTGAGACTTTCCTGGTCACACTGATATCTGAGTTTTCTGAGATGCTCGCCATTCTCTTCAGCTATCCAGTACATGGCCATGTCACAGAGCTTGGAGGTGGTACATATTTTGGACACAAAACCATGAGCCTATTCTGGAGAGTGGCTAGAATTCAGGAAGAAAACAGCAACGTAGAAAGATAGCAGGTGTTGCACATCGATAAGACAAGCTGCAGTCCATTCATATATTGGGCAGGATGAATTATGGGAAGATATATACTAGACAGGACACCTCCATTAATGCATTCTCTTTTTAATGTCTACAACAACGGACACATTGGGATACACCGAAACAGAAACACTCGCCTGATCAAACAACTTACTAGAAACTGTCCACTCCAAACCAAACAAACAGCCTTTCCTACCTATTCTCAGAACATGAGACAAAACAACAAACCCACACCCACTCCCACAAAGGCACCTCCTTCCCCCAAGTAGGTCTGTGACTATCCGGAGTTTCCTCTGACTGGGGGCCATACTATGTTCCCCCGAAATGTCCTGTCTTCTCTCAGATCTTGTTTCCTTGTTCAACTCTTTGTAGTTTTCAGGAAAAAGTGGTGAGCCACTACCTGCTTTCTCAGGAAAGGTCCATCTTCAGAGTTCTCTTGGCATTAGGCCATCCTCACATCAGTAGGTACCAAGAAAACTGACTCTGTCCTTGGTAAATCCAAACAAGTGAGCCCACTGGGACTGGGACTGGGACTGCCTCTGGGTGCCTGGCCTCTTGGATACAAATTTCAGAGAGTTCCATCTCCATGGAAATGAGGTATGTCACTTTCTTTGGAACTGAATGAGTCACTTCCTTGGCAACCACATTGTCCTAACTGTTGCTTCCAAGGGTCCCATGAGATGGAGGCTTCCCCTACTTCCTGTGACACTTTCACAAGGGAGAATGGTATATCAACCATAGGCACCCAGGAACAGCTCTCCACACAGGCCTGGTTTGGTCCATCTTCTCTACAATAAGAAGAGAGAGGCTGATTCAGACACATCCCTTATTTCTGACCAAGATATTTGCCATGGAAGATGACTTTTGATCTCTCAGGTCCTTCATACCTGCCTACAACTTCTCCAGGTATCATTTCTGCATGGACCTTTGAGGTTCTCATCAGATGGAATATCCCCAACTTTCCTGTATTTTAAGAACCACTCTGTCCCTGCTCTTCTGTAAGATGATTGAGGGACCAGTGTATAATTGGGGTTAAAAACAGGTTTGATATGGGTTACGAATGATTCTGTGCAATGAATAATGGTATTGGGAACCTGCAATGCTTACAAAATATAGATGTGAAATATAAGTATGAAAACAGAAATCTAGGTATGATTTGAAGCCCATAAGGGTTCTGCCCTTGATTGGGATACTTAGCTTTGAATTATGTTCTGCAAAAATGTCTCAGATAATTCGATATACAATGGCATAGGACCTTGTAAATTGGATGATTGAATTTAGAAGAGAGCACCCAGTCAAAAAGGGATATTCAGTAGGATTAGGAAGATAGTCGGTAGGTTTAGGAAGAAGAGTGAGTATAGGATTTGGACCAAAAGTTCTTTAGCAATAGACTTTCGGTTATAGAGTGAATGTAAATGTCAGCACATATGAAGAGTCAGTCACTATGTTGAACTGGGGAAAATATGTAGAAAAGCAGAGATCAATAGAAACATTACGAAATCAGGCAAAGTATAAAGTGAGTGATAGAATTAGACATTTTCAACAGGATTGAGTTTGAATATATAAATTAGGAAAAAACAAAAATGTAGTCACCAATAGGATTGACAATTGACAGCATTAGGCAACCTGGACATGGATGTTTTTAGAAATCCATGTTCACTTTCCATTTAGGATTTGGTACAATCATAAGTGTGACCTTTCCATTTTTTGTCCAGAATATTACTGTGATAATGAGGTGACATGAGTAATTCTTTCACCATTTCTGGGAGCAATATATTGAAGATGTAAAATCAGAATCGGGGGTACAAAGAGGTGTACCCTGTTTCTATGAACATAGAGAAAAAGCATGAATAGACCATACTGTGAATAAATAATATAACTTTTTTGAACTTTAAATAATGAATTGAACTGATATCTGAAAAATTAAAGGAAATTGTATATTGATATACAATCATTCATTCCAACCAGTTATATATCTAAACGAAATATTAGTGTTTTGGTTTATCATGAAGAGTGTGTGAGTTTTGCTTCAAAATGACTATGGAAATTCAAAATAATGTGTTTGGAAAGAAGTCTCATGAAAAGAACATTCAAGAAACCCTGACAATACATGTGTTCTGAAGCAAGAAGTGATTAAAGTTGAAACAAATGCCTATTAATTTGTGAACTTGTGGATGAAATGTAAATTCTATGATTTGCAAAAACTGAAGAAACAATAATGTACCAGTGTCGAATACAAATGAATGACAAATTACATATCATGTCCCATAGGAGTCTACTTGCATTGATGTTATACTGGGTCGGTTACTGTAGAATAATTAGGATATGTATGCACCATTCACTGAAGTTAGTTTTCAGTACTAGGAAACAAATATATATTTCAGGTGGATGAATATTTCTGATTATAATCTTGTGAAAAGTTGATTATAAATCCACATACATGAACATGAATGAATTTAGAGAGTGTATATTAGACATATATATTTCATATTTTGAAAAATTTGGGGAGTATATCTAAATCTACATCTATATCTATATCTATATCCACACACACACACACACACACACACACACACACACAACACTCACAGACATTAAAAAATACCAATATAAATGCCAATCGAAATTGATCAGTAAATATATATGATCCACAGATGCAAAAATATGTATTTTGCTGAACATGAGTTTATGCATAATGTTGTTTTACTAGGACGCTCTCCTATAGGTTGAATTTTCATTTCCAACAGCATTTAGGAGGAGTGAACTCTTCTCACAATTTGTATCTGCCAAGACAGCCACCTCACAAAAATGTACGTGTGATACCTGCTAGGATTCTATATATGCATATATATATACATGTGTGAATAGGCTAAAGAAAAGGGAAACAAGAATTCACATATTTGTTAAGTTTAAAAACACATGGAGAATATGTCCATTAAAATTTGAATACATTTATAACTCCTACCTTATATAATGCAAATGTCAAGTCCAACTATACAACATGTCTCCTCTGAAGTGCTTGTATTTCTATTGTGTTGGGTTAATTTTCCCCATTATATTAGGATGAATAGTCTGAGTCTACTAGGTATGGCTTAGTGTCAGGAATTAGCATTTCGAATGGAAAATTGGAAAATGAATCCAATGTGTATGTAAATATATGCTGCACAAATATCGTCCCGCTCTCATCCAGAAGAATGCCTTGACATTACCTTCACCCCAAGTAAGACACAATTAGAGAAGAAGAGTTACAAAACCAGTGAATACATATCTGGAATGGAAAATGCTCAGGAGTTCACAACCTTGGAGGTGGTAGAGGAGTTTCCAAAACTAAGGGACAGGGTAAACACTCCACAAACATGGAGCTCTGCTGGCCTAAAAACTTTTTGAGAAACTGCCTCTGAGCTTCTGTACTTGACATATATGTTGTTTTCAGGAGATTTGGCTTCCTTTGTAGTGAGACCATCAAAGCTGGGTCTGCATCTATGTGACCTGGAGGACATGGTTTCTTATTTTCCAATGAACAAGATGAAGCAGTGCTGAATTCTCTCTTTGTAGGTAAACTGAGACCACTGGGTACTAAGTGTCTCCCCGTGTGGACTGTGAAGCCATTTGGTCCTCCTCCACTTTTTGTGGTGTTTTTGCTGCTGCACTGTGAGTTTGGTATTTGTTTCCCGAAATACTAGGAACTAAACTGGGACACAGTGCTGGAGGGGGTTCTGTCACGTGTGGTGGGTCAGGGTCTGCAAGAGAACGCACCAACTAGGCTTCTATCTCTCACAGCTTGCCCCATTGACCCCATGTCCATATCAACCTGATTCTTAATTTTCCTCTGAAAACTCTCCATATAACAAGATGCCTTTATATATAAGGGTCTGCTGGCTGCACCATATCAGTTACAAGCCATTTGGAATCCAATGGTAGATCCACATGGCACTACCACGGATGTTTTATCAAACACCTCTCCACCACTGCTCTAGACCCACTACTCAGCAGACTCCAACTTACTGGCATCTCTGTTCTACACCATTTTTATGAAACTCAGTAAATCAAGGCACTCTCTGGTATACTCATGATCAGCAACAGGACATCCAATGTTTCTCCAGTGCCACCTGGTCATTGGAATTTCAAAAATTTTATGGTATTTATTTAGCCATTTTTCAAGCATGAAGTTGGAGGCACTGTGGGTTTCAATTCATTCAGCAAACATTAAATGGTGAGGAAGCTCATTTCAATGAAATCTCTGGAGAACCCTCACAGGCAAGGCTTCCCAAAGAGTGAACAAAAGGTCACATTAGTCCAGGCCCATTGAGGTCTACAATGTGAGGTCCATGTGTGTTTTGACTCTCAACTATGGCTGCCATTTCTTTAAGAATAAAATCATGTGATATCCTTGCTGAGATTCCCAGGCCTCTGTGGAAATCCACCGGGGCCTAGGTCTCAGTTTCCAAGAGCGACTTTCATGCGTGGCCTCTTAAAATCCCAACAAAATTCATGCCAATGCTTCTCTGAGTTCAGTTCCAAATCCCAGTTTCTAAGGGGAATCACACCAGAGTTCAAGCCCACGTGGACCCAGTCATTTTTTCCAATGCCACACAAATGACCAAAATTAAAATCAAAACAATCCCACATGGCCCTCATCTTATTCCATATAGTCAATCATCTTAACCTCTGGGTGGAGGTTTCCATGAGGGGCGCAGCCAAAGACAGTGTCCAAAATCAGCTCGTTTGCCCCTCATTTTCCTAAAGTCAGGGTAGCCTGGACACCGTTTCTGTGAACCAGGATTGAACAAATAAGCCTGCCGTTAATACTTCTGTGTTTCTCCAATTTGATGCCTACTGATTTTAGGTATCGATTCTTTAGGTGATTTCGAGTCATGAGAAAACACAAGCACCTCTGCAGGGCTTTGAAGAACTCATTTGACCCAAAGAATCCCTATTCTCATTTGATGGAGTGCAGGAACCTAACAGAGGAAGGAAAGAGACTTCATCCACAATGAATGATATTTTTGCCATTTTGGTTTTGGAAGCTCACATGGGATCATTCTTAAGATCCATCAGGTTCTGTGAATCTAAGTCACAGCCACACACAGGTCCAAGAGGCTGATAAAGACACATCCCTTTCCAAAGCAATTAAGCAAAGAGCCACAGGTGAAGCCCATTCATTTCCATTTGAAAACTGTTTTCTTCAGGCTTCACAAAGGAGTGGCCTGAGGCAAAGACCTTCCTGACATTGAGTGCAACACAACAATAAGTAAGCAAAAGGCCCAAAGCAGGGTTTCTGCACTGAGACTTTCCTGGTCACACTGATATCTGAGTTGTCTGAGATTCTCGCCATTCTCTTCAGCTATCCAGTACATGGCCATGTTACAGAGCTTGGAGGTGGTACATATTTTGGACACAAATCCATGAGCCTATTCTGGAAAGTGTCCAGAATTCAGAAAGAAAACAAAAACTTAGAAAGATAGCAGGTGTTGCACATCGATAAGACAAGCTGCAGTCCTTTCATATATTGGGCAGGATGAATTATGGGAAGATTTATACTAGACAGGACACACCCATTAATGCATTCTCTTTTCTAATGTCTACAACAACGAACACAGGGGGATACACAGAAACAGAAAAACTCGCCGTGTCAAATGACTTACTAGAAACTGTCCATTCCAAACCAAACAAACCGCCTTTCCTATCTATTCTCAGAACATGAGACAAAACAACAAACCCACACCCACTCCCCCAAAGGCACCTCCTTGCCCCAAGTAGGTCTGTGACTATCCGGAGTGTCCTCTGACTGGTGGGCCATACTATGTTCCCCCAAAATGGACTGTCTTCTCTCAGATCTTGTTTCATTGACCAACTCTGTGAAGATGTCAGGAAAAAGTGGTTAGACACTATCTGTTTTCTCAGGAAAGATCCATCTTCACAGCTCTCCTGGCATTTGGCCATCCTCACATCATTAGGTACCAAGAAAACTGACTGTCCTTGGTAAATCCAAACAAGTGAGCCCACTGGGACTGGGACTTGGACTGCCTCTGGGTGCCTGGCTTCTTGGATACCAAGTTCAGAGAGTTCCATCACCAAGGAAATGAGGTATGTCACATTCTTTGGAACTGAATGAGGTCCCTACCTTGGCACCCACTTTGTCCAAACAGTTGCTTCCAACGGTAACATAAGATGGAGGTTGCCCCTACTTCCTGTGACACTTTCATAAGGTAGAATGTATATCAACCATTGGCACCCGGGAACAGCTCTCCACTCATGCCTGGTTTGGTCCATCATCTCTAAAATAAGAAGAGAGAGGCATATTCAGACACATCCCTTCATCCTGACCAGGTTCTTTTCTATGGAAGAGGACTTTTGCTCTCTCTGGTGCTTCATACCTGCCTACAACGTCTCCAGGTATCATTTGTGCATGGACATTTGAGGTTCTCATCAGGTGGAAGGCCCCCAACTTTCCTGTATTGTAAGAACCACTCTGTCCCTGCTCTTCTGTAAATTGATTGAGGGAACAGTGTATACTTGGGGTTAAAAACAGGTTTCATTTGGGTTAGGAATGATTCTGTGCGATGAATAATGGTATTGGAAACATGCAATATTTACAAGAATATAGAGTTCAAATATAAGTATGAAAACAGAAATCAAGGTATGATTTGAAGCCCAGAATAGTGTTGCCCTTGATTGGGATACTTAGCTTTGAATTATGTTCTGCAAAGTTGTCTCAGATAATTCGATATACAATGGCATAGGACCTTGTAAATTGGATGATTGAATTTAGAAGAGAACATCCAGTCAAAAAGGTATATTCAGTAGGATTAAGAAGATAGTCGGTAGGTTTAGGAAGAAGAGTGAGTATAGGATTTGGACCAAAAGTTCTTTAGCAATAGACTTTCGGTTATAGAGTGAATGTAAATGTCAACACATATGAAGAGTCAGTCAGTATGTTGAACTGGGGAAAATATGTAGAAAAGCCGATATCAATAGAAACATTACGAAATGAGGCAAAGTATAAAGTGAGTGATAGAATTAGACATTTTCAACAGGGTTGAGTTTGAATATATAAATTAGGAAAAAACAAATATGTAGTCACCAATAGAATTGACAATTGACAGCATTAGGCAACCTGGACATGGATGTTTTTAGAAATCCATGTTCACTTTCTATTTAGGCTTTGGTACAATCATAAGTGTGACCTTTCCATTTTTTGTCCAGAATATTACTGTGATAATGAGGTGACATGAGTATTTCTTTCACCATTTCTGGGAGCAATATATTGAAGATGTAAAATTAGAATTGGTTGTACAAAGAGGTGTACCCTGTTTGTATGAACATAGAGAAAAAGCATGAATAGACCATACTGTGAATAAATAATATAACTTTTTTGAACTTTAAATAATGCATTGAACTGATATCTGAAAAATTAAAGGAAATCGTATATTGATATACAATCATTAATTCCAACCAGTTATTTATCTAATGGAAATATTAGTGTTTTCTTTTATCATGAAGAGTTTGTGAGTTTTGCTTCAAAATGATTATGGAAATTCAAAATAATGTGTTTGGTAAGAAGTCTCATGAAAAGACCAGTCAAGAAACCCTGACAATACATGTGTTCTGAAGCAAGAAGTGATTAAAGTTGAAACAAATGCCTATTAATTTGTGAACTTGTGGGTGAAATGTATATCCTATGATGTGCAAAAACTGAGGAAACAATAATGTACCAGTGTCGAATACAAATGAATGACAAATTACATATCATGTCCCATAGGAGTCTACTTGCATTGATGTTAGACTGGGTCAGTTACTGTAGAATAATTAGGATATGTATGCACCATTCACTGAAGTTAGTTTTCAGTACTAGGAAACAAATATGTATTTCAGGTGCATGAATATTACTGATTATAATCTTGTGAAAAGTTGATTATAAATCCACATACATGAATATGAATGAATTTAGAGAGTGTATATTAGACACATATATTTCATATTTTGAAAAATTTGGAGAGTATATCTATATCTATATCTATATCTATACACACACACACACACACACACACACACACACACAACACTCACAGACATTAAAAAGTACCAATATAAATGCCAATCGAAATTCATCAGTAAATATATGTCATCCAGAAATGCAAAAATATTTATTTTACTGAATATGACTTTATGTATAATGTTGTTCGACTAGGATGGTCTCCTATAGGTTGAATTTTTATTTCCAACAGCATTTAGGAGGAGTGAACTCTTCTCACAATTTGTATCTGCTAAGACAGCCACCTCACAAAATGTACGTGTGATACCTGCTAGGATTCTATATATGCATATATATATATACATGTGTGAATAGGCTAAAGAAAAGGGAAACAAGAATTCACATATTTGTTAAGTTTAAAAACACATGGAGAATATGTCCATTAAAATTTGAATACATTTATAACTCCTACCTTATATAATGCAAATGTCAAGTCCAACTATACAACATGTCTCCTCTGAAGTGCTTCTATTTCTATTGTGTTGGGTTAATTTTCCCCATTATATTAGGATGAATAGTCTGAGTCTACTAGGTATGGCTTAGTGTCAGGAATTCAGCATTTCGAATGGAAAATTGGAAAATGAATCCAATGTGTATGTAAATATATGCTGCACAAATATCCTCCCGCTCTCATCCAGAAGAATGCCTTGACATTACCTTCACCCCAAGTAAGACACAATTAGAGGAAAAGAGTTACAAAATCAGTGAATACATATTTGGAATGTAAAATGCTCAGGAGTTCACAACCTTGGAGGTGGTAGAGGAGTTTGCAAAACTAAGGGACAGGGTAAACACTCCACAAATATGGAGCTCTGCTGGCTTAAAACTTTTTGAGAAACTGCCTCTGAGCTTCCGCCCTTGAAATATATGTTGTTTTTAGGAGATTTGTCTTCCTTTGTAGTGAGACCATCAAAGCTGGGTCTGCATCTATGTGACCTGGAGGACATGGTTTCTTATTTTCCAATGAACAAGATGAAGCAGTGCTGAATCCACTCTTTGTAGGTAAACTGAGGCCACTGGGGACTAAGTTTCTCCCCGTGTGGACTGTAAAGCCATTTGGTCCTCCTCCACTTTTTGTGGTTATTTTTCTGCTGCACTGTGAGTTTGGTATTTGTTTCACGAAATACTAAGAGCTAATCTGGGACAGAGTGCTGGAGGGAGTTCTGTCACGTGTGGTGGGTCAGGGTCTGCTAGAGAATGCACCAAATAAGCTTCGATCTCTCACAGCTTGCCCCATTTCCCCCTTGTCCATATCAACCTGATTCTTCATTTTTCTCTGAAAACTCTGCATATAACAAGATGCTTTTACATATAAGGGTCTGCTGGCTGTACCACGTCAGTTACAAGCCATTTGGAATCCAATGGTAGATCCACATGGCCCTACCACGGATGTTTTATCAAACACCTCCCCACCACTTCTCTAGACCCACTACTCAGCACGCTCCAACTTACTGCCATCCTAATCTACACCATTTTCATGAAACTCCGTAAATCAAGCCACTGTCTGGTATACTCATGATCAGCAACAGGACATCCAATGTTTCTCCAGTGCCACCTGGTCATAGAAATTTCAAAAATTTCATGGTATTTATCTAGCCATTTTTCAAGCATGAAGTTGGAGGCACTGTGGGTTTCAATTTATTCAGCAAACATTAAATGGTGAGGAAGCTCATTTCAATGAAATCTCTGGAGAACTCTCACAGGCAAGCCTTTCCAAAGAGTGGTCAAAAGGTCACATTAGGCCAGGCCCATTGAGGTCTACAATGTGAGGTCCATGTGTGTTTTGACTCTCAACTATGGCTGCCATGTCTTTAAGAAGAAAATCATGTGATATCCTTGCTGAGATTCCCAGGCCTCTGTGGAAATCCACCCGGGGCCTAGGTCTCAATTTCCAAGAGCGACTTTCATGCGTGGCCTCTTGAAATCCTAACAAAATTCATGGCAATGCTTCTCTGAGTTCAGTTCTAAAACCCAGTCTCTAAGGGGAATCACACCAGAGTTCAAGCCCACGTGGACCCAGTCTTTTTTTCCAATGCCACACAAATGACCAAAATTAAAACCGAAACACTCCCACATGGCCCTCATCTTATTCCATATAGTAACTCATCTTAACCTCTGGCTGGAGGTTTCCATGAGGGGCGCAGCCATAGACAGTGTCCAAAAGCAGCTCGTTTGCCCCTCATTTGCCTAAAGTCAGGGTGGCCTGGACACCGTTTCTGTGAACCAGCAATGATCAAATAAGCCTGCCGTTAATTCTTCTGTGTTTCTCCAATTTGAGGCCTACTGATTTCAGGAATAGATTCTTTATGTGATTTAAAGTTATTCGAAAACCCAAACACCTCTGCAGAGATTTGAAGAACTCATTTGACCCAAAGAATCCCTATTCTCACTAGATGACGTTCAGGAACCTAACAGAGGAAGGCAAGAGACTTCATCCACAATGAATGATTTTTTGCCCTTATGGTTTTGGATGCACGCATGGGATCATTCTTTAGATTCATCAGGTGCTGAGAATCTAAGTCACAGCCACACACATGGCCAAGAGGCTGATTCAGACACATCCATTCTCAAAGCAATGAAGCCAGAAGCCACAGGTGATGCCCATTCATTTGTATTTGAAAACTGTTTTCTTCACGTTTCACAAAGGGGTGGCCTGAGGCAAAGACCTTCCTGACATTCAGTGCAACACAACAATTAGTAAGCAAATTGCCCAAAGCAGGGTTTCTGCACTGAGACTTTCCTGGTCACACTGATATCTGAGTTTTCTGAAATGCTCGCCATTCTCTTCAGCTATCCATTACATGGACATGTCACAGAGCTTGGAGGTGGTACATATTTTGGACACAAAACCATGAGCCTATTCTGGAGAGTGGCCAGAATTCAGGAAGAAAACAGCATCTTAGAAAGATAGTAGGTGTTGCACATCGATAAGACAAGCTGCAGTCCATTCATATATTGGGCAGGATGAATTATGGGAAGACTTATACTAGACAGGACACATCAATTAATGCATTCTCTTTTTAATGTCTACAACAACGGACACATTGGGATACACCGAAACAGAAACACTCGCCTTGTCAAACAACTTACTAGAAACTGTCCACTACAAACCAAACAAACAGCCTTTCCTACCTATTCTCAGAACATGAGACAAAACAACAAACCCACACCCACTCCCACAAAGGCACCCCCTTACCCCAAGTAGGTCTGTGACTATCCTGAGTTTCCTCTGACTGCGGGCCATACTATGTTCCCCCTAAATGGCCTGTCTTCTCTCAGATCTTGTTTCCTTGTTCAACTCTGTGTAGTTGTCAGGAAAAAGCGGTTAGCCACTACCTGCTTTCTCAGGAAAGGTCCCTCTTTAGAGTTCTCCTGGCATTAGGCCATCCTCACATCAGTAGGTACCAAGAAAACTGACTCTGTCCTTGGTAAATCCAAACAAGTGAGCCCACTGGGACTGGGACTGGGACTGCCTCTGGGTGCCTGGCTTCTTGGATACAAATTTCAGAGAGTTCCATCACCAGGGAAATGAGGTATGCCACATTCTTTGGAACTGAATGAGGTCACTGCCTTGGCAACCACTTTGTCCTAACTGTTGCTTCCAAGGGTCCCATGAGATGGAGGCTTCCCCTACTTCCTGTGACACTTTCACAAGGTAGAATGGTATATCAACCATAGGCACCCAGGAACAGCTCTCCACACAGGCCTGGTTTGGTCCATCTTCTCTACAATAAAAAGAGAGAGGCTGATTCAGACACATCCCTTCATCCTGACCAGGTTATTTTCCATGGAAGATGACTTTTGCTCACTCAGGTCCTTCATACCTGCCTACAACTTCTCCAGGTATCATTTCTGCATGGACCTTTGAGGTTCTCAGCAGGTGGAAGATCCCATAATTTCCTGTATTGTAAGAACCACTCTGTCCCTGCTTTTCTGTAAAATGAGATTGAGGGAACAGTGTGCGCTTAGGGTTAATAACAGGTGTGATTTGGGTTATGAATCATTCTGTGTGATGAATAATGGTATTGGGAACCTGTGATATTTACAAGAATATAGATGTGAAATAAAAGTATGAAAACAAAAATCTAGGTATGATTTGAAGCCCAGAAGGGTTTTCCCCTTGATTGGGATACTTAGCTTTGAATTATGTTCTGCAAAGATGTCTCAGATAATTCGATATACAAGGGAGTAGGACCTTGTACCTATGATGATTGAATTTAGAAGAGAACATCCAGGCAAAAAGTGATAATCGTTAGGATTAGGAAAATAGTCGATAGCTTTAGGAAGAAGAGTGAGTATAGGATTTGGACCAAATGTTCTTTACCAGTAGGGTTTCGGTTATGGAGTGAATGTAGATGTCAGTACATATGAAGAGTCAGTCACTATGATGAACTGGGGAAAATATGTAGAAAAGCAGATATCAATAGAATCATTACAAAATCAGGCAAAGTATAAAGTGAGTGATAGAATTAGTCATTTTCAACAGGGTTGAGTTTGAATATATAAATTAGATAGAAACAAATATGTAGTCACCAACAGGATTGACAATTGATAGCATTAGGCAACCTGGTCATGGATGTTTTTAGTAATCTATGTTCACTTTCCATTTAGGCTTTGGTACAATCATAAGAGTGACCTTTCCATTTTTTGTCCAGAATATTACTGTGATAATGAGGTGACATGAGTATTTCTTTCACCATTTCTGGGAGCAATATATTGAATATTTAAAATTAGAATTGGGGGTACAAAGAGGTGTACCCTTTGTCTATGAACATAGAGATAAAGCATGAATAGAACATACTGTGACTAAATAATACAACTTTTTTGAACTTTAAATAATGAATTGAATTGATATCTGGAAAATTACAGGAAATCATATATTGATACACAATCATTCATTCCAACCAGTTATATATCTCATGGAAATATTAGTGTTTTGGTTTATCATGAAGAGTGTGTGAGTTTTGCTTCAAAAGTGATTATGGAAATCTAAAATAATGTGTTTGGAAAGAAGTCTCATGAAAAGACCTGTCAAGAAACCCTGACAATACTTGTGTTCTGAAGCAAGAAGTGATTAAAGTTGAAACAAATGCCTATAAATTTGTGAACTTGTGGATGAAGTGTATAACTTAAAATGTGCAAAAACTGAAGAAATAATAATGTACCATTGTTGAATACATATGAACGTCAAATTACATATCATGTCCCATAGGAGTCTACTTGCATTGATGTTAGACTGGGTCAGTTTCTGTAGAATAATGAGGATTTGTATGCCCCATTCACTGAAGTTAGTTTTCAGTACTAGGAAACAATTATGTATTTCAGGTGGATGAATATTTCTGATTATAATCTTGTGAAAAGTTGATTATAAATCCACATACATGAACATGAATGAATTTAGAGGGTTTACATTAGACACATATATTTTATATTTTGAAACATCTGCAGAGTGTACAGATATATTATACACACACACATAAAAAAAAACACTCACATACATTTAATAGTAGCAATATATATGCCAATCGAAATTCATCAGTAAATATATATCATCCACAGATGCAAAAATATTTATTTTACTGAACATGAATTTATGCATAATGTTCTTCTACTAGGAAGCTCCCCTATAGGTTGAATTTTCAGTTCCAACAGCGTTTAGGAGGAGTGAACTCTTCTCACAGTTTGTATATGCCAAGTCAGCCACCTCAAAAATGTACGTGTGATACCTGGTAGGATTCTATATGTGCATATAAATATACAAGTGTGAATAGGCTAAAGAGAAAGGGAAACAAGAATTCTCGTATTTTTTAAGTTTAAAAACTCAGGGAGAACTTCTTCGATTAAAAATTGACTAGATTTATAACTTTTACCTTATATAATGCAAAACGCAAGTCCAACTATACAACATGCCTCCAATGAACTGCTTGTATTTCTATAGGTTTGGCTTATTTTTCTCTATCATATTAGGATGAGTTGTCTGAGTCTAGTAGGTATGGGTTAGTGTCAGGGATTCAATATTTCAAAATGAAAATTGGAAAATGAATCCAATTTGTATGCATATATATGTTGCACAAATATCCTCCCTCTCTCATCCAGAACAATGCCTTGACATTACCTTCACCCCAAGTAAGACACAATTAGAGGAGAAGAGTTTGAAAATCAGTGAACACATATCTGGAATGGAAAATGCTCAGGAGTTCACAACCTTGGAGGTTGTAGAGGAGTTTCCAAAAGCAAGGGATAGGGTAAACACTCCACAAACATGGAGCTCTGCTGGCCTAAAAGCTTTTTGAGAAACTGCCTCTGAGATAGGGCACTTGAAATATATGTTGTTTTCAGGAGATTTGGCTTTCTTTGTAGTGAGACCATCAAAGCTGGGTCTGCATCTATGAGACCTGGAAGACATTGTTTCTGATTTTTCAATGAACATGAGGCAGCAGTGCTGATATTTTTCTTTTTAAGTAAACTGTGGCCTCTGGGGTCTAAGTGTCTCCCCGTTGAACTGTGAAGCCATTTGGCCCTCCTACACTTTTTGTGGGGTTTTTGCTGCTGCACTGGTAGTTTGGTATTTGCTTCATAAAATAGAAGGAGTTCAACTGGGACACAGTGCAGGAGGGAGTTCTATCACGTGTGGTGGGTCAGGGACAGCATAAAAATGCACCAACCAATCTTCTATCCCTCAAAGCTTGCCCCATTGCATCCTTGTCCATAGCAACCTGATTCTGAACATTGCCCTGAATCCTCTCCATATAACAAGATGCCTTTACTTATAAGGGTCTGCTGGCTGCACCATGTAAGCCACAAGCCATTTGTAAGCCAATGGAAGATCCAAATTGCTCCAACACAGAAGTTTTATCACACTCCTGCCCACCACAACTCTAGGCCCACTTCTCAGGAGGCTGCAACTTACTGGGACCTCTGTTCTACACCATTTTCATAAAACCCAGTCAAGCAAGGCACTGTCAGGTACATCCATGATCAGCAGCAGGACATCCAAAGGTTCTCTAGTGCAACCTAGTCGTGGGAATTTCAAAAAATTCACGGTATTTATCTAGAAATTTTTCAAGGATAAAGTTGGAGGCAATGTGGGTTTCAATTTATTCAGGAACCATTAAATGGAGAGGAAGATTATTTCAATGAAAGCTCTGGAGAACCCTCACAGGCAAGGCTTCTCAAAGAGTGGACAAAAGGTCACATTTAGCCAGGCCCATTGAGGTCTACAATGTGAGGTCCATGTGTGTTTTGACTCTCAAGTATGGCTGCCAAGTCTTTCGAATGAAATCATGTGATACCTTGGCTGAGATTCCCAGTTCTCTGTGCAAAGCCACTCTGGTGCTAGTTCTCAGTTTCCAAGGGTGACTCTCATACATGGCCTCTTTAATCCCAACACAATACATGGCAATACTTTTCTGAGGTCAGATTCTGAACTCAGTCTCTAAGGGGAATCACACCAAAGTTCAAGCCCAGGTAGACCCAGTTATGTCTTCCAACTGCCACACAAATATCCACAATTAAATCCAAAACACTCCCACATGTCACTCATCTTTTCTAAATACACACTCATCATAACCTCTGGCTGGAGGTTTCCATGAGGGGTGCGGCCCAAGACAGTGTCCAAAATAACCACCCTTGCCCCTCATTTGCCTAAAATCAGGGTGGCCTGGACATCCTTCCAGTGAACCAGGAGTGATCAAATTGGCCGGCCATTAAGATGGCACTGCTTCTCCAATTTGAAGCCTACTGACTGTGGGGCTTAGAGTCTTTATGTGATTTGGAGTCATGAGAAAAATCAAGCACTTATGGGCTATCCTCTGCAGGGTTTTGAGGAACACATTTGAACCAAATGATCACTATTCTCACTTGATGAAGGTCAGGAACCTTACAGAGGAATGTGAGAGACTTCATCCAAAATGAATGCTCTTTTGTCCATTTTGGTTTTGGATGCACACATGGGATCTTTCTTTAGATCCATCAGGTGCTAAAAATCTAAGCCGCAGCCTCACACAGGGCCAAAAAGCTGATTCAGACACATCCATTTCCAAAGCAATTAAGCAAAGAGCCAGAGGTGATGCCCTTTCATTTCTGTTTGAAAACTATTTCTTTTGGCTCTACAAAGGTGTGGCCTGAGGCAAAGATGTTCCGGACATTCAGGGCAACAGAACAATTGGTAAGCAAAAGGCCCAAAGCAGGGTTTCTCCATTAGAATTTTCTGGTCACACTCATATCTGAGTTTTCTGAGATGCTCCCATTCCCTTCAGCTATCCAGTACATGGCCAAGTCTCAGAGCTTGGAGGTGGTACATATTTTGCACACAAAAAAAATGAGCCTATTCTGGAAATTGGCCAGGATTCAGGAAGAAAACAGGAACTTAGCAAGATTGTAGGAGTTGCCCACGCATAAGTCAAGCCACAGTCCATTCATAAATTGGGCAAGATGAATCTTGGGAAGCTTTCTACTAGTCAGGACACATACAATGATTCATTCTCTTTTCTAATGTCTAAAACCCCGGACACAGTGGGATACACAGACATAGAGACACTGGCCTTGTCAAACGACTTACCAGAAACAGTTCACTCCAAAACAAATAAACCGCCTTTCCTACCTATTCTCAGAACATGAGACAAAAACCTCAAACCTACACCCACACACACAAAGGCAGCTCCTTCCCCCAAGTAGGTCTGTGACTATCAGGAGTGTCCTCTGACTGGTGGGCCATACTATGTTCTGATGACATCGCCTGTCCTGTGTCAGATATGGTCTCATTGGCCCAATCTGTGAAGTTGTCACTAGCCAGCTGTGAGCCACTACCTGCTTTCTCAGGAAAGGCCTCTCTTCAGAGCTTTCCTGACATTTGTCCATCCTCACATCAGTAGGTACTCAGAAAGACTGACTCTGTCCTTGTTAAATCCAAACAAGTGAGACCACTGGGACTGGGAATGGGACTGGCTCTGCGTGCCTGGCTTCCCGGATCCCAAGTTCAGAGAGTTTCATCACCAAGGAAGTGAGGTGAGATTAATCTCTTCAGGAATTTAATGAGGTCACTGCCTTGGCAACCACTTTGTCCTAACAGTTGCTTCCAATAGTCCTATGAGATGGAGGCAGCCCTTACTTCCTGTGACACTTTCAAAAGTTAGAATGGTATATCAACCATAGGCACCCAGGAACAGCTCTCCACACATGCCTGGTATGGTCCATCTTCTCTACATTAAGAAGAGAGAGGCTTATTCAGACAAAACCCTGCATCCTGGAAAGGTTGTTTGAGATGGAAGATAACTTTTTCTCTCTCAGGTCCTTCATAGTTGCCTAATCTTCTCCAGGGATCAAACCTGCATGGACCTTTGAGGTTCTCAGCAGGAGGCAGATCCCCTACATTCCTGTATTGTAAGACGAACTCTGTCCCTGCTCTTCTGTAAAGTTAGGTTGAGGGAAGAGTGTATGGTTAGGGTTATTAACATGTTTGATTTGGATTACGAATCCTTCTGCAGGATGATTAATAGTATTGGGAACCTGTGATATTTATAAGATTATAGAGGTGAAATATAAGTATGAAAACAGAAATGTTGGTAAGATTTGAAGCCCAGAAGGGCATTAGGCCCTTGATTGGGATACTTAGCTTTTAATTACGTTCTACACAGATGTCTCAGATAAATTGATAATCAATGGCATAGGACCTTATACCTTGGATGTTTGATTTTAGAAGAGAACATCCACTCAAATTGAGATAGTCGGTGGGATTAGGAAGATAGTCGGTAGGTTTATAAAAAAAGAGTAAGTATAAAAATTGGACAAAAAGTTCTGTAGCATTAGGGTTTCAGTTATAGAGGGAATATAAATGTCAGCACATGTGAAGAGTCAGTCACAATGATTAACTGGGGAAAATATGTAGGAAGGAAAATATCAATAGAGACATTACGAAATGAGGCAATTATATAGTGAGTGATAGGATTAGACATTTTCAACAGGGTTGAGATTGAATACATAATCTTAGGAAGAAACAAATATGTAGTCACCAATAGGAATGACATTTGAAAGCATTAGGCAACCTGGACATGGATGTTTTTAGTAAGCCATGTTCACTTTCAATTTAGGATTTGGTACAATCATAAGTGTGACCTTTGCATTTTGTGCCCAGAAAATTATTGTGATCAAATATATATGTAGATCATATGATATGTGTATTTCTTCCACCATTTCTGGGAGCAATATTTGAGGACACATAAATTAGTATTGTGGGTACCAAGTTTTGTACCCTGTGTCAATGAATATAGAGATAATGCATGAATAGACCAGAGTGTGAATAAATAATATAACTTTTTTCTCTTTAAATAATGGATTGAATTGATATCTTAAAATATATAGGAAATCATATATTGACATACAATCATTCACTCCAACCAGTTACATATATAATGGTAATCTTAGGGTTATTGTTTATCATGAAGTGTGTGTGAGTTTTGTTTCAAAAGTGTTTATGGAAATCGAAAATAATATGTTTGGAAAGAAGTCTCATGAAAAGACCAGTCAAGAAATATGGAGGAATCCATGTGTTCTGAAGCTGGAATTGATTGAAAGTGAAACAAATGCCTATAACTTTCCTAAATTGTGGATGAAATATATATCCTGTGATGTGCATAAACTGATGAAATAGTAATGTACCAGTGTTGAATAAAAATGAAGGTCAAAGTACACATCATGTCCCATAGGAATCTACTTGCATTGATGTTAAACTGGGTCAGTTACTGTAGAAATATTAGGATTGCATGCATTATTCACCGTAGTTAGTTTTATTTCATTTTTATTTATGGTTGTTCAAAACATTACATAGTTGTTGTTATAACATATTTCACACTTTGCTTCAAGTGCGTTATAAACTCCCATTTTTACCCCGTGTACAGATTACAGAATCACATCAGTTACACATCTATTGATTCACATATTGCCATACTAGTGTCTATTGTATTCTGCTGCCTTTCCTATCCTCTACTATCCCCCCTCCCCTCCCCGCCCCTCCCCTCTTCTCTCTCTACCACCTCTACTGTAATAAATTTGTCCCCCTTGTATTATTTTTCTCTTTCTCCTCACTTTCTCTTGTATGTAATTTTGTATAACCCTGAGGGTCTCCTTCCAATTCCATGCAATTTTCCTTCTCTCTCCCTTTCCTTTCCACCTCTCATCCCGCTTTAATGTTAATCATCTTGTCATGCTCTTTGTCTCTCCTCTGTTCTTAGTTACTCTTCGTATATCAAAGATGACATTTGGCATTTGTTTTTTAAGGATTGGTTAGATTCACTTAGCATAATCTGCTCTAATGCCATCCATTTCCCTCCAAATTCTATGTTTTTTTTTTTTATTTTTCAATGCAGAGTAATACTCCATTGTGTATAAATGCCACAGTATTTTATCCATTCTTTCATTGAAGGATATCTAAGTTGGTTTCACAGTCTTGCTGTTGTGAATTGTTCTGCTATGAACATCGATGTAGCAGTGTCCCTGTAGCATGCTGTTTTTAGGTCTTTAGTGAATAGACTGAGTAGGGGAATAGCTGGGTCAAATGGTGGTTCCATTCCCAGCTTTCCAAGAAATTTTCATACTGCTTTCCAAATTGGCTGCACCAATTTGCAGTCCCACCAGCAATGTAGAAGTGTACCTGTTTCCCCACATCATTGCCAGAACTTGTTGTTTGACTTCATAATGGCTGCCAATCTTACTGGAGTGAGATGGTATCTTAGGGTGGTTTCGATTTGCATTTCTCTGACTGCTGGAGATGGTGAGCATTTTTTCATGTACTTGTTGATTGATTGTAAGTCCTCATCTGATAAGTGTCTGTTGAGGTCCTCATCCCATTTGTTGATTTGGTTATTTGTTATCTTATTGTCTAATTTTTTGAGTTTTTTGTATACTCTGGATATTAGGGCTCTATCTGAAGTGTGAGGAGTAAAGATTTCTTCCCAGGATGTAGGCTCCCTATTTACCTCTCTTATTGTTTCTTTTGCTGAGAAAAAACTTTTTAGTTTGAGTAAGTCCCATTTGTTGATTCTAGTTATTAACTCTTGTGCTATGGGTGTCCTATTGTGGAATTTGGAGCCCGACCCCACAGTATGTACATCGTAAGCAAATTTTTCTTCTATCAGACACTGTGTCTCTGATTTGATATCAAGCTCCTTGATCCATTTTGAGTTAACTTTTGTGCATGGCAAGAGAAAGGGATTCAGTTTCAATTTGTTACATACGGATTTCCAGTTTTCCCAACACCATTTGTTGAAGATGCTATCCTTCCTCCATTGCATGCTTTTAGCCCCTTTATCAAATATAAGATAGTTGTAGTTTTGTGGATTGGTTTCTGTGTCCTCTATTCAGTACCATTGGTCCAAAAGCCTGTTTTGGTACCAGTACCATGCTATTGTTGTTACTATTGCTCTGTAGTATAGTTTGAAGTCTGGTATCGCTCTACCGCCTGATTCACACTTCCTGCCTAGCATTGTTTTTGCTATTCTGGGACTTTTATTTTTCCATATGTATTTCATGATTGCTTTCTTTATTTCTACAAGAAATGCCTTTGGGATTTGATTGGCATTGCATTAAACCTATAGAGAAATTTTGGTAATATCACCATTTTGATGATGTTAGTTCTGCCTTTCCATGAACAGGGTATATTTTTACATCTTCTAAGATCTTCTTGTATTTCTCTCTTTAGGGTTGTGTAGTTTTCATTGTATGAGACTTTCCCCTCTTTTGTTAGGTTGATTCCCATCTTTTTTTTTTTTTAGGATATTGTGAATGGAGTGGTTGTTCTCATTTCCAATTCAGAGGATTTGTCCCTGATATAGAGGAATGCCTTTGATTTATGCGTGTTGATTTTATATCCTGCCACTTTGCTGCATTCATTTATTAGCTCTATTAGTTTCTTTGTAGACCCTTTTGGGTCTGCTAGGTATAGAATCATGTCATCTGCAATAGTAATAATTTAAGTTGTTCTTTTCCTATTTTTATGCCTTTAATTTCTTCCGTCTGTCTAATTGCTCTGGCCAGTGTTTTGAGAACTGTATTGAACAGAAGTAGTGAGAGAGGGCATCCCATTCTTGTTCCAGATTTTAGAGGGAATGCCTTCAATTTTTCTAGATTCAGAATGATGCTAGCTTGAGGATTAGCATAGATTGCTTTTACAATATTGAGGTATGATCCTGTTATTCCTAGTTTTTCTAGAGTTTTGAAGATAAAGGGATGCTGTACTTTGTCGAATGCTTTTTGTGCATCTATCGAGATGATCATATGGTTCTTATTTTTAAGTCTATTGATGTGGTGAATAACATTTATTGATTTTCGTATATTGAACAAGCCTTGCATTCCATGGATGAATCCTACTTGATCATGGTGCACAATTTTTTTAATATGTTTTTGTATCTGATTCGCCAGAATTTAATTAGGGATTTTTGCATTTAGATTCCTTAGGGATATTGGTCTGTAGTTTTCTTTATTTGAAGTGTTTATGTCTGGTGTAGAAATCAGGGTGATATTGGCCTGGTAGAATGAATTTGGAAGATCTCCCTCTTTTTCAATTTCCTGAAATAGCTTGAAAAGTATTGGTATTAGTTCATATTTAAAGGGTTTGTAAAACTCTGCTGTATACCCATACTGTCCTGGTCTTTTCTTAGTTGGTAATCTTTGGATGGTTTCTTCTATTTCCTCAATTGATACTGGTCTGTTTAGGTTGTCTATATCCTCCTGGCTCAATCTGGACAGATCATATGACTTAAGAAATTTTTCGATGCTTTCACTATCTTCTATTATATTGGAGTATAACGAATCAAATTAATTTCTGATTATCTTCTGTATTTCAGAAATATCTGCTGTGATTGCCAGGGGGTGACAAATAACTTGTGTAGATTGATACAGCAGGAATGGAAGCCGTTTATTGTAGCATCTGAGCGATATTAATACATTTTATATAGCTTATCTAATTAGCATAAAATAGATCCAGCAGTCAACCAATAAGGAATCTCCACACTTAATGGCTTGCTTTTGTTACTTCACAAACCACTCTCTATGGCATTTTTCCAGGCGCCATCCAGACTTGTTTACAGACCCTAACATTTCTCTGGCAAAATACCAGGTGCCATCCTGACTTGTTTATATACCTTAACATGTGATGTTGCCCTTTTCATCCCGTATGCTAGTAATTTGAGTTTTTTCTCTTCTTCTCTTCATTAGCATGGCTAAGGGTCTGTTGATTTTATTTATTTTTTCAAAGAACCAACTTTTAGTTTTCTCAATTTTTTCAATTGTTTCTTTTGTTTCGATTTCATTAATTTCAGCTTTGATTTTAATTAAATCTTACCTTCTACTTATTTTGCTGTTGTTTTCCTCTTCTTTTTCTAGGATTCTGAGATGAAGTATGACATCATTTATTTGTTTTGTTTTTTTTTTCTTTTTTTAAGGAATGAAATCCAAGCAATGAATTTTCCTCTTAGAACGGATTTCAGTGTGTCCCATAGATTCTGATATGTTGTGCCTGTGTTTTCATTTATCTCTAAGAATTTTTTAATTTCCTCCTTGATGTCTTCTATAACCCATTGATCATTCAGTAACCTATTGTTCATTCTCCAAGTGATGCATGATTTTTCCTTCCTTCGTTTATCATTGATTTTTAGTTTATATTAGATTATGATCAGATAAGATGCATGGTATTATCTCTACTTCTTTATATTGTCTAAGAATTGCCCTGTGACATAATATATGATCTATTTTTGAGAAGGATCCATGTGCTGCTGAGGAAAAATGTAACTGCTTGATGTTGAGGAGTATATTCGATATATGTCAATTAAGTCTAGGTTATTAATTGTGTTATTGAGTTCTATAGTTTTCTATTTCAACTTTTGTTTGGAAGACCTGTCCAGTGGTGAGAGAGGTGTGTTGAAGTCTCCCATGATTATTGTATGGTGGTCTATTAGACTCTTGATCTTGAGAAAAGTTTGTTTGATGGACATAGCTGCACCATTGTTTGGGGCATATATATATTTATAATGGTTATGTCTTGTTGGTGTATGGTTCTCTTGAGCAGTATGTAGTGTCCCTCTTTATCCCTTTTGATTAACTTTGGCTTGAAATCTATTTTATTTGATATGAGTATGGACACTCCTGCTTGTTTCCGAAGTCCATATAAGTGATATGATTTTTCCCAACCTTTCACCTTCAGTCTATGTATGTCTTTTCCTATCAAATGCGTCTCCTGTAGGCAGCATATTATTGGGTCTTGTGTTGTGATCCATTCTACTAGCCTGTGTCTCTTAATTGGTGAGTTTAAGCCATTAACATTTACGGTTATTATTGAGATAATGGTTGTTCTTCCAGCCCTATTTGTTTATTTATGTTATTAAACATGGATTGTTTTCTACATTGATTATTTCCCCCTTTTACTGTACTACCTCCCACTGTTGGTTTTTGTTGTTATTTTCCATTTCCTCTTCCTGTAATATTTTGCCGATGATGTTTTGAAGAGATGGTTTTCTAGCTACAATTTATTTAAACTTTTTTTTTAACATGGAAGGTTATGATTTTATCTTCCATCCTGATGCTTAATTTCGCTGGATACACAATTCTTGGTTGGAATCCATTTTCTTTCAGTGTTTGAAAAATGTTAATCCAGGATCTTCTAGCTTTCAGAGTCTGTGTTGAAAGATCAGCTGTTATCCTGATTGGTTTACCCCTAAATGTAATCTGCTTTTTTTTCTCTTGTAGCATTTAAAATTCTCTCCTTATTGTGTACGTTGGGCATCTTCATTATAATGTGTCTAGGTGTGGATCTCTTATGATTTTGCACATTCGGCGTCCTGTAGGCTTCTAGGACTTGGGAGTCAGTCTGATTCTTCAAGTCTGGGAAGTTTTCTCGTATTATTTCATTGAATACATTGCTCATTGCTTTGGTTTGGACCTCTATACCTTCCTGTATTCCAATGACTCTTAAGTTTGGTCTCTTTATGTTATCCCGTATTTCTTGGATATTCTGTTCATGGTTTTTTAACAGTCTTGCTGAGCTGTCTATGTTCTTTTCAAGTTGGAATACTTTGTCTTCATTGTCTGATGTTCTATCTTCTAAGTGTTCTACTCTGCTGGTAGTATTCTCAATTGAGTTTTTAAGTTGGTTTATTGCTTTCTGCATTTCTAGGATTTCTGTTTGTTATTTTTTACAACCTCTATCTCCCTGTATAGCTGATCTTTTGCTTCTTGGATTTGTTTATGTAATTCATTGTCAAAGTGATTTTTCATTGTCTGATTTTGCTGTCTAATGTCTTCCTTGAGACTCCAGATCATCTGAAGCATGTATATCCTGAGTTCTTTATCTGACATTCCATTTACTGCAGCTATTACCTCTTCTAAAGTTGTGCTGACCTGCATTGCTTGTGGTCCTTTTTTCCTTGTCTTATCATACTGCTCGCTTTTCTTTCTGCTTGGTGAAACTGTTGTGATTTTGAAATTTTCCTCCTATATATTTATATTGCTCTTGTATAGTTGCAAAGTCTCCCTTGCATGGGCGCAGGGGGGCTGTGCTGCTCCTCCAATTAGGGTGATCTAACTACCTTGCTGACGGGCCGCTGGGCTTGTTTTCCTGATCGGTTGCAGGTCTGCCTACCATGCAGGCGCGGGAGGCGGCTCTGCTCTGCCCCTCCTCCAATTGGTGTCACGTGTCTACCAGGCCCGTGGACCCCTGGGGTGTTCTGCCAATCAGTCGCAGGTCTGCCTACCTTGTAGGTGCTGGCGGCGGCTCTGCTCTGCCCCTGCTCCAATTGGGGTGACGTGACTACCATGCAGGTGTGTTGCTGGGCCTGTTCCGCCAGTTTGTCGCAGGTCTGCCTACCTTGCGGGCACGGGCAACGGATCTGCTCTGCTCCTATTCCAAATGGGGTGAAGTGTCTGCCGCTCCGGCAGGGCGATGGGCCTCTTCTGCCAGTCAGGTGCAGGTGTGCCTACCTTGCGGGTGCGGGTGATGGCTCTGCTCTGCCACTACTCCATTTGGGGGGTCGTGACTACCATGCCGGCAGGTTGTTGGGCCTGTTCTGGGTGCGGGCGAAGGCTCTGCTCTGCCCCTACTAATATTGGGGTGACCTGACTACCATGCCGGTGGGCCACTGGGATTGTACTAGGTGAGGGAGAAGGCTCTGCTCTGCAACTATTCCAATTCGGGTGATTTGACTACCACGCCTGCAGGTCACTGGGCCTGTTCTGGGCAAGGGCGGCGGCTCTGCTCTGCCTCTATTCCAATTGGGGTGACGTGACTACCATGCAGGTGTGTCGCTGGGCCTGTTCCGGGCGTGGGCGGCGGCTCTGCTCTGCCCCTCTGGCTTGATGACAAAGTGAGAGAGACCCGGGTGTTTGTGACTCACTTTCTTTACCAGGAGACCAACTGTTTCTGTCACCGCTGGTATCAATGAAGTTATCTCCTCTGCTGCTTTCTGATGACATCAGATCTCTGCCATGTTGGTATCCCATGCAAAAGGCAGCATTTTGTTCCCTTTGCTGGGTGACTAAAGCAATGGGTGAGTTCTGACCAGCACTCACAAGCCCCGTCTCAATCCTGTTGCACTCCCTATGAAGGCTCGGTTGATATTTACCTCCACAGTATTCAACAAGACCCGGATCGAGAAGCAGTTTCCGCGGGTTCTTTAGCCCAGGGCCAGATCAGTTCCGGGAGGCGGAATTCGGCCGCTCTGGGCTCGGTGTATGTTCTAATAGAAGCAGGCTCCAAGACGCAGTTTCTGCGGGTTCTTTAGCACTGAGCCTGAGTAATTTGTCTGCAAGACAAAGGTGAATGGCATCCTGAAATTACCGGTTCTATAGCTGAATAAGCTGCGATCAGTCGAAAACAGGGATGGTGACGTCACCTCTCCAAGATGGTGGCCACTGGGTTCCTCTGTGGTCTGACTGGTGCGGAGAAACGAGTTGGACTGCATGCTTCCCCGTCTGAAACCCAGAATTCAGCACTGAGCACAGTGATTGCATACCTGGCAGGAGCCCACAGTATCTGCACCACTGTATATTTGCGTTGCTATCTCGTCGTTTCCCAGCACGCACCACAGACTCTAGCCACGGAGCGATTTCCTGAATAAGCCACATGACCTTCTGTGAGGACAAATCACTCGCGTTTGAGTTCCCGTAGCTGATCCTCGTGAGATGGAAATATGTACACTAGGTTTTGGAGAACCACAATTTTGCTGGAAATTCCTAACAAGATAGGTTTTAGCCATTCTAACTCGTCATTCTCCCGCACAGTGACGCGGTATATGGGGGTGATGCACTCCCTTCGCAGCCATCATATGATCCCCTGAAGTTAGTTTTCAGTACTAGGAAACAAATAAGTATTTCAGGTGGATGAATATTTCTGAGAAAAATCTTTTGAAAAGTTGATTATAAATCCACATACATGAATATGAATGAATTTAGGGAGTGTATAATAAGAAAAATATACATCATATTTTGAAAAATCTGCAGAGTGAAAAAAATATATATATGTATATATATACATACACAGAGACATTAAAAAAGTAGCATTATGTATGCCAATCGAAATTCACCATGAAATATATATCATCCACAGATCCAAAAATATTCATTTTAATGAACATGGATTTATGTCGTTCAACTAAGAAGCTCACCCGTATCTTGAATTTTTGGTTCCAACAGCATTTAGTAGGAGTGATCTCTTCTCACAATTTGTATCTGCCAAGCCAGCCACCTCACAAAATGTACGAGTTATACCAGGTAGAATTCGATATGTGCATATAAAAATACATGTGATGAATAGGCTACAGAGAAAGGGAGACAGTTATTCACATATTTTTTAACTTTTAAAACACATGGAGGACTATTTCAATTAAAATTCGCTAGATTTATAACACCTACCATTTATCATGCGAAAGGCAAGTCCAACTATACACCATGCCTCCTGTGAACCTCTTGTATTTCTATTCTGTTTGGGTTATTTTTCTCCATAATATTAGGATTAGAAGTCAAAGTCTATTAGGGTATGTGTTAGTGTCAGGGATTCAGTATTTCGATAGGAAAATTTGAAAATGTATCCAATGTATATGCAAATATGTGCTACACAAAAAACTTCCCACTCTCATTCATAACAATGCCTTGACATTACCTACCCATTCATAACAATGCCTTGACATTACCTACCCACATAAGACACAATTAGAGGAGAGGAGTTAGAAAATCTGTGAATACATATGTGGAATGGAAAATGCTCAGGAGTTCACAAATTTGGAGGTGGTAGAGGAGTTTCCAAAAGTAAGGGACAGGGTAAACACTCCACAAACATGAAGTTCTGCCAGCCTGACATCTGGAGAAACTGCCTCTAAGGTTGGGCAATGAAATATATGCTGTTGTCAGGAGCATTAGCTTCATTTGGAGCGAGACCATCAAAGCTGGGTCTTCATCTATGTGACATGAATGACATTGTTTCTTATTTTCCAATGAACATGAGGCATCAGTGCTGAATTTTCTATTTGTATGTAACTTGTGGCCACTGGGGTCTAAGTGTCTCCCCGTGTGGACTGTAAATCCATTTGGTCATCCTCCACTATTCGTGGTGTTTCTTGCTGCTGCACTGGGAGTTTGGAATTTGCTTCATGAAATACAAGGAGTTCAACAGGGACACAGTGCTGAAGTGAGTTCTGTCAATTGTGGTGGGTCGGGTTCTGCAGGAGAATGCACCAACCAGGCTTCTATCCCACATTGCTTGCCCCATTGACCATAGCAACCTGATTCTGAACATCGCCCTGAAACCTCTCCATATAACAATATGCCTTTACATATAAGAGTCTACTGGCTTCAAAATGTCAGTCACAATCCATTTGCAAGCCAATGGCAGATCCACATGGCCCAACACAGATGTTTTATCACACACCTGCCAACCACTGCTCTAGGACAACTACTCAACAGGATCCAACTTACTGGCATCTCTGTTCTACACCATTTTCATAAAACCAAGTCAATCAAGGCACTGTCTTACATACTCATGATCAGCAACAGGACATCCAAATGTTCTCCAGTGCCACCCAGTCATGGGAATTTCAAAAATTTTTATGGTATTTATCTAGTCAATTTTCAAGGAAGAAGTTGGAGGCACTGTGGGTTTCAATTTATTCAGGAACCATTAAATGGTGAGTAAGTTCATTTCAATGAAAACTCTGGAGAATTCTCACAGGCAAGGCTTCCCAAAGAGTGGCCAAAATGTCAGATTAAGCCAGGCCCATTGAGGTCTACAATGTGAGGTCCATGTGTGTTTTGACTCTCAAAAATGGCTGCCAAGTCTTTAAGAATAAAATAATGTGATATCCTGGCTGAGATTCCCTGTGATCTGTGGAAAGTCAACTTGGGCCTAGATGTCTTTCCATGGGCAACTCTCATGCATGGCCATCTAAAATCCCAACACAATTCATGGCAATACTTCTCTGAGATCAGTACCACAACTCAGTCTCTAAGGGGAATCACACCAGGGTGCAAGCCCATGTGGACCCAGTCATCTCTTCAAACCACCATTCAAATGTCCACAATTAAAACCCAAACACTCCCACATCGCCCAAATCTTCTTCCATATATACACTCATCATAACCTGTGGCTGGAGGTTTCCACGAGGGGAGCAGCCCACGTCAGTGTCAAAAATAAGCTTCCTGCACCTCATTTGCCTAAAGTCAGGGTGGCATGGACACCCTTCCTGTAAACCAGGAGTGATCAAATAGGCCTTCCTTTAATACTGCTTAGCTTCTCCAACTTGAGGCCTACTGACTTTGAGGTTTAGATTCTTTAAGTGAATTGGAGTCATGAGAAAAACAAGCACCTATGGGCTAGCCTCTGCTGGGTTTTGAAGAACTCATTTGACCCAAAGGATCCCTGTTCTCACTTGATGGATGTCAGGAACCTACCAGAGGAAGGCAAGAGAGTTAATCAACAATATCTGATCTTTTTGCCATTTTGGTTTTCGATGCATGCATGGGATGTATCTTTAGATCCATCAGGTGCTGAGAATCTAAGCCTCAGCCTCACACAGGGCCAAGAGACTGATTCAGACATATCCCTTTTCAAAGCAATTAAGCATGGATCCACACGTGATGCCCATTCATTTGCATTTGAAAACTGTTTTCTTCAGGGTTCACAAAGTGGTGGCTTGAGGCAAAGTTCTTCCTGACATTCAGGGCAACAGAACAATAGCTAAGCAAAAGGACCAAAGCAGGGTTTCTCCACTGAGACTTTCCTGGTCAACTGATATCTGAGATTTCTGAGATGCTAGCCATTCCCTTCAACTATCTAGTACATGGCCATGTCACAGATATTGGAGGTGGTACATATCTTGGACACAAAACCATGATACTATTCTGGAGTGTTGCCAGAATTGAAGGAGAAAACAGGAAATTATGAAGCTAGTAGGTGTTGCCCATCCATAAGGCAAGCCTGATTCCACTCATATATTGGGCACAATGAATGCTGGCAAGCTTTCTAGTAGACAGGAAACATCCATTGATGCCTTCTCTCTTCTAATGTCTACAATCATGAACACAGTGGGATACACAGACACTCGCCTTGTCAAAGGACTTACTAAAAGTAGTCCACTCTAAACCAAACAAACTGCCTTTCCCACCTATTCTGAGAACTTGAGACAAAACCACAAAATCACACCCACACCCACAAAGGCACCTCCTTCCCCCAAGTAGGTCTGTGACTCTCCAGAGTGTCCTCTGACTGGTGGGCCATACTATGTTTCCCCAAAATGACCTCTCCTGTCTCAGTTCTGGTCTGCTTGGCCAACTCTGTGAAGTTGTCAAGAGCCAGTGGTGAGACACTACCTGCTTTCTGAGGAAAAGTCCCTCTTCAAAGGTTTCCTGGCATTTGGCCATCCTCACATCTTAGGTTCAAAGAAAGACTGACTCTGTCCTTGGTAAATCCAAACATATGAGACCACTGGGACTGGGACAGGGACTGTGTCTGGGTTCCTGGCTTCCTGGATCCCAAGTTCAGAGAGTTTCATCACCAAGGAAGTGAGGTGAGGTCACTTCCTTCAGGATCTGAATTACATCACTGCCTTGGCAACCACTTTGCCCTAACAGTTGCTTCCAAAAGTCCCATTAGGTGGAGGCTGCCCCTGTTTTCCTGTAACACTTTCACAAGTTAGAATGTTATATCAATCATAAGCACCCCGGAACAGCTCTCCACACAGAACTGGTTTGGTCCATCTTGTATACATTAAGAAGAGAGAGTGATTCAGACACAACCCTTCAACCCGACCAGGATGACTGCCATGGAAGATGACTTTTGCTTTCTGAGGTATTTCATAGATGCCTTCATCTTCACCAGGGATCATTTCTGCATGAACATTTGAGGTTCTCAGCAGGTGAAGATACCCTACATTCCTGTATTTTAAAACCAACTCTGTCCCTGCTCTTCGGTAAAGTTAGTGTATGGTTAGGGTTCATTATATGTTTGATTTGGGTTAGGAATCATTCTGCAGGATGAATAAAGGGATTGGGTACCTGCGATATTTATAAGAATATATAAGTGAAATATATGTATGAAAACGGAAATCTAAGAAAGATTTGAAGCCCAGAAGGGCATTGGGCCCTTGATTGGGATACATAGTGTTGAATTACGTTCTGTACAATTGTCTCAGTTAAATCGATATACACTGGCATAGGACCTTGTACCTTGGATGATTGAATGTAGAAGAGAACATCCAGTTAAAAAGGGATAGTCGGTAGGATTAGAAAGATAGTCGGTAGGTTTAGGAAGAAGAGTGAGAATATGATTTGGAATAAAAAGCTTCTTTAGCAATAGGGTTTCGTTTAGAGAGTGAATGTAAATGTCAGTACATGTGAAGAGTCTTTCACAATGATGAACTGGGGAAATTATGTAGAAAAGCAGGTATCAATAGAGACATAACGAAATCAGGCAAAGTATAAATGAGTGATAGGATTAGACATTTTCAACAGGGTTGAGTTTGAATATATAATCATAGGAAAAAACAAATATGTTGTCACCAATGGGATTGACATTTGAAAGCATTAGGCAACCTGGACACGGATGTTATTACTTATCCATGTTCACTTTCCTTTTAGGCTTTGGTACAATCATAAGTGTGACCTTTACATTTTTTTTTGTTCAGAATATTTCGGTGGTAAAATGTATATGTAGATCAGGTAACATGAGTATTTCTTTCACCATGTCTGGGAGCAATATTTTGAAGACATATACATTAGTATTAGGGGTACAAAGAGGTGTACCCTGTGTCTATGAATATAGAGATAATGCATGAATAGACGATAATATGAATAAATAATGTATCTGGTTCCACTTTAAATAATGGATTGAATTGAAATCTGAAAATATATAAGAAATCTTATATTGATATATAATCATTCATTTCAACCAGTTATATATCTAATGGTAATATTAGGATTATGGTTTATCATGAAGGGTGTTTGAGTTTTGCTTTATAAGTGATGATGTTAAACGAAAATAATGTGTTTGGAAAGAAGTCTCATGAAAAGACCAGTCAAGAAACATAGAAGAATCATGTGTTCTGAATCAGAAAGTGATTGATCGTGAAACAAATGCCTATAAAATTTCTAACTTTTGAATGAAATATATATCCTATGATGTGCATAAACTGAAGACATCGTAACGTATAAGTGTTGAATAAAAATGAAAATCAAAATACACATCATGTCCCCTAAGAATATACTTGCATTGATGTTAAACTAGCTCAGTAACTGTAGAAATATTAGGTTTTGTTTGCACCTTTCACTGAATTTAGTTTTCAGTACTGGAAAACAAATATGTATTTCAGGTGGATGATTATTTCTGAGAATAATCTTGTGGAAAGTTGATTATAAATACACATTTATGAATATGAATGAATTTAGGGAGTGTATAATAAGACACATATATTTCATATTTTAAAAAATCTGGAGAGTGTATATATATATATATATATATATATACACACTCTCATACATACACACTCACATGCACAGATATAAAAAAGTAGCAATACAGGAAATCCATCATGAAGGCAGGCATGGAAAAATCAAGTCTCTGACCTCTTCAGCTGCGCGGGCATCCGGAGTCGTAAACTGTCTAAATGCTGTTTGCTCAGAATCACTAGGCAATGTTGACCTAATGTGGATCTGGTGCGAACATTCTGGGCCCCTCAGAACACACACCGAGCCTGGATCGGCTGCATTCAACCTCCGTTTTGCCTGGTTCTCGTGACTCAGCACTAAGATCCCTCTGAAATAACTGTTCGGCCCTTCTGAACTTTCAGAGGTAAAAGCCAAACATGCCTTCAAAGGCAGTGGCCACAGGATTGAAACGGCGCTTGGGAGAGACAGTCAGGACACATCCGTTGCGTTGGTTACCTTGCAAAGGGAACAAACGGTCACCATTTGCATGGGATACCACCATAGCATAGAAATGATGTCACGGGCAGAGGAGATAACTTCATTGAAACCAGCGTGACAGGTGTGTAATCCCCTAGCCATCTCTCTCAACACAGCGGGGAAACCTTAAGGGCCCCTCCCAGCTCTGCCGTAAGGGCCTCTCCCAGCTCTCCCGTGAGCGCGATAGCCAGACCTAGGGAATCAGGATTGGCTCGGGACTAGCGGCGTGGAATTCCGGGCTCCTGATCCCACAAGTGCTGACAATTGAGGTCTCTTACACCACGTACCGGTGGCGTGGCTCCCAGAGGGCAAGAAAATTTGCTGGGGGTCCTCAGCCCCAAGCTCTACAAACTTAGGGTCTGAGGGAGGCAAACAGGGAGAGTGTGCACAGGCGTTCATGAAAACAGGGCTGCCAGGAGTAGAGTTCTGGCTTGTAACCACTATTGTGGTGAGCGTCACAGGTGATCAGGGCATGGCTTGAGGAAGCACAAGAGAAGGCCCTAGGCACTCAGGATTGGAGATCCGCCAAGTCTGGGAGGAAGAGCTGCTGCACAGTGATTGGTTCCCACTTATTCAGAGGAGATGCTTGGCCCAGTGCACACAGCTCCACATACTGAAAGAGAAGTTAATTGAACTCTATGACTGCATGTATTATTATTATTTTTTAATTTATATTTTTTATATTTCTTTCATTTTCATTTTTGTTGTTGTTGTTCTTTAACTTTTTTAATGTTTTTATTTTTTTATTTTTTATTTTATCATTATTATTATTAATATTATTTTAAATTTTAATTTTCATTTTTTAATTATAATTATTATTTAAATTTTTTTCTTTCTTTATTTTCTATTTTTTTCTTTTGTCTTTTCATTTCTTTTCAATTTTCCTATTCTCCCTTCCTTGAATTCTACCTGTCTACTCTCATTCTCTTTAGTGACTTCTTCCCTTCCCTTCTAATATCTTTCCTCCCAAGCATCAAATAAATTTATAAGAGTAAGCAGTAACTCAGCAGTCAAACAAAACAAGAAGTAACATGAGCAGCATAAAAAAGCAAGGAAGAAAAGGAGTACAAACAATGATGGACAGCCTAAATATTCAGAAGGACCTAGAGTCATCAGAAAAATGGTCATATAAAGAACTCAAGAAATACCTTAGACAGATGGAATGGAACCTTAAAGAGGATACGAGACATCAAAACCAAACAGTGAAAGAACACATTGAAAATGAATTACATAAACAGATATAAAAAGAAATTAAGCATCTTAATTAGGAGATAGAGATTATAAAAAAAATCAAACAATAATTCTAGAAATGAAGGAAATGATAAACCAAATTAAAAACTCAATTGAGAGTATCACTAACAGAGTGGAGCAAGTAGAAGACAGAATGTCAGATAATGAAGACAAAATATATCATCTTGAAAAAAGTCTAGCCAACAAAGAAATGCTGGTAAAAAGTCATGAGAAAAACATCCAAGAGATATGGGATAAAATAAGAAAAAAAAAACTAATGAGTCATCTGGATAGAGGAAGGTACAGAGATTCAAACCAAGGGAATGAGTAACCTGCTGTATGAAATAATTACAGAAAACTTTCCAGAAATAAAAATGGAAACGGATAAAAAAAATTGTAGATGCTTACAGGACACCGAGCACACAAAATCACAGTAGACCAATGCCAAGACACATTGTTATGAAGATATCCAATATACAGAACAAAGAGAAAATATTAAAAGCTACAAGAGAAAGGAGGCAGATTACAATCAGGTGTAAACCAAAAATGTTAACAACAGATTTTTCATCACAGACGCTGAAAGTGAGAAGATCCTGGAACAACGTATTTCAAACACTTAAAAACAATGGATGCCAACCAAGAAATCTGTATTCAGCAAAATTAAGCTTCAGGTAAGACAACGAAATAAAAACATTTCGTGATAAACAAAAGCTAAAAGAACTTGCAGCCAGAAAACCAGCATTGCAAAGCATCTTAAGGAAAACACTACACGAGGAAAAAATGAATATCAACAAAGAAAACCATCAGTGGAAAGTGACTCATTAATGACAGAGGGCGGGGGAAAAGTTAATCATGGATAAACAAACTAAATTAAAAAAAAAGATAAATAATCAAAGACGGGTGGCAATACAAACCATATATCAATACTAACTCTACACTTTAATGGCTTAAACTCTCCAATAAAGTGACATAGGCTTGTAACGTGGATTAAAAAAAACAAATCCAACAATATGTTGCTTCCAGGAGACACATCTGAATGGAAAAGACATACACAGGCTGAAGGTGAAAGGTTGGGAAAATTTATACCATGCACACGGTCCTTGTAAGCAAGCAGGGGTGGCCATCCTCATATGGAATAAAATCGACTTCAAGACTAATTTAATCAAAAGGGATAAGGAAGGACATTATATACTGTTGAAAGGAACCATTCACCAACAAGACATAACAATTATCAATATTTACGCAGCAAATAATGGTGCTGCAACATTTATAAAACAAATTCTCCTCAAGTTCAAGAATCAAATAGACCACAACACAATAATAATGGGAGACTTCAACTCACCTCTCTCACCATTGGACAGATCCTCCAAACAAAAGTTGAATAAAGAAAATATAGAATTCAATATCACAATCAATACCCTAGACTTAACTGACATATATAGAATATATCAACCATCATCAAGTGGATATACTTTTTTCTCACCAGCACATGGATCCTTCTCAAAAATAGACCATATATTATGCCATAGGGCAACACTCAGTAAATATAAAGGGGTGGAGATAATACCATGATTTTTTTTCTGATCACAATGGAATGAAACTGGAAACCAACGGTAAAAGAAGGAAGGAAAAATCCTACATCACATGGAAAATGAACAATATGTTACTGAATGATCAATGGGTTACAGAAGACATAAAGGAGGAAATCAAAAAATTCTTAGAGATAAATGAAAATACAGACACAACATATCAGATTCAATGGGACACAATGAAACAAGATTCAAGAGGCAAATTCATCGCCTGGAGGTCATTCCTCAAAAAAAGAAAAAAACAAAAACAACAAATAAATGAGCTCTCACTTAATCTCAAAGCCCTAGAAAAGGAAGAGCAAAACAACAGCAAATGTAGCAGAAGGCAAGAAATTATTAAAATCAGAGAGTAAATCACGAAATTGAAACAAAAGAAACTATTAAAAAATTAACAAAACTAATAGTTGGTTCTTCGAAAAAATAAATAAGATGGACAGACCCTTAGCCATGCTAACGAGGAGAAGAAGAGAGAGAACTCAAATTACTAACATAGGGGATGAAAAAGGCAATATCACAACAGATGCTACATAAATACAGAAGACAATTAGAAATTATTTTGAAAACCTATATTCCAATAAAATAGAAAATAGTGAAGACATTGATACATTTGTTAAGTCATATGATTTGCCTAGACTGAGTCAGGAGGATACACACAATTTGAACAGACCAATATCAATCGATGAAATAGAAGAGGCAATCAAACTACTACCAACCAAGAAAAGCCCAGGATCGGATGGGTATACAGCGGAGTTTTACAAAACCTTTAAAGAAGAATTAATACCAATACTTTTCAAGTTATTCAGAAAATAGAAAAACAGGGAGCTCTGCCAAATTCATTCTATGAGGCCAACATCACCCTGATTCTGAAACCAGACTAAGACACCTCAAGGAAAGAAAACAACAGACCAATATCTCTGATGAACCTAGATGCAAAAATTTTCATTAAAATTCTGGTGATTTGGATACAAAGGCACATCAAAAAAATTGTGCACCATGATCAACTAGGATTCATCCCTGGGATGCAAGGAGGGTTCAATATATGGAAATCAATAAATGTTATTCACAACATCAATAGACTTAAAAATAAGAACCATAAGATGATCTTGATAGATGCAGAAAAACCATTAGAAAAAGTAGAGCATTCCTTTATGTTCAAAACATTAGAAAAACTAGGGATAAAAGGAACATACCTCGACATTTTAAAAGCTATCTATGTTAAGCCTCAGGCTAGCATCATTCTGAATGGAGAAAAATTGAAGGCATTCTTTCTAAAATCTGGAACAAGACAGGGATGTCCTCTATCACCACTTCTATTCAATATAGTTCTCGAAAAACTGGCCAGAGCAATTAGAAAGTTGAAAGACATTAAAGACATAAAAATAGGAAAAAAAGAACTTAAATTATCACTATTTGAAGATGACATGATTCTATACATAGAAGACCCAAAAGGGTCTACAGAAAAAAACTACTAGAACTAATAAATGAATTCAGCAATGTGGCAGGAAATGAAATCAACATGCATAAATCAAAGGCATTTCTGTATATCAGCGACAAAACTTCTGAAATGAAAATGAGGAAAAACACTGCATCACAATATCCTCATAAAAAATTAAATACTTGGGAATCAACCTAACAAAAGAGGTGAAAGATTTATACAATGCAAACTACAGAACCCTAAAAAGAGAAGTAGAATAAGATCTTAGAAGATGGAAAAATATACCCTGTTCATGGATAGGCAGAACTAACATCATCAAAATGGCGATATTACTAAAAAGTTGTCTATAGGTTTAATGAAATGCCAATCTAAATCCCAAATGAATTTTTTGTAGAAATAGATAAACCAATCATGAAATTCATATGGAAAAATAAACGACCCAGAATAGCAAAAGCAATTCTAAGCAGGAAGTGTGAATCAGGCGGTATAGCGATACCAGATTTCAAACTATATTACAGAGCAATAATAACAAAAACAGCATGGTACTGGTACCAAAACAGGCGGGTGGACGAATGGTACAGAATGGAGGACACAGAGACTAATCCAAAAAGCTACAACTATCTTATATTTGATAAAGGAGCTAAAAGCATGCAATGGAGGAAGGATAGCATCTTCAACCAATCGTGTTGGGAAAACTGAAAATCCATATGCAACAAAATGAAACTGAATCCCTTTCTCTCGCCATGCACAAAAGTTAACTCAAAGTGGATCAAGGAGCTAGATTCAAATCAGAGACTCTGCATCTGATAGAAGAAAAAGTTGCTTCCGATCTACATATTGTATGGTCAGGCTCCAAATTCCTTAATAGGACACCCATAGCACAAGAGTTAATAACAAGAATCAACAAATGGGAGTTACTTAAACTGAAATTTTTTTTCTCAGAAAGAGAAACAATAAGAGAGGTAAATATGGAGCCTAGATCATGGGAACAAATTTTTACTCCTCACCCTTCAGATGGAGCCCTAATATCCAGAGTATACAAAGTATACAAAGAACTCAAATAATTAGACAATAAGATAACAAATAACCTAATGGGCCAAGGACCTGAACAGACACTTCTCAGAGGAGGACATAGAATCAATCAACAAGTACATGAAAAAATGCTCTCCATTTCTTGCAGTCAGAGAAATGCAAATCAAAACCACCCTAAAATACCATCTCAATCCAGTGAGATTGGCAGCCATTATGAAGTCAAACAACAACAAGTGCTGGCGACGATGTGGGGAAAAGGGTACTCTTGTACATTGCTGATGGGACTGAAACTGGTGCAGCCAATTTGGAAAGCAGTATGGAGATTCCTGGGAAGGCCGGGAATGGAAGCACCATTTGACCCAGCTATTGCCCTTCTCGCACTATTCCCTGAAGACCTTAAAAGAGCGTACTACAGGGATACTGCCAATCGATGTTCATAGCAGCACAATTCACAATTGCTACACTGTGGAACCAACCCAGATTCCCTTCAATAGATGAATGGATAAAAAAAAATGTTTTTTTTATATACTATGGAGGATTACACAGCACTAAAAAATGACAAAATAATGGAATTTGCAGGGAAATGCATGGCACTAGAGCAGATTATGCTTAGTGAAGCTAGCCAATCCCAAAAAAACAAATACCAAATGACTTCTTTGATATAATGAGAGCAACTAAGAACAGAGCAGAGAGGAAGAGCATGAAGAAAAGATTAACATTAAGCAGAGACATGAGGTGGGAGGGAAAGGTAGAGAAAAGAGAAATTGCATGGTAATGGAGGGAGACCCTTATTGTTACAAAAAAAATACATATAAGAGGTTGTGAGTGTAATGGAAAAATAAACAATAAGTGAAATGAATTACAGTAGGTAGGGTAGAGAGAGAAGATGGGAAGAGAGCGGAGGGGGGATAGTAGGGCATAGGAAAGGTAGCAGAATACAACAGTAACTAATAAGACATTATGTTAAAATATGGATGTGTAACTGATGTGATTCTGCATTCTATATTTGGAGTAAAAATGGGAGTTCATAACCCACTTGAATCTAATGTATGAAATATGATATGTCAAGAGCTTTGTAATGTTTTGAGCAACCAATAAAAGAAAAAAAAGGTAGCAATATATATGCCAATCGAAAATCTTCATCAAATATATATAATCCAAAGATCGAAAAATATTCATTTTACTGAAATGGATTTATGTATAATGTTATTCAACTAGGAAGCTCACCCGTAGGTTGAATTTTCAGTTCCAACAGCGTTTAGGAGGAGTGATCTCTTCTCACAATTTGCATCTGCCAATTCAGCCACCTCACATGTGTGTACAAGTGATATCAGGTAGGATTCTATATGTGCATATAAAAATACATGTGCTGAATAGGCTACAGAGAAAGGGAGACAGGGATTCACATATTTGTTAATTTTAAAAACACTTCTAGAACTATTTCAACAGAAAATTGACTAGATTTAAAACTCCTACATTATATAATGCAAAAAGCAATTCCAACTATACACCATGCCTCCTCTGAACTGCGTGTATTTCTATTCTTTTTGGGTTATTTTTCACCATCATTTTAGGATTATTAGTCAGAGACTAGTAGGGTACAGGTTAGTGTCAGGGATTAAGTATTTCAAATGGAAAATTGGAAAATGAATCCAATGTGTATGTAAATATGTGCTACACAAAAATCTTCCCACTCACATCCAGAACAATGCCTTGACATTACCTTCGCCCCAAGTAAGACACAATTAGAGTTGAAAAGTGTAAAAATCTAGGAATACATATATGGAATGGAATATGCTCGGGAGTTCACAACTTTGGAGGTGGTAGAGGAGTTTCCAAAAGTAAAGGACAGGGTAAACACTCCACAAACAAGGAGCTCTGCTGGCCTAAGAATTCTTGGGAAATGGCCTCTGAGGTTGGGATCCTGAAATATATGTTGCTGTCATGAGCTTTAGCTTCCTTCGTAGTGAGACCATCAAAGCTGGGTCTGCATCTATGTGACCGGGAAGAGATGGTTTCTTATATTCCAATGAACATGAGGCAGCAGTGCTCAATTCTCTCTTTGTAGGTAAACTGTGGCCACTGGATTCTAAGTGTCTCCCAGTGGGGACTGTGAAGACATTTGGTCATCCTCCACTTTTCATGGTGTTTTTTGCTGCTGCACTGGGAATTTGGTATTTGCTTCACAAAATATAAGAAGTTCATTTGGGATACAGTGCTGGAGGGAGTTCTGTCACTTGTGGTGGGTCAGGGTCTGCAGGAGAATGCACCAACCAGGCTTCTATCCCACAGAGCTTGCCCCAGTAACCATAGTAAACTTATTCTGAACATTGCCCTTAAAACTCTCCATATAACAGGATGCCTTTACATATAAGGGTCTCATGTCTGCACTATATCAGTCACAAGCCATTTGGAAGCCAATGGCAGATCCACATAGCCCCTCCATGATGTTTTTTCACACACCTTCCCACCACTGCTCTAGGCCCACTACTCAGCAGGCTCCAAATTACTGGCATCTCGTGTTCTACATCATTTTCATGAAATCCAGTCAAACAAGGCACTGTCTGGTATACACATGATAAGCAACAGGACATCAAATTTTCTGCAGTTCCACCTGGTCATGGGAATTTAAAAAATTTCATGGTATTTATTTAGCAATTTTTCAAAAATGAAGTTAGAGGCACTGTGGGTCTCAATTCATTCAGGAACCATTAAGTGTTGAGAAAGTTCATTTCAATGAAAGCTCTGGAGAACTCTCAAAGTCAAGGCTTCTCAAAGAGTTACCAAATGGTCACATAAAGCCAGGCCAATTGACGTCTACAATGTGAGGTCCATGTATGTTTGACTCTCATCTATGGCTGCCAAGTCTTTCAGAATAAAATCATGTGATATCCTGGCTGAGATTCCCAGGCCTCTGTGGAAAGCCACCCTGGGCATAGATCTCAGTTTCCAAGAGTGAGTCTTATGTGTGTCCTCCTAAAATCCCAACACAATTCATGGCAATACTTCTCTGAGGTCAATTCCAGAATGCAGTCTCTAAGGGGAATCACACCAGAGTTCAAGCCCAGGTGGACCCAGTCATCCCTTCCAACCGCCACAAAAATTACCACAATTAAAATCAAAACACTCCCACAGGGCCATCATCTTCTTCCATGTAGACACTCATCATAACCTCTAGCTGGAGGTTTCTATGAGCCCAAGGTAATGTCCAAAATAAGCTCACTTGCCCCTTATTTGCTTAAAATCATGGTTGCCTGGACACTCTTCCTGTGAACCAGGAGTGATCAAATATTCCTGCTGTTAAAGTGTTCCACTTCTCCAATTTTGGCCTACTGGCTGTAGGGTATAGATTCTTTATGTGATTTGGAGTCATGAGAAAATCCAAGCACATATGGGCTAGCCTCTGCAGGGATTTCAAGAACTCATTTGACCCAAAGGATCCCTATTCTCACTTGATGGAGTTCAGGAACCTAAAACAAGAAGGCAAAAATATTCATCCACAATGACTGCTCTTTTGGACATTTTAGTTTTGGAAGAACATGGGATCTTTCTTTAGATCCATCAGGTGCTGAGAATCTAAGCCACAACCTCATACAAGGACAAGAGGCTGATTCAGACACATTCCATTCCAAAGAAATTAAGCAAAGAGCCACAGGTGGGGTCCATTCATTTCCATATGAAAACAGTGTTTTTCAGGCTACACAAAGGGGTGGCCTGAGGCAAAGACCTTTCTGACATTTAGGGTAATAGAAATAGAATTAAGCAAATGGCCAAAAGAAGGGTTTCTCCACTGAGACTTTACTGCACACACTGATATCTGAGTTTTCAGAGATGATCTCATTCCCTTCAGCTATCCAGAACATGGCCATGTCACAGAGCCTTGTGGTGTTACATATCTGGGAAACAAAACCATGAGTCTATTCTGGAGAGTGGCCAGAATTCACGTAGAAAACAGGAACTTTAGAAGATAGTAGATGTTGCCCATCCATAAGGCAAGCTGCAGTGCATTCATCAATTGCGCAGTATGAATTGCGGAAGCTTTCAACTAGAGACAACACATCCATTGGTGCATTCTCTTTTCTAATGTCTACAACCATGGATACAGTGGGATACACAGACATAGAAACACTCACAATGTAAAACGACTTACTAGAAACAGTCCACTCCAAACCAAACAAACCACCTTTCCTACCTATTCTCAGAACATGAGAAAAAACCACAAACTCACACCTACAACGGCAAAGGCACTTCCTTCCCCCAAATAGGTCTGTGACTATCCGGAGTGTCTTCTGACTGGTGGGCCATATTATGTTCCCCCAAAATGGCTTGTCCTGTTTCACATCTGCTCTCAATGTCCAACTCCGTGAAGTTGTAAGGAGCCAGCAGTGAGCCACTGCCTGCTTTCTCAGGAAAGGCCCCTCTTCAGAGCTCTGCTGGCATTTGGCCATCCTCACATCAGCAGGTACCAAGAAAGACTGAATATGTCTTTGGGAAAAGCAAACAAGTTAGCCCACTGGGTCTGGTGTGGGACTGGCTCTGGGTGCCTGGTTTCCTGGATCCCAAGTTCAGAGAATTCCATCACCAAGGAAATGAAGTGAGGTCACTTCTTTCAGGAACTGAATATGGTCACTGCCTTGGTAACCACTTTGTCCTAACAGTTGCTTCCAAGTTTCCCATGAGATAGAGGCTGCCCCAACATCCTGTGACACATTCAGAAGTTATAATGGTATATCAACCATAGGCACCCTGGAACAGCTCTCCACAGAGCCCTGGTTTGGTCCATCTTCTCTACATTAAGAAGAGAGAGGCTGATTCAGACACATCAATTCATCCTGACCAGGTTGTTTGCATGGAAGATGACTATTGCTCTCTCAGGTCCTACATAGCTGCCTACATCTTCTCCAAGGATCATTTCTTCATGGATCTTTGAGGTTCTAAGCAGGTGGAAGATCTTCTACATTTCTATATTGTAAGACGCACTCTGTCTCTGCTCTTAAGTTAGTTATATTGAGGGAACAGTGTATGGTTAGGGTTAATAACAAGTTCGATTTGGGTTACGAATCATTCTGCGGGATGAATAATGGTATTGGCAACCTGCGATATTTACAAGAGTATACATGTGAAATATAAGTATGAAAGCAGAAATCTAGGTAAGATTTGAAGCCCAGAAGGGCATTGGGGACTTGAGTGGGATACTTAACTTTGAGTTATGTGCTGCACAGATGTCTCAGATAAATCAATATACACTGGCATCGGACCTTGTACCTTGGATGATTGAATGTTGAAGAGAGCATCCAGTCAAAAACCGATAGTCGGTAGGATTAGGAAGGTAGTTGGTAGATTTAGAAAGAAGAGTGAGCATAGGATTTGGACCAAAAGTTCTTCAGCAATAGGGTTTCGGGTAGAGAGTGTATGTAAATATCAGCACATGTGAAGAGTCAGTCACAATGATGAACTGGGGAAAACATGTAGGAAAGCAGATATCAATAGAGACATTAGGAAATCAAGCAAAATATAAAGTGTGTGATAGGGTTAGACATTTTCAACAGGTTTGAAGTTGAATATATAATCTTAGGAAGAAACAAATATGTAGTCACCAATAGGATTGATATTTGAGAGCATTAGGCAACCTGGACATGGATGATTTTAGTAATGGATGCTATCTTTCCATTTAGGCTTTGGTACAATTGTAAGTGTGACCTTTGCTTTTTGTGTCTGGAATATTTCTGTGATAAAATGTGTATGTAGATCAGGTGACATGAGTATTTCTTCCACCATTTCTGAGAGCAATATTTTGAAGATTTATAAATTCGTATGGGGGTACAAATAGGTGTACCCTGTTTCTATTAATATAGACATAATGCATGAATAGACAATACTGTGAATAAATAATATAACTGGATCCACTTTAAATAATGGATTGAATGGATATCTGAAAATATATAAGAAATGTTATATTGATATACAATCATTAATTCCAACCAGTTATATATCTAATGATTATCTTATGGTTATGGTTAATCATGAAGGGTGTGTGAGTTTTTCTTCAAAATTGATTATGGAAATCGAAAACAATATATTTGGAAAAAAAGTCTCATGAATAGACCAGTCAAGAAACATAGAGAAATACATGTGTTCTGGAGCAGGAAGTGACTGAAAGTGAAACAAATGCCTATAAATTTGCTAACTAGTGAATGAAATATATATGCTAAGATGTGCATAAACTGAAGAAATAGTAATGTACCAGTGTGGAATAAAAATTAACGTCAAAATACACATCGTGTCCCATAGGAACCAACATGCATTGATGTTCAACTGGGTCAGTTAATGTAGACATATTAGAATTTGTATGCACCTTTCACTGAAGTTAGTTCTCAGTACTAGGAAACAAATATGTATTTCAGGTGTTTGAGTATTTCTAAGAATAATCTTGTGAAAAGTTGATTATTAATCCACATACATGAACATGAATGAATTTAGGGAGTGTATATAAGACACATAATTTTCATATTTATAAAAATCTGGAGAGTATATACACACACACACACACAAACACAGAAATTAAAAAATAGCAATATATATGCCAATCGAAATTCATCATGAAATATATATCATAAAGATGCAAAAACATTCATTTTACTGAACATGGGTTTATGTATAATGTTCTTCCACTGGGAAGCTCACCCATAGGTTGAATTTTCAGTTCTAACAGCGTTTAGGACGAGTGATCACTTCTCACAATTTGTATCTGCCAAGTCATGTAACTCAAAAGAATGTACTTGTGATACCGTGTAGGATTCTATTTGTGCATATAAAAATACATGTGCTGAATAGGCTCCAGAAAATGGGAGACAGTAATTCACATATTTGTTAACTTTCAAAACACATGGAGAACTATTTCAATTAAAAATTGACTAGATTCATAATACCTACCCTTTATCATGCAAAAGGCAAGTCCAACCCTGAACTGCATGTATTTACGTACTGTTTGGGTTATTTTTCTCCATCATATTAGAATTAGTAGTCAGAGTCTATTAGAATATGGGTTAGTGTCAGGGATTCAGAATTTCGAATGGAAAAATAGGAAAATTAATCCAATGTGTATGCAAATATGTGCTAAAACAAATCTTCTGACTCTCATCCAGAACAATGCCTTGAAATTATCTTCGCCCCAAGTAAGACACAATTAGAGAAGAAAAGTTGCAAAATCTGTGATTACATTTCTGGAATGGAAAATGCTCAGGAGTGCACAAACTTGGAGGTGGTATAGGAGTTTCCAAAAGTAAGAACAGGGTACACACTCCACAAACATGGAGCTCTGCATGCCTAAAACTTTTAGAGAAACTGCCACTGAGGTTGGGCAATGATATATAGGTTTTTGTCAGGAGTTAAGCTTCCTTTGCAGTGATAGCCTCAAAGCTGGGTCTGCATCTATGTGACCTGGAGGACAAAGTTTCTTATTTTCCAATGAACACAAGGCAGCGCTGCTGAATTCTCTCTTTGTAGATAAACTGTAGCCCCTGGGGGTTTATTTTCTCCCCGTGTGGACTGTGAAACAATTTGGTCATCCTCGGCTTTTCGTGGTGTTTCTTGCTGCTGCACTTGGAGTTTGGTACATGCTTCACGAAATACAAGGAGTTCAACTGGGAAACAGTGCTGGAGAGAGTTCTGTCACGTGTGGTGGGTTATGGTCTGCAAGAAAATGCACAAACCAGGCTTCTATCTCTCAAAGATTGCTCCCTTGTCCATAGCAACCTGATTCTGAACATTGCCCTGAAACCTCGCCATAGAACAAGATGCCTTTACATATAAGGGTCTGAAGTCTGCACTATGTCAGTCACAAGCCATTTGGAAGCCAATGGCAGATCCACATGGACCCACCATGATATTTTATCACACACCTGCCCACCACTGCTCTACGCCCACTACTCAGCAGGCTACAAATTACTGGCATCTCTGTTCTAAACAATTTTCAGAAAACCCTGTCAATCAAGGAACTGTCTGGTACACTCATAATAAGCAATAGGACATCGAATGTTTCTGGAGTGCCACCTGGTCATGGGAATTTCAAAAATTTCATGGTATTTATCTAGCCATTTTTCAAGGATGACATTGGATGCACTGTGAATTTCAATTATTCAGGAACCATTAAATGTTGAGAAAGCTCAATTCAAAGAAAATTCTGGAGAACTCTCACAGGCAAGGCTTTCCAAAGAGTGGACAAAAGGTCACTTGAAGCCAGGACCATTGAGGTCTACAATGTGGGGTCCTATGTGTTTTGACTCTCAACTATGGCTGCCAAGTCTTTCAGAATAAAATCATGTGATATCCAGGCTGAGATTCCCAGTTCTTTGTGGAAAGCCACCCTGGTCCTAGATCTCAGGTTCCAAGGGCGACTCTCATGCGTGGCCTCCTAAAATCCCAACACAATTCATGGCAATACTTCTCTGAGGTCAGTTTCAGAACTCAGTCTCTAAGGGGAAACACACCAGGGTTCAATCCCTGGTGACCCAGTCATCTCTTCCAACCGCCACACAAATGACCAGAATTAAAACCAAAACACTCACACATGCCCCTCATCTTCTTCCATATAGACACTAATCATAACCTTGGCTGGAAGTTTCCATGAGGCACACAGCACAAGACAATGTCAAAATAAACTCCCTTGCCCTTCATTTGTCTAAAGTCAGTGTTTCTGGACACTGTTCCTGTGAACCAGGTCTGATCAAAGATGCCTGCCATTAATACTGTTCCGCTTCTCCAATTTGAGGCATAGTGACTGTCAGGTATAGTTTCTTTATGTGATTTGGAGTCATGAGAAAACCCAAGCACCTATGGGCTAGCCTCTGCAGGGCTTGAAGGACTCAGTTGACCCAAAGGATCCCTCTTCTCACTTGATGGAGATCAGGAACCTTACAGAGGAAAGCAAGAGACTTCATCCACAATGATTGCTCTTTTGGCCATTTTGGAATTGGATGCACACATGGGATCTTTATTTAGATCCATCAGGGCTGAGAATCTGAGCCATGGACTCACACTGCACTAAGAGGTGGATTCAGACATATCCCTTTGCAAAGCAATTAAGCAAAGATCCCCAGGTGATGCCCATTAATTTCCATTTGAAAACTGATATTTTCAGGATTTGGAAAGGTGTGGCCTTAGGCAAAGACCTTCCTTACATTCAGGGCAACAGAACAATAGAAAAGCAAATTCCCAAAGCAGAGTTTCTCCACTGAGACTTTCCTGGTCACACTGATATCTGAGTTTTCTGTGATACTCACCATTCCCTTCAGCTATCCAGTACATGGCCATGTCCCAGATTGTGGAGGAGATACATATATTGAACACAAAACCATGAGCCTATGGGAGAGTGGCCAGAATTCAGGAAGAAATCAGGAATGTAGAAAGGTAGTAGGTGTTGCCCATCTATAAGGTAAGCTGCAGTCCACTCATAAATTGGACAAGATGAATGCTGCGAAGATTTCTACTAGACAGGACACATCCTTTGATGCATTCTCTTTTCTATTGTCTACAACCACGGACACAGTGGGATACACAGAATCACTCACCTTCTCAAAGCACTTACTAGAAACAGGCCACTCCAAATTAAACAAACCGACTTTCCTACATATTCTTAGAAGATGAGACAAAATCACTAACACACAAACACACCCAAAAAGGCACCTTCTTTCCCCAAGTTGGTCTGTGACTCTCCGGAGCATCCTCTGACTGGTGGACCATACTATGTTCCTCTGAAATGGGCTGTCGTATGTCAGATCTGGTCTCCTTGGCCAAAACTGTGAAGTTGTCAGGAGCCAGCGGTGAGCCACTGCCTGCTTTATCAAAAAAAAGCCCCTCTTCAGAGCTTTCCTGGCATTTGTCCATCTTCAATTCAGTAGTTGCCAAGAAAGACTGACTCTTTCCTTGGTTAATCCAAACATGTGAGACCACTGCAACTGGGACTGGGCCTGCCTCAGGGTGCCTGGCTTCCTGGATCCAAAGTTCAGAGTGTTACATCAACAAGAAAGTGACGTAGGTCACTTCCTCTAGAACTGAATGAGGTCACTGCCTTGGCAACCACTTTGTCCTAACAGTTGCTTCGAAGGGTCCATGAGATGGAGGCTGCCCCTACTTCCTTTGACACTTTCACAAGTTAAAATGGAATATCAACCATAGGCACCCGGGAACAGCTCTCCACACAGGCCTGGTTTGGTCCATCTTCTCTACATTAAGAAGAGAGAGAATGCTTCAGACACATCCCTTCATCCTTACCTGGTTGTTTGTCATGGAAGATGACTTTTGCTCTCTCAGGTCCTTCATAGCTGCCTATATCTTCTCCAGGGATAATTTCTGCATGGACCTTTGAGGTTCTCTGCAGGTTGAAGATCTCCTACATTCCTGTATTGTAACACCAACTCTGTCCCTGCTCTTCTATAAAGGTAGATTGAGGGAATCGTGTATGTTTAGGGTTAATAACATGTTTGATTTGGGTTAGGATCATTCTGCTGGATGAATAATGGTATTGGAAACCTGCGATATTTATAAGATTATAGAGGTGAAGTATATGTATGAAAACAGAAATCTCAGTAAGATTTAAAGCCCAGAAGGTCATTGGGTCCTTGATTGGGATAGTTAGCTTTGAATTATGTTCTGTGCAGATGTCTCAGATAAATCTATACACAATGGCATAGGATCTTGTACCTTAGATGATTGAATGTTGAGGAGAACATTCATTCAAAAAGGGAGAGTTGGTAAGATTACGAAGAGAGTTGGTAAGATTAGAAAAAAGTGTGAGTATAGGATTTGGACAAAAAGTTCTTTAGCAATAGGGTTTTGGGTAGAGAGAAAATGTAAATGTCAGCACATGTGAAGAGTCAGTCACAATGATGAACTGGGGAAAATATTTAGGAAAGCAGATATCAATAGAGACATAAGGAAATCAGGCAAAGTATAAAATGAGTGATACCAATAGACATTTTCAACAGGCTTGAGATTGAATATATAATCTTAGGAAGAAACAAATATGTAGTCACCAATAGGATTGACATTTGAGAGCATTAGGCAACCTGGACATGGGTGATTTTCATAATCCATACTCACATTCCATTTAGGCTTTGGTACAATCGTAAGTGTGACTTTGTATTTTGTGGCCAGAATATTACTGTGATAAAATGTATATGTAGATCAGGTGACATGAGTATTTCTACCACCATTTCTTGGAGCAATATTTTGAAGAGGTGTAAATTAGTATTGGGGGTACATAGAGGTGTACCATGTGTGTATGAATATAGACATAATGCATGAATAGTCCATACTGCGAATAAATAATACAACTGGTTCAAACTTTAGAAATTGGAATAAATTGATATCTGAAAATACACAGGGAATCATATATTGATATACATACATTCATTCCAACCATTTATACATCCAATGGTAATATTACGGTTGTGGTTCATCATAAAGAGTGTGTGAATTTTGCTTCAAAATTGATTATGGAAATCGACAGTAATGTGTGTGGAAAGAAGTCTCATGAAATGACCAGTCAAAAACAAAGAGGAATACATATGTTCTGAAGCAGGAAGTGATAGAATGTGTTACAAATTTCTTTAAATTTATGAAGTTGTGGCTGAAATGTATATTCTATGATGTACAAAAACTGAAGAAATAGTAATGTACCAGTGTTGTATAAAAATGAACGCCAAAATACACATCATGTCCCATAGGAATCTACTTGCATTGATGTTAAAGTGGGTCAGTTACTGTAAAAATATAAGGATTTCTTTGCACCATTTACTGAAGTGAGTTTTCAATACTATAAAACAAATATGTATTTCAGATGGATGAATATTTCTGAAAATAATCTTATGAAAAGTTGAATATAAAACCACATACATGAACATGAATGAATTTAGGGAGTGTATAATAAGATACATATATTTCATATTTTGACAAATCTAGAGTGTTTATATATATATATATATATATATATATATATATATATATATATATATACAAAATACACAAAGAGACATTAAAAAGTAGCAATATATATGCCAATTAAAATTCATCGTGAAATATATATCATCCACAGATCCAAAAATATTAATTTTACTGAACATGGATTTATGTATAATGTTTTTTAACTAAGAAGCTCACTCATAATTTGAATTATCAGTTCCAAAAGCGTTTAGGAGGAGTGATTTCTTCTCACACTTGTATCTGCCAAGTTAGCCACCTCTCAAGAATACAGGTGTGATACCAGGTAGGATTCTATATGTTCATATAAAAATACATGTGCTGAATTGGCTACAGAAAAAGGGAGACAGGAATTCACATATGTGTTAACTTTAAAAACACATGCAGAACTCTTTCAACAAAAAATTGACAAGATTTACAACTCCAACCCTATATCATGCAAATAGGAAGACCAACTATACACCATGCCTCCTCTGAAGTGCTAGTATTTCTATTCTGTTTGGGTTATTTTTCTCCATTATATTAGAATTAGTAGTCAGAATCTAGTAGGGTATGGGTTAGTGTCAAGGATTCAGTATTTCGAATGGAAAATTGAAAAATGAATCCAATGTGTATGTAAATATGTGCTACACAAAAATCTTCCCACTCTCATTCAGAACAATGCCTTGACAATACCTTCGCCCCAAGTAAGACACAATTAGAGGAGAAGATTTAGAAAACCTGTGAACAAATATCTGGAATGGAATATGCTCAGGAGCCCACAACCTTGGAAGTGGCAGAGGAGTTTCCAAAGGTAAGGGAAAGGGTAAACACTCCACAAATATGGAGGTCTGCTGGCATAGAGACTTCTTGAGAAACTGCCTGTGAGGTTGGGCACTTGAAAAATATGTTGTTGTCAGGAGCTTTAGCTTCCTTTCTAGTGAGACCATAAAAGCTTGGTCTGCATCTATGAGACCTGGAGGACATGCTTTCTTATTTCCCAATGAACATGAGGCAGCAGTGCTAAATTCTCTTTTTAGGTAAACTGTGGCCACTGGGGGCTAAAGGTCTCCCCATGTGCACTGTGAAGCCATATGGTCATCCTCTATTTTCATGGTGTTTCTTCCTGCTGCACTGGGAGTTTGGTATTTGCTTCACGAAATAAAAGAAGTTCAATTGGGTCACAGTGCAAGAGGGAGTTCTGTCATATGTGGTGGGTCAGGTTCTGCAGGAGGATACAAGAACCAGGATTCTATCCCACATAGCTTGCCCCCTTGACCATAGCAACCTGATTCTGAACAATGTCCTGAAAACTCTCCATATAACAAGTTGCCTTTACATGGAAGGTTCTGCTGGCTGCACCATGTCAGTCACAAGCCATTTGGATGCCAATGGAAGATCCACATGGCCCCACCACAGATGTTTTATCACATACCTGCCCACCACTGCTCTAGGCCAACTACTCAACAGAGTCCAACTTACTGGCATCTCTGTTCTACACCATTTACATGAAACCCAGTCAATCAAGGCACTGTCTGGAATATTCATGATCAGTAACAGGACATCCAAATGTTCTCCAGTGCCACCTGGTGATGGGAATTTCAAAAATTTTATGGTATTTTTCTAGCCATTTTTCAAGGATGAAGTTGGAGGCACTGTGAGTTTCAATTCTTTCAGGAACCATTAAATTTTTAGGAAGCTAATTTCAATGAAAGCTCTGGAGAACACTCACAGGTAAGGCTTCCCAAAGAGTGGCCAAAAGATCACATGATATTATTCCCATTGAGGTCTACAATGTGAGGTCCATATGAGTTTTGACTCTCAACTCTGGGTGCCAAATCTTTCAGAATAAAATCATGTGGTATCCTGGCTGAGAGGCCTAGTGCTCTGTGGAAAGCCATCCTGGGCCTAGAACTTAGTTTCCAAGGGCGACAATCATGCCTGGCTTCCTTAAATCTCAACACTATTCATGGCAATACTTCTCTGAGGTCAGTTTGAGAACTCAGATTCTAAGGGAATCACACCAGAGTTCAAGAACATGTGGACCAAGTCATCTCTTCCAACCGCCACCCAAATGACCACAATTTAAAACAAAACACTCCAACGTGGCGCTCATCTTTTTCCATATAGACACTCATAATGACCTCTGGCAAAAGTTTTCCATGAGGGGCACAGCCCAAGACCGTGTCCAAAATAAGCTCTCTTGCACCTAATTTGCCTAAAGTCAGGGTGGCCTGGACACCCTTCTTGTGAACCAGGAGAGATCAAATAGGCCTCCCATTAATACTGCTTCGCTTCTTCAATTTGAGGCCAACTGACTGTGGGGTTTGGATTCCTTATGTGAATTGGAGTCTTGAGAAAACCCAAGCAACTATGGGCTAGCCTCTGCAGGGCTTTGAAGAACTCATTTGAACCAAAGGATCCCTATTCTGACTTGATGGAGGTCAGGAAAGTTACAGAAGAGGCGAGAGACTTCATCCACAAGGACTGCTTTTTTGGCCATTTTGGTTTTGGATGTACACCTGGGATCTTTCTTTAGATCCATCAGGAGCTGAGAATCTAAGCCACACCCTCACACAAGGCAAATAGGCTGATTCAGACACATCCATTCCAAAGCAATTAAGCAAAGAGCCACAGGTAATGCCCATTTATTTCCATTTGGAAACTGTTTTCTTCAGGCTTCACAAAGTGGTGGACTGAGGAAAAGACCTTCCTGACATTCAGGGCAACAGAAGAATTGGTAAACAAAAGGCCCCAAGCAGGGTTTCTTCACTGAGACTTTCCTGGTCACACTGATATCTGAGTTTTCTTAGATGCTCGACATTCCCTTCAGCTATTCAGTACATGGTCATGTCACAGAGCTTCAAGGTTGTACATATCTTAAACACAAAACCATGAGCCTATTCTGGAGAGTGGCGAGAATTCAGGAAGAAAACAGGAACTTAGGTAGATAGCAGGTGTTGCACATCAATAAGGCAAGTTGCAGTCCATTCATAAATAGGGCAGGATGAATGCTGGGAAGCTTTCTACTAGATAGGACATATTCATTGATGCATTCTCCTTTCTAATGTCTACAACCACGGACATAGTGGGATACACAGACATAGAAACACTCACCTTGTCAAACGACTTAGTAGAAACAGTTCACTCCAAACAAAACAAACCACCTTTCATACCTATTCTCAGAACATGAGACAAAACCACTAACCCACACCCACACCACAAAGGCACCTCCTTCCCCCATGTAGGTCTGTGACTATCCGGAGTGTCCTCTGACTGGTGGGCCATACTATGTTCTCTGGAAATGGCCTGTTCTGTCTCAAATCTGGTCTCCTTGGCCAACTCTGTGAAGTTGTCAGGGGCCAGCGGTGAGCCACTGCCTGCTTTCTCAGGAAATGCCCCTATTCATAGCTTTCCTTGCATTTGGCCATCCTCACATCAGTAGGTTCCAAGAAAGACTGAGTCTGTCCTTGGTAAATCAAAATAAGTTTGACCACTGGGACTTGGACTGGGACTGGCTCTTTGTGTCTGGCTTCCTGGATTCCAAGTTCAGAGAGTTCCATCACCAAGGAAGTTAGGTGAGGTCACTTCCTTTAGGAACGGAATGAGGTCACTGCCTTGGCAACAACTTTGTCCTAACAGTTGCTTCCAAGGTTCCCATGAGAAGGAGGCTGCCCCTACTTACTGTGACACTTTCACAAGTTACAGTGGTATGTCAACCATAGGCATGCAGAAACAGCTCATCAAATGCCTGCTTTGGTCCATCTTCTATACATTAAGAAGAGAGTGGCTGATTCAGACACATCCCTTCATCCTGAGCAGGTTGTTAGCCATGGAAGACTTTTGCTGTCTCAGGTCCTTCATAGTTGCCTACATCTTCTCAAGGGATCATTGCTGCATGGACCTTTGAGTTTCTCAGCAGGTGGAAGATCCTCTATATTCCTGTATTTTAAGACCAACTCTGTCCCCACTTTTCTGTAAAATTAGATTGAGAGAACAGTGTATGGTTAGGTTTAATAACATGTTCGATTTGGTTTAGAAAGGAAACTACACGGTTGAGCAAACAGGGTCCTACCGTTAGCAATAATATGAGGATTATAAATGGACCGGCCATGGCAGATAAAAGCATAGTTAACCAGGTTGACTATGTGAACAAAGAATCAAACCTCCCTTCTGGGGCCTCTGTCTCTCTTTGACGCTCTTCAAGTCGTTTTCTTAATTTACTCATAGATTCTTTTACAACTCCAGTATTGTCGGCATAAAAACAACATTCTTCCCTCAATGCAAGCAAAAAGGCAACTTTCTCTCATGAAGAGGAGGTCCAACACTCGCCTGCTCTGTAAAACAACTTCAGAGAGAGAGAGGTTAAAATTCCTGTAAAGCTGTGATGTCGGTTTTTAATGTCTTTAAGCTTTGGTCTATTTCTGCTTCTAATTGTGTCTTTGTTGTGTCTCATGGACTAGGGCAGTTGTTCCTATGCCCACCCCTTCAGCAATTATTATTCCTCATAGGATGGCCAAAGTGAGGGATACAGGTTCCCGGTGGAACCGGGTTGTATGCCCCCCTATTTGAACTTTAAATGAACCTACGTCATGATAGAGCACTCTGAAAAACATCTGCATCATTACATAATTAATCACATCTATTGACCATTTTATGTAAACATAAATAATGTTAAAGTGTATAGAATTATACTGTTTTAGGAATGGACAAGAAAATGCACCTAAGATAGCACCAAAGTGAGGAAAACATTCTTATTTGGTTGCATCCGGATTTAGAGGGCATTGCTTCTGTTGTAATCAATTAATCCCCTGAACCCCAAGTTTTGGTAGTTTTAGAATTTGTACCCAACATGTAAGGGAAGGGGCTCAGAAGTTCACAGTCTGCAGAAATTCACAAAAATTAGTTTTTGTTTCTGTTTTTTTTTTTTTTCCCTCTGTTCTGGGCAAGTTAACTTTTCAAGGACACCTTGGAAGGGGAGAGCTTTTTTGTCTCTTTTTTTCTCCCTGCCAGCTGTCACCATGGAGACCAGTTGCTAACTTTTTTATCTTAGAAATGTAGGCATCTCGGTGAAGCCCCAGCTCAAGGCCAGAGGCCTTGTTCACATATTTTGTGAAAAACTGGAAAGGCAGTGTCTAGCTTAGGGGTGGTGATTTTTCCAGCCAGTGGCCAAGTAGAACAGGGCAACACGAAAAGTGGAAGTTTATGTACATTGAACTCTTTCAGAGGGAATCTTTTGCTGAAAGACCTAAAGTAAGCCTTGGTGAAGACTTCTGGAGAAGGTCATTTAAGACATTTCTGTGGACCTGGTACAGAGGGGGAAGACGGGGTAGTCGAGGCTGAGAGCAGCTCCGTGGATCTAAGAATGAGAAAAGAGAGATGTAAAAGAAAAATGGTAAAGGGGTTTGGGATTTTCCTAGAACAAAACTTGAGCATTAGAACAGGTATAGCAGAGGGGAAGATGGGAGTAAATATTCCAAAAAGCCTTTGAGGGACTTTAAATTCTTAGAAACCTCTTTTCAGTGATGACAAAGCAACTTTAAATGACATTTTCATTACATCGTGGATAGGGGTCTGAGGGCTCTTCTCAGCTGGTTTGAGCTTTGGGTTAGCTTGCTAGAGGACTTGGTGGGACCTAGTGCAGGCCCAGACAGGAAAAGAGAGGAGTGAGTGGGTGAAGGGGTACCTCGGTACCTGCTACCTCAGCAACGGGGCAATGTTCTGAGAACCAGCGGAGGTTTGGGTTTTTGATTTAGTAATTGGAGAGGAGAAATCAGGTTGCTAAGATGGGAGTGATAGCAGAGAGTCTAGAGCAGAAGGCTGAGGGTGAGGAACTATTGGAGAAGCATTGTACAGGATGTGAGAAAAAGAGGAAAAATGATGTCACATAGGGAAATTTCCCCCTTTTGAGAACTTGCCGAAGTTAAAAATGTCACTCAGAATTTGAGGATCTAGAGAACCCTCTGGGGGCCATAGTATTTGGTTGTCTAATTGGTAATATGGCCAATGCTGTGTACTGAATTTGATGAGGAGTTTGGGTTCCACCAGGCAGCCCCTGTATGCTCACATTCCCTGACTTACACAAGAAGTCGGCTTCTCCCCCACACAGCCGTGGCTGTTTGTGGCTTTGATAGTCCGCCAGGCAAACATAGTAATCTAGGCTAGCCAACCTGAATCTGTCTCGCGTGTCCCTGCATCCATAATGTTTGTTTCCATTATCTATGGTACAGAAGAGATTTAATGGGAATTTAGTGGGATCCTCTTCATCAGGGATATCTCAATAGGAAAGACCTATACCGACCTGACAAATGTCTGGGTGGAGAGATGGCCACCAGGTCTCTATGGGGCCTGTATGCGAGATAGACTATACTTCTTGTCTAGTAGGATTTGTGATCAGCCATTGCTGCTGAACGGGGTGATGAGGGTTAGAACTACTGGTGGCCAAGGGGAGAGTCTATAGTCTTATCCACATAGCGAATACGCAATTTGAAATGGTTACCACGCTTTTCCAGTTTCCAACAAGAGTCTGGACACAGCGAAGGCTTGAGATAAGAGGCATGGATCCAAAAAGTGATTCCGTCTACTTTTACCGCTTTAGGTTTTATAAGTAGCACCTGGTATGTTCCTTTCCAGTGGGGTTCCAGGGATGACACCTGATGTTGTCTTATGTAGACGAAGTCTCTTACTTGATATTGATTTAGAGTCCCCTCCTCCCCTGGTTGGTAGGCAGTGGCCAGCTGTTTCCACAGTTATCGCTGAGTTCTTTCAATGACTTTAAGTCTGTCAAGCAAGGGGGTGTGGAAGTGATCGTTAGGCCTTAGAGTTGGGGTTAGGTCCCTTAATGGATGATGGGAATCATAGAGAATTTCATAGGGGGTGAGGTTACACAAAGAAAGAGAGGGAATATTTCTCGCATGAAACAGTGCATAAGGCAGGAGCATAATCCAATCTTTTATGCCGGGCTCTAAGCTTAATTTTGTGAAGGTCTCTTTAATGGTTCTATTTATTTTTTCTACCTGTCCTGAGCTCTGGTGTATATAAGCATAATGTAACTTAAAATTAATCCACAGGGTCCTAGTTAACACCTGACTTACCTGGGCCATGAACACCAGTCCATTATCAGACCCTATTACCTTAGGCAGACCGTATCTTGGAAAAATATCTTTCAGAATCTTCTTGAAAATCATTTGTGCAGTTTTTTTTTTTTTTGTGTGTGTGTGTGTGTGTGTGTATGTGTGGAAGGCTTCAGTCCATCCTGAAAATGTATCTACAAAGACTAGGAGGTATTTAAGTCCATACCTTGCTGGCTTAATTTCACTATTGTCCACTTCCCAAAATTGTCGTTTTCTGGTTCCTCATAGGTGCTTTCCTCTAGGAAACTGGAAGGGTAAGCATTAACCAATTGACGGACTCGACAGGCTTTTGTTAACCGTTCAGTTATTTTCTTTCGCTGTGAGTCGGTTAGTGGAAAACTCTGTTTTTAATCCTACAGGAATGCCTGCAGTTTCATTGAACCAAGGTGAGTGAGTTGGTGTACATTTTTAACGTAGTGTAGGGCTTTCTGTAATTGCAGCCTGAGCTCAGTGAAGTTGAGGTGTTCAGTGTCAGTGTCCATAGATATTATAAAAAACTTCCTGGTGATCAGGGGTCCATTGGAATTGTGCATCTCCCTCTAACACCGGGTATAAAGGAGCAGCTAAAAACGCAAACCCAGGTATCCATAACCTGCAAAAGCCAGCAGTCCCAAGAAACTCTCTGAGTTGTCTCCTGTTAGATGGGGGTGGTATCTAGGCAATGGTTTGTTTTCTGGGCTCAGTGAGCCATCGTTTACTGCCCCTAAGGAAACAGCCCAGGAAGATTACTTTATGCCAGCAAATTTGGGCCATTTTGGCCGAAACTCTATACCCGAGTTGAGCAAGCTCATATAATAGTGCTTGGGTCCCAGACTCACAGTTTTCCTTGGTGTTGGCTGCCAGTAGCAGGTCATTCACGTATTGAAGCTGGGTGACTTTGGGGTGCGTAGTTCTGAAATTGCTGAGATCTCTGTGGAGGGCTTCATCAAAGAGAGTGGGGGAGTTTTTGAACCCCAGTGGGAGTCTAGTCCAAGTTAGTTGACCAGACGTTCAGGTTTCTGGGTCTACCCACCCGAAAGCAAACAGCAACTGACTATCTTTATGCAGAGGCAAGCAAAAGAAAGCATCTTTTAAGTCCAGAACAGTATACCATTTCCGCTCAGGGTTCAGAGTGCTAAGCAGATTGTACGGATTAGGTACCGTGGGGTGAATGTCCTGCACTCTGTTGTTGATCTCTCTTAGGTATTTAACAGGGCGATTGTCCCGGTTCCTGGCTTTTTTTTCTAGTAGCAGGGGAGTGTTCATGGCCAATTGACAGGGCCTTAGGACGCCTAAGGTCAGATATTTCTGAATATGGGGCCTTATCTCATCTTTAGCTTTTTTTGCTTAGAGGATATTATTTGACATTAATTGGGGAGGCTGAGGTTTTTAACTCCACTGTTATTGGAGGTTGTTTCACGGCCAGGCCTAACCCAGCAGTTTTTGCCCAGGCATCTGCGTAATCTGTTATCCACTTCTGGCGTAGCTTGCCTGTTTGATCAGGCTTGGGGGGTGTGAAGAGTGGATGTTCATCTTCTACTAATTTAGTTAAAGCCGTGACTATAGGAGTTTATACTAAAGGATTTAGAAATTTCATTTGGTAGCCTTCAGGGTTAAAAGTTATTTAGGCCAAGAGCTTGGTGAGCAGATCTCTGCCCATCAATGGGTCCAGGCATTCCTGGATTACTAGGAAGGAGTGATGGATTTTTCCTTTACCTAGGTCCATGGTCCTCTTAGTAGTCTAAGCCCGATATTTACTGCCATTAGCCCTTTGAACTACAGACCTTTTATTTGATAGAGGGCCCAATGGTGCCTTAAGGGCTTCGTATACTGCTCCTGTATTCATTTCAAAGTTTACTGGGGTCCACTACACTTCAAAAGTTACCCTGAGCTAGGGGAAGTGATCTGAGCCCCAACTTTCTTAGTCATGCACCAGAGTCACAATGGCTGGCTGGCGTGGCTGTCTCTTTATAGGGCACTTTTTGGCCCAGTGTCCTTTTTTTTTTTACAGTAGGCACATTGATCTGAGGCCAGGGGTGGCCTCTGGCATGGCCCCAGGTAACCCTTACTGTCACCTTACGTCTTAATTTCTGGCCTCTTTCTTGTTGTGACAAGGATCTTGGTCAATCCCTTAGTCTGTCTTTTGCTTCTCTCATCCTTCCTTTGCTCCCTTTCTTTCTCCCTGTTTCTCTCTTATAGTATACTTTCTCAGCTTCTCTGACTAAATCTCTCTTTTAAATTTTTTTAATATCCATGGCAGCTTGCCCAATTAAGGCCATTGTTACAGATGAATTTTGATCCGCTGCCTGAGGATCGAAAGGAGTATATCTTTTATATGCCTCCATAATTCTTTCTAGAAACAAAGAAGGAGATTCATCAGGCCTTTGAATAATTTCTCTTACCATGGCCAAATTAGTTGGTTACCTAGCAGCCCCTTGGAGACCTGCTATTAGAGCCAGGCAATAATTGGACAGATGCTCTTTATCTTCAAAGGTGTTGGGGTTCCAGTTGGGTTGGTTTAAGGGTAAGCTGGCTTTGATTATGTTGGGAAGTTGTGTTGGTCGCCAATCAGGTCCGAGAATATTTTTTTTTTAGCTTCTTGGAGGTTTTTCTCTTATTCCTCTGTCATAAAGAAAGTCCCTAGGAGTTGTTGGCAGTTATCCCAAGTAGGCAGGTGTAAAAACGTTGGCGAGTTCTCTGAGTTCTTTTAGCCGGGCCAGCTTCCTCCAGGGAAGGAGGGGCTCTGTGTGCCACGGGACTGTCATCTGGATGGCGCTGGGCCATCCTAGCTTCTTTGAATGGTGGAGAGGCTGAGTCAGCAGCAGGGGAATCACTTAGAGGGTGTTGGCAGTTGGGGGATGAAGGCAGAGGATAAGGAGGGGGAGGAGAGTCCAGTAGAGTCTTGAGACTCAGGGAGAACAGAGGGTGCAGGAGGAGGAGCAGAGAGTTAAAGAGATAGAATCATGGGGGAAGGAGTAGGAGTCTGTGCAGGGACAAGGAAAGCCTTCACCCTTGGAGGAGATTTGCAGAGGTCCTGACAAGTTAAGATATATGGCTGTTGATCTGGACGTCTATGTGGCCCCAGCTAAAAGACAATATCTCGAACTTTTCAAATTAGTGCGAAGTAGAAAGATCCTTCTAGGGGCCATCTGACTACAAAGTTGGGTCATTCTGAGACACAGAATCTGCAAGATCCGGCGTTTTACTGAAAAAGAAAGATTCTGAGCCCTTAAGCAGACTTTGGTCTAGTGATCAAGGGTCATGAACAGAGGCATTGAAGTGCTCTGTCCCATAATGAAATATACACAGACAATAAAAGCAATGATACAAGACACAGACAAGACAAGACAATAAAGACAGGCAATGGACGTCCAATACTGAGACCATGACTGAGTAGCCGGCAAAACATGATGGGCTGGCAATACCGAATCCGAAACAAAATATCACTGAATAAAGGAGACTATTGTTCCTCGATTTCATGAGTTCATCCCCCAGGGACATGGCCTGTGGCTCTGTTACATGTGTGTCAGCCACCATGGGAGAGAGCTCACGCTCTTTACCAATAGCCATTTTGTGAAACCCTAACCTGAATCCTGAAACCAAAAAGAGGGGCCTTATTTATCCCCAGAGGAGCCCGTTGGGGGTCTTTCATCTGCGGCTGCCGGATCTCACTGGGGCCACCAGATGTAAAGATCGGGCGAGGGTGGGTGGAAGAGACCACCAAGAGACTGTCTCATGCAACAGCAAAGGCTTTATTGGGAGTCCGGCATGCAAGGGCTCAGAGCTCACTTGAATAGAGCAGAGAGCCCTGAGAACAGCTTAAGAAGTGCTTATATATTTTCCTTGGAGAGGGCAGGAAGGAAAGTTTATTGATGGGTAAGTGCGAGTGGGCGGTTTGCGTGCAACTGGTTGACCGAGTACATTCTGCAGTTTGGCATTTGGGGACAGCACATTCTGGGAACAAGAATAGCAAACAGTTCTCAAGATTTCAACAGTGTTTTGTTAAGCATACAGAAAATCAAGAAGTGACAAGTACCTATATTATTAACCTTTCAATATAAGTATGAAAACAGAAATCTAGGTAAGATTTGAAGCCCAGAAGTTCATTGGGCCCTTGATTGGTATACTTAGCGTTGAATTACATTCTGTAGTGATGTCCCAGAAATATGGATATACAATGGCATAGGACCTTATACCTTCTCGGAGGTCAATTCCAAAACACAGACTCTAAGGGGAATCACACCGAAGTTCAAGCCAAGGTGGACCCAATTATCTCTTCCAACCGCCACACAAATGACCACAATTAAAACCAAAACACTCCCACATGGCACTCATCTTCTTCCATATAGACACTCACCATAACTTCTGGCAAGAGGATTCCATGAGAGGTGCAGCACAAGACAGTGTCCCAAATAAGCTCCCTTTCCCCTCATTTGCCAATAGTCAGGGTGGCCTGGACACCCTCCCTGTGAACCAGGAGTTATCAAATATGTCTGCCATTAATACAGCTCTGTTCTCCAATTTGAGGCCTACTGACTGTGGGGTTTAGATTCTTTATTTGAATTGGATTCATAAGAAAACCCAAGAACCTATGGGCTAGCATCTGCAGGGCTTTGAAGAACTCATTTGACTCAAAGGATCCCTATTCTCACTTGATGTAGGTAAGGAACCTTACAGAAGAATGTGAGGCACTTCATCCACAGTGACTGATTTTTGGCCATTTTGATTTTGGATCCACACATGGGATCGTTCTTTAGATCCATCAGGTGCTGAGAATCTAAGCCACAGGCTCACACAGGACCAAGAGGCTGATTCAGACACATCCCTTTACAAAGCAATTAAGCAAAGAGCCACAGGTGGTGCCCATTCATTTCCGTTTGAAAACTGTTTTCTTCAGGATTCACAAAGGCGTGGCCTCAGGCAAAGAACTTACTGACATTCAGGGCAACAGAAAAATAGGCAATCAAAAGGCCCATTGCAGGGGTTCTCCACTGAGACTTTCCTGGTCACATCGATATCTGAGTTTTCTGAGATGCTTGCCAATCCCTTCAGCTATCCAGTACATGTCCATGTCACAGTGCTTGGAGGTGGTACATATCGTGGACTCAAAAGCATGAGCCTATTTTGGAGAGTGGCTAGATTTCAGGAAGAAAACAGGAACTTAGGAAGATAGCAGGTGTTGCCCATCGATATGGCAAGCCCTAGTGCATTCATAAATTGGGCAGGATGAATGCTGGGAAACTTTCTACTAGACAGGAAACATCCATTGATGCATTCTCTTTTTCTAATGTCTACAACCACGGACACAGTGGGATACACAGACATAGAAACACTCGCCTTTTCAAACAACTTACTAGAAACAGTTCACTCCAAACCAAACAAACCGACTTTCCTACCTCTTCTCAGAACATGGGGCAAAACCACAAACACACATCCACACCCAAAAAGGCACCTCCTTCCCCCAAATAGGTCTCTCACTATCCGGAGTGTCCTCTGACTGCTGGGCCATACTATGTTCCCCAGATATGGCCTATCCTGTCTCAGATCTGGTCTCCATATCCAACTCTGTGAAGTGGTCAGGAGCCAGCTGTGAGCCACTACCTGCTTTTTTAGGAAAGGCCCCTCTTCAGAGTACTCCTGGCATTTGGCCATCCTCACATCAGTAGGTACCAAGAAAGACTGACTCTGTCCTTGTTAAATTGAAGCAAGTGAGACCACTAGGACTGGGACTGGGACTGACTCTGTGTGCCTGGCTTCCTGCATCCCAAGTTCAGAGAGTTTCATTACCAAGGAAGTGAGGTGAGGTTGCATCCTTCAGGAACTTAATGAGGTCACTGCCTTGGCAACCACTTTTTCCAAACAGTTGCTTTCAAGCGTACCATGAGAAGGAGGCTTACCCTACTTTCTGTGGCACTTTCACAAATTAGAATGGTATATCAACCATAGGCACCAAGAAACAGCTCTCCAAACAGGCCTGATTTGGTCCATCTTCTCTATATTAGGAAGAGAGCCTTTAGTCCGGGGAGCACTGCAGTGAACCTCTGCACTAAAACTATTAGCAAGCACCTGGTGGAGGAGTCCTCCATAGGTAAGTGGGGCTTTTATAACATCTGATATCCGGTTAAGGGAGATCTCTTCTGATGACAGAGATGTGGCCTGGGGAGGCTCACATATACTCCTTTCCAGGAGAGTAACCAGAATCGTTCTGTCCTCTGTTCTGTTCTGTAGGGAATTCCTCTGGAACTGTAGAGAGGGGCCGACGGGCACGCATGCACTCCTACCCTGGAGCTATAGCAAGATGTTGCACTGTTCCACTGTTTTTCTGTTTAGGCGCATGGTTTCTGTTTTTTGTGTTTTGTTTTGTGTTCTATTTTTTTGATTGTTTGTTTGTTTTTGTTCATTTTGTTGTGTGATTTCAGTGCTAAAAACTTAAGGATTTTGGACGTAAAAATAGGTAATAAAGAGAGTAAGCCTGACACCCCTTTGGACTGTGTTTTAGGGAACTGCAATGAACTTTACTCGCCTTTGTTAAGCAGGATGATAGAAGCTCCTAGCTGGCTGCCTGTAGCACACCCATTGCAGAGGGCAATGCTTGGTGGGGACCTAAGAACTGAGCATCTCCCAGGTTAACAAGTGAAACTCCTTTAAAACCCCTTGTCACTCCAGATCAAGAGAGTCACAACCTTTGGCAGAGTCCCCTGTGTTTCTCCTTTGTTCGCAAAGCAATAAACCTCCCTTTTTCTTTTTCTCAAAACTCAGTCCTCATTATTAAATTGGTATTAATTGGCGTCAAGTTGAGGAATCGAACTTTAATTTACAAATTTGGTACCCGCCCTCCACCCCGGAACTTTGTGAGAGCTGTCTACTGAAATATTAGGAGATGAAGCATGCTTGGTGTGGAACTGAACAAGAGGAGCTAATCCTGTAAGTAAAAGGAGGGACTGAGGGACTCCCAGCAGCTTCCAAAGCCCTGTTGATTCAGGGAATTACCTCCTTCCTCCCCGCACTGTAAGAATTATGCCACCTCTGTCTTGTTAAAAAAGAGAAAAAGAAAAAGGGGACACTAAATGCAGTGAAGTCACCATGGAGACACTTTATTTTACATTTCAGGTTTCCCCTCTGTTAAAACATGTGGTCCCCCCCCCGTGGATATCTATGGTGCACACTGGTGTAGGAGATTTTTCTCTTATCTGCTCTGGTTTAAACGGTTCTCTCTGACAGCCATAGTCTGAACCTCCTTTCTGTCTGTCTTGTGTCTTTGTATCTGGCCCTTTAAGACATGTGCAATAATGTGTTGATATTATAAATTGTTTCTTGGGAATGATCTTAGCTGAATGTGTGTCTAAATGATGATGTTTTATTTTAACAATCTGGTATCTGAATGGGTTTTTGAAGCATTGCAGAATCTTGCAGTTAAAAGTCGGGTTTAGGTAATTGTTTAGTTTATGATTTCAGATAATTCATGCCAGAGAACTTAAATACTTAGTATGGAAAACTGAAGAACTCTACTTCCAAGTTGGCAAGTAAATTCCCAATCATACAGTCTTTTTTTCACCAATTTTGAATTGGATAGCCTCGGAAAATGTCACTGTGTGTACCACTGCATTAATTTGGACAAGGATAGTAAATCATAGAATGGTATCTGTTGACAAAACAAGATGTAAGGATATAAAATTTTGTGAATTGTATCTTAAATTTGTATCATAATTTTCAACATCCGAACCTCAAAATTATGGTTAAAATGCCTTAGGCCTGAGGTGTCTGCTCAGAATAGCAGTTTTTCCTGCTCCTTCCAGACCTCAGCCATGATTTATATTGAAATGTAAATGAAAGAAGCCTGAAAGCTTAGTAGGAGACTGATTTGAGGCCTAAGGGAAAAAAAAAGGTAAATTGTATGGTATTTACTAATTACTAGCCAGTCACTTTTTCTAGGACTCTTTTTTTTTTTCCTTAGATACTTTTTTTTTTTGAGCTCATGATTTTGAGCATACAGACCTAGTTTAATGTTTTTCAGATCAGTTCTATCTTTGACCAACTGTAGACTTTTTGAAACATTGCAATGGAGATTTCACCTGAGAAAAGCTATAAGGCCTTTACTATTATTATGTGTGCACACTTTTGTTATGTGTTGTATGTCTACATATACATATGTCCGTATATCATATATATGATACACAAATTAACATATACAAGGAGCGCTCATAAAAAAGCGCTCATTAAAACAAATTTAAATAGGAGATCCAAAGATCTTTAATTCACGTGATTTAAATGTTTCAATTTAAATTGGATAAACAGATAAAAATCAATGTCTTTAAATTGAAGCTTACAATTTTTTGAGGTGTTCAAAAATCTAATAAAATATTAATATCTACAAAATGTCTAATATGCCTTGGTTCTAGGACCTTTCCTTCAACATAAAAATGGTTTACACTGTCAATACATTTCTCTAATATTTTGATAAATAAGTAAAGTAAATTTGATATGGGATTGCTCATTCATGAGTACTTTTCTTAGATATCTGATTGATTTACTAAGGTCTGAATAAGTTCTTATTAAAGTCTGTATAAGAATATAAAAATAAGTCATGTGTTAATGAGACAAAAATTTCTTAAAACATAAGTTTACCAATAACGTTGTGTTTATTAAGTTTTATTTTCTCCAGAGCAAGCAACCATAAAAATTAAACAACTGATTAAATAAGAACTGTTATTTTAGAGCACTGTACTGCCATTGCTTTAAAAGCTAAACTTGGTTAATGTAGAAACATCAATGTAATTGTGATGCTATCAATGTTTTCATATCTTATAGGTATGCAAGTCTGTAAGGTAGAAACTTTAAAAGAGCATTATATCAAGCTGGTGCTCTGAAGTTGTATGGTAAAAAATATATTGGGGATTTATTTACCTGTTATCAATAAGATATGTAAACTTTTATGTTACTTTTTACATTGGGGAACAATTTAAATGTATTTTTTAGTTAATGAGAGCCTAATCGATGTAAAGGTTAAAAACTTTCAGCCTTTCTTTAATTCATGTTTTAAATGTGATATCATATGGGGTTAGCTAATGTTCATGTGACCTCAAACAATTTATGTAAACTTTGTCAAATGATATTTAAAAATAAGGATTAGCTTTAGAACTAAAATACTTAAGATTTATAAAGAGCCCTGCCTTAGCTGAGATAAGGCTCTGTGTCCCATCTTACTACATGTGAGAATGACTACAAAACCAGTAGGTTAGATAATATTTCTTTAAAGTTTTGTTAAAAAGTTGGTTTTTTTTAAGGTCAATATTCCTAGGATCTCAAACAGGGGATATAATGTATAACTCAGCCAAAAAATTCAGGGTAGCTGTTACACAAGCTAAGTATTTTTACTTTTGTTAATTTTATTTTGAAATTTTCTTATAAGTGATCTAAAGATTCTCTGTTACTGTTTTACAAACGTGTTGCTTTAAGAACACAACAAGGGTTTATTCAATATAATAAGTCATTACTTACAATACAGACAGAATAATACAGATCCCAATTAATAAAAAGATAATTATATAGTTATAGACATTAAAGCCCAGTACTCTTAATATAAGGCTGTTAAAATTTATTTGCTGGATGTTTAAGATTAGGATTTAAAATTAAAGTTAAATGAAAAGAGCCAAGAAAACCAATATTTGGCTTTTGCCCTATGAGTCAGTCTGAATCCAGGGAACAGGGGACTTCTCTAAAGAGCTTTGAAACTCTGAGCCACAAAACCTCCTCCTGATCAGGGAGATTAATGAGACCACTGGAGAACAGAAAGCCAATCAGTGTATTTGTTACGAAGAGGAGAGTCATCAAAGAAAGGAGACATCCCTGATGCTTCCGAGGGAAGCCAAATGGTCAAGCAAGATCTGGACCCACCTAGCGCAAATGGCACTAGCAGAACTGAGAATCTGCTCTCAAGTTTCCCCAGAATTGACTCCCATAAAAGGTCAGCTGACTGTTAACAAGAGATGGAAACAAAAGTCAGTTTGACTGCTTCATCTTAAACACTTAGCAAAGACAGTTAAGAACAAAATACATCCATTCCTGGGCATTTTAAATTATAATTATAATAATAATAATAATAATAATAATAATAATAATAATAATAATAATATAATGTTAAGGTATGCACTTTATGTTTGCCTCCCAAAATAAGTAAGACTGGTGGCTACAAAGAAGAATTCTCAGACAGGAATGCCTGATACTTATAAAAAGAGACTATCAAGAAGACCTGCCACAGGGAGAAGTTTTCAGTTTAAGGCCTACAGATATTCCTAACCTACACAGGTTGGCTTGGTGTTTGCTAGTACAATTATCCAGCCCTGAGTAACAGAATTAAAGGTTTCTCAAAGAGACACAGAGGTCATACTAGTAAAAGGATTTTACAAGATCAGATGACATTAAATAATTAAACTGTATCTTATGGGGAGGGACAAGTGTAACAGTAAAAGTTAAATATTAAATTGACAGTCCTGATAACTGGGGATATTAAAGACTGGTGAGGGAACTTCTATACAGTGACATGTTCCAGGTGCTGCAACATTTATTCAGTACTCATGGTTTTTGTTTCTCTCATAGAAGAACCCATCCCCAGATGACTTTACAACCTGTTCTTCCCCAATCAGACTTCAAACCGAACTGACTTCTAAAAGGCAACTCATGTCCCTCAACTGACTTCTAAAAGGCAACTCATGTCCCTCATCCCATGCCCACTCACGTCACCCTGTCTCAGGTCAGAAGAAGAAAAAATGAGTGACACCACTCTTCTTATAACAATGGAGAGAAAGATAAATAGACTATCAATATAAGTAATTAATTAAGTCAGGTAAAATCAGGGAGATCGGTTTTGGGTGAGTTCTAAAAATTTGGAGACTCTTACCTAAGGGATTAAGATTTCCTCAGTGCTCTTCCCGTAATCTATCAAAGATTTGAAAGGGACACAAAGAACAGGCGGGAATGATAGACCCAACCTGATCTTTAATTTAAATTGGGAGCCATCTTCCCAAAAAGCCATGAAAAGATAATTTTGGCTTTACCATAAATTACTTCAAATTCCAAACCTGCTTGGAATGCCTGCCCACGCCTTGAACTCACCCATGCCCGGCTCTCTGACCAGATAGCAGCCCTCTCTGAAACTTTAGTGACACATCATAAATATTTGCCTTCTCTGGAAAGACAACAACCCTCTCTGAGGCTCTAATGGTCTTCATGAACTCTGATGTAGGGACAGCAAAAAAAATGTAGACTGCCATTAGTGTGATGTTTGTCAGAGTTCTGTTATCTGTAAACCCCCTTTTGTGTAATTTTCTGGGCTATTAAGCTGCCTGTAGGAAAGCTGGGGTTGCTGTCTTTTTCCCGCCGTTTTGTGAGGGAGAGGTAGCACAGCCAGTGGAAATAATAAGCTTAATTTAATTTGATTTTAATTAGAGTCAGTGGTCTTTTCTTGTGTCCTGGTCTAAAAGGTAAACACTCCAAAAACATGGAGCTCTGCCAGCCTAAACACTTCTTGAGAAACTTCCTCTGAGTTTGGGCACTTGAAATATATGTTGTTGTAAGGAGCTTTAGCTTCCTTTCTAGTGATACCATCAAAGCTGAGTCTGCATCTATGTGACCTGGAGGACATGGTTTCTTGTATTCTAATGAACATGAGGCAGCAGTGCTGAATTTTCTCTTTGTAGGTAAACTGTGGCCACTGGATACTAAGTGTCTCCCCGTTTGGACTGTGAAGCCATTTGGTCATCCTCCACTTTTTGGGTGTTTCTTGCTGCTGTACTGGTAGTTTGGTATATGCTTTATGAAATACAACGAGTTCAACTGAAACCCAGTGTTGAAGAAAGTTCTGTCACTTGTGGTGGGTCAGGGTCTGAAGGAGAATGCACCAACCAGGCTTTTATCTCACAGAGCTTGCCCCCTTGTCCATAGAAATCTGACTCTGAACTTAGCCCAGAAACCTCTCCATATAAAATGATGCCTTTACAAAGAAGGGTCTGCTGGCTGCACCATGTCAGTCACAAACCATTTGGAAGGCAATGGCAAATCCTCATGGCCACACCACAGATGTATTATCACACACCCACCCACCACTGCAATAGGCCCACTTCTCAGCAGGCTCCAACTTACTGGCATCTTTGTTCTACACCATTTTCATGAAACCCGGTCAATCATGGCATTCTCTGGTACACTCATGATCAGCAACAAGACATCTAAAGGTTCTCCAGTGCCACCTGGTTAAGGGAATTTCAAAGATTTCATTGTATTTATCTAGCCATTTTTCATGGATGAAGTTGGAGGCACTGTGGGTTTCAGTTCATTCAGGAAATATTAAATGGTGAGGAAGCTATTTTCAATGAATTCTCTGGAGAAATCTCACAGGCAAGTCTTCCCATAGAGTGGTCAAAAGGTCACATGAAGCCAGGCCCATTGAGGTCTTTAATGTGACGTCCATGGGTGTTCTGACTGTCAACTATGGCTGCCAAATCTTTCAGAATAAAATCATGTGATATTCTAGCTGATATTCCAAGGCTCTGTGGAAAGCCACCCTTGTATTTGATCTCAGTTTCCAAGGGAGAATCCCATGCGTGGCCTCCTAAAATCTGAACACACTTTCTGGCAATATTTCTCTGAGATCAGTTCGAGAACTCAGACTATAAGTGGAATCACACCAGAGTTCAAGCCCAGATAGACCCAGTCATCACTTCCAACCACCAAACAAATGACCACAATTAAAACCAAAGCACTCCCACAAGGCCCTCATCTTCTTCCATATAGACACTCATCATAACCTGTGGCTGGAGGTTTCCATGAGGGGCTCAGCCCAAGACAGTGTACAAAATAACCTCCCTTGCCCGTCATTTGCCTAATGTCAGGGTTGCCTGGACACCCTTTCTGAGAACCAGGAGTTATCT